>NC_083716.1:191784762-193034762 GCF_028564815.1 Eubalaena glacialis | reverse complement strand
GGTGGTTCTTTGAGAAGATAAACAAAATTGATAAACCATTAGCCAGACTCATCAAGGAAAAAAGGGAGAAGACTCAAATCAACAGAATTAGAAATGGAGAAGTAACAACTGACACTGCAGAAAAACAAAGGATCATGAGAGATTAATGCACGCAACTAATTATATGCCAATAAAATGGACAACCTGGAAGAAATGGACAAATTCTTAGAAAAGCACAACCTTCCGAGACTGAACCAGGAAGAAATAGAAAATATAAACAGACCAATCACAAGCACTGAAATTGAAACTGTGATTAAAAATCTTCCAACACACAAAAGCCCAGGACCAGATGGCTTCACAGGCGAATTCTATCAAAGATTATAGAAGAGTTAACACCCATCCTTCTCAAACTCTTCCAATATATAGCAGAGGGAGGAACACTCCCAAACTCATTCTACAAGGCCACCATCACCCTGATAGCAAAACCAGACAAAGATGTCACAAAAAAAGAAAACTACAGGCCAATATCACTGATAAACATAGATGCAAAAATCCTCTACAAAATACTAGCAAACAGAATCCAACAGCACATTAAAAGGATCATACACTATAATCAAGTGGGGTTTATCCCAGGAATGCAAGGATTCTTCAATATATGCAAATCAATCAATGTGATAAACCATATTAACAAACTGAAGGAGAAAAACCATATGATCATCTCAATAGATGCAGAGAAAGCTTTCAACAAAATTCAACACACATTTATGATAAAAACCCTCCAGAGAGTAGGCACAGAGGGAACTTACCTCAACATAATAAAGGCCATATATGACAGACCCACAGCCAACATCGGTCTCAATGGTGAAAAACTGAAACCATTTCCACTAAGATCAGGATCAAGACAAGGTTGCCCACTCTCACCACTATTATTCAACATAGTTTTGGAAGTTTTAGCCACAGCAATCAGAGAAGAAAAAGAAATGAAAGGAATACAAATCGGAAAGGAAGAAGTAAAACTGTCACTGTTTGCAGATGACATGATACTATACGTAGAGAATCCTAAAGATGCTACCAGAAAACTACTAGAGCTAATCAATGAATTTGGTAAAGTAGCAGGATACAAAATTAATGCACAGAAATCTCTTGCATTCCTATACACTAATGATGAAAAATCTGAAAGAGAAATTAAGGAAACACTCCCATTTACCACTGCAACAAAAAGAATAAAATACCTAGGAATAAACCTACCTAAGGAGACAAAAGACCTGTATGCAGAAAACTATAAGACACTCATGAAAGAAATTTAAGATGATACCAACAGATGGAGAGATATACCATGTTCTTGGATTGGAAGAGTCAACATTGTGAAAATGACTCTACTACTCAAAGCAGTCTACAGATTCAATGCAATCCCTATCAAACTACCAATGGCATTTTTCACAGAACTAGAACAAAAAATTTCACAATTTGTATGGAAACACAAAAGACCCCGAACAGCCAAAGCAATCTTGAGAAAGAATATCGGAGCTGGAGGATTCAGGCTCCCTGACTTCAGACTATACTACACAGCTACAGTAATCAGGACAGTATGGTACTGGCACAAAAACAGAAATATAGATCAATGGAACAGGCTAGAAAGCCCAGAGATAAACCCACGCACATATGGTCACCTTATCTCTGATAAAGGAGGCAAGCCTATACAATGGAGAAAAGACAGCCTCTTCAATAAGTGGTGCTGGGAAAACTGGACAGGTACATGTAAAAGAATGAAATTAGAACACTCCCTAACACCATACACAAAAATAAACTCAAAATGGATTAAAGACCTAAATGTAAGGCCAGACACTATCAAACTCTTAGAGGAAAACATAGGCGGAACACTCTATGACGTACATCACAGCAAGATCCTTTTTGACCCACCTTCTACAGAAATGGAAATAAAAACAAATATAAACAAATGGGACCTAATGAAACTTAAAAGCTTTTGCACAGCAAAGGAAACCATAAACAAGAAGAAAAGACAACCCTCAGAATGGGAGAAAATATTTGCAAATGAAGCAACTGACAAAGGATTAATCCCCCAAATTTACAAGCAGCCCATGCAGCTCAATATCAAAAAAACAAACAACCCAATCCAAAAATGGGCAGAAGACCTAAATAGACATTTCTCTAAAGAAAATATACAGGTTGCCAACAAACACATGAAAGGATGCTCAACATCACTAATCATGAGAGAAATGCAAATCAAAACTACAATTAAGTTTCAGCTCACACCGGTCAGAATGCCCATCATCAAAAAATCTACAAATGATAAGTGCTGGAGAGGGTGTGGAGAAAAAGTAACCCTTTTGCACTGTTGGTTGGAATGTAAATTGATACAGCCACTATGGAGAACAGTATGGAGGTTCCTTAAAAAGCTAAAAATAGAACTACCATACGACCCAGCAATCCCACGACTGGGCATATACCCTGAGAAAACCATAATTCAAAAAGAGTCATGTACCACAATGTTCATTGCATCACTATTTACAATAGCCAGGACATGGAAGCAACCTAAGTGTTCATTGACAGATGAATGGATAAAGAAGATGTGGCCCATATATACAATGGAATATTACTCAGCCATAAAAAGGAATGAAACTGAGTTATTTGTAGTGAGGTGGATGGACCTAGAGACTGTCATACAGAGTGAAGTAAGTCAGAAAAAGTAAAACAAATACCGTATGCTAACACATATATGTGGACTCTAAAAAAAAAAAAAAAGGTTCTGAAGAACCTAGGGGCAGGACAGGAATAAAGACACAGACGTAGAGAATGGACTGAGGACATGGAGGGGGGAAGGGCAAAGTGAGAGAGTGGCATGGACATATATACACTACCAAAGGTAAAATAGATAGCTAGTGGGAAGCAGCCACATAGCACAGGGAGATGAGCTCAGTGCTTTGTGTCCACCTAGAGGGGTGGGATAGGGAGGGTGGGAGGGAGACGTAAGAGGGAGGGGATATGGGGATATATGTATACGTATAGCTGATTCACTTTGTTGTGCAGCAGAAACTAGCAAACCATTGTGAAGCAATTATACTCCAATAAAGATGTTAAAAAAAAAACAAACCTTGTAAAGTTTTTAAAGTTTTAGCAAAATACACTGCAACTCAAAAGTGAAAAAATAATAATAAAAAAATAAAAATAAAAAGAGTGGAGTTTGTTAATTGCAACAACTGGTAGAAATGGTAGAACAAGTGTGGATGTACAGAGGGAAGATACAGTTTTTATAGGTGTCATTCATAAGTTAATTGTTAAATAAAGTGTAAGATTCCATCATCTTCATAACGTAGGTCATGACAGCCTTATGTAAGCGTACTAGTGCTGCTGAATATAAAAAATACTTTTCAATATTACCGTTTTACTCAGAGGATATCAAATATATTTGAAAAGAAAAATTTCCAGTTGCTTACTCTAATCTATAAACTTTTTTATATCTAACAATTATTGACACTTCTCATCAATTTGATAAGAATGAATAGGTCAAATTATAATATATGTGTAAACTTCTTAATCAAATTTCCACTTTCAAATATATTTTTTAATTTGCAAAATTATACAATAATCATTACTATATTCTATAACTTGTTTACCTCCTTTGGATAAAAATATCCTGTAAATTAAACTCTCCATTAATTTGAAATAATGTATGCAGAAGACTGGTATAATCTTTCTTTCACTGGATCAAAGGGACTGCCTATAAACACTTTAATAACTATATTTATGTTTCAAAAGTGACATGTCTCCTCCAAAGCTTAAATGAATTTCAAACATCTAAATAAATAGTACTTGATGAGAGATTTATGTACTGTTTTTATAAATAGATTAGATTATAAAAAATTAGAAAATACCTGACTTATTGAGAGTAATTCCAGTCGTATACAGAAAATTATCCACTTTCAAAAACTGTTGTAGGACTGTAAGGTAGCCTGTAACGTTGCTAATGTGATGGCTGTTGGGTAGTCTAATTAAGGCTTTTGAAAACTGAACACTTGGTTGAGATTTAGCATCTGCAAAAAGGAAACCTCATTAGCAAACAGACAAAACAAATGCATATTAAGCACAGCACTATTGGTCAGGACATTTTACTCTAAATGAACCAGTTATTTCTAAAACATTACTGACATCTCCTAATTATAATTATTATTTTATATTCAGATCTGAATAAATAAGAAATGCCCCTTTCTTTAGATCATACAAGGCACCTTTAGCCTAGAGAGTGCTTGATTCGCCTGCCCAGAATTTCTTCACCCTTAGAGTTTCACTCTAGGGAACCACACATTGACCCATGTGGTTCACTTGGGGTTTCATTTCTGTAACAAGAGTAGAGGTAATGGTGCATGCCAGAATGGGCTGAAACCAATCGAAAGCATCTCATTATCCTGTTGGCCACAATGATTTGTTGAACTATGGGACTTGTGACAACCACAGTTAATGAGATGCAATGTGAGTTTTGCTTGGACTTCTAGGGGAAAAGACCTGCTATTCCCCACTAGATTTTATGTGAGCAGATATATGTCTGGGAGTTGCAAAAGCCATCTTGTGACCAAAAATGAAAGCTCGTTTGAAAATGAGACAATATTTAAGGACTGGAGAGTTGAGAAATGGAAAGAGTAAAACTAGTTCTCAATTATTTCAACTGAAGCCCTGATCAAGCCATGTCTAAAGTTGGTCCCATTCCTACACTTATCAATCATTTGAGCAATAAATAAGTGCTTCCTTTGGGCTTAAGCTAGTTTTGGGTTGGGTTTTCAGCAACTTGCAACAGAAAGTATCTTTGATGATAAACCATATACTTAAGTGGGTAGGTTTCTGCATCAGGCAATTAAACATGCATTAAAAGTTTTTCAAATGCCAGACATTCAATTTATAAATATTATCTCATGTAAATAACTTTGAATTGACTATCCTCTAATTTATGGAGAACCCAGGGACAATATTTTTTTCTGTAATCAGCAGATCTTTAACAATCAAGGGTCAACTCATATCATTAAAACTAAAAATTATCAGAAACAATCAGTTAAATTCTTAGGATGAAAAAAGTATCCGTTTTTAAAGAGTTACATGACAATAAAAAATAAACTATACACTGACTGAGAATTATCTTACATTGTTTTATTTATCATTTATGTATGAAGCTAGAAAAATGGTACCTGGAAAATAAACAGTTAAGGGATATAAAGAAAAACAACACATCTATATTATCCTTGTTAAATTGCTTTGAGGGCACAATGTAATACCTTTTGATCCCTTACAGGTACTATCTACAACTTACTTACTCTTTTAAAATGTGTGGCTTAATTATGATGAAAATCCAAACTTCTTTACAACTGTAAACATGTACACTAAAGAAAATGTCTAACTGAACTTCTCTAAGGTTTTACACATTCCTGAAGTTTCCAATTTTTCCTGCTCCTTTTACTACAAATATATTTACACACAGGCCTAACACATTTTTCACTATACAAAATGAACAACTTCCTGATAAAATCTTAGAAGGAAAAATATAAACGTTTTTTGGAAGTTAAGAAGTGAGGATGTGTACTTTCTAAGGAAAGATTTAACATCATCAGAAACATCCATCCTTTCTCGGTTGGCCTCACCAATAGGTCAACTCTTAGGGAAATGAGGCAGTAAAAGGAATTCCAGAGGGCTCACAGTGTTCTCACAGAGATGGGCACGTGGCATGGGCAGTGCTACCCAGACAGACGAGAGCTCACCACTGCTTGGTACAGTGGCAAAGGAGTGGTACATGAATATGCTCACGCCGATCCTTTTCATACAACCCAGCAGAAATTACAATTTGTAATGGGGTTTGAAGAATCCAGTAAGGAGTAGGATGTGTCAAGAGAAAACCAAAACAAACAAATGAAGCAGGACTTTGGAGAAACTGATTTCACTAAGGCCCCAGCAGCATAAAATGTGGCCTCTGCACCGTGATAAAGAGTGGCCCCCACTCGCCGCAACTAGAGAAAGCCCTCGCACAGAAACGAAGACCCAACACAGCCAAAAATAAATAAATAAATAAATAAATTTAAAAACAAACAAACAAAACAAACAAAAAAAAAATGTGGCCTCTCTCTGCAAACATGTAGTTTCTATTTACTTTCCACCCTTCATACGCAGCGCTACATCCACCCATCCTGCCATGCACCGGCAAACTCAGTGCAAGAGTAAGAGATTCTACGGCCTTGCTCAGTAAATTACTCTAAGATTAATCAAGCCCTAGTTAATTTTTTCCTAATGATAGTGTTAGGCTTTCTTTTTTAATACATTAGGACTAAATAAGATAGCTTCTGAAGATGAAGAGAACTTCAAAAACAGTTCTTTTTACCTTGACTCTTGTATTGGACTTTGAGGTTTTCTGCCTTTACCAGTCATTCTTATTATGCTTTAGTTCTCAACATTAATTTCCCAAAAGAAACAAAAAAGCCAATTATTGTCACTTATAGAGGTTTTACATAATATGCAGTAAGAGTCACAAAATGCTGGGACTAGTTAAGGGGGTGAGGAGGTGAGGTAAGGATAAAACTATCATCTTCGTGGTTGGTAAAGCAGAGCTGGAGGACACAGCTTGAATCAGACCCCAAATCACGCTTCCTGTATTCTTGCCCTTGGGATATGTGAGTGGGGCAAATCATGTCTGCCAAGCAGATACTTAACTCCCCAGCCTCAGACCCTTCCCACACAGGCAGCAAGATTAATGTCAGAGGCAGGAATGAAGGTGACCTGCAAACTAGAAAGCCCCAAAGGTCTGAGTCCTTTTCCCAATTTCACCAACCACTAAAGCCCAGTGAGAGATGTGATTTGGAAAGCAGTTCAGGGACTCTTTCCAGTATTTCTGCAAGTCAGATGTTCTACTGGGGGTGGCTAAAATGGTAAAAGAGAGAATGATTCCCACACACACACACACAAAAAAATGCTATAGTTTGGTAGTGAAATAAGAATCAGTTCAGATCAACTTATAGTCAGTACTAATCATCCCTGATCAATTTAGATTTTTCCCACCTTATAATCAACACTGATCCACTGGTGAAGAAGTACAGTTATACAATATAGTCACAATATAGTCTATTTACTTACTAGCTAAGTAAGAAGTGGTGTACTTACCAGCTAATTTTCCAGTAATTAAAACAGTGTCTTCAAATAGCCATATATTTGCTTGGCTTTGCGGGAACAGTGAAAGTGTAACTGATGAATATACTGTGAAATATAGCATAATTAGGATATTTTATTAGACATGGGGGGAAAACTGGGACAAATATAGTTCTGCTCCAGCAGGTCCTAAAAATGTGGGGAAAAAGAAATTCTGTGATGGGAAAAGCAATTCAAAACAAAGGAAGAATGCATGTAAAATATGATGGAGGAAAAAAAGGAACATAGTAAAGTGAGACGATTCGGCATCACTATTTTACTAATTTTTAAAAATTTTATACAGTAGTTTGTACCAAGGTGACTAATGATGTTCTCTAACTAACCCCAGATATATTTGGTCAAGTTAAATGCTTAAACAACCCTCTGCTATTTTCTCTATATAATCGTTACTTATTTCCTTCTTATATTGAATAATTTTTAAACCGTTTTTTCCTGGCCCCATGATTCAAGGTTCTCTCAGATGGGGAGTACATCCACTCTTCTTTTTTAACTTCCCATACAAAGGTGCAGTGCTCTTCTTCACAGTGTGGTTCGCCAAACAGACTGTGCTTTGCCAAAGGAAGAAACAGTTTAACACATAAGATGATCCAGAGGCAACCTTTAGTAGTAGGGAGGATGTGGCTGGACCCGCCTACAAGAGTAGGCATCTGAAATGCCTGGTGGGATGAGTAAGTGCAGATCCCCTGAAAGATAACTAAATTCTTTCAAGATCAGGAACAAGAGGCAGGGACAAAAGACCATCGTTTTATAAGCAAGACCAAATCAAACAACCTGACCAATCCTGCAAAAGAAAAATAAGTTCTGAGGCATCACCTAAAGTACAAGTTCTCACTGATCTCTCTCTTCCATGCAATGCAAGTAAATATCAACAGAAATGATACAATATCCCTAAATCACTTAAGAAAGGATAAAACACACTTGCGTGAGAATACTTTTAAAATTTGGAGATATTTCAAAGAGCTGTAAAGGAAATACGGAAAAGACAGGATAAAATATTAAAAGTATACAATGATGTATGGGTGGATGTAAAATAATATACTTTTTTCTTAAGTAGGAATAGAGGACTACCAAATGAAAGTAATTTTAATACAGAATACACTAACATTTAGATGGATTGTTAGACTTACTAGATTGGAGAGGAAGTGGTTAGGGTAGTAGCTTGGACCCCGAGATGACTGTATCCCATATTTGGATACTTTCTTAGTCCCAGGTAGGTTAAAAAGGGCTACCCTGACAGCTTTTTCTATTAAACCTGAGGAGACTCTTTCAGAAAGTCACTTCAACTTGGATTCAGATTTCCTCTGACTTTAAAAAATGTTTCTGATTATAAAAGGGATATATATCCACTCTGGAAAAGTTGAGAAATACAGAAAAGGAAAGAAGAAAATGATGGTCATCACAATACCACCAGAGACAACCACTATTAGTATTTCAGTATAGCTCTTCCTGGATTTTTCCTGTGATTTTTTTTTAAAAAGAGGGAGTATGATATTGTATACAGAATATTTTCACCCTGCTTTTTCACTTAAAATAATATTGTAAGCATTTCTATCCCTCAATAGAAACTTTCATAACATTTTCAAGGTCACATATTCCTTTAAGTATCAAGATTCACTTAACCACTACACTGTACAATACTGTATATTTAGATTGCTTCCATTTTCACTATTACAAAATAATATTTGACTCAACATCCTTGTGCAAAGATATCTGTCCACTTTATTTGTATGTTTGTTTTTAGGATAGATTCCCAGCAGTCAATGATGATGAAGATTTCGAAGACACTGACACACACACATTTCAAAGTTGTTATCCAGATAACACTGCCGACTTCTCCCACCAGCAGTGTTTGAGGATGGCCACCTTGCCCAGCTTGTCAATATTGAGTATGTCCACTTTTTTAAAATGTTTCTAAAGTGAAAAAAATCTAAGAAATATGTATTTTGGGGGCATACTTAGATTATTAGGAAGGTAAAATATTTTATCATATTTACTAATCATTTGTATTTCCTGTTTTGAAAACTAAGTCATGATTTTATCCATTTACCTTATTTAGGCAGGGCCTTGGTTTTTTTACTGATGTGTATGAATTCTTAACACATTAAGGATATCATTCCTTATTATTTCATATATTTTTTACTAATTTTTAAAATTATGGGGAAATCTACCCTTTATGACATCTTTCATTGCTTTTCAGTTTAAAAAGACCATCCTAAAAAAATAAGATAGTTTATTAAATTTAATATAATTTAATTTTCCATATTTTAACTTTTTGAGCAATATATTTTGGAATATGGATTCAAATTAATTTACTCCAAATAGTTAACCAAAGTATCCCAAGATTACTTATTGAATATTCAGCTTTTTCCACAATGATTTATGATTCCTATCATAGATTATATTTTTTATGCCTACTAGTATCTGATTTGTACCACATTACAAATCATAGTACAATATCACTTAATTCTGTAGCTATATATTTTAGTTATCTGGAATGGCAAATTGCCTCTAGTAAATCGTCTTTTAAAACAAGATTTCAGGTATTTTGACACATCTGTTCTTTAAGGGTCATTTTGCCAAGTTAATGCATTAAATCTATAAATTAATCTGGGAAGAATTCAAATCTTTACAATATTCAAGCTAAGAAAAAATATTTTTCCAGTTTCTGGTGTTGTAGTTGATTTGGTGGTTTTTTTTTTTAGGTCTATCAGTAACATTTGGTAGTTTTATTTTCCCTCCCCACAGTTACTTCAGTTTTTTTTTGTAGGTTTCCCTGCATATTTTGTTTGTTCTTGTTGTTCTGAGAGGGATTTCTTTTCATTATTTTTCCTAATTGGTTATTACTTCTGGTATATAAGAACATGTATTGATTTGTAGCAATACTAATTTGTAGTTTTCCAGGGATATGATCATAACCAGAAAAAATGGTTTTGATTCTTCCATCCTAATAGCTATCCCCTTATTTTATCTGTTAATATCTTTTTGCTCTGATAATAACTTCTACTACAATGTAAAATAATACAGACATCTGTGTTTAGTTTCTTATTTTAGTAGGATCACCTCTAATATTTTACAGTTAAGTATGATTTTGAGATACCTAAGGATATCTTTGTGGTCCTAGTTTTTAAAGAGTGTGTTCTTGGTTAGGCATGAATGGTGAACTTATAAAATGCATTTGAGGCAACATTTCAGGCAATTGTTGATATTATCACATATTAGTTCTAATTTGTTCTACTAATATGATACATAAAATTAATGAAGTTTGACATCCTTATAGTCCTGCAAAGAAGAAAAATCCTACTTGGTCTTGACAGTATGCTATATTTAAATAATGGTGAAATTCTTTTCTGTATTGTTTAGGAATTTTGCATTTAGAGTTATAAGTATGACTGGTCAATAGAGAGGTGTGTGTATATGAGAGAGAGTATGCACACATGAGGGCATTTAATTTTGTATTACCTTTGTTAGGTCTCAGAATCAAGGCTGTACTGATTTGGTAAAATGATCTGGGGCACTTTTCCTTATAGCCTTTGAAATTATTTTTACCCAGAACATTTTACCCATGGTTATTAATCTACCTCATCTAAAATCAATATACCATTTATATTATCACAGAATTGTTTGTTTTATTGGATTTTTAAGATTATTGCCAAATTTTTTGATAATTTTTATGATTTTTAAAGCTTTTATGTATTTTTATCTTTTATTTCCCTCATTTTTGTTTAAATTAGCTAGATGTGTGTATAATTTACTTCAAAGAACTGACATTTTGTCAATTATTTCTTTATATTTTTCTAATATATGCCAATCTACTTCAATCTTTTTATTTCCTTTTTCCCATTTTAGTTGGTTTCTTCTTTCATTATTTTTCTCACTTTTGTTGAATGAATAGTTGTACTTAATTTCTGTCTTTAAAAAAAATTAAAGCATTTGAGACCATGAATTCACCTCAAATACATCCCTATCTGGATTTTCCAGTCATTTTATTACAATTTTATTCACATGAGTTTTATTAAATGATCTAATTCATTTTTCATTTTCTTTCTCATTCTAAATTTAAATAGTTCAAGAATTCAAATGTTTCCAATATGAAACTAAATAAAATATCTGAAACCTAACAACAAGAACCACCACAATAAAAAATAAAATTTTTAGAAAGATTGATTACCTAATGTATCATCCTTCCAGTCAATCAGACTTGTATTCTGGTACCTTGTATGGCCAATTTTCCCAGTATTCAATTAGTTATAATAACTCCTACCAATTTTTTTCCAGCTTTATTGAGATATAATTGACATCTAACATCATGTAAGTTTAAGGTGTACAATGTGACGATTTGATATATGTCTATATTGTGAAATGATTGCCACAATAATTAATAATTCTTTCTCCAGTATGCCTCTTGTACTCTCACCTCTCCTTTCCATTTCCTTTCTTACATCAGGCTACTGTCCACCAGCACAACCACAGCTTCATAGCCAGGCTCCCTGAATCCACTTTAGCCCTGCTGTTGCCCTGTTCTTTATACACTGTAAATTCAGTTTCTAAACAGCTTACCTTCATGTGCTCAAGAATCTACGAGAACTGCTTTATTATTCGTCACGTAAATCTAAACTGTTCATCTTATCTTTTGAGACTGTCCTTTAATTATCTGGCCCTTTACTTTACTTTGGCCCATCCTGCTTCTAACTAATTCGTTGGGCATGCCACACCCCTCTCCGCCACCTGCAGACAAGCTTTGTACCAGAGCAGAGCTGTTGCTCGGGATTCCTTCAAGCTTCTGTAGAAGGAAGAAGACCTTCATGTTTTCTTCAAACTGGCACGCCTTTCTAACCTCCTTATATTCGCTTCACATAGTCTAATTTTTGGTTTACCAGAACAAGAGAAAAAAATCATTTACATTTAGTGAAGGCAAAACATTGTTTAACTGCTTACTTGGCATTCTTCCAGTCTTCCAAGGCAGAGGTGTCAACACATAGCCATCTTTGTAAGCAATAACGGTTAGGCTGAGTCCTAACTTGTAGGGTACTCTTATCAACACTGCTCCATTGTTTCTGGTTACTGTGGAATTTGTCTTCGTGTAATTTACAAACACTTCTACAACTGCTTGACTCAGGTACTGACGACTGATGATGTCATTCACCTGGACTTTCAGCATAAATACAGACACTGGAAGAGAAAAAGAAAATCGCAGCACGTTATATCCTAGAAAGCATATGTCACTATACTTTAAAATGTCATTTAAGACACCTGAACCAACAGTACAAAACTTTTGAAAAATTTAGGAAATACATACACATGGATGGATAGAAAGAGGTGTTAAACATTCCAACAAATTCATTATTCTTCCTAAAGCTGAATAAATTTGAATTTATTATTAATACGGCGCAGTATTATCACTCCATTTTCTCTGCCAATTAGAAGGAGAAGAAGGGAGAACAGTGAATAATGGAAAGAGTTTCTGGCTTTAGGAAAATAATTTTTACTTTATGTTACTATTTTCTAATATTATCAAGTTATATAGATTTAATACTAATTTAAAATACAGTCAAAGGTCTTAGAATAAAATGCCATCTCACCAAACCCATTAGTGCATGGCTAGCTCCTTTATTTTGTTTTGTTGTCTGGAAAGCAGGGGATGTGTTTTAGTTCCAAATTACAAAATATCAAAACAAAATCTCAGATGGACCTAGAGAATATTATGCTTAGTGAAATAAGTCAGAAAGATAAATACTATGATGTCACTTATATGTGGAACCTAAAAAATAACACGAATGTATATGCAAAACAAACACATTCACAGACATAGAAAATAAACTTAAGGTAACCAAAAGGGAGAGGGAAGGGGGAGGGACAAATTAGGGGTATAGGATTAACAGATACAAACTACTATCTATAAAATAGATAAGCAACAAGAAGATATTGTATAGCACAAGGAATTATAGCTGTTACTTTGTAATAACCTATAATGGAACATAATCTGCAAAAATACTGAATCACTATGCTGTATACCTGAAACTAATATTGTAGATCAACTATACTTAAGCTAAAAAAAAACTTTTTCTAAATTATAAAAAAAACATTATCCATTAAATATATAGACACAACATGTGAAAATAATAAAGTCAAAATAAGAATTACAGCTTTTTCTACTTAAACCTCCAGCCTTATAGATCTTGACAATGTGTTCATGCATTTACCAATGATAATGTCTGGCTACAAAAGAACTTTTACCATCATGGAAATGCCTTTGCAAAGCCTGTATCGTAACACCTTTGCTAAAGATGCCTTATCTTCTACCATAAATGGGCTCTGCAGCCAGTCAAGGTCCATCTCTGCCTTTCCCTAGACATGTGACTTTGGGTGAGTTACTCACCTCTCAGTCCATTTGCTCATCTGTAAAATCAGGAGATAGCAACGATTTTGAGCTAATAAAATAAAATAATGCAAATAATGTGCTCAGTACAGTGTTTGGTTGTCAAATCTAATGTTAGTATCGTTATTTATAACAAAAATTATTACTTCACAATTGGAGACCACTTCATGAACATGAGTACATCAATAAGAAACATCTCATAAGGATTAATTATGCTGTTATGCATTTGTGTAAACAAACCCATTTTTTTAAAAGAATTTTTAGCAAGAACATCACGTCAGGTAAAAAATCCTAGTCAACAATGATTGAGTTGCAATATTGCTACAAAACTGTTGTCACGGGCTTCCCTGGTTGGCGCAGTGGTTAAGAATCGCCTGCCAGTGCAGGGGACACGGGTTCGAGCCCTGGTCCAGGAAGATCCCACATGCTGCGGAGCAACTAAGCCCATGTGCCACAGCTACTGAGCTTGCACTCTAGAGCCTGCAAGTCACAACTACTGAGCCCGCGAGCCTAGAGCCCGTACTCCACAACAAGAGAAGCCACTGCAGTGAGAAACCTGCGTACCGCAACAAAGAGTAGCCCCCGCTCACCACAACTAGAGAAAGTCTGTGCACAGCAACAGACCCAACGCAGCCAAAAAAAAAAAAAAAAAACTGTTGTCACACCTTATCTATTTTTTGTTAAGATAAGCTAGACTTTAAATTGCTTTTGACCATACAAAGACATTTTAAATACAAATAGAACCACTGTAACTGCCCAGTCCTAGGAAAGGTACCATTCAGCAAGTTATAAAATAGTCCTGATCCTTTTAAGAATCTAAAAATGAGGTTAAATGTTATCCAAACACAATTCTTTATATATTCAGACACAAACATATTTTTCATATATTTCCTCATTCATGATAATAATTAACTCTAATAAGAACTAAAATGTGTTGGCAGTTAATGAACCAGGCATTGTGTTAATTTTTAAGTGCATCATTCCATTTTCTCTTCAAAACACCCCCATTAGATAGATACGATTGTCTTCATTTCATATATTGGTAACTGCAGGTTAGCACGGTTTGTAAGTCGGCCATGGAGGAAACCAGACACAAACTCGCCACAGTCTCTCCTCAAAGCTTGTGCTCTTATTGCACTACAATTGCCTGATTATACCCTTAAAAGCTACTCTAGTCTCACTTTAGAGCATGGAAATGGGCAGAACTGGGGGAAAAAATGACTCCTGTAGAGTCACACCTTAAAATGAGGTTCCATTAGTATATCTGAAAAATGGTTAATTTCCAAAACAACTTTGTTTATATTCAAATGTAAATATGGAGAATAGACTACAAGGCAAAATATAGATAACTGATGTTCATCCACACCTCTACTTTCTCGGCATTTTTAATAATAAAAAGCCTTTGTGGGAGGTTAAATTATTTGTGAGCAGTCATTACTATCATTACTTTTAATAGAAAAATTCAGGAGCATCTGGTACTAAAAGGTCAACTAAGCCTTGGGCCGTAACTCCAAGCTTTCCTCAAATTATTTAACTACCTCCCCATCATATCATAAATTCATCCCACTACTATGTTTTCACACTAAAATAAATCATGTTGCTAACAATATAAAATCAAAATATGAAAAAGGGCTAGGAATAAATACATGTTCCTGTTGCCAAGCTTTGTGTGTATATTATCACAAAAATCTCAATATACCTTTGTAAAATGTATAATATCAAGTCCATTTTACTGATGAAGAAGTGAGATTTCAGACATTCAGGCAGCTATGCAAACTGCCTCAAATCTCACAGTCATTAAGAAGCTGTGTCAATACAGCAGAAACTAACACAATATTGTAAAGCAATTATACTCCAATAAAGATATTAAAAGAAAAAAATAAAAAGCTGTGTCAGCCTTCAAGTGTCCCCCCCCCATGAATGACTCCAAAGCCATCTTTACATCATGTTATAGTGAGTCCTGGGGTCACATTACTCAAGTTAATTCAAGCAATGTATGATTGCAATCATCACTGAGAACTTAAATTCTTACACAACATCAATTAAAAAGAAAAAAGTAATCATACATACATGCTGATGCCAAACCATGGCTTCAAATTCAAATGGAAAATACAACTCTTAGGCAAAAAAGTAAAAGGTTGCCATATGTAAATAGGGCATGATGGGCTTCTAAACCAATGTCCTTGAATAGATCCACCTAGTACAAAAAACTAGTTATGTGTAGAGGACAAGTAGCTGCTGCTCAATTCAAAATAATTCCCCCAGTCACCTGCCCATAATCCCCTAGACAAAATTTGTTGAGCCACTGGCATAAAGCATCTAACTAATGCAGGCCAGACAGTCTGTCAGGCCCTCAAAATGTGAATAAAGATACACAGAGGCTAACAGTTGCTGGAGCTGAATCATCTGAGAGATTCTATGAACTCTTACCCTCTGTGATTTCCAGTGTTTTCATGTCCCTCTCCTTCCAGAAGCTGGGTTTTACTGTCCCTCCTGCTGATCTGTGAGCTATATCAAAATCCCTCCCCCGAATCTTGTAGCCAGAGTCAGGTTCTGTTGCTTGCTTCCAAAGCAAGTACCTTAAATGACATGGGATGCAACTGTAAATATATGATATTTTATTTAATAGGCTACCCTATCTTTCATAAGAGAAGGCAAAGGAGGGAAGGCTAATGTACCAAAAATATGAGAAACCACGTAAGAGGGAGACTGCACATAACTAGAAGATAAGAGAATTAACATTCCCTATTAAAATTTGGTAATGGGTCTTATTCAAATCAAATGTACCTACAATGGTTCCTTCAACAGCATTTTCAGGAATGGGACTCAACAGGGAATTTTTATTAATTTGTTTGCTCCAAAGATTTCAGAAATTCTCAGAGCCTTTGGATTTATAGACAAAGTCCAATGTGTAGTAAGATCTTAAGCTAAACTCATTAAAAAAAAAAAAAAAAACTCTGCATATTCCATATGTTTCATCTTTGTAAAAGTACAGTTGCCAAAATAAGACACCCTAAAACCTCCTGGCATTCTGAAGCTGGGTTTGATTCATAAAATGTTTTCTAATCCAGAATGGATGATTTTTTTCCACATGTACTAATAAAGTTAATGTAATAAATTTGATGAGAAAATGAGTATCAAATTCAGAAAAAACAATTTGCAAAGGTCAAATCTTGGCTATCAAACTCACAGCCTCTCTGTCTGTGGAGGTCCCCTATATCTGTACCTTAGATTGCCTAACAGACTTAAGACATACTGTAGGCCTGACCAGCACTGTCCTCTCTAGCTCAAATGGGAAAAACTAGTTATTTGTATAATACACACACATGCACACACACACCCTGCTCCCTCAGGCCCAGTGCCAGAAACTTTACACATGTTGTCCAATTTCATCCTAATACAAACCTGCAACACTTCCCCCTTTTAAGGCAAGGAAATCGAGGCTAAAGTTGAGCAGCTAATAAATTACAGGCAGGATTAACAGGTTCATTTTACTCCAAGTTCCATGTGTTTTACTCCACATTCTTTCTCATTGAAAAGCCTTAGGAATTTGGTTTCCATCATATTCACTAGCTCACTTATTTCCTCCCAGCCAATGCAGAGAAGGAAGTGCTCATTTGCTGATTCTCTGAGCTGCTCCTCCCCTCTCTCAGCCTGGTTTTTCTGGCCCCGACATAAGCAGCAGCAAAAATAGCATTAAAAAAAACAAAACCTGAAGAACAAAATCTTGGCTGAAAGCCTGGTTACAGCAAATAAAGAGGCACAAACAACTCTTTTTCCTTCAAATAAAAAGTTATAAAGAATTACCTGCCTTGACTTAAACAGGATGCCTCTGACTTCTGTGATGTCAAGTTTGACCAGGCAAACAGCACTGGCAGCTAGAAGTAATATATATCCATAATAATCCCCCTCACTAGCTCTCTTCTCCAACAAAAATACTTTGGCATTTAGACTGGGTAGATTGTGTGATTAAATATATGGTTTTCAACCAGAGGTGCTTTTGTCTTCATAATCTACCTACTCTTCTCCATTGTATTTTTCAGCTTTCCATGCCCATATTATTTTCTCTGTCACGTAATTATAATCATTATGTCTTGCCCACATAATTTTCTTTTCAGTATGTCACCATTGGTTTAAAAATGGTTCAATATCAAATGATTTCAACTGCACCCTAAGAAAACATATAATCTAAATGTTGAGAGAAACAAGGAAAAATAAAATACACACCCATGAGCAATGTCTGAGGTTGCTGGCAAAGATTTAACTATTTAGCACATGATTAGAAGCATTAAGTAATGAGAATCACTAAAATTCAAAAGACTGCTAAATAGGTATAAAGAAATGTTCTTGAAAAAGCATATTAGAATCAACAATGTATTATGGTTTTGTTACAGGATATAGATAGGTAAATCAAAGTCCAGAATAGCTATTTATTTGACGACATCTAGAGTGGGGTGGGCTGAGAAATTACAACCCCACTTCTTTTCAAGAGAATCTGACATCATCTTATTATGTTGTTACTATTATGTAGGTTACAACTATACCCATGAAGAAACTTTTTCAGATTTCTCCAGTACAAAAACTAGCCTACTTCTTTTCAATTATGTTTCAAGCATCTACAATAATTTAATATACAACTTTTTTCCTCTCTAGGAATATAGTGCTAAAAATATACTAGGTAGGGGCTTCCCTGGTGGCGCAGTGATTGAGAGTCTGCCTGCCAATGCAGGGGACACGGGTTCGAGCCCTGGTCTGGGAAGATCCCACATGCCGCGGAGCAACTAAGCCCGTGAGCCACAATTGCTGAGCCTGCGCGTCTGGAGCCTGTGCTCCGCAATGAGAGGCCGCGATAGTGAGAGGCCCGCGCACCGCGATGAAGAGTGGCCCCCACTTGCCGCAACTAGAGAAAGCCCTCGCACAGAGACAAGACCCAACACAGCCATAAATAAAAAATAAACAAACAAAAAAAGAATCCCCCATTCTTTAAAAAAAAAAATATATATATATATATATACTAGGTAGATAAAGTTTTTATAAACAGATCACAGATAAAATTTAATAAAATATTTTAACAATGAAAATTTTAAAACTTTGAGGTTTATGCATTCTAAATGAGAGCTATAAAAAATAAAGAACACAAAAATATAGTGAAATTAAATAATTGGTTGGGAACAATTAGAAATGTTTACCTACATTGATTCATTCAACAAATATTTATTGACTGCCTGACTTTGGCCAGATCTGCACTAGCTAGGTAATGGGGCTGCAAACATTAATAGGATACATTCTTACCTTGAGGAAGATTCTAAGGAAACATGAAAAAACAGTACTGCAGAATTATCTGATATTACTATAGCAGAAGTTTTAAAAAGGCAATATTGAAACAAAGAACAACTTTCTATAGTACCTAATACAATCTTCTATGAAATTATGTAGAAATTCAGAATCAACATGTGTAACTATTCCTATAAGTGTCAGTCTCAAAGAGAGATGCCTGCACTCCCATGTTCACTGCAGCATTATTCCCAATAGCCAAGATATGGAAACAACCTAAACGTCCATCAGCAGATGAACGGATAAAGAAAACTGGTATATACATGCAATGAGATATTATTCAGCCTTTAAAAAAAAAGGAAATCCTGCCACTTGCAACAACATGGATGGAGCTGGAGGACATTATGCTAAGTGGAATAAGCCAGACACAAGAAGAAGATAATGTATGATCTCACTTATATGTGGAAACTAAATAGTCAGACTCATAGAAGCAGAGATTAGAATGGTAATTGCCAGGGGCTGAGAGGAGGGGGAAATGGGGAGGTGATAGTCAAAGGGTGTGAAGTTTCAGTTATGCAAGATAAATAATCCTAGAGATTTAGTATACAGCACAGTGCCTATTGCTAACAATACTGTACTATATATTTAACATTTCCTAAGAGGATTGATCTTACTTTAAGTGTTCTTACCACAAAATAATAATAATAATAGGAGCGGGAAGAAACTTTGGGAGGTGATGGATATGTCTGTGGTTCTGATGGTAGTGATGTTTTCACAGGTGTATAGTTATCCCCAAACTCATTAAGTTACATACATTAAATATCTACAGCCTTTACATGTCAATCATGCCTCAATAAAATGGTTTTTAAAAAATGTGGATGTCATATCTATTTTGGAATCAGTTCACATTATCATTTTTTGAACAGGGAAACTGTTGACATTTTGAGCTCAGATCTCCAAAGGGCCTGCCCATTCATTCTCTCCTGTTTTCCATGATCTGACTTTTTGGTCCATTCCAGTGGAGACTTTATGGTGAGAACCCAAAAGATGTTATGACTCAAATCAAACTTTACTGGGGGCATTCAGAGGCCTAGAGTTTGTTCTCCACCCACCATTTTCATACAAAATATTCAGTCAGAGAAATCTTGGTATAGAGCTAGCTATACAGATATCTTAGGATGTAAATAGAAAACATCTGGTTCCACATTTAAATGTCAAGGTATTTAAAGCCTTTAGTAGAGACATCATCATGGTTTCACTAAAGAGAGTTTCAATTAATTCCCAAGTCTTTAGCCTAGCATTCAAAAGCTGACATCTGGCCACCACCTTCCATTCCAGCCTTATTTCCCACTAACCACTCTTTTATGGGGATTAGCAAACTACAGCCTGCAGGCCAACTCTGACCTGCAGCCTGTTTTTGTAAATAAAGTTTTATTGGAACACTGCCAATATACTCATTTATGGATTACCTATGGCTGCTTTTGCTTCAACAGCACAGGCCATATGGTCTACAAAGAAATTATTTGCTCTCTGGCACTTTACAGAAAAAGTTTGCAGAACTCTGCTCTATATCGTCACATGAATGGGTCACTAGTCACTAACCAAGACCAACCCACTCTCCTGCTACATCATTCCTTTCTTCTATCTGAAAAAAATCTTAATTTTAATCTCTACCCATCCAAAATCCTAATCTATCCTTCAAAGTTTAGGTCAAACGACCCTCTTCAAATAAATGTGCCCTTATCCCAGTTAGATGGGCTCTTTTCTTCTGTACTGACTCGTCTGATAGCACATAGTATATTATGGTGTATGTTTTACTTTCTGTGCATTTGTCTTCTCTGTGAGAACACTCTCTTTGACAGCCAATACTGTTTCAAACTCAGCCTTGTGTTTTGCCAGAGTTTAGCATGTAGATTCTAGATGAATGCAACAGGGGTGGGGAGGAAGGGAGGGAAGATGAGAAGAGCAGGAAAAAGAGAAGAAATGAAGGAAGAGAGGAAGAGATGATCAGAAGTGACCACGAACTGGGGAAAGAATGATAATTGTAGGATTTCTACAGAAGCCACTTGAAATTACAGCCAGCTTTCCAGCCCCAGTATTTGGTGAAATTTTGAGCTTAATCCCACAGTTGCCAATGAGAAATATTTTACATTATTACAATAATCACAAAAACAAATATTAAGATTCCTTTTCCTTTTGGAAATTAATACGACTTTTCCTTCTTTCTAAGAATATTTAACTTGGAAATTTTGACTAGAGAACACATAAGTAGCAAAACTTGCCAAATAAATATAATGCAATTGTATTACATCAAAGATTAACTTTACTTTCACTATTACAAAACAATACCAACAAAGTAGTTTTAAAATTCTTTCTCCCGGGTACCAGCACAATTTCCCTATTTAATTGGAAGGAGGGCCGTAAGTTTAGGAAAGAGTGAGGACAACAAAGGGGCTTGTGAAAGAAAGGAACATATTATTCCACATTCTGTAAAGCAGGGTGGAAATGGCTTCAATAGTTTAATCTCTACAGCATTTCAAATATGGACACACAGCCTCCTTCTTTTAAAGGAACAAAAGGGAGCTGAATTAAAGAAAAAGTTCAATAAATTAGAAAAGCCTCCTTTTCATTGCTTAAGCATCAGATTGGATCCAAAATTCTTACTGGCTGTGGAGTTTAAGAGAAAAAAAAATCTGTGCCTGTTTGAAGCAAAAACAAATTTACTGCACTAATATTCATTACAGAGAAAATGTCAAATCTAAGAAGAAATTACAGAGACAGAATAAGGACATGATTGCCAAAGGTGAAAAATGTTATAGACCAAGTAAAATGCACATTCTCTCCATTAGGACCAGAATCTTAAATGAGTGTGATTCACCAAAACTAATGAAATGAATGACATAAAAAAGAGTCCTTATAACTTAAGAACAAGCACATTGCAGATGACTGAATAGGGAACAAATGAGAAAGTGAACCATTAGTACTTGGACTCAGTTCCTTCTTGCCTACCCAAAGGGCCCCTTCCCTCTGTAGAAATAAATCAGTCTGATAAATAAACAAATCAAAATCCTAAAACATATTGTCCAAGCTCACTCCACAGGCATTTCTCATCCTAACTTTTATCTTGTCTTCTCAATTTTTCATCCTGCCTCAGAATCACAATTATTCATTCACTCACAAATTTCACCCAGCATGCATTAATTACGTACACTATATACGAAGGCGCTAAGTATGGAGTGACAGAAGAACTGACAGCCCAGTGGCATCACAGATGAAAAGACTGAGAGAAAAAAAGTGAGATTTCTTTTCCTGAGAAAAATCAGCAAAACAAATTTAAAGACTGAGGAAAGAACAATGAGGTTAAACAGAATATGTGAAGTCTCCACCAAAAACAGAAATGATTGAGCCAAGAAAACATGAGAAGCAGATATTCCCCCTTAGAGGAAAGATGGGAATTTAGTGAATTTAATTCTCATGAGTCCTACCTTCCCAGTCCTTCTTGCTCTATGTCTCAGGGGTCCCAAGACCACTTTCACGTTCAGTGATTCGGCAGAAGGCAAAAGGTACCACTTACTGGCAGGTCATACTCACAACTAAGATTTGTAACAGCAAAAGGATAAAGAGTAAAATACAACGTGAAAAATAAACGCATCAGCCAAGCCCAGAGAGGTCAGGCATGGGCTTCCAAGTCTTTCTGCTCAATTTACACAAGACACAATTCTTCTCTAACTGTGAGCTGCAGGGACACATGCGAAGTGTCTGGATTGGCCTTCCCTGCACAGAATCTTAGGGTCCAAGCCTGCCTTGGGGGTGCTGGTCACATAGACACGTTCCTGTTACGTAACCAGCCATGGTAGATGAAACACAGGACCCCAGCATAGATACCAGGTGTGTATCATAAACTCGCTAAGTAATCCTGAGAAGCCTTGACAAGCTGGAATAGTACACCCCTTTGCTCTGGGCATATAAAACATCATCATTCATTAGTAACATAAAGAACATTCCAAGGACCTTGTCTCAGGAGCTGGCCAAGGAACAATCATGGTTCCAGGCTCCCCTGGAGACATGCAAGGATTGAGTACCAAACCTGTTGTGTTATCACTTTTCTTACACCCTAAACTATTTTTTCCATACTACCATCTTTACATACTGTTTAATTTACTCATTATGTTCATTTTCTGTTTCCCCTACTAGAATGGTAGCTCTATGAGGTATTGAGATTTTTCATTTTATTTATTGCTGTATCCTCAAATATCAATCCTTATTTTTGAATGGACGATTGAATTAATGAATGAATTCCTTACTCTGAAATCATGAAGTGAGACTACTGGCTCAGGACCACTTAATAACTGCAAGGGAGGATGCAAATGTGTGATATGAGGTAGAGAAGCCTTGCAGTGGAGGGAGGGGCAAGGAGATAATGTGTAAGCAACCATTTCTGTGCAGAGAACATTCATAAGTTATGTGCTTGAAGCAAAGTACAGATTCTTTGATTCTTTACCAGTTCTTCCTTCAATAACTTCTTCAACAGATATGTTCACTCTTGTGATGTTGAGAAAGAACTTTAAAAAACAAGATTAGGGCAACCATTGTGGCTTTTCCTTAGAAAAGCAATTAAATGAAGATTAAGTTCTACCAATTATTACCCAATTCTAAATAATTAATTGGAAAAATCTCTGTAGCAGATCATCAAGGAGCCAAAATTGAAGTTGACAATAAAAATGGAAACAAGTAATATGGGTGAAAACAAGAGAATGCTATAAGGGAAAAAAACCCATTTGGGAAAATAATTAAAGAATTTAAAAATATAAAGTTGTTACAAAGTCTATTTCACACAGACTTAGGTTTCTTAATAAAATGCTATTTAAAAGGAGCAATCCATTAGGAATCTGTGAGTGGTAAATGTTTTTCCCTTAGGTATTTCAAATATATTAATGGTAGTATATAGGAGAGAAGACCTTTAGAGAACCAACAATCAATGAATGTTCCCTCTCATGAATGTAACAATGGAAATCGGGTTAGATGTGTTAGCTGGGGTACAATACCCGCTTGGGGATGAATTAAGTATGAACTCTTTGAACTGAACACAGAGTACTCTAGCCTCCTTTGCAACTTAATGACTCAATTTCCTTAAGTATCCCTAATTTAGTAAAATTGATGGATGAAGTCTGGAAAGGACTATGTCATCCAGGCCAAAAGGAGAATCAAGCTATTGCTATTTATATAATTAATATCCTGAAAAAGATTTAGCTTACCAAACTAAAAATGTCTCCCTCAAATTATCCCCCCAAAATATTCCCCACCAAGTTTCCAGAAAGGATGTAATACTCCAAAGAGCAAATAATTGTAAAGGGTGATAATGATTTTGAGCTGCACAACTCCAAGCCAGGGGACCTGGCGTAAGAGAGAACTCATTCCTGGAGGCCACGTTAGCACGTTTCTCCAGAATGGGCTTTACGGTAGGGTCAGGGTCCATCCCAACTGGAATGGCCAGCACCCTCCACCTCCTGCCAAGAGAACAGTCGAGCACTGCCCAAAGACCACCATCTCTAAGCCCGACGCAACAGGACAGACAGCCTATTCCTCTCTGTCCTGCAGCAGGGAAGTTTTCTTTCCCATTGTTTGTGAGATCGTTCAAATTTCAAAAACATGATAGAATCAAAGAATATGGTACTATAAAGTACTTATTAGTACAGTGCCTTGAATCCAAGTGCTTTTTTTAAGTATCTATTTTTAGTGGTTCCACATCTTAATGCTATAAAGACTATGATTAGTCTTCTGTTAGAATGTATGCATAGGCTTAGCAATTGGATATCTAAAGCAAAAAACATAATCAACAAAAACTTAGTAGACAAATCCTCTGTCGTGCCTATAACAGAAAAACATCAAAAGCCCCAGATTTGGGGCCACAATAACCTAAACTATGCTCGAAGCCACCAAAGGTGACACAACAAACTCAGAGGTGTCAGAAGATATTTTAAATTTTCATGAAAGCAAACTAATTTGAGAGTCCATAATTCAACATTCTACACTCAAATCAATGACATGAGATCTTTGTGAAGTTGAGTGCTCAGTGATTGTTCTGCTAAAAAGTAAACACTGCATGAAAACCAATGTTGAACAGGAAATGAGGATGGCAGTGTTCCGTCTCACTCCAGGGTCAGAGAAGTTGTGCAGTGTGTAACAGACAAGTACATCCCATTAAGTAATTAGCAAATATGTATTATTTTTTTCAAATGACTACTAAGTTGTTAGAAGTTGCTGTCCCGCCGCAAAAAAAAAATTACTGAGGCACTAAAAGGACTGTGAACCAAGAAAGTTCCAGAGTCTGGGTTTGAGCAGTCATTTTATGCTACACATGCACCTACAATATGCATGATCTGTACTAGTCACTGTGAGAGATACAAAGAAATTAGTTGCCTTCAAATATGTACCTGAGAGAATCAAATGAAAAGAGTGATAGTACCAAAAAAAGTGCACATAAGATGTTTGAGTTAAGAGAATTGTATGATTAAATTATTCTGGTTAACAATGTTAGGCAAGAAATGAGTCACATGTGAACTCTTAGCATCCATCTTTCTAAAAGTGCCTGTTCACTTTGTCTTAGTAAGAACATTCCAGAAAACAATTGTTCTTTGGAAAAAAACATATTTAGAATTGTAAACACGCATGTGTCTACTCAATTATTTTCTGAATGTGTGACTGATTGCTTTAATAAACAAATACATGAAATATTAAATGAAAATCTAACAAAACCTCAAAATTATCAATTTGCATGATGTGTTACTATTGTTACCTTTTCCAGCATGTGCAACTCTCTTGGCCTAGGACAGTGGTTCTCAACCCTGTGTAGACATCAAAATTACCCGGGGAACCTTTAGTATATTCCCAGGCCCCACCCAAGTCCAATTAAGTCAGAATCATTGCAGATGCAGTCCAGGGAATCAAATTTTCATAAGGTCCCAGATGGTTCTAATGTACAGCCAAGGTTGAGAACCACCGACCTAAAAAATAAGTATATCCCAAGGGGATAGGGTCATGACCTAAAGCCATCCTCTTCAAGTATTCTGTTTCTTTTACTATAAAAGAATTTAAACTTCTTATCTTTGAAACGGGCATGCACATTTATTCCACGGCTTGTACAAGCACCCCAGAGAATCAGAGACATGGGATACTGACATGAAAGAAAGCTGACCTTGGTAGCTACGTCTACTAATAGTTATTGTTGGTTGTTTGGGGTATTTTTTAATCACTGATATCTGTTATTTTTTAATCATTTATCTCTGTGTCCTTCTCACATTCAAAATACCTGGTTAACTCAGGTATGGCTTCACTCAGTGTTTTTTTAATGTTCTATATGGATAATTTGGAAAATACAGAAAAGTAAAAAAATATTTCCTAATCCTATTTCTCAGAAATAACTTGGATTCCATCCAAGTTACTTATAGATTTTAAAAGTACTGGATTCCATACAGTACTGGATTCCACCCAGTACTTTTAAAATCTATAAATAGATTTATAAAATTAAAAACATATTGTATATATGTATATAATTGTGTATATGTTTATATAAGCATGAAGTAAGGTGTGAAGGAAACTGACCAAATTGTTAACACTGACTATATTAACTGGGTCATGGGGTGATACTATCTGACTTACTACAACATGCAATGTGACTTACTACAGTGAGCATGCATTATAGTAGGAAGAAAAAAGAAAATAGATAAAGAATGTTATATGCTGTGTTTTTCAGTTAAGATTGTGTTGTGAACATGTATCCATGCTATTAAATATTTTTCAAAATTACCATATTCATTAGTGAAGAACATTCTATTGGTTGTTATTCATTTACCTATTCTCCCATTAGTGTATGTTTAGTCATTTCTAATTTTTCGCATTTGCAAACAATGCTTTAATTAAAATCCATGTACATGTATTTCCATCTGAATTTTCAATTACTTCCTTGGGAGGAAAAATAATAGGCCAAAATGTGTAAACTGTTTAAAGCTTCTTGATATGTATTATTAAACTGCTTTCCAGAAAATGATACCAATTTATAGTATAAACAGAAGAGTATTCATATTTTATTTTGCTGTAGTTGATATATCAATATGACTGTTCCTGTCTCCCCAGGGAGTTACCATGAAAAATATTCAGTAAAGTTTTGAAATCATTTATTCTATTTTCTTTTTACTTTAAATTTCATTCCTAACATTGTTAGTTGTTTTTTTTTTTTTCCACACTCTCTTGATAGGTTGAGAGAGCTTTCTTATGAACAAAACTAAATAGACAAACAATAGCCTGACAAAGAGCCCAACATATACTACCTATTTTGTTGTTTTGGGATGGCATTGGTGAATTTATAGACTTTATTCACGGTAAAATAAAGTGGAAAGGACTTAATAAAACATCCATTTTCCCTTTTTCAGAAGACATTCTCCTTGTTCTCTCCTTGTTCTTTCTACATGCAAAATATGTCTAAATCAGTACAGAGAAAATGGAACTTATTTAGAACCTGCCAGATACATGCTTCAGCATGGCTTTTTAAAAAGGGTCTTAAACTTACTGTCAGCATTTCATTTAAGCAGATGAGACGCACCCTGTGGGGATAGTGGTGAGATTTAAACAGAATGAGTACCAGAATTTTCCCCAATGCTCCTCTGACAACTTAGTAAAATGTAGCAATTTCCCTTTAATTAGACATCTGAAAGGAATACTGACCAGTAAACAGAAATTCAGGTGTTTGAAGAAAGAGTGCCTAAAGCATGACCATAGCATGACTACTACAGCCTGAATGGGATGCAGTTTACAGTATTAGCAGAGAGGCAATATATTGGCCTGGAAATTTCAAGCAAAACAAATCATTCATTAATTTCTTTTTTCAGTGAAAAAAATAACATGAAATCAAAAGATCTTAAAAGATAAAGCAGTATGCATTTTGTATGAAAGAAAGGTCCATAGGTAGCATCACAATATTTTCAAAAATCCAGATGAAATTCACTTGAGTAAACAGTTATTGAATATTGACCAGGCATCAGGTTAAATGCCAGATCCAGTGGAGCACATATCATAACTTTTATTTATTCAACACCATCTTTGTATCAGAAACTATGCTCTGCTAAATTTTTATGTTATTCTATTTAATAGTACCTAGTTTGAGGTCTGAAACAGTTCAAAACCTAGCAGGAAAGGCATACAAAAATGATATGAACAAAGTATTATAGGTATGCAGAAAAGGGAAATATGAATTCTAAGTGAGAGAATGTGAGGTATTTTCAAGTAGGAATTAACTGAGGCTAAACTCGAAAGAGTAGCTAAATTTTAAAATACAGACTTGACGCAAGGACACATCAGGAAGAAGGACTAGCATGAGAAAGGGCACCAAGGTTAGGGGCCTTCAGTTTCACAGAATTGGTTTGAAACTCCTTTAACCAATCAAACATTGACAAGTTGCCTCAGTGCACACGCCTCTGTAAGGCGATCACTCAGCGACCAACACTCCTGACCCTATCAGCCAACCGGGAGCAGACTCACTCCAACGACTGTGCCTCTGCCCTGCCACCCAAACAGCAAAAGCCTCGCCGGAGAAGCCAGATTCCACTGCCAACGTCATCCCACAACACCTCTGAAAGTCCGCCAATCCCAGAACTCAACACTTCCTCAAAAACCTCCAAGTAAGGTCAGTTTCCTGCCCTACTGAGAAAAACTGTGCCCGACCAACATAGCTCTCCCTATCAAGCATGCAACAAATTCAGCATTTTGCTTTGGTCTCAGATATCGAATGGTGGTCTCATCCTTCGACACAAAGCATGCTGTATCAGGCCTAAGCAAACATCGAAAGCAATATTTTCCACATTAAAAAATAATTTTGCTAACACCCTTCTAAGCCTAGCACCGCATCCTTCACACCAATACTAGGTATGACATGAATCGTTTTCCTTATGAATTGCTTTCATTTTGAATGCTTTGAAAGCAGTATTACTTCATAAATAGAACAGAATACATATTTAAATAATTATTATGCACCAAATACAAATAACTGTACATGTTGAATAAAAAGTATAGGTGCTTTTTAAATTTTCTCATATTTCTTGAAGCTTATTGAAAACTGAAAAAACACTAGATAAAATCTAACTGCCCATCAGTGTGGCTTTTTTATACAATGGAATATTATGTAGCAATTAAGCTGAATTAACGAGATGTTAATGTATCAACAATGAACATGATATTGAGTAAAAAAAATCAAACTGCTAGAGGATATGTATAATATGTATGCACATCGGTTACAGTTTTTGAAACAGAAAGATTAACACCAGTTTCAGGATAGTGATGAATTCTGGATAATGAGGGAAAGGGGATGAAAGTGAGGCTTGATTTGATCTTTAATTTTTATTTCCTAAAAAAAGACGGAGAGAGAAATCTGAAACAAATAGAGCAAAAAGCTTATATTTGATTAATTTCAGTGATGAAACTATATAGACTATATTTCTATATGTTTGAAATCTTTTATAATTAAGATGAAATTTTAAAAAATAAAAACAGAATGGAAGTGGGAAAATGTATTCCTACAGTGAATAGGTGAGTAAATATAAAAACACAAACCAAAATCTTAGTTTCTATTTCCTCCTTCTACCAGCTGGCCTTCTACTGAGAGACAATCAGCACAAAAAACATTCTCCTTACTCCTTTCCAGCCACCCCCTGTAATGTAGGCTCTAAAACTGTGGTGACGAAAAAGCAGGTAATTAAGCCATAAGCAGTTGGGAAATCAGTCCCTTAATGATTGAAAGTTTGTCTCTCCTTCCCTTAGGTTCCCACAGCACTTTGAAACTCTTAATGGGGCATATTATGGCATCTTACGTTAAATTATATTTACATATGTTTATGCCCTCTCCATCGATTAAATGTTAAGTATCTTGAGAGCAAAAACCTTACTTTTCAAAGTTCCTTCAAAAAGTCAAAGAGACTGTGCATAGTAAACGTTCACCTGCAGTTGCTATATTGACTTTGAGTGTTATACTATATGCCCATCTCTCTCTTTGACTGTTTGAATAATTTTCCATCTTAGAATTTCAGTATATCATATTTAATTTTTAACTGTTGGACTTAATAGATTAAGAAACTACCACTTCTAAACTAAGTGCTTCTAATTCTTTCTCTTATGACAATGCCTGAGAAGATAGTATAAGCTGCTTTAGGTTAAGAACTGAGCAGTAGAGATCAAATCTTATATTTAGCCAGCCATCAATTTAGACACAGCTGCCTTATTAGCCTTTGCCACACCAGTCAATCAATTCCACCTAACCCATCAAGAAGCATACATTTATCCACTGATCCAACCATTCAGGAAGCTATTACTGTGATCCCAACACAAGTCCAGGGTTGATAATGCCTTCCTGCCACTTGCCAGGCTCTGAAAGTACAGAGAAAAAACAAAAAAATCAGTCTGACACGGCTGAATCCTTTGTTTCCATGTACATTCAAAGTGGACTAAAAATAATTCCTAAACTACTTGCTCTGATTTATTTTTGTCCTACTAACTTTGTAAACCTTCATCTGGTTTACTACTTAAATTTGAACACAACTGTATCATCATGACTAGGAATTTTCAGTAAACTCCTGATGAATCCTATTTGGCCTTTACAATTCATGACTGTCTCCTGCTTCCTACTTACAGAAAGAAGAATGGCAAATAATTTCTGAATCCTTTTCTCTTAATGTGTAGTTTATAATAATTCTATTTCATTCTTTCATCCCATCTTTTAATGAAAACTCCTTAAAATGTTGTTTTACTTGTGAATATTGTTAACATTAGAAAATTTTAAACTGGTTAGATGCAACTGCCACACCAATCGAGAATTCAATCAGCCTTGAATTTTACAGAACACAATCTTCCAGATCTAATCAATATGTTAATCAATCAGCTGGCTCCACTAGGATGTCAATGCCCTTCTCTGCTGTGGGGTAGTCACTGCAATACTACAAAGAAACATAATTTACTACTCCTCTGAGACATGTATTCAAAAATAAATTAAGATTTCATCTGCTTTGCAGAATTCTTTTCTAAAGAGAATGTTTCAAGACACACCATTTTAATGGACAGATCTGACTCCCCAGCACAATGCCAAGGCTAGCAAAAAGAGAAAGGAGGCGAGCTGCAAAACATTCCTGTTTGTTCCATAAAGAAGAAACACTATCTTTTCCATACAAAGTTTTCCAAAGGACCACAGCCAGTATTCGTTGGCTTATTTGTACGCTGAGAATATTCCAGCTCATGTTAAGATTTTCTAGACAGAAAAAAGAATAATAAAAACTACTGTTTGAATTCAGCCTTTCTTAAGAGCCAATTTGTCTTCTCAGCAAAACAAAAGGAATCAATATAGTAGTGAAAACATGAAGCTCACAGATGAATACCCTCCCTCTGATTTTTGGCTTTCAAATATATTTTGCTTGCTTGCCTGAGGTAACGTTCCAAAGACAATGTTGTTTCTAGGTTGCTTTAAAAGAAAAACAGAAATTTTATTCCACGATATGTTTTAATACTTCTTACTACATAAACATATTCTTTTTAGAGTCAATTTATAGGAAACGCAATAAAGCAATGAAAAGAAATCCAGCCTCATTTACTAGAAAGTGGTAAAACTGACACGTTACCTTTTCCGTCTACTTATTCAATCCTTACCACCACAGAATATAAATCAAGACAGAATATTCATATTTCGGAAATATTTAATTTACTAAAAATCAGATCTAATACTAGCAGTAATTGATAGGTGTCTGTTAAGTTCTAGGTATTTCACATACATCAACTCTAATACTTAACAATGCTGCAAGGTAAGTACCATTATCTCTGTCTCAGAGAAAGCTTAATTAGTTTGCGCAAGAGTGTACCTAAGAAGAGGCAGAGCAGATTTTGAACTCCAGTTGCTCAAACTCCAAAGGCCATGGTCTAGCCACCAAACCACGCAGCCCTAGAAGGATCCCTCTTCTGGTAAAGACATCAACCACAGAAGCAAGTAAGAGGGCACGGAAGCCAATGTGCTGCCATAACCAACCATACCTGAGCCCTGCATCCCTTTTCCACCCCATCCCCCCACCCTCTCCCCAGGGTAGCCATACAGGCCTTCTTCCACGGCTCAAACTCACCAAGGCCTTTCCCCTCCAAAATGACAATCATGAACTGCAATTCAGCTCGTCGCCCAGTTTTTTAAAGTGCCAAAAAAAAATCTTTAATGACTGCCCTCAATTATTATGCTTTTTGTGACAAAGAACTTTTATTTGATAATTATTGAGGGCTGATTAATTAAATGTACTTGTTTGCAATGTAGATTTAGAAATTTGCTTCTGTGAGTCAGAGGCCTGAGGGCAATATTTGGAGGAGAAAAAAAGATCCCTTTATGGAAACCTAAGGACATCTAAATTAGTACTGTGAAGTGAGGGGGAAATGTAAGTGAGAAAAAATGGGAAGCGGGAGTGAGAGGCATGAGGTTTTCATCATGGACCAAAAAGTGACAAAACTAAGTGCTAATGAGAGAGAAAAAATAAAGGTAGAAGTAAAAGGAAACAAAAATATAGAAAAGGGAAAGAAAAGGGCTCTGACAAAGTACTCTGGGTTTAAGAACTGTACATGGTTGACTGACAGTTCACAATCTTAAAGCATCATATAGTATTATTCGAATCATCATCTGCAAATTCATTTTAATATCAGCATTTACCCCAAACTCATAAATCTAAGAACAAATATTTTTTAATTAACATGAATATTAGAGCACCTACCCCGTGTCTAGCACCGGGATGGGCCTGAGGAGTAAATGAATAATATGAATAACAAAAGATCCTTGGTTCTTAGATAGTTCTCTTAATATATACTTATGAATCAACATGCCATGCTTTTATTGAGCACTTACTGAGTGTTAGGTATTCTGGAATGTAAAAACGAATGAAGGAATATATCTATGCTCTAAAGGAATTCAGAAGCCCAAGAAAGACAAAATAAACACACCAGAAACAATTAGGGACTAATTCTAAACATCATATTATCAAGTACTGAATCACCAAATAGAGATTGACTGATGTAGTAAGAGAAAAATAATTGTGGACTGAAAAAGCTTCACGAAAAAAGTAGAGCTAAGTTGGTTTCCAGTGGAGTTAGAGATAAAAAAGAGGTAGGGCAGTGCCAATGGGGAGGGAAAAGAGTCAAAGGATTTAAAATTTCCTTGGAGCTAGGACTTAGCTCGGGAAATAACATATTAAGCTAGTTATGACTTTTTCGATTAAAGTTACAGAAATCCAACCAGAGTTTCCTGAGGCAAAATGGAAATTTATCAACTGATGGATACAAGAAAGGGTTGTACAAGAAAACCACAGGGATGGCAACTGTCCAGCTGATCTGGAGAATGACAGGGACCAGGAACTCCATCTCTGAATACTGGCTTCATCATTTCCATTCATAGGCTGACTGGCTTTCTCCACATGGTGGGCAGCATGGCTGATGACAACTCTCAGGTTTTACGTCTTACCATTTCCAACATCAAATGTGGATGGATAAGGGCGGCATAAGCAGAAGAAAGGGGAAGAGAGGTACCAGACAGACAGTTCTATATACGTCCACCATAAAAGTTACAGGTAAAAATTTGATTAATGGGAATTGATCCTAGATTGGTGGGAAATGACCAAAAAACAAAGTAACTTGAAAGCCTGGCAGAACCTCCCATTTTGGAGCATAATGTAGCTAAAATGCTACCTTTATACAAAACTCAGTCTTATCACAACCTGGATATGTGTAATATACACAACCTGGTGGATGTGTAATATGTTATTTGCACAAATATAACAAGCCAAAGTGAAACCTTCTTAAAAATTCCACATACAATCTATAAGATTCATTTACTCATTCATTCTTTACTTGAAGCTCTATACCTTTTCTTCATTGATTTTTATACAGTTCAATTAAAAGTTTTTAATAATTGTTTTACCATTTCAAAAAAAGTGTTACTTGCCCACTGAATGTTCCCCAGATCTTAAGAGAAGTATACTAAAGCTTTTAGGGATGAGAAGTCAGGATGTATAAATTTAAGTTTCAATTGGTTCTGCAATACCATGTGTGTGTGTGTGTGTGTGTGTGTGTGTGTGTGTGCGTGTAAAGACAGATAATAACAGAGATAAAGCAAAAATGACAAATTTTAACAACTGTTGCATCTTGGAGGATATATGGATACCCATGACACTAATTGAATTTTTCAGTATACAGTATTTCAAAGTATTCATTATAAAAATTTGGAGGGAAGTAGAAGCCTGACACAAGACTTCAAATTTTAAATGACAATATAATGAAAGCATAAAAAATGAAAGTAGTGTTTCAGGAAGATACATGTAGAAAGGGTATGGTTTGAATTAGAGGTAGTAAAAAATAGAGACCTAAGAGATTACTGTATAAGTCCAAACAGATGGGGGGCGGGGCGGCAATGGGCTGGACTGAGAAAGTGGCTGTGAAAATGAAACAGAAGGAATGGATACTAAAGACTGTGATGAATACTTAAAAGAACCCAGTGAGTGACAGGTGAGTGTGGGAGAGAGAGAAGACAGAATCAATGATGATCCCGGGTTCCCCAGGTCAAATGATTAGGGAAGGGATAGAAATAGGTAAGGTCTAAAGCAGGGAACAGATTTGTTGGGTTAAGACAATGTCTTTCATTAAATAGGTTAATATATTGCCTCTTCCATGTAAATAGAGTTCATATGCTGACTGGTAGTGTATGTGGTATAATCTCCTCCTAGTCTGTGAAAGCCCAAAGACAACATACCACACAAGCACCCTAAGAACGAGAGGCAGACACACTGGGCTAGAGCCTGGGGGAAAACAGCCAGAGTCAGCCCATATGCTCCCCCTGTTAAGCCACCTGTTTCAGTGTCTCAGTTCCCCTAGCCTGGAAGATTTACAGAATTTCAGGGATTTTTTTAAAATGCAAAAACTGCATGATAGGGTGCTTTAAAGTGGTAAGAGCAAACTTCGATTGTATCCACAAAAATACCTCAGTGTATATAGCTTCAAGTAAATGTGAGAACTTTTCTCATGCATTGGTAATTTCAGCTAAATGGCCTCTTGCTATGAGTACACCTCTAGATTAACCTTAATGGAGATAAAGTTCATGAATACATAAAATTCCTATCTATTATTTTTCATATACTTTCTGATTTAGCAGAAAACCAGGCAACTGCTATGTGCAATTACATTTTTTTAAAGTCTCAATTCGGATGGTGCAAACACAATCATTAACAAAATAAATCTTAAATCACTCACTGCCTTGTGGTGGGGTGTGGAAATGAAATTTGGGGTCACTGAGGAGGAAAGAAGAGAAGCCAAGTTGTTCCCATGATAGGGTGGGGAAATGGCCAACAGGCTGGCCCAGATGGGAGAGAGAGGTTACAGGAGACGTCAAGACACAGCTTTCTGTGCTGTGTTCATGTCGAGAACTGAGATGTTAAGGAAACAGCACAATTTGGTCAAGGTGGTGATACCCCACTATTAAAGGCAGGGGAGAGTATTTCTGCTATATATCAATGTAAAGGCAAGACACAGTCACTGCTAATTCACAGCAGACCTAAATTGATAGAAATGGGGCTTATGTTTGAATCCTGAATTCAATTCCTTTGTTTAGAAAGGAGAGTGCACATCTGGTGTCTTCAAGAAATGAGGAAACGGTGGAAGAACTACGTTATTTTTTTCTAACAGCATGGAATGATGAGCAGTAAAAGTATGAAATAAAGAGAAATTAAAGAAAAAAAGAATTCTAGAGGATACTAAAGATAAAAGGAACAGAATTATTATACTGTTAATCACAAAAGAAATGGAAAAAATAGATCTAAATCAAAAATAATAAATTATTTCCTTTTGCTTTTCTATATCACTTTGGGACACACTTTAAGTGTGCATTCTTCCAGGAAACAGGCCAAATTATTTCCCCTCAAACCTGTGTTCCCACAGTCTCCTATATACTCCTCGAATAAAGCACTTATCACACTCTGTTATCATTTGTGGTCTCTCTATGTCCCCACCAAGTGTTCTCTGCAATTAGTGAGGTTTGTTTAAAAAAAAAAAAAAGAAAAAAAAAAAGAATGAAATCATTTACTGTAGGAATCTTTGTTATCTCTAGCCCCATATATAAACCAACATATGATGTGTTAAATTCAAATAAATACCAGTTCCTCTTTCAGTATATTTTTTTCAAATCATGGAATTGCTCTTGATATAAAACCTGCATACTTTGGCCACTTCATTCTGCATGTCTTACGGTCTTTTCCCTATATAATATTCTTTTAATATATATACTCTCTAGAGAAGCCCACTCAAGCTTGGGGATGAAAGAAGATAATCAACTGCACAAATATTTATCTATATGCAGTCATTCATTTATTCACTCAACAACTATTTATACAGGAATACAGTCCCAACCAAAACAGTTATCGTACCTGGCTTCATCTTGCTTCCAATCTAGAGGTGAAGACAAATATGGAATTATGGAATAGATGCCTAGCTACAGATCAACTACAGACCATGAGCAATTAGGAGGTGCTTACAAGAGCACATTAACAGAGGAACCTAGCTCAGACTGGAAAGCTAAAGAAATCTGTTTAAACGAAGTGGCACTTAAGCTAATACCTGAAGTTTAAATGAATTTAGCCAGGGCAGAGAGAGAGAGTGAGTGTGCATGTGTGTGTGTATGTGTGTGTGTGTGTATGTGTGTGTGTGTGTGTGTTGGATCAGGGAAGTACTGCAAGCAGAGATACAGAGGAACAACCTGTACAAAGGCCCTGAGGTACAAAACCTGTCACACTCAAGGCACAGAGAACTGGAGCTGAGACTGGGGTGGGAAAGCATGCAGGCCCTTACAGGTCACTGGTTCTCAATGTCATGGGAAGCCTGATAATATCTGTTCTTAAAAAATAAACACTATTTGTAGGGTGTTGGGGGACGATCCCCATAATTGGAGTATGGATTTTTAGAGCAACAAGAATGGAACAAGGAGGCCAGTTAATATGCTAACCTGAACTAGAGTGTTAAGAGTGACCTGGGCTAGAGCAGGGGCAGTGAAGATGAAGAGAAGTTAACAGATGAGGAATATTTAGGAGATAGACTTGGTGGGTTTGGTGATGGACCAGGAGAGGAAGGTAGAGGAAGCAGCAAGGACAGCACCCTCAACTCTCCTTATTGGCCAGAGGGGCACTTTAATAACAGTGGGGTTTTTAGTAACAAGAAGGAAGGATGAATGGTGAAGGTGGTCGAAAGGTGAAAACTGCCAGTTATAAGTTCTGGAAGGTAATGTACAGCATGGTGACCCTAGTTTAAAAAAAAATAAGAAGGGGATTTTTTTTATCCTGGAAGGTCTGGTGAGAAATGAAGAGTCCAGACTTAAACATGCTTAAACTGAAATACCTGTGATCTATCCACATAAAGATGTCAAAATAATTGGTGGATATATTCAGGAGTGCACGCTGGGAAGTCTTAGCGTATAGGTGGTATTTAAAGCAACTGGAGTGGATGAGATCACCTTGTGAGAGAGGAGAATGAGAAGAGAGAATGTTAAATTAAATGGAAAAATTTTTTTTCTACTTTTAGAATATAAAGGTATTTTAATTACCTACATATTACAGTATCAGATATTTTATGCCTATAATACTTAAGTATAATTTTACAATATAATATAATTATTGCATAGCAAATTATTTAAGAGTTAAAGACTTGAGACTGTATTACTGACAAAGAATATTGATAGGGAAGAAAGGGGAGTAAATTGGGTCACCATATTTTCATCTTCCTTTGTCAGATCCATCTCTAAGCTGCTGGATCCATGAAGGGCCCCATATACAGTTCCAGTCTGTGAGCCAGTCCTTACATACAGGAAACACAAAGGCCACAGTAAGACGGATTTGCCAGGGGGAGCTTATGTCTTTTTTTTACCTTCCTGTCTGTGCCCCCATGCCATTCTCTGAAGCTGTAGCTTTCCAAGTCTCAACACATGCTATTATTTATCTTTGGAACATCAGAATGTGTTGAAATACAAATTTTTCCATTTGGACTTTCAAATGAAAGAAAAATTTTGCAATATAAAGCCATTCCTCAAAACAAGGAATCGCTCTGCTATTCACTCTTCCTAGCATCTAGCTTTTCCAATGTAGTCAGTTATTAGTGAAACCAGGAGAGGTGTGAATCAAAAAAAGTAAATAAGGAAAACATGAGTTTCAATGAGTTTAGAGATGATATTAATTCTGAAAGTCGAGAAGAGCACTGGTGATGAAAAGAGAAAGTCCAATCACAGACTTAAATCACAGTAGCCTGAAATTACTATTTTGACCCCCAAACTGTTAAAAAACCAAAGATTAATACTTGTTTCAGCAGGTGGGAAATGGCTTAGGTTTTTATAAATGCCTTCTCTGAAGGCTAATAACAACCAGGGCAGGCCCTGTGCTAAAATGCATTGAAGTTTATAATCAGGCCTGAGGGACTGGGTGACTCACAAAGCAATCAGAGCCCTTATTAAGATTATTAACTTAATCTTAGTGACCCTATCCTTCAGTGCAAGAGCCAGGAGCCAAGATGCAGAGAGTTTCTGGGTTGACTGCCAAAAAATTCTGAACAGAGGGTTTTTTCAGGTATAAGATATCCCACTAGGTTATTATATAATGAAACCTGGATATAAAACAATTCGAAGTCATGTGGTTTATCAAAAGATAATTATTCCGTTTTGGTAGACATTCTACAGACAGCATGGAAAAGCCAAAGGTTGAAAGAATCGACCAAGGTACGTGCATCCCACGCAATCAGTTTCTTCAAGGGTTAAGGCCTTCTGGCAGGATTGGTTATGTTGCTGTCACGCTTACTAATTTTACCCATCACATGTACACAATAACAGAAACCTCACATGTTAAGAAAACACAAAAATGTTGTTTGAGTCTGAACGTTACCTTTGTTCTTTTCTTATTGAGTCCACTTACAAAGGCCTAATCAACCATGGCAGGTTTTCTTAACCTTTTGGGGGGTCGAGGATTCCTTTGCAAATCTTACAGATGATCTCAACACTAGATAACTGAGATTGTATAATTAATTTCAGGGTGCTCATAAACCCTCTACACCCTTCCACTGGTTCCCTAGAACCTCTGCCATATAGGGTATAAGGGACACTCAGTCCCTTACACAAACAGGGGAGAAGAAGATTCACCATTTGTGAGTACTTTCTCTCCCCATGAACTTACTTGACCTCCCCTCAAACTTGTCACAGTGAATTATATTACCTCTCTCTTCTTTTCTTATGAGCCTCCAAAGTCTTCACCTTCTACATCCTGACACCCTATATTCACCAAGCTTTACGGATTCACAAGACTTCTTTTGTATTTGAAATACTATGGCACAGAAGCAATTTAAAAAGACACATTCTTTTGACTATTCTGATTCACAAAATTGAATCCATTGGTAGGGAAAAACTATTAAAAAGCTCACTTACCTTAGTTATATTTGCTGTGAAGAAAATCATCAAATTATCCTTAAGTAACAGTTTTATCAGAATTTGTAACTGCCAGGTGGTACCACAATTTCTTTTAAGATGTGAATGCGGCACCTAGAGATTATCATACTAAGTGAAGTAAGTCAGAAAGACAAATATCGTAAATCACTTATATGTGGAATCTAAAAAAATGATACAATGAACTTATTTACAAAACAGAAATAGACTCACAGACATAGAAAACAAACATGGTTACGAAAGGGGAAAGGTGGGGGGAGGGATAAATTAGAAATTTGGGAATAACATATATAGAAATTTAGGAGTAACATATAAACAACAAGGACCTACTGCATAGCACTGGAACTATATTCAATATCTTGTTAAGAACCTATAATGGAAAAAAATCTGAAAAAGAAAATATATATATATTCAATATATATATGTATGTATAAATGAATCAGTTTGCTGTACACGAGAAACACAACATCGTAGAGCAACTATACTTCAATAAAAATTTTAAAATAAAAATAAAACAAATAGTACTTCAGATATAGAGAACAAACTAGTGTTTACAGGGGTGGGGGGAAGACAGGGGTAGGGGATTAAGAGGTACAAACTACTATGTATGAGATAAATAAGCTACAAGGATATATTGTACAGCACAGAGAATATAGCCAATATTTAATAATTATTATAAATGGAGTATAATAACCTTTAAGAATTGTGAATCATTATGTTGCACACCTGAAATTAATATAACATTGTAAATCAATGATACTTCAATAAAAAATAACTGTCTAAAAAAAAAAGAAAATTTACAAATTACCAGATTTAAAAAAAAAAAAAAAAAGATGTGGATGTGTTCCAGCTTATGTTATATACTTTTAAAACACTGCCAGAGCAAAGCACTTAGGAGAAGTTCATTTCTACCTCATCTCAATTCCAAGAGCCTATGATTCCCAGTCTTATTTTAATCTATGAAGTGAAAACTTTTGGTTTTTTAAAATCACTGCATATTTTAATTGATATTAGATATCATTTCATTATAAATAGCATTAGAAGATCAGATTAGTTGTTTCATACATTAGTACAGAGATACTTTTCTTGCATATGATTATGAATGAGACTTAAATTCTGATTACTTTAAAGAAACACTGGAATTTGGGGAATTATTAAATCATAGCTTTTCTGCTAAAAGTCCAGAATCTAACAGCACAAAAATATTGTAAAATATATTTTGGAAAGTACTTATTTTATGAGGAGAAGTTATTTGTTTTTAAATGCAAATATTTGGAATGCACCAATTCATTTAAAAATAAGTGACCAGATAGATTTTTTTTTTAACTTCAGGTACATGAACTGAATTAATCATAATCTGTGCTTCATGACACACTTATTGATCCATGCATGGTTCATTTTACTTAGTAAAATAGTTAAATAAATCCTACTATACCCATTATTCTTGGTGACATTTTTCCCCTTACGCAAAAAGTGTGGCCTTCCTCTACTTCATTTTTACAGTAAATGGATATTCTTTTGGTAATCCTGTCTCAGTCACCCAGACATTTATAAACAAATCCTACTCATACAAATATGAAAACATTAGCAGCATGTTTAAAGTTTTGAAGAAACATAATCCATTTAACTATGTAGAGCCATATTTTGACAGCTTAATTTCTATCATTTTCAAAAACACTGGCAGTGGGGGGCAGGGGTGGGAGACAGGCAAGGGTGGAATGGGTCACAAAATCCAGGACCTTTGCAGCTTCTATTCAACTCCTGGCTATAGATAACCCATTAGAAAAAACAAATAATCCATCTACCCATCTGTTTCTGTTTGTGTCACATTCCTATTACAAAAAAGTTGTGGAACAGGTAGGTGTGAATAAAACCATGGACACTGGTCTTATTTTATTTTAGAAAGAACAATGAATATGGAAATCTACAACATCCCTGGAGCACTTACCCCCGAGGTAAGCCAAAGGCCTTACAGCATGAGCCCCAGGTGAGGCTGGACATTTCTACGAGCTTCCAACTGATCAAGTGGTCACTGAAAGCCCAACTAGTATTTAGGTCCACAGATATGAACTGCTAATGGCTTAGCTACATATGTGTTCTAAATTTTAGCAGAGCTAAGAAGTGGATTAAAACTATATAGTTTCTAAGTGCCGTTTCTCTACTGAATAGGAACAAAATTAAACTAAGTACAATAACTGATAATACTGGCAAATGTTTAATTTTAAATTAGACCCTCAAGTGTCATGATATAGAAACCTACTTGAGAAAAAAAAAAACATTAAATAACAATTGAAATCTCTGTCACATATAAATAAAATTAATTTTAAATCTTGGTTTTTGTGCAAGACACAGAAGCTTAACATGGAGAAATTAACAGGCATTACCAACTCAAGGCTTCAGAGAAGCCGAAGACATTGCTGAGACATTTTACAGTCTAGGTTCACTAGGTCACAGATTTGACATGTTATTAATGTGGAAAGCAATTGCCATTTCCTTGACACCCTCTACCCTACATGAAAGGGCACCCAGAAATCATTCCTCATTTCAGGCCCAAGTGAACTGGCCTAATTATACTCCAAGACATTATCAACAAGTAGTTAAGAATACTGCCTAGTCCTCATAACATAGACAGTCACAAAAAAAAAAATTTAAGAGGCACAGAATCTGATATGTCTTGGACATATGGATTGTGCTTACACAAAAGGGCAATTAAAGAGACATCTCCAAACAGAATCTTCAAAGCAAACAGAAGCTGTTTTCTTAAGCCTATGATGTATTTCACTACAATGCATAGCTCTCATAGTTTTAGAATTTTCCAGGTAACTACTCCAAAGCATACTTTTTATCAATAGCAGATGGAAAATATTATGTCCATTTCCTAGCTAAGGCAACTTGGAGGAAAGGAAATTAAGACACATTACACTAAGCCAAGTCAATGAATGACAACAATACTGCAGCTAGTACCTAGTCAGACAGAACGCTGAAAGAGAATTAAGTTCAATATTTATATACTTAGGGGGAAGAGTTTTGTTTCAGAAAAATATTTGGTAGTTTCTGTTCAGGCACATTAAGAACACTGAAAAACCACCACTAAAACAAACTGGACTGAAATTCAACACAATGGCATGTGTTTTTCAACCTGTAATCAACACCAAAAAATAGCTCCCTTTGGTTATTAAAATCCTGGAAAGAAATCATAATTACCCCATCTGGGAATACGGCCTTCAAAGCATGAGTACTTTAGATAAAACAGCCAATATCTAGTCCCACTTCTATTGATTTTCAAATTCCTTGAACGGAAAAAAAGTAAACAAATGCTTTCATGGATGGGAGATTTTCAATCAGGTTTGCTTAAATCAAAGTTTAAATCAAGTTATTTGAATTTAATAAAAAGTATACAGTAATATTCTATACTGAATTTCAGTATTTTTAAATTAAATTTTGTTAAGTAGGTCCCAGCTACATAGACTATGAAAAAAATCTTTAACTTTAAAAGTACAAGAATGTAGCAGCTTCATTTACGATAGCTAAAACTGGAAATAACCCAAATATCCATCAGAAGTGATAAACCAAACGGCAGTAATTGATACAATGGAATACTGCTCAGCAGTAAAAAGGAATAAACTACTGAACATGCAACAACATGGATGAAACCTATGGAAATTAGACTGAGCTGAAGAAGCTAGACACAAAAAAGTACATGCTATATGGTTCTATTTTATGAAGGTCTAGAAAACACAAAATTAATCAGTGACGAAAACAATCAGAACAGTTGTCAGTGGGTCAGGGGCAAAGATTGCCTGGGGGCATGAGGGAACTTTCTAAGGTGATATAAATGTTCTATATCTTGATATGGGTAATGGTTACACAGGTATATCCATTTGTCAAGAGAATACAGTTTATGTTAATACCAGAATCTGAAGTATGGACATCCATTAAGTAGCTTTTACAGCTTTTTTTTCATTTTATGACTTTTGATATTTTTAAACCAATACTTACAAAATGTATATAATCATAAGCTCACTTGAAAATGACTTTTGAATATTTTTGTAAGGCAAACCTAGAGTGATAATAAAATTTTAACGTCAATTAAAATATATATATTTTTTAATATTTAAAAAATATATATATAATGTGGCAACTCTAAATCAAACACCACTTTCCCCACCCAATAAACTATAGTTTATTGTTTAAAAAAAAAAAAAGAGTACAGTTTAGGTATGTACATTTTAATGTATGTACACTTTACCTCCCCGCTCCCCCAAAAAATCCCACATAATGGAAATGGATGGAGGTGTGAGTGAAACAGTCACAGCAGAATTTGATCATTGTTAAAGCTGGGTAATGGGTATGGGCTTTTTTTAATACTATCCTGTTTACTTTCTATATATTTGACATTTTCCAAGGTAAAAGGTTTAAAAATATAGATCAGTGAAACGTACAATCAAAAACGTTTATACTGTGAAAATATATCCCTCAAGAGGCTTTCTCTGTATGCAGAAGACTTTTATAAAAATCCACGGAGATCCCCAGTGTCTGTGCTTCACACGGAGAATTTGAAATGGAGCTCGTTATTTTCTCCAGCTCCCCTTGCCCCCATCCCCAGCACGCCTCCCATCTAATGGGCCATCAGACTGAATATGATATGGTTGTCTCAGCTACCACCAACCCCCAAATTAATTCTTGCCTCGTCCCTCGAATATTTATTTCTAACAAATACTGGTGCAGATGGAGAAATCAGAGCTGCTGCAGACACCGGAGAAAACAGATCTCAACCTTAGTCTTTATTCTCACTACTCTGTGAGGACGGTGTTTTAGAAGTTAATGAGAAAATGAAAATTTACTTTTTTTACATCCAGAATTTTTAAAATCTCATATTCAACTTCTTTTAACCTCACCTTATTTCTCAGCAATATGAAGAGACATAAATTTTCAAAATAATAAAATCCAGAGTAACCAGAGTCAGCAGTCAATTTCTCTACTATGGACTTATGAGGCTCAATCATGTATCAGTCACTAAACAAGTCTTATTAGTTTTCTAAATATTGCCTGAGAAAAGTCCTATAGCTTTTTTTTTTTTTTTTTTTTTTTTTTAAGTCCTATAGCTTTTCACAAAACATGTCCAAAGAATCAGAAGCACCATACAGAGGCAAAGGATGAATTCAGGCTCAGTCAGAGCTATTTAAAGGTATGTTAATACCCATAAGAGGATTATAAGTGCACCTGGGTAAAGAATCTTCTTGACAACCTAAAAAGTGGACTTAAGTATTGTATCTAGCAGTTCTCTGTAGTGAACATAAGATAAACACTGAAATTAGCTAAAATTAAAAGTCCAAAATATATATACTTTATAACCTCCACTTACAAACATTTCTACCTAACGTTTCTTTATGTTTATATGACCCTGCTAAATTCCAATGAAGAATTTCACAAGATGTGAAATAACAAATACTCATAAAGTAAAGATCCTTGATGCCAGCATTTTTGTTCATTCATTCATTCATTCAAAAAAATGTGTGCCTATGAGTAGCAAGTGCTCTTCTAGGTGCTAGAAATATATGTAATAATTCAATGTAATAATGAACAAAGCAAAGTTCATGCCCTCAGAGAGTTTACATTCTAGTAAAGGGAGACAGGCTTACAAGAAGGGCTGATGATAGTAAGTGCCATGGAGGAGAATCAGTAGGAAAGGGCATGCAGATGGCTATTTAATACAGCTGTCAGGAAAGGCTTCTGTTAGCGTGATTGGAGCAAACCTGAAGAATCGAAGGTCCAGAATTCCAAGCAGAGAAAATGACAAGTGCAAAGGCCCCACACCAGAGCCCACTTGCAAACTGAAGAAACAAAGAGCCAGTGTGGCCCCAGCGCTGAGTTAGTGTCAGAGCTGAGGGAGCCGGGAGTGAGAGGGCCGCAGAGGAGATCAGCCTTTGTGGGCCATTTTCAGGGTCTGGGCATCTAGTGTGAGGGAGAAGGGAAGCCATTGGAGGACTGTGGGCAGAAATGATCTTATTTAATGTTTTTTAAAAAGATCACTAACTGTGTGAGGAGAACGGACAGTAGACGAACAAAGGTTGAAGCAGGAAGACCAGTTCAACCTAGAGATCACAATGTGCTCAGAGGAACATTTTAAGTTCATTTGTTTATAGGTTATGTTTCATTATACAACCCAAATACTCCTGTAACTAAAACAGCAGTCAATTGAATTGCTCGCTTGTTTGCCACTGGCTTGGAGGGTTAGAGTTTTTGAGGGAAATCCAAGAGTCATCTTATGTTACTTTTCAGGCTCTAGTTTGATCTGTTGGCTAGTGGTTCCTTTATCTCCATTAATCTAATAGGTAAATAAGAAAAAAACTGCTAGTTTCCCAAAAAATAACCCTTTTCAAAAATATTACATCACAAATATCAGAAAGCAAATATTTTCACACGTACGCTGGATACAGAAGTTTCTCATATTATTTCCGTTATTCGTAACCCTCATCACAACCTATTTACATGGTAGTAGTCAAAACCCATTTAACTAATATTCCTGAAAGATGATAAATCGAAATAAAAATATACTGCAAATCATAAAATCCATCACCACTCTCAGACTTCTGTTTCATAATTTATGAAATCCCTCTCATAATGAAGACAGGCTCTCGATCACTCTCCTATCTCTCCTTTCCTTAAGTTTACCCAACAGCATATCTAACCGCTGTCTCGCCCATACCCTGTGGTTAGCACTTTCAGTTATAAAAAGCCAGGTAGGAAAACCACCACACACAGCACATCTTTCAGGACTTTCAGCCACGCTCAAGTGTTATTAAACGGTTTGAGAGGGTGTCAGAAACACATGCTTTCCGGCACACTTTGGTGATTTCATCCTATGCTCAGAGCACTCTGATAAATTAAATCATTCTGGCTGTGTCAGGAATCGCAGCTGGTGTACCTGAGTATTGCTCTTTGATGATGACAAGCAGTACAAAATAAGATACCGAATCCTACTCTTTTAAAATCTCATTTTCGGCATCTCTTATAATGTTACTAGGCAGGATTTTAAAGCGAAAACAAATGTTACAATTCACTTTGGTTTTGCAGAAACCTAAGCCCACTTGCCAAAAAAAGCTGATGGCTTTTTTTCTTTCCAAAGAGCAGGCAGCTTCTACAGTAGGGAAGGGGACTGGGGGTGGGGGGGTAGGGAGAAGCTATTAAAATGGATAATCCAGCTTTTTGCTTACCGGTGTAGCTTTAATGGAGGGGAACCAGGCAGGAACTGAGGGACTGTTACAGCCACGTATACCGAAAGGGCTTTCCTCACCCTCAGCTGAATAGTGTGGAGAATCTGCCTCATTACCTTCTACGAACAAGTAAAGGAGAATCCCCTCTCTGGGGGCAGGCTTTGCTGTACTAACATCCGCTACAGACTTGACCTCATCCACCCCCCTCTCCTTTTCCCCTTCCTTCAGCCACAAACTCCTATTTCGTTTTTGGTTTGTTTCATCTTATCATACTGAAGGCATTCTTGCAAACTGCCTTCAACCATTCCCGGGATAAGAAGAGATAGAAATAAATAATAAAATAAATCAAGATTTCTTTTCTCCAGAGCTAAATTTAAATATATAGGCGGAGCGAGATGGTGAAAAGGGGTGTGTGGGTGTCTACTGCAAGATTTTTCAGTCTCTAGGAGAGAAAAGGATAAAGAACAGAAGGCTAAAAGGATTTGAGAAGTGTGTGTCTGTGTGTGTGTACAATCATTCCCAGGGTAGAGGGAAAAATTCAGGAAGGGAGGGAGAAGCAAAAGATCAATCCAGGCAGTCACTCACTCCCATCCCTCCCGACCCCTCCCCACCTCACTGCAGTGCTCTGCGCTTCCCAGAAAGCTCACCACCCAAAGGGCAGATTCCCAAAACCAAAGCAGAGCCGGAATCCTGGTCACGCAGGCAGGCTGGGGAGACGGGGGAGGTGGGGGGTGGGGGTGGGGTGGGTAGAGACAGGCGATGGGAAACCATCTGGCTAGGGAAGCGGCGAGGAGGCCAGCAAGACCAGAGGAGGAAAGGCAGGGCCGGGCTGCCGGGACCTACCGGGAGCAGTGACGGTAGAGGATGCCCCGGGCACCTCTGGCCTCTCCTCCTCGGCTTCCTCCCGCTGCCGTTGCTGCTGCTGCTGCTGCTGCTGCTGCTGGATGAGACTGAGGTCGGAGCGGCTGAGCTCAGCTCTGGCGGCCGCAGGGACCAGCCTCGCCTTCAGCAGCACGGCGGCCAGGCCGAGGAGCAGGGTGCAAGGGACGCGCCGGCTGAGCCTCGCCATGGCCGAGAGCCAGAGGGCCGCGGCGGCATATTGCGGCGGAGGTCCGGGCGGCGGCGGCGGGCGCCAGGGCTGCGGGCTCTCGCCCGCCCGCTCGGTCCCCCTCGCTCTGTCTGCCTCGCACACCCTCACCAGGAGGAGGAGGCTGGGGCGGCGGAGGAGACGCCGCGGGAGGAGGAGGGGGAAGTTAGCATCTTCGCGCACGTGACGCGCGGGGCGGGGTGGCGCGAGCCCCGCGCCGGGCGCCGCGTCTCCGCTATCACCCCGGGCTCAGCTGCTCCGGACGCGCGTGTTCGGCGGGGTGCTGGGGCGCAGTGCTGGTGGTGGCTTCCTAGGGTAAACGAAAAAGGAGAGCCTTTCTGGGGGCTGGTAGACCTTCAGATCCTCTAGCCCCCACCGAGACACCGGGAAATTTTGCAGAAAGTGGAATAAAATTCCCTCCACCTGACCGCAAAGTAGAAGAGAAGGTGGTGTATTGATTACGCTCCCACAACACTTAACGCAGCACCGGCGGATCAAAAAAGCCAGGATCTCTTAACCATGTGGGCTTTGGGGCATCACGGCCATCACTGGTTAGCTAGAAATTAAACTGCGGCTCTCCAGATTTTGATTAAATTCCTCTTTCTGCCCAAATTGGAATTTCTTTCAATATCGTAAAATATTCTTAATTACGTTTTGTCTAATTATAGTCTATACTTTTCATTTGCTCAAAAAATATTTTTCTAAATGCCTGCTAGGTGCTTACCACGTGCCAGTATTTAGTCAGGTGCTTGGAATAAGCAACATACAATCCCTGCGTTCCAGGAGCTCATTACCTGTTACGACAGAGGAACATACAAACAAATTATAATCCAGGGTGGTGCCTGCCACTGGAGAAACACTACAGCATGCAGAGATTGCATTGAATTGGAAGAAATTAACAATGTGGTATATGGAAGGGGGCTATGAAACACTAGGAAAGGTGGGGTTTAAAGAAGAATAAGAGTTCCACACATAGATGGGTGTAACCAGGTCATCTAAAAAGTATAGCTGTGTGTGTGTGTGTATGCCCGTGCACACGCGCTGAGGTGTGTAACAGTACAGTGTGCTTGGAAAATTGTCAGCAATGATTGTGACAAAGTGACAGTGTTTTAGATTGAAAAGGAAGGTGGAGATCAGGTCATTAAAATATAATAGCAGGGACTTTCTTGGTGCCGCAGTAGTTCAGAATCTCCCTGCCAATGCAGGGGACACGGGTTCGGGCCCTGGTCCGGGAAGATCCCATATGCCGCAGAGCAAATAAGCCCGTGTGCCACAACTACTGAGCCAGCAGGCCAAAACTACTGAAGCCTGCGCACCTGGAGCCGGTGCTCCGCAACAGGAGAAGCCACCCAATGAGAAGCCCGCACACCGCAACGAAGAGTAGCCCCCACTCTCTGCAACTAGAGAAAGCCCGCGCACAGCAACAAAGACCCAACGCAGCCAAAAATAAATAAAATTAAAAAAAAAAATAACGGCAAACACTTCTATAGTACTTACTGTGTCCAGGCACTGTTCAAGCACTTTATATACATTAACTCCTGTAATAACCTTGGATGCTATATAAGGAAACTGAAATTTACATTGCAAGTGATTATGAAATAGTGAAAGAAATTAATCAGGGAAGGGACTTGCTACCAGTCTGCGTTTTCAAAGGATCACTTTGCTGTCAGTATGGAAGAGGAAGAGGGATAGATTGGCGGAGAGGAGGCCAGTTTAGTGGTGTTTGCAAAAGCCAGTGAGGAGATACCAAAGGCTTGTGAGACCAGAAAGGAGAAGAAAGGAGTGGGAGATTCAGTATGTAGGGCTAGAATCAGCAAAACTGGTTGATTGTTTGGGTGAGGAAGAGAGAAGGAGAAAGATGGGTATGTCTAGTATGACACTCAAATTGCCAGATTGAGATCTTGGGTGGCTGCTTATGACATTATCAAGATTAGCTGGTACTACTGACTACAGAATAGGTGATAAGCCATGGCTTGTTCAGTTGTAGTCTCTTTGTATTTGGAATGTCTGTGGGACATCTCATAATATAATGTAAATGTGATCTGTGACATCACATCCTTTACCATCATAGTTGATTCTGATGATTTGGCTGATTGGACAGTCCCTTTCCACACTCACCACTCTTTTGTGTGTTCGTCCCAACGTTTCCAACATGCTGGAAAAGAACAAATTTCTCACTAGTGGAAAGTTATTCTTTGGTCAAGGATATGAAACTAGTGCCTATATAACCATAACTAATAATAATAATAGGCATTTTACATACATTATCTCGTATCCTCAAAGCAGTCCTACAAATTAGCTCTCATTATTCTGTTTAGCAAATGGAAACACTGAAGATCAGAGAGGCAACTGTCTTGCCCAAGGCTACACTAATAAGAAGTGACTTTACCTTTCAGCGCTATTTGAAACTTTCGCCATGAGCTTGCATTGTTTTTTAGTGATTTTTAGATAAACTACATAATGTGGGCTACATAATTTTTTGAAGAGAGAGGCCAAAGTGAGGTCCCTCACACTAAACACCACTATTCCATCATGGCTTTGCCTCGCCTGTGTGAGCAGGAATTATTGCGGGGAGGCTGAATGCAGAGAGTCTTCATTAGTTTCATCAAGCTGTTTTTTGTTGCATTTTCCTCCAATTTACCTCTGCTCCTGGAGAGAAGAAAGGAGAAAATGGAAATGGCTCCAGAATCCTGACTGGCAGATCAGAAGGAAAGGAATGCTGCCAGGATTTCTGTCATCCTGCCTTACGGTGGCCAAGTCATCTTTAATATATTAGAAGCTGACCTTCCAGAGGCAAAGTTGCTGATTTCACAGCCCTCAGTGGAGGGTAGACGTGAAATCCTTCAATACTACAGACTGTTTAAAGAAATAAGCTTTGCTAATCAAGATGGGTTTTAGATGGTTTTTAAATGCTCCGTTACTCGTATAGTTTATGCTTAATTTCTGTGCAATATACAAAAGCCTTATTATTGGATGGAATCAGGGCTAGTAGTTGGTGAATCAAAAAAGTAGGTCAAGAGACCAAAAAAAAATCAATATATTTTAAATATATTTTATGCCGCTTATTTTATCTTAAAATAGGCAAATATATATTCATTTACCAATCTTTTGACGTAGGGCCAATAATTTTTTTAAAATCTAACCACATCCTAGGGTTTGAAGTAGTAAACCACAATTACAATGCATCCCTATTATTTGCAGTTTTCGGTTAAGTGGAAGGAGTTCTTAAAAACTCTTGACAAACAATTCGAATGCCAAATCCTTCTATTTTCAATTTTTCCCCAATTTTACCATTTTCTCACCCACTTAGTATTCAACTTAGTTTTCATAGAAATATATACTTCATTTAAATTTATATTTCATCCATACCTTATAACACATAGAACTGCCAAAAACAACTGTGTAAACAAACATAACTGACTTTTGGCACAGACACAGACCAACTGGTGGGGGCAAAGCCAAGCAGATGTTCAGGAAAGGGTATTCTGCCAATTTCATGTACTTTACATGTCAGCCAGTGTGTTTTACAAAGGAATGGAAGATGCCGGTTGATCTAGGAAGTTATTTTCAGGTTCCTAATCCATGATACTGTTCATGCTTAATACAATGTAATCATTAATGTTAGAATGTCTTCATTTTTATAAATATACTGCAAGAGCCATCGGAAAGCAGATTGTAATACCATACATATATAATAATTCTTCCTTGCTTAAGATCTACTGGTACCTCCTCATTGCTCTTAGCATAACGTCCAAAATCCCCAACAGATTTACAAAGCCCTTCACAATATATCCTCTGACTATGCAGGCTCATCTTTTAATATTTCCTACATAAACACAGAGATGGGGGTTGGTGGGGGGAGGGAAGGGAAGGGAAAGGAAGGATTTCTTTTATTCCCTTGAACTAGACTCGTTTAGGTTGCACATACTGATTTCCTCGCCTGGAACTCTACTCCCTCATCCCTAACTGACAGGCTCCCACAGAGGCTCAAGGTTAGCTTAGGTATTACTTCCTCTAGGGTACTTTCCCTGACACCCTTGGCTTTGATTAGGAGCCCTTGCTATGAACTTTCATGACCCTCGTATTTCCCCTTAGGACTCTCTTACTTAAAATGGATATTTTCTTGCCTGTATCCTCACCAGTGTAGGCTCCACAAGGGTCAGGGCCATCACGTTCACAGCTGTATCTCCAGCTCCTGCCACAATGCCCAACAGTGGTTGTTTGATTACTTGGTTGATTAAATCAACGAATCGATTTTAAGAGGCAGAACTGTTAGTTAATGGAGAAGGGCCCAGAGTCAGACGGCTCTGGTATCCACCCCTCACAACTATGTGATTTACGGAAGATTCTCGGCCTCAGTTTTCTCAACTGTATAGTGGGAGAAATAACAGAGCCTAAAGGAGATAACAAAATAAGATAACATATAAATACTTAGAGCTTCTTGCTATAGGAACTGTTCAGTAAATGTCAGCCATTACTTCTTTTGTTAATGTTATGTAGTATTGCTCTGTTTCATTTGTATATTTTTATAATGTATATAAAATTTTATTTTATATGTAATCAATTCTTATTTTTCTTGTTATATTTTATATAGTCACTGCAAACACTCAATTAGCAAATACTGAACCATTGTTCCTAGAGGAACAGAGTTAGTTAGATTTAATAACATATTAAATATATTAGATATATATTTATGTAAGGGGTAAGAACGTTTACCTTTTTGGAAATATGATTTGCAAGGTTTAGTAATTGACTGTTTCCTTAAATTATGACTCTTCCTCCAACACTGCTGCCTTCATTTGATAGTGAGCCATTTAATTTGAGTTTGAAAACCAAAGGACTAACTGTTAAAGAGGATTGAACAAAGTTCAAATTTGTATTTCTTTGACTAAGAATCATTTATCCAGGTAGGGTCATCCACACAGATAGGAACAGTTTGGGATTATTAACCAAAGTGGGTCATATGGTTCAAATAGTCACTAAACTCTGGGTTTAGAGGTCCTTCTCAGGTACAGGCATGTAAATCATTAAGACTCTCTGGGGACAGCATGCATGGATTACCTGCTGTGCAATTTTATCCATGGCATTTCAGGTACTTTCCACCCTCACCCCCAACAAGTTTGCTCCAAATATGGTGGCTCGGTAGAAAAGAGTTCATTAGGCACTCCAGCTAGGATGGCCCAATGTGTAGTGGGAAGTGATGGAGACACCTCAAACTAGATTAAAAGGCTCAAGCCAGAGTTTACTCCAAGATCAGATCTAGATTTTCAAAAGCTTGGATTGTTTTAGGGACAAGACTGTTGAGGGCCTGTCTATATGCCAAGCCCTCTGACCCCACTCTTGTGTGTCTTGACCTTAACTATCTAAATTCATTAAACAGATATGAATCTTTAAAAAATAGAACCCAGGAAGCCAAGACTTTATGATTTGGGAAATTTTCAACATATCCAGATCGCAGAAGATGCTAAAATTAAGAGATTTAGAGATTTACTTTAAAGAGAGTTTGCTCTAGAAAGAACACAGAGACTGTACAAACATTTGCTAATATCTCAGAAATTATTCTTTGAAGAGATTGTGTGACTCACAGATTCTCCTCACACAACCCAACAGAAGCCAAAAATAGAGATGAGATTATTTAGGAAAGCTCTGTGGAGTAGCCTCTAGTCTAATGGAGTGAAATATCCTTGACATACACAGGCGATCTGTAAGGTTCCTGTGAATTTTATATCAGCAGAAACACTGCCAGCTTGGTCTAAAGGGATAGTGTACAAAATGAAAAAGCATACTGAACCCACACAGTCTTATCAGAAGGAAGAAGATGCTAACAATACTCAGCTGTAAACATTTGCTACATTTCATGGGGGGAAAAACGATGACTCAGAAGGTGAAGCCATGAGCCACAGAGTTTGAGAACCACATAGTCTGAAACCACAGAAATTCATAGACTTTGAAACCAAATGTAGAATGCTCAGCTGGATTTTGGAATTGCTTGGGACCAGTGACTTCTTTTATTTTCCTTCTATTTCTTCCCTTTTTTTAACCAAAATGTCTATAATTGTTATCATATGCTTGTCTTACTGTGATATGTTGGGAGCAGAAAACTTGTTTCTTTAGTTTCACATGTTCACATATAGACACAAATTGTACCCCTGGATGGATCATACCCAAGCCTTGCTCATAATTTAGATGATGAGATTTGGGACATTCGAGCTGCTGAGATTAAGAAGTCGTTTTGGACTTTGAGTTGATGTTGCAGTGGTTTGACTTTGGGGGACTTTAGGAATGGGTTGAATGTATTTTGCATGTGAGATTGATGTGAATCTTTCAGGGCCAGACCATGGACTGTGGTAGACATAATAATGCCCTCCAAAAGATGTCCATGATCTAATGCCGGATTCTGTGACTATGTTACCTATCACGGCAAAAAGACTGCAATAATTTAAAACTAATTCACTATCCAAGGCATGAGGTCACTAGCCTCACGCAGTGATCAAGCCTGCGTGGATCTAGGAAAGGATATGGAGTAGATAATGTTAGGAACTGGATTTGGAGAATTAGAGGTGAGAAGAGGGGACTATTTCTGTACAGTGTGTAAACCAGATTCTCAGCTCTGTCATTAAATCACTCTTATACTGCCGCTGTTTTAGGGTTCCCTTGAGAGGCTAGGGCTGTTCAGTGGGAATATGGTAAAATTAGTTTCTGTTCTGTCATCTCTAACTATTACTTGGTAATCACTGAATACCTGTGGAGTGATTGAGAAAAGAACCTTCAGGTTCAATTTTTGCTAGTAATTTAGTACCACATGATAGTGAAGTGCTTCGCTCTGGTTTAGTAGTAAAGGTTCAAGTCAGAATGTCAAAACTGGTATTACTAAGAAGTAGGAAATTTGCTTATTCTTTAATAAACTCTTCCCTTTCATTTCATCACTAAGGTGTACTGAAAAATTCAAAATCATTCACTTGTCTGCCAATCAGGTGGTGATATTTCTGAATTTTAAAGGGGTTTATGTCACTTATAATCCCAAAAAAGAACTTTAACTGCACTGTTGAAAGATGCGAAAATTTATGTCACCAGAACTTTCTTGCTTTCTATGGTAAACTTACCATGACCCTATCCAAAATCAAGAATCACTTCTATTACTCAAGTGGAGAGCGTAATTCTCCAAATTAAATACTGCTACATTTGTACATTACTTAGTGCTTTTTTGTGAATAACTTTGTAATGAGTAATTAATATTCTGACTACAAGATTGACTAAAAAGTAATCCCTAAAGATTCCATTTCAACACTCTAATATCTGAGAAATGATGTAGAAGAACTTTGAGAATTACTTTGAAAAAAATTAGGTTAACAACATGAAGGTAAGTTACTGTGTGAAGTTCAAAATCTAAGTCCTCCTTCTATTAAAACAACACCAATTTATGTATTTGCTATGCTTCAGGAAGTGAGGTTGACAAGGAAAGTGAACCTGAATGTAAAAGGGAATCTAACTATATAATTCTCTAGGCAATTCAGGACAGTTTAGAAAATGAGTAAAAATATTCCAGTTGACCCTTGAACACAGGGGTTAGGGGCTACGACCCTCTGCGAAAATCAAGTATAGTTTATAGTCAGTGCTCTGTATCTGTGGTTCCTCCATATCCAAAGTTCCACATTTGGGGATTCAACCAACCAAGGATCAGGCAGTACAACAGTATTTACTTTTTTTTTTTTTTAAATTAATTTATTTATTTATTTATTTTTGGCTGTGTTGGGTCTTCGTTTCTGTGAGGGCTTTCTCTAGTTGCGGCAAGTGGGGGCCACTCTTCATCGCGTTGCGTGAGCCTCTCACTATCGTGGCCTCTCTAGTTGCGGAGCACAGGCTCCAGACGCGCAGGCTCAGTAGTTGTGGCTCACAGGCCTAGTTGCTCCGCGGCATGTGGGATCTTCCCAGACCAGGGCTCGAACCTGTGTCTCCTGCATTAGCAGGCAGATTCTCAACCACTGTGCCACCAGGGAAGCCCAACAGTATTTACTATTGAAACAATCCACGTATAGGTGGAACCAATGCAGTTCAAATCCTGTTGCTCGAGAGCCAACTGTAATTGGAAAAGCATTGGTGGTACATCAGTTGATATTCAGGCATCCCAACCTATCCCCTAGATAATAACAAATCTATTTTATAAACTGTGACTAGTAGTTCGGCAGTGTTGCACAGCAGAATGCATAACGTACTAGGTGTTTGAATATGCAAGCTTTAGTCCCAATCCTGCCGGTAACTGCTTTAGACAAGTAATGAATCCTCTGGGCATGGTTAACAATATGAAGGGAGTGAGGTGAACTCCTTCCAATGTGTGCTTTTTAGCAATTTGACCATGACCTGCATAGATGGGGTTATCTGCAATTGTCCTGTTTAGGGTTTGTTGAACTTCCAGAATTGCAGGTTGCTCTTTTTGATGAAATTTGGAAACTTTTTGGCTTCAAATATTTTGTCTGTCCCATTTTTCTCTCTCCTCTCTAAGACTCCTTTTGCACCTAGATTTGTCCCACAGATCATTGAGGCTGTTTGGTTTTTTTTTTTTGCCATCTGTGCTTCAGTTTGGATAAGTCCTATTGATCTATCTCTAAGTTCATTGATCCTTTCTTCTGTCCTACCCAATCTACTTGTAATCCCCCTCCAATGAATTTCTGACTTCAGATATATTTTTTCAGTCTAAAGATTTCCACTTGAGTCTCTTTTGTTACTTTCCAAACCTCTCTTGAAATGCCTGTCTTTTCATCCATAATTTTCATGTGTTCCTACAGACTCTTTAACATATTTATCATAGTTATTTAAAGTCATACCTGTTAAATTGTTTGTGGGTCTGTTTCTATTGACTATTTCTTCTCAAAGCCAAGCATCACATTTTCCTTTCTTCCCATTTACACACACACACGACCTTATGAATGATACACTGCAGTCTTGTGGTTGTGTTATCTTCCTCTGCAAGTAACTGCCTTTATGAGCAGACAATTAAATTTCAGGGGGATCACCTTAAACTTGTGGAAGCTTGGTTTCATGCTTTGTTAGGGTGGGACACTGGTTTTACCCTTCATCCTAGGGTGAATCAATCAATCTTGGGATGTAGTATTTATTCCCAAGGAATAGATCCTCTGGGGTTTCAATGGAAAGACTGGGGTGTTTCCAAGGCCCTGTCACTGGGTAAGACTTGAACTACAGTCTCTTGTTTCTCCTGCATTGGACAGTAGCTGGAATAACTGCTCAGTTCTTTCAAACTTCCATCTGCTGTTTTCCTTTTGGGCCCTCACTAGAGCAGAGTCAGGGTCGGCCAAGGCTTTGAGGGGAAAATATTCCCCTTTCCCACAATGTGGCTTCTCCCTTCCCCCATCCCTCAATTTCTAGCCATGATGGCAGTCCCATCATTCTAGGAAATGAGGGGGCACTTTTCTGCTTGCATTCCATCCACACAACAGAGAGTAAACTCAGGGAAAAGTGTGGTTCCCTTCCTTGAGACCAATTCCCTCCAGTTTCTGCTGCTTTTAGTATCTGCAGTGTCTTTAAAAGTTTCTTTTTTGTTTCCTATTCCTCATTTCATTCATTGTTATCTGATACAAGCTACTTTGCCGTTATTGAAATTGGAAGCCCCTTCAAAATTTTAAATGTCTCTGATTCTATGATTTGTAATTGGTGTATTTTAACATTAGTTTCCTTTTACTCTGTTTGTGACACCTTTTTTCAAATAACTAACACTCTTAAGAATGTGTTGTTTTTTTTAATTCACGTGTTTTTTTTTTTTAAGCAGATATTCATTTTAAATTATTTATTTATTTATTTATTTATTTTTGGCTGTGTTGGGTCTTCGTTTCTGTGCGAGGGCTTTCTCTAGTTGTGGCAAGCGGGGCCCACTCTTCATCACGGTGCGCGGGCCTCTCACTATCGCGGCCTCTCTTGTTGCGGAGCACAGGCTCCAGACGCGCAGGCTCAGTAGTTGTGGCTCACGGGCCCAGCCGCTCCGCGGCATGTGGGATCCTCCCAGACCAGGGCTCGAACCCGTGTCCCCCGCATTGGCAGGCGGACCCCCAACCACTGCGCCACCAGGGAAGCCCCAAGAATGTGGACTTTTAAAGAGGTGTGTCACCTCTTTGAGGTCATCCTCTTAGTGCACTACTGCTAGCTCATGTGATTAAAAAACAAAACAAAACAACATAATAGAAGGAAAATATAAAGTCCTTGCACATAAGTGGCACCATATGCTCAAGTTTATTGAACAGACACAAGTTACACACTGCAGACTAATAAGCAGAACACTGTACCAGTTTTCACTAACTCAAATCAAGTTAGTAAATGACAAATTTTAGAAGACACTCATTTTATGTCTCACCCAATGTGGGTGATCACAAGAGAGCTAAATAAAGAAAATTACTTTCTATGTTACTTAGGTAGGAAATTAATTGATATACACAGCTTCCAAGTTACTTTAAGATATTGCAAAGTGTTTCAAAACTAGCAGGGAATAGTTCATGTCCAGCCTGAAATAAAGTGTAAAATGGACCTTTTAGGGGTAAATAACTACATTCGTATATCTATCTCAGAATCATTCCTTCCTGCTAACAAAAATACTAATAAATCTCCATTTAGATTAGGTTTACTAAATTAATAATGACGTTGAAATATCTAGGTTTGGTTACATTGTTATATTGCACTTGAGAAGAATGACAAGAAAAATCAAAGATTCAGTACCTCTCCCAAGAAATTCATTATATATCAGAATTCACAATGAAATACAAGCATATATGCATTCTACATGTCCATAGGTTCATTGTTCAAACTAGCCTACCAACAGGTTAAAAGAAATACTCTCCAAAACACTTGAGTATTAAGTCGTTTCATTCACCATTTTGGATCCTATATTCGATTTTCAAATTTTATATTTTTTTCTTATTAATCAAACTACCACATATACAAGCTATCCAAGAGCACTAACACAGTGACACTGAGATAAGCAACAGTCAAACACAAGGATTCCACGAATGACTTATTCTTTGCCAAGCTCAACACTACATTCTCTAACACAGGAACATCAATCAACTTACAATTGTTTGCCTTATAAAAAACCAGCGGATCTATTTATTATATACTATACTTTTGCCACATACATCTCTCTTAGGGTCATGATTCACTATGAAAAATCTTTCACATCCTCTTAAGGAAGCCAGTATCATCTCTAATACTTGAATTTTCTCTTTATATAAAGTATCAGTGAGAATTGACTATGACTAAGTAGTTTCATAACAGGTAGAATTGTGGCAGTAATATTTTGATTAATTGTTTTACAATTCAGTGTTAAGAACTTAATCAGAATTACAATAATCACCAATTACAAGAAAAAGGTAAAGGGAAGAAAAGGAAAGCGCCTCCCTCACACAAATGGTTCTCAAAATATCAAGTCTGAAATAAATGCCTATTTAAGAAATCAACAACAGCATCAATATTTCTTACCAATATCAAATGTTTTAAATATTCTCAACCCCAACCATGTGTGTTTTCTTAAACTGAATCAGATTATAAGAATTTTACACTCAAAATGGCTTTCAATTCTCAATAAATCACAAACACAGCAGTGATTATTTTTTTGACATTTTAACCAAAACATTCACATGCTACTTTAGGGTAAAAAGAAACTCAACATTTCCCAAATATTTTCCTCAAAGACTAGGTTTTTAAATTATACTCCTACCATATTTTTGTACAGATATAAATCTTCATTTTTCTTAAAGAAAATACTATTGCTTTAAACTACATTCCATAAGAGCAATTTAAAGCATCATGTTAATTTCCATGACAACACCCTTCAATCTCCTCCAGTCTAATGCTCTCCCAACTGAGCTATTTTGGCTCCTCCTTCAATCTCCGGTAAAAGATTATACCTTGAGATAAGAGGCTATAAAAGGAATAGATTGTGCAAAAGCAAATAGTAACATTTTTTTAAAAGAGTGACTTTCTATCCAACAGATATTTTCAGGAATGACTGCTATTAGGTGGGAAAACAGGTAAGGTGAACATTGTTCTAGACCAACTCAGTGACTGTCTGGTGGCAGGCCCTAGGATAAAAATATTTTTTTCTTAAAAAACTTTAAATTTATTGGTAATAAAAATACTTACTGCATATGACTAAGATCTTTTGAGCTACTAATAAAATCTATATTACAACACCTATTAATTTTGAAAATCACTAAAGCTAAATATAGGGTCTTGTCAATGTTCTAACTTGTATAACTCACCTACATATGCCTCTATTTTATGAATACATTCTAGCTTAGGCACTTGTTAGGGAGTTATAACACAAGACATGGCAAGATAAATTTCAATTATTTTTAAAACATAGAAAAATATTCAGTTATTTAAGGGACATATTTATCATTGCCTAATGAAGACAGTAGTTAAAAAGCTATCAAACTCTCAATTTCTAATGCACAACATGATGTAATTGCACAAAAATAGGTATAATTAATAGTTATCCCCAGGCCTGGAGGAACTGTGAATAATTCACATATTCCTCTAGAAGATTCATCACCCTACGGACTTATAAAACTACAGCTTGCCACCTGTGCAGCTTTTATTTAAAAATCCTAGAAAAGTAATTTATATTAATAAACCTAAGAAAGTTTAAAAAGGTTTCCAATAACTCGAATTGCTTATAAAATAACCTCTAAGAAGTCATTTTGATAGCTGGTTTCACATGTTAGACTGGGTTATAGACTGGTTTTACATGTTACACCTGGCTTCAACTGAGGTAATATCCATCTGAGCAGCACCACACTATTGCTAGAAGTAAACCAGTGAGCTACTTTAAGAATTTCAATTCCAAGCATTTCTTGCAGGGTTGGGAGGTTGAGTGCAGGTTCCTCTAAGTTGTAAAGATTCCTCATTGATCTTGACACATTCTCAGTAACAGTTTTGGAAACGTAAGGAAAAATACATATATAGGAGGAAAATAAATTAATCCCAACTAAAAACTCTTGCTTTAATCTAAGAACAAACTATTAATAAGCAACTCTGTCAAAGAACTACAAACATAGTCTTTTAATTTAAATGCTTCTTTTTTTTTTTTTTGGATTGTATTGTATATAGCCAGACTAATGCAATGGAATAAATGTACTTTGGAAATGATTTCCAACTCCATATGGCTTCAAGCATCATGATGTTCAGCAGAAATTAAATGACTACACAAAAGAGGCATTTTTGATTATAAAACTAATTTTTAGTGTAAGTTGACTTAAAGGATTTGAAATAGAACTTAAACTTATACAAAATAAAATGTAATCAAATGGACTGTGGATAAAAATATAAATAAAAATTTAATAGCATGTACTCAATTTTCAGATTAAAACAAAAAACTGTACCTTTGCTATTACAGGAAAGAGTTTTGATGGGATCATGCTTTCTTCTTTTTTTAAAGTTCTACCATATAGGTAATATTAAAATCCAAGTTTATGCAGTTATAAAGTTAGCTTGAAAACTCAACTGTAGTGTAATGTGTATTAACAGTAAGTAACTCTACAAAAGATGTGGATCCTAAGGTCCAAATTTGGATTGCTTTAAAACAACAAAAACAACAAAAAACAAAATCCAACATACAAAATCAGAAACAATAATTGTAGGAGGTACTATTTTAGATAAAGTGGTAACTCAGGCACTACCTGTCTTACGTACATTGAAGAAGATCTATCACTTGAAATGTTATTATTTAAATACCTAAAAATACAAGTCAGTGGATGTGTATTAAATGTATGTCTGAACTTAATTATAATGAAAAGGTTGACAAATATTGCTCTCATTTTGTGGTTAATACCAATGGGTACCATCAGCAGTACAGTCTTGGAACTTTATTCCTCATGAAGGAAATTTTAAAATCTATAATGAAGTTGGTACTTCTAATGGGACAGGATGTAGCACAACTTAAAAATCACAGTTAAGTTTCTGAGTTTCCTTCACCATTTTCATGAGGTTGAAGCTGTTCCCTTTCTTGTTCTTCTTGAGGTGGCCGGACACGTTTAAAGAAGCCCATCTGCCAGGTGAAAAAAAAAACTCACATTACTGCCACATCAATGAAGAATACTGAAAGTATTCTGAGTGACCATATTATGACCAAGAAAATTTAAATGGCACTTAGTTGAATTTTTATTCCTTCAAATGATAAGGAGTGCTCATCATGCATCATCATTAAAGGTCCCTTTCTTCTTTCCCTCCCTTCTTTTGCTCCCTCCCTTCTCCTTTTCTTCTGCTTCCCCTCCCTCCCTCTCTTCCTAAGTCCATCACTTACCCTGTACATTACAAATACCAAAACAGCCAGTAACAACAATCCTGCAAGAACTGCTAAAATGATCACCCACACAGGTACAGGCATGGGTGCTGGCTGAATGCCCCAGGTGACATTAGTGGTAACCTGTTGGGGGAAAAAGTTCTTGAGTTTTAAAAATAGTTCACTGAATCATTCAACAAATATCTGAATGTCTACTATATTTTATGTCAATGTTACTCACATTATTTTCTTTTCTAGTACATGATAATTTATGATTACACATTTGGTATCAATAGCATACACACACACACACACATGAAACTCTCAACAGGTTAACCTCTGACTGACTCTGAAATGATTTTTAAATAATCCAACCCAGTTTATGATGTGTTGGTCCCATTTTAATCCTCAAATTAAAGATTTATAAAATGCCCTCACTTACTGCAGTTAATTTCCAACTTTCTAACTCTGTGGGGAGAAATTCCCAAAATTTTCCCTCATGAAATTTAGTGATGCTAAGTATCTTACAAAGGACAAGATGCTAAAGTAAAAGGTCTACCTTTAATAATTCTGGGATGGGGGGAGGAAAATAGTAACATTAAACTAGTTTATACTAGGTTATAATCCATTCAAATAACTTAAGTTACTTTAAATTATCAAAATAATTAACTGCCATTATTTAAAATAAAATAAAAATATCTATGGTATTGAACTGAGTGCATTTATTCCATTTCCCCAAATCAATGACTTACCAATGTGGAATTGAAGATGTCCTCAATTGGAAGGTTCTTATAAGGAAACTCTATGACATTAAATGAAGCAGATGACTTCAGAGAATATGAATGATTCTGGTTTTCCTTCTATATTGGAATAACAATAAAATGATTTTCTATATGTCAGGCCTTTTTTATTTCTTCGAAAAAATGGATAAGTTCGCTGAATGCTGCGTCTGCCCACTTACATTCATAAAGGTCTCAGTCCACAGTAGAGACTTTACATACAGGATTGCACTCTTTCCTCTGTCTAGTCGCCCCACCTGGCAGACAATCTTCAAGCATTCAGCAATTCCACAACCCTGCCAAAAAATTACTTACTTAAAAGAAAAGATCATTCTATCATCTCTTCAACATATGAAAAGTAGACAATTGACTTGTTTTATGTGAAGGCTAAAGAGATGATCTAGATTCTTTTGCCTTAACAGCAGTAACGTTTAAAATGAGTAGGCTAATAGTTGAATCTATGAATGCTTCTTGTTATGAAGGGGTTGGTTTTAATGTGATTTGTTATGGAAGGATAAGTGCTACAATATTAAAATATTTATTGTTATAGTTAGAACTCAACATTCTTTAGGCAAACCCAGAGCATGGTGATTTTAGTAAGACATGAAAATCAGATCACAATATGCCTGTGGAAAAGAAAAAGAAACAGAGTGAATCTTTAATAGCTATTCCACGTCAGACCTGTAGAAATCAAGTGGCATGAGTGTTTTTATCAGTAACTTGAAGGCAGACAGTCAAAAGTAATAAATATTCACCACCTTCTACGTGCTGGTCAAACTGCATTAGACATGTCATATGCATATACCTCACAACAGTGTTATCCAGTAAGTGACACCTCCAGTTGATGAATAGGAATAGAAGCAAACTCCCTTGACCTGATAAAGGGCATCTATGAAAAGCCCACAGCTAACATCATACTTACTGGTGAAAGAATGGATGCTTTTCCCCTAAGATCAAGAACTGGACAACAGTGCCCACTCATGACACTTCTATTCTACATTGTTCAGAAGGTTCTAGCCAGTGCAATTAAGCAAGAAAAAAATTAAATAAATGGTATCCAGATTGGAAAGAAAGAAGTAAAGCTATCTCTATTCAAAGATGATAGAATCTTACTTACAGAAAACTTTAAAGAATCCACAATAAAACTATTAAAGCTAATAAACAAGTACAGAAAAGGTATAGAATACAAGATCAGTATACAAATATGAATTGTTTTTCTATACACTAGCAATGAAAAATATGAAAATGAAATTTTAAAAAACAATTCTATTTTAAATAGCATTTAACAAGAATAAAATACGTAACTAAGGAAGTGCATGACTTGTGCACTGAAAAGTACAAAATATTTTTGAAAGAAATTAAAGAAGACCTAAATAAACAGAAGACAGCTCATGTTCAAGGACTGAAAGACTTAATATTAAGATGGCAATATTACCAAAGTGATAGACAGATCCAATAAAATTGTTATCAAAATTCCACACAAAAAAAAAATTCCAACTACAATTTTTGTAGAAATGGACAAGCTATCCTAAAATTCATATGGAATTGCCAGGAACCCCAACTAGTCAAAACAATCTTGAAAAAGATGAAAACACTGCAGGGCTCACACTCCCCAATTTCAAAACTTACTGCAGAAGGACAATGATCAAAAAAATTAGGATGCATGCATAGATCAATGGAATAGAATTGAGAGTCCAGAAATAAACCCATACATTCACAGTCAATTCATTTTCAACAAGGGAGCCAAGACCATTTAAAGGGAAGAGACAGGTCTTTCCAACAAATGATGCAGGGAGAACTAGAAAACCACATGCAAAAGAATGAATCTGGGCCTCTACTTCACACCGTATACAAAAATTAACTCTATATGGATCAGAGATATAAAAGTAAGAGCTAAAAGTATAAAACTTAGAAAACCAGGGACTTCCCTGGTGGTCCAGTAGTTAAGACTCTGCGCTCCCAACGCAGGGGGCCTGGGGTTTGATCTCTGGTCAGGGAACTAGAGCCCACATGCCACAACTAAAGATCCTGCATGCCACAACTAAAGATCCCACATGGCACAACTAAAAGATCCTGCATGCAGCAATGAAGATCCCGCACGTGGCAACGAAGATCCCACGTGCACAACTAAGACCCGGCCTAGCCAAATAAATAAATAAATATTTTAAAAAGTAAAAATTAAAAAAAACTTAGAAAAACAGAAAACTTGTGTGTAAATCTCCAGGACTTTGGGTTAGGCAATGGTTTTTAAAATATGACAGTAAAAATCTAAGCAACACAAGAAGAGATAGACTTGAGAAAAGAAATTTGGACTTCTTTAAATTTAAAACCTTTTTTCCATCAACAAATACTATCAAGAAAGTAAAAAAGACAACTTACAGAATGAGAGAAAATATGTGCAGTAACAGCTCTGATAAGGGTAGTATCCAGAATATATAAAGAACTCCTCATGACTCAACAACAAAAGGCAAACGACCCAATTTAAATATGGGCAAAAGGTTTTAATAGAGATTTTTCGAAAGAAGATATACAAATGAAAAGATGCTCAGCATCATTAGTCATTAGGGAAATCCAAATAAAACTACAATGAGATGCTACTTCACTCCGATGAGGACGACTACAAAAAAAAATTTTTTTTAAAGGCAATAGCCTTTAAAAAAAGGCTTGTGACCTGTTGGGCTTGAAGGCTTTGCAGGCTCTGGTTTTCTGAGTTAGATGGGAAGACACTGGAGTGACATGACCTGACCTACTTTTAAAAGGATCGTTATGGCTTCTATGTGGCAAATAGACTGTCGTGGTGACAGGGGCAGAAATATGGAGTCCAACTGGAGGTTTGGCAATAGTTCAAGTGAGAGAGGAAGGTGGTCTAGGTTAGGTCGTGGCAGTGGTAGAGACAGCAAGAAGGGGCCACATTCTGGCTATTTTGAAAGTAGATAATGATAGAATTTGCTGATATGTAGGATTATGAAGTTTGAGAGAAAGAGGAGAGTCAAGCACCATGCCCAAGTTTGGGACAGAGAACAGAGTTGATATTTACTAAAATGCAGAACACCATAGAAAGATCAGAGTTGAGAAAACTCAAGGATATGTTCTTAGAATTAAGTTTAAGATTCCTATTAAATATTTAAGAGGAGTTCCAGTAGGTAGTTGGATAATGGAGTCTGGAGTTCAATGCAGAGGATCGGGTCGGAAATATTAATCAAAGTCATCTACATAGAAATGGTACTTACCAGCCATACGAATGATTAAGATCATCTCATATGGCACTGTCAGATAGAAGCTTCTACAATGACAGAAATCATCAGTGTGGAGATAACCTGCGCTTCCCGAAGTGGTAGCCACTAGCCACATGTGGCTACTGAACACTTGAAATGTGGCTGGTGTCTACAACACTGGACTGCACAGATCTAATGAATGACCGTAGGCGGAGCACACAAGAACTCTGAGATCTGAGCCCTGGAATACTCTCTAGAGCTTAAAGGTCTGGAAATGGAGATTAAGACAAAGTAGCCAGTTGTGGTAGGTGGACAACCAAGAGAGTAGTGCCCGAGAAGTGAGAGAGGAGTGTTTCACAGAGGAGGAAGTGATTAATTGTGCCAAAAAGTCACTGTGCAGTTGAACTGAATGAGAACTAAGAAGAACCATGGAATCTGGAGATGTGAAAGTAACTGGTGATCACTAATGAACATAAACACTATACCAGGTTCTCTGTTAGTTGATGGTTTGCAGATCTGTTAAATTTTAAAAACTTAAGTGACAAACCTCTTTATAACATTATAGCCATTAGATAGGCTGACTCAACAAAAGTTGATCATAATGCTAATTATTCTTATATTTCTGTTGAGCCCTTGTTTTTTTCTGCAATATTGAACATAAGCTTCAAAGATGAGGGTGAGACCGAGAAAGAGGTCAGTTAAAGGAGTGCAGTCAGAGACATAAGTTAGAACATAAAATATTTTTATTAGTAATCTACAAAGACAGATCATTTGAAGAAAATGTGGCATTAATTCAATTAGGAACAAGGAAAGTAAGAGGAGTGAATGGTATAAAAATATACGGAGTTCTTCCCAGCACAGCTGTTGTTACTTTTGGAATGTTCTTTGGCATCAGTTCTATAATCACATATTTTAAAATATTTAAGGTGCTTGTTGTTGAAATGCCACTTACCAAAGTGTGCACATCTCCTTCACTGAGGGTGAGATCCCGCTTAGTGATGAGATGGTTCCGGTCACCTTGCCCACCAATTGTGTCATTCTTTTCAGTTGTTTGCGAATTTGAGATCTAGGATTACATAAATAAACTGGTGGTAAATAACAATGGAAAATATTTTGCATTGACATTTTGGCATAAACTGTTATACGTGATTGAAATATAGTGACTAAAAATTTGGTATGACAGAAAATTCACCACTTAATATATGGCTAAAACTAAGCAAAGGAAATAAAGATTAGAGTCCTTAATATGCGGGAAAAAAATTACCTTTACCTAGCCATCATTTTCTCCCCTTGCATAGCTAGAGAGGAAACTGATAAAATACTTAGAAAAAGCTTGAAATTTCACAGTGTACATCTGTGATGTATGTCAATCATGAGTATACATTTTTTGCTTTGTTTTCTTAACTTTCCTTACTCCAAACTGTAATAGCTTTTTTTTTTTAATAGTTTTAAATTTATTTATTTATTTATTTATTTTTGGCTGTGTTGGGTCTTCGTTTCTGTGCAAGGGCTTTCTCTAGTTGCGGCGGGCGGGGGCCACTCTTCATCGCGGTGCGCGGGCCTCTATCACGGCCTCTCTTGTTGCGGAGCACAGGCTCCAGATGCGCAGGCTCAGTAGTTGTGGCTCACAGGCCTAGTTGCTCCGCGGCATGTGGGATCTTCCCAGACAAGGGCTCGAACCCGTGTCATCTGCATTGGCAGGCAGATTCTCAACCACTGCACCACCAGGGAAGCCCCTGTGATAGCTTCTTATCCAAACATATGTGCTAGGATGGAGAAGACTATATCCAAATAGAATTCCATAAAATGACATCTTTCTAGGTCAAGTCAAAAGAGCCAAGAGTAAAATGTTATATCTTATCCCAAAGACAAAAATTTCAACATCCAAACACCCTTGACACATATTACATGTGGATAAACCACTCTGCGATAAAACCAAAGTCAAATTGGGTCACTTAAGAATATCTCCAGATGGGAATTCCCTGGCGGTCCAGTGGTTAGGACTCCGCGCTTTCACTGCCGAGAGCGTGGGTCCAGTCCCTGGTCAGGGAACTAAGAACCCGCAAGCTGCGAGACACGGCCAAAAAAAAACCAAAGAGTATCTCCGGAGGCTCACTAAACACTACATAAATAAATGGTTTACTAGGACTTCACAGAATTCATCCTTACTCATTACACAAATAAACAATTTAATTCATAGTGTACTGGTTATGAACTAAAATATTTTCACAGAATAGATTTATTACTAAAACAATAGTTTATTTCATGCATTTCTTTTATAGATTTAGAAAGAAAAGCAATAAAATATCATCATAATAAATAGTTGCTATTAAGCACATTACCTTAATTCTCAAAGGGTTGATCTCCATATCTGAAGTGCAGTTCATTGGCCCATCAATATCATATTGAAGGATGTACAACAAAGTGTTATTGTTATATTTGTAAGGCCACTGAAGATTTAGCATTGCCTTGCTGAATGAACTCGGACCGTTATTTCTCAGCTAATGAGGAGAAGGACATGTAAATACTTTGGGCAAAAATCTATTCTATAATCCTTCCCCTACAGCAACTTTAGGAATCATTAAGCAACAGGATTTGAATAACAGCAGCGTTTCCATAGTTACTCTAATATTACAACATGATCATTATCATGCAAAAGAATCAAACTCAACATCTGCCTCTGCGTAGGGCAGTATAAGTCAGGATGAATACATAAACAAACGAGGAAAACGTGAAAAAGTTACTGATAAGTGGCATAGAAAATCTTCTTCCTACAGAACCAAAATTTTACTCAGTGACCTATTCCTTTTATTCAAGTAGAACTAACTGGTTTTATTTTATTATTAAAATAATAATAATAAAATATTATTTTTAAGTTAATTTTTATTATTATTATTTTTTTACTAATTGGTTTTAAACAACAATCTGTATAAACAGCCTTCTTTTACTACTGGAAGCTACTTGTCTAATAAAAATGAACTTAAGAATAGGGAAAAAATTCAAAGAAATCTCTGGTACATACTTAAATTATGTAGAGTTTACATAAAAGTTAAATAGACTTGTGTTTTAAAAAGAGCCTATCTATTCCTCTCTTTGTTGGCTCTCTACCAGGTATCAGTTAAATCCAACAGCTGCAAACCTCGTAGATGTGCTGAACAACTGGCCCAACGTCTTCTTCAGTCTCAGGGTTTTCCTTGTGCTCCCAATTTGGAATCGGAAGAAAGATATGATCAGGACTTGAGACTCTAAACAATGACCAAAGAAAACCTACCATGAATATCAAAATGATATGGTCAGTTCATTTTCAAAAGTACCTAGTGTCCAAATGAATAAAATCAGAATTAAAAAAAAAAAAACACCATACATTTAACAGACAAAACAAAAACAAAAACTGTACTTGTATGTGTACATGCACAGATGGACATACAAACTACTCTTTATTGAATCTAATGTAACAGGTGAATTGATAACAGGTGAACTTTTGCATAAAAGTTCAATAAATTTATTTTGTGCCACTTTTGCCATGTCTGGTTTATTTCCAAAGGATTATCAAATAAATATTCGGGGCTTTGGAATACACCCAGGACCTTCTTCTTTCTACAGAAGCTACAGCTCTAGTAAAACGACACCGAAACATGGAGTGTCTACTATCCAAAAGAAGCTAGGGGCCCTAGGACTTACTTTTAAGAAGTAACTACTTTTACAGTAGTTTAAATCATGAGAATGAGATACTCAACTGGGTAATCATACTGACCCTCTTATCTCAACAGCAGCTAAAACAGCAAGGTCAACTTTGTAAGATACAACCGGGCTTACTTTGTCAAAAAGATTGGAGCTGAAAAAGAAAAAAATATATGTAGGACTGACTTGAGCATAAGCGTCATCAATAGCATACAGAGGCAAATGCAGTGAAACTAAAAGTAAACAAATTAAAAGCGGTGAAGAAATGACAAACTGCACAAATCAAAATAATTATTTTCGTTAGCATTTAATTCCAAGAAGATGATTTTTATTTAACTTTTAGTTTTGTTTTACAAACTCAAAAGCAACATAAATTATTCTTATGATGTAAATACTGATTTTAAAATGTTATAATTAAGTACTAAAATTTTAGTCTATCCTATTCCAGAATATTTAAGTATATTGCATAACATATTTACAACAAATAACATTTCCTCCATAGTTATTATAAACGGAAAAAAGTTGTTTTCCTACCTTTGGATTTGTAAGTCAAATTTCACGGAAGTATCCATCTCTGATTGCTGGTGCACACTGAAACGAAGACCAGCTAGGAGCTGAAGGAGGAGGGAAAGATGGCAATGTTAGTTAGAACAGTGTCAAATTAGTGAAATTCCAAATCCAGCGTCCAAAGAAAAAAGAATAGGGTTTTTCTGAACTTACAATAAAACTGAAAGTACTCTAGCAAAGATAGTTAAGTCTGATCTTCTATCAAATCTCTATTATTTCAGATACTTGGGCCAATCCACAATGGAGCCTGTTTAACAATGATTAACCATAATTATATCTCCTTATAATATTAACTAATTATCTCCTTATTATATTAACTAATATTAACTTTCTGAAAAATGCAAGAGGAATTGCTTGTTGACCCAATGACGGTATAGTAGTTATGCACAATAATTTGGTGACAGGAAGCTAACACATGAACTTGTGTTAATGGAGCAGGAAGGAAGAAACAGATGGCTTACAAGAGTGAGAGAACTTGGCTAAAAAGGACAGATGTAGGGCCAGAAGCAGAATTTCTCCACATCACCCACAACTCCATCAATAACAAACATCTTAACTTCTGCAGGAGGAAAATTGTTATTTTAAAGAAAAAACTGAGCTACAAGGTAAGGGAAAGCAGCCTTCTTGGGGGGTCACATAAATGACATCTAAAAATGGCCCTTCTAGGGGACCTCGTCAAACTGCCTCCCACTTTACAAAGCTTGGAGCCGGCTACAAGAATCAACCTGGAATTATCTATACTGAGTGAGCAGTGAGTGAGAAAGCTAGAGAGAACGAGAATATAAGAAAATAAAAAGCATGCTCACTTGTTAATGAAACATTGTAGTTAAAAACTGTGTTAAATACATGTGAAAAAATGCAACTCTGGGTACTTTGTTCAAGCCCTTTTCCCTAAGAGACCTTATATCTAGAAATAATAATGACTTTTAATGGAAAATATATTTAAAGAAATATGAAATATTTATTTTTATTGAAATATATTTGACATATAACACTGTAAATTTAAGGTTGATTTGATACATTTATACACTGTTATATGATTGCCACTGTGGCAATAATTGTACCTCTGTCACATTACATAATTATCATTTCTTTTTTCTGGTTGGAATTATTAAGACCTAGTCTCTTGCAAGTTTGATGATTATAATACGTTACTGTTGTCTATAATCACTATGCTGCACATTAGAGCTCTAGACTTACTTGCAAGTCTGTACCCTTAAACAACATCTAATAGGAGGGATGTTGTTTATATGGGTAGATACGGAATATTCAGCCCCATATTATTATAGATCTTCAAATTACCAATATCTATGTGCTTATTAAATTAAATTCTATCAAAAAGGTAACATGAAATATACTGTTGGCTTTTTTTTTTTCCCCTTGATAATAGGAATTCTACAAGGTATATTTTTGTTTCCTTTTTAGAGGATTTGGGAAGCAACCCACTGAGTGCTTCTTCTCAAGCTCCTGGGCTCCCTTCTCCACCCACTGAAGGGGAGCCTGATCTAACCACTGTGCTCTTTGATCCTATTGGGATGACCATATAGGTTTCAAGTTAATGAGATCATTCTAACTCACTTAAGAATGACAGTCTTGGTATTTGTCAGAGTAGCTTTGAGGATGCATTAAAGTGTTAGTTTAAAATATCAAAGTTACAATCTCAGTCCTTAGTTTCAACCATGTTCTCATCCATTTACCAAATTGAAGGTGAAGAGCAGCTTACTGAATACAGGTAATAACACAACCCATTACTTTAGTATCTTAATCAAAACTAAACTCTGATGATCACTACATTCTAAATCAAAGCCAGTTTAGATACTATTTTGAAGTGCTTATAAAAAAATGACTATGGACAAACCCACAGAAAAATATGCTATTCTCTATAAAAGAAAAATAAAATCCATTTAATTAAAATGTCTTACTTGAGTTCCAGCCTTCATTGGGTTTCCAAGGTCACATACCACCTGGCGGGTTTGGTTTTCTGTCTTAAAGGCACAGGAAAGTCTTGCTAAAGCCTTTGATAGACAAAGAAAAAGGATTGAAAGGAAAATAAATTAACGACCAAAAAAATGCAGAAGCCATAATAAGACTTTAAAGTTCCTAGACAATATCATGCAGTTGGATGTTTAGGTTTCTTGCTTTACAAAGCAAATGCATCTATTTGAGCAATGAGGGGTACGGGGGAAACCAGAATTGTGTACAACTGCCATATATAAAGTCAAAGTGTTTCTGAACGATCCCTAGAGGACATAGATACATAACCATATTACCTCTGAAAAATTATTTGATGGCCAGGCTTAGACACTTTATCCATCTGACCCTGCTTCAGGCACTTAGCTAGCAGTTTTTAAAATGTCCTATCAATGCATTATGTAAAGTTATTAGGCTTGAAAGGAATTATGTAAGATAGGCACTCCATTGTCTAGCAATTTAGCCTTAGGTAGAATGGGTAAGCTTGTACTACACTAAATAGGGAAGCAGCTCATTAACGTTAATGAGAACTATGAGTGCATTTCGATTTTTAAAGAGGCAGCTTGCTTACTTCACTGTTGCGGACCACCCCGATGAAATCGGCCTGCGGTGGGATGGAAACGATGAGCTCAGCTTCATAGGCACCTTCCCCCTGATTCTGAGCCTTAACAATCAAGGTCAGAGGGTTGTCGTCCCCAATATAGATCTTCTTTTGATCACTACGAGTTAATACAAATCTAGACAATGAAAAAAGACTGCACGGCGAGAGCATGACTATTCAAAGCACTGACATGTTCAACAGTGTCTCGAGATTTTTTAAGACTACTCTACAGCTCAACAGAAAACTGGAAATAGCACACTGGGTGCAAATCCAATACTTCTCCCAGTAAAAGAAAACACTGATGCCTTTAGCATATCACTATCACTCATATGTATTACGGAAGTAATTTTATATCCCTTTGTACTTATTAATCCCGTGACTTCTTTCTAAAGGCTGAATTAATCATTTGTCACGATACAATATTCGCTATAATTTATACATCGTATAAAATGGTAATGAGTCCTTTAGTTAAGAGTATCTTTAAGAGGATATAATGTTACTTTGTGACACTACTCAATGCTGAATAGGAAGAGATCTGTTAACCTAGGTAGCTAGTGAAAACATAGCACCTATTTTTTTAAAGCTCAATATTTATAGCTTTACTGAAAACCATGCATTATCCTCCAACATAACTAATTCTCATTACTATTACTTTAATAGAAAAATGGTTCTTTCATTTAAATTTCTTATTATACAGTCTATTATTTGGAGCAAAACTTACCTATCTACAGAAACTTCCAGTTTGGGTTTACAGACATTGTCTTCACCACAGTCAAGCAGAATATGAGCCTAGAAAAAAATTTTATTTTTCTCTACATGAATAAATACCAGTACAGGTCACATATGCAGTGTATATCAATATATATGTGGATGTATATGAATATACATTTATGCACACATGTATATATTTATATATACTCTACTTGTATATATACCTGAATTCAAAAGGGATCATGGCTGCCTGTTTTTAAATAGGTCAGTCTTAGCTAGTAAGAATGAAAAGGAAGAAAAAGATTCATAGGGTATAATACAATTAGTTGGAACCTTTAGTTGGAACCTTTTACAATTAGTTGGAACAATTAGATAGAACCTAGTTCTATCTCAAATTAAGTTGTTATGATTTTGGAATGAAGTATAGAAGAGAAAGTAATATTCAAATGAGGGTTCTACTTTACTCAGCTGCTGCTAGCTAAGTTGTGTGATCTTGGGCAAAATAAACTCCGTTCTAGAATTTCTCATTACAGACTATGCCTCTGCAGAGCATAAAAGAATAAGGAGTTGTGGGTATACAGCAGCAATTCAGACAGACAGACCAAAGGGAACAGAAGCTGGACAAAAGGAGCCCAGCATTGGCATGGCCATTTGGAAGGAGATAAAGAAAAAGGAAACAAAAGCATTAGAATTAGCAGATCCAAGATAGGTACAATAAGCAAAGACCTGCACTTTCTCCCTCTAGATATGACCATAAGATGTGCCAGCTGGAACATTATAGAAAACCCGATAGCAATAGTGGGAGGAAGCAGAAGAAGTTAGGCAGGATGTGAAAGAAGAAATTGATAAAAGAGGAAATAAAAAAAAGATGAAGCCATTCTTGGTTTGTCTATTGTTAACATCCAAAGGGCTTCAGGCCCAAAGGCAGACAAAAAGGAGAGAAAAAGATTTAAAGGGAAAAAACAGTGACAGGCTTTCTTAAAAAACAAAACAAAACAAAAACTGTATGTTTCCAAGTCACAAGGGAGGCACAGCTCCCCTGAATAGAATTGTATGGTAGAGATCTTAATTGTCAGTTTAATTGGGATGAAACCCAACAGTACCTGTGAACTAATTCAATGACCTAGATGTAAACAGTTGCTATGCACTTCAAGAAGATGGGGGGAAAAGGCCAGGACCAGTAGAAGAAATCTGAGGTGACTCCATAAGTGATACCAAATACAATCACTGCTAATTTAGTTCATGAACAAAGAACGGATATAATGATATGTGATATGGTGTGTATTAAAAGTCCCAGTTAGAATGATGAGTATCTGAAGTTTGGAATGAAAAGTATTATGAAATATTTCTTTTCAACATCTTTATTGGAGTATAATTGCTTTACAATGGTGTGTTAGTTTCTGCTGTATAACCAAGTGAATCAGCTATACATAAACATATATCCCCATATCTCCTCCCTCTGTGTCTCCCTCCCGCCCTCCCTATCCCTCCCCTCTAGGTGAACACAAAGCACCGAGCTTTTGTGTATATATGTCAATACAATTCTCTCACTTCCTCCCAGCTTACCCTTTATTATGAAATATTAATAAACTATGGTAAAGGGATATTTGACTAACTACCACTCTACATTGAAGAGAGAGGATTAAACTGGCATTGGTGCAGCTATAGCCTTAAAATATGCTATCAGAAAAGATAGTTTCAGAGATGGAAAAGACAAAGCAATGTCTTCTATTCACAGAGAACTAAATCTCTACAGTTACATACTTAATATCTTGTACAGAGTAAGAACTTAATACATATTTGAATGAATAAATGGAGGGTGGGAAAAAAAAAACCCTCTTTCTGCAGGAAGCATGAAATCTCTAACTCCAAAGGATTAGGGTACAGAAAGGGAAACTCAAGAGCTGCCCTGTATGATATAGTAGCCACTAGTGAGTCACATGTGGCTTTTGAGCACTTGAAATGTATCTAACACGACTGGGGAATTGAGTTTTATATTTCATTTAATATTAATTAATTTAAATTTAAAAACTGATACTTGATTCTGCTACTGAAAAACTTTTAGTATGTTTAGAACAACGTGGCTATGTGAATCTACTTTTTCAATTATAAATTATATGAGTTCTAAATACAGAAAAAATATTTCTGATGAAGCTTTAGCATCTGAATTGAGATGTGTTGTAAGTATATAATACACTCTGGATTTTGAATACCTTAAAAAACAGAACTTAAAAAATTTCACAGAAAATATGACTATTTGGAAATATGGTCTTAAAGAAGTAATTAAGTTAAAATGACATCATTAGGGCGGGCCCTAATCCAATATGACTGGCGCTTTATAAGGAGATCAGGACATAGACACAGAGGGGAAATGATGTGAAGACACACGGAGAAGATCCAACTCCCTACAAGCCAATGGGAGAGGCCTCAGAGGAAACCAACCCTGCAGACACCTTCATCTCAGACTTTAAGCCTCCAGAATTGTGAGAAAATAAATTTCTATTATTTAAGCCACCCATTCTGTAGTATTTTGTTATGGCAGTCCTAGCAAACTAATACAGATATATTATTAAAATTAATGTCACCAGTTTTCTATGGTTTTTTTTAACGTTACTGACCAGTATATTTAAAATTACAAATGTGGCTAACATTATATTTCTAACAGACAGCAGTACTTCGTAGAGAGAGTACAGTAAAAAAGTTTGTAATATGACCAGTGAAATAAAGGGCCATTTTAGAGAGAAGTAAATAAGAATGATGGGATAGGTAATTAACATTGAAATGAGAGTACATAATAAAGCTAAGAATACAGAAAAAAAGATGCCTAAGAGTAGGTAATGTCGTTGCTGAAACAAATGTAGAACACAAAGGAAACAAAGATTCAAATAATGAAGAAAGTGGGGTGGGGACAGGGAAGAAAACCAAATATTACTGAAGTTATTATTCCCTCAAAGTGGTTTCAAAAGTTAACCAATTTGATTAGCTGGCTTTAAACTGTATTGGTATTAAAGAGATTGGTGATCTCAGTAAACTAAACAAAAGTAATGTTAACACTAATAAATAGTTTCCAAAAAATTCTAAAATTATAAAGAGAAAATAATCATAACTCCTATAACAAAACACATAATGTAAAAGGACAAGTAACAATTAACTTTTCTAAAAAATGTAAAATTGAATGACAGACTCTAAGAGGCTCAGCTGTTCATTATTAAATTATTAATCAACATAATATTGTATATCCCCTAAAAATAAAAAATGTAAAAAATATGAACACAGAACTATGTTTACAAGTTCTATATTAATGGGTAGTAGAAAGCAGCACGTATACTATTCATGTGCAAAATGAAATATAAAATAAATTGTTAAAATATAAAAATTACAAAAGACTTTAAAAAATTTTAATTTGCCTTATGCTGCTGTCATGTATAGTCTTCTCAAATTATGAAAATAAAATAGTTTATGAGATCTTAGCAAGTTAGACAAAGAAGTAACAACCTAAATTTAGGGTAGAGCAGAAATATTAATCTAAAAATATGAACATGTAATAAAAGAGGAAAAAATAGGAAATACAATAACATTTGAATGTATGGGTTTTACATAGGATTTTCTAAAAATATTTTAATATAGTCTTTGTAAAATTTTATGTTGCTATATTTGGTTTTATGAAAAGAATGATTTATGTACTATATATGCATATATGTGTGTACATACACTATTTTTTACAATTAAAATATAAATCAAAGGTAATATAAACTTGTTTAGCAAAATATAAAATACTATGTAAGTAAATTGGCATTTTGTTGTTTTCCTTGAATTATTTTACTGTTTTATGTGTATGAAATGCGACCCTGTCTTCCTCTGCATATCTCTAAGTTCTGAGTGGCTTTAAGTGTCTTTGACCTGAAAATCCAGATTCCTTCCCCTCTGACTTCTCTGACTAAAACCCAACATTATAAAAGCAATCCCTTATGCTATTTAACAATATGAACTGTAAGACTTTAAAAAAGATAAAAGTATAAAATTAATGATAAATTAATAAAGTACAGTACCTGTCGACTAATATTGGCAGGAGTGAATTGGTTAAGAATAGGCTGCAAGCCTGTCGCATCAGCAGCTGTTCTATAATCCAACCGATACTCCATAAAAATAGTAATCGGAGTGAGTTTGTCTCTAAATTCAGATTCATCCTAAAAATGGAAAAGCTTTGAATTAATGATGACATCAACCTATGACATCAAGCTATCTGGAGAAATCCATAAGTGCACAACACAAAGCTGTATTCACCCCTTGATCAAATTCTACAAAAACTCTTTGAAAAACTACACTTATATAAGAATAGAATATCCAAAAAGAAGATTATAATTATCCAGTGAGAACCCTTAATCAACTTTGTTTTATAATGTAATATTTGATTCACACAAAAATATATGAGGCATGTTAATAAAATGAGCACTCACACACCCAATATAAATAATAACTAGGACATAACCTATATTGCTTAAGCTACCCACATGCTCTTTTCTCTTTTCATCCCTTTGTCTTCCTTCCAGAGGTAACCATTCCCTTGCTTGCTTTCAGCAGTTTTACTCTAGTGTGTGTGTCCCTAAATAATATGTTCTTCAGATTGCTTTTCCTGTTCATTTTAAAATGAGACCATACGTATTCTTCTGTCATTTGCTCTCTGTTCAACACTTTTTAAGATTCATTCATGCTGTTGCATGTAGCGAGGTTAATTTTTACTGTTGAGTAATATTTATCATATAATAATTTATTTACAATTTATTTATCAATTCTTCTGTCAAAGGTTATTTGGACTGCTTTGGGTTTTTGGTTTGTTTTTGCTATTACAAAAAAAAATGTTGTAATGTTGTAATGTATTGTTCTACATAGTGGCAAGGAGATTTGTCAGCTCTGTAAGATACAATATTATTTTCCAAATTCTTCATATTGGCAATTTACACTGCCACGAGCAATGTGTAAGAATTCTGATTAACTCACATCTTGACCAAGCAATAGGTACTGGCAGACTTTGAGTGTAAAATGGTATTTCTTCATAATTGTAACTTGAGGTATTTGTCTTGTTTGCTCACATCATGAATAGTTATTTAATTTAATCAAAAACCTTTCCCTGCACTTAAGTAAGATGTCCATGTTTTCAGTCTCTTCATGTGTAAAGTTACACTTCTATACTTTCAATGTTAACCCACCCTAGGATACATCCAAGTTGGTCTGTTTTTTAATCTTTTTTATAAACTGCTAGGATTTACTTTGCTTATATTTGGTTAGTAATTTTACATCTTTGTCTTTGTATAAAACTGTCATGAATTCTCCTTGCTTATACTAGCCTCGGTCAGTCTGGGTATCAGTTACACTACCTTCACAGAATAAGCTGGAAATATATTTTATTTTTCTATTCTAAGAGTTTAACATGGAATGTCTCATTCTTAACAGTTTGGTAGATATTGCCTATAAAACCATCTAGGTCTTGTGATTCCTTTGTGTAAAGATTATTAACTGTCAGTTCAATTTTTTTTAATGGTTTATATGGTTAAATGAATAGTTCGGGTTCTTCAAATGACAGCTGTGTTGTGTTTTTCTGTCTTTGCTTTCTCTCAGTTTTTCTATGTCTTAGCACAAGGTTATTCATAATATTTTATTATTTTAATTCCTCCATTATCTATAGGTACATCCTTTTTCAATTCTTATTTTTGTGGAGGTTTTGGGGGGTTTGTTTTTCCTTCATTTTTTTCTCAATCTTTCATTTAAATTAAATAGCATTTAAGGCTATACATTTACCTTTACATTCTGCTTCTGGGATACCCTACACATTTTGATATGTAGTATTTTCATTATAATTCACTTCTAAGTAAATTTCTAATATGATCTCTTTTTTGATCCATAAGTTACTTAAAATCACAATTCCTAATTCCCAATTTATCTTTGTTATTGATTTCTAAAAATTGCACTGTAATCAAATAGCATATTTTCTATGATTCCAATTGTTTCAGATTTGTTCAGACTTCCTTTATATGTATATATGGGGAACTTTTATATTCTCTAATTGTTGGATGTCAAGTTCTATATAGGTATATAGGTATACTAAATCGAGCTTGTTAATTATGTTGAGTCTTCTAAATCTTTACTGATGTTTTTGTCTTTTTTTTTTTTTTTTTTTTGGCCATACCATGGGGCATGCAGGATCTTAGTTCCCCGACCAGGGATCGAACCTGCACCCCCTGCAGTGGAAGCATGAAGTGTTAGCCACTGGACCACCGGAGAAGTCCTGATGTTTTTGTCTTTTAAAAAAAATTTCATCCTTTATTTCATTAAACATTTTATACACACTTATATTTTGTAACTGATCATTCTAACATCTCAAGCTTTTGCAGGACTAAGATTTATTTGCTGTGTCTTCTAATGGCTTATTTCCTGGTGTGTTTAGTACTTTTTTTAGAAATGAATTCCTATTTGATTGAACTTAACCTATGGGACCCATACTAGATTGTTCCAGTGAGACCTTGTATTTACTCTTGCAGGAGTCAGGGCGCATCTTTGTTTTGGGAACACTTTAGCCTTGTGGAATACTCTGGACCTAATGCAGGAGGCTCAGGTCAGACCCCTGGTTTGCAGAAGGCCCCAGGCGAGCCTGAACCCCTGTGCTGGTGTCTGCAAGTACAGCTCACCCTCCACCCAGGCTCCATCCCTCCCTCCCTAGCCATCCTGGCTCACACACTAGCTTACAACTCACAAGTCAGGTTTAGCCAATGGAGTTTTTTCATTGATTGCTTATGGCGGGGGGGGCAGGGGGGTGGGGTGGATTTCTTTTACTGTCTTGAGAGTCCAGCAATATTTAAGAAATATGTTTGTCATAATTTATTCAGTAGCATTGTTGTGGAAAGGCCACGTGCAATATCCAGTCTGACAAGCGTAGAAGTCCATTACTCAAGTTTGACTCTTTAAAAAGCCCAATTTCCTCAAATGCACTTTTCTGTCTTCTTTTTGATTTACTACTAAAAAAATTTACAGAAAGTGAAAATCATTTAGATGAAAAGAAAAAATAATAAGTAGAAAGAAGAGATAATGGATAATCTCTTACCCGCAGATATGCTATTAGTTCTTCACATTGCATCTGTCCCCCCCTTGAGATGGTCATGTTCTTGGAGTGACCCGGGGACCTGTTATGGAGAAACAGTGCTCGTCGAATTGCTCCTTTTTGCTTGAGTTTATCCAAAAGAAGCTCCACCTGGAAGTCTATACAAACCAAAGGATTTATAACCAACATAATCTTTATGGACACCTATCTGTCCTAAATATCTCGAGTTTTCATTTAAACAGAGATACATATTTATCCCTTAAGAAGTAATCTGCTTCTGATTCATTAAAAATGTCTATACATTGTAGTGAGATGACAACAGATTAATTCTGAATAAATATTTAATAATTAAATAACTGATCCAACTATCCCCAAATTAATGTCATCTATTAAATGGAGACAATAGATAATGATGGTAATAAAACAACTATCAGATAGAGGGGAAATTTTTTCTTTTAATTTAAGCTGAGAGGAGGAAGTTCAGGAATAAAATATATGAATTAAGACTTTTATCACTAATGCAGGTAGCAGGACTCTTGCTGACTGTGATTAAGAAATGTTTACTAATATGCACCCACACCCCATACCATTACATTCACCATCATGACGAATGAGCAGTTTGCATCACTTGCAACTCCTACTTCTAATGAAGCTACTGTATCAAACTATCAGGTAAATATGTCCCTCAAGAAGCAAATGACCAAATACAGCTGACTGGGTCAAGAATCATCTTAAAATGAATGTGCAGCCAGTGAACAGTCTGAAGCACAGTTGCTAGATTACTGCCTTCTAACATCAGTTCTTCTTTAAATAGTTTCTTCAAAGGAGATAAGAGTGCAGATCTTTAAAACCACAAATCTCTTCCTAAGTTTCTCTAAATGTTGAACTTCATGTCAAATTTGAGTGAAAAGCCAGGGTCATTTTGCTTCTCGTTCTGTTCCACCCACCCTTTGAGAAATAGCAAGCTCCTGCTTCTGGCCTCTTGAAATTGCCATTTCCCCTGTGCAAAATACTCCTCCAGACATCCCTTAGCTCCTTCATTTCCTTCAGGTCTTTACTGAAAAGTTACCTTCCAGAGAGACCCTTTCTTGCTACTCTATGTGAACTTTCACGCACAAACACCCCCCCCAACAGACTCAGTCCTCTATCCGGAGCCTTACTGTTATTCCTTAGCACATATACCGACAAATCTCCACAACAGTTACTTAACTCTCCTACCTTGCTCTCATAATCACATACACCACTTTTTGGAATGGAAGAGTCAAGTTAGAATTTGCTGTGTGGGCTCAATTTAGTGGTCTAACTTTTTTTCCTTCTCTCTATTTCTAAACCACCTCTACTCTGGAGATTACTGCGGCTTCTTCTCTAAGACATAAAGTATAAACTTTTCAGTAGGTCATTGACTTATAAACAATGATACTTATTTCTCCTAGAGTTCATTTGTCTCACAATGATAACTGTTTAACTTTCTGAAGGCCACATTTACCACTAATTGTTCACAATGTCAATAAATGTATTATTTCTGAATTGGCTTAAGAGTTGTCAAACAAAATAATTATGTTGCAATATTAAATGTCTTTAAGCATAAACATTCAAATAAAAAAGCAATAACAACTACTTGAATAACTATTCAAATGTCCTAAAACATTTTTTAAGTGTTGTGTATGCAGCATCATTAAAATAATATAATTTTTCCACAGAACACTTACTAAGTTTCGTGGGAAGTGCTCCTTTGCCATTTGCCTTTAAGCAGAACCTGACATTAAAACTGTAGAAAAATAAAAAATACATACAAATCCCATAATCCAGGTTAGACATTTTTCCCATTTATATAGCATTATTTATTTATTTGTTTGTTTGTTTATTTATTTACCTTGGAATTGGAATTACAATTTGAACTTTAAAATACCATAAAGTCTCATCACAATGCCTACAATTAATTTTTTTAAAAAGACAGTAAAAGAGATTATCTATGCCTCTCTTATTCTCTTATGTATTATTTGAAAAACTCACTATAGGTGACATAATCTGATATTACCATGTAACAGTTTCCCCCTTTCCCCCCAAAATACACAAAATAGATGAAATTATAGTATATTGCTTAAAAAATTAAATATTTACCCTATGCCAGTTTAGGATACCTTATACACTCTCATTCTTCATAATAACCTATTAGATAAGCTATCATCCCTATATTACAGATTGAAAACTGAGGCTTGGATGGTATTAATTTTCCCATTTTCATGGAACACATATTGAACAGAATTCGAATACAAACTCTGGTCTGTACGATTCTAAAACTTTTGTTGTTGTTACACTTTTGTTACACTGATAATATTTATTTTTTGTTGTTGTTGTTACACTTTTGTTACACTGATAATATTTATTTAGCTAGACATTTTTTTATTATCACCCAAATCTCACATTTCTTTTTCTTTTAAATCTCATATTTCTAATACTTAGTTCACATTGTGAAGCCTTGTATCTTTCTTTATGTCTTAACATTATTTTTAAAACATGAAGCTATACATAATACTCTAACTCATCCTTCAGTAATTTAGGCATGTTTCCTTTCATGGAAAGGAATGAGACAAAAAAAAGAGAAAAAGAAAAGAAAAGAATTTCCTAACCTCCTCTCAAGCTTATAGAATCTGTTGATAAATTTAAATGGGGGAAATGACAGTCCAGATTTAAAATAAATGTCTCACTTATGAAAAAGCCCCATAAAGCTCCCTTTAATTAGCAAGCTCCTCTAGAACAGTATTTTCACAATTTATTACTAGGTCATGACATCAGTTTAATGGGTGTGTCCAGCATCTTAAAAAAATGAATATGTAAAATTGACTTAAGTATCAAGGGTAAGATTTCATGAAACTTTTGTTTTAATTACATGCGTGTGTTTACTGGATTATGATGTAAAATGTATTTCACCCTACACGCCATATTCAAAAACATATGAAAGCTACTGCTCTAGTTAGTGTATTCAAAGCCTTCACCTTTTTGCCATAATCATAAGCACATCATCAGCAATGTGCAGCAACTTCACCAGGACACAAAGGGTGAGTGAAGGGATGAAAGTCAGTAAAACTTACAAAATCTTGAAAACAACTTCACTGCCAGTCAATGAAAATGAAGACCAAATATTACTGAATTTTTAATGCAATCCAATGAAAGAAATAAAATTTTTCATTATATGCATGTTTATTTAATATATTTTATTATAAACAAAATTTTGAAAAATGATTTTAATAACAATAATAAATAATTCAAAAACAAAATCAGAAAAAATATCTTTTCATTAGCTCTTCTGAAGGAAAATTTTCCCAGCTTCCAATCATTTTACCCTTCTTATGTAAGTTCTCTCTGATTTTTCTATGTGAGCAAGGAACATGAAGTAAACAGTGTTTCCCAAAGTGGAGTACTCATGGTGAGGTTTTGTTTTTTTTTTCCTTTGGCCATGCCATGCGGCTTTTGGGATCTTAGATCCCCGAGCAGGGATTGAACCAGGGCCCGTGGCAGTGAAAGCACAGAGTCCTAACCACTGGACCACCAGGGAATTCCCCATGGTGAGTTTATATATGGGTCAAGACTTTTCATTATTAATTTTATGTTTATTTTGACATGTATGAGAAAGACACTGGTTTCTCTATTTTATTTTAATATGTTTTAAAGTAAATCATGAGTCAGTTTAAAGAAAAAAGCCTTAAGAAAATTATAAATACAGGTAGAATGAAAACATAGCAAAAAATCATACAACATAGAGAAAAGTAACATACAAATAATGGAAACTTAAGAAATACTGGACTAGAGAAGAATTCAGACATGAAGCTTACAAAAAATATATTTTTCTTTAGAAACTAGTAAAAGAACAAGTAGAAGACCAATACGTTAAAGCAAACTATTTTTTTCGTACAGCTAGTCACAGATATTAAATCTGAAAAAGATCATTAGTTTTTAAAAATTAAAATCAAAATGTTCACAGGCTTGTTTAGCATTAAATATGAGTTCTGAAATCTTATTGACTTTATCTTTGAATATATTCACTGAGCATGCATAATTTTTAAAAATTACTTTTTTACTAGTTTATAGCATATTTCTAGAGCCTTCTACATATCTTCTTTGGAACAATATTTCTATAATTCAATCTATGACAAGAAAATAGAGTGTACCCACAGAAACTGCTTTAGCAATATTTCAGCCTCCCCCTCCATTTTCAATTGTTTTTATAATGGCTGAACCAATAATCACAATAATAACTATTACTAAACAAACAGCCTTACCAGGAAACTTTGAGATCTGTCCCAGGCAGTGGGCAGGTTTTATTGTCTTGATTTAAAATGCTAGGATACACTTCAAGGCCAGCGTTTACAGTGATAACTGGTCTGGCCCTGGTTTAAAAAAAAAGGTAAGAAAAAAAAAAAGTTATTTAAAATGTTAGATTGATCTAAGCATTTCAGGTTCACATTCACTGCGTATACAGTGTGATGTTCACTAAAGCAGTGTTTATAATAGCAAAAAGAATAGAAACAACCTAAACTTAGCATGACCAAATATTCCAGCTTGCCCAGGACTGTCTTGACTTTATCAGTGAAAGTCCCATGACCTGGTAAATCCCCCTCAGTTCCAGGCAAAGCAGGACCACTGGTCACAACCTATCTGAACGCAGCCCATTAAAGCAAGATGGTTAAACAAGTTGTGGGATATCTACCTAATGCAGTGCAATACAGTGGGGGAAATGAGTGCTGTAAAGCCATCTGTGCTAATATGGGATGATATTAGCCAAGACATAATGAGAGGGAAAAAACACCATGTACAAAGGATGCATACACACACACACATAATTTTTAACGCACAGAATATTTCTGATAGGATATACTAATAAACTAGTAACTGGTGTGAGAGGAAGTATATTTCTTTTATTGTATGCCCTTTTTACATTGCTTGAATTTTTACCACATGTATGTATTACTTTGTTAATAGCAATTTTAAAAACTGAAACAATAAATTAAAATACAGTTTCCAAAATTCAGATGCACAGGTTTACGCTCTGTACAAAAATACAGCAGCCTCAGGGCAGTGTATCTGTCTCAATCATGATAAATCCCGGAATCTGTACGGACACAAGCTGCCCCGAGAAGCACAATCAAGTTGACCCATCACAACCTCCACTACACAGTACCAGTGTTCGTTTTCCTGCCATGTATAAGCACAGTCCATAGAGGTGTAAACATCTTAATCTACTTGGGATGCTAGTTGATATTGTAAGGCACGAGGAATTGATGAAATTCAGAGAAATACTGGGAATATGTATGAAGCTGGGAAATGGAGATATGTGGATTTATACATATTGCTCTAATAAAAATATTCATTTGGGGAATCATTACATACTGCCCTTGTGGTCACAGAATGCTGTGGCACAAACACCAAGTTAAGTTCTTGTCTCTTAGAGGAAAATGTAAACTCCTATAATTTTAAACTCATGTAAATCTAAAACACAGGAGAACATCTGTGAACATAATTTAAAGAACAAAAAGGGAAAATTCTGAATGCTTTCCTAAATAAAAAAATCTATAGCTTTCTCTACTTTGGGATCTCCTTGTATCATTACTACTTGCCTGAAGCAAATCTTGAATAGAAAGAACAAATTTTATCATTACTTCAAGAAAATTAAACTGAAATTCAAACACTGGTACTTAACTATAAAACTTTCATATAATTCATAATATTCCTATATTACCAGATATGGAAATGCTTACCTGTATAATACAGCTCTATCTACACCAAAAGCTCCTACAATTAAGTCTTAAAAGAGAGCAGAAAAATATGTTAATAATAATTTTTTTTAACTCACATACCTTTCCATAAAGCTCTCAATGCATATAATAAAGATACAGACATAGTCTCAAAACTATTCTTCATTAAGTGGTTGTAAGACAACATCTAAAAGGCTAAAATGTATATGAAAACTTTAAATATGCTATCATCAATGGCAAACACTCATCATAAAACTAATTTTTTCATCCATCCAGGTAGACAAGAATCTTTTTAATGGATACATAGTAAAAATCAGCAACAATAAGGAAGTGTATACCACACAAACACACACATTCCCAAAGGAAAAAGCTTTATAGATGCCTGTGGATTTTACAAATTTCTCTTTTTTTTCATTTACTTATTTTGTTTCAAAAACAAAACAAAACCAAAACAGCACAATACATATACAGTTGATCCTTGAACAACATAGGTCTGAACTGCGCAGGTCTAGAACTGCGCGGGTCTACTTATACGTGGACTTTTTTCCCACTGAATACATACTATAGCACTACACAACCTGAGGTTGGCTGAATCCGCAGAGGTGGAACTGTGGATACAGAGGGCCGAGTGTACAGTTAGTTATATGTAGATTTTTGACTGTGCAGAAGGTTGGCACCCCTAACCCTCACGTTGTTCAAGGGTCAACCGTACTTAGAATGCTTAGAATGACAGCAGATAGCATCCAAATCAACAAGAATACAACACATTAGTTTTTATACGTAGCTGGTACCACTGGTTCACAATTAGGAAAAAATGAAATCAGAACTCTCTCTTATACCCAAGCTAAATTTGACGAAGCCCTTTCTAAGCAGAAAGTACATGAGAAACCATAAAGACAGGTACAATGGATTACATAAAAATTAAGAATTTCTTTATGCCCCAGAAGAAAACATGACAAAACTGAGAAATATATATGAGTTAAGGAGTTAAAACCCTCAATATTTAAGGAACTGCCACAAGTTTAAAAAAAATGAATGAAAGAAAAGAAAAACAACATTCCAACAGAAATGGAGAAAAAAAGATGTAGAAAGGAAATTCACAAAAGTAAATATATATATGCAAGTAAACAAAAATGCTTATTTCCCTCACTAATAATCCAAAACTGTAGATTAAAACAAAATAACATTTTCCACCTATCATATAAAGTTATTTTAAAAAGAAATAAAAGATGACAACCAGTGTGGGCACAAATGTGGGAAAATAACTCGCTTACTGCTGGTGAGTGCTTAAAAAAGTTGCAAAACTTTCTTTAGAGGGATTAGGATTGTAATTTGACAAGGTGTAACAACAGCCTTAAAAAAAAAAGTGCCTAATTTTTGACATAGCAATTCTAGAATTTTGTCCTACGGAAATAATCAGAGGAATGCACCGGAATTATATATAAGGATACAAATGCCCCAAAATAAAGTTAAATAAGATATGATACAAATATTTGATAGAATGGAAAACATAAATTCATGCTTCAGAAGAATAATAACATGGGGAAATATCTAATACTTTAAGTGAATAAAATATGCTAATAACAGTGCATAATTCTATTTTGTTTAAAAAATTGTGTGAATGCACTGGAAAAAAGAAAGCATGTTGTAAGATATGCTTTGCTATATTTTCTAAAAGTTCTATAATAAATATATTACATTTATAATAAAGAATTCTTGAAATAACGCTAACATAGATAAGAATCTACTTCATGTCCTATTTCTAAAAGCACTTCAACATATTATATATTGAGCTCACTAACTGTTTCAACAGCTAAGTAATTAAATTTTCCACATTGTATTTCATTTAAAGAATATATCCATTATGATCCTAGATCCATTAAAATATTCCGAAGTATATAAGAGCCAGAAAAAGGCCTCACTTCCTGTACCGGCACAAACCAGTGGGCAACCTTGGGCAAATTACCTTTCTCAGTCCTTTTTCTCATCCAGAAAATGACGTAATAATGAGCTGAGCTAGCTCATATTCCTCACCAGCCTTATTGGGAGAATTTACTGAGATAATATATTTCGTAAAAATCACGATGATTAGTCAAGTCCATAAAACTGCTAGACCATTAAAAACAAAAAGAGATGGCTGACATTTGAAAACTTAGACTGAGCTTTTGTTTATAGCTTCCACATTCTGACATTTCATTACAGACTTGAAGACAATGAAAGAAGAACTAAGAGTACATGCTTTATATTGGAAGCTCCCAGGAAACAGAGCTGTCTGTGCTTTGTATCCCCTCAGTGACGAGAACAGTGCCTTGAACAACGGCAGGGGCTTGAACAGTAGTTGAAATACTGAATTTAGATGATTTATAACAGAAATCAAGAGAGCAGTACCTAATACTACTTGTTATTAGGACCAAAAAATCTAAGATGCTCTTTGTATTTCTAGGAAAGCACCTGGATATCCATTCTTGTCTATATCCGTGGCTCCTTTCATTGAATAGCCGAAGCTTGGTGGCATGCTCCGAGCAGCCCACTTCCCTTCAAGGATCTGAGATGGTACCGCATTCAAGCCTGTGGGTCTTCCATTGAAAATATAAACAATTCCTTTTTTATCTTCACCCCCATATGGAGCAGCAATTGCAATATCTGAGAGGAAAAAGGAAGAGGGAAAGAGGGAGGGGAGAAGGTGAGGAAGAAAGGAGGAAAGGAGAGTGGGAGGGAGGAGGGCAAGGATGGAAAGAAGGAAGTCTTAGTACTCATCATTATTTCTGTGGAAAAGATCTTAACATCTTTAGAACCCATGTATCATGTTTATCGATTCAAAGTTCAGTAGGGTACTCTTTTTTTTTTTTTTTTTTAACCAATGCCATAAAACCTTTATTTCCACTGGGATTGCATGTGCAATTTTCTTCTCTTTCTGGGAAAGAACTTTTCCCATTCCCCACTCCAGGACACATCCTGGCCATTCTCTCCTCTCCCTTTGGCTGGGCTACCCCATGGGACCTAGGAGACTTCCTGTGGCGGGGAGTTGCGCAGGAGGCAGAGGCAGCTGTGGTCCCACGGCACCTTCATGTGGTGATGTCCAAGATGACAGCCTGCTACTCAAAGTAGGAAGCCCTCCAAGAAGGAATGAGTCCTCTGGGCAGCCAGGCTCTCTACTTCAGGCAAAGCAGCCATGCGTGGTGGCAGTAGGGTACTCTTAATTCAAAAGCAACAACCAAATTCAAGGAGATTCAAGCAAAACTGTATGGAAGTGACATTAATTTGGAGCCAGATATTCCAGGTCTGACCTTGGACAAATCACTTAACCTTTCTGGACCTCAAATGCCTCATCCTTAAAATAGAGGGGAAGGGACATGTAAAAAGATTCATCTAAGGTTCATTCTAGCTCTTAAAATTCTAGTTAATTTAGTTGGGCATGGTTTTCAGGTTTTTTTGAGAAGTCAACCTGACTCAGAAAGTTGAAAGTTATGATTTCATCTCTATCTTGCTCAACTTATACTGAAATGAAATAAACAAATAAAAAGTTTGAAATGCTTTAAAAACAAAACAAAACAGTACACCAAACAGTCACTATGACCTTTCCTAACTCTAGAATATATTACAAATAACTATGTCCACTTCCCTCTATCTTTGCTGGTCCCACCCTGGACAAGCCATTCTCATTCTTTGCCTGGACCCCTAAAGCAGCCTAAGTGGCCTCCCACTTATACTCTTGCCCCTATAATCCATTCTCTTCAAAACTGCCAAATGTTAATATCATGTTATCTTCCTTCTTAAAATCCTTATTTCCCAAAGCATTTACGTGTTACCTGGTTTGTCCATTCACCACCCCACTCCCAACCCCAATTCTACCCTCACTCACTCTTCCTAACAATCCTGGCCCTTTTCTCTGTTTCTTAAACTCAGCAAGCTAGTCCCCAGCTCTGGATTTATACTTGCTGTTCCCTCTGCCTCAACAGGTCTTGCTCCAGAGCTTTTCAAGCTTTGCTCCTTCTGTTTGTCCAAATCACAGTTCAAATGTCATCTTGTCAGAGAGGTCTTCCCTGGCCATGCTTTGGAGCAATGCACTCTCCCCTCTCCATCTAGGTACTCTCTATCACGTTACCTTGGCTTTTTTTGTTTAAACCCACAGCCTTTATCACTATCTGAATTTCCCCTTTATGTGTTTACTCTGTGGCTCCTCCACAAAACATAAATTTCATGAGAGCAAGGATGTGTCCATCTTGCCTATGACAGCCCCTATGTACCAGCCATTCCAAACTGACTCAATTTACTTAATATACCCGAAACGTTTTCAGCCCCCTCAATGCTGCAACCCCTGAGACATCAAACACACCTTGGTCACTCATCTTTTCTTTAAGACCATTATGCCCAAGAATATCTCAAACACTGTGATGACTACATTCTAGTGTTTACTTGTTCACATTAAACTTGCTCCTACTGATGCTAAATTCCTTAAGGACATGGATGGGCTCTAATTTATCCTCTCATTTTTAGCACTTAGAACAGTGCTTGGCCTGCAGTAAGCGCCAACTAAGAATTTGTTATCCTTAAATAAAAAGTAGTATTTAAATTATGTAAGAGTCCTTCTTTATCTTTTTTTAAGTTTCAAAAGATAAATATAACTTCTAAATTGACATGTGCATTAAGAAAGGTTTTATTAAAATACAATTTTCCAACAGAATATGGCTCTACTGTTGAGAGATGGTTTTAAAAAATTCTCCTTACCTTTTCTAAACCTTTCATTATTTTGTACATTCTAATCATCTTTTCTCTTGGCTGGTATCTGTCTAGTCTGGAGAGCCCTACTTTTTCATGTCATCAGTCTCTTCCTTTGAGCATTTTAGTTTCTCTTTTCTGTGTTTTTTCCCTCTGCCTTCCTGGAGAAGTATTGACAAAAACTCCACATAATTGTGGAACATAATTTTATTGTTTTGTTTTCGGCAACCCTCTTGATGATACCTAGGGTTTTTCCAGTGGGTGTAAGTGGAAAGGGAGGAAAACAGCAGCAAAGACATAACAAAGAGTCAATGTCATCAAGTCTGAACAAGGAAAAGATCCAGATTACAACTAATACTTCATTATATGTATATATAAACTATATATACATATAAACTACAAATACATATATATACACATATAAACTATATAAATATAGTTACATAAATAACAGCTCAGATCATTTTCTCCTGAAGACACTGTCATTCACAATCTACTCTTTGGGACAATAAGACCCCAGGAGACACTTTGGGAGAATAAAATCATCCTCTATGGTATCTATCTCTAAACGTAAAATCTCTTTGTAAAATCGTTGTAAAACTTCGATGTTTTTTAGCTGTCATTGCTTATAATTTTTGTGTTCACAGATAATACATTTTAATAGAAATAGGGAAAACAGGATGAGATGTTGTCTGGATCATGATATTAAAGAAACATTCTTTAAAGTGTGTGGAATATCCTCAAGACAAGGTGACAGCAAACACGTCCAGGCTCTACCAAAACACCTGGAGACAGGCCCAGCTATAGCAAAGAACTCAAATGTGTTCAAGGTAGAACCTCGAATCTGGCCCTGTGTTTTCTAGGTAGTCTTTGTTATCAATAAGTAATGATTTGGTCTGTTCTATAGTATTCTTTTACAGTTCTATGTTGAACTTTATACCAGAATTCCATTTGATTCATGTTAAGTTCTCTTGGTGGTAAAAAATCTTTAAGACTATTTTAGGAAGCAAAATGTCCCCTTGAGTAGTTTTTCACTAACAATGAAAACTTCTAGGGTGAGAGATGACACTTCTAGTGTGACATAAAACTACCCACAAGGCAGGAGTGGGGTCTTGAGGCCAAACAAACATTTCCCTTCTCTACTACTAACTGGGAGATTTGAGAGTCATCTGCATTTTTGAAGCTTTCATCTTAATTTATAACTGTCTTTACATTTTCAGAGGCATATCCCTATATATTGTTGATTATACAAACAAACCAACAGTTCAATGCTTCATTTTGTGACCTCTAGAAAGGTTTTTAGCAGTATTCTTTTTTTAAAAAAAACTTGGTAATTTGTAATCTATATTTCACTCTATAGTAGAAGCCAACTTTGATTTTTAAAGATATCTACAGCTATTAATTAAATTTTTAAATGGGACTATTATAAAACACTGAGCTTATACCTTTTTACTTGTCCCCATGAAGGGAGATATAACCTACCTCAGAATATTCTGGACAGCCACAACAATAAAATATTAGTGGCAAATAATACCTTTGAGGGATGCATTAGGGTCAGCATTGCCTTGACAATATGCCTGGGGGCATTTTTTACACTTGTATCCAAATGGACAGCAGAGGGCACTGCCGCTAAGCAGGACAGAGACACAGAAAATCACCAGCTCACACTGGGCTCCCTGGGAATGCAAGCTCCTTTCTAAAATGAACCACTTTGATAAACTGGTAGATTGGGATTGACATATACACACTACTATATATATAACAGATAACTAATAAGGACCTAGTATATAGCACAGGGAACTCTACTCAATACTCTGTAATGACCTATATGGGAAAAGAATCTAAAATAGAGTGCATATATGTATATGTATAACTGATTCACTTTGCTGTACAGCAGAAATTAACACAACATTGTAAATCAACTATACTCCAATAAAAATTTTTTAAAAAATTAACCACTCTGATGCTCTAATTTGAGGCTGCATGAATAATAACTCATGAGAATCAATTTTTGAAAATTTTGCTCTGATTTTTAAGGAAAACGAGCAACTTGTCATTGAACCTGGTGTGTCACTCAAATCCTTCTTTCCAGGAAGGTTTGCTCATGTGAACTTCTACGGGTGGGGTACAGGACTTTTCCAGGTGGACACAGAAAATCAGGACACACAGCTGTTATAAACTTTGACCTTACCATTGAAGCCGTCCTGGTCCAGATCTCCCAAAGGGGCTATGGCACTGCCGAACCTTGCAAAGACCTCAAACCCATTCAGTTTGGTTGTCTGGAAGTCTCCCGAAGCTCTTTGCAGAGACACTGAGACCTGCCCCACCTCCTGGAGTTTGCCATCAGAACCACGATCCATGAAGAGAGGCGCTCCAATAAATACGTCTGCGTAACTAAAAAACATAATCTTTTTCACCAAAAGCAAGATCAAATTCCATGTGACTACTAATAATCATTTCCTTTCTTATTAAACATCAAGTTTTCCTCTTTCTACAGCTCGTATAGCCACATTTGAAATGACCATTTCTAATTCAAACTTTCCTTCAGCTCTTTTAAGAAACTATGAGTAATTCATAAAGTTACTTTATTCCTTCATATTATAAAAGCTATTGAAAGAAATTATTAACAACATAAAGGTTTTCTAGTATTCGTGATTAAGGTTGCTTCAAATTGGTTCCTTAAATAGAAAGATTAGCAGGAAGGGGACAGAGAAACAGAAGAAAAAATGTTTAGTTTTAGTAAAGCGTTCATAAACACAGAGGAAAACTGTTTCTGGAAACATTTTTTTAAACTTACTCATCCCCATTAATGTCAGTGGCAGCGACAGAAAATCCAAAATATGCAGCCATCTGGATAATAAGATGAAAATGAAATGTTTACATTTCATCCAACTAGTTTAGACAATTAATATTTGTTGTATATTTATCAAATAGAAAGGGTTATTTTTTTCTCCGCATATAGTGCTTCAATCTAAATTTCTTCTTTTGTTTATCCTACCAAAACAATGACCATCAGTTAATGAGGCTTGTATACTCTCCTAGATTTACTGGCAAGACATAGCCCATGTATATCATTTCGGTGTCTTCAGCACATGCCATTTGAGTCCAAGTACAATCAAGCCTCCTTCCAAGGCCCCACCTACTGTCTCCTTTCCTCTCCACTTACCCAAAGCATGCCAGACAAACACACTACCAGAAAGAGAGACAGTCACAAACAGACGTTTCAATTGAACCCAAGAAGTTATAAATGATGCCTATGCAGTAAAAGTAATAATAATTATTAATAGGTCATAAATGGTTCTTCCTATGTGAAACCACTACAACTCTAAAGAAATTACTGTTCGGAAAGATAGAGACTGGAATTCATTTTTGTTTCACATCTCAATCAACTATGTGCCAGTGGTTTTGCTTTTGAATTACACACAGTACAAATGTACTTGGTTTTATCATGGGCTTGTTTTGCGGAGGGAGAAAGAATGTCCTCTCCCCACCACAGGAGACTGCTGGCCATCACAGACAGAGCAGCCTGGCTGGAAATACATGTGAAAAAGGAAAGTTCTAAAGAGACTCCGACATACAAAACAAAACTAGGACAGGTGACAGATTAAAGATGAACTAAAATGAAGGATGAGTCAACAAACCAAAAAAAGTAAAGTTAGCAAAGCTTCCAAAATTTGATTAGCTGAGCTATCAGGAGGGAATGATATGGGAGATTAATACGTTAATCTATTTTGAATTTATACAGTGTAATTGAGAAAATGAAAAGTGCAATCTGTGTTCAATCACAAGGTAATAAAGTGCATTGTATTTGGGGTACCATGATGAAGTGCTGACTGGAATTTAACAGAATACTATTCTTGGGCCTTGGTCTTTCAGGGCATCAGGCCTGAAACTGTAAAGAAAGGATGGCTTTTACTGAGACAAGTCTTGGCCTGGGTATTATCACTAAAATATTTTCCTTTGATTCTCACCACAACCCCATGAGCAAGTTACCAGTATCCTTATTTTTATACATGAGCCACCAGATTTACAGTGGAAAACACCTTGCCCAATGTAGTAGTGAGTAGTGAGAGGCCAGGTCTGTCCTAATGCAAAGCCCGTGCTTCCCCCCACAAAAGAGCTAAGGAAGAACAGAGAAAGCATCAAGGATCAAGTACAACAAGATCCAGAGACACACGTGGGCATCTGACAGGAGAAGCTGCTTAAGCTGAAGAAGTCAAAACAGCACAAAGTGACAGCCACCCCTGCCACAAGCCTAAAGGCTGTCAACTGCAGGTGTCAACCCTGACCACCACACAAATGGGAAGAGGTTACTGGGGACCTCGAGTCTAGTTTCCCATCCTATCTATCCTCTCACAAAGCCCAACAGAGTCAACTGAACAAGAAGTGGGCTTAAATCCCAGATCTGCAAACTAGGAGACGTTTTTTCTCTACCTATTGATTAATTTTTCCTTTATCATTACAGGCGTACCTCAGAGATATTGCGGGTTCAGTTCCAGACCACCACAACAAATCAAATAGCCTAATAAAGTGAGTCACACAAATTTTTTGGTTTCCCATACATGTAAAATTTACATTTACACTATACTATAGTCTATTAAGTGTGCAATAGCATGATACAGAATACAGTACAGGATATTATTGTAGAGAATGTCTAGTACTAATTTTTAACTGAAGAATGTTTTATTTCTTGTAGCACAAATGAAGTTTACTTGTAATATCTATAGTAAACACATCTAGGCCATGCTTTGTTTTACATCTAATAAAATTAAAAAGCATAGATCATTCTTTAAAAGAGAATTTAATGTCATCAGCAAGGAAAAAGGAATTTTTTGGTTTTGTATGTGTGCAATTTGATTCTGCATTTCCTTTAAAAAAAATAAAGCAGCTATTAGGGCAATTACAAAAGTCTTTACTTAAACAAATCACTTTGGTTAAAACAAAGGAGAAATATTTAAAGCTTATTTTATATCTATAATATCAAATATTAAACAGTTACTATACATTGAATATTAAACCATCCGAATATTACCAAGAAAAGTTTTAAAGACATTAGGAAGTGCTGGTGTTAAAATGTTAAGGGAGAAAAAAGAACAAAACAAAACACAACACTTTAAAAGCATACCTGTTCACCAGTAAAATTGTGTAAGGAGGACATATTTTTCCCATCATAAATATAAACCTGTGCAGGAAAAACAAAAGCATATGAAATAGAGTAAAATATAAAACAACCCAGATATTTTTAGAAAACACCTTTTAACTTTCCTACCATTCCCAAAGTCCTTGCTGCTCTTGGAACTCCTGAAACAAAGTCTGAAAAGAAAAAACTTAATTACTCATTTTTAAGGCCAGTATTGGCAACTGCAGGAATAAGTGGTTATGTCAGAAAGCTTTAAGTGTTATTTCAGTAGACAATGAGTAAGAGATTTTAAAAACTTGGTACTCCATAATAAATGAACCCAGCATTTTTTAACCACAAAATCAAATCTTTACGAAACATGGAAAGATTCTTGAGAGCCTCAAATAAATGCATGTGTGCCCTCGAGGTATTCACAGTCTTGTGAAAGAGAAGAGACAAGAGAAAAGGGCTTAAGAATGAAGAAAAGCTAAATATACAGTAATGAAAGATAATTCAGAGCAAAGTGAAACAGGGTAGAGGTGGCAGTGGCACAGAAATGTGATCAAAATCAGGTAGAGTCTAGGATCCCCAGATTGAGCTCTGAAGATAACAGACAGAGAGAGGATGGGGTAACAGCCTTACTGACAGAGCTCGGAAGGTTACAAATTACGGGCCTGAAGAAAGAAGAAACTATTAAACTATGCCTCTCCAAGAGAATGAATCTGCTGAAATCAAGAAGGAAGGAGCTGAAGAAATAACCGAAGTGCTGGGGGCTGGAAAGGAGCAGACAAGAGGTCACTGAGGCCCTCAGCCCCCTTGGCTGCTGGAGAAAGTTTACCAGAGACCAAGCTCAATTTCAAAACTCTTTAATTGTTGAAATTTTTCTATGCCACTTGTTTCAAATGCTTAGTCTAATTTTTTAAAAGAGGATTAAATATAATTCAAGTGCATCATACCATCTATGCCATCACCGTTGAAATCTCCGACGGCCACTGAGTAACCTAAAGGGGAACCAAAGGTAAGACACCTTCAGGGCAGGACTGGTTATCTTCAGTGTACTTGCTGACTAAGCTTTCCTGGAAAATACCTTCAAGTAATTTCCTTTAATTATGTAATATTTTGTCCTCTAGGAGTAATAGATTCATATGTGTGTGATAAATGTATCTCAAAGAAAATAATGGAGTTAAATACTTAAATAGTATATCTCTGTTAGAAATATAAACCTGTTTTATCGACTTTGCAAAGGAGTCAGTTAAAAGCAGGGTAAATTTGCATTCATCATAAAGAAGCAAGAAATAACAGGTTTTCTCAACCAGCAAAATATTAGTTCTGTCATGTATATTTGGTTTAATGAATATGAGAAAGTTAAAGAGAGAGAACAAAAGTTAATAAATCCTAAACCAAAACTGTAGTTTAACATAGTGAATAAAAGTTCAGGAGTCAGACTGCCTGGGCTGGAATCTCAGAAAAAGCAAGTTACAAGTGAGGGGCTTTAGGCAAATTATTTTGCCTCTCTGTGCCTGTTTCTTTATCTATAAAATGGGAGTAAAACAGTAGTACACTTTCATAGACCTGTTGTGAGGATTAAATGAGTTAATACAAGTAAGCACTTAGAACAATGCCCAGAATGGACCAAGCATATCTTAAAGGTTATCTATTATTATTATCATTGTGTTAATAACCATGCTCTTAAATTTCAGTTGCTGACATACAATATAACCTAAGTACTCATAACAAATACATTCCTTATATTTTAAGAAAATCTTCATCTATTTCACATAAAAGATTTTCCTACTGAAAGCAGCATATGTAAATACAGGACAAATCCACCACAACACCAGAAAATGAATCCATATTTTGATTTTACCTACCCAAATAACTGTCATCAAAAATAGCTTGTGCGGTCCGAGTTGCTAACTGGTTATTATACTTGATGCTATAAACTTTGGGGTCATATTTAGATACAATTTCTGCTACTTGATCTGAAATGAGCTGACCTGAAATAAATATATAAAATAAATTATAATTTGAAATGTGTGGACCTGAAAAAAATATATAAAATAAATGACAAGTTTCTAATGGGAACATTATGACACAGATGATGGATAGCACCTGCATGAAAGAAAATAGATTAGATATGTCTTTCTAATTATTAGCCTTAAATAACTCTTCTTCATAATACTAAATCTGAAATTTGATTATTTTTTAAGTCACAATTATTTCTATTCAAGCTAGTACTTAAAATTAGTCTCTGCTAAAAAACAAAAATTTAAAAATTCAGAATTTGTTTTAATTCACTAAAAAAAAATCAATGTTAAATAAATGGAATCATAAAATCAAGGATTGTTTCCAAACCAAATTTCAAATTAGAACTTGAAAAATCTACTGAAATAATAACTTTTACCTTCATAATAATTTGTTAAACTGATTTTTTTAACAAGTTATTTGGACACTTTTATGAAAGCAGCCTGAATGAGTGAGCTCACTTTTCTTCCCAACCTTAAGTTATTAAGTACACAAGAAATCCAGACAACTACATAAAAATCGACTGCCTCCCTGCCCCAAGAAAGGTTGTTTGATTTATCAAATGCCACCTCCATAATATATGAAAAATAATCTCATTTCTGCTATTTCAGAAAGAAAATCATAATAGCTAAAGATATTAATCTTGTTCCAATTTTTCCAGTCACATAAGCTGAGTTTGTAGGGCAGAAACACTTTTTGTCTGGGTCACTACTTTACCCTCTGTGCCTAAACAGTACCTAACACATAGGAGGGATTCATTAAATATTTCTTGAATCAAAGAACACAGGAAAATTTATCATGTCTTTGGAATAAAACACCATTATCATTTTCTCTATTCTTACAGAGACAATTCTGAGATCTATGGAAAAATTCATCCTAATATCTTACCTATTCACAGTGAAATGTGCTGATTTTAATCTTATTAAAACAAAATATTCTCTGCCCAGTCACTGAGTTTTCAGTTACATATTATATACCATTTATAATAAACCTCTAGTGAACATAATATTAATAGTATCTGTCCTAATTTATAATAAACAGGAATGCATACATTGTGCATACTCAAGGTATTAAAAGAACAAGTCATTTAAACATGTTCACAGCTGTGTCTCTTAAAAAGGCAGAGTTAACAAGGAGTCCTGACTGAGAATCGCAAAATCTATCTTTGGTTCCCTCACATGCTCATCAGATACTTCCCTCCCTTCCACTGAATGACACACCTAGCAGTAAAGAAGAAAAATAAATCCATGTTTTATAGCTAACTAGAAAGCATTAATATCTATTTTCTTACATAGAATCAGAACTGCTATTTTAATTTTTACCGTAAAACTGTAAAACTCAAGTATAATTTTCCTAAATCATTTCATTTTCCAATAGAGGTACAATTCATAGAAATTCAAATTTTTCAGTTTTAGTATGTTTCTCATACTGATGCTCTTTGCCTGATTTTTCTTTTTCTCCTTTGCCATCCCTTCCAATTTTTCACTTATTCCCATTTCTCATTCCTTCTTATTTTCCTTCCATCCTGTTTTCCTTCAGCAAATCTCTTTCTTTAGTTTCCCTTTCTATAAAGCAAAAGCACGGGTTTTCCTACAAGGAAGCAAGTAAAGAAAGCAGAGTGCAGAATACAGAAGTAAAATTCAGAATCAGAAAGTACTTGCAAATCAATATAGTCATAGATTTTCCAGTTCTTCCAAATATTGACAATGCTTGAATAACAGAATCTGGTAAATGGCACTTTTTAGCAGAAAATAAACATGTGACTATATTGACTAAATAAATGTGTCTCTAATGATAAATGAATCATAAACTAAGAAAATAAGCAGATATAGTTACCTATTTTCAAACTGTCAGCAAATAATGATCTGTTATACATTTGTTCAAATGGTAATTTTATTAGTCCTCCGAAAATGACTAAAGAATGTAGTGTTTTATCTTTACATCAATCGTCAATGCCAGTTTAATATATTCTTTTGAAACTTAGTAAGATCCTCTATTTTAAAAACTCCCCAAACACAAAGAAATCATTCTTGATGTCAGTGATTAATGAGAAAATAACCATTTAAATATTTTAATGTGCAAATTCAAATTAAGTTTAAAACCATGAGCTTTTGGAAGGCCACAATTTACCTATTACAAATCAGTTCCACACACTTCCTAATGCTTAATTACATCATTTCCTCTAAAGTACAGAGACGAAAAAGTACATATCATAAACAATAAAAATAAATTATTTTATAAATTTACTTTATAATTTACTTTTAAAATATTCAGTTTATTTTCTACTAGGAATATATATATAATATATATTATATATTATGTTATATATTTATATATTTTACATACACCTTATATGATCTTATAGTCCTTTTTTAAAAAATTGTATACAGATAGTGATTATACATTTAAATTTTATTTTTCCATTTCTTTGTTTAAAACAATTTGAAAAGTCTCATAGGCACATGATAAGCCAGATGAGTCTGAAACACAGTCATTATTGGGTAATTTTTAAAAGATTAACCTACCTTGCCAATAAAAGCTACCAGGACCACCAAGAAGTACTCTGTCAGCCTAGATTAAATCAAACAAAAAGATACATATTTTAAAACAGGTAGCTTTAAAAATGGAGAGCAATGTAATAAACATAAAAGCTACATATACAAGTATATATGTATATATGACATATATATGCAAATATATACATATATCAAACATGTATATATTAAAGCAAACAAAATCATAAGTCCTAAACTCATCTAATTCAGTAATTTTCACTATACTTTTTCTAAAACACAACACAATAAATATCAAAAAGGAAACTTATAATATATTCACTTAATATGTGAAAATATACAAACATATATATACATATAGATTCGTAGATCTTGGCTGCTTCACACACTTGGTATGAAGTGCCATCAGCAAAGTATTATTGGTTACTGTAAGAAAAAAAGTCACTCCTTAATTCTGTATATTACATTTGTGACTACATAGGCAAATTTCCTTTCTAATAATCATTAAAAATTTTTCAGCTAAAGGAAAAATTTTAGTGTCTTGCATATCTAAACAAGAGTGAGGTTAGAGGGTAAATTTTTCAGGGTATATTATATATACAAATTATACTTGACTAGCATTTCTTACATCTGTAACAAATTATAAGTATCTAATTCAAGGTAGTTAGTGTTTGAACATAATATTTTTAAAATTTCCTCTTGCTGGAGGTAAGAGAAAATTTTTCTCTCTCTAAATGGACATATAGCCTTTCAAGCTTTCAACAATCTCTGGCCATGGCTATGTAAAAGATATTTCTAAGTTGTCTGCTTTAAAATGATACCATTTTTCAGAAATGAGTTGAAGAAAGCAAACAGTTAATATAGCAATGACTGTTCATAGTATGGGAATATTTCTGGGGTTATAGTTGTACTGGCATAAGGACAGAAAATAAGGACACTTTTTGCTTTAATACAACACCTATTTGAGAACACATCATATGAGTTGAAACCTAATATGCATTAATATACTTTACCTCTCTTTGTTTTGCTTCCTTAAATTTTAAATTATAAGTAATTATGAATAAGTTTTGAATTATGAATTTCAAATTGAGTGAATTAAAATCAATTACTTAATAAGGAGAGTCAACTATAATTATCAGTACCTAATCTAGGAAAAAAATTTTAATAGAGATAAAATACAAATTTTAAAAAATAAAAAAATGCTTTATTAGTTTTTCTGAATCATGATTATAGTTTCTGTTGTTTTAATAAATTTAAGGCACTTCTGCTTTCATTTTCTAAGAAAGCCATATTAAGCTTTCTAAGGAAGCCCTACTTTTAACCAAGCAATGTATTTTTGAGACTTCTCTAGGAGTAATTAATAGTCTCAATTTGATATTCAAAATGTTCATATATCCCACAAAAAAAAAACCACACACACACAAAAGAAAATTACATAAAGAAAAGTACTTAAGAAAAATTTCCTTTGAAAATATAAATGGAATTCTTATTTTTAAAAAATAGATTAAAAACTATCAACTTTAGAGAGCATATCAGCTTAGTAAAAAATACATAGAGCCCTGCATATGAGATTTCTTACAATAATTAAATTGCTTCAACTTTACTTATTGCCTGTAGGCACATAATAGATGGCAAATAAGCATGTTTTTCAACTTTTATGTAACTAAACTCTGATTTTGTAAGAAAGGTCCCATTGCTAGCTTTTACAAAAACTCAATTTCAGTCAAAAATAGAAAGGTTTAATAGTCCATAAATTTATCCAACTGGAAATTCTAATATTAATATTAAGTCATAACAGCTATCTATCTTCTACTCAGGAGATTTCCTACTGTCTTCCATTCCATTTTGATGTCTATTTCAAATAAGCAATGTCTCCTAGGGAGAGAATAATATAAAGCAACGGATATCAAAATGCATGGGTCATTTTAATTAGCTGTTTTCATAAAACAGGTAACAGTTATAGAGAATCTGAAGTATTAACCAGTTAATTTTTAACCATGGCTTACATAATAAGGTAGATCTGAATCTCATTCAGTCTTAAATGAGAACTTACTTTAGTAAAATCAATGCTGAATCCTCCTTGACAAAATCCCTGTCCATCAGCATCAATATTTTCTAAAATAAAAAGATTGGAAATATACACAAACCCCAAAACAAACAACACAAAACAAAACATGAGAAAAATCTGATATCACTGTAACTGTAAGATAATGTACTAGTCTCTGAGAGTGTTCATTCACTCAGGCACTTAATGACTTATTAACACATTCTAAAAAAGTTAGTATGCATGTTTATCAGCACCCATTAATCAGAAATGGCAACAGAGAGAGATGAAAGTACCTGGACCAGTCAGCAGGGGACAGAAAGATCACCTAAGATGGTGGATTTCAAACTTTTTATTTTTAACCACAACCCACAACAAGATTATGGTTTATATCATAGCCCACACAACCCAACATACACACATTATATTTCATTCCATTTTTTAAAAATTACTGGTTATGACTCATACTTGGATTTCATAAAACAAAGATGAGTTGTAATCTATGAGTTAAAAACTCCAATCTGAAATTTCTATTTCTTACTATTATTCTCCTACAGTTGCTAGGTCTTCACTAAGTTATTATGAATACTTATAAGGAGATACCTACATTCCTGATACATACATTTCCTATACATACATTTATATCCAACAACAACAACAAACCTGAAAAAAAGTAGTTCAGAATTTTGGGAGCTGGCCAGACCCTAATTTAATATTCTGCAACGAGCAAAATACGAAAACTACTCTCACAACACATTTAGAAAGTCAACTTTTTTAAACATGACACTTTTAAGTATTCTCCAAATGATAATAGACTCAATTGTTTTACTCCTTTATACTCAACTATTAAGTTGGCCAATAATAACTTACTCAATTATTAAATTGGCCAATAATAATTAACTCTAATCATGAGTAATACTGTACCTAGAAGGAACAGTGAGCCTGAAGACTCTTCCTTGTTTTATTTTGAGGATAATAAGTAACAATGAAAAACAGCTTCTCTTCAGTCATCAAGGAATTCTTGTAGTCAATGTCACAATATCTAAAGAATTTTGCTATAGTACTCCTGTATTTGCCACCCAAATACAGGAACCAAAAATATCTACTTTCAGTCATGAGGACAACTTGCAAGAATTTTTGTCAAATACTCCCATCTAAAATTTTGAACCCATTTTAAAACCTGGGAACTGCCCCAAGATTACACACTTAATATCTAAATTTAGAATTTTTTTTAGAAAATAGCCTCAAGAGTATAATGCTACCCCAATGTAAATTTTTCTAACCAAGAGGCAATGGGAAAATGCAGGGCTGGGGCTTCCAGTGTCTAGTGAATCATACTAAGGAATTCTGCTCTGACCTCAAGTCAGCCGTTTATTTCCTTTATTCGAGTTGCATCTGGGGAACTATTTCAAGCTATTTATAAAGACATCCTTTTTGGATTATCATACTGTACAATTATCTACTTTATTTGGTTTCCCAGAACATCCAGCTAGAAACATGACCGTCCTTTAAAATTTTAACAGGTACCTATTAAACAGTGTGAATGTAAAGAATTTTATGTTGACTATAATCTATTTCAGTGAAGGCTTTTGTTTTTATTTCTATGGACAATTAATACTTCTGCTATTTGTTAAGCCTGACAATATTGTAAATAATGTTACTGGTTATGACAGTAAGAGCAGCTAATGTTTATTAAGCCCTTATTGTGAGCCCAGTACCGTACTAAAGCATTTAAAATCTTTTAAAATCTATACAGCAATTCTATGAGAGATACTGTTATTAGTCACAATTTACATATAAGGAAACTGAGGCTCACAGAAATTAAGGAACTTGACTATGGTAAACCACCTAGTAAATAAAAGAGCATGGATCTGAGGTGAGGAGTGTCTACACCACTAGGCGGCACTATCTCAAGCCAGCAGTGCATTTATAATTCCCTAAACCATCAAGGGGAAGAAAAAACAAACTAGAAATCACAACTGAGAAAAATCTATGTGCAAATAACATTATCATCAGAAAGTAGACAGAAAGAACAAAGACTCAGTCTGAGCATGGAGATGAAAGAGTATTTAAATCATATGATTTGTGGTTCAGGCACTTTTAGAACAGAAAGACATTTAGCCTATTGTATAATGCCAAGAATGGTCATAGATACAGTAATGAGAAGCCAAAAGCAAACATAATCAGTAATAAGGTAAGTTTTTATAGAGCGTGACGTTCCATAGATCCATATAGGTCACATTAAAAACAAAAGCATGAGGTGAATGGACCTAGAGTCTGTCATACAGAGTGAAGTAAGTCAGAAAGAGAAAAACAAATACCGTATGCTAACACATATATATGGAATCTTAAAAAAAAAAATTGGTTATGAAGAACCTAGGGGCAAGACAGGAATTAAGACACAGACGTAGAGAATGGACTTGAGGACACGGGGAGGGTTAAGGGTACGCTGAGACGAAGTGAGAGAGTGGCATGGACTTATATATACTACCAAATGTAAAATAGATAGCTAGTGGGAAGCAGCTGCCTAGCACAGGGAGATCAGCTCAGTGCTTTGTGACCACCTAGAGGGATAGGGAGGGTGGGAGGGAGACGCAAGAGGGAGGAGATATGGGGATATATGTATATGTATAGCTGATTCACTTTGTTATAAAGCAGAAACTAACACACCATTGTAAAGCAATTATATTCCAATAAAGGTGTTAAAAAAAAAAAAGCAAACAACAAACAAATGAACAACAACAAAACCCACAAACTACCACCACCAAAACAAGCAGTTATCAAGAAGTTGGCAATGTAGCCCTACAAAACTGGCAGCCTCGTGTAAAATCAGCCATTGGGTTACACAATTTATTGAAGTATGAAGAAGACATAAAATACAAAAATTGCATCTCTGAAGTCTTTTGCCTAAATCAGCGTTTTACCAGCGATGAATCACCCATGACTATAGATACACAGGTTGTTGGCAGAGTGCAAGAATATAACCCAAGTTCTGAGATTCCCACTCTTGAGTGTTCTTCTCTGGGCAGGTTGCCCCTTGTACTTTGGGCCTGCAGGTAGCTTAATACATCAAAGGTTGAGCCCTGAAGTACATACAATGATCAAGAGATATCGAAAGCCAGCTTATTAGGAAGAAAGGCATTCACTTTGATTTTTTTTAAGATTGTTCTCTCTGCTTTTTCTAATATTTGAGGTATTACTATTGAGATCGGGGATCAGCAAACATCTTCTGTAAAGGGCCAGGTAATAAATGTTTTAGGCTTAGGGGCTATACAGTCTCTGTGGCAAGGACTCAACTCTCCCTTTATAGATAGCATGTAAACAAATGGGTGTGGCTATGTCCCAATAAAACTTTATTTACAAAAACAGACTCACAAGCCATAGTTTGCTGATCTGATTTGGATGTTAAATACTTCAGAAAATAAGGTTAAAATGTCTGTGCTTAAACCAAATAAGTGAAAGCATTATGAGCAGCTACATCACGCAGTCTTAATCCTTTAAATACATGTTAAGAAGAGAACTGGTCATTACTGAAGAGGCAAAATGATGAAAAATACTAGCTGAACATGGCAGTATATCCTCAAGGGATCATCATTAGAATGCTTGTTTTCAGAAGGGTTCTTGTCCTCTTACATCAGGAATTATCCAAATCTGCACTTGTGAAAGCAGTATTCTCTGTAGAAAAGTTGTGCTTAATACAGAGGAAATAGAAATGGAAAACATTTTCTATTGTTAGTAATACAGGGAAAAGATTCCTTTGGAATAAGACAGACCTGGGTTAAAATCCTCATTAGATCACTCACTACCATAAGATGTAGGGAAAAAATGACTTCAGTTGTCTGGATCTCAGTTCCCTCATGTATCAGAAGAGAATAAAGGTGATTTTACAGGTGTGTCCATCACATAAACAATAGGTTACAAGCCTGGCACACAAGAGTTTGCTCATCCTTCAAAGCTACGAAATTACCTTCTCATCATAGGAACATTTTTGCAATACAGAAATTAAAAACACAAATTTAGTCCTCACATTTTCCACATGCCACCAAAGACAACAGTACTATGACCAAAACACCAACAGAAGGTGGTGTAGTCGGACACTAAGGATAAAGCTGCCCACCTCCTCCGTTCTCGCAGGGTGTGCTTTCTGACCTACTCTAATAAAGTGGTTATGGGTACGTATCATTCTTTTCATGTTTACCTCCCACTTACAACAAGTAGGGCCAAGGCAGTGGGCTAAGAAATAAGTGTTTAATGAAATCATTTGCCATTTCTCAGAGGTTCAACTGCTTAGAATTTTGAAGACTAAATAGATCCTTCGGTGTCACAAGATGCCTAACATGGAAAAAAAGTCTAGCAATAAGAGTCTTATATGTTGTACTTTTGTTATTAATTCTCTCTACTACACTACCTGGTGACCAGTGGAACAGAAAAAGTAATGGCCTAAAAAGTGCTCCAGGTATAAACACCACACTGCATTTCAAGAAGCTATTTTTATGTTTCTGATATAAAGAGGATCTGGAGTGGTGGCCAATTCAACAATAGTGGAGAAGCAAAAGGACTGCAATCTCCAAGAAGGAAAAAGTATACAGAGTTTGGAAAAGCATAATCAGAATTACAAGTGCTCAAAATCATCTTTAGTCACAATATAAATTTCACTGGAAATTTCAAATAATATTAGAGAACAGGGTGAGATCTTTTACATCAAGAGGAGTGAGCTTAGTCAACAGACTGACAAAGAGACTGATTAAAAGCAAGGAAATTCAGACTCCGACTCCTGAGCCCAATGTTTCACCTTCCTATAAAAACTCTAGCTCCTTATGACAATTTTTTTTTTACTTTTAACATCATTATTAATATAGAGCTGCAGTTCTCAAATTTTGGTATCCATCAGAATTACCTTGTACAGTCTGCTAAAAATGAAGGTAGCTAGGTCTGACCCAGACCTGCTGAATCAGAATCGTTAGCTGTGGGGTCTGCATCTCTGTTAGAGAAGCTCAAGGGAGCACCTTTTGACTAATAGTGACTAAAAATGCAGATTTCCAAAATCAAATATTAATTATTACTGACCAAGGAAGATGAAAACTAGTTCTTAGGGAGAAAGATAAGCCTGTTGACTGCATATTCGAAATTTCTTTACATTAATAAAATTGCCTTCATTTTGCTGTCATCAAACAGCACCATATGTCTACAAATTTTAACACACATACACACACACACACACACACTTTTTTAAAAGCCTAGGCTCCCCAACCCTCTTTGTAAAAGCTGGTCAACTTCCTATACATACTTGATCTGCATGGAGCGTACTCAACAGTCTTTGTACCATCCTGAAGAAAGCATGTTCCAACAGGCTCTCTCTCCTGTTTCATTTCAGTCCTCCAGTGGTACAGTGGGGCACAGGCCTGAAATCAAAGGGGGTAGTCCATGCATAAAAATTCTCTGAAAAAAATTAGTGTTTCGTATAATCTATACTACCTCAGATTACAATACCCCTTTATAAGCATTTCTAAAAATTAATCAAACCGATCCTTTACCTTAAATTCCTTATCACAGTAGTGGATAAAGATTTTTAAAGTACTCTTCTCATATGCTTCTAAAGGCCATATTTGTAGTCTAGGTATTTTTTTTTTCAAAATAGCAAAATCATTATTTTGAGTAGCACCTTTCTTGATGACGTTAGGTGCTAAACTGAAGGGCACAGACCAAATCAATATTTTATCTAAATAACACTCTCATGTGCGTAGAATATATCCCTAAGTTATAAAGCAAATAATTTATCAAGTAAGAAGAGAGTAAAAGAATTTGCAGTGCTTATTTTATTGACTTTCCAAATAAACTATGACCTTTTTGCTTTCAGAGTTATAGACTTCAACACCATGTAAAAGTGGTAGAATGCATGTTTTTTAACAGCATAGTAATCTACCAAAGTATAACAATTTAATTTTCTGGAAAAAATTCAATGAATTTTCTATAATATCCTTTGAAGCAAAACATTTTAATACAAACACTGCAGACAACACTGGGCTATTTTATATTTACCCAAAACTGAAAGTAAGAAATCACTGCCACTTCTCTACATGTACCTGATGTTCCAGAGTGGAGTATTTGCCACTCTGCATATTTTTGCTTCTTTGTACCTCCTTCTGCCTAGAATGCCACCATTCTCAACCTCTCCCTTCACCTCCAATTGCTAAAATTTGACACATCCTTTAAAGCTCTGCCGAAATTTCACTTCCTAAACAAATCCTTCCCTGATGCCCCTCAATCCGATGGAAAAAAGAAGAAAATAGTAAATACTCTGCAAGTAGTTAAAATAGGGAAGGGCTCTCTGAGGAAATGAGAGTAGAGCTGAAATCAGAATGACAAGGAGCCAGTCCAAGTGAAAAGCAGTAAGATGAGCATAAGACAGGCAGAGGGACAAACACTGAAGTGACTTGGTATGGAAGGAATAAAGACTAGTTTAGCTACACATGTGAGGTGGAGTGAGATGATGCTAAAGAGACAGTCCAGCTCTGGTGACTGGATTATGCAGATGCTTATAAAAACCAGGATGAGCATGAGATTTTTACCCTGAGAGTGATGAAAAGCTGCTTGACTGTTTGAATCAGGCAGGTGAAATGCCCTGCTTCACTCTGGTCCTTCTATAAAGAATGGGTTGTAGCTGGGGCAAGAGAGGAAGCAGAGAGATGAGAACAGCCCCTGCACTGACCCAGGTGAGGAACGATGGTGGCTTGGTACAGGGTAGAAATAGTGGAGATGATGATTTATTGAGGGCCGTGGGATATATTCCGGAAGCTGGAGACAGAACTGACAGGGCTTGCTGGTGGATGGGGTAGAGAGTCGCGCCTCTAAGATGGGGAAGTTTATATGGAAATACTTATTTTTGTGGTTTTTCCTTTATGATGGAGGGTAACAGTTCCATTTTGGTCCACATTCATTTTGAATAATATATGAGACATCCAAATGGAAATGTCAAATTGGTAGTTTGCAAATACAACTTTAAAGATCCAAGGAGAATTAAGAGCTAGAGCTATAGATTTGGGGATTATGATATATAGATTGTATTCAGAGCCACAGGATAGGATAGGAGCAGCTAGGTAAAAGGTGTAGTTGAAGAAGACAAGGGCCCAGAACAAAGCTCAGAGACACCTCAACATTTAGAAGCTGAGCAGAGTAGAGCTATTAAAGGAGATGGAAAAAGAGCAACCAGCAGTAAAGGGGAAAACTAGAAAAGTACAGAGTTCCAGGAGCCAAGGAAAGAAAAGTATTTCAAAAAGTATGGGTCAAATGACCTTGTTGAATGGTTTTGAGGGGGCAAGAAAAGTATTCTTGACCTGCAAGTCAAGGAAGACCTTGCCCATGCCTACCTGAGCCTGACAGGAGGGGTTGGGAAGAGGATGGGAAGTGAGGAAGTGGAGATGGTTACTATAGAAACCACTTTCAACAAGTCGTTGAAAAGGGGAGCAAAGGAAGGAGACAGTAGCAGAGGGGACGATGAGGCAAAGGCAGGGGTGTTTTATTCGTAAGGAGAGAAGGTACTAGGGCATTTGCTTAATCAAAGGCACACTATTCCTAAACCTGGCTGGATAGAAACAAACTGATGGGAACCATCGAGTAGGGCAAAAAAAACGGACAATGTAGGAATGAAGGTGAAAGTAGCAAAAGCCAAGTCTGTGAAGGGTGAGACAGAGGGTATCCTTAGAAGGGGTGGCCTTTGATCAGAGCTAAGTTATCTGATTAAACTCTCTGCCCTTTAGCACACTGAATTTTACTATCAGCTTTCAAGCATAAAACTTCCTGTGTTCCCACATAAATTGACTAAAGTTAACTTATTAAATATCTAAAACACTTACCAAAATTTTATCCTGTTTTGACCTCACAGATGCTCCAAACCACTGATGGGACTTAAACTCCAACGGATCATCCTTGGCATAATCTCTATTGCCTAAAATAAAATTAAATTAAGTTAAAAAATAATTTAAAAAAAAAACTGTGAGGGGTGAGAAACAAAATATTCTTACTTAGTATAACATAGTTTCTTTCAATCCAACCGGGTTTATGACTAGTGTGCCTTTGATTAATCAAATAGTACACTGGCTATTTATCTCATATACTTTACACACATTGGGGATTTTCAGCTAATCAGAAAAATAAAATACAGGATGACTTAGAAGTGTCTCAGATTTGTTACTAACCCTACCAATTATCATAATGCAGATGTGAAAAAGTAACAGTAAGTGAAATTTTCCAGTTGCTAAATTGTAAGAAAATTAACTATTAAACAAACACTTATGATTACCTTCTGTACTCCCAAAAGTTCTTTCTGTGGCATGAAGATATTTACAAAAATAGAAGGCTATGAAACACCTTTATAGAACACTAGCAGTAAAAGACTAAGATCTTACCAATGACATTATAACGTGAGTCAGAATCCAGAAGACATGATTTGGCTGGTTGGAAAAAGAATTCGATTTGGCACACTACATGCAAACACTTATTTTTCAGCCTATATTATTGCGGAAATTATTCCTGATATACCAGGCACTCATGTAAAGCACTGTAGATTAAAAAAGAAAAAGATAAAAATCTTTTCCATGAGAAAGCTCTTGATCTGGTCGATGAAAAAATTACAGAAATATATGCATAAAGTATTTGGGGAAGGAGAGACTATTTTTAAAGTCCAGTCTGTTCCTCTTAAAATCTGTTTATAATAATCATTCCTTATAAACATATATTTCAATAACTGTATTGGACAAATACATCAGACAAGTGTCAATTTTAAGAATGCCAGACAACATGTTAATATCATCAAAAGGTTTGGTTAAATCTACTCCCTAAACCCCACTCATCTAAGGTAGTGCTTATGGTTATTCAATTCCATTCTGAGGACTTAAGACCAATTGAAGAGTTATACATAATTAATGATCATTTCAATAATGCCAGACGTCATCTAGGCAAGATGCAAGGTTAACAGTTAACATATTAGTTGTACAATTCTTTGAACATTTTCATTGTTTTGCAAAAAAATTTTTAATGTGTCAATTTCCAAAGTCCTCTATCTGTAGTCTAAACACCACTCTGTTTTTTGTCAGTGGTCACAAAGGCACCATTTACTAGTAAAGGGAGGGAGGAAGGAGGAACGAACTAGCTAGTACATGCCTTTTACCATGTGAATCAAGGTTTCCCAACAGTAGCTGGCTTGCCTTTGAAGCCTATGTTCACATGCCGACCTCACACATCAGTGACCTATAGATCACCTAACAGTTCACGTGCTCCCTTACATTTCCCATCCTCCCATAGTTAGGTTAAAGCCACATAACTCATTTTTATCAATAAGCTAAGAGCAGAAGTGGCATGTGTCCCTTCCAATTCAAGTCAGTTAAGAGTGGATGTGAGTTCAGTAGTCATCAAGGAAATGCAAATCAAAACCACAATAAGATATCATCTCATATCAATTAAGAAGGCTATTATCAGAAGATGTGGAGAAAAGGGAACCCTGATACACTGTTGGCTGGCAATGTAAATTGGTGCAGCCATTATGGAAAACAGTAGGGAGGCTACTCAAGAAATTAAAGACAGAACTATTGTATGATCCAGGAATCCCACTCCAGGTATATATCTGAAGGAAATGATACCACTACCTTGAAGAGATCTCTGTACTCCCATGTTCACTGCAGCATTATTCACAATAGTCAAGGTGTGAAGCAACCTAAATGTCTATGGCCAAGTGAATGAAAAAAAGAAAATGTGGTATATAATTAAAATGGAACATTATTCAACCTGAAGAAAAGAAATCCTACCATGTGCACCAACATGGATGGACCTAGAAGACAATATGTTAAGTGAAATAAGCCAGACACAGAAAGACAAACACTTCATTACATCACTTATATGTGAAATCTCAAATTGTCATTTCATTTTAAAAAACAAAATAAAACAAAAACAGTGGATATGTATTCTCCATGTTTTCTTTCTCCCAGCCATGAGATTGAAAGAACAGATGGTGTGGAATTCCTTAATGGAAGCAGCCTCAGTCCAAGTTTCTAAACCACCAAGAATAGCCAAATGACCCACACAAGATGATGACATGAGCAAGAAATTATCCCTTCTTAAGTGATTGAGATCTGGGTATTTGTTTGTATATTAAAAAAAAAAAAAAACCATGTTGCTACTGCAGTATAGCCTAGCACAGTTTGAGTAATATATGTTCTAAAAACAAAATGCTATATCCAAAATGGGCTAACCTACAACTACAAAGAAGCTCAGCCCTTGGAAGAATTGGATTCAATTAATTGTTTTTTCAAGGATTTTAGCCATAAAATATATGCTTACAAGTTATTTAATAGGATTTTTTAAAAATTCCACTGCAAGCTAACTGTGTTCTCTCACTGTGTTACTGGCTTTCTATTCTATTCTTTTCTACAAAGGAAATAAAGGCATTTTCCCCCCTTACATTAATGAAGCAGGAGAAATACAGTATGACAGTGAAACAGTCGGTGCTTGGAGGGATTCACTTCTATTCATTGTGCCTTGAGACCATAAGCATCATGATAAACTCAGGTAAGCTTAGCCTGAGGGAACTGACTTTATGATCTAACGTATCTGAACAAAAAGTACAGCATTATCACAACTGCTACCTCCTGCTTCTGCTTTCATTTAAAACAGCCTTTTCAGCAAGACCCTAAAGATGTCAAAGCAGAAGCAAAACTTTTCTATATTAGAGGAAATCTTCCATGAACGAAAGTACCATATTAGAGAGGTGGTACTCAAATTAATTTAAGACTCCATGTATTTCCTCATACTCTAAAACTTTGATTCAGAAAAAAAAGAGAGATGTAGGGACTTCCTTGGTGGCGCAGTGGTTAAGAATCCACCTGCCAATGCAGGGGACACGGGTTAGATCCCTGGTCCGGGAAGATGCCACACGCCGTGGAGCAACTAAGCCCATGCGCCACAACTACTGAGCCTGTGCTCTAGAGCCCGCGTGCTGCAACTACTGAGCCCGCATGCTGCAACTACTGAAGCCCGCGCACCTGGAGCCCGTACTCCGCAACAAGAGAAGCCACCGCAATGAGAAGCCCATGCACCGCAACGAAGAGTAGCCCCCGCTTGCCGCAACTAGAGAAAGCCCGTGCACAGCAACGAAGACCCAACGCAGCCAAAAATAAATAAATAAATAAATAAATTTATTTGTTAAAAAAAAAAAAAACAGACATGCAGACCCAACATCACTATATTCTTGCCAATACAATATTCCTGCCTACAAGACACCTGGTATAGTTTCCTCAAAAATGTCAATGTCATGAAAGACAAAAAAAGTAAGAGTCACGATTAAAAGAGAACAATCTATGGCAACCCAATACAAGATGTGATACTTGATTGAATCTTGTGTCTGAAGAAATTTTTCAAGTTACAACGGACTTTATTAGATAACAGTATTGTAATAATGACATGTTTCTAGTATGCGATGATGATAGTACTGTGGTTATATAAGGGGAGGTCGCAGTTATGAGGAACTGCCTGTTGAAGTGTTTTGAGGTAAAGTTTCACAATGTCTGCAAGAATACTTGAATCTAGGTAAAGGGTATATTGTTCATTGTATTACAGTTTCAAATTTTCTGTAAGTTTAAAATTTTTCAAAATAAAAGTACAGCAGTTAGCAAGTACAGATATTATGTACTATAAGGCCAACAAGAGAATATCTTCTGTTTCTCTTTATTTGCACTCTTTATTATATTTACTCTAATACTAATCATTAAAAATATTACAAAACAAATGAAAACATAAAACACAAAATAAAGCCATATGTAAAGATGAATCTAAATACCACCATCCCACCATAAAGAAATATCCTCTGCTCACATTTTGGTGTCTAATCCTAAACACTTGTTTTAGGAATACATGCATATCCTTTTATGCATAGTAGATATTTTAAGCCAATATTAAAAAAATTCAAGCTATTACTATATATATAAATGTATATACTTTTTTCCCTGTAACAATATGTCAATAAAAGTAGACCTACAGTACCGTTTTCATTGTTGTTGAGTACAACATTATACAGCTGTACAGCAGTTTATTTAATCAACCCCCTGTATCTCCTTCAGTTTCAAGTTTAGGAATATTTCTATTTCGATTTAAGAGACTTACATATTCCCTCAAAGTCACATCTACTCCCTCTTCCAATATACACGGAAGTTCATCATAAGCTATCTGAGCATGAGCTCTTTGCTAAATGAAGATGATAAACCTTCTGGAAAATGGTATGTAATATAGAATATTATTCTAATGGCTAAATTTTAATCAAGATTCCAAGATAAACTTATTTCTATATGTAAGAGTTCCCTTACCCTGAGTCCCCAGTCCCTTATACAAGCCCTGCTCATTCTCACCTGTAGGCCTCTGTACCCAAGGGCCTCTGACCTAGAAAACCTTATTGCTTCCATGTTTGATCCAAACCCTAACTGAAAAGTCAGGTGTAGCTGTCCATGACCCCAACGCATGATGAAATGGTAGTCTGCCCCTGAAGGAAATATCTGATACAAGGGACAGTCATGGGAACAAGTAATTACAGTGGAGCAATGGTAGAGGACTGGGTAAAGAGTACTGGGAAAAGGGTGGCAGAGTACAAGTGAGGGAATGCTTTCTGGGCCAAGAGAAGATCCTGTGCAAAGAAACTAAGGAGTGGATATTCTTGGATTTTTTAGAGACTTGTGAGTTGTTCACTGTGACTAGAGAAAAGGGTCTAGAGGGGAACAGTGGTCAAGAGCTTTCATGCAACGCTAAGAGTGGACTTCATGGCATTTTTGAATTGCCCTCTATGCTAAGCAATTTTTCTTCAATTATATTTCTGAAAGGAGGAAGAGAAGTTTCCTCTGTAAAATGTTATCCCGTTCTCTTCCTACTACTTTGAAAAACTGCTTCCATAGATTTTTTTTTCCTAAACAAATGGACTTTTCTCTAAATTTGTAAGTGGTGGCATAGGACGCTGCTATGCACGGTCAAGTAGTATGTGCTTCTCATTGCTACCATGTTCTATGTCCTGTTTTTTAAAAAAAAGCATCAAAAACATCCCTTACCATTATGATTATGGTTACCTGCCTTTGTGGACATCAGGTTTAGCTTAAGCTAAAAAAATGTCCTGGAAAATAAATAGAAATTTTACATATATTTTGGTTTTATTTTTATCATCAAGTATTATGGAGCACAAAAATCCATAGTTCTTACCAATATGGCAAGCAATTTACCCACAGCATTTAAGAAAAATGAAGCAGCACCAGTCAAAGGTGAAAAAACATCAGGCAATATGGCTCTTTTTGATTAAAAAGTACATTTGAAAAACCAAGACAACAGCCATATCTTATAGCATCAAGTGATTAAAGGTGTTTTCAATTACATTAACAAACACAAGAAGTCAAATGTATTTGGCTATAACGCATTGGCATATATTGGTATCCAAAACTTAGTCAACAGTTTTCCAAAAAATATGTTATCACCCATTGCTTTGAACGCCTTCAGCTTCAACAGGGTCACAACCTCAAATTACCATCTTTTTAAGAAGTTTGCTCAATGGGAAGTTCTTCTTTACCAATCAGAACTTTTTTCCCAGAGACCAAGTCTTAAAATACCCAATTCAACCTCAGGCAGAAGTTTCACTCAGAGGAAGTGTGAATAGAGGTGGGTGGGGAGAAAGAAAAGGAAAGCCTGTTCTCCAAACACACTGACAAGAAGTTCATTCATGACCTGGCTGAAATTGGCAGCTAATCCAGGGCGCATGACGGAAGTAAATATTTTGAGTCACAGCCCTGAGTCACCATTTCGAGTGATGCCGGAACTCCCCAGGCTGCTTGGACCATGCCACCAACCTTGAAAGGGATATAGAATACAGACAACAGCAGAAACTCCAGTGCTGAAGGAAATGCTTCCTCAGGGAACAGTCAAGAAAGAACAACGATTTCTGTCCATAATTCTGTAAAACACCTTGGAATATTAGCTCTGATCTCCCAAGTAAATTAAAAGGAAAAAGAGTGTTTCACACAATGGTAAAAATGAGAAGAAATTGCCCCGTATTACGTAAATTAACATAAGACTCCATACTATCACTTTCGGAAATTCATAGAAGAAAATGCTGCTAGAGAACCTTAAAGTTAATTAGCAAGTACATCACCAGAGAATTGAAAATTTAACATCAATTTTGGTCGGCTTTTAAACTTGCCAGTTGCACTTTATCAGACTCCCATGATGGAAGACTTCAGGACAGAAGCATATTGGATAACGCCAACTGTCATAGCTTTAGACTCTGCCCGCTGATTAGTAACCAACTCCTCTCATTTTTTTCTCATTTCCTCCAAGTGTTTGAAAAGACACTGTCGAACATTCAACTTGCTGGAGAATTACAGGAGATGCTTTTTTTTAAGACAAAGTTACCTTATCACCCTAAAGCTACATTTTTTTGTTTCTTCTTTTCATGCCTAAAGAATATCCTTGGGAACAACAAGACTACATCACCTTTTTTGAAAAGGCCAAAGGACAGAAGAATGCCAAAACATTAGAAAAGCAAAACAGTAAACTTTTATTTGGAAGTGACCTGTATTTAGTCATTCAGCTCCCATTTGTTACTTTACAAATAATGATGTAGGTCCTCAGAGTTTATATTTTGCCCCAAAAAAGTGGCTATTAAAACAATGTAATGTACAGCATGGTGACTATAGTTAATAATACTGTACTGCATATTTGAAAGTGGCTAAGAGAGCAGATCTCAAAAGTTCTCACCACAAGAAAAAAATATTTTGTAACTATGTACGATGATGGATGTTAATTGACTTATTGTGGTCATCATATTGCAATATATATAAATATCAAATCATGATGTTGTATACCTGAAACTAGTATGTCAATTATACCTCAATTAAAAAAAAATGCCATCCCATATTCACCCTTTAATAAAATAGACAATTTGCAGGCTTCCTTAAGCAGCTTTTTACCTCAAACATCACTTTTGCTCAGTCACACTTCCTATAACAAATTTGCCTGAAAGAAAAATCTCCCAATATGGTTTACTTATTTATGTGAAAATTAACAGGACAGAGAAAGAAATCTCTTTGATCATTCATTTAAATAAATAAATCATGGGTAACTCCTATGTCTAAATGCATGGAATATAGCAGTTAAATGAGACAGATAAGGTCCCTGCTTTCAAGGGAGAGAAATAATAAACAATTACATAAGATATTTTCAGAGAGTTACAAATACTATAAAAGAAATATGAGAGAAAATGAAAAAGTAGTCAGACAGCTGCTAGTATCATGTATTTGTAACATAATGCTATTGTGAAATAATGTATTTCATTGACTCAGAACTGCAAATATTCAGATATCAACATCCTTGAAATATGAATGTGTATTACAGTCAATGGTGACATAATTATAACTAGCAGCATTTTTCAGTAGTACCTAAATAGCACATTTTAACATCAGTGGGGGTGTAATTGGGCAGTGGCTGGCAATGAACATGAGGTTTCTTTTTAGAGAGTGACAGAAATACTCTGGAATTAGATTACAATAATATCTGCAAAACTCTTAAAATGTACCCTTAAAACAGGTGAATATTATGATAAATTATATCTCAATAAAACTGTTTTTAAAAAATGACAAACTTGTCAGGTAGAAAAGTAGCTGCCACATAACAGAAATGCGTGTATATAATAAAGGCTTTTTCAAAATTAACAAAAAAAAAAGATGCATCAGAAGGGAAATAGACCAAGAATACAAATAGACAATACAAAACAAAAACACAGAAAGAGCTAATAAACATATGAGAAAAGACTTAACCTCATTAGAAATCAGAAATGCAAGTTAAAACAAGATAAATGTTTCACCCACCAAACTAAGAAAGATTATATCAAGTTTGGTTCAGAGATAGGTTGTATCGATGTTTTCCTACTTCGCAAATATCTATCAAATGTACGTTAAAAAACACACATCCCTTTGACTTCCAAATTTCATTTTTAGAAATTAATCCTAATAATTTAAAATGTGAACAAACAATAAACATGTTCAAAGCACTGTTATAATAGATTTTAAAAACAGCAAAAAGAATCTATCTCCAACACAATAGGACATAAATTGAGTAAATTATAATTTTACATATTTATACACACAGACGCACACACACACACAAACAGTATACAAAGGCCACAAGGTACGTGCACAAACACGTTATACACACCCATCCAAATATATCTTATGGCCACTGATTTCCTGGATGGTGGGATTTGGGAGATTTTTATTTTCTTTTTGCCTCTCAAAGTTATCTCATTTTTTCAATCAATGAATATGTATTATTTGCATGTTTTAAAAGGTAAAAAAAAAAGTAGTGTGGATACGTATCCAATAATCTTCACATACAAAAGCTTAGTTACAGCTTCTACATCCCCTCTTAATTAACTTTATTTACATTTTCATCTCCCACACATAAAAGAGTTTTAGTTCATGAAATTCAAGAACATTTAAATTGAGCAAGCTCTTCCTAGCAATTTTTATAAGCATTATTCTTCCTATATTCAATAACCATTATACTTCCTAGTACTCAAACTACTAGAGTAGAATACTGTGAAAAATAATTCATTAAAAAAATCAAAATTCCAGATATTACTGAAGATCAAAATGGAGGTTAATAACTTCTTTGACTTAGTAAGAAAACACAGTTTCTTAATTTAAGAAACTCTGAAAGACAATATGCAGTGGTTAGGTATCAGTATTAATGCAAGGATGATTTGCTGTACAACTTTAAAGTGTCTTTAAATGTCTCTAGAAGCATAATTGCATTGACTTAAAATAACAAGAGATAAAGGTCTCTAAATCCAGTGTTTGGGTCCACAGACTACTGAAAAACTAATCACTTGTGAATCTAAAAATAAGTTCTGAAATCACAGTCTATGAACATGAGAAAGTGATACTAATTTACCTAGAGCTATCCAAAAACATCTTTTATATAAAATTAGATATAACTGTTTTCTAAAATCAAACAAGAAGAGTCAGAAAAGTAGAGCCAGAAGAAAATATGATGAAGCTCATTTCACTGGGGACTGGTATTTATTTATTTATTGAATTATTACCACCACAGGGAACAGAGAATCAAAATCTCCCTCTCCTTCCGTGAGCAATTCTGATGCTTCTCATGGAGCCAGCACAAAGAATACAAGCCCTTTGAAAACACCCACTGCTCCATCAATGCTGGTTTGTTTCCTCCTAGTAATGAGAAGGAAATGATCCTGAAAGCATCTAACATTTTAAAACAAAAACTCTTTACTAAAGTTAAAAAAAAAAAACAAAAAACCCCAAGTCAATGTTAAGTTTTAAAATAATGGGTGTGAGTCAGGTCAAAACGGGCCAGGAAGAGGATGAGTTTAAAGGAACATATGAACTCAGTTTTGGTAAAACATTTAAAATGTTAAAATACCAACTAACTGCATGAGTTAAAATAACAACTAACTAGTAATAAAGGAATTGGATTAATTGATTTCTAGGTTGCCTGCCAGTTCTCCAATTGTATAATTCTCTACTGGAGAACAACAGATTATATCAGGAGAGACAGTTTCATTAAAAAACACACATATTAAAAAACAAAAAAACAAAAAAACAAAAAAAAACACACATATATATAATTCTTTAGTATAAATTTATTTTGTATTAACAAAGGGAAGGGAGACTATTTTTCTCTGTGTTCTTTAACTTTCTAATTTGCAGGACTGTTGCAACTGGACAGATATCTAGACACCACTCTGAAAGACAGAAAATTCACCTAGAGGACAAAAGCAAACTTAGGAGGCTGTTTTTCAGATGGCCTGATTGTTTTAATTGCAATGAGTTGGCAACTGTATGGCAGAGAGGCCAGAGAGCAGCTAAGTTTTCTATTTTCTATTAAATACAAAGCGCAGTAATATCCAGAAAATACTCCACAGCATTTTTCTTGACTGGAAAATTGGCATGGCCAGGGTTTGCCCAGCCTACGGCCAAGCCCTTATGGGAACAGGTAATAAGTGTTCCAGCAAGCCATTTGGGTGGCAGGGCAGTGATGTGACTTCTGACCTTCTCTAGAACAGATATTGTTGGTGAGAGGTGACATCCATTCACTGAATTTGGAACATAAACATAGGCGCTTCTCCTTTTATTAAGGGACGTATTTAACAATCATGCAGGCAAGCCTGTCTTTCTACACAAAGAGACTTTGACCATGCCAGGTGCTACATGTTCTCCTCTGTCAGTGCACATCATCAGTCTATCTTTTGAGAAAAGACTTACTATTAAGAAAACTGGGCAAGGGTCAGTCTGTTAGTAACATCTGCTTCCTAAAAAAGGAAAGCATGCTGCAAGGAGAAGATTTTCCCAAATGCCACCATAACAGAGGTTACAACACAAACCAAGATATAATCCATTTAAGAATATCCACAATTATCTTCAGTTTTTTTCCTTTTCCATAATCATTCACTTCCCCACAACTGTAGTATGGGCATGATGTAAACTATCCTTTCTTCATTTGTACACTGCTTCATCGCTTATAAAGTACCTTCATAGACATTATCTCCTTAAATCCACATGACAAACTTGAAGGGTAGGTATTATGCTTATTTGATAGATGGGAAAAACTGAGGCTGGCAAACTTAAATCACTTGCCCAAGGTCACATCTAGTGCGTGTCAGAGGTTGAATCTGAGCCATCACCTTCTAGTTTGCATTCCCCATAACCACAGAGCCAAAGCAAAAACAACAAGAGAGGGAACAAGGCCAACTTACATAAGCATGGTTGTGCCTAAAGTAGCTTATAGTATAACCAATATCAAACAAAATATTTAAAAGGGCACTGTGGTAACAGAATAATCCCCCCCACCCCGCCACCCAAAGATGTCCAAGTCCTAACCCCTGGAAACTTACATTTGAATATGTGACCTTACATGGCAAGAGGGACCTTGCAGGTGTGATTAAATTAAGGGGCTTGAAATGGAAGGTTACTCCAGATTTTCTCGGTAGGTCTGATATAGTCACAATGGGGAGGCAGAAGAGTCAGTGTCAGAGTGGTGTAGCCTGAGAAAGATTCAACCAGCCACTGCTGGCTTTAACAACGGAGGAAGGGGCTACAAGCCAAGGGAGGTGGGTGGCCTCTAGAAGTTAGAAAAGGCATGAAAACAGATTCTTCCCTAGAACCCCCAAGAGGAATGCAGCACTGCAGACATCTTGATTTTGGCCCAGTGAGACAGCTGACCTTCAGAACTGAAGATAATAAATTTGTGTTGTTTTTAAGCCTCCAAGTTTATAGTAACTTGTTATGACAGCAATAAGAAACTAATTGAGGCATGAAGACAAAATTGAGATAACAGACTACCCCTAGCCTGCTACATAAATATTCTTGATATTATTTTGCATAACAACAAATCTGTACCAACAAACTGTATTTTGCATAATACAGTTTTAGAATATTTTTACTTCCTAAAATACATAGATCATTAATCCTTAAACTAAAGCAGATTTGCTTAAGTTCTACTTTTCCACATCTACATTCAGATAAATTGTGTTTTCTACATGACAATCATCTTTTTTTTAGGAGTAGGGGAATAAGATACAAACTACTATATATAAAATAAATAAGCTATAAGGATATACTGTACAGCATGGTGAATATTGCCAATATTTTATAGTAACTATAAATGGAGTATGATCTTTAAAAATTGTGAATCACTATGTTATACACCCGAAACGTATATAATATTGTAAATCAACTATACCTTAATTTTTTTAAAAAAATCATCTTAGTACAAAACAAACAAATCATACTCCAAAATGACCTTTTAATTTTCACTAATTCAACAATGTTTCAAAGTCCAGATTACTCTGTCAATTTAGGGAAAAATCAGTTTTCAGCCATTATGCAAACCTTGGTTAAAGCCTACAAATTTTGTGGAGTCACTAGATGAAGGGGTTTAAAAATCCAAGTGGGCAACTAGTATTTTGAAGCAAGATATAATATTTCAATCACTATACAGGCATGTAAAATAAGACACTAGGTTTTCCTTTTTACATCCTAGTTGTGGTTTTCTTTACATATTACATCATGAAAATCAGCAGGAAAAAGAAAAAGAAGACAAGTCACACAAAAGGACACAACTAGAAATGTAATAAAGGTTATGTTTAGAAGTTAACAAAACAAAACAAAGAAGACAAGCAAAAGTAAAAAGCTTGAAAGAAAATTAACAGAGAGCATGTTTGGGCACTAAGTTTCACAAATCCACGAAATAAGAAATTTTAGACTGAGGTTTCCTTTTGTTCCTGCAGACTCAGTAATGCACAAATACCATTCAAAAATCAAAGCACTAAGTAAGCTTACCATCTTGGATTGAATTTTCTGCTAAATTAAACTGTTCATCACAGAACCCTACATTATCCCTTAATTGTTTAAAAGGCATGTCTACAATATTTTGGAGATATCCATATGATAATATTCATTATTTCATGTAACTTGCATAATTCTACCAAAAATAATGATTAAGAAAATTAATAGAATGGGTACTGAAAGTGTTACTTTCTCTGTAATGTTCACGTCAAATCTACTTAGCATGGCAAGGAACCAAGATCTACACACTGAGCTCTAGATCCTTTTATTTTTAATACAAATGCTCTTTTGTGTGTTAGGCTTGATGGTGAATTTATTTGATTGGACTGCTGGTTTAGAATATCTTTTTAAAGTTCATTTAGATCCTCCCTCAGTTTACTTCCAGCTTCATTTCTCAACATGCTCTCAACTCCCTCACATTACACATATACATCTTATAGATAGATGCATATATGCAGGTCACATGGAATTATTGATTTTCCTTCATAAACATCTTTTACTAATCTATGCATATATTGTTTCCTCTGCCTGGAACCCTCTTCCACATCTGGTGAATTCTACCTCATCTTTTATTAGCTACCTAAAATATCACCAACCGATCTGGGAAGCTTTCCTCAAAGGCCCCAAGCAGAGTTAGATACTTTGCAGGTATGCCTCATTTATTTTGGTATAAATCTATTTGTGTCTACTGCTCAGAGTTAAAGTGAAGTAAATTTAGATTGGTCTTCCAAACTTATTTTTGAAATCTTCCTTCCTCTCCCTCTACCCAAAATCATGCCCTGCAGTAAGAAGAAAAGCAAACTGAAAGTATTCATCTTTCCTCTTTAAGAGCTAAGAAACTAAGCGTTACACTATCCTAATACCAAAATCCAGACTTTCTTCCTTAGATACTACTACATGTCTTAATGCATGTGACGAGCCACAGTAAAATGGCCTAATAAATTATACACCATTTAATATCTAGGTATATCTGTGGTAAACAGAACATAAAATTGGTCCATGAATTATTGAACAGTAACAGATACACACTGGATTTGTAAAGGATGTTTTCTGACTATTACCTTTTTTTCCAACCCAAAAGAGAAAACGGTACTCTCTTACTACTATTCTTTTTCTTCTTTTGAAGGACCCTAAGTTTTAGTTCTCTAAACAAGCTCTAATCTATCATTTCTTAGCTGTTCCAGATAAGATAGACTTTCTCTGACTTTCATCGGCATATTGCTTAGACTCAGTCAGATACTACCATAAAAACTTTGAATCTCTAGCAAGTGATGCAGAGAGCCAGGGATGGGTAAGAAATTATTCCCATGGTGTTGCCCCATAGTCAGTAAGAGCAATTCCAATAGCAATAAAACCCTACACTACTGGTTCCTCTGTTAGCTTCTCTTGCCCATTTTTCAGAAAACTATCAAGTTACCAATATCCTGCCAATAAATTCCTATTCAGCAAAATTTAGCCAAAGTGAATTTTTATTGCTTTGCACGAAGAACCCAACACCTGCATGCAATAAACACACATATACAACCTACCATATGCCAGGCACTTCTCCATACACTAGCACACAATGGTGGGCAGAAACACATCTGTTCCCTCTCTGGAGAGTTTACAGTCTAATCAGGAAAAGAAACACATCATAAGATAACCAGGAAAAAAAAAGAAAAGAAAAGAAAAGAAAACAAGTATAAATTTCAGCTAAATGAAGAAAAAGAGCTGTACTTAGTGCACTGACAGCCTGTATAGCAGAACCTGATCTAAAAGGAAGAAGAAGGAAATGGGAAAGGACATTGATAATATACTATTTAACACCAAGCATTTATAGTATCTCCAAAAAGTACCTTACTGTAAAAAATTTTACTGTGATCCTGGAGCTAGCTGAAGTTTGTTCTTTTCACAGGAAGGGATAAAGTCATAATTCTGTTTCTTCTAAAGAGAAATAGCCCAAGAAACAAATGAGCCTAGAGCAGTAATTGCAACAGTTATAAACTTCAAATGTTGATGCAACAACTATCAGGAGGGCTTCTCGGGCTCAACTAAACTTTCAGACTCACAAAACTACCAAAGGCCACACACAGCACCAGTCTATTTAGAGGCTATAGGACAGAACCAGGCATAACCTCCCTGATGAGAGTCCTTACACGAACTTCCCTGTGCAGCAGTACACACAGCTGTCCAGAGCTCTTCTCTTTGCCTCATCAGGAGACAGCTCAGATATGAAGAAACAAGATCTGGTGGGTACAGCAGCTACCCATGCTTCAACGCCTCCTGCCCCATAGCAATGGTATCTCTTGTAATGACCCCATAGCCAGGGCTTTCAGAGTTCCCGCAAAGGACATGCCAGTTGTAAGAGTCACTGCACTCAGGGAACTCCAAAGCTATGGCTTCCCCATCAGGTATTTATAGTCTATTTACAGTTTCTCCCAGTCTAAATGCGATATACCAACCAGGGGCTTATTCTTAGCATAAGCAATGATACCTAGTCACTTAGCCACTCAGGACCCGGTAAAACAGAACAAGAAACTTAACAGAAGATCGAGTTGGCATACAGAATAGGAAAGGGTTTTAATAACCCTTTTCCAAAAGCTGACTACTGATAATTTTACTCAACTTTTTAATATCCCTACGTGTGTTATTCAGTTAGGCTGCATTACACTATAGTAACAAGCATCCCCAATATCTATTAGTCAAAAATAACAAAGGATTATTTTATACACATACATTGTGGGTCAGTAAGAGTCTAACTTTCATGTCTTCCTCACTCAGGGACCCAGGCTGAGGGAGGTTCTATTATTTACACTATCACTACTCACTACGGCATCTGGCAAGAGAAGAAGGAGAACAATGCCCCAACTCCTAAACACCTCCACCCATAAATGACACATTCCTGCTCATGTTTCATTGGCTAGCAAAAGTCACAGGGGCTTACCTAAATTCGAGGTTATTCCCAGAAATATGATACTAATGAATAGTTGTAATAGCTACCATATCATGTAAGAGCTAATTTAAATAAAGTAATTTTATAAATTTTACTTCCCAAATATTAAAAACATGAGGATGGAGCCCTTTTAAGCACTAAAGTCTCTTCTGGACTCAGAAACACAATAAAGTAGAGAAAATAAACTAACTAATTGAAACTTTTCATGATCACCCTGGGAATGTAGTACAGCTATGGAAAGGTAGGTAATTTTCCCAAGGTAACACTGGAAGAATGGCAGAGGCTGGATTTGAACCCAGGCCTGTGTGACTCCATGGCCTATTTCCTTTTCATGACACAACAATGTATAGCAAATATGGATGGAGTGAATGAAGAAAGAAGAGTTAAAGGGTAAACTCCACAAGAGTATCAAGAAGGTTAGGAGGCAGGGAACTCTATTCAATATCCTGTGACAAACCATAATGGAAAAGAACATGAAAAAGAATACATACATATGTATAACTGGGCCACTTTGCTGAACAGAAGAAATTAACACAATATTGTAAATCAACTATACTTCAATAAAATTTTTTTTAAAAAGGTTAGGAGGAATAAGGGGACAAGATATCAATAGTTTCAGACAGGCAAAGAGTAGAGACATTAAATAAGGAAGGAATGGACAGTGAGGTGAATTATAAGAGAGCGGTTCAATAAGATGAGGGATCAAGGGTCCACTGAAGTAGGCTGCCACCAGCGATTTCAGTTCGGGCCACTGCTGGGCTGGGCTTAGGGAGCTGCCAGATTGAAATGGCTGAGCATGGGAGGTGATGAAGAGAGGCACCATGTTCAATACCCTGCTTGTGAAGAAAAGGAGAAAGGAAAATGGCTAAAAGAAGACACATGCTCAAGGGAAAGCTGTTTTGGTTAGTTTTTCAGGTAGGAAAAATTTAACCATGTTTGAAAGTTTAAAAAAAAAAAAGAAAGAAGGGAGCAGGGGAAAAGCAGGAACATAGAGTTAAATGAGAAGGTTCCTGAGAAGGGAGAAGTAATAAAAATATAAAACAGCTTATACTAAGTGAGCCATGATAGTGTGCCAGTCCCTACACTAAGCACTTTACATGTCTTAACACATGTAAATCAACTCATTCCATTTAACGCATTCCTATGGAGCAGGGTTGATGAGGACACCATGTCAGTCAGGGAAAGGGTAGTAACCTGTTAGTAACTTGTGCAAGTTAAACAGCTGTAAACGACAGGGCTGGGGCTTGAGTCCCAGGCAGTTTGCCTTCAGAAACCACATTTATCCACTCAGCTACTGTCTCCCAACACAAGACAGGGGTGAGGGAGAGAAAGAGGGAAAAGCCACTATCTCCCTCGAGATAACGGAGAAGATAAAAGGCATCAGTGGGGCAGAGATGTTTATGTGTTTGGGTTCAGATGGGACAGAGGTGTGAGAAAAGTTCAGGTGGATTCTGTAAGTTGTAAGCATTTCTTCCACAGTCAAGACACAGTCTAATGGTGTTGTGTCCAGATATATGTACATGTTCATGACTAGATTATTGAAAACTATATTCTCCTCTTTTAAATTCAAACACTATTTGGATAAAAATTCCAATGTAAAAAATGCAGTCAATTTGTATATTCTTTTCATAAGAGAAGTCTCAGAGGTTATACAAAATGATTAGCAAGGACAAAAAGAGAATAGAACAAAAACCCATATTTGTAAACATATAACAAAAGGACTTTCGTTATTCCCTCACTATAGAAAAAGCTCTTATGATTCATTCATCCATCTATTCAATTTATTGGGTACCACTTGTGCCAGGCACCGGGCATTGTTCTAGGCCCTGGGATTTCAGCAGTGAACAAAACAGATAAAAACTATCCCGGTGGAATACATATCCTAATTGAAAGAAAGAGGCATTAACTAAAAATAAATAACTTCTAGAGCAATGTGAGTACTAAGGAAAAAATAAAGCTGAAAAGTGGATGGAAGCACAAAGTGGGAAAGGGGGAACTGGAATTTTAAATAAGCTGGTCAGAGCATTACTAAGAAGATGGCATTTGAGCAATTCCCACAGGGGGTGGTGGAGGAGCACCCATTGTACATTGCGGGAATCAATGCTCCAGGCAATGGAAACAGTCCAGGGGAAGGCGAGGTGGGAATGTGCCTACTGTTTACAAGCCACTGCAAAGAGGTCCAGTGAGGCTGGAAGAGCATGAAGGAGGGGAGAACACTAGAAGATGAAGGTAAAGACAGAAATGGTGGGCTGGAATACTCAGTCCTCTCGGCTACGGCGGGACAGATGGGGAGATATTAGTGGAATCTGAACGGGAGTGTCATAATCTGAATATTTTAAAAGAATCACTCTGGCTGCTCTAGAGAACAAACAGCAGGGGGTACCCAGGGCGGAATCGGGGAGAACTGCGAGGGGTGTACCGGCTCTCTTCCCTCTGCCCCTCCAGGTCTCCTCTCCACCGCTCCCCACCCTGCTCTTTGCCCAGGACGCTGACCAGTGTGAACTCACGGGCAGCCGGGCCCGCTGGCTCCCACTTGGATTCAGCCAGTGGGGAGCACGCACAGAGGTGAAAGGGAGGAAGGAGAGTGAGGCCAGGGTTTTATTCCCATGTTCCTTCCGGTCACCTTGGGCTGGCTACTGTCCTCTGACAAAAGCCACAGTTCCCTCACGTGGCTCTCCCCACTGCCTGGATTCTGGTAACTGCTCCCTTCCCTTTCTCCCTTCAGGCTTAGAGGCCAAATTTTAACTAGTGCCCACTTACTTTGTAAATAGTCCCCTTACTAAAAGCTCCTCAAACTATCCCAATTTAAGTGTGCCATCTCTTTCCTTTACTAATTCAGGAGCCCAGGGCAACAGTCCAGGTGAAAGACAGTGGTGGCTTGAACTACGATGTTAGCAGCAGAAGGACAAAGAAGCAGTTAGACTCTGACTTGCTGACATTTTATGTCAAGCATGACTCCAAATTTTGGCCTAAGTAACCAAAAGGATGGAGTGCCATCAACTGAGATTCATTTTTTTTAATCCACTAATCAACAGAAAATATGTGCAAATATATTAAAAGTGGCTCAGAGGAAAAGGAATACTCTGGCTTACAAACAAATGCAAAGATGATTAGTCTTACTGTTAATTAAAGGAATACAAATTAATATAATATAAAATAATATAATAATACAACATTACATATATAAATTATATATAATACATAGAATAATGATATGATATATAATATAAAATTGACAAAGATAAAAATATGGTGATAAATGGTATTGGCATGGATGCCAGAAAACACTGGAGGAGTGTAAACTTCTGTGAAAAATAATTTGCAATTTCTATCAAAACAGTACATATACTTTTTTTTTCATTGAAGTATAGCTGATTTACAATGTTGTGCCAATCTCTACTATAAAGCAAAGTGACTCAGTTCTACACATGCAGACATTCCTTTTCTTATATTCTTTCCCATTATGGTTTATCACAGGATAACGAATACAGTTCCCTGTGTTATACAGTAGGACCTTGTTGTTTATCCATCCTATATATAACAGTTTACATCTGCTAATCCCACACTCCCAGTGCTTCCCTCCCCCAGCCCCCTCTCCCTTGGCAACCACAAGTCTGTTCTCTATGTCTATGAGTCTGTTTCTGTTTTGTAGATAGGTTCATTTGTGCCATATTTTAAATCCCACATAAAAGTGATATCATAAAAAAAAAAAAAGTGATATCATATGGTATTGGTCTTTCTCTTTCTGACTTACTTCACTTAGTATCATAATCTCTAGTTGCATCCATGTTGCTGCAAATGTTATTTCATTCATTTTCATGGCTGAGTAGTATTCCATTGTATATATGTACCACATCTTCTTGGATGGATGGTACATTGGATGGATGTACCATCCATTTGTACAAGGTGTACCATCTTGGATGGATCTTTCCATCCATTCATCTGTTGATGGACATTTAGGTTGTTTCCATGTTTTGGCTATTGAGAATAGTACTGCTATGAACATAGGGGTGTGTATATTTTTTGAATTAAAGTTTTGTCCAGGTATATGCCCAGGAGTGGGATTGCTGGATCATATGGTAATTCTATTTTTAGTTTTCTGAGGAACCTCCACACTGCTTTCCATAGTGGCTGCACCAACTTACATTCCCACCAACAGTGTAGGAGGGTTCCCTTTTCTCCACACCCTCTCCAGCATTTGTTATTTGTAGACTTTTTAATGATGGTCAATCTGACCAGTGTGAGGTGGTACCTCATTGTAGTTTTGATTTGCATTTCTCTAATAATTAGTAATGTTGAGCATCTTTTCATGTGCCTACTGGCCACCTGTATATCTTCTCTGGAGAAATGTCTATTAAGGTCTTCTGTCCATTTTTCAACTGGGTTGTTTGTTTTTTTGTTGTTGAGTTGTATGAGCTGTTTGTATATTTTGGAGATTAGGCCCTTGTCGTCACATCATTTGCAAATATTTTCTCCCATTCCGTAGGTTGTCTTTTTGTTTTTTTTTATGGTTTCCTTTGCTATGCAAAAGCTTGTAAGTTTGTTTAGGTCCCATTTGTTTATTTTTGTTTTTATTTATATTGCCTTGGGAGACTGACCTAAGAAAACACTGGTACAATTTATGTCAGAGAATGTTTTGCCTATGCTCTCTTCTAGGGGTTTTATGGTGTCATGTCTTATGTTTAAGTCTTTAAGCCATTTTGAGTTTATTTTTGTGCATGGTTTGAGGGTGTGTTTTAACTTCATTGATTTACATGCAGCTGTCCAACTTTCCCAGCACCACTTGCTGAAGAGATTGTCTTTTTCTCATTTTATATTATTGCTGCCTTTGTCGAAGATTAATTGACTGTAGGTGTGTGGGTTTATTTCTGGGTTCTCTATTCTGTTCCATTGATCCATATGTCTGTTTTTGTACCAATACCACACTGTTTTGATTACTGTAGCTTTGTAGTATTAAAACAATACATATACTTTGATCTAAAAATCCTGCTAGGACTTTATCATACAGACATACTCACACACTTGCACAAATACCTGTGTATAAGATTTTCACTACAGCAGTGTTTAAAATTACAAAAAAACAGAAACAATCTAAATGTCCATCAACAGGAAATATGAGTTAAATAATTTAGGCTATATATACTATAAAACAGAATACTATCAGTGGTTTGCAAAGAATGAGTTAAATCTATATATGTCTACAAGAGATTATATTGGGCAGGGAGGGGTGGGGGTTGAGTCAGGTACCTAATAGTAATATTTACTATATTCCTATTTGTGAGTTTTTTTTTTTTAAGGATGTACAGATATATAGGAATAAGAAAATTCTAGGAAGATCAAAGAAACTATTTAAAGTGATTGCCTCTAAGCAGGCTAATGTGAACAAGTCCTATTTTTTCATTGTCTACCCTCTTGGACTGTCTGAAATTTTTTCAATAAAAATAATAGTAAAGCCAAATTTCAAAAAAGACCAGTAATAAATTATCTGGCACTGCACAAAACCTATGGTGTTGAATACAGAAACATATCTGAACAGTTCAACATTTTTTTTATTAGTGTTCACATGTTGTTAGAAGATATAAATGCCCTGACCCATAATATCCTGAATCACAGGTATATTTCTCTATTTGTGGTAAAATTGAGCCTATCTACATACTCCTGGGGTTTTCCAAATGCCAGCCATATATGGAAAAAACAACAAAGTTTTATGTAGATAGTTTCAAATGGAAAAAAGCAAACATGTGACCCAATCCCTATGAAGAACTGGCTTAACGACACTCATTTTGGTACTGGTCATGATATCAAATGTAACAGTCCACATCATGATTTCTGCTTCACTGGTATTATAATTCCCAGAATGAATATATTTTAGAACTAGCAGGAAATAACAATATGGAAAAAAATATTAATTTTCTTCAGGCTTATCTTAAAACATTCTGTCAAAGCCAGCAAATCAAAACTGGTAAAAAATTTTGCAGAACTACTGTACCAGAAGAATGTCACACTATTTCTTTGAGGAGTCTAAACTTTCACAAATGTAGATAAATATATCAATACAAATGTATACAGGATTACGTATATTTTATTTTACTGATGTAAATATAAAACTTATTTCTTATTTCTCATCTTCCTTATGCTATTTTCCTCCTTACCACCACAATCTGACACTGGAATTTGTCCCTGTTAGATAAAACTTTAATGTTATCAGAACCATAACATATTATTTTCCCAATAAATTTTGGATAAGAATTTTTTTTTTAAGTCAACCAAATCTACTTGAATACAAGATATTCCTCAACTGGTTTTGACAGCACAACCCAAGACTTTAGATTACTTCACGATTAAGGAGTCAGTGAGTCAATTTTGCTGACAAGAGAAAGGACAAAAGCCTTTCTCAGAAGAGGTGCAAAACCATTTTAACAGATTTTCCCCAGGCTTCTGCAGATTGACATTATCAGGGAAGTTGAAGACATCCAAAGCAGTGTGGAAACACAATATATTTTTAAGGCTTTTATGTGCCACAAAATTGTACAAAAAAAATCATATAATAAGTCATTTGTCTTTATATAACTTTCTCTGGGGATCTGAAGTGCTTATACATATTATTTCACTAAATTGTTACATTTAAGCTAAAGCAAGTACTTTCAAAAATTAAATCATATTTTGAAACATATCAAATGGGGAGGGACTTCCCTGGTGGCGCAGTGGTTAAGAATCTGCCTGCCAATGCAGGGGACATGGGTTCGAGCCCTGGTCTGGGAAGATCCCACATGCTGCGGAGCGACTAAGCCCGTGCGCCACAACTACTGAGCCTGTGCTCTAGAGCCCGCAAGCACAACTACTGAGCCCGCGTGCCACAACTACTGAAGCCCACAAGCCTAGAGCCTGTGCTCCGCAACAAGAGAAGCCACTGCAATGAGAAGCCCGTGCACCACACCACAACAAAGACCCAACACAGCCAAAGATAAATAAATAAATAAATTTATTAAAAAAATAAAATTCTATTCAAATGGGGAGAGGCAAAGGTAGGGGGAAAATATCAAATAACAGAAATTAAGAAAAGGGACCACTGCATCAACATTTACCTGTTGCATCAAATTCAATTGGCTGGCACCCACGGTGAGAAGACCAGTCACACTTGAGGACTTGCCCTCCTTCCACGATCCCAGGCTGGGTAGTGTTTGCTTTGGGAGCTCCCACCAGAAGAAACATCCTGCTAAAATACAAAAGGCAAGACAAGACTTTAAGTGGCACAAAGCATAAACAATATCTTATGATTTAGGAAGAGCAATCATTCTCTTGATTTTATCCACAAATATTCTTTAAAAACCACTGACAGCATAATCCACCTTCATTATTCATTTGGTGCTCTTTTACATACATACATTATTCAATATAGTTTACTCATTCTAGTAACACATTATAAGGCAACTTCAGGGTTACATGTCATTTAAAAATTTATGCTGGCCAAACTGTACACTTTGAATAGGTACAGTTTATTATATGTCAATTATAGCTCAATTAATTTGTTTAAAATGTATGCTGGCTAGAGACAGGGACATTTGTCTTGATTTTTGTTTGTTTTTTTTGTGATTTACTGTATACTTTCTATATCCTGAATATTGAACAAAAAAATAAATGATTCTAAATAAATGATTCTAAAGTATGGTAACTTTAAATATTATCATTTTTCCATTGGGAAAACTTATCTTGTTTTAAAACTACATACTTCAATTTTTTTTTTAATAGTGACTAACGAATGTCTTTTTTCACTGGCTTAATCTAATCAATTCCTGGTCAAAGAATAGAAGCACTATTCAATTTCTTAACAGGATAAAATTAGCAAAAGACAAAGTAATCAGGAGTCAAATTTTTAAGTAAAAGAGATCTTTTCTTCAGTTGTTTCTATTCATTCAGAAAAAAAATATGGATTGAGTGTCTCCTCTACTAAGGCACAGATCTGGGCACTAGAGAAAGGAGGATGAATAAGACAACCTTGATTCCTGCTCTCAGTGGAGCTTACATTCCCTTTGGGAAGAAATCGAGAAACTTGCCAAGAAAATTAGTCACTGTTACAAGTGCTATGAAAGAACCAACAATTGGCTGAGAGGTATTATTTGGGAACAAGGAGAGGAGACCTTCTTTAGATTAAGGGAAGTTACCTCTAAGGAATGGAGGGGAGACACTTCCTTTGGATAAAGGGATGTCTAAGGAAGTTATCTTTAAAGAACAAGGAGAAGAGACCTCTTTCAGATAAAGCAGCAAAGGGATTTACCTCTAAGTAAATTGAGCCGTACAGGATTAGAAGAAGGTCGCCAAGGAGTGTCTGTGTGTTGGGAGTGAGGGGCTAAGTGAGTGGGATGGAGAGGTGGATGGGAGGGCCCCAGGCAGAGGTACAAAGACTCAAGGCAGGAAAGGGCTTAGTCTCCAAGAGTTACAAGGAAAGAGGTGTGGCTAAAGGAGAGCAAGCTGGGAATGGCACAAGATAAAACTGCGGAGCTTGGCAAGAGCTAAATCACACAAGGTCCTTTAGCCAGGTAAAACTTTTGGATTTTATCATAAGGTCCATGTGAAGCTTCTGAATGTTTTTTAAAGCAAGAGAATGACATAATCTAATAAAGAAAATGAAATGTGGTGCCTTATGGGGAAAGTATTAAGGGGGAGGGGTGCAAAAATGGAACAAGAAAAGCGAGAGACTTTCAGCACCTGAGGAAGGAGGTGACGGTAAACTAGGTTGGGAGGACAGATGGAGAAAGAGATGGATGGGCAGATTTGGGAAATATCTGGAGTAGAATGAACAGGAACAGCTGGAGGCTTGAATGTGGTAGAAAGGGAAGATTAGATTAAAGCACGTCACCTAGGTTTCTTTCTGGAGTGCAGGGATGGGAGAACCACTTACTGTGCTAGAAAAGCCCAGAGAGTAGGGAAGCAGAAGGCAGACTAAGTATTTACAGGAAAACCAAGAGTTCGGTTCCCAACACGTTAGCTTGAAATACCTGTGAGACACCTAATTGGTGGTCTGTTGCTCTGAGGAGAGTTCTGCCCTTAGAGATAACGTGTTGAGAATGCAAACTTGGAACGGATGGGTTCACACAGGGAGAGGTTTCAGAGAGAAGAGGAGGAAAGACAGGAAGCAACAACATTTAAGAGTCAGAGAAAGAGGACAGAGTAAAAGAGGCTGAGAAGAAGCTAACTGAAATACAGGAGAAGAAAACAGGATACAGATAGACACAGAAGGCCCTCCATAAATGCTATCACCATTATCACTTCATTTCCTTGTTAAACACAAAGCCACTTATTTACATTCTTCTAGCAAAGAAAATACTCATAATTGCTTTTCACTTTTTTGTGAAGTTATGAACAAACCTACATCTTAAACACGGAATGCTTTTGTTTTAACTTTTATTTATCAATTTCATTTCTTTTGGATGTATCTGCTAAATCATATTTAGACCAGTCGAAAGATGGCTGCATGAAATGCTGGAACCCTGTTATCGTACACTTATCTTAAAACTCCATACTCAAGATAAAGACAAAACTCCCAACCAAACCACACCCTGTTTAATAAAGCTTTATGCAGTCATAGTTGGCATCAGTAAAACACCAATGCTGGCCTTTCTCCTCATAGCCAACTTAGTTTTCATTCAGCAAGAAAAAAAATAAAGCTGAGTAAGATAGCCCTCAGCCCCCATGAATAAGAGAGCAGCTAAGTATCATTATGCCCTCCTTTTCTACAGCAGAGCTGGTTAACAGCTAAATTATACACACACACACACACACACACACACACACACACACACACATATATATGAAATTTACCTTTTTCAACAGGCCAAAAATTTGGCCACAAAATCACAAAACTGCCCCTCCTCATCTGAATTAAATGATTTTTTAGTACATGATAGGCAAAAAAAAATATTTCAGATAAGTATATTTTTCAGGTCTACACCTGAAGAGGCATAGGCTCATTCCTGCAACAGCCCTAATAAGGGTAATATGAGCACAGGTATGTGTATGATTTTCATATTGTGGATAATGGCCAGTTCCAGGAGATCAGGACAGAGGAGCTGATTCTCAGAATTTGCCTAGAAACCTACAAGCAAACTCATTTCTGGACTGTCCTCACATAGCACACTACAGAATCTTTAATAATTTTTTGTCAAAGCACTTCTTCCTACCTTATGATAAACTGCTTCCTTGAATGGAGGGGACCCTCAGTCATCTTTGTGCTGCCACATAACAAGCACTCAAGAAAAGCTTTTTAAATTGACAATTGAGTAGCAAGTAAATTTGATAGTTATAAGTCTCAATCAAAACAGCCATACATAAAAAGCCATCTCCACTATCACCAACCCCTGTAGAATGCAGAAATCATCCTCTAATAAACATCCGATTATTTAAATTATCCTTAAAATAATTTTTCTGTAACGTTTCTCTTCTTAATTTTGGATTTCAGATACTTTCTTTACTTGGCACTAAAGACAGAGAGGGCTGGAAAGTTATTAGGGGACACGGACTTCAGCAAAGACAGAAAAAAGGGCGTCGTAGGAGAGTTCTGAATGGAAACTGCACTCACTATTGGCAGCACAGAGCTCGAGTTCCTTGGATAGGATCAGGAACAAGGCTGCTGCTTTGCATCAGACCATTTGCACATTATAGGCATGAAATGATGGTAATTAGATGTACTAATATGGGTGTTCATCAAGTTTTCCTAAGCATACCTTCATGTGCAGTCTTGCACATTGGTGAAATGCCACAGAAATGGTAGAATAATATAAAAGGAATGTGTGAGCATTCTCAATTTCTAAGTGCTAGGTTAATGAGGGGAAAAAGCTGAGAAATAAAGTTCTTTGTGCAAAGTGTCAACATGATATTTAAGTTCCTTTTAAGAGTGTTATAGAAAGCTTTAAAAGAGAAAAATGGAGAGATAAAGACAGTAAGACTGCCTTAGACAAATAAGTCCTAAGAGGGAGGTGTGGAGAGAAAAATTAAATATTTGTAGAGATTAAAGAGTACAGAATGGTAAAAGATGTTATATGAGAAAATTAAGGACTATAAAAGCAACACATATTACAGAAAACAAAAGCCTGTTAATGTGTTGGGAGGGTGAATTTTATGTCTTGTGTCTTTCTGCCACAATAACAAAAAACAGCCTGTTAATGAAACGCCTTACAAAAATATTAAATCATTACGACTTGAAGTTCATCTAGGAATGTCTAATGAACGTCTAAAACAGCTTAATTAAAGTAAAAGAAGTGACAGACCAGAAAAAATTTCGCAATATAAGCAGCATTGTCTAATGGGCAGTTTGGGACTAAAGGCTCCAGTCACCATGTAAATCAACTGAGAAAGTCACTTTAAATCTCTGAGCCTCAGTTTCCTGTTCTGTTGAATGGAAATAACAATGCCCACTATAATTACTTAAAAAAGAAAATTTCTGAATGTGGATAGTATAGATAAAAGTAAACTTAGAAAATGTGAACGCATCATAAAAATACAAGATGACAGCAGAACTAAAAACAACAATAAAATACTCCCTAATAAAGTAGGAATAAAAGTTAAAATCTGTTTTCAAGGGCCATTAATTAACCCAAATGCAAGCTCTCAAGAGAAAAAAAAAAAAAAAAAGGATAGGTAATAGTTGGCTTGCAACATTTCCTGACAATGGTGGAGAGCTGGGGAAGATACACAGAGTTAGCTGAGGCTGACAGAGATTTCTCTGGTAAGCAGCAAAAATCTGAAGCTGAGCAACTTAGCTTCATATGCTTGCAACTTCCTCCTGACAGAATCCATCTCCCTTCCAAAAAGTTTGCCCAAGAATATCAGGATCCCCATCCTCACCATTCTTTTTAAATGACTTGAATCATTTTCATTAAATGACTTTAAAATTAAGGTTTACATATATGAGCAGGCCATTAATATCATGCCAAGAAATTCTGAAAGATAAAGAGTAGAAATGTGTGTTTGGGGGAAGGGGGGTAAGACAAGAAGAAAGAGGGAGGGAGGGAAAGTGGGGGAGAAGGGAGAGAGGGAGGGACAGAATGATGGCAGGTAGAAGGGCAAGGGAGGGGGAAGGAGAGAAGAAAGGGGAGGTAGTAAGGGAGAGGGAGAGGAAGGGGAAGAGGATGGGAGAGACAAGAGGATTCGAGAAGCCAACCAGGAGGATGCCCTTCGGACACACTTTCAATCCGAAGTGTACTTTAAGGGCAGCTGCTTCAGGGAACATGACCTTGACTACCAAGGAGAGACAACCAGCCAAACAATGACAAGTACATTTTTTAAACTCTCCAAATGAACTAAGTTATTTGGCTGCTTTCAGCACTGACTTTTCCAAGATAAAGCATGGTTAATATATTTTGGCTGACTCTGGCTGACCAGTGAGGCTTCACCAAAAGGAACTTCTGAAAAATGATCATATACGTATATAGAAAGAAACGTTGTTACTGAATGTTACTTAAGAGCTATAATTCCAGTCTCATTTACTTTTCACTAAAAAAAACAGCTACAGTCAACATTTATGTGATGTAAAACAGATGCATTAACCATAAATCCTATACATTTTCCCTTCTCTTCTATAATATCCTATAAACCTTGGGCCTTAATCAGGAGAAATCAACATAGGATTTGCTTTCTAAGTATATAATGATGATAGAATCTATGCATATATATTATTTATGATAAGAAAAAAGAACCAGGGGCTTCCCTGGTGGTGCAGTGGTTAAGAATCCGCCTGCCAATGCAGGGGACATGGGTTCGAGCCCTGGTCCCTGGTCCGGGAAGAACCCACATGCCACGGAGCAACTAAGCCCGTGCGCCACAACTACTGAGCCTGCGCTCTAGAGCCCGCGAGCCACAACTACTGAAGCCCATGCGCCTAGAGCCCGTGCTCCACAACGAGAAGCCACCGCAATGAGAAGCCCATGCACCACACCGAAGAGAAGCCCCCGCTCTCCACAACTTGAGAAAGCTCGCGTGTAGCAATGAAGACCCAACGCAGGCAAAAATAAATAAATAAATTTTTTAAAAAAAGAAAGAAAAAAGAACCAATATAGCCAGAGCCACACTAAAATAAGCTGGTGTCATTTTGTAAAGGGTTGTGAAGATGGTTACAAAGGTGAAGAGAGAAAGGGGACATAAGCTTTTAAAAGTAGATGCAGACTGGGACGGACTGAAAAGGGCCTTCATCCAGTTTAAGCAGTTTGGACTTTATCTCTGGACATGAGAACATTTTCGAGGAAATTTTAGCAGCAGAATACCAGGATCAAAAGATGCTTCAGAAAGGTAAAACTATTAGAAACATGTAAGACGTTTTGCAGGTCTGAGAGCTAAATGATGGGCAGAGGGGTGATGACCTGAGTGCCACAGACCACGCTTGTAACGACTGGTCAAACTACAAGTGGAAAGCAGAGATGGATGCAAGAAACATTAACAAGGGCTTCCCTGGTGGCACAGTAGTTAAGAATCCACCTGCCAATGCAGGGGACACGGGTTCGAGCCCTGGTCGGGAAAGATCCCACATGCCGCGGAGCAACTAAGCCCGTGCGCCACAACTACTGAAGCCCGCGTGCCTAGAGCCCGTGCTCCACAACAAGAGAAGCCACCGCAATGAGAAGTCCGCGCACCGCAATGAAGAGTAGCCCCCGCTCGCTGCAACTAGAGAAAGCCGCACCCAGCACAAAGCCCCAATGCAGCCAAAAATAAATAATTAATTAATTAATTTTAAAAAAAAACATTAACAAGGAAGAATTTCTAGGACCTTCTGCCTGGTGACTAATCACTGACTAATATTAGGGGTGTCCAGTAGGAGAGACAAAGAAAAATAGAAAATGAGAGGGAGGAATATGAAATTATTTGCAGGGCGACAGAGAAAATGATGGTACCATTAATAGAAAGAGGTATAACTGACATCACTTCGTGAAAAAGAGTTCATTTTTTGTCAAATTGAGGTAAGACAGGCTAGTCAAGAAGAAATGATCCACAGGCTGTTGAATATAAAGTTAGAGCTCTACTTTTAGATCAAAGATGAAGCCAGGGCAGCAGTATGGTTTTAAAAGCTCTCCAAGTGTTGCAAATAGGAAGTTGGGATTGAGAACCATTGTATGGTCTGTGGGACCTTCTGCGACCAGGGCACACTCACCCACACCTTGTCTTTGGGGTCATAGGACATGAAGTAACTGTAAATAAGGCTCCAATAGTGTTTAACAGGGGAAAAAGCAAGCCTTGTAATCCAGTGTTGCTCACTATAGCATTATTTGAAAATAAATATATACGTAAAATGAGAACTGTATAACATATCTTAAAAGTAAGTAAGAAAATTATTCATTTTCTTCTTAAAATTTTAAAATTTGAATACAAAAATTAAATGGAATTTGAATTTCATTTCCTCTGCGTTTTGTTCCCATCCTTTCCCTTACCCCACACCATCCGACTCAAACAACTAAAGGCTGCAAACTCTTCTGGCCTCAGTTTCCTGTTCTGTAAGAGTGAATTTATCTGCTTCCCTATTTCCCCTGGTGGTCTGTGGTGTAGAGTAAAATGAGATATCACAAGTAAAAGTGCTTTGTAAATTATAAAATAGGTCAAGCAATGTAAGATATCATTATTATAACTAAGCCTAGGGTGTAATTTTTAATTTCTCCTATTATTCTCCACAAGAAAAACATGCCTTTACTTCTTGGCCTGTATACAGTATTTAAATTTTACGTAAGTTTGGCAATATAGTCACCATAAATTAATTCATACAGGAAAAATAACAGGGAGTGCTAATGTTTTATTTTTCACAATTTTTTTCCTTTTTTAAGTATAGCTAATTTACAATGTTGTGTTAGTTTCTGGTGTACAGCAAAGTGATTCAGTTATACATACATATGCATATACATATATATGTTCTTTTTCATATTCTTTTCCATTATAGTTTATTACAGGATATTGAATATAGTTTCCTGTGCTATATAGTAAATCCTTGTTGTTTATTTATTTTATATATAGTAGTTTGTATCTGCTAATCTCCAAATCCTAATTTATCCCCCCCCCACCTTTCCTGTTTGGTAACCATAAGTTTGTTTTCTATATTTTTCAAATCATAATTTTTGTGACCTTTCACTTCAAACCTAAGACTCATTTCTGGAGGAATTTCATTGTGGAGTCACCTTAATATTTTTGCTTAGTACTTCCTTTTTCCTTCCTTTTAATTAACATCGATTCATTAGTTTTAACAACAATCTGGAGATAATTCAATAACAATTTTCTGTAACAAGAAAAATGAGACAGAAAACAGTTCTATAGCTTGCCAGAGGTATTTAGACACCTATAGAAACCGGAAGCAGCAGGAGACCTCATTACCCTTGCATCCTCATTAATACAGGCACTCTTCCTTCAGAAGAAAGGAAACTTTAATTAGCACTTTTCTATTATGTGAATTTTTTTTCCCTTTAGAAGTTTATTATCACACCAAATAACAATAAATGCAGCTGGTAATATTGTAAATGGCATCCACATGCACCCTGGATTCCAATGCTTGTTAACTTTAAAAGTACCTTTTTACAAAATTAAGCATAAGTTTGCATTAATCTTTGTTAAATCTGAAAAGCTCAGAAGTAGAAACCTTTGTTTACATATATTTTGTTTTTTTTAATCTCCAAGTTGATTTATATTTTTTATCTTAGGCTATACCTAGACCTCACTAGTCTATCAGTAACAAAGTCACTGAAGAAAGTTTCAAAATGTTATATGAAACCAAACCAAGTTCAATTTTACCCTACCATTAAAGGCTCACGTGGGAGGTCATGTAAACAAACCTGTGAGGTCATAGTATATTCAACAACTACAATGACTAATCACAAACTAGCCATCCAGCCTCGCAGCCAAAAATAGGAAATATCTCATGCTAACAGTTCAGTATTACTGCATTTTCCATAGTAAAAACAAAGTTTATCATTTTTGTCATGTATCTTTACACTACAGAACTCAGAGGGTTGCCACCGAATTAAGAGCCACATTTGCAAACCACTCCATCAACTTGGAAGTATTTAAGTGCTAACTCTGGCTACTCTAAGTACCAATTCTTGACAAAAGACAATATATATTTTCAAAATTATTAGAATTTCTGTAGAAATTAAATCCAAAAGAGCACCCTTGGAAGCAACTAAAATCCTCTGCACTATAAAGGCATACACCCTGCCGAATGTTGTAACAGTCATCGAAAAATATTTAGATCATCCTCAAATTAGGCATGTATGAATAGGAAAAATAGTACTAAAAAGTACTGACCATTAAAGTTATCCTCCCTCTCCCCACAAAAAAAAAATACTTCAAAGTATAGAAAAAAATTAAAAACAAAAATACGTTGTTACAATTTCTACGAGCTTAGAAAGAACTCTAAGAACAGTTCTCCCCCTTGGAAACAAGAGTTAAACATCATAAGACATCCAGGACACACATTAAATCAGTATTTCTAACGCTAAAAAAGGGGGTGTGGTGGTGAGAATGACGTCAGCGTTCCGTAAGGTCAGAGACAACTTTTAATCCAATAATGACAATAACTCTGTTCCAAATCCTGTGCAACGCGAAACGCTGCCAATTTGAAACATAACTGAATTCTTAAATACTACAGTATTCAAATGACCTTTAGTGAGTGAAAACTCAGCAAACATGCTTGTTCTTTCTGAACAATGACCTAAATAATGAATCACTATAAAAAGAACAGATGACACATCCAATTCATCTGTTCACCCTCAAGTGTGCAAAGGTTTGACAGTCTCAGAGATAAGACACAATGAATTTACTACGACAGAATGGTCATTTTAGTCATCAGAATGTCTGGAAAAGGAGATGAGGAGAAACAGAATCAGACTGAGAGGCGTAAAGAATGGGGGAGGGTTTGTTTAGGGAGAGCGAAAAGCACGGGTGTTTAAGTCTGTGAAGCCAAAAAACAAAAAGACTACAGGGAAGGCTAACTGGTACGGGAGAAAAAGAAGTTCGGAAATGAAATTGACCAAGTCCCGGACACCAGCAGAGGCGGCGCGGTGTCCAGCCAGACCAGCCTTTGTTGATTTCCCACTTTCCCCTAATTTCAAGCACAGGTCTGCTTCAAAACGCTCCCTCTGAGGAGAGGAGAAGGGGGAACTGGGTGGTGGGAGGTGCACGGGTTCACCTCCCCCAAGTATTTCATCCACCCAGAACCTAAATCGCCCAGTGGGGGGAGGGAGGGTTAGAGGGAACAGATAGAAAGGCGCCGGGATCTCTTGCAGAGATCTCTCCCTGTGGGAAATCGCAGGGTGGGTGCGCGCGATGGGGGAGGGGGCCGACTCCCCTTCCAAGTGCGGCCACTTACGAAGACGCGCTGGGCACGAAGAAATCAACCGCGAAGCCGAAGTAACTTCCCTCGGGGCCAGAGTACTCCGCAGGGCTGTCTACATCTAGATTGAAGGCGCCGCAAAGAGGCAGCAGGAATCCGGGGAGAAGGAGCAGGAGGCGGCGGGGGCGAGGGCGCAGCCGCCGCCGCGGCAGGGAAGCCATCGCCGAAGTGCGCGCGGGGCGCCGAGCCCGGAGCGCACGGTGCCCGCGGCCCGCCGCCTGCGTGCGCAGAAACTTGCCAGCTGCTCGCTTCCCGGCGAGTCCCGGACAGCGCCGGGGGAGGCAGGAGGGCTGAGCTTCCGAGCGGCCGCCCGGGAAGTGGGGCGCAGGGCGCGCGGGGCGGGGACAGCAGCGCGGGCGGCCCCTCGCCTCCCTCTCGCTCGGCCGCTCAGCGCCGCGCCTCGGGCTCGGGACTGCAGGGCTGGGCGCCGCACCCCCAGCCAGAGTGCTGCCGCGGCCAGTGGGAGGAGGCAGAGCAGGAGGAGGAGCCGCCCCGGAGGCTGAGCCAACGCGCAGGAGGAAGTGGGGGAGGAGAGTCGGCCTCGGCCTGGGGCAAGTCGAGCGCACTTCCGTGCGCATTCTCGCCTGCTGTCCCAAGAACACAGCTCCTGTACCGAGGCCCCAGACCCTCAGAACCCTCTGGGGGCACTCCTGGACTAGGGCCTCACACCCAGGACCGGGAGGAGGGAGGTGGCGGGGTGGGGGAGATGCTCAAGCGTCCCAACCCGCCCGCGTCCAGCAGCGCGCCAAGGGCACCTGAATGCCGCCGGCAACTGCTGTGCGACTTTTATTTAAAAGTGAGGAAAGCTTTATCCGTTTCTCGTGTTTCTGCTACTTAAAAGCCTAGCAGGCACTCACAACCGAAACTCTGTAATTAATGGTCGTTTTCCTACCCACTCTAGCCCACATGCAAACACTGAACTTAATTATAAACTTGCAGAATGCTAGCACAGCCTCTTCCAGGCAAGTTGTATTAAAGTTGAACTTCAGCCGTCCACGAAAGGATGGGCAAGGCAAAGAATCAGCAGAAATCGTTTTAAATCACATCAGATTAGTCAAAACCTTATTCCTAGTTTATCAGAGGAAGTCGCATGATTCGGATAACTAACTGGTTGATTTAGGACATTTGGGTAGAAATATGATTTTAGAGTTGGAAGAAGGAATATGCACCTTGGGGTCCCTTGGGGCTTGCTTGCTGCTGGTGTTTTCCACGCTGCCCAGGCTCCCGCCAGCGTGAGGAAGGAACCTTGACCTTTTCCTTTATATTCACAAGTCCTAGCACCTTGCCAGGCAGATAGTAAGCAATCATTAAAATGTTGAATGAATGAATGAATGAATGGAGATGAAATGATGAGTAAACTTTGCCCAGAGAAGTGACTTCCCCGTATTGTGTATCACGTGCTAAAGAATTTGGTGAACAAAACAGAGTATAAATGGCCCTGTCTGGATCTTAAAAACTTACAAGTATTAGAACAGTAATTTTGAATGTAACTATTAACACTCAATTACAATGCACATTGAGTTTAATCCTGTGAAGTGATATGTATGTAAATTGAAGTCTCTAATTTGAATATATAGTACTTAATTGCATCATATATTTTGATTTTTAAATGTGACTAAAAGATATGCAGCAAAACCTCAGGCATGTTTTACAAGATACGGTCCAGCACTTGCCTAAAGGAAATTACCATGTGAGACAGGCAATCCTACACACATACTTACACATAAATACAAATGTACCTTTCTCCTCACCATGTTCTGTGGTACACGGAGAGGCCACGGGTATGTACACACAAACCCAAAGGGTCATTTATGCCTTAAAAGCCTGAGAACCAATCCCCTTGGAAATCCACCCAGATAGGGAGGGCAGAAGAGTGTTTAAACTCTGGCTGGACCCAGTAAGCCCTCTCACTCCTCAACATCTGATCCAGGACAGAGGTCCAACAGACCAGAGGAGTGGAGGGAAGAAATGACAAAACCAGGAAAAGGAAAAAGCCAAAGCCATGGCAACATGCACGTGCCCCCTGAAACTTGAGTGAATGAGGACCACATTTCTATGAGGAGACTGTGAAGCAGGATAAGCCAGTATCTTAAGGCACCCAGGGTTGTAAATGCAGGCATTTCTGTAACAGAGTAGTCAGGCTTGAGCAGTCATCTATCCAGCACCTTGCAAATTGAGGGAGTTTATTACAGTACATATCAATTCAGCCAGCGCTTATTCAGAATCCACAATGTGCTGGGTGCTGTATGCATAGGAGAGGGAAAGAGTGTATTTTATGCTACAGATGAAAACCTATGCCCCTCCCCCATTCCCATGGCACTCTTTAAACTACATACATAAACAATTTTCCAATTTAAGACAACTATATAATATATTGACATTAAGTATAATCACTTTTTTACAGAGAAAATAAAATAGTAAATAGTAAAAGGATTTTGACTTTGAATTTTACCCCCTACTGCTTTATCCTATGATTAAAATCTTTATTCTACTGATTTCTATAAATTCAAATGCCTGAGTTCAATTAGCTGTGTGACCCTAGGCAAATGACTCCAATCATTATGTGCCTCAGTTTTCTTATCAAAGGAGCTCAGTCCAGTTACCATAAAATAATTTAAGAGGAATTTCAAATTTTTATTTTTCAGCTAACATCAAGGAGGATTCAGTTCATAATCCACAGAAACCCTTTTGAAATCCCCTTTTTCCACTCTCCATTTCTCTAGAGCCCTTAATCCACTAAACCCAACAGACCCTACAGTGTTTGCTGCATTGCTTTTTTGTCCAACTCTCGCTTGCCTCTCCTCTCCCAGCTATTTATTAGGGAGATTTACTTGGCCACATCACCCCCAGTACTGCCTTTCTTCTTTATATTTATTTTTATTGAGATAACATTGGTTTATTACATTATATAAGTTTCATGGGTACAACATTATATTTCTACTTCTATGTACCCTACAGAGAGCTGCCTTTTCCTCTCTGTATCACAAAAGATCCCCAGCCAGCCCTTGGGTGTGTGGGAGAGAAGAGAAGGAAGGCAGAAAACTTGTCTCCTTTCTGGGCTTTGTTTCCTAATCTGCTCCTTCAATGTTAGCGTTGTCCTGGTGTCTGTCTTTGATTCACTGCATTTCTCATTCGACACATCCCCAGCATGATCTTACTCACTGTCATGCCCTTACCACTCCCCACCTCACAAAGTACTTTTAGCCATATTAAATCAATTACATATTAAATTAATTATTTACAGTGTCCCCAGAATGCCATCTTTGTTCACAGGTCTCTATCTGCCTAGAAAACATTAGCCCTCCTCCTCAATCAGCCTTCATCCTTCTGCCACATACAAACCTACACAATGCCCTCTACCTGGCTATTTCTTACTCTTCTTTCAAGATGTGTATCAGGCATCATCATGTCCTCTAGGAAGCCCTCTATCAGGAACCATGCCTTTTGCTTTTGTATCCTCTGAGCTCAACACTGAGCACAACAATGGAATTAATTCCATTGTTCAGAGACAATAATAACTAACATTTTTATTAAGTATATTCATTATGTACTGGGAACTGTGCTAAGTATTTTGTGTATATATAAAGTCATTTGTTAGGTAGTTTCTATTAATATGCCCAATTTAAAGATGAAGAAACTGATTCTCTACTAGATTGAATAATTTTTCCAAGGTCACAAAGGTAGAGGTGGCAGAGGCAGATTTTGAATGCATGATGGTCTGACTCCAAGCTCACACCCATTAGCACTAAGTTGCCTCTTACGGTATAAAGATACATAATATAACAATAAAAGAATAACAAAGATAAAAGAGTAATATATTCAAAGTGATCTGAAAGTTTACTTAAATTATCTTTACCCTTAATCCATGCTGTAGCATGTTTACCAATAAAATATTTTAATCAAACTTTATTATTGGTTGTATTCGTCACTAACTTGGCAAGGTTTGTCTAAGAAGAAATTATAAAAGAGTAACTGAACAACTGTAGTAAAGACTAGAAATCGTCTTAATCTACTAAAGTTTTATTATGAAGAAAATAGTTGTAAGTGAATTTTTTGTGATGTTAATATGAAAGAGAAGAGACAATTTTGTATGTATATTCCATCTTCTAATCTCTTCACATCTTCTGACCTCCATATCCTTGTGGTCAAGGAAGGGCCCTGGTGATGATCTCCAAGGTCCTCCCCACCCCTGAGAACCTGGGGCCTCAGTGACCTCCCCAGAGTAACTAGAGTGGTTGTTGAGAGCCCCCATGGAACAAAGTCATCTGGTCTCATTCAAATCTCCTTCCCCCACACTAGGCAGAATAATGATGTCCACTAAGGAGAAACTGGCTCACATCCATGAATATCAAGGAGGAGAATTGTTTCTCATCCTCATCTATAAGTAATATATTTATATTTTCGTAACAGTAGGAAATCAATTATTTGTGGCATTTAGAACACTTTTTCCATGTACTAAGAAAAGTTAGTTACAAACTTGAGAAGTTTGAGATAAATGCTGGGAAAAATGTGGAAATATCTTCATTCCCTTGTTTAAAGAACAAGACATGGATAACTAATCTTTCGAAGTTTCAAAAACAAAAATGCAGCTCTTCTCTAAACTCTTTTTTTTTTTAATGGATTTAACTTAAAGGGACTATTGCTTAATAGAAATATTTACTATCCAGGAAACTTCTTTGGATTTTTTCCACTCAGGACTGAGTATGTTGGTAAGCCAAAGAAAATATGTATTGTCAAAAGATTAAGATCTGGCCTGATTAATACATTAAAACATTTCACCATCTGTATATTTCTTTTCTCCCCAACATGCATTTAGTTTATTCATCTCACTTATACAATCTGGTTTTTAAATTTTCATCTTTTCTCTTTAATATCATGGGACTTAAAGGTCAAACTGAAAAGACCATATTGATTACTTTTGTATAAAAATCCTAAGAATGTACATGTATGAATGCCAAAATTGAAAATAATGACATCACTACATAACCTCAAGTGTGAAGAGAAAGTTAGTGAATGGATTAAGAAACTATACATAAAACATATTGTTTCTATTAGATTCAAACTTAGATTTAAAATATCCAGCCATATTTCCTCCTGAAAATGCATATTTATTGAGCATCTTTTTCCTGGTTCTCTTGCCTTAAGAGTCCTTTCTCGAACAACTTTCAGGGTTTGAATAACCTATGATAGAAGATATCCTAGAAAATTGAGATTCAAAGCACCAAAATCGAAATCACAAAACAGGTAACTTTCATGCCTGTGAACAGAACAAGCTCTTGTTCTGTGCATGAAGGGAGCAGAGCACTTTGGGCAGGAACCTTCGGTACCAGTACGGTCGGTAAGCACCTGTGCAGATCTCCTCCAGTCTTATAAATATGCCGCACTCACCCCTTCCTCTGTGCCTCTGTTCCTGAGGTTCTTTTTTCCTCACCCTGGAATATCATTCTTTCACCTACTTTCCTATCGCAATTCCACCCAAACTTCAGCATTCAGCGCAAGACTTCTCCATGTAAAGGGAGCTTTACATGGCTTCATTGTCTCCCTTTTCTTTAAAATGGCTTGTATTTCCAAGTCTAACCCACTCACAACTTAGCATTTAATTATTCCTGTGTTAATTTCCTGGTGTTTTTGACAGTATTTGAATATAATTCTATTTAATATTAATTCTTGATATATTCAGGCATCTTAGATTTTTCCTAGTGAAATTATCAGTTCCTTAAAAATAGCTATGTTTTCATAATTTATATATTCTTCCATAACATTGAATACAGTGCTGAATTTATATTTCAAAAAATCACAAAGAACCTGTTGATGAATTTTGTCCGTAAATTCCATGGGAGAAGCAGACATGTTGATCTTTTTCCCCCCAGCTTTATTGAGGTATACTTGACAAATAAAATTGCAATGACTGTGTTGATCTTACCCATCATTAAATGCCCAGTGCCCAGCACAGTTCTTATCGAATAGCAAGAAACCAAGAAGTATTTGTTGAAGGATAAATGAATGAAAGTGTGAATAAAAAAGGAATTGTGACCTTAAATTGAACACACGAAGGTAATAAGTCAATAAATAGTCTTGCATAAATGAATGAATGATGTACTTTTCAAGAAGTAGGAAAGTCTGGGCTTCCCTGGTGGCACAGTGGTTGAGAGTCTGCCTGCCAATGCAGGGGACATGGGTTCGAGCCCTGGTCTGGGAAGATCCCACATGCCACGGGGTAACTGGGCCCGTGAGCCACAACTGCTGAGCCTGCACGTCTGGGGCCTGTGCTCCGCAACAAGAGAGGCCGCGACAGTAAGAGGCCCGCGCACCGCGATGAAGAGTGGCCCCCGATCGCCGCAACTAGAGAAAGCCCTCGCACAGAAACGAAGACCCAACATAGCCAAAAATAAATAAATTAAAAATAAATAAATAAATAAATAAATTTATTAAAAAAAAGAAGTAGGAAAGTCCAAGGATATTTAATAGATTCATTTTATAAGTAGCAAGGAAATGGGATTAAGCTACTAACTTCATCTAGAAGAGTAGCTGTTTTTCATTCCTTGTTGCAATTTGGGATTAGGATATGGAGTTTATGAAGGAGATAAAGATTAATCATGAATAGCAAGAAATGTCCTGTGCACTCTTGGAGTTCTCTGCATCTCTCTGTGAAAAACCACTTTACTTTCGTGATAGGCATTCTTTACTCCAAGGACACGCCTGATGGTTTTCAGAATTTCCCTTCAAATGATCAACATGTAAAAATGTAAAAGGAAGATCATGCATATTATTCCATTTAAACTAATTAAATATTACAGACTCCTCTTACATTATAACTACTTAAGGGGATTTAATTTTTTTTTTAAGGCTTAAAGTGTTGATGTGTACTCTGATGTGTGCTAAGAAATAGATCACACTTCTCAGTACAGCACATATAATACAAGAAAAAAAATCCATGTGTGGAAGAGGGTGATGCTGTCTGCTACTCTTCAGTCATTGGAAAGTCAAATCAGAGGCTTAGATACAGAGAGGAAAGTGTTTGTAGTATATTCAGAATTAGCAAACATATTTTTAAAAAATAATTCATAAAAACCATAGAATTTTTTATAAATCAGTTTTTTTTAATGTCATGAGTCATAGAAGGAATCGTGGTATAAGTTTAAATGTTTTTGGCCCTTGATAGATGATTGCTAATGCTTTCCTCCTACTAATCGTTTAGTATAAATGTAGCCTTACTTTTACTGGAGATTATAAACCAAAACCTCTAATTCTTTTTTTTTGGGGGGGGGGCTGTGCCATGCAGCTTGTGGGATCTTGGTTCCCCAACCAGGGATTGAACCAGGGCCCGCCAGGGAATTCCCAAAACCTCTAATTCTTTTTTCCGTCAGATTTATGATAAATTTAAACACTCATAATCAGAAGATCTTTAAAAAAGTCTACAAAGTCACGCATATGTTTATTTCTTGGAAAAAATGGCAAGAAGATGTGTCATTAATGACAAAACACAGTATTTGTATAATACATATGTATGTATAGGTCCTGAAATTCTTTTCCTTAGATACATGATTTAATCCTACTATTGTTTAGTAATGTCATCTAAATGATTGTTATTTTCTTATTAAAAATTATCTCCAAAAAAACGAAAAAAATATCATCTCCATGTCGCTAAAAGACATAGCTAGATATATGTCTACAAAACACAATTTTGCAGAAGAAACTTTAATATCAAAAACATAAGAAGGTAATCCTACAATAGCATTTTTTGTTTTTAATTTTTTAATGTTTTTTTTGGCAGCACCACACAGCTTGTGGGATCTTAGTTCCCCAACCAGGGATCGAACCCAGGCCCACGGCAATGAAAGCACCAAGTCTTAACCACTGGACTGCCAGGGAACTCCCGCTACAACAGCATTTTATATTAGTGAATAATATTAAAATTATGTAACTGTACACACTACATTAGTATGCACTTTTTCATGTTCTATTATATAAACAGCTGTGAAAATCTGATTTTTAACACAAATAAAACATAAATTCATTCACATGACTATTGCATTTTCTTTCCACTTTCAGAAACATTCCACTTAACTAGTCTTATTAAAGACTAGTTAATCATTCATTTATTCATCAAATATTTATTATTAAGTGCCCTCTATATGCCCAACACTGCAATTGGAGCTTGAATTACCAAAACAAAACAGACATGAACCCCCCTGCCAGGAACCTACAGTTTAATTAGGCAAATACTCAAGTAAATAAAATTAGCTAATCACTAAGGGACATATTTCACTACTTGCCAAGTGCTGTATTAAAATGTTTTATATGGATTACACCTCTTCATAACAATACGATTACTGCATGTGGGTAATTTTACCCCATTTTACAGAGGAAAACAAGGGTGGCGATGTTAAAGTATGTTCCCTTCAGGAGGTGGAGCCTAATACCCCATCCCTTGAGTGTGGTCTGAATCTTGTGAATTGTTTTCAATGAATAGGATAAAAAAAAAAAGTGACCGTGCAACTTTGTTGACTAGGTCATAAAAGGTGTCCTTTTGCTCTTCCAGATGGGAAGCCAGATGCCTTGTGGTGGGAATTTACAAGTTGCCCTATGGAGAAGACCACATGGTGAGAACCTGAGGCCTCTTCCCAACAGCCATGTGAGTGAGTCACCTTCAAAGTGGCTCCTTCTTCCCAGTCAAGTCCTTCAGATGTTAGCAGCCCCTGCCAACATCTAACCTGAAGAGAGACCCTGAGCCAGAAACTATCCATCTAAGCTGTGGTATAATTACTAACCCACAGAAACTGTAAGATAATAAATATTTGCTGCTTTGAGCCACTACATTTGTTACTCAGCAATAGATAACTAAGACACAGAGTTTAGAGAACTTATGTAATGTGCTAAGGTCACAGAGCTAGGAAGTGTTAGAGGTGTTTCAGCCAGTCAGTTATAGCTAAAGTAATCATATAATTTATTGTCCAACAGGGACACTTTTTAGAGAGTAATGGGGATAGTGATAATAATTATACTGGTTCAACAGCTATGCACCAGAACTATCTAGGGCAAACTGGGACACAGGATCAGTCTAGTTACAGTCTATGCTCTTTACTGCAACACAACTCTGTCTCCTATATAAATAACTGGATAAAGTGTGACCTATCCAACAATGGAAGTATAGCACAGGGAAGGGATAAACCACCTGCTCCAGCAGAGACCACTATCTACCTACCAAATATTCATTGCCCCTTTGGCAATACTCCTATATTGTGTAATGGCAATAATGTGTCTAACTGGGAAAAACAAAGACAAAAAACCCTGCATTTCCCAGCTCCCTTATAGATGACCAGAAGATGTCAGTAGAAGTTGTCATGTGGAGCTACTAGGAAACCTCTTAGAAGAGGGCTAGCTTAACTATCAGGAGCCCTTTTTCCTCTACAGTTTCTTTACAGCTGACACCTGGGACATGGGTGTGCTGGTTGGAGCTGCAGCAGCCTCACTGCAAACAAGAGGAGGTATAGTTGGTAATGAAGGTCATGATTTAAGAATTACAGAGCAGAAAGTCTGGGTTTCTGATAACCACGGACCCATCATTTCTGTCTTAGAGAGTAAACCTCTCTATTATGTGAGAGAAAAAATATGCCTCTATCTTTGTTTAAATAGATACTACAAGGGTTTTCAGTTATACCATGATTAACCTAATCCTAACTGATATACCCACCTTAATTCCTCAAACAACAGATTTAAATTTTGAGTACCAAACATTTGGATTCTTACCCTATTTTGACAGAAATTGTTCTAGATATATTGACCACTCTTCCTACTTTTTAAAGTAACTAAAACAAAAGCATTGACAGCTTTCTTGATGATACAAGGTTATTATTATTTACAGAAAGCAGGGTTGGTTCACTTTTTTAGTGCCTAACAGAGTTTTGTATGCCCTGTGGAAGCTCGTTCAACTGTTAGTATTAATAAAACAAGTATGAATTAAGTTCTTGTGAGCAATACTCTTTTAGATGGGCTGGTGCCCTCACCTATTTTGTTCCTTTTAAATGAGTCATTTGAGGGTTTTTCTAAACTCTCCACTCATACTTCCTCTAAAAACTTGAAGACTAATTAAAGATTTCCACCTTTCAGTCATCACGGAAATGTGCCAGGGGATTTTCATGAAATGTTAAATATCTGGATTTAATAGGAAATGATTGCATTCAGAAAGGAGTTAGATGCAGAGCTCTTAATCACATAATTGTATTAGGTTTAGCTCATAGAAACATAAAAGAATTAAATAAAAGCTTTGGTACATGTTCAGCATTTTTGTGAAGCATAAAGGCATTTCCATAGTTTTTCTTTTGAGTTTTGAAAAAATAAACTACTATTATGGAGATAGTTACAATAATGCTACTCTTTAAGCAGAAATGAGATTCTTTAAGAAACTGAGTTAACTTTTTTATTCTAAATATTTCAGGTTAGTTATTCTATTTCAGTTCAGAATATCCTTATCATTAACAAAAATTTTGAACAGTTATTGTAATAAAATGCTTCCTATAGAGAGTAAATATTTTCATACGTGTAAAATATCTAGGATAAATATATGGAAGAAAACTTCAAGGACAACCTAACAATTACGTCTGACCCAAAATGCAATAGTGAATGACATTCGTAAAAAGAATTTAAGCTAAGCCTGGATGATCATTTGATAGGGATATAATAGACCTTTCTGCAATTATGGAAATATTCGACCTTTCTGCAATTATGGAAATATTCTGTATCTCTACTGTCTCAAATACTTACATTAGCTACATGTGACTATTGAACGCTTGAAATGTGGCTAGTATGACTGAGAAGTTAAATTTCAAATTTTATTTAATTTTAATAGCCACATGTGGCTAATGGCTCCAGAACTGGATAGTATAGTTATAGATGGTATTCACGGAGGTGAAAGAATTGAATTTGATGGATTCTAAACTCCCTTCCAACTTTATATCGCCATAGCTGCAAAAATGAGCAGTTAAACTTTATTTCTTCTCAGTTTTCTTCTCCATTCTGCACCAAAATTTCCCTGTTTCTAATATGTGGAATTAACCAAGGCATTAATTTAGTCATTGCAGAACTACAATGTGCCAAATGCAGTGAAAAAGAAACAAACCTGAATCTGCTCTGGCATTAATATTTCCAACCTTCTTGATTTTCCTCTCACTACCTTCAATAACCCTTCCCTTCTGGGACACCTCTCTCATCTTCAAATATGATGTCTAGGTAGCAGGCTGTGGAGACCGTACCTAAATGCTGGAACTTCCAGATTCACCAGAGATCTCTCTGCTTGGATGGAGCAAAGCCACAGAAATTGATGGTGTCATGCAGGAGCAATAAGCATTCTGAATCAGATTCAAGTCGATTTTAAAGTAAAGTGATATTACTTGCACATGTGAGATGTGCATCTGGTGAGCTATAAGTAATTCCTACTATTGCCAGCCTCTTTCCCAATGTTTCCCAGGATTCTCAAAGGAGCTTCAGCCTATATGGAGTTCTCAGTCTCACTTGTACCTCAGTCCTGCATCTGGTCTGTTCATTCAACCCTGCATATACACGCAAACATGGAACACAGTCCCTTTTACATTGATTCCACAAAGCAACCTAAATGCAAGGTAGTTACATGTAGCAGAATTCTGTAGAAAGTTGGAGGGTAATAGTGGAAAGGGCTGTGTTACAGGTGAGCATTAAATAACCCTGTTCTTTAAAGCCCTCAGCATTCCTACTGTGGCTTCTTCCTACCTGTGTCCCCTTCTCAGATTCCCAACCTCCCATCATGTTCTCACCCATCTCCACCAGGCCCTCTTCTTTCTCTTCGTCTCATTCCCAAACCCCCATTTCTTCACTCTGGGCCAAGGCCATGTCTAAATCTCCCTCATTTTTTCATTCTGAGCAGTTCAGTCTTCTCTGTCTTGCCCTAGTTTTTCAGATGCTTGGACTTATATTGCCAGACTCAAAATTTCAAATAAAAAAGTAAGTATAAAAAACTTCTTACCCTAAAAAAGGATTCTACTTCCACATTTTGAAGTAAAATTTTCTCTTTTTCATATAACTACATATGCTATATAACTGTATATTACTATAAAGTAGTTTCAGAGAAGACTTGGCCATGGTCGTAAAATTAATAAAAGGTGTTAACGGCAACTAGAAGGCAAAACTCTTGAAGAGAATTTATCCTTCCATTAAATTATAGCCATAAACAATATGGGTTAAATAAGATTTTATAAACATGTATGAGAATCTCACAACCACTTACAATGTGGTCTCCAATCGGAAAAGTTCATGAGCACTAGAAAATGGCATGACAGACACAGACATTTGGGGGGAAAAAAATCATACAAAAATGAAAACTGTACAGATTTTAAAAGTGATTGAAAATAGCTTGATATATATATATATATATATATATATATATATATATATAGAGAGAGAGAGAGAGAGAGAGAGAGAGAGAGACCGACCACACTTATGCTATTTCCCATGGGTACATTAATTAAGAATTCAAGATATATGTATATGTATAACTGATGCACTTTGCTGTACGCCTGAAACTAACACAACATTGTAAATCAACTATACTCCAATAAAAATTTTTTTTAAAACAAGAATTCAGTTATACTGTAAGGATCCAATGTTACACCAAGGAAATGGAACTTTAAAGAAGAAAATAATTTTTTTTCTTGAAGTTGAGTTAAAGAAGCAAGTAGTCAGTATGGAAACACAAAAGACCCCGAATAGCCAAAGCAATCTTGAGAACGAAAAATGGAGCTGGAGGAATCAGGCTCCCTGACTTCAGACTATACTACAAAGCTACAGTAATCAAGACAGTATGGTACTGGCACAAAAACAGAAATATAGATCAATGGAACAGGATAGAAAGCCCAGAGATAAACCCACGCACATATGGTCACCTTATCTCTGATAAAGGAGGCAAGCATATACAGTGGAGAAAAGACAGCCTCTTCAATAAGTGGTGCTGGGAAAACTGGAGAGGTACATGTAAAAGTATGAAATTAGAACACTCCCTAACACCATACACAAAAATAAACTCAAAATGGATTAAAGACCTAAATGTAAGGCCAGACACTATCAAACTCTTAGAGGAAAACATAGGCAGAACACTGTATGACATAAGTCACAGCAAGATCCTTTTTGACCCAGGTCCTAGAGAAATGGAAATAAAAACACAAATAAACAAATGGGACCTAATGAAACTTAAAAGCTTTTGCACAGCAAAGGAAACCATAAACAAGACCAAAAGACAACCCTCAGAATGGGAGAAAATATTTGCAAATGAAGCAACTGACAAAGGATTAATCTCCAAAATTTACAAGCAGCTCATGCAGCTCAATATCCAAAAAACAAACAAGCCAATCCCAAAATGGGCAGAAGACCTAAATAGACATTTCTCCAAAGAAGATATACAGATTGCCAACAAACACATGAAAGAATGCTCAACATCATTAATCATTAGAGAAATGCAAATCAAAACTACAATGAGATATCATCTCACACCGGTCAGAATGGCCATCATCAAAAAATCTAGAAGCAATAAATGCTGGAGAGGGTGTGGAGAAAAGGGAACCCTCTTGCACTGTTGGTGGGAATGTAAATTGATACAGCCACTATGGAGAACAGTATGGAGGTTCCTTAAAAAACTACAAATAGAACTACCATACGACCCAGCAATCCCACTACTGGGCATATACCCTGAGAAAACCATAATTCAGAAAGAGTCATGTACCAAAATATTCACTGCAGCTCTGTTTACAATAGCCAGGACATGGAAGCAACCTAGGTGTCCATCATCGGATGAATGGATAAAGAAGATGTGGCACATATATACAATGGAATATTACTCAGCCATAAAAAGAAATGAAATGGAGGTGTTTGTAATGAGGTGGATGGAGTTAGAGTCTGTCATACAGAGTGAAGTAAGTCAGAAAGAGAAAAAGAAATACAGTATGCTAACACATATATATGGAATCTAAGGGAAAAAAAAGGTCATGAAGAACCTAGTGGCAAGATGGGAATAAAGACACAGACCTACTAGAGAATGGACTTGAGGATATGGGAAGGGGGAAGGGTAAGCTGTGACAAAGTGAGAGAGTGGCATGGACATATATATACTACCAAACGTAAAATAGATAGTGGGAAGCAGCCGCATAGCACAGGGAGATCAGCTCGGTGCTTTGTGACCACCTAGAGGGGTGGGATAGGGAGGGTGGGAGGGAGGGAGATGCAAGAGGGAAGAGATATGGGAACATATGTATATGTATAACTGATTCACTTTGTTGTAGAGCAGAAGCTAGCACACCATTGTAAAGCAATTATACTTCAATAAAGATGTTTAAAAAAAAAAATCTAGAAGCAATAAATGCTGGAGAGGGTGTGGAGAAAAGGGAACCCTCTTGCACTGTTGGTGGGAATGTAAATTGATACAGCCACTATGGAGAACAGTATGGAGGTTCCTTAAAAAACTACAAATAGAACTACCATACGACCCAGCAATCCCACTACTGGGCATATACCCTGAGAAAACCGTAATTCAAAAAGAGTCATGTACCAAAATGTTCATTGCAGCTCTATTTACAATAGCCAGGACATGGAAGCAACCTAAGTGTCCATCATCGGATGAATGGATAAAGAAGATGTGGCACATATATACAATGGAATATTACTCAGCCATAAAAAGAAACAAAATGGAGTTATTTGTAGTGAGGTGTATGGAGTTAGAGTCTGTCATACCGAGTGAAGTAAGTCAGAAAGAGAAAAACAAATACAGTATGCTAACACATATATATGGAATCTAAGGAAAAAAAAAAAAAAGGTCATGAAGAACCTAGTGGCAAGACGGGAATAAAGACACAGGCCTACTAGAGAATGGACTTGAGGGTATGGGAAGGGGGAAGGGTAAGCTGTGACAAAGTGAGAGAGTGGCATGGACATATATATACTACCAAACGTAAAATAGATAGTGGGAAGCAACTGCATAGCACAGGGAGATCAGCTCTGTGCTTTGTGACCACCTAGAGGGGTGGGATAGGGAGGGTGGGAGGGAGGAAGATGCAAGAGGGAAGAGATATGGGAACATATGTATATGTATAACTGATTCACTTTGTTATAAAGCAGAAACTAACACACCATTGTAAAGCAATTATACTCCAATAAAGATGTTAAAAAAAAAAAAGAAGCAAGTAGACAACAATAATTATTTGCACAAAATTATGTGATGGCACCTACAACACCTTTCAATGATGCCGGAAGATAGATTCATCTATGCTTTCATTGAGTTAAAACCTTTACTGACTCAGTACTGTATGTAAGATACCATGGCCACATGGCAGATCCTACAGGGCTTCTAAAAATGAAGTGTTTGTCAGGACCATTTCAATTGCAAGTGACAATAACCCAGCTCACATGAGCCAAAGCAGAAAGAAAATGGATTGGTTCACATAACAGGAAGCTCAGGGTCGGTTCTGGCTTCAAACACAACACAATTCCCAGGGAATGTGGTGTTTTCCCCGCACCACACCCTCCCTTTTTTCTGCCTCTTCCTTTTCCAGCTCTACTTCCTTCTTTGTTTTAGTCTTCTCCTCTCCTACTGCTTCAGGCTCCCCAGTTGATGAGGGAAGATAGTTACCCACGATCTCAGACTATGTGTCATAGTTTAGCAATCCCATCCTAGCTAAAAAAACTGCCTACTTCTCAAACCAGTATATCAACTCCAGGCAATGATTCTTATTGGCTCTGTTTATAATAATTACTTACCCGTGAACCAATCACTGTGTTCAGAGGAGTGAGATATTAGGATCGGCCATGCCTGGGTCACGTAATCACTCCTGTAGCAAGGGTGTGGCACAGCACTGTAAGAGATAGGATGTTCTTAATGATTCAGGATGGAGGAAGGGTAGTTCTGCAAAGAAAGGGATACAACCAAGCATGTAAATACATCTGCCCACTGTGGAATGATAAGTAACAAGTCTTGTCCTCAAAGAGTTTGTCCCATATAAATCTTAGTATTTATATATGGGAAAATATCCCCACATGTGCCCCCAATTTTTAATTCCAATATTAATCAGTTATCTCAATTATAAAATTTAAGTATTCCCCCAGTCCTTATTGTTATATAAATCTGGTTTTGTTAGTTTTAAACTACATGTGAAAATTACTTGATCATTGGCATAATATTTTTGTGGTGGTCAAAGGCAATGTTGGTTTAAAACTTTTTCTTTATATGATAAATGACAAATTTGTCTTTAGACACTGTGAAAACTATGTCAGTCTAACAAGTCATTTCCTCAGTTAATCTTAGTTTTGTGGCTATGATGGCTTGAAAATTGTTTGTTGTCCTCACCACACATTGGTTGCTACTATATTTAGAGACAATTTATTTTAGCCTTGACAGAAAAACTTATCATTATTTTCATAGGCATTTTATTGGCCAGAAAGCATAATTTGTGTTATTTTCTACACATGCTATCTTGGTATATAGAAAGAAATAAAAAACCTGATGTTTGTATCACATATTTTTACTAAATGTGTCTCATGCAATAGAGTGAAATACAAGCTTTTGCTGGGTTAAGTCACTGAGATTTGTGAGTTAATTTGATACTGAAATATATCCTAGCCAATCCTGATAAATACAGATGTGTTAAGTTGCAAGTTATCATAATTTATAAACAAAAAGATTCTCACTGTAATTACACAAATACTATATATTTTCCCTTATTACAATATGTATAATTTATGTTCTAGGCAAACACACACGTATGTTTATGTGATTTCCTAAGAGTGACAGTTAATTCTACTTTTTTCCCAAGAGAAAGGGGGAAAAAATCATAATTTGGTGAGTGTCAGAGAGCCTTCAAGCCCATAAAAAGCCAGGAAGGATCTTCAATGACAACTTTCTGTACGTATCTATAATTTTTTTCTTACTCTATTTCAGCAACTTAAGTTTCACAAACAGCTCCTAAAAAGGGAGACTTCTGAGGAGAAGTTATGTTACTATACAAGAAATTGGGGTTTTCACCACAAGTTATTTCACTTTCACTGTGGCAAAGAAAATGCAGGTTGAACTCACCACAGGACCCAGGGAGATGGCAGTTGTTGAAGGTTTTATGGGTTCCCATCACCTCCTGAGAACAAAAGAGAACCATACGAAGACTGAATTTGACTATATCTGCCACGGAGAAGCAGCAATGTCAGAAACTAAAATATCACTGGTCTGATAATCTTTCTCTTCAATTAAATAACATTGCCTTCATGCTTTAACTCCTTGGTTTTCAAATGTTTCCTGGCAGTGGAACCCTTTCTTCCAATGGCACGTTAGCAGAAATCACATATATGAGACGGATAAAAGCAGGACCCAGACGCTCCGAGGATCACCATCACCCAGGACAACCGAATAAAGCTAAGGCTTTAAAGACTCACACCTGCTAGGGTTCATGACGCACCCATCGCGGGACGTACACATAAGTAAAAGACTCAGCTGTTTCTAGGTAGCAGATTCGCCTTTGTCTTTCTAGAGCAGCTTCAGAATATTCACCTGCAGTTGGTCTTGCTCCTCAGATAAACCTCCCTGAGCATCCGTCTTTCCTCTTCTCCTGCCTCCTCCTTTCACGACGCTCTAAGAAACCTGCACACTTTTTCTCTTTCTGCCTCAATTTTGCGGCTTTTTAAAAAATACCTACCCTCTTACTTCAAGACTTTAGCCCAGGGGCTTCCTGGGTGGCGCAGTGGTTGAGAATCTGCCTGCTAATGCAGGGCACACGGGTTCGAGCCCTGGTCTGGGAAGATCCCACATGCCGCGGAGCGACTAGGCCCGTGAGCCACAATTACTGAGCCTGCGCGTCTGGAGCCTGTGCTCCGCAACGAGAGGCCACGATAGTGAGAGGGCCGCGCACCGCGATGAAGAGTGGCCCCCGCTTGCCGCAACTAGAGGAAGCCCTCGCACAGAAACGAAGACCCAACACAGACAAAAAAAATAATAATAATAAATAATAATTTTAAAAAAAAAGACTTTAGCCCGTATCAATTTCATTCAAAAATCTCCCACTAAATTTTTGTTCCCCCAGGAGGTCTGTGCTATTACTGCTTCCCTATTCAACCCCCTCCTCAATCAATCCATATTAGGCAAATGGGGAAGCATAAAAATAACATTTTTGATTTCTATTTTATGTTATATATATAACAAATATATGTATCTATAGCCATATATATATAGTCTATCTTTTTATGCAAACATTAAAAAAAAGTTTCTATCTGTACCTGGCCATTGCATATGTTGATGTAAATGTGCACTGCACAAATGCAAGAGCACCATTTGCAGGGCTGATGCACAATTATGTGGCCACCTGCCTCAGGCCTGCTCTGTGCTGAAGGAAATCTCACTAGGACATTCTCTCAAAGGCTGGTCTGAGGATCACCTCCATCTGGGGTCCTCGTGTGAAAAGTGTGATCAGAATCCCAAGCCAGGCCTACTAAATCAGAATTTCTGGAGAGGAGACCAGGGACGTGCCTTTTTAACAATTTCCTTTGGGAGTTTTAGTTACTTACTGTTAAGTAGCAATCCTCCCCCTCCCTACCCCCAAACATAGTAGATTAAAGCAATGATTTATTACTTCTCATGATTCTATGTGCGTTGACCAGCAGTTTCTCCTGGGCTCACTCATGCAACATCACTCTAGCCTGGAAGGTCCAAAATGGCCTCACTCACATATTTGTCAGTTGGTGCTGGCTGTCAGTGGGGTGCCTCAGTTCTCTTTTCTTGTGGCTTTTCATCCTCCACTTGGCTCCTCAAACTAGGGGTGGCTTCTTTACATGGCATTCTCAAGGCAGTGTTCCAAGAGGGCAAAAGTGGAAGCTGCAAGCTCTCCTGAGGCCTAGGCTTTACTGGCACATCGTTTCTGCCACTTCTATTAGTCAAAGCAAGTTACAAGGCCAGACCAGGTTCAAAGTATGGGAAATTGATTTCATTTTTTGATAGAAGAGTTGCAAAGCATTTATAGCTATATTCCCCAACACACCATAGTGTATTGCTAAGTATATATGAGGTACTTAATACTTTCAGCCTTCATCATCATGTCTGCAGAGACTGAAACTTCTGGAATGTTATTCGTGGGCTTTGCTTTTAAATGGAAGTTTCTGCCTGCATTTGCTAGAAAAAAGTTGATTTGCTTTCAGGTCCTGAAACTAGGATTATCAAAAAAAAGTGTTGGTATCTACACTCACGTTTTCAACCTACTCAAAATCAACTATGGAATTATTTTTAAAAAATCATTAATATTGCATATTTTTCACAGCTATTTTATTCAGACTTTTCTGATCAAAAATTTTCCAAATTAAAAACCAAAAGGTCAGAATCGGCTAACATAAATTTAGTTTCCTCTTCTACCAAAGCTAATCTTTCAGTGATTTTGATAACAAGTGGTCTTAATTTAAAATAGTAAAATTGTAGGACAGAATAGAGAAGGATTAAAGACAACCTGAGAAATTAGGTACAGAGTGTAAAACTAAATAATCATTCCAGGAGGAAGGACTGAGTTATCAGCTTTGCCTATAGTTGCAAAGCCTGTTGTGAGTCAGTGACAAAGGGAGGGTAGCCATCAAATCCACACCCCCATCTCTGCTCAAAAATATGCTACTTTATTTGCAAACTACATGCAGTATTGAGAAAACGGATCTAAAATGTATTCTTGGAGAGTGGCCTCTGAGGGGGCTTAAGTAGCAGTAATTCTTAAGAAAAATACCAGCCTCTGAGTGCAATGGTGGAACAAACCATGAATAAGTCTTTTAGTCAACTAATGGAAAACATGCTATTACAAGCCCTTGAATTTGCTGCTGCCTCAAGTTAAAGTGTTTTTATATATTGTACTGTATTTAACATTTGCTTTGGAAATTTTTTTCTTTTGGTTTAGGCTGAAGGAAAAGTTTGCCAAGTTTTATGTCTTCCTGAATCAGCAAGTAAATTTCCCATTACTCTCCCAGTTGGGTGAGTCATCAGTCCAGTTTAGGGAAGTCACAGTCCTGGCTGTCTGGGCGGGATGAGAAACAACATTACAGTCAATCAGTCTAGACAGCCACTTGGCCATTTATGGTATCATTTCCCCTTTATTACTGAGAGCCTAGAGAGCAAAGAGACGCTCCTGGGAATATATGTAGGGTTACCAGATTTAGCAAATAAAAATACAGGATGCCCGGTTAAATTTGGATTTCAGATAAACAATGAATACTTTTTTAAGTATATGTATATTCCATGCAATATTCGTAACCCACTTTCACTTGAAAAAAAAACATTGCTTATCTGAAATTCACGTTTAACTAGGCATCCCATATTTTATCTGGCAACCCTACAAACATGGATCTTACTTCATATCATCCACATTTTATTATCTGCAGAATGTCAGAGATATGAAAGTCTGTTTCCTGAGTTTTTGAGAAGAAAAGTTGAGCCATTTTTCTTTCATCTTTTATTAATCATGTAATTACTGTCTAACATTATAGAAAGAAAAAAATTATCAAAGACAAGAATTCCTTCGAGCATTGATTCTCAGACTTTAATGTACATTTAGGCCATGTGGGGATCTTGGCAAAATTCAGATTCTAGTTCAGCAGCCTGAGGTGGGCCTGACATTCTGCATTTCTAACAAGCTCCCAGATGATAGCAATGCTGCTGGTCCCTGGGCCCACAGTGGCAAAGTTTTCAGTGTTTCTCAAACTTTGCTGCACATTAGAATCATCTGAGGAGATTTGAAAACTCTTGATGCCCAAACTGTATCCCATCCAAGTTAAATCCGAATTGTGGGGGGTGGGAGCCACGTGTCAGTACTTTTTTTTTTTTTAATTTTTATTTATTCATTTATTTATTTATTCATTCATTTATGGCTGTGTTGGGTCTTCGTTTCTGTGCGAGGGCTTTCTCTAGTTGCGGCAAGTGGGGGCCACTCTTCATCGCGGTGCGCGGGCCTCTCACTGTAGCGGCCTCTCTTGTTGCAGAGCACAGGCTCCAGACGCACAGGCTCAGCAATTGTGGCTCACGGGCCTAGTCGCTCCGCGGCATGTGGGATCCTCCCAGACCAGGGCTCGAACCCGTGTCCCCTGCATTGGCAGGCAGATTCTCAACCACTGCGCCACCAGGGAAGCCCATGTCAGTACTTTTTAAAGCTCCTCAGTTGCTTCCAGTGTGCAGCCAGTGTTGAGAACCACTGTCTTTGATGCATCCACTTTGACACTGGTTAATGCTTATTGTCAACTACCTGGGAGGCAAAGCTTTTTTTTTGTTTTAAATTGACATGCTGCTTTATTACACATTAACTGTAATCTTGAGAGACTGATGTGTGGAGGGATTGTCACCACAGTCTTTTCAATGTGTCCACTTTCAATTATGCTTTCTAAGCAACTGAGGAGAGCAATAGATTTTATTATTTTAACTATTAGATCACCAAATATTTTCCAAATTTGGAAATTTTATATCTGTAACACACATTTTCCCATGAGTCCAAAATAATTTATTTCTCTTAATGTTTCTAATGGAAACCAAACAGCCACCACCTCAGAGTCAGTCTGGCTTGGAAAAAACCGGAATTTACAGTCCATTACTCTTTGTGAGGCTTGGCTAGAGTCAGGAAATGTGACTTAGGGAAGAAAATCAAATCTTTAAGTTCTTGTTGTTTTTCACACAAAGGTGTCAACAAAAATAAAAGCATGCCTTCAAAGCTACTACTAAGAATATAGCATGGATATAACACATGTTTACACAAAACAGACAGGTGCTGACATAAAGTTAGCTGTGGGAAATGTCTACAAAAAGCCTTGCTTCTTAACCAAACACCTTCCTCTTTTTTCTTCTAATTATGTCATTTTAGTGTCATCCATTTTTATGCCATCTTCCTTAAATCACGATCTTTACTGCAGTACTGTTTAGCTCCAAGAATGCTTTTTGGGTTTCTTGTACCTTACACTGAATTTTTTACAGACAGATTTTTTTTTTTTTCCTTTTAAAACTTTATCCTGGTGGGGATTTTTTGTTTTTGCTTTTTGTTGCTGTGGTTGGGTTTGTTTGGTCCACTTGATTCATCATGCATTCTTTTCTCTTGTTCATGCCTAACTGACACCCTCCATCACTTCTCTGCTCCATTCCTTCCCTTGGGCCCAAACATTCTAGAATCTGTGACCAGACCTTTACTTGACCTGCATCCCTCACCAACTCCAGCAGTCATCACCATGCCCTGGAAAACAACCTTAAGAAGCCCACACATGTCCATGACCCTGGGTGGGGCCATCTGCCGAGATGAAAAGTTGGCTCAGAAGAGGTACAACAAGACAGTTAGGGGGTGGGTGGTAAATTGCTGTGCAAACATTTAACTGTGGGTTCTTGGTGTGCCCTTTCAGAGAACTTTTGCCTGGGGAAGGAAAGGTGGAAAGTGGCTCTTAGGCAGCAGAAGTCTCCCATGAAGAGGAGGAAGTTAAACCTGATCTGTCCTGCATACAAAGTAGCTACCTAAAAATGTTTTTGTTCTAAATTATGGTAGGGGCTTCCCTGGTGGCACAGTGGTTGAGAATCTGCCTGCCAATGCAGGGGACACGGGTTCGAGCCCTGGTCTGGGAAGATCCCACATGCCGCGGAGCAACTAGGCCCGTGAGCCACAACTACTGAGCCTGCGCGTCTGGAGCCTGTGCTCCGCAACAAGAGAGGCCGCGATAGTGAGAGGCCCGCGCACCGCGATGAAGAGTGGCCCCCGCTCGCCGCAACTGGAGAAAGCCCTCGCACAGAAACGAAGACCCAACACAGCCAAAAATAATAAATTAATTAATTTTAAAAAAATATAGTTAAATTATGGTAATTTACTCTTCCTGCCATGAAAGGCTTATATACATTTTCTAACGGAGCCCACAGTATAGCATTGCAGTGTACAATATAATAATAACTAAGCTAACATTTATTAAGCACTCACTGTGTTTTTATATGCATTAGACCTTTAAAGCTTTGTAACCACCCCAACAAATACTATCACTACTCCAATTTTAAAGATGAAGAAACTGAAGCTTAGAGAACAATGACTTGTCCATGGTCACACAGATAATTGGTAGTAAAGCCAGGATATGAAGTCAAACAAATCAAATTAGAGGTGAAACCCTGCATATACCTTAGCTACCATGTATTTAAATATATCCAGGGACTCCACTATGTGATACTGCCTCTTATAGTTCTTGCATGGAATAATAGAATCCTAAAGGACCTTAATTTTAAGTATTAATGGTAGTAAATGCATTCACTGTAGTAGTTTTCTCCAAACTAAACCAATGGTTAAAGAGGTTATTTGAAGTGTTATCTAAGTGAATCACAGTAAGAATTTTACTCCCTTTTCCATTTTCTTTCAGTCTTTCTGATTATAACAAAAGTTAAGTCTCAGACTGGTGCTAATTTGTATTAATCTTCCTTTTTTAACAAAGAAGGCAGGCCTTGGACTAGGAGAGACAACAGTATCTACTGAGAATTTAGTAACATTGCTTTGTATTCATTTCTAATGTTGCCTTCTACTTATGGCAAGTGATTCTGTTTTCTTTCCTTTTGTTTTCCATTTATGGTAGGGATATATATCCTCTTAAAATAAAATTTAAATACTTTTTTTAAAAAGTACGTAGTAGAGTTGATATGCAGATATGTCAAAAATCATGTCATTAGTACTGTGATGGCTAAAGTCTAGAATACTTTAAACAAAACAACAAGAAAAAAACCAAAAAGACTCTGCAGTCTTATTTCCATTAGCTGCATGAAAATGTCTGAATTAAGGAGGAAATGAAAAGTCTAACCCTAAAGAAAACAGAATGTTAACTGCTTTTGAATTCCCCTAGGCTCTAGATTCTAGAGTTCTAGACTATGGAAAAATTAATTATTCCTCATTCCGTGCTATGAGGGTGTATTATATTGTAGAAAGAGCTCTTGATTCACTTTCAGAGGCTCCCGGTTGGATCCAAGCTCTGCCACTAACCTTATGCAGGTCCTAATACCTTCCTTGAATTCAGTTTCTCCATCAAGAAATAAAAGATCAAATTAAGTTGTTTCTTCTAGCTCTTTTATTCTAGCTTTCTTCAATGTATCTGAAATGGTCTGCACATTTATTTGCCTTTCTTCCAAAGTGCTTATCTAGGTGAAGCTTTGTGTAGCCTGTACAACTCACATGTTTTCTGAGAGAATATAAGCCATGTTAATGCTTTATTTTGTAAAGCTTCTGTTTTTGTTATGAAAGGTTACCTAACTTAAAGGCTCATTTGGGGGTGGGGGGGAGGGCACTATTCCAGGTCAGCTGCCTGTTACAACTTGATATCATTCTGGAAGAAAGCGAGGCTTCCACTTCCTTTGCACCATTTAAAGAAACTACTCTGAATTCCAAGAATGCCCGTGGCATTTACCAGACACTGCGCTTTCTCCTGTATGTGTCTATTTTTACACCGGGCACAAAGTACAATTAATTACCACTGGTCACTGGAATAGAATGTAATTATGGCCTGAAAGGGTGACCAAACTGCCTTCCCTACTGGATGACTAACTTCAGACATTCTTCCAGAGCTGCTTATCTGTGTGATCAGCTTCGCGCTGACGGGCCCGGCTTAAGTTAGTGCCCTTAACTCTCCCAGGTTCTGGTTGCCTGACAAAAAGTAAAATCAAATCACACACTCAAAACACAAAAAGCAGAAAATGCAAGGCCAGTCCTTGTTAGCTGTGTAAGATCACTTAAACCCCTAGTTGCATAATTCAGATTTTAATAAGCACCTTTTCAGAGGTTCTAGCATATTTGGAAGAGAGGAGACACAACTTGCCCTGTAATCAGGATTAGTTAGAAAGACAGATATAGCACGTTCATTTCACTACAGTTTACCATATGGCATCAACCACATAACTCTCACATTCTATTCTTCTTTGTGTTTGCTGACATTTTAAGTACTTTATGCATGAGATGGCTTTCATGAGACATAACAAAAAGTGGGGAAGGAACAATACGAGTATAGCTGCATTGAGATCCTGGGAATGCAGAGATAAACACCTGCAAAATAATGCTAATCTACAAGAACAGCAAAACGATAAGTTTTTATTAACAACAACCTTTATAGGTCCTTACACTGGGGACTGTATTACCAGAAAACAATGAAGTATTTGTTAAATGTCCAATACAACAAACCTCATAAGAAAAGTCTGATATAAAAAAATCTAGCTCCATGACCTGGATATGGCACAGAGTAACAGTGTTTCCGTAATCTGGTTATGGACAGTCCTCTAGAGCAATAAACCTGAGCAAACTCTCAGTTGTCATTGTTGTTCAGTTTGGGGTAATCATCTATAAAGTGCCTGTTTGTCAGGATTGGTGGAATAGTTAGGGAGGAGAAGAAGAGAGCTGACTGTAGCAGAATCTGATTAATGTAAACCTTTATTGGCTGAATGCTATCACTTGTATTGTCAGGATTCACCTGGGATTGATCTCTGACATGACTGTTGACACTTCATGAGAGCAACAATTTGACAGGGCTACTGCAAATCACCACATTACCTTGGTGATTCTCTCCCTGCTAGATGCAATAGCAGCTTTGGTTGTCATGGTTGGCTCCTAGCAAACTAGAGAGACCCAGGGGTTGGGATCTACCAATATACCTCTCCCCTGTAAAGGTGGCAAATTGAGAGCAAGGAAGCTAATCCTAAGGGAAGGAAGGGAATTAGTAAAAAGCTAGCAAGATTGGTGGTAAACTAGGACAGGTTTTCAGTTTCCAGGATAAAGGGCCAAATATCATAGGCTAAATTTGGATATTGCAAATTCAGTCTCATGAAGGCCGGTTATGCAAAGTCCAAATCAAAGTCATAGTTTAGTGGAATGGAAAGAAGCTTTCAAAGTACAGAGCATAAATGATGGTCAAATAGGACACAGAGTCAAAATATTCTAGAAATGTCATCTGGAAACAAGGCAAAACAGAGTGTGAAAAGAGGCCAGCCCCTGGAAAGTAGTTTTGAGCAACCAGAACAAGTAGAATATGGCTCTCCAGCCAATAGGAAAACAGTGAAATTATCCTCAAAATATCATGCTTGGTGTTAAAGGCCTGAGAGTCTGGAAAATTCAAGTATGGGAGACACTTGAACAAAATTCATCCAAGTAAGTAAAACATACTACAGGAGTTCTCAGGGAGATTACCTGATGTTATACCTGGAATGGCCCATGTTGGACACAGGAGTGGGCTGAGACTGGCACCCAGACTGTAGGAAATGCAGCAGACAGAGATACAGCATCTAAAGGAAAATGAAAATCCAGGCAGATAGTGCAACTGAGGTGTCATCAGAAGAAATCTGGCAAATAGACAAAATCTAGTCATCAAGCAAAAGTCTGGAATCAGGAATATTAGAGCAGAAGGTTTGAAATAGCACACAGGTAGTAGATCACAGAGAGATGCAGTGAGTGGCTGTTGGAGTAGAATGGAGTTGCTTTTAATAGGGTACCCAAGTTCTCATCCCTTAGCAGGTGGAGAAGGCGCCTCTCGGGGCCCTACATTTATTCAGACCCAAGTTAACTTTCTTCATGAAATAGCCTGGTATGACAAAACTGAAAACATGAAAACTGTGAGTATTGGTAGGATATGACATGTATAATAATCATACTTGAATGTAGGATACTTTTCTAAGTATGGATTAGAATGGCAAGTAAATGAAAGAAAGAGTTGTGAACATCTGAAAATGGGGCCCTGTATATTTAAATCATTCTGCACCTATGCAATGAACTATGATGCTGGCATTAAAAACAATAATCACAAAGAGTTTTCAATAACTTAAAAATGCTTTCCCTCTCCCACAATACCTCACTCTCTTCCTTTCCAACCTGGGCCCGGAGAATGGCTCAGGCAAAGAAGGGTGGTTCTGCCATCAAGGAGGTAGGGACCAGAGGATACACCCTTGACATTCACCAGCTCATCCACGAAGTGGGTTTCCAGACGTGGGGCCCTCAGGCACTCAGAGAGATCTGGAAATTTGCCATGAAGGAGATGGGAACTCCAGATGTGCACTTTCACACCAGGCTCAACAAAGCTGTCTGGGCCAAAGGAATAGGAATGTCCCATACTGTTTCCATGTGTGGTTGTCCAGAAAGTGTAACGAGGATGAAGAGTCACCAAACAAGCAAGCTCTATACGTTGGTTATCTACATACCTATCACTGCTGTCAAAGACCTACAGCCAATGTGGATGAGGACTAACAGCTGATTATAAAATAAAGTTGTAAAATCACAAAAAAGAAAGCTTTTAACCATAATTCAAAAAGACACGTGCACCCCAATGTTCATTGCAGCACTATTTACAATAGACAGGACCTGGAAACAATCTAAATGGCCAACAACAGATGAATGGATAAAGAAGAAGTGGTACATATATACAATGGAATATTACTCAGCCATAAAAAGGAACGAAACTGGGTCAGTTGTGGAGATGTGGATGGACCTAGAGACTGCCATACAGAGTGAAGTAAGTCAGAAAGAGAAAAACAAATATCGTATATCAACACATACATGCGGAATCTAGAAAAATGGTACAGATGAACCGGTTTGCAAGGCAGAAATAGACACACAGACATAGGGAACAAACATATGGACACCAAGGGGGTAAAGGGGGGAGGGATGAATTGGGAGATTGGGATTGACATATATACACTAATATGTATAAAATAGATAACTGATGAGAACTTGCTGTATAGCACAGGGAACTCTACTTAATGCTCTGTGGTGACCTAAATGGGAAGGAAATCCAAAAAAGAGGGGATATATGTATACATATAGCTGATTCACTTTGCTGTACAGCAGAAACTAACACAACATAAGCAACTATACCCCAGTTAAAAAAAAATAGACATAAAAAAAAAAGGAAACGAAAGCTTTTGCTGTGTTAGGTGGATACAGGAGATTCTTTACAGAATTGCAGATTTTATGTTATAAATTGTATTCAGCTGCTAGAGTACTAAAGAACTGAAATACTAGTGCTCAAGCAAGAGAGAATTTTGTATTTCTCTCACAGAAAATAAGTCCAGAGCTGGTAAGGCAGTTCCAGTCATCAGGCACCCTGTCTCTTTCTATTTATCATCTTCAGAGTTGGCTAAAATAGTTGCCAATGCTTTGGCTCTGGTGTCCACGTTCCAGGCAAGAAGTAGAAGTAAAGAAGAGCAAAAAAGCTGCATGCTAATGATGTGTCCTCTTTTGAAGGGGTATTCCTAGAAGTGTAACAGATGTGCATAACAACAGTGGCTTAAACATGATCAGAGTTTTTTTCCTTAGGGAGCTACATAGCCTAAGGTCATTATGGCAACTCTGCTCCAAAACACCCTCAAAAATTCAGTCTCCTTTTTTTCTTGTTGGATATCTCCTAGCGACTTCCATTCCAAGATCACCTCAAGGATCAAAATAGCTGCTCAAGCTCCAGCCACCATGCGATATTGTGATTCATAATAAGAAATATATGTATTTGGTCTTCTTCCTGGTTTCTGGCACAGAGCTCCTAAACCTTTGGAATTTCCTAAGTGATCAGAGAGATAAAGGTATCTTTTGTTATTCATAACAAGCACCTTTCAACTACATCAGAGTTTATATTAACGAGGTGACTTTGGAAAACCCATAACGATGGAAGCTGGTTGCCAGGGTAACCAACCCTGACTAGGTACTGGGAGAGTGGTCTTTCCAGAGAAGGCATGGATGGAAGCTCTTCGCCCCTTCCCACATACCTGCCCTGCGCATCTCTTCCATCTGGCTGTTCCTGCAGTGTTTCCTTTTGTAATAAACTGGTAATTTAGTAGTACACTGTTTGTCTGAGTTCTGTGAGTCACTCTAGCAAATTAATTGAACGCATAGAGGGGTTTGTGGGAAGCTCTGATTTATAGCTGTCTGTCAGAAGCACAGATGACAACCTGGGCTTGCGATTGGCATCAGTGGGGGTGTGGGAGTGGCAGTCTTGTGGGACTGAACCCTTAACCTGTGGGATGTGATGCTATCTCCAGGTGGTGTCAGAATTGAGTTACATTTTAGAACACACAGCTGGTGTCACAGAACTGCTCGGCATGTGGAAAACCCACACATCTGGTGTTACAAGTGTTAAGTGTTCCTAAGTAGAGCATTGAGAGTTGAGAGACACAGAAAGAGTAACAGGAGTGTGTTTTTTTCAAAAACTTTACTTACTGTATCAATAATCTAGCCAGCTAAAAAAGAGAAAGAGATAGGAAAGAAGGAGAGGCAAAACAGCCCACACTTGCTGCCTTTTCAGGAACTCTTCTGGAAGCTTTCATGTAACCTTTCTGCTTATATCTCCTTTGCTAGAAGTTAGTCATATGGCCACACCTAGCTTCAAGGGAGGTTGAGAAATACAGTATTTTCAGGTAGGCACATTAATAAATCAAATAAAGTAAAAATTCTAATACTAAAGAAGAAGGGACCAGCAAACATTGGCCAGGTAGTTGGCAGCCTTTGCCACATCTGTACAGTGATTTTAAAACATAACCACATGATTTTAAAACAGAAAAAGCCTTGGGGAATGGGACAAAGACATAAAGACATACATTTTGATTGGGACCAAGGTTGGAGACTTGGAGCTTGAGAAAGGGTATGGAAAGGCAGGCAGTGTGTGTGTGGGGTTGTGGGAAAGTGTGGAAATACGGTGCAGAGGATGTAAAAGTGTTAAGAAGTTAAGGATAGGAAAGAAAATAATGAAGGGGAGTGTCTCAACTGAAACCAACGTGAGGACTAAGAGCCTGAACAAATGTCCTCCAAATATATATCTTTTATTTTTTTCTTTCTCTTTTGCTTGGCCTCCTTCACTGGGCACGTCTCCTATCCTAGGCTCTCATAGATGTGACCATCTGTCTCTCTTTCGTAAGCTTACACCTATTTGTAGAATATATAGATTGACAGTGTAGCTCCATTAACGCAGGCACACTAACCCTTTTTGGCCAGAGATTGTATCCCCATGCCTGGCGTGGTGCCTGGTACATAATAAACAAGCAACAAACATTTGCTGAGTTGGAATAAATATGTAAGGATGCAGTGATAGGAAAAGAATGTTGATAGAGCACAGAACAAGATGAGGTTTCCAGAAAGGTGCCTTTCAAAGATAAAAGATACATGAATTTGTGAGGCATCACATCTTTCCAGAATAGTCTTTGCTATGAACAATTACAAATTGGAAGTTATTCCATTATTATTGAAATGTTATTTCCATTATTATTCTGTTCTTTTCCACCCCAGATAGATCTTACATATATTCTTTTACTTTATCTCTACTTAATTGAATCATCTTGTCTCTGCCTGACCCTGGGCTCCTTCTCCCACATCCCCTTCCCGTCCTGTGACGTACATGAATTATCAGTATCTGGGTGGAGTCCAGAAAAGCACACCAAGATTCACAAGAGGATGTGATATTCCTTCCCATTTTATGCTTACTGGTTGTGTGACCTTGCAAAATTTATTTAACTGATCTATGCCTCCACTTCCCGACCTGTAAAGTGGGAATAATAAACTGACGGGTCAGGGTTGTTGAAAGGATTATGAGATAATCTATGTAAAACTTTTAGCAGTCATGGTCTCCTAATGTGCATTCAACGTATGTTAACAATTACTACTTGTCCACAGAACAGAATGTTAGGAGATGATGCTCACATTTTCCAAGGGGAGGCAAGACACTTCCTCAACAATCAGTGCACTAGAGAATTGCTGAGAGGAAGGACTCCAGCAGGGGTGGCAGTGAGAGAGGAGAAGGGGGAGGCAAGGAGAGGGTTTTCCAAGGTCCCACAACAAGTAAGGGGCAGTACCATGAGGTGGGAAGGTGGGAGAGGGTGATAGAATCCCACCTATACTGGCTCTTGGGGAACTTCCAAGGTCAAGTAGGTGGTAAAGAAAATCTGACTTGAAATTTCCTCTCAGGGGGAGCAACAACCTTGGCTGCAGCCATGTGAGTCACGGGTTCTGGAGAAGAAATGGCACTGACTCAGTGGATTTGAGACAAAGGGAGTTTCCTTATGGACTAGCTCCTGAATCAGCCACTGTTTGCCTAAGAGAAAATAAACCACACTTGCCAGTTGCATTAGGTAAAACCAAAACACTCAAAATTCTCAAACACAAACTAACTAAGAAAGGAATTTACTGGCTTGCATAACTGAAAAACCCAGGAGTAGGAAGCTCTTGGCTTCTGTCTTTTTAATCTCCATATGAAGATTCATGTGTGACATGCTCATGCTCCATTCTAAGTCTCCCCGTGGTGACAAGAGAGCTGCAGCAGCCCCGGTCTCACAACGTTTCTGGTTGGAGTCCAGCAGGAAAGAAGAAGTCTGCCACCTTGATGGCTCCAACAAAAGTCCTGGAGCCTCATTAGCATGATTGACCTGCTTGTGAATTACTAACTTGGCTCAGGCCAAGTCTGGGTCACGTAACACCCTCCAGAGTTGAAAGTGGAATTATCTGCACAGGAACCACATGGACTGAGGGGGGAGGGGCGGTCAATCCCCAAACATAAACTGTGGGCTGTTACCAGAAGTAGGGTAAATAGATGTGCATAGCCAGAAAAAAATGTTTACTACACTACCCATTATTCTATCTTGCCATGTGTTGTAGGCACTGTTGAAATGCTACTGTATTATACACAGTGGGAACCCTGAGAAACATACCCTTGCTTTGGCATTAAGTGTGAAACTTCCTTAGAGGTTAAAGGGCACTAGTAATTGTTCCACACTCCAGTTTAGAGAGTCTTAGCAGTACTGAGCGATCCTACTGATTGGATATAATTCAAACTACTTTTTAGTGTCAATGATGTTGCTCATATCAACGCATTTGTCTCCCTGTTACCCCACAAGCTGCTAGAAGGCAGGGGTCTAGCTGACTGCTCCACATAATGTCAGTATTAATAAATGATTTATTTACTGATTCAGTCACTTAAGGGCTCTGTTTCCAGTCAGATCCGACACAGTCAGAAGCGTCTGAGCTTCCACTGGCTTCAAAACAGGAATTATAATTCTTTTTGGCAAGTGTGAAATCATTGTAACTCGTGTTCTTTAGAAACACATTTGAACAACATCCTGCTGACTGGAAAAATGTATACAATCCTTCAACAGAACAATTGCTCATTCACCACTCCCATTTTAAATAGAAACAAAATTTCAAGTAATTAATTTTAATCATTTACCAGTCTGTTTTTTAGCAGATAGGCCCAAATTATTATTCTTTTGGGCACAGACAATTTTTTCCAGAGCTGGACAGAGAATTTTTTTCCCTTTCAATTGGAACTAAGGTGTAAAGTCATCAATCTAAAGGTTGAGAAGTATCCATTTAAATCTGAGGCACTGAACTTGAGCTCTGATCCTCTGGCAGGAGCCTGTGTGTGTATTTGAGAGACAGAGAGATGATAGAGATGGAGAGACATATGGAAATTGACCAATTGTCTGGGAAACATGGAGGTCAGGGTGATACAAGACAATGCCAGGAAGCAAAACCAGAGTCCAAACAAGATATAAATCTAAGAGGAATAAGCAGAGAAGCTGAATTATCTGAAGCTTGAATAGGCAAGAAGCAATAGGAAATAATAATAATAAATATCAGTGTAGCACTGACTATGAGGTAAGGACTTTCTAAGTGCTTTACACAGGAATGCGTATTCTCCTCTAGTCCAGACTACAGATTTCATGAAGGTAGGGACTGTGTTATTTTATTTCCTTCCTTGCTCAATAAATATTGTTGAATACTAATGACACTGTATATGCCAAAACAAAGCTAGTGGGATAAGACATGGAAGGTCGGAGGCAGATACTGAGACATTCCCTGAGCAGCTAAGTGAAACTGTCACTCTTCCTAAGGGGTGTCCAAGGCCTCGGCTATGGTTTAGGAAGAGCTGTTCAAAGACAGTGGGGCATATCAGTTTCTACCCAGCTTTTGTCTACGTTCCAAAGATAATCTAAACCTTGCTTTTCATTAAAGCAGCCATCAAAAGGCAATGCAATGACCACGGCACTATAAAAATCAGTCCAGGTGTGTTGTTCTCTTCACCTTATCCTGATTCCCCTCCTTACCCCATCCTACTCAGGCATCCTAGGGTATTCTGGGACTTCTCAAGTGGAGGCAGTCACATCCCTGCTTGCAGTAATGCTGGGCAGAGTTTGTTATCTGGTGTTAGGCTCGTGTGCCAGTGTCTTTCTGGAGTTTCATACTGGTTGCAGCATAGGAGGCAGCTGACCTCAATAACTGGGAGCTGTGGATACCTACTTCTTTTCATAGCACATTGCTCTTGAGTAGTGCTAACTCAGCAAGTCCCAAGAGACAATCAGTCTAGCCTGTCAGGTCTGCATGTAATCAGCAAGGAATTTTTCATTCCCGGGCTAATGCCTACATGCCACACAGCCTCTATCATGTTTTCTTAGTTAAGCGAAGTATCTTAGTAGTAAACTGAACTTCTAAAAACCCAACACATTCATTTGTTGGAGAATGGGAGTGAGGGTAAAGAGGAGAGATTTTATCTCTCCAGACAGATTTTAAAATCTCCAGACAAAAGATTTTATCACTTAAAGACACATTTTACAATGGAAAACCAGGGCAGTAAAAAAATAGAATGACTGGAGGATGCCTTTTGCTACTTGAAGGGCATCTAGATTCTGGAAACCAATCTGGGGTTTCTTTATTGATGTAGCCGTATAACGGTTTGATCACACAATAACAGACATTCTTCACTTGCAGACTACCAAACCAATGATAACCTAACTGTGACAAAGAGAAACTTTGAGTTATTGGAATTGCTGGGGGTAGGGAAGTGGAGTGGGAGCTGGGGAGGTTTAGGTAGCACAGCAATATGAAAAGGGTCGTTAATATTTCTCAGCTTATAAACAGTTGGGTTCTAGAGGGAGACTGTGTTTGAATCCCAGCTTTACCACTTACTGGATGTGTGAGCTTGGATGAATTTTTAAACCTCTCTATATCCCAGTTTCTTTGTCTGTAGAGCAGTGATAATATTAGTACATTTTTTCTAGAGGTACTGGGATGATAACCGAGTTAATACAAGGAAAAGGCGTGGAACGACGTCCTAACTCATTGTAAAATTCAGCATATATTGCCCCCCAGCCCTATCATTATTATTACTTTCATGTACCTCTCTAAGTTTCTCCATATTAAATCATTTTTCTTCTATTCCTTATTCCATATATCTGGTTAATCTGGTTGGGTGTTAGTTGAAGATAGACTGTCCTTTCAGTTTTCATCATTTCATCAAGGCCAATCCTCAAGTTGTCATGTGGAGGGACTTCAACTGCCAGATACCTCAGGTCTCTGCCTTGTCACTCACTTCTCACCCTAGAGGGTTTGGGAGAAGGACCTGGGCTGTGTGGTCAGTGGATCTGTCATTGTGCTGACCAGATACATTCTGGTGTGGCTCTCCACCAACAGTCAGGCACGGCCCTGTGGGGAAGATTTGAGTTTGTCTAGCTCTTCCATGACAAGGTAGATGATAAGTGTACTATTTTAGAGCTATGATATCCATTATTTGGACCTATTTGCCAATCTACTTTTTTAGCAGTAACAAAGCTTATATTTCTCCACTATATGACTAGGATGTCTTTTTCTCAGTTGGTTTTGACTCAGAGGGAGAATAATATTTTATTTATTGGGTCCCCAAATTCTCAAAACCTACTATGTGTAAGGTTCGCGGAGGTTTCTGTGGGTGATACATTAATGACTAAGGTAACTTCTTTTCCTCGGGGAGCTTGAAATCTAGTAAAAAGAATAATAACTTTTCATAAGTAACTATAACACAGGATGAATAATTAAAATAAGAAAAGCAAATTTTGGGGACTTCCCTGGTGGTGCAGTGGTTAAGAATCCACCTGCCAATGCAGGGGACACGGGTTTGATCCCTGGTCCGGGAAGATCCCACATGCCACGGAGCAACTAAGCCCGTGCACCACAACTACTGAGCCCATGTGCCACAACTACTGAAGCCCACACGCCTAGAGACCGTGATCCGCAACAAGAGAAGCCACTGCAAATGAGAAGCCCGTGCATGGCAACGAAGAGTAGCCCCCACTCGCCGCAACTAGAGAAAGCCCGCGTGCAGCAGCGAAGACTCAATGCAGCCAAAAATAAATAAATAAATAAATAAATAAAATAAAATGAAAAAGAAAAGCAAATTTTGTGGGCAATTCAAAGGAGGGAGAAATCACTTCCTCCTGGAGGCATCAGGAAAAAAAACTCATGGAAGAGATAGTATTTAATGTGGTTATTACTTTGACAGATTGAATGGGGGAGGGAGAGAGCATTTTAAACACACAGCAATGCCATGAAGGCAGAAAAGCATGAGTATGTGTGTCAGGAGAGGGAGGGTGGCAAGGAGATATCTGTGGAGAAACAACAAGTAATTCATTCTGGCTGAAACTTAGAGTATAAGTAAGTTGGGGAAGAGGCTGGACAGGCTTTGACCATACTGTGGAAACACATAGAAAATTTTTGAACAAGGTACTCACTTTAGAGTTGCTTTTAAAGAAGGTGAATCAGGCAATGGTACATAAGGCAGTTTCAATTCAGAGATAAGGGAATGGGAATAACTGAGGTGGAATTGAGATTCAATTCCCTATTTGTATGATTCTAAGCCTTGACTTATCCGAATAAAGCAAATAAAAAAAGATTTGTGTTAGAAGGATAAAACAATGAGCTCAGACTTAGATACTAAGTTTGAGATGTTACTGGGACATTCAAGTGAATAACTCTAGTCACTTCTGGCTCCATTCTGTCCTTCAGTTGGTAGGGAAATAGACTCCACCTCCAATTCTGCAAAGAATTTGTTGCCACCTTGAATGTACTACACCAATTTTACAGTTTATTAGCCCTGTAACCTAGAGCTTTTACCTTAATCTTTCTCAGCCTTAATTTCCTAACATCGCAAAAGGAAAACCTATGTCATAGACTTCTGAAGTTAGATAACATATGTACCTACCTTGCACAGGTCCTAACATGTAGTTGGTGCTAAGAAATGATAGCGATCACCATCATCATCACCCTTACAGAGTCAGGTCCAAATACTGGCTCTGTCATTTACTAGCTGTGTGATTAATCTTTTTAAACCTTCGTTTGCTCATCTTTAAAATGGGGGATAATAAGAATAACTACAACAACTATGGTTGTTGTAAAGACTTATGAGATGATCTATGCATAGAACTTCTTAAGAGGATAGCACTTGTAGCTCCCAAACAGAGCTGTTGTGAAGATTCAATAAGTTCTTGAATGTATTCAGCATACAGTCAAGATTCTAAATGTTAGGTACTATTATTATAATTACATTGCTACTACTAATACTACTACTACAACTACATTGCATTAGGTAGATATTTGGTTGTTACCTCTCTATTAATTGTGGGTTCTTTAAAGAATTTTCTCAATACCTATTTTACTTAGAAAATAGATAGATAGATAGATAGATAGATAGATAGATAGATAGATAGATAGATAGATAGATAGATGTTTAAAATATAAATTGAAGATATCTAGAGGGCACTTTGCTCTGTGTATTAGGAACTTAGGGTTTGGGGCCTTAAGGTATGGATTTTAGAATACATGCATAGAGATAATAATTGAGAACCTTGAGGGAGTATAGGGAATAAGGAGGCCTGATGAACCTTACCAGGTGTTTGCTCATTGAAGATGGGAGGAGGAAGAGAGGCCAGGAAGGGACTCATAAGAAAAGATGAGTGATGCAGAAGTAGAATGATAGCCGTCACAGTCCCAAGAAAGGAGAACACTGCAGGAAGGACAGGGATGTTCGACATTGCTAAATGGTACATAAAAGCTTGAGAAAAACTGTAGGCTTTGCCAATTATGGGGTAATTGGTGACCTTGAGAGAACAGTTTTAGAAAGAGAATCAAGAGTGGAATCCAGATTCTGAGGAACTGAGTAGTAGGAAAATTGAACACTACAATGGTAGCCTGCTTTTAAAAGATATTTTCCAAAGAAGAGAAGAAAAAACAGGGCAGTAACTGAGGCAGTAGTAAGGTCAAGGGAAGGATCATTATAAGGAGAGAGAATCTTTGTAGAAGCTCAAACAGGGAAAGCAAATGAAAACATCATCAAGAGAGGTCCTTGGTGGAATAGGGACCCAGAGGAAACAGGGAAGAATGGGAATAGAGGCTAGGTTGAACTTTGTAAAAGTAGAGACATGAGCCTCTCTTGGAGGCCAGAGTAAAACAAAGGAGTAGGCAGATTAAAATTACCAAGAGATACTAAGATGGAGTAAATGGAATTGCAAGAGGTCTCCATCAGATATCTTGGATCTTACTGGTAAACAAGAAAGTGACTACAGTATTCTGAGAGATTGCCAGGAGTGGGTGGGAACTGAAGGACAAGGAAAGCCGTATGGAAAGGCTGCTGTGCAGAGCTGACTGTAGCTGAATTCAATAATTTCTGGGGCTGTAGACAGCTTAGCTGAAATTAGATAATTAGTGCCATTGGTTTAATGATATCCTGTAGACGCAATCTACTGACTTTCCCTAGAAATGATCAATCTTCAGGAGGAAGAGTAGGGAAAGCATATTTTGCCTTATATTAAACTTGATAATGCTGAGGCAGAAACGAGGCAACATAAAAATGGCAAGGGATGCCATGTGGTAATTAATAGTAAGTTACTAACATGGCTTGGTATATAACTGACATAACAAATGAACCCAGAACAGAGAGAATATATTGAAGAAAAGAGAGAGTTCAAGACACATATGGATACCATTAGGATTAAAAACAGGTTAGGTGATCACGAAGATATGGAAGGAATTGAAGTTGAGATTAGAATGTGGATTCTCAGGGGTTTTAAGATCTTAGAAGCAGAGCAACACCAAGTGAGATGAAGTCTAGGGGGGCCTTGTCGGGGGGTCACCTCGTGGAGTGGAGCTCAGCTTCCAAAGTCCAGAAAGCAGCGAGGAAAGGTTGTGTAGGAATACGATCCAGTGGGTCAGGCAGAGTGGTCTGGGTTCTAAGCCCCAGCTCTACCACTCTTCAGTTGGGTGACCCTGTGCAAGTTACTAAACCTTTCCACGTCTCTTTTCTCATCTGTAAAATGGAGGTCATATTGGTTCCCAACTTTTAGAATTGTTGGGAGGACTAAATGGGATAATACATGTAAAGTATCTCACATTTGACATCTGATGAGGGCTCAGAACATACTTTTATTAATATTTAGTGTTAGCTTTCAGTATTTTCACGAATCATACCGTAGTGTCTATCCTTGGGAGGATGACAGAGCTTAAAGTGGAGAGGAAGACTGTGGATGGAATACTAAAGTCAGTGAAAAAGATACTGCATCAGGTTTTAGAGGTTAGTGCATGATTGGGTAAGGACTGTTAGAAAGCCTAACTAAAAATGCCTTCAACAATACTGACTACCTCAAAACAACAAATCCCCAGGTAGAACTGCTCCAAAGTTTAGTGCCATTGGCTTAATGATATCCTGAAAGACCCAGATGCTTTCTCTGCTTGTTGGCTTGTCCCCTTGGACTATTTCTCAACATGGCCCCAATATCATGGCTGAAGTTTCAGGTACCATTAGGCACTGAGTTTGAGGGATCCTTAGTGGATCTCTCTACAGTGTGAGAGGGCTAGCACCTATTGATTTCAGTTTGGGGAATAAGACAACGGAGAAATACCATTTAACATTTTGCACAAATGATGCTGCAATGAGCACCCTTGTAGATGCCTCATTATGCATATGTGAAGTATTTTGTAGGATGAATAGGGAGATGTCAAATTGCTTCCACAGAGGGCAACTTTTAAGTGTTGCAGAATCTTACAAATGCCATTACCACTTTACACACTCATTAGTAGTACAAAAAAAAATATTTCTTTACTTCCTATCCAAAGTTTGATAAGATTAAACTTTTAAATATTTGTTAATCTGGCAGATGAAAAACTTATCACATTGCTTTTTCAGTGTGCATTTTCTTGGTTACAAATGAAGTTGACTAGCTTCTCAAATGTTTGGATTATTTGCACTAAATTTTCTATGAGTTTCCTGTTTACAACTTTTGCTTGCTTTTCTATTAGGTTGTTCATGTTTTCTTCACTTATAGAAATTCCTCATATAGTCTAGATACTATATAACAATCCTTTGATTGCTATTTATGTCTATTTTTGTCTTTTAGCTTTGTTTAAGGTGTCTATTGTAGGAAGCTACTTTTAATTTGCACAAATTTTTTGTACTCTTAAGGTTCTTAGGTTGTTCTACTGGCAGTAACTATGCAGTTGTTTAATCTCCAGGGTCAACCCTGCCCAAAGTCAAGTACAGGAAGCCGTCTTCACAGTGTCATTTAAATAAGGAGAGAAAGGCTCAACTGCTCAAATATATTTCAATCCATGAGTCTGATGCCATGTCTGAATATTCCCACCTGAGTCATTCCCAAGGGACTTTCTGGGACCTTGGATTTTAACCATGTGAAGGATGTTATTATCTTGTTGAGACAGGATATTAGCCTATTAACAATACTTGTGCTCTCTGATTAAATTTTGCCATTTATTTTTATCAGAGGGAATGAGATGTACAGGGAAAGCAAAGAATGTTTGAAACAGTGCATGGCTCATGTGCTTGAAGAAATTTTATGGAAGGATTCAGGTAGCAAGGAGGTAGCTTCAAGACAACTTAAGAAAGGAGAAAGACAAAAAGGGAATACTCCCAAAACAAACCCTGATTTTTTTTCTCCCCTTAGGCTAGATTCCTCTAACATTTGGGTTACTTGCTAGGTTAATATCAAAATGTGATAACCTTCCACTGAAAGTAGATGCTACTTTGATTATTTCCTTAATTAAAGCAAACTTAAATAAGCAGTTCCACAGCTATGATTCAATAAATCCTTTCAAACATTCCACACGAAAGAGTCCTGTGATAAAGTCATTTCAGATGGAAAACAAGGGAATTAAAAAAGAAAAATGGCATAAAAGGCTTCTCTTTTGCCATGTGTTAAGTTGGGGGAATTTTTTCTATCCTTGTAAGCGGTTTTTAGTCTCTGAGGAAAAAAATACTTGAAGAAAGCAGATGTTGATGAGTCACATTTAAGCTCTTATAGTTTGAAACATATTTTTTATTTGTATATGAAGCTGTGGTCTGGAAGATAACTGGCTAAAATCCTTGACTAAAACCCTATGTTGTCAATACCAAAGAAGTTGGACTAGAAAATCTCTACGAATACTCCCAACTCTTGTATTCTACACTTTTTAATGAACTTTATGCTTTTTTTGCCTTTGCCCCCATTATGTAGCCACGAGATGATATAGCCCCCAGCCCCTTTTCTCCTCTGGCTATTTCTTTAAGTCACTGTCCAAGAATGAACAGAGAAGGAGTTAGGAAGGAGGAGAAAACTTTCAAAGTGTGAGAATGGGAGCAGCAGTCAGTCACAGTTGAGTAAATTTTTACAGATCGCTAACCACAAGTAGACAGACTAACCAAATGATCACAAGCATGATTACAGCTGAAGATAAGTTTCTTTATAACAAAGGACTGAAGACCTAACTGAGAAGTCACAAAAAACCACTTCTCTCAGGAAGAACCAACACCTGAGCAGAGATCTGAAGGAAGAAGAGGGGTTACAAAGTGAAAGAGGGGTGGGTTGCCTGTGGTAAGAGCATGCCAGGCAGAAACAACTAGCACCTACAGGGTCCTGCAGCAGGGGGCACAGTGTGTTCAGGGAAGTTGGAGGTAAGGGGCTGCATCCCCAAGGTAGTTAAGGGAAAACAGAGAGGATTTAGAATTGATTTGGATCATGGGAGCTAGCTCTCCCTCAGAGTCCTTGTTACTCTCTTCCTCCTCTTTCTCGCCTAGCAGATAAACAACACTTGAGCTAGGCATTGTTTTAAGCACTTTACACATATGAAGTCAACTCTAACTCAACAATAACCCAATGAGTATATGGTAGAATATATGAACTCATGATCCTACCTGAAAATCTCTGCTTCGCCTTTTTCTTCCATATATATATCTCTTTAAGATAGTAGACTTTTTTTTTTTTTTTTTTGGTAGGGACAAGCTTGGGGTTATTTGAGAAAAGAAAACAAAAAACAAAAAAAGGATGGGAGTATCCAAATGCGGTTTGGACATGCTCAATCCCAAGGCATGGGACTTAGGAAGAAAACTACAGAAAACTACAGTCCATTCCTGTGTAATTTATTTAATTTAAATATATAATATCTATTGAGTGCATACTGCATCAAGTACTATTCTGAACATTTTATATATTAGTTTATTTTATCTTCACACCTAACCCTAGTGATGCCCATTTCACAAATGAGAACACCAAGGGAAATCTCCAAGAATGTACAGCTGACAGTAGTGAAGAGAGGTGGGTGCTGATCTTGGGCAGTCTGTCTTCAGAGGCCACACTCTTAAGCACTAAACATCACTTGATCATCTGTATGACTGCCCAATGCCTTGCTACCTCCTAAAATGGTTCTCTTCTTTCTTCTCCAATAGACTCCCTTATGATACATTAGGAAACAAAGGTCCTCACGACAAACATGATATAGTCATTGAATTAACAGAAAATAAAGAAACTGGTGGAACTCTATAAGGACAACTACCAAGACTGCTTTTTCTTCAACAAATCAGAATATGGAAGTTATTTTGTGGCCAATGAACATGAAATACTTAAGATATGAGGCAAGCCGCCATGTAACTCTAGCTTCCTGAAACTGGTAGTATAAAAACTGCTCTAAGGCTGCTTTTGAGCAGGGATTATAGTCAATCCTACACCACTAAAGTAATTACAGTAGAAAAAAGAAAGACCATTTTCAACGAAGCTGCAGAATTTCTCTGATTTGCATTAAGAATTTGTCATTTTCTTGGCACATGTTTCTCCTTTCATTATTGAACTCTATGAGAGATCATGTGTTTCAAGTCTGCCTCACTTTCATTTAGGCTCAAATCAAATTCCAGAGTTTTCTTTCGGATGAAGGGGTTTCCCTAAAGCTAACCGGAGTTTACTGCACTTTTGTTGAGATCTAAACTAGCAGGATTTCAGTACCTCACTCATCACTCATCACTTTAATCGTTCCGTTGTATATATCCTCAGCTTTCTTGCTACTTTATTCCTCCATCTTACCCTCTTAGAAGATAATAAAGCACTTCTGTTGTGTTTTCTCTGTGCCCTTCCCCTCTCCTCCCCTCCCTTCCCCTTGCCTCCTCTTCTTTCAGTGCTTAGAACTGTCCATCTATTCACTCAACAACACCCTCTGAGTATATGGCAGAGTACATGGACCCAGATGCAGGTAGGTTGAGAGACAGGGTGGTGGAAGCATGTAAAAGATCTCCTCTAAATGCTCCTAGTTTCTCTGTAAATGGGAAACAGACTATACTCATTTTACAGGGGAGGAATCTGAAGCTCAGAGAGAGTAAGCAGTTTGTTCAAGACCACCTAGCTTCCAAGTGGCCGAACCATGATTTAAATCTAATCAGTCTGACTCCAGAGTGTATACTCTTCGCCTTCATGCACTGCTGCCAAACTCCTCTCTGGTTAACTTCAACTCTGTACTTCCCCACCTGACCCACCAGGGTCCTTCTGACACTGCTCTAACAGCCCTCCTCTGCACTCCCACCTGACACACTAGGCCCTAATTCAAGGAATTTCCTAACTTCTTGCTTCTTTCTGAAAGAGAAACAGTTGGTAACTTTTGTGAATTAGGCTGTAACTACTTTATAACTAACATGTCCTGCCCATCATCTGTCAGCTGCAAGGTACTCTGGTGAGCCACCACTTGAGAGCTTTACTCACTTTAACAGATTTCATTGGCATAGCTCTGGGTGGCAATCCAGTTTTTTGAAAATGTGCTCAGCCAGAAAGGCCCAAGTCCACGCAGCTGTGGCAAAGTTACAGTTCTGTGGTTTCATGTTAGTTACCTTATAGTTACTGTGTAATTAGTGCCGCTTAATGTATGTTACCAAAATAAATATATCTACCCCAGGAAAAAAAAAAGCTGAACATAGCTGAAGACTAATGACCATGCTGATTACTCTCCCTTCACATTCATGCTTTGGCACAGCCCTGAAAGCCTACTCTACTTTCCCAGTCAGTTCATTTCTTAATTACTTCACCTCTTACCTCTTTTCAAACTTTTGTTGCCACTTCTCCAGTCTTCACTCTGTAATGACTTGTTTCCCATTTCATTGAGAAAATGGAAGCAGTCAGAAGAGAACTTCCACATACTCCCCACACCACATCTACGGACCTACTTGCATTGGGCCCCATGTACTCTGCCTGACCTTTCACCACGGATGAATGTCTGTGTGCTTATCTAAATCCAGTAGCTCCTTACTGTGCACTGGATCCCATCCCCTCACCTTCTCCAGGATCTCTCTCTTTCAAATATACCCTCTCTTCTGTATCATCAATTTTCCTACCCCCATAAATCATTTCCCATCAGCAGACACATATTCTGTAATATTCCTATCTTAAAAACAAAAACAGACTTCTGGTTTCTGATCTGGCCTGTAAGGAGCTTGGCAATTGTCATTCTGTCTTAACAGCAAGTAAAAAGCTGAACAAATCGAAAAATCAACAATTTTTCTTAGCTCCATCAGAGAAGTGAGGTCATAGGCAAACCACTACCTCCCAAACTGGAGAGACAGGTAAATACAGAAAATCACAACTTACTGGAGCAGAAACCTTCATGAGAACCGGTGCTGGGATATGAAAACCTGAACTGTAATTGACAAATTGCTGGAGGCTCAGTGTGCAGAAGCCTGAGAGTTAAAAACTCCAGGGGGACCCAGTCATCAGCAGGTCCCCACAATTTTGTGAGTTTTATCTCCAGGAGCTTGACCTGGTTCTTACAGTGAATATCAGAGGAAAATTCGTTGGGTTTCTGGAAGGAGGAGGAGAAAAGAAATCATTTTGAAATACGTAAGAGCATTTTTTTCTTAACAAGTCCTGCCCATAAGAGAAACTATTTTACAGAGCCTAAACTACTGAGATTTTATCAGAAGGGAAATACCCAAGTCTAGCCCATTCTAGCTTTCCACTTGGGAGAAAGGAAATACCCAATTCCAATCCCTTTTAGCCTTCCATGTGAGGGAAGGGAAGTAGCTAACTCCATCCCCCTCTAGCCATTCTGTCCCACCTGGGGGGAAAACACTGAGACACACGCTTGTGAAGTTCACAGTTCAGAGGCACAGGCTCTCTAAAAGACTGAGACCTAAGAACACTTTCCCTTCCCCCACACCTTACTACCACATTACTAAAGGTCTATTTACCACAGTGCCTTTTAACCAATATATTATGTCTGGTTATAGAGGCAAAACACGCAGTTTGAAGAGACAGCAGGCACTAGAACTAGACTCCGATATTGCAGGGATGTTGGAATAATCAGACCAGGAATTTAAAACAACTATGATTAATATGCTAAGGGCTCTAACAAATAAAGTAGAGAGCATGCAAGAACAGATGGACAATGTAAGCAGAGAGGTGGAAATTCTAAGAAAGAATAAAAAGGAAATACTAGAGATAAAAAAGCTGTAATGGAAATGAGGAATGCCTTTGATGGGCTTATGGGCAGATAGGACACAGCTCAGAAAAGAATCTCTGCGCTTGAGCATATGTTAATAGAAATCTCCAAAACTGAAAAGGAAACAGAAGACTTTAAAAAAAGACAAAAAAACCCAGAACAGAATATCCAAGAACTGTGGGACAATAATAAAAGGGGTAACATACACATAATGGGAATACTAGGAGGAGAAGAAAGAGAATTGAAAGAAGGGACATCACAAAATATCCCATGAACATTTTAAGGATAATTATGCCCTTCACAAAAATTAATTCAAAATGAATCATATAGAAATGTAAAATACAAAAATTATAAAACTCCTAGAAGATAACATAGCAGAAAACCTAGATGACCCCTGATACAGCAATTACTTTTTAGATGTAACACCAAAGGCATGATCCATGAAAGAAAGAATTATAAGGTAGAGTTAATTAAAATTAAAAACTTCTGCTCTGCAATAGACAATGTCAAGAAAATGAGAAGACAAGCCTTAGAGTGGGCAAAAATATTTCCAAAAGACATATCTATAAAGTACGGTTTTCCAAAATATACAAAGAACTCTTAAAACTCAACAGTAAGAAAATCAACAACTGCATTAAAAAATGAGCCAAAGACCTGAACAGACACTCTATCAAAGAATACATACAGATGGCAAATAAGCATATAAAAAGATGCTCAAAATCATATGTCATTAGAGAAGTGCAAATTAAAATAACAATGAGATACCACTATACACCTATTAGTTTGGGCCAAAATCCAAAACACTAACGACAGCAAATGCTAGTGAAGATGTGGAGCAATAGGAACTGTCATTGCTGGTGGGAATGCAATATGGTATAGCCGCTTTGGCAGACAGTTTGGCAATTTCTGTCAAAACTAAACATGTCTCACCATAAGATCCAACAATTGCACTCCTTGGTATTTACTCAAATGAATTGAAGAGTTGTGTCCACACAAAACCTTGCACATAAAGATGTTTACAGCAGCTTGATTCATAGTTGCCAAAACATGGGAGCAACCAAGATGTCCTTCAGTAAGTGAATGGATAAATAAACTGTGGTACATTCAGAAAATTGAGTATATTCAGTGCTAAAAATAAATAAATTATCAAGCCATGAAAAGACATGGAGGAATCTTAAATGCATATTACTAAGTGAAAGAAGCCAATCTGAAAAGGCTACATATTGTATGGTTCTAACCATATGCCATTCTAGAATAGGCAAAACTATAGAGACCATAAAAAGATCAGTTGTTGCAAGGGTGGGGTGGGGGTGAGGATATGAATAGGCAGAGCACTGAGGAGTTTTAGAGAATTTGGTTCTGGAAAAGGCAAAACTATGGAGAAGGTAAAAGGATCAGTGGTGCTAGGGTTTGGGGGAGAGAGGGATGAATAGATGGAACACAGGATGTTTAGGGCAGTGAAACTACTAGGTATAATACTATAGTGGTGGATACATATTATACATGTGTCAAAACCCAAAGAATGTAAAACACCAAGAGTGAACCCTAATGTAAACTATGGACTTTGGGTGATAATGATGAGTCAATATAGGTTCATCAATTGTAACAAATACAGCACTCTTGTGTGGGACTTTGTTGGTGGGCGAGGCTGTATATACATGTATGCTCAGTAGACATGTGGGAAATGTCTCTATCTTCTGCTCAATTTTGCTGTGCACTAAAACTGCTCTAAAAATAAAGTCAATTTAAAAGCAAAAGAAAACAAAACAAAAACAAAAACAAAATAAAAAAACCTTCCTGGACCTCACATTCGCTTCCAGCTGCCACCTTATTTCTCTGCTCCCTTTAGAGAAGAACTCCTCCAAAGAGTTGCCTGTACTCGCTAGCTGTCTCTATTTCCCCTCTTCCCATCTCTCTTGGATCTATTCCCACCAAGCTTTTGCCCTCACTATTCCACTGAAATGTGGTCAATTCTCAGTCCTCATGTTACCTGAAATATGAGCAGCTGTGGACACAGTGATCATTTCATCTTTTTCAATAGACTGACTTCACTTGGCTCCTGGGACGCCCATTTTTAATGTTCCCCTCCTCCCCTGTGGGCCACTCTTCCTTAATCTCCTTCGCTGGTTTCCCCTCATATCTCTAAATGCTAAACATTGGAGTGTACTGAGCTCAGTCTTTGGTCTTCTTTGCTGTATCTACACTTACTTTCTTGGTGATCTCATCCAGACTCATGGCTTTAAATACTATTGATAACCGAGGATGCCTCAAAAAAACAAAAAAAAAAAAACCAATTCATGGGGTTGTAAGGAGGATTAAATGAGTTAATGCACACAGGCACTTAAAACTGTCTGGAACACAGTAAGTACTTTATATAATCAGCTAAAAACATGCTGGCTGTCTACTAGGCATCACAAACATCACATGTTTAAAACCAAATTTCCAATTTTTCTCCCTTAAGTTCTCGCTCCTGTAGACCTTCCTAACATCTTTAACTCCTTGCTTCCTATCATATTCCCCATTTAGACTATGAGAAAATCCGGGGGGTTCTACCTTCAAAATATATTCAGAATTCAAACTTTCCCATTATTTCATCACTATATCCTTGTCCAAGGTACAATTATCTTCTATCTGCTCTATTGAAAATTTGCTGATCTGTCTCCCGGGCTTTCTCTTATTTCCCTGTGGCCTAGTTCAACACAGCAACCAGAGTGAACCTTTTAAAATGTAGGTCAGATCGTGACATTCCTTTATTCTAAATCCTCCAATGGCTGTGCATCTTACTCAGAGCAAAAGCCAATATCTGTGCAATGGCCTGGGAGGCCCTAGATTAATTGGCTGCTTGCTGCTTCTCTGATTTCATCGCTTACCACTCTGTGTGGTTCACTCTGCTTCAGCACACTAGCTTCCTTGCTGTTTCTCCAGATATACCAAATACACGCCTTTCGCCATTAATTTTGCATTTGATTTCCCTCTGCCTGGAGTGTCCTTCCACCAGGTAACCTGCTCAATGTCTCTGCTCGTCCCCTCTTGCCTTCTCCAGTATCTCTCTCAAAGAATTTCCCTCTCTCCCCCGCATCATCAGGGCCACTAGGGGAAGACCTAGCCTGTATATTATGTAAAAACTTCAAAACCAGGTTCTTGATTACATCCTTTGAACATCTAGATCAAGCCTGGCCTAATGATAGCCCTACTCCTGGGCTGTTATATGAGGCAACCATGCCCTTTAGAGCTTATTACAATATGTGGCAAATAACTTGGAAGGTGTTGTACATAAAAAAAATCGTCATTAGTATATTTTAATCATAATTTATTCATATTTTAATGTGGTAGAATTGTATAATGAGTATTAGCAGAAGGAAAACTTTAATTTGTCTAAATAAAGGATGGAGAAATGTATTGCTGGATCTTTTCTTCTGGAGTCATTATTATGTTGTACAGCATGAAGAGAAAAGAGAAAAAAGAGGGGAAGGAGCTGACAGTTATAAACTGTCAGGCTTTGTGCTAAGTGCTTCACATGCATTTTATTCTTCAAAAACTCAGCGTCCCCAGGACAAATCTTTTTCTCCACATTTTACGGATGAGGAATGTTAGGTCAAAGTCATCTAGCTATTAAGGGGAATAGTCAGGATTTGTGACTAGGGATGTGTTACTCCAAAATCTATTCTCTTGCCATTTTCACCATGCTGGGTTTGGTCTTTAAATCTTTCTCCAATAAATAAGTCCTGTTTATTGAGTCAGTGAGTGAAGCCAGAAACCAAGTGGAAAAAAGAATTCTCTTCAGTCTTCAAATGTCAAGGGTGATAATATGTAGCTGTGTTCTTACCACTGAGCTTAAAATCTTGCAACTCAGGCTTTGTAGAAATATGAGGAAGAAATTACCCATCAGCACTTCTAATGAATTAGAGAATGATAAAATGTTACTGCACATAGTGACAGCATCCCACTTATCTCCTGGAACCCATTCAATGATGGAGAAGGATATGAATCAACTATAAATAGAATATATCGGCTCATCTGTTCTTACCGGATGCAGTGAAATTTAGTATCTAGGGCAAGGGTTGGCTTAAGGGTGCCTCTGAGCTTGCTTTTCAGTGAGCAAGTTTTCTTGAATAGCATACGTTTAAGAAATTATGATTATTGGACTTCCCTGGTGGCGCAGTGGTTAAGAATCCGCCTGCCAATGCAGGGGACACGGGTTCGAGCCCTGGTCCGGGAAGATCCCACATGCCGCGGAGCAACTAAGCCCGTGTGCCACAACTACTGAGCCCGCGTGCCACAACTACTGAAGCCCGCGCGCCTAGAGCCTGTGCTCTGCAACAAGAGAAGCCACCACAATGAGAAGCCTGCGCACCACAACGAAGAGTAGCCCCCCGCTCACCACAACTAGAGAAAGCCCACGTGCAGCAATGAAGACCCAACACAGCCATAAATAAATAAATAAATTATGATTATTTACTTTTACACTGTGATTTAAATAGTATAACATTAGAAACATTTAAAGAAAGATAATTTGATATTTGTCCCAAAAGAGACTGATTTTAAACTACAGTAAAAAACCTAGTTAATCCATTCAAGTCCACATTATTTATTAAGTGCCTATTTGTGTTCTGAACTCTGCTGGATACTAAGTACAAAGAGAGCATGGTGTACTCAAACTAGTCCACAGCCCCTAGAAACCCTTGAGGAATCCTTCTTCTTTTTCTCTTTTGTGAGTTCCCAGGCAATGCAAAAGCTATTTGGGATGAGCTATATCCCGGGCACAAAGCAGTCATTAAAATGGTTGGCCAGTTCACCTCCTTCATGGAACAAGGAGAACTGAAATAAGGGCAGGGTATTCTTTGTCAATCTGTTTCATAACCAACCTCCATTTAATCCTTTAAATGTCTTCTAAATTAATCTGTCTCACATATTTTTATTGCTATTCTTTGAATCTATGCCAAAATACATTACACATTCCCAATATTGAGATACTGAGAAATGGATACAAAAGTTTTCCAATACTGCTTGTGAATACATATATATTTAAAAACTCTACATTTGGGGTTTTTGTTGGGACAGCTGCTCTACCAAGGTTTATAGTTGATATTCTAGCTGTATTAATTTGATATCCACTTTCCTTTTAGAGTCAATGTTCAGTTCATTTGTTGCTAAAGATGTCCCCATCCCCATGAGCATTTTATACTGTGCCAATTAAAACAATATTTTAATCTATATAACATTTGTTTGTTTCTGCTCTCCCAACAATTTGCAATAGCAGCCAATCTCCATTTGGGGCCACCAGTGTGTTATCATGCTTTCCTTTCATATAACAAAGAAGTTGTTCATGGTGTTATATCATACAATTAGAAGATTCCAAGAAAAAGTTTATTCAAGTCCAAATCAGCCACACCTTTCAACACACATATACAGCAGTGTCTGTAAACAGATGGGAAAAACACTTGGCAAACAAGACTCCAATACAGCTGGGGGAGGAGGAGGGATGACACACTGGCTATGAATTTTTACTTCTGAGGTCAAGAGGGCCCTTGTGCCTACACTTCTGTACTCTTCAACCCACTTTGGGTCCAGATTCAAGAAATCCTTACTAGTGCTGGCAACCATGCCTTGCTTACATGGTTTCTGGCCATTGGGTGAGGCATCTGATGCTATGAATGTGCTTAGACATGAGGTAATTTTCAGGGACCCTAAGAAGCAAGGAATCATGACTTCTAGGTAAGCTTCTTCTTTCTTCTTTATCCAGTATTGGGATATACAACTTTTGTCAGTTTGTGGTCTGTGCATAAGTATGGGGGCCAAGGATGGAGTTGTGTAAGGAGAGAGAAACATTTCTTCTGTTTATGTTCAAACGTGGGACTCCAAAACATATGTATAGTAACACCTTCCAATTTGCAGGAAATATTAAGCTCCAATGTGTTATTTTGCTATTTTTCAGAAAGAAAAACCTAAGGGAATTATTGAAAGACTTACACAGTTGATAGAAACTAACTTGAAATTTGGGTAAACTCTGAAAATAAGATTTTTTTCATTTTAATATTGAATACATGAAGGAATTCAAGAATAAATTTTGTATATTAATACCAGATATGTATAACTTAATCCATTATTTCAAATTTTTCATTTATCATGTTAATTAGAAATTATTTAATTCTTTTTTTCTGGGTTATCTAATTCAATAAACATTAGAGAATTTGGTCAATGTAATTAAATCAAATCTAATTTACGCTCTAAATGGGCTAATGTCTATTGAATTATAAACATATTAGACCAAGACATTAATAATAACATTACTTGAAAGTTATTGTTGAGTAATTCATTAAGAACTGGAGGAAACTGGGGTGAGTGGGATATGCAAGTAAGGGGAAAAATCCACCATTTGGAGATCAAAACCTGGCTCTTTGATGGCATAACATAGTAGAATTAACTTGGCTACTGCTTGGGTTTGATTAAATTGACTGCTAAAGGAGATGACTATCTCTGGTAATATTCAGGACTCAGTAGGCAGCAAAAATTTTTCAGCCATTTTAAGAAGCAGGAGGTGATGAGCTCTTTACTGTGTGGGCTCTTTCTCTAACTATCTCAGGTGTAAAGGCTCACTGTAGGCTTCATTCCCCTGCACAAGCCCCCTCAGTACCTCAGGACTTCAAATCTCACTTTCTAGCCTAATCTGAAGGCCAGAAGTACTAGTTTACTTAAGTCATTAAAAGTCTTAGAAGAATCCAAGAATTGAGCCTATAATATTCCCTTACTTTAAGCAATGTTATTATATTTGACTGTAAACTTGCTTTTGGATTTTTAAGATCCTGAATCTTAATTATGGTTTCCTATGCCTAGAATGCTTTCAACCATGAAATCAGAAATCTCCCACGACTCCTCTTTTCATGTTCCAATTGTACTGAACTATGATCCACGCTTGCTCACACTTCTGTATATTTAGTTAAAGTATTATTATAAGAAGGTGTCTGTGGGATACCTTCTTGATCTTCTCTCTTAAGCGCTTCCCTCACAGGCTTTCATAGTGCACATGCATATCTCTATTACAATGTATTCAATATTAAAATCATCCATTTATTTTCCCATCTTCCCCATGAGACTGGGGTCTCGTGAAGACAGGTGGGTTGTTTTGTTTTGTTTTGTTTCTACCTCTGGTATCTCCTACACCTAGTATAGTGCATGCACACAGTAGTTGCATAAGTGTTTGCTGAATAAATGAAAAAGTTGAGATGCTTAACAAAGGCACAGAACCAGAGGGATTTGACTACTTTTTCCCCTCCATGTTTGACTGAACTAAAGTCATTGCTAATAAGACACAGCACCCAAGTGGTCCCTTCTCCTATAATGATTTTAAATGAATTACTCTGCAGCAACAAGTTGTCCATGTGAAGCAACCACAACAGCTTCACACAGTAAATGCTATGTATAATGACAGCATGTCATTCCAACTAAAAAGTTGTTATAAGAACTGTTGTAAGGGAAATGCCATGTGGAGAAGGAACGAATGAGTAGGTCCAGGAATGGAATGAATAGATTCATTAAATGGTTAAGCTTTTGCTTCAGGAGTTGACTGGTATCATTGCATGATCATTTGGATCCCAGGGTTCAGTATTCATTCTGAATGGCTCTGCTGTGCCTTGGCCCAATTAATTCATCTTGCATATCCATTGCCCAGAAGTAAGCAGTCGAATAGACTCAGATATTCTTCTAGTTAAATCATAGTAATGCCGATTTTCATATTGGTGATCACAATAGCCCCACAGTATATCAGCTAAGGTTAAGAATAAAGAACTATTCATAAAATAATACCCTTAAAAATGACTGAGATTTGATTCTGCTTCTGACACTTACTGGCTATTTGACCTTGGGACATTTTCTTAACCTCTCTGGAACTCAATTACCTTTTATGTAACATAGGGATAATAGCACCCAGCTCATATGGTTGTTATGAGGAATATATGAGATGACCAATCAAGTTGGTGTGGTACAGACATAAAAACAGATATATAGACCAATGGATCAGAATAGAGAGCCCAGAAATAAACCCTCACGTATATGGCCAAACAATCTGTACAAGACTGAAAAAGGGAAAAGGACAGTCTCTGCAACAACAGTGTTGGGAAAACTGGATATCCACAAGGCAAAAGTGATTTGGAAGCTTACCTTACACCATATTAAAAATTAACTCAAAATGGATGAAAGACCTAAACCATAAGGTCTAAAACTGTAACTCCTAGAAGAAAACTAGGGGAAAAGCTTCAGGACATTAGATTTGGCAATGATTTCTTGGATATAACATCAAAAGCACAGGCAACAATAGCAAAAATAGACAAATGGGACTATATCAAACTTAAAAATTCTGCACACCAAAGGAAACAAGCAACAGAGTGAAAAGGCAACCTACAGAATGGGAGAAACTATTTGCAAATCACGTATCTGATAAAGGGCTAATATCCAGAATATATAAGGAACTTCTGTAACTCAACAACAACAAAAAGCAGATAATTTGACTAAAAAGTGGGCAAAGGACTTGAAATGATAATCCTCCAAAGAAGATATACAGATGACCAAGAAGCATATGAAAAGATGCTCAATATCAATAATCAATCATAAAAGAAATACAAATCGAAATCACAATATCACCTCACACCCATTAGGATGGTCATTATCAAAAGAACAGAAATAACACATATTGTCAAGGATGCAGAGAAATTGGAACCCTTGTGCACTGTTAGTGGAAATGTAAAATGGTGTGGCCATTATGGAAAACAGTATGGAGTTTCCTTAAAAAAATAAAAATAGAATTGCTATATGATTAAGCAATCCCACTTCTGGGTATATATACAAAAGAATTCAAAGCAGGATCTTGAAGAGATATTTATACACCCATGTTCATTGCAGCATTATTCACAATAGCCAAGAGGTGGAAACAACCTGAGTGTCCACTGACAGATGAATGGATAAAGAAAATGTGGTATTTACATACAATGGAATATCATGCAGCCTTTAAAAATAAGGAAATCCTGTCCCATGTTGCAACATCAATGGACCTGGAGGACATTATGCTAAGCAAAGTCATCAGTCTCTCTCTCTCTCTCTCTCACACACACACACACACACACACACACACACACACACACTATATGATTCCGCTTATATTAAGCATCTAAAGTCATCAAAATCATAGAAACAAAAAGAAGAAAGGTGGTGGCCCAGAGCTTTGGGTAGGGGGAAGGAAAAAAGAGGAATTAGTGTTTAATGGGTATAGAGTTTCAGTTTTGCAAGATGAAAAAGTTCTAGAGATCTGTTGCAAAATAACGTGAACATACTTAACACTACAGAACTGACGCTTAAAAATCGTTAAGATGGTAAATGTAATGTTATGTATTTTGTGTTTTTTCTTTTTTTGCCACACACACAAAAAGAAAAAATCTGAAAGTCAAGGGTCTCTGTAATTACATTCCCTTCCTACTACAAACAACTACAAACATACTACATAAACACCATACTACAAAGACAAATATTGTTAACAGGTATAGTTTTAAAACATTCTTTTTTTTTATTTTAAAGGAATATACAGATACACCCATACATACTTTTCAGTAGAGTTCTCATACTTGCCTTTTTTCTTTTTAAATACTCAATAGAATATCATGGTCATCTTTTCATGTCAGTAAATGGAAAAATCTACTTGATTCTTTTAAACAACTGCATAGTATTTCACTATATGAATGTACAATATTTGGCAAATGTAGTACCACAGGTCTCAGAGGCTTCATACATCCCAAAAAATGAGCCCTTTAATGATAAAAATTTTTTAAATTAACAAATATTCATTGACTAAAAGCACAGCACTGGGGTGTGGGGAAGGCACTATAATGAATGACAGAGTTCCTGTCCTCAAGCAAACAATGCTCTATTATGGAAGCAAAGATACACACATAAATAAACAAGGTGGAAAGACATATATATTAATCATCATGTGAATTTTATACCTCCAGTGTGTGGGGAATCAAAGGTAGTTTCAAGGGAATGCATCTTCAGAACACTCAAGGATAGGAAGGATCTAGGAATGCGGAGATAGGGAGACTAGAGAAGAGGAAGAGAATATTTCACAAAGTAGAAACAGGTAGATCTACAAGACACACAAAACTACAGTATGTAATAATATAATAGCTACCAGTTCCTCAGTGCCTATGTACTAAGTACTTGGCAGCAAGTACTAAATATCTATGTACTAAGCTACATTCTTTACATATAATACCCCTTTCAGCTTCATAACTGAGGAATAAACATTTTGATCCCCATTTTACTAATGGGGTAACTCAGGATCAGAAAAGTTAAGTAAATATTAACATTGTAAGTTACTTGACTAAAGAAATGATAATATTGCAACATGGATGACCTTAAGGGCATTATGCTGAGTGGAATAAGTCAGACAGAGAAAGACAAATACTGTATGATCTCACTTATATGTGAAATCTAAAAACAAACAAAAAAACCCCAAACTCACAGAAAAAGAGATTAGATTTGTGGTTACCAAAGATGGGAGGTGAAAAAACTGGATGAAGGTGGGCAGAAGGTACAAACTTCCAGTTATAAGATAAGTAAGTACAGAGGGTGTTAATGTACAACACAATGACTGTAGTTAACATTGTTGTATGGTATATTTGAAAGTTGTTAAGGGAGTAGATCCTAAGATTTCTCATCACAAGGAAAAAACATTTCCCCCACTTTTTTTGGTATCTATATGAGATGATGGAACTTAATTAACCTTACTGTAATCATTTCACAACGTATGTAAGTCAAGTCATTATGTTGTACATCTTTTTTTTTTTTTTTAATATTCTTTTTGGCTGTGCCACACAGCATGTTGGATCTTAGTTCCCCAACCAGGGGTTGAACCCATGCCCCCTGCATTGGGAGCACAGAGTCTTAACCACTGGACCGCCAAGGAAGTCCCTACATCATACATCTTAAATGTATATATTGCTGTATGTCAATTACATCTCAATAAAACTGTAAAAGAATAATAATGTAAGAGAAGGAAGCTGAGATCAGAATAAAGAAGACTTTGAAGAGCATGCCTGAACATTTAGATTCTATTTGGTAGGTAATTTAGAGCCACTGAAGAATTATGAAGGTGGAAGACATGATTAAAACAATGTTGTAAGAAGACAAGTCTGGGGACTAGCAATACTCATATCAGACAAAACAGACTTTAAAACAAAGGCTATAACAAAAGACAAAGAAGGGCATTATATAATGATAAAGGGATCAGTACAAGAAGAGGATACTACACTTGTTAACACACACACACCCAATACAGGATCACCTAAACATATGAAGCAAATATTAACAAACATATAGGGAGAAACTGACAATAATACAATAATAGTAGGAGACTTTAATACCCCACTGATATCAATGACAGATCATCCAGACAGAAAATAAGGCAAGTGGTCTTAAATGACACAGTAGACCACTTGGACTTAATTGATATCTACAGGACACTACATTCAAAAACAGCAGAATACACATTCTTTTCAAGTGCATGTGGAACATTCTTCAGAGTAGGTCATATACTAGATAACAAAACAAGCCTCAACAAACTTAAGAGGATAGAAATTATATCAAGCATTTTTTCCAACTACAACAGTATGAACTAGAAATCCACTACAGAAAGAAAAACAGGAAAAGAACACATGGAGGCTAAACAACATGCTAATAAAATCTAGTGGCTCAACAATGAAATCAAAGAGGGAATCAGAAAATACCTTGAGACAAATGAAACTGAAAACACAACTTTACAAAATCTATGGGATTCAGGAAAAGCACATCTAAGGGGGAATTTCATAGTGATAAAGGCCTTCCTCAAGAAACAAGAAAAATCTCAAATAAACAACCTAACCTATCACCTAAAAGGATTGGAAAAAGAACAAACAAAGCCCAAAGTCAGCAGAAGGAGGGAAATAATATAGATCAGAGAGGAAATAAATAAAATAGAGTTTAAAGAAAAACAATAAAAAAGATCATTGAAACCAAAAGCTGTTTTTTAAAATAGATAAACAAAATCAATAAACCTTTAGCCAGGCTCACCAAGAAGAAAAGAGAGAACTTAGATGTGAAAGAGCAGAAATAACAACCAATACCACAGAGATACAAAAAACCATACGGGAATACTATGAACAGTTATATGCCAACAAACTGGACAACCTAGAAGAAACGGACAAATTTCTAGAAACATACAGCCTGCCAAGACTGAGTCAAGAAGAAACAGACAGTTTGAACAGACCTATCACTAGAAGTGAAATTGAATCTGTAATTTAAAAACTCCCAGCAAACAAAAGTCCACAACCGGACAGCTTCACAGGGGAATTCTACCAAACATATAAAGAAGAACTAATACCTATCCTCAAACTATTCCTAAAAATTGAAGAGGGAATACTCTCAAATTCATTCTACGAGGTCACCATTATCCTGATACCAAAACCAAAGACACTACAAAAAAAGAAAATTACAGGCCAACATCTTTGATGAATATAGATGCAAAAATCCTCAACAAAATATTAGCAAAGCAAATCCAACAGTACATAAAAAGGATCGCACAACATGATCAACTTGGACTCATTCCAGGGTCACAAGGATGGTTCAACATATGCAAATCAATCAATGTGATACACCACATTAACAAAAGAAAGATAAAAATCACTTGATCATCTCAATAGACACAGAAAAAGAATTTGACAAAATTCAGCATCCATTAATGATAAAAATTCTCAACAAAGTGGGTATAGAGGGAACATATCTCAATAATAAAGGCCATTTATGACAAACCCACAGCCAAAATAGCAGTGAAAAGCTGAAAGCCTTCCCTCTAAATTCAGGAATAAAACAATGATGCCCACTCTCATTGCTTCTATTTAACATAGTATTGGAAGTCCAGCCACATTAATCAGACAAGAAAAAGAAATAAAATGTATCTAAATTGGAAGGGAAGAGGTAAAACTGTCACTATTTGCAGATGACACGATACTCTATATAGAGAACCCTAAAGTCTCCATCCAAAATGTATTAGAACTAATAAATGAATTCAGCAAGGTTGCAGGACACAAGATTAATATACAGAAATCTGGTGTGTTTCTATACACTAATAATGAAATATCAGAATGAGAAAAAAAATTTAAATCCCATTTAAAATCACATTAAAAATACCTAGGAATAAATTTAAGCTGGTGAAAGACCTATACTCTGAAAACTATAAAATACTGATGAAGGAAACTGAAGATGATTCAAAGAAATGGAAAGATATCCTGTGCTCTAGGGTTTGAAGAATTAATATTATTAAAATGGCCATACTACCCAAAGCAAGCAATCTACAGTTTTAATGCAATTCCTATCAAAATACCCAGGACATTTTTCACAGAACTAGAACAAATAACCCTAAAATTTATATGGAACCACAAAAGACCCTGAATTGCCAAAGCAATTCTGAGAAAAAGGCACCAAGTTGGAGGTATAACCCTCCCAGACTTCAGATTATATTACAAAGATACAGTAATCAAAACAACATGGTAATGGTATAAAAACAGACACATAGAACAATGGAACAGAATAGAGAGCCCAGAAATAAACCCACATACCTATGGTCATTAATCTATGACAAAGGAGGCAAGAATATACAATGAAAAAAAGACAGTCTCCTCAACAAGTGGTGCTGGGAAAACTGGAAAGCCAAATGTAAAACAATGAGATTAGAACATTCCCTCACACCATATAAAAGAGTAAACTCATAATTGTTTGAAGACCTAAATGTAAGACCTGAAACCGTAAAACTCCTAGAAAAGAACATAGGCAGAACACTCTTTAACATAAAGCACAGCAAAATTTACTTGGATCAGTCTCCCAAGGCAAAAGAAATAAAAGCAAAAATAAACAAATAGGACCTAATTAAACTTAAAAGCTTTTGCACAGCAAGGGAAACTATCAACAAAATGAAAAGATAACCTACAGAATGGGAGAAAATATTTGCAAATGATGTGACAGACAAGGGCTTAATATCCAAAATATACAAACAACTCATACAACTTAATATCAGAAAAACAAACAACCCAATCAAAAAATGGGCAGAAGATCTGAATAGACATTTTCCCAAAGATACACAGATGGCTAACAGGCACATGAGAAGGTGCTCAACATCATTAATTATTAGAGAAATGCAAATCAAAACCACGAGGTATCACGTCACAACTGTCAGAATGGCTGTCATCAAAAAGTCTACAAATATACGTTGGAGAGGATGTGGAAAAAAGGGAACCCTCGTATACTGTTGGGGGGAATGTAAATTGGTGCAGCCAATATGGAAAATTGTATGGAGAGTCCTTAAAAAACGAAAAGTAGAACTACCATATGATCCAGCAATCCCACTCCTGGGTATATATCTGGAAAAAACAAAACACTAATTGCACCCCAATGTTCATAGCAGCACCATGTATAACAGCCAAGACATGGAAGCAACCCAAGTGCCCATCAACAGATGACTGGCTTACAAAAATGTGGCATATATATGCAATGGAATATTACTCAGCCATGAAAAAGAATGAAATACTGCCATTTGCAGCAATGTGAATAGACCTAGAGAATATTATGCTCAGTGAAATAAACTGGACAGAGAAAGATAAATACTGTATGCTATCACTTATATATGAATCTAAAAAATAATACAAATGAATGTATATGCAAAATAGAAACAGACAAAATAGACATAGGAAACAAACTTGTGGTTAAGAGGAGAGGGGAGCAGGGAGGGCCAAATTAGGGTTATGGGATTAACGGATACAAACTATTATATATAAAATAGATAAGCGGACTTCCCTGGTGGCGCAGTGGTTAAGAATCTGCCTGCCAATGCAGGGGACAAGGGTTCGATCCCTGGTCCAGGAAGATCCCACATGCCAAGGAGCAAATAAGCCCGTGTACCACAACTACTGAGCCTGTGCTCTATAGCCCGCGAGCCACAACTACTGAGCCCGTGTGCCACAACTACTGAAGCCCATGCGCCTAGGGCCCGTGCGCAACAAGAGAAGCCACACAATGAGAAGACCACACACAATGAAGAGTAGCCCCCGCTCGCCACAACTAGAGAAAGCCCACACGCAGCAACGAAGACTCAACGCAGCCAAAAATAAATAAATAAAGTTCTTAAAAAAAATAGATAAGCAACAAGGATATGCTGTACAGCACAGGGAATTATACCCATTATCTTGTAATGACCTATAATGGAGTATAATCTACAAAAATATTGAATCACTATGGTATACACCTGAAACTAACACAATATTGTAAATCAACTATACTTCAATTGAAAAAAAAGAAGGCAAATCTGGTATTGCTGTGGATGGATTAGTTACAGGAAGGAAGGAAATAAATTAACTAGTGTACAGTGATCATATGCCCAAGTTTGCAAGGGACAGTCTGAGTGTACAATAGTCCTAGTATAAGTGTTAAAAGAGCCTTCTTCACCCTCCATAATGTCCCTTTTACACTCAAAAGTGTCCTGGTTTGGAAGAGAAATAACCATGTGACTAAATATGAAGGGAGATGAGAACCTGAGTAATATAGGATAGTGGCAGTGTGAACAGAAAGGAAGATGGATGTGAGAGAAATCTTGGCATGGTAGAATAATAGGTATTTTTTTAGTTCAAGTGGCCGGATAAGAAAAAAAAATCTCAAGAATGGGTTAAAAAAGAGATTAAAGAAAAAGGAAGGAGAAAAGATTTAGGAGAGAAAATGATGACTTTAGTTTGGAATCTGATATACTGGCAGGATATCATGTTGAGCTGTGTGGTAGCTTATTGGAAATGTGAGGCTGGAATACTGTTGCACATATGGAAATTATAACTGAAATCATGAGAGTGAATGAGACTGCCAAGGAATAGAGAATAATCAAAGATGGCAAAGAGGCCTGAAGGACCTCAAGGAATACCTATTTAGAAAAACTCTCATCTTGTAAATACTAAATGAGGTTAATAGATAGTTCTATAATGACCTGATCATCTTGAGCCCAGTCAAAATTACCAACTGCCCACGTGGAATGCTGAGTTTGAAAGTAGCTGGTCAGGAAACCAAAGGGCACCTTCACAAACTGTTTCCTGCTTTTTATCATTTCATGACATTTTTATCAACTTTTTTCTTTTGAATGTGAACTCCCGAGTGTTATGTTATATATTTTTAGCCCAGGACTAGAGTGATAGATAAAAGATTAAAAACAGCAGTAAGTGATATGGGCCACTCAAGTATCTACATTCTGTCACTCATTTTCCTGTACATTAATATATGTATAAGAATAATAATGTTATTGTTTCCTACATAACTTGCTGTAGATTGTCAAGCTGAGGGTTCTTCCCACCATTATCAGTGATGACATGAAGACTAAAGAACAGAATTAAGCTCTGTATTATTAGTGCATTCAGAACTACATGGTATATTGACAAGTTGCTTAGTGTTCATATGTGAAAGCCCAGGACTTATGTTTCACTTATAGAGAAAGATAAATTTTACCTATGGAAGACCAGGTACACCTTAAAATTACTATATGGCACTGATAAAAACATATAAAAGGGCATTTCAGTTTAATTTCAAGCCTGCTTTGACAAGTGAGAAAAAAGGTGCATTTAAAATTTTTACATTTTGAAAGGCTAATTCATATTCTTTTGCCCTTAAAACAAAGCCATATGAAAATACTTCAAATGCAAAACTCTATTTAACTGTCTAGAAAGTTGGAGTTAAACAGCAGGAGTACTGGCATGCTTTTTAAGCTTGTCTCCTTTTAAAAAAACTTTGATGTTTCAATAAGTATCAATAATATACATCATTTACTACAAGTCTAACTGAAAATAGTGACTTCGCAATTATTTATCTTTTCCCTCATTTAACAAAATTCATTTTTGGAGGGAAAACAGTTTTAAAGTAGACCACGTATTTATCCATATATCTAAAAACAAATGGTACAGTGCACTGGAGTTATATTAAATTTATGGAGGAGAAATAGAGCAGGATAATGAATCTTTTCAAGCAATTTCAATACATTTCAAACCTTAAACTACTGTCAGAAAGACATAGTGCAGCAACTCTGCTATGATTCTCTGAAAAGCAGACAATGTGTTTTTAATACCTGCTTGGAAGAGAAACATATATGTATCCAGTTAAAAATTCAGATTCTTTGCCAATATTGTGAAATGAATTCAGGCAATATGGGAATCTGCAATATGCAATTTATTACTCATCAGTGCAACCAATTTTTCCAGGTTGGCATTGGGCCTTTCAAATGTAAAATTGATAATTTTTAATATGATCACCATGGGAAGCTTGCTCCTGATGGTAAAGCACATTCAGTAATAAGTTGTAAACAGTCACTAAATGACTGGCTAGAATTGCTCTAGACAATACACTGTTTGACATTATAAATGGTTTCATCTTTGTTTTTTGAAAATGGACTGCAATATTCATGTCATTAAAAAAATTCTGTGAGGGACTTCCCTGGTGGCGCAGTGGTTAAGAATCTGCCTGCCAACGCAGGGGACAAGGGTTCAAGCCCCAATCTGGGAAGATCCCACATGCCATGGAGCAACTAAGCCTGTGCGCCACAACTACTGAGCCTGCGCTCTAGAGCCCGCGCGTCACAACTACTGAGCCCATATGCCACAACTACTGAAGCCCGGGTGCCTAGGGCCCATGCTCCGCAACAAGAGATGTCACCGCAATGAGAAGACCGCGCACCACAATGAAGAGTAGCCCCCGCTCGCCGCAACTAGAAAAAGCCTGCGTGCAGCAAGACCCAATGCGGCCAAAAAAAAAAAAAAAAAATTTCTGTGACCCATTTTGGGCAATGTGTTTAGTAAATAGCCTGTGCAGATGCTGAGCATCCCAGGATGATTACACGGCTAAATAATTATGTGGATGATATGTACAGAGGTTGAGGTAAAATAAACTGTTATCTTCTATGTTGCCTGAATTTCTAGAGCCTAAGTTTTAAAGTTAAGATCTTAAACAGGTTATTATCACTGCAAATGTTTTCCCCATTTTTAGGGTGCTGTTAACTTCAGTCTTCATCATCAATATATGGGCAAGTAAATGAACCAAGAAAACAAAAGTGGTCAAGTATCCAAATATTTCTTGAACCAAGAAATACATAAGTATTTCTTTATACTATATTCGCATATACAGAATTTCTACTCCAATACTTTTGGAACCAAAAGATCCAATTTAAAGCAACAGCTTTTAATTTAAACATATGGAAATGAAAACAAGACATAAAGATATATTTGTATCTTCTCTGAGAAGGTCATCCACTAAATATTTCAGCTTCTATAAAGTTCTATAGTTATTGTGGGTTTTATATAAAAAGCCTTGAAAAAGAGAGAGCAGTAATTTGGGGGACTCTTGTTCACAGAATCATTTTAAATACTGATATATCTCTTCAACAGTGAATTCAAAAAACTATGTAAAAGATCATTTTCTCAGACACTCAGTAGACTCCTGAAGTTCTTTCCCTTGAAGTTCTTGATATTTATTTATATTACACCTGAGTTGCTTTCATGAGATTTTAATACTTTATACTAAATTCACATATAGAAAATTTCTATTCCAATACTTAATCATTAAAAAAGAATCTGGAAAACCAGATATTTTGGGGAATATGAACATTCTTAATATTAGCAAAACTATTTCTGTCAAGTAGATTTTTATGAGTAGTACTGACTAAACACATAAGTTACCCAGGTAAACATAGGAAATGTGGTGAAGAATTAACTAGGGGTTTGGTACTTTGTGAACACCCACATTCTTAGCAGATTTTGTAGAGAAAATCAATCAGGTTTCATTTAAATATTTCCTGTATCAAAAAGTGGTGAAAATCTAAATTCAGATTTTATTTCCACTTCTGGACAAGATGACGCAATGAATCAGATTTACCTCCTGCTTGAAACAATTAAAAAATCAGATGTAATATATAAACAATTGTTTTCAAGATATAAATATCAGAAAATAGGCAATGATTTCTAAGAGATGGGAAACAAAAGTGACCCCCATGATTTTTCCAAGCTTACTGCCTGGAGTTTCTAGCCAAAGGATAGGAAGGGGAAACCCAGGAGAAGATGGAGTCTAGGGAAGCCAAGGCAGCTAGAATTTGCAAGGCAAAGTGCCAGGGATGAAAGCCACACACAAAGAGAACTCTGGAGACACACAAAGGGTCCCTCTTGTGTCTTCAACTGAGTACTACTGACTAGCCCATGCATGTTAGGAAACTACCTAAGGCTGGAGAAAAAAACCACTTGACAGTTTTAGAGAGAATAATAATAACAGAAATACCTGTTAATTGAATGAATAAAAGCTAATTCTTTCTTCTTTGCCTATAAACAGAAAGCAAGGAACAGTGAAAGGGTAAACATACAACATTAAAATGGGTGGGGAGGGGAGTATTTGGAAATACATTTTGTACTAATGCCATTCAGGTTTATTTCTGAAGATGTCATGAAATTTTGTGGATGTTGCTAAATTCTAGTTTAAAGTTAAAATGCTGTGGGCTTCTACTAATTTCTATCTTTGTAGTTTTTACTGAGAAACAAGGTATTATCTTTATTAAGAAAACACTGCTATTACCAATGGGATATGCACCAGAAAAAAGACAAAAACCCAAAATACAAGACTTTGGTAGTCCACCTACCTCTCATACGGTATTCCTTGTGATACATTCATTGCAACATGTATATGAGTTCATATGGTACGAACACAGTGTTTTAATACCTGGAAGCTTTAATATAATAGTGTATGTATCAGAATCACAGACCTGAACTTAATATATAGAGTGAGGAGTAGCCTGCAGCTTGTGATCCTGAAAGTTCTTTATACGAAGTTCAATACCCAGAATACGAATGGAACTCATTCAATAATACTATTAATTATCTGTATTAACTTGTCACAAACTCCCTCTGTGTACTTTGTGTGTTAAAACCTGAGGATGGATGCAATGCTTTCTTAATGATCTGCTATACCTAAATGTGTGATCCTGCAGCTTCATTTTTATCACATTCTAAATCACTTAATGATCAGAATGGACTAATTCAAATATTAAAAATATATGGTACAACAATTACACAATTTGGTATCAGTCCATCCATGGTGGGCCTACAGTATTATGGAATCGTTTGTGCAAAAATAAATTAAAATTCATAATTTAATTATTTTGCATTAGAAATATTTTGGCAAACAAGGGATCATTATAGGTTGTAACTGTTATTGAGTACAGGATAAAACAGTGTAGGGGTGATGTAATCTCCTAGATGTTAACAAGAAAATAAAAAGTTCTTATGTTTTGGAAAATGATCTCATTTACAAATTATATGGAAATAGGTGCAAAGCCATAGTTCTCCTCCTGTAGAAGGCTTACATTATAAGTTTCTAAATTCCTAAATCACAAATCTTTAAAAATGAAGCTAAGTCATCACGTAATTAAAATTAGATTACAGAGACCTACTATGTTTACAATGGAAATTATATAAAAGAGCAATGTGTAAGAAAAAACTAAAGTTATGTGTAAATGAGTTTGAAAAGCAAGAGCCAATTTCAGATTTATTGCACTAAGACACGGTAACTGCACTGTAAACAATATTAGGCATACCTCGGAGATATTGCAGGTTCAGCTCCAGACCACCACAGTAAAGTGCATATTGCAATAAAGTGAGTCACACAAATTTTCTGGCTTCCCAGTACATATAAAAGTTAAGTTTATACTATAGTCTATTAAGTATGCAATAGTATTACATCTATAAAAACAAACATTAAAAAACAGCATTAATCTAAAAATAACACTGTTGGAAAAATGGCGCTGATATACTTGCTTGATGCAGGGATGCCACAGATCTTTGGTAAAAATGCGATATCCGTATTTTATTGTACTTCGCTGAGTAAGTCTATCAGTGCCATTTTCCAACAGCATTTGCTGACTTTGTGTTTCTGTGTCACACTTTGGTAATTCTTGCAACATTGCAAACTTTTCCATTATTATAATATTTGTTTTAGTGATATGTGATAGGTGATCTTTGATATTAATGCAATGACATCCTGAAGGCTGAGATAATAGTTAGCATTTTTTAGCTATAGCTTTAAATTAAGGAATGTACATTGTTTTTTGGACATAATGCTATTGCACACTTAATAGACTTCAGTATAGTGTAAATATAACTTTTATGTGCACCAGGAAATCAAAAAAATTCATGTACTTGCTTTACTGCAATACTTCGCTGTACTCTGGTGGTCTGAATCAAACCCTCAATATCTCTGAGGTATGCCTGTATATGTTACTTTAGAAGCAAATTTAATTTTGCATTTTGATTTTTTCAGATTTAAATGCTTTTTTGCATTCTCTGAGCATATATTGTTTTTCTAATGAAAGACACTTATAGGCTAGATGAAGGCTGTCCAAAATTTAAAGAATTGTGGGTTTCAAAAATTACTTCCACAATGTAGCATTTTCCTTTTAACTCACTGATTAAAGAAAATTTGGTTTTCAAAATCACATGCTTACTGTAAGGTAGTAATACTTTAAACTGAAAATGTTGCATTATTAAATAAAGCATAAGTAACATCTAAAACTTTTTAATAAAAAGAATGAAACAAATCTTTCGTAGAAAGTATGTAAGTATACTTCCACTGTAGATGGGAAACTTGGCTCATGATATTCTACATTTTAAAAATGTCAATTATGGTATAGTACTGAACAGCCAGGAACTCAATTTCTTTACCAACTTTGATGTTATCATTTGACAAGATTTACAGTCATGTTTTCTTAGGTTTTACAATTCAGAAGCACTTTAACTCCTCTATGCAGATGAAGAAACTAAGGTTCAGAGATTTAAAAATCATATAATTTATCTGAGGCAAAAATTAATTAGGGCCCAGGTCACCTGAACTTGTAGTGCTATTATCTTAAAATCCATTTATATTTGCAAATAACAAAAGAAGCACTGTATTAATATTTGAAAATATACTTACATAAAAATGATAAAAAGGTATAACTAGTATTAAATATGTGACTGGCAAATTATGTCCATTTTAAATGTATCACCCTAATTTTTCAGGGGATCTCAATGTCAAAGGCCCCCAGCCCAGTTTTCTTGTGAATTTGTTTACACTCTCTCAAACAGAGTAATCAAACTTTATCAGGTACTATTATAACACCATGGATCTCCACAATGATGCTTTAGTAGTATTTGGTTCAACTGTAGGTGGTACGTAATTAGGTTGATGATCCTCAATTCAGTAACTACCCTTTCATATAACATCACCTATGGTCTCTTTCTGAGGCGAAGTATTGGTGTTACTAAGCTCATAGTAGGGCTATCTGCACTCTACACAGTCCTATAATCAGTATTAAGAGACCCCTTTACGTGTCTGTGCCTTCTGTGATAGTTGACTCCAACAGATATTTAGTTAAAATTCTCAAGCTAGAAATGGTAAGAAAACTTTCATAGAAAAAAACCTTAAAAAAAAAAAAAGGCCCATACTTGGATTTTAATGTATCACGGTCTTTATTTACAACTTCATTGGCAAAAAAGAAAAGGAATAGTTTAAAACAGTCTAACACAGGGCACTGCAGCTGATCCTGGCAGATTAATGAAGTTTCATTTTAAATGTCCATCTAATTGTCCAAAGATATACAATACTGAATCTGCATATGCAGTTTCCTTTATGAAGTACAGGCTCATATCTCAGGCAGTCTTTTAAACATATAAATACAAAGGAAATAAAACCACTCATTAAAAACTGCATTAAATGAAGGGTAATTTAAATTTATGTTGTCCTTGTAATAACGCATGCCCAATGAAAATCAAAAGCTGGAAAAGCAGTTACACTTCCTACTTGAGTGGACAGTTACAACAATCAATCATTTTCTGCAATGACCATTATATTTTTAATTTATCATGAACTACTCTGAACTTACTATGAGATGTAGCCAAAGTCAGAAGACAAGATGTAGGGAGAATATTCCTTTTTTGGAGAGTAAGCCCTCCAGAATCAGCATGGGAAACAAACATCCTGTTGAAGAATTCTAGGTGGAAAAAAATTAATGTAGTCAATTTCAACTCATGCTGAGCTGGCTTAATTTTTTCATTGACTTCTTTGGTGTCATTCTTCTAAATCAAGTGTGTTTAATTCTTCTTCTAGTTCATCCAAATCTTCCCCAGTAAAAAGATTTTCATCAACAGGAACAGCATCGATGACTCCATTTTCCTGTCCCTCCCCTTCGTTGTCCTCTTCCAAATCACTTCTTTCACCATTTTCAGCCCTACCTCCGGAAGCTTCACTTAATTTGTTTTCTAAAAATAAAAACTGAAATCAGTAAGGCCTAGAAAAAGAAAACACTAGTCCATTAGCAACGGACAGTCACAGACTGATATACTTCTTTTCCTTTTTCCATGAAAGCCTTCCCTAAGATTACTCCAACAAGAACTGCTCTTTTTCTGAGCTTATTTGTATCAATTATCTATACCTACTATAAAATATGTCTTTCACTGTAGACATCTGACTGCTTAATGGTTCATACATTTGAAGGCAAGATTTATCTTATACAACCTTGTGTTCTCTACATGACCCAACAATTAGGTTTTTAAACAGTCAACTTCCACATATTTTGTTTGAATAAATGATTATGGAATTAAAAAAAAACATTTATGATAAGCAGCTACTTAGCTTTTGGATTTACAAATAGTAGTTAAGTCACACTAGTTGTGATGCTGTAAATGAGTGTGAATGCAGAAATATTTCATCTTGTCATCAAACTGTGGGAAAAAAAACACCCTGGGGCTATGGAGCTACTTTTCCTTTCAGGCTATAATTATATGACTGAGAAAACAAAAATGCTGCCTTTTCTTGTTCAATGACATCAATATTGAACACACAGAATTTTTAATAGCCTAATTTAAAGTTATTTCAAACATCTCTGATGACAAATTCTTGGGAATTATAACCTCTGAGGTACTTGCAATTGTGCCTATTGTCTCCAAAGCCCTACTTCTCAAAGGAGCAAATCAGTCTGCAGATTGGCATTAAGACAATAGTCTGACAGCATTCTCAAATCTCAGGAGAACAGGCCAGTTTTTCAAGTTATAACTTTTATTCCTTCATTGTAAAAACAAGGGTTAGCTTTTTTTCCCTCAACTTTTGCCTTGATCAGTAGTCTACCTTTTTCTCTCACAGCAACCATGCCAAACTTTTACTTTTTTCTTCAAATCCTCACTCAAGGCACAATTAGATATAAATTGTATCAGCAATCCTTATTTCCAAATACACCTAGCCAGCCTCTCCTCCATTCTCACTCTTAACTGAACTCATTATTTATACTTCCAGATCTTGCTTCTATACCTAATATTGTTTCATTTTTAATTTTCATTCTTTCCCAGATCCTTTTTCTCTGGCCAACACATATATTTAGATTTCCCATATCCTAAAAGGCCTTTCTCATGACCATGTCTCCCCCTCAAAGTTCTTAAGAGTGAGTGATCTGTAGTCATTTTTTTCTCCTCATTCCTCATACCACTGCAGTCCCAATGAAAACTGTGTACCCTATTCCTACAAGTCCTTCCCTAATCACAATTAAGGAATTATTTCTAATTCTCATCCTACTTAATCTTCCTGAAATTCTTCTTAATTTTTCTCTGTCCTTCTCAGTGTCTTTCCCAAGCTTTTTCTCTTTTGACTACTCTAAAACATTGATATTTTCTGCAGTCTGTTCTAGAATGTTTTCATCGTATGTATTGTGCCTGGGTGTGTTCATTCACTCTCAGCTACCAATGCAGATGACTTTCAAACCTTTTCCTCCTGGTAATGTCTACACAGTATCCTAGACAACGACACTTTTGATAACCAAAATATCTCATACTCATGAGGTCCTGAACTGAACTCATTAGCTACATCTCCAAACTCATTTTGTCCCCTTCTAGTTTGTTAATGGCTTCAATATCCAACCAGCCACCCATTTCCACAGCCTCCACTGTTTACTACTTTTATATACGGCCAAATCACATGTTTATATGTTACCAGTCTGATACCTGCAGGCATCTAAGTTTGCCAAGCCTGGCCTAACCCCCTTTAGACAGTTTCTGAATTCTTAGAATTACACAAAAGTCAGCATACTTACCATCCTTTTCTGAAGTATATGTGCTGAATCTTTCAAGACTGGCTACAGTAATACCTGTCTCATCTACATCTCTTGGGATGTACAGGCTTAAATCTATGTCATTTACGCTCACTGAATCATCAACCTTTAAAAACACATAGAAAAGAAAGTGTTACTAATAAGAATAGTTTTCATAAATTACTTGCCCTTTACCTCTGACATTTATCTTAATGAAATAAAATTATTAATAATGCCAAATGAAAACAAATGACTATTGCCAAAATTCACTTTTTTCTAAACTTCTTGAAAAAAGAATAGCAATGCCATACTTGAAGCTTCTTCCTCTGACATCATATTTTTACATATAGAGTATATTTCCATCTTTCAACTCAAAGGCAGAAGTCAGAATTTTATGATAACCATATGGAAAATGAAAAGCTATTTGCTAATACTAAGTCTCTGTATCACCAAAGAATTCTGCTGCTGTCTCCTGCTCCCTTCTCTGTACTTTTTAGTGTCTGTCTCATGATTTTTTTTTTTAGTATCAAATATTAAACAAAAACCTTTTTTCTTTTAGAGGGAGAATAAAACATATTTTACAGCTAATACACATAAGCATTTAACTATATATTAGGCACTGCCTTAAGTTCTATAAAGAACTGTAAATAAACATAAACTTATAAACTCATTTAATTCTCACAAGTACTCTGTGACGTAGGGATTATCATTATGTCCGTATTACAGATGGGGGTGGAGGCCTAGCATGTAACTAATTTCCCAGGTTAGAGTCAGGATTTGAACCAAGGCCCCAAAGTTGGTACTCTTAACTATACTGCTCTACTGTCACTCTCTACTGTTTCTCTCAATCAACATGAGAAGATGAGGTGACAAAGCTTCCTCTTACCTCATCACCACCCGTTCCCTGGGTATAACGGGTATCATCTGCTTCCTCATCATCATCATCAACCAGTTCAGGACGAAATTCAAACACCTCACGACCACTGATCTATTCAAATAGACACATATATCAACTCAGGACAAAATTCAAACATTTCTTGGTCACTGATTTTAGACATACACATAATTAAATAAGGATAAAATCTTGCATAATACAGAAATTATAAAATGAAAGAAAGAATAGAGAATCTATTTGGGTGAGTTTGGGACATACCACTAATGCTTTCCCTGCTTTGAAGTCTGCTTTCCTTCTTTCCATATCTTGCTCAAGTTTATCAATCTTTTCTTGTCTTTTTCTTTTCTTCCATGCAAGAAAAGATTCTAGAGTGATTTTGGTAACATTTGGACCTAGGGCAGAACGCTGCAAAGATAAAAAAGTTAATTTTCTCCCCCTAAAGTCATCTATGATGCTATGATCTAATAGTTTTCTCTTACTTCAATTAAGCCCTTGCTTATGACTGTTATGAAGACATTAAATTTAGAATAAACTGATTTATTTTCACTTTACATGGCAAGGAGCAAAATGCATGTCCAGAGATACAAACATTTCTAAACATTATAAAATATATTATCCTGAGCTAGATGTCTTTTCAAAATTGAAGATGAGTAAAACTTGTCATGAGAAATAGTTTTAAAATAAGTCAATTGCTGAAAACAATAAATACGAAAAGCACCATGACAATATCCAAGTTTCATTTGTGATCCTCAAGAGATGAGAAAAAAAACTAAGCAAAAGGAACCATCTGCTTTCCTCAGGGCCAATAATCAAATAATAAATATACAGAAAAATAATACTTGCTGAACATCTGCCAGGTATTCAATGTTAAATACTTCATACACATATGCTAACACATCCATCTCCACAAATAAGCAAACAGAGGGTGATGGAAAATTTACCAAAGGTTATTAGCTAATATGTGGCAGAACTAGGATACAAATAGTAATCTCAAATATATCTGACTCCAAAGTCTACATTTTCTATCACAGTATATTGCCTATGTGAGACACCAAACAGTATGTCCTTTTAAGAAATGTATATAATCTCAACATTAGACATGTACACAACACATTTAGATTACCCAAGACAAGGCAAAATGGATACAGTTTGAAGCATACAACCCTAAATCTAGTATTTCCAATAATCTCAACATGTTTCATGTCAAGGCCAGGAGTCTTATCTGCTAACTCAGTAACCCTATCTGCTGGCTCAAAGAATAGAACTCTTGTGCTGAGCCAGAGATGAGCAGCTGAAGAGTCTTTGAGTCCAGGAATGATGATAAAACATATAGTTGAAAAACTGTAGTGGAGTTGTCTGCTTCCACACGTGTTAAAAACTACTAAATAATTAGTAAAATGGCAAAAAAATAAAGACACCAAGGAAAATATCTAAAACGTCAAGTTCAATTACTCTGAATACCAACTAAGCATTTTCACAAACTGATATACCAGTATATCAATCTTATGGAAACAGTTTATTTGATAAGCCAGCAGCTAGTACTTAAAAAATTATTTCATAATTCTAAAATTAATGTCATGCTTGGCTAATGATTATGGCTAGGCTTACATTTTAGACATATAAGAATAATCAAATAAAAAGTAAGGCAGCTTCGAGAAAAATTCATATTATTTCTTTCCCTTTCTTAACAACATGCTATTGCCCCCAAGTGGTAAATATTAGAATTTCACAATAAATACTGCTTTAGTGTTTTAAGGTAGGAAAAAGATACTAGTTACCTCTCTTTCAATTAGATCTTCTAATGAAATTTCATCTTCTTTCTCTTCTTTCTTTTTATCTTTTTTCAAGACGAACCCAGGAGGAAGTGCATGACGATACATGCAAATATCACCCCCTCCAGGGCATACCCAAAACCAGCCATATTTGTTGTTTTCAATAGCTTCGAGGAAATGCTTGCACACCTATAGAGACAATATTATTCACAAGCAGTGGCTCAGTGTGGTCCATTTCCAAGGTAAATGCTTAGGTATATGGAACAAGTACACTCAATTCACATCTTTTTTAGGCTAACCACTTACGTACAGAGCACCTTGCGTGCAGAAACGTAAATATAAATTAATTAAAATACTTAATACAATGGTAAATTCCCTTTAGAGAGGATCTGTATAAAATTTCTATTTTTGACATTGCTCTAAACTGAATTATACAAAAAGGATTTGCTGCCATTTAGGCTTTGTAAATGTAATCCAAAAGTCTGGTTTTCAAATATGAGAAAATAAAAATGGTTACAAAAAAATAAAACCAATAACTTTGTTTTGATTTGATCTTTCCTAAAAACTAATCACATGCAGTAAAGATACTAACACTATTTGAATTACCTGAAATTATAGGCAATTTCTTACATCTAAGAAAGGAGCATGGCACAGAAGAAACACAAAGGATAGTGACCCTTTAAAACATGAATGGGTGCAAGATGCAACTGTACTGAAGCCTTAGGTAACACGCTTTACAAACAAGAAGGAAAAATTAACTAATAAGCATCATTTTTTTCCTGAAAAAATACAACAGAAGTAAGTAAAAACAATATTTAGAATTTTTCTAACACGGTAAGGTTTTTCATGGTAACTATACTACAGAATAAATATGTGGACATGAATGTAGGGTCTGAGAAATAATAAGGCACCAATTTTTAAAAGTACATTTCCTAGAATACTAGAACCATTATCTACCAAAAATTCATTTTGCAATTCATATGCAACAATATTTTCACCCTTGTGATTTATTAATGTCTCCCTACCATTAAAACAGAATATGTTATGAATTAAGCAGGTTAATTTAATAGTTCTACCTCCATTCATTTTGCACAAAAAAATAAAGAATTCTACATGTTTGAGAAAGTAAAACCACCTCAGAAAACGGCATTTGAAGGACTTCAGTCACATGGTTTCAAGTCACTTTTAAACAAGAAACAAATTTGTATAACTTACACCTGTAAATTCCAAAAACAAAGCTTGATTCACCTAATCTTTATGAAAAGAGGCAATAACTTAAAGAATAATCCAGTAGAAAACAGCAGCAAATACCTTGCCACTTAATTCTCCCTAATGATAAATACCACAGCAACTCAATTCAAGAAAAGGACATACTATTTGAGTTTTTGGTTTTTTCTTTTCCGCCTCACCGTGCTTCTTGTTCACTACTTCTTCCAGTTTTTTCTCATCCCAATTATCCATAGTATCTAAATAAAAAGAGATACGGAGACTAAATACTGTAATTTTATCTACTGTCCCCAAAACACATTGCATGTATCCTTACACAGGAAAGCTCTATTTTAAGACTCACGACCAAACACATTTCCTTAAAAACACCAAAGGTAGGAATAACACTGTTGTGAGATTATCCACTAAAATCTAAGTACTTTAGGCAACTGAGAAAGTAGTACTGGAAGAAAGAGTAAGAGACAAATACAAAATAAGCCACTGGTTTTTAAACATCTTCATTTACTTAATCAAAGGGCATAATATGGTAAATTCAGATTTTATGAAAAACAACAACAAACAACTATTCTTTAGGACAAACACAGTCCTACTAAGACTGAAACAGTCTTCAAGCTATTAAATATCTTAGTGACAACAAACCAAAAGTAATATACATTTACTTTTAAGAGAATATCTTAAAAAAAAATACCTTTTTCAAGCTCTTCATCTCTTGCATCAATGTAAACACTTCGCTTTTCACATTTTCTCTCCAGAGTCAAGTCATGAGAGAACTTACACTTATCTCCTTTAGTACACTGTCCTTGCTTGAAGAATGCACATACCACAGATTTGGGATCTGCACCTATGTCAAATAGCATATGGTATTTGTACCATAATCTGCCAGATCACAAAGTAGAGCTTCTATCTGAGATATAATTACTTTTGGTTAACTTGTTATTTTCTATTACTGGTGTGAGAGGAAATGCCATATATAAGTGAACAGTAAGACATTTCTTCTAAGTTCTTTCTATAGCATTTTATATCTATTTTTGTTTCTTTTATTCTTACCAAAAAGAAAGAGAGCAGGGGTGGGAAACCAAGCAAACACATAGGTTATTCTATCGTCACTTGTCTAGTTGGAGTCAATGAGGCAGGAGGCAAAAGAGAAATATAAATGCAGGTATACTGCCAACAGTTTGGGATTTACAGTTTTTACAACCATAGGTTTGCTTTGCCCACTACCAAAGATTGGATATTATAAATCAACTAGTAGACTGCCCCAAATCCTTAATTTTCCCTTAAGTGAGGGGCTAATGGCTGGACTTACAGTTGTACGACACAGCTATGCACATGTATAAAGGAACCATAAGAAAGTCATTGACAAAGATAATTTTGACAAAGGGAGTATTATTTTCATAGCATACACAACTGGCTTATAATCTGAAGAAAACATATTAAGAGTGTTAAAATATGAATTACATTTGATAAAAATAACGTTTCTGAAATTTAAAGTTTACCTTTACTTATTTTTTGAGCAGCAACTACAGGTTTGAACAACTCATTTAGCTCTTGCAATTCTTTCTTCTTGTCATCTTTCTTCAACTTCTTTTCAGCTTCACTTTGTGCTACCTATAATATTCGCAGGTATAAAATGTAAATTTGATTTCATATAATGAAATTGTTTTTACTATATAGTAATATACAATATCACTGACATAAAGACAACTGCATATTACATGTATATAGTTCTTACTTCTTAATATCAGTGTTACAATGGCCTTCCAGTATATATTAAATGGTGTGGTTAAACTATTAAATGAAATTGCTAAATTTTGTAGCAGCTGACTTTTATTAAAAAAAAACCTATAAATGGTACCATGCCAAGTTAAAAGCATATTCAAAAGCTTATAGCAATAGTATTTATTAAGCATATGCTACATGCCCAGCATTTTTAGCAAATGGTTCTCACCTGGGAATTTCTTCTGTGACAACAACCCAGAAACAAGTAGGTGCATTTTGAAGATTAGAGATACAAACATCCTGAAATGCACAGTCCCACACAATAAAGAATTGTACCAACCCAAATACCTATAAGTACCCTTGTGGAAAAACACTGGGCTAGGTCAATGGGGGAGATCAAACAAAACAAAACAAACATGACATATGACATAATTCCAGGCACACAATTTACATACCTAATATGATTAGAGGATTCATCCAAACATTTATATGTCAGGTCCTATGTTAGATGACAGGGAATACAAAGATGAAAAGACAAAGATGCTTATTTAAAGAAGCTCGGAATCTAGTGGGAAGACAGACATGTCAACAACTATAATATAATACATGGTGCTCTGGGAACAAAGAATGCCAATATGCCTAAGAAAATTAGACTGAGCTAATACTTTACGGATGAATTCTTTTGATGGGCAAGAAATGCAGAGAGTGCCAGTCAATGCAAAGATATGAAAAAGGTATGAGAGACATCAATGAGAAATTTGGACCGTATCAACAGGTGACAGGATAAGACTCAAGAGTTTAAAGTAAGCCAGTGATACAATCAGATTGTATTTTACAAAGATCACGACAACTCTGTGAAGGGTGGACTAGAAGGAGCCCAAGAATGAAGGCAACGAAAATGAGGAGGCTAATGAAACTGCTGTAAGCAAAAAAGCACAAGGGCTTTAATTTAAATAGGCATTAGTAGCAAGGATGGAGGAAAGGGGAAGGAGCGCTCTTAAGGAGGTAGAACTGTTAGGACTAAGTGACTGGACATGAAGTACAAGGGAGAGGGAGGAGTCTAGGATTATCACTTGCATGGTTAGTGCTGTTAAACAAGACAGGGAATATAGGAGGAACAGGTTTCTGTGCAGGAGGTGGGGATGAGCTCAGTTTTAGACATACTGAGTATGAGAAGCTTACAAGGCATCTACGTGGAGCTATTTAGAAGGCAGCTGGACATGGATCTTGATTCCCGGAGAGAACGTCTGCTTTGAGATAAAGATTTTAGAAATAGCTGCTTACAAATAAGTAAACTTTGGGTGTGTATGAGATTACGCAAGGACAGCATAAAAAAGTGGTAAGAGCAAAGAACAGTTCCCTGAAGAATACCAATATTAAACAAGCCAACAGAACCTAAAAAGCCCGTTAAAGGAACAAAGAAACATCAAAGAAACAGAAATCCAGGACAAAGATGTATTAAAGGAAGAGGAAATTTTAGGGAAAGATTGACCAAATACTATAATAGGGTTAAAGGCATTCTAAATCCTGACTTTGACCATGTGGGTCGGATGTGTTTAAACAGAAAAATGGGAAAAGTTTTCTAAAAAGAAAAAATTTAAGTCACTTTATTTTTAATAAAAAGTATTCTTTGCTCATTAGGCCCAACTCAGACATTTGTGGGACCCCAAGCAAGAGTTCAGTGGATGCCTACAAATCATTTTTGTAAATGTTTATAAATTAGAAATCAAACTAATGTTAAATCAAGTATGGTTTGTACCCCTACTTGACAAACATACCTTGTGACCTGGAAGGACAGTTTCAAATTTAAAACGCTTAGGTTCCATGGAGTTCCACACTGGAGCATGGCAGTAAAGTGAGAGTCAACCCCTGGCTCCTCCTCTTCCCACCCTGAGTTTCATCCCACCACATTTGTGCAGGGAGAAAGAAGGTGCAGAGCAGAACATGGAATGGATCAAGGCTCTGTCCACACTCCTGGCACATATCCTCCCTTTGACTACTTCAGGCATATTGGCAGTGTAGTATACCCTAAGATGGACTTGGGGTAACTGACCTTTGCAGGCCCTGAGCTGGTGTGGGGAGAGGTACATCTGGAGGAGACACAGAGTAGGGTCATCCTCGGCATCACAGGGTTTAGGGTGAGGCATCTCTTGCTTGGTTCCAACAGCAAGACTGCTGCTCATTTCCAATGTTAAGTATGGTGGTTAGATACCTCAAGTTCACAAGATAAAAGGTCAGGTACCCAAGAAATTATCAAAAATATATTACTAAATGTACTATCAAGCCTAACAACCACAACACATTTTACGGCTTTCTCAGGTCTATAAAATTTGAATACCAGTCAACATACTTCCCACTAGAAGAGAAAACAGGGGGAGGGGGAACATGTTTGAAATGAATTCTTATATTATGCCAGATGATTTACATTATCTTCTCTTTTAGTTAAACCATAGAAACCCTACAAGGGTAAATGCCCTTACACTATACTACAAATTAAAGACCAGTGTCACTAAATAATTTAAGATCATGTAACAAATAAGATAGGGGGATGCATACTCAAGTTGATCTGATTCCAAGGTCTGAGCATGCATTTTTATGAAACCAAGCTATTAAGTCAGCAGTGTGGAAGATCAAGCTTTTGGCTTTACAGTCAAACTGTGTAAGAGAAAAAAAAGTGTTGGAGGCACTAATTTGTAGACAGCATCAGTGATAGAGGTTAACCATCTCACAAATATATATTCTGATATTTTCAGATGGAAAAAAAAAGTGTTTCCAAAAGTTGAGGAAAAGGAGATAGGGTGGTGAAAAAAGTACTTTTAAAAATAAAGGTCCATGTCTATAAAATCCTAAACTCAATAAAGTGAAAGATCTACATAAAATGAAGAATTGAGAATACAGAGATTTGAAAAAAATGGAGCTAAATTTTTTTGAATGATAAAATGGTAAAACTGATAAATGATAAAATAATTTCAAAATTCATATGGAAAAATAAACGTCTAAGAACAGCCAGGAAAAACAGAAAAGGAGTAACATCTTGGGGGGGAAGGACTTGCCTTAATAGCTAACAGAATATGTTACTAGGCCACTATAATCAAAATCAATGTGATACTGGTTTAGGGAAAGACAATAAACAGAAAAGAAAAGAGAATCCAGAAATAGATCTGAACATATATGAGACTTTAACATATGTCAATATGGGTATTTCAATTCAGTGAGATGAACGATGCTGGTATAAGTGGCTATTCATTTGAAAAGAAATAAACTTAGTATCATACAAAATAAATTTATATGATAAAATTACAGACTGTGCAAATAAAATAATTAGAAAAAATGGAGGAAAAACACACATAATCTCGTGGCGGGGAGACCTTTTAACCATATAAAAGAAAAACTAGACATATCTGACAATACAAAAACTAAAAACTGTTGTACAACAAAATGTAACATCACAAATTATCTATAATGTAGACAGAAGGTGTCGCTCATAAATTGACAATAAAAAGACAAATAACCAAAAAAGCAAAGGATTTGAATAGACAAGTCAGAGAAGTACAAACCAAAATAGCCAACAAGCTTATGAAAAGGTACTCAAACTCACTAGGAGTAAGGGAAAGAAAATAAAAATGAGGTATCACTTTATACATAATCAGATTGGAAAACATTAAAAAGAGCTTTAGTACCTATAACTCACGTACTGCAAATGAAAATCTGAAGTATTACAATCTCTATGGAGAATGATCAGGCAAATTTATTAAAAATTAGAAATCCATTTCCATTTAGAAATGTGTCACAATTTATGTTACAGAAATAAAAGCACAAATGCATGTAAAAACACATGTATAAGGATATTTCTTGTACAACTGTTCTTAATGTCAGAAAGCTGGAAACAAAATGATTACTTATAGTGAAATGGATGGATACTGTACATCCGCATCATAGAACAGTATTCAGCCATTAGAATAAATTAGAACTATATCAAAATGGTTTGGAGGAATATCTAAAAGGTATTGCTGAGTAACAAAGGCAAGATGCAGGAAAGTTTATAGAGTAGGATTCCATTTTGAAACACAATTACAATATCAAACATTTTTATCTGCAACGATGCTGTACTACATCCATATGAAGAAAATGAAGAAATTTAAGTTATTTACCTGACGTGGATTTTGTTGACCAAATTTAACTTGATGAGTGACAGCCTTGATAAACTTCTGTTGCTTTGCTCCTTTCTTATTCTTTAGACCAAAAGTTTTGTCCTAAATGAGAAAAATTATTGAGATATCTTAGCAATTTATATTAATTTCTTATCTATTTTTTCAGTCATGTCTAAAAATCATTCTTTCATTTACGTATTGGTAAGAAAATTATTCTTTCTTTATGCTATACACAGACACGCAAAACACTACAACAACAAGTCTAGGCAACATATGACCTCAAAACATCACCCAGGATTCTTTAGGATTCAATACATACTTATAACTATCGTCAATAAACTTGTTAGCCTATAATGCTTCTTCTCAGTTGTGTTTTTAGAATATCAGTATTACAGGATGTGCAGAGTTGTTACACTAGGATAATTAGTTCAACAGTCAAATAAGTTTAGGAAAATGCTTATTTAACAGGGTTTTTAATTCTCAAGCACAAGATATGTGACAGCCTTTACCAGAGGGGATACAGTAGGCAGCAATCCCAAATCTTATTTTACCTCAGAAAGCATTTTTCTCAGAGTATCCTGAGGGATTATGCACTACTGAACACATTTTACGGAATACTGCATAAGAAGATACATTAAGTTCTGGATTGGTTTTTTGGGGTAATAGAGCTATCCTCTCAAAACAATTAAATTTATAGAAATCAAACTACTAAAGTATATACATTACTAGCTGTTGCTAAAAAGGAAATAATAAAATTGAAGTATTCCTAACTAAAAAGCAACAATCTAAATTTGGAATATTATTAAATAGTAATGTGGGCAAGTTATTAATACAATAGCAGCTATCAGTTATGGAATGCTCATTATGCGCAAGGCACTAACGGTGGTCTTTGACTACTTATTCATATTTAGTAAGTATACAGCATAAAAACATTTAGAAAGCACTGCACAACTGTGTGTGTGTTTGGGGGCTACAGTGGGTTGAATAGGGTCCCCCCCTCAAATTCATGTCTACCCCGACCTCAGAATGTGACTTTATTTGGAAATAGGTCTTTGTAGCTGTAATAAATTAAGATGAAGTCACACTGGATTACAGTGGGCCCTAAATCCAATGACTGGTATCTCTATAAGAAGAGGAAAGGACACACACATATAGAGAGAAGGCAGTGTGAAGAAAGAGGCAGAGAGATTAGAGTGATACAACTTCCAGCCAAGGAATGCCAAGGACTGCCAGAAGCCACCAGAAACCAGGAAAAGGCAAGAAAAGATTCTTCCCTAGAGTCTTCAGAGGGAGCACTGCCCTGCCTGCACCTGATATCAGATTTCTAGCCTCCACATCTGTGAAAGAATAAATTTCTGTTGTTTCAAGTCACCTGGTTTGTGGTAATTTGTTATGGCAGCCCTAAGAGACTAACACAAGAAGCTAGACTGAGTGAGCTTCCCTCTAAGGTAAATGGGTGAAAAGGCTGTCAGGAAACCACCAAACACTGGTATCTGAAGTCTTTTTTCCTGTCTTTTCTGTTTCTCTGGAGAAGAATCTTCTAGCTAGGAGAGCAACAACCCTGGCTAAAGGACTGGAGAAGAGAGCAGGTGGGAGAAGGTGTCTCTTAGTTTACTACACAGACTCCTTAGTGGCCCTTTTCAGGCTCACATTTTAACCATGCTTCCCACATCCTTTGTGCCTAGTTACAGAAGCAGAGAGGCCTCCTGATTTATCCCTTCCACCCCCCTTTCTTGCAAGGGGAACAGATAAGAGCTATCAGCTACTTCTATACTTTTAACACCCAGTTTTCAGTCACTCGCCTTCTGCATTACCTAGTACCTCCCACTGTTGAGCTTTTTGCAGACTTCTGCAGAGCAAACCCACTTGCTTCTCAATCACACACTCTTAGGTGGGCACTCAGGCCCAACTGCTCTGCTTTACTAAGCCAGTTAACCAACTCATCCATCCACTATCAATCTTCGTATGCTGAGGTTCAAAAGTGCAACACCATCTACATATGTCTCATCAGAGAACAGCGTATCTGGGGTTCAACTCATGCCCCACATGTAACTACAGAGGAGAAGCAAACTGTGAATAAACAAGGCCAAACAGCAAGGTAGATACTGATATATGAAGACTTAGGAAAGAAAAAAGTCCTCTCAGGGGATGTGGCCAGCTAGAGAAGAAAGTAGTCATGACAACAGCTTCTGGTAGAGGTATATAAGCTCCAGATTCCAGGAGAAAAACAGTTTTTCAGGTTTAATTACACTGCTTTAGCACATAATTAACCAGTCTAAAGAGAATGAATGAGTTGTGTCTTGGAAGTCTCTAATTAGAACTTGGAAATGGTTATTTTTTTCCAGAGATAAGGGACACTTATTTACCTAGTATTCACTAAACATAAACTCCTGAATATATACTTTATTGAATCCTCTTAACAACCATATGATATACTATTATCCCATTCTGTAAATGTGGATACTGAAACTCAGAAATGTTCAACAATTCTTTTGAAGTAACATTGCTAATAAGGGGCAGGCTGTATACAATGTAATGATTTAAGAGTATAAGCTCTGGCGTCAGACTGGCCAAATTCTAATCCCAAACAGAACTGGGCAAATTACCTTCTTTGTCAGTTTTCTTATTTGTAAAGTGGGTCTCACTCTAACCTCTTAGGATTACTACAAAGAGGTGGAACACAGTGGTTAACATCAAGGACTCTGGAGCCAGAATCCTGACTCTGCCACTTGCCGGCTTAATAACCTCGGGCAAGTTATTTAACCTGTTTCTGTTTCCTCAACTGCAAAAAGGTACTTATCTCAGTGAGAGAATTAAAGGAGCTGTGTAAATTTATCACTTGTAGATGGCTTGTTTCTTTTCCTTCCTTTCCCCAAAACACTGAGAACTGTGTCTGGCCCAGGTATATTTGACTCCAAACAAAGTCCTTGTTCTTTCCACCATGAAAAACTACTTCCCAGAGAAACTAGTTAGGTTATTGGGTCGGTTGGTACACAAAGTTTTCTGAATATTACACTGTGGACCTGGGATACTAACAGTACCTCTTGAAAATAGGATAGTTTGAAATTCGGAATACTTCCAAAAGGCTTCCTTTCCCTTTTTCTTGAGTTCAGGACAGACCTTACCTAAAGATTAACCTGGATTTAGGGTCAGGGGATATGAGATGGGAAGACTGGAGGTTATACTCAACCCCAAATCATGGTTAAAATAAAACTAGGGAAACAGTGGTCCTCATTAGATTAATAAGGTCCCAAAGGTTAAGTGATAAGGAAGAAACAGTGTGTGTTTCAGACTTGGGAAATTAAATACAAAGGAGTTTAGAGAACAGGCAGTAATTCTAAGAAAAGGACGACTCCCAGAGGTTCCAAAAGCCTTAACACTCAGTGAACTCCAGACTTCACTTAAAACTGACACTTTCTCCCCCTTCCACTCTTCAGTAATCCTGCTTCTTTTACAGGACAGCCTCCACTCCTTAAATAAGATGTCTGAATAAAGGACGGGGGCAGGAGTGCAGGTCAATAATGAATAGTACTCCAAGATAACTGGAGTCCTCCTTTTGGGACACTAGTATAAACAAAGGCCAGCACTGTTTTACCTCATTAGTTTCTTCCCCAAATGCACTCCAGTATATTTTTGTTGTCTATACATGCAATGGATATTCTGCAGCTGGTTAATATAGCTTCAAGTAATCAACAGTTGACCTTAGCTGAAGTTTTTCACTGGCAACAAGAATCATTTCTTTCTCCATCCTTTACATACCTGGATCCTATCCCTATAGGTCTCCATTACTACTTCCTTGCTGCTACAAGGGCTTAGCTGGACATCCTTTATTTGCTTGCCCTAAACCCAGATTATCCCCCCCCTTTCCATTAACAAACCTTCCATTTCCCAAAGCTGACTTCAGTTTATTAAATTTTATCCAAAGAAAGCAAATAGTGCATGCCATTTGAGACAACAGTGTGAATGTTTAACAGAACCATAACCCTTTTTGATATACTCATTTCAGAAAGAAAATACTTATAAATGCAAATGAATTCATGAAATCTTGGGGAGTTTAAATAGAGAAAGTAAAAAAATGAAGGCACCATAAGGAAATTATTTCAAGTGATAGAAAGTAAGCACTGCATAAACAGTACAGTTCAGTCTATTTCCCCTAACTAGTTCTTTTTATATTAATAAATTAACAACTGCCATTAATTGAACATATACCATATGTGAGGTACTTTACATGTCATCTCATTTAACCCACTGTTCTGTAATATAGGAATTAGCTCCATTTTGCTAATGAGAAACTGCGGTTCAGATAGGTCATGTAACGTGCCTAAAACTACAGAATTTGAAATATATATATATATTTATTTATTCATTCATTTATTTATTTATGGCTGTGTTGGGTCTTTGTTGCCGCGCACGGACTTTCTCTAGTTGTGGCGAGCAGGGGCTACTCTTTGGTGCGGTGCGCAGGTTTCTCATTGAGGTGGCTTCTCTTGTTGCAGAGCAGGGCTCTAGGCACGCGGGCTTCAGTAGTTGTGGCACGCAGGCTCAGCAGTTGTGGCTCGTGGGCTCTAAAGCACAGGCTCAGTAGTTGTGGCGCACGGGCTTAGTTACTCCGTGGCATGTGGGATCTTCCCGGACGAGGGCTCGAACCCATGTCCCCTGCACTGGCAGGCAGATTCTTAACCACTGCCACACCAGGGAAGCCTCCAAAATTTGAAATTTTAATGTGAAATATGGGATTCAAATGCAGGTCTATCTCGCCCCAAGCCAGTGCTTCTTTCATTAAATTACGCTGTCTCTCATGCCTCTTTTTACTTCCTTTACTTAGAGTTCTCAAAAGCTACGTGTTGCTGTTGTTCTTCTATAGTGAGTGCCTATGGTGGTGGCAGTGGAAGCAACAGAGGTACAGAAGATGGGACAGGCAAGTAGTGCAACCAGTTATTTTAAAATCTCTTCAAAAGTACTGCTTAAAAAGCGTATGTTCTACTTAACTGTCAATTTTTGGTGAACTTAGAATTTCGGGTCATAGTCCTATAAAAACCTTCCAAAATTAACCAGACTCTTAAATAAGTATTAGCCTTTTACAGGTCAAAATATAGACTATTTTGAAAAAGAAATATTTTTTTCCACAAATATTATGGTCATAGAGATAAACAACTAGTATGAACCAGGTTCCAACTACGTTCATTATAAGTCTGTTGCAGAATATATTTTACATCACTAAAAACAGAACTACCATATGACCCAGCAATTCCACTCCTGGGTATATATCCAAACCCCCCCCCCAAAACACTAATTTGAAAAGATGCATGCACCCCAATGTTCATAGCAGCGTTGTTTACAATTGCCAAGATATGGAAGCAATCTAAGTGTCCATCAACAGATGAATGGATAAGGAAGATATGGTACATACACATACACACACACACACACACACACACACAATGGAATACTACTCAGCCATAAAAAAGAATGAAATTTTGCCATCTGCAGCAACATGGGTGGACTTGGAGGGCATTACACTAAGTTAAATGAGTCAGATGGAGAAAGACAAACACTGTATGATATCACTTATATGTGGACTCTAAAAAACACAACAAACTAGTGAATATAACACAAAACAAACTACTAGATACCAGTGGAGGGGGGGAATAGACAGGTGGAGAAGTGGGAGGTACAAACTATTGGGTGTATATAGGCTCAAGGATGTACTGTACAACACAGGGAATACAGTCAATATTTTGTAATAACTATAAATGGAAAGTAACCCTTAGAAGTTGTATATAAAACTTAAAAAATTTAAAAAAAAGTAGAATTCTTAAAAATATATATTTTATTTCATCTTAATTTTTAAAGGCTTTGGTAATAAAAATCCTTTCTAGTATTCAAAATTGTGCAAATTATACAAAAATTGATAAAGTGCTGTTCTGGATGAAATCTGATTGAGGAGCTGGGAGCTAAGCCTGCTGTAACTCTCCTCAACCCCTTGCAAGAGCCACTGTGACATGCTAGGGCTTTAGGTAAGTTTAAAAAAAAAAAAAAAAAGTCACTTATGATATTTAACAAAATAGAATATACTGTTTCCTAACCACGATGAATAACACAATATTCTCTATAAATCTAGTTTTACAAAAAATGATATAACTTAACCTACAATTTACAATATTGTCGTTCCTCTCTGGTGGTAGCAAAGATCTATGCAACACACTACCATTTAAAAACAAAAAACAGGGCTTCCCTGGTGGCGCAGTGGTTGGGAGTCTGCCTGCCAGTGCAGGGGACACGGGTTCGAGCCCTGGTCTGGGAGGATCCCACATGCCGCGGAGCAACTGGGCCCGTGAGCCACAACTGCTGAGCCTGCGCGTTTGGAGCCTGTGCTCCACAGCAACAAGAGAGGCCGCGATGGTGAGAGGCCTGCGCACCGCGATGAGGAGTGGCCCCCACTTGCCGCAACTGAAGGCCCTCGCACAGAAACGAAGGCCCAACACAGCCAAAATTAAATAAATTAATTAATTAAAAACAAAAAACAAAAAAAACCCCACTCATCATATATGTTAAATGTGAGGGAAAAAGGCTTAATTTCACCATTCTGTTAGAATACTTTTGGCTAAAGAATACAGCTATTTTGCAATTTTCTTTGGTGAAGTCTTCATTAACGAAACTAAAGTCCTCTTTACCTTAAAAATAACCTTGTAACAAGATTAATGAATCCATAATATAACTACCATTTTTAGTTGATGGGATACTATAAGTAACTTTCATTTACAATTCCTTAAAACAAAAATAAATATTTATTTAAAAATAGAAACAATCACATACAGTTAAAACTTGATAATGTGTAAAGTATACTTAAATTGTCATGTAACATTTAATTTCATGTCTATACGGGAGTTTTACTTGGCATCATGGTCTAACATGTTAATACAACCTCAGTAAAGGAAGTTAACAGGTAAAATGTCATCCCTAAAATGCTCCTGGTTTATTTACACAGCACCGAATGCCATCAGATCTCCATCCCCAGAGATCTACCTAAGTGCCAGGAGTCCAGATTGTTCAAAAAGGTATAGCAGACACAGGTGTGAAGGTGACAATCATTCTGTTTTCAAATCTCTGGTTATGCTACTCATGACAGTTCTAAATAGCACAAACTGGCAATAAGAATACAGGTTCTGCTTCAGTGTTGGAACTTGGCCAAGGCTACTAGAATTCTAAATAAGCATGTTAGTTAAATTCAACCAGCAGACTAAAAATTTTGTGAAATTTGACAAAGTTCTGATTAGATTTATACAATGAAACTCTGGAGGCTTTCAATGCTATTTTTCAAGGCTATAAATACTAAATATTAAAAATAATAATCATTTATAAATAAACACCTCATTTCAAAACACGCAACACGCATTTTGGTTGTGTTCTAATAAAAAGTTAACTATTCCACAAAAGGCTCTCCATTAATTATTCAGATATACCTTATGCAGGAAAAACGGTCATGGCTTTTCCAATTACTTCTAACGTACACGAGGAACTGTTTAATTATGAGAAGGATTAATAACAGGAATTGAGGGAAGAAACATCTTGTTGGGGACTACACTATACGTTTATGGAATCTCAAATACGGTCCTCTCTTAAGGAAACTCACTGATACAGTCGTTGGACTACAAACATAAAACATTTGAGAACGTCAACAGCGTTCCTCTGCCATTAAAGGGCAACAGGCTCAGTGCACTAAATGAATATGTATAATGTATAACAAATCCAGATACGGCACTGTACACAGCTAGTGACATGAGACCTAATCTCTCTTAAAACGTCATTGGATTTAATGTAACTCAGAATCTATGTGACAAGCGCCATGTACAAGACGGTGGGCTACGACATGAAAGAAACCTCCTCTCTTTATGTAACTTGAAACAGTTTAGAGATGGATCGAGAAGGCCACGAAGAAGTAATCTGTTGCCTTGAAAGAAGTAACCACTATTCCTAAGTGACCGGTAAAGAAACAAGGAACACAAAGGCTCGTAATGAGTCGGCCTCCCAAAAAGAGTCTGGTCCGGGGCAGTTCAGCGTAGTTTTAAAAACACAAGCCTAAAAACATCTTCAATTTCGGTGACCAGCGAAGGACACAACGTTGTGTGGGCACTGGGGTGGGGGTCGTTTCGCACGCGACCCGGTGAAGGCTGCCGTGTGGGAGGAGAAGCAAAGGCTGGGTACGGGGGCGCCAGCGGCGTCACCACAGCGATGAGAGGCAGTGAGCGTCATCAGGGCGCTGGAGAAGGGGCTGTGGGCACACAGAACCAAAGGGAGGGGCACGTGGCCCCGGAAGACGCGAACAGGAGCCGGGGAGCGGGGAACCGGGAGACTGCTTTCCTGAGGACTCGCGGCGTGAGTGGGGGAGGGGGTGGGTACTCACTTCGATAATCTTCTCCTTCTTTTTCTGCTCCGCCTTTTTGCTGCCCCCGGCCTGAGCCTGTTTCTTGGGGGGCATTGCGGAGATAGGTGGCACCGGCCAGACTTAAGCGTAGCTGGACTCCCTCAGGGACTCTGGCCCCGCAATAGGAGAAGACACGCGCAGCCGTCGCCGCCGCACCACACGGTAAGCTAGTAGCTCACTCGCCGCCGAAACGCGGCCTTTGCGACAGTTCAGTGCTGCGGAGCATTGTGGGTAGCGAGGAGCGCGGAAGCGGAGGTGCGCGTGCGCTTCTGCAGCGGCCGGCCAGGATGGGGCGGGGACGGGACGTGGGAAAATGACCGGGCGTCACACGTGATGTCGCTTACGCGCCTAGCGTCTGCTTGGTTGCGGCAGGCCTCATAGTGGTTGGGGCGAGTGGGTTGGAACCCACTGCGCTTGAATTCTCCCTGCGCATTCTGTTCCGCTGAGGATGTGCTACTCATGCCCATCTTCGCCTCGGGTGGAGGCTTTTTCTGCCTGCTGGATTAGTGGTCGCCTGTAGCATCCCCAGCCTGGGTCATCACCGAGCAGCCGCAGCAACTCGGGGATGCTTGGAGGTTCAGGGTACCCAGTTACCTTCTTCTCGTGCCCAGGTGGGGCAGGGCCGGCCGGCCGGCGAGTGCAGCGTGCTTCAGGTTACTGTGAAGGTTTACGAAGAAGTGGGAACTTTCTACATAAGATAATGCCAAAGAATCCCGTGTGTGTGTGTGTGAGATGTATTTTACTTCATCTGGGATCCTATCCCTGGTTGATGGGTGGACTCCCCTGTCTTTTACTTATTTACTTTCTTGTTTATCTTTTATTATTTTTGTAGTTGTTCATGTCAGAAGACGGAAGGACCCCACCTGCTTCTCTATTCAGTATTATAATCTTTCTGATTCTTTGAGAATCTTCTCCTTTAAGACTTCCCGTGGGAGTGGAATGTATTTGCCTTGTTTCTCTTTTTAGTGCTCCCAAGGATAGCTTTGGGCCCTTTGATTTTTGAAGAATTTTATCGGTAATCATTCTTATAAAACTGATGAATTATAAGTAACAAATATGGGGGCATTATAAAGAATCTAGAAACTAAATTATAGTAGTGGCCCCAGGTTCATAAGTCTTAACTCCCTTCTACCTCCGACCATTACTTTTGTTTCTGCCCCGCAGTTGTGATCCAGGCAGAGAAAAAAGATCCTGCCTTGCCTTAAGTGGAAAATATACATTTTAAAATATAGTACCTCCTCTGATAGCCCTCGTCCCTCATAGTCATTTATTCATAGATTAGAAATAAGTCTAACTCATTGAATTCACTGTTTTCTGAAATAATTGCTTGTTTGTGGTATCCAGTAGCAAATGAAAGTTGGATTAGGAATTCAGTACTTTTACTCCTTTATAATTCAAACTAAAGTTCCACAAAACAAAGTTTAAAGGTGTAGTCCAGGGGTTACAAATGCAAATGCCCCAGAAAGCAGGGATATAAACATGGGTGTCAAGATGAATGAAATACACTAGGGCAGCAGTCCCCAGCCCTTTTGGCACCAGGGACCGGTTTCGTGGAAGACAATTTTTCCACGGACTGGGGTGGGGTGGTGGGGTAGGGGGATGGTTCAGGCGGTAATGCGAGCAATGTAGAGGGACGGGGAACAGCAGATGAAGCTTCACGTGCTTGCCCGCCGCTCACCTCCTGCTGTGCGCCCCGGTTCCTCACAGGCCGCTGGTCCGAGGCCTGGGGGTTGGGGACCCCTGCGCTAAGGAATAGTGGACCAGCGTTAAACCTGAGGTAAATGCCCACCATAAAAGAGCTCAAAAAATAAAAAAGTTAAAAAAAATGTTGGTCTTGGCTGATTGATTTGGTAGACAGGCTGTGGATTTATTGCCTTGGATGTAGTCTGTTCCCTTAACTTTACATCTTTAGAAGACATCAGAATATATTACTTGGACCTGAGTCTCTAGGCGGTAGGAGATTTGGTACTGAAGAAGAAATTATTTTTTTGCTACCCAGCAGCCAAAGGTGCTTCCTGACTATAGTTAACAATATGGTAATATAGTATTATGAATCAATTATACTTCAATTTTTAAAAAGATGCATAATAAATTTTAGAATAATTAGTAAAAAACTCAATACTGTATTGTATACTTGAAAGTTGTTGAGAGTAGATCTTAAAAGTTTGCTCACACACGCATACACACACACACACACACACAGAGTAACTTATGTGAGGTGATGGGTGTGTTAACTAACTTGATTGTGGTAATAGTTTCACAACATATACATATGTCAAATCACCATGTTGTACACCTTAAGCTTACACAATATTATGTGTTAATTACATCTCAATAAATCTGGGGCAGGGGGAAGAGAAAAGAATAGAGATCCAAGAACTTAAACAAACAAAACCAAAGGTCCTTCCTATGTGTGTGTGTGCGTGTGTGTGTGTGTGTGTGTGTGTGAGAGAGAGAGAGAGAGGGATTACCCATTATGTTAAAATTCCCACTTTAGAAACTAAAGGGGCAAGTTTCTCCCTTTCCCTTATCCCACAGAACCAGATTCTAGCTACATAATTTAGGGTTGGGCAGGCAGATTCTTCCTGCCACCTCCCCCCACCCCCATGCCTAGGTTTTTTATCTCAAAGGAATGAGACAAGACTCAGGAAGAGTTCTGGAGTCTTTCAGGGCATTAGAAGAATACACTTTATTACAAATCCAGGTGGTAGGTCAGTGGCAGTATCCGCTTTACACTTTAATTACATTCTTTGCTATTATCTGTTGCTCTTTAGGTTTTCCCAGCCTGATTCTCCAGGCTTCTCAAGATTCTGGATATCCTAAGTTTACCAGATTCCTTTACCAGATTCTATGGGCAACATTTCCAATATATATATTTTTTTTACTTAAATTGGGCTTGATTTTAGTTGTTTACACCTAAAGACTCTGTTACGGGATGATTTGTGCCTCCCCCCACCTTGCAAATTCATATGTTGAAGCACTGATCTCTAGTGCCTCAGAATGTGACTGTGTTTGCAGATAAGGCCTTTAAAGAGGTGATTAAGTTAAAATGAGCCTTTTAGGTTGGGCTCTAATAGTGATACAATCTAACTGGTGTCCTTATAAGAGGAATTTTCACACAGAAACATTAAGTATGCATGTGCACAAAGGAAATACCACATGAAGACACAGCAAGAAAGTAGCCATCTGCAAGCCAAGGTGAGAGGCCTCAGAAGAAACCAAATCGGCTGACATTTTGATCTTGGACTTCTAGCCTACAAAACCATAAGAATATAAACTTCTGTTGTTTAAGCCACCAAGTCTGTGATATTTTGTTATCACAGCATACTAATACACTAACTGATAAAGGACCAAACTATGCTGTGAGTGTTGTTACGGTGAGCAGAGGCAAGACTACTAGTTTATGTAAATAAATTCTTGTCATTAAGACAAGACTAATTTGACTGGCCATGTAAGTTGCTGATTTATTTTATGGATTGAGGCAGTACATATTAGAAAGTAATTTTGATTTAAATATTGAGGGCTTCAAAATGCTTCTGACACGTCGGCAGTTTTCTTAAGACATTTTTTCCCCTCCAAAATAATAAACTATTACAAAAGATTTGCCATTGTTTCAGTAGCGCATGTAAAATCTCTTTTAACTTGTCAGTTTGAGTTTCAATTCTATGAACCTTCACTTCAGCCTACGCTGATGTAAAGTTTTCTTAAATGGGTGACTTACATGAGTGACTTATCTGTTTCTATTTGAAATATTTCTTAGTGCCATTATGATAAAATTATTATGGCATTTGTCAAGAAATCAAGATGTACAATTTCCAAATATTTTTTTGCTTCATTGAAGCTAAAACCATTTCTTACGATTCCCATAAATCATGGCATTTCCCTAGTAATAGCTTTCTGATGGTTTCCCATATCCTTTTGAATTAAATACAAGGGATTCCACTCTTTCCTCCACCCAATTATGCTTTTTATCTTCTATTATTTCAGTTTATACTCCCCATTTTAGGCCAACTTTTCCTATCTCTCACCTCCACACCCTACCTATTACTCTCTACAGCCTTAGAACTTTTCATAAGTACAGTAGTCCCCCCTTATCCATCGGGGGTATGTATATTCCAATACCCCCAATGTATGCCTGAAACTGCAGATGGTACCAAACCCTATATATATTATGTTTTCTTTTCCTGTACAGTGCTAACGGGCAGGTAGCATATATGGTACGGGTACGCTGGACAAAGGGATGATTCATGTTCTGGACGGGCTGTAGTGGGATAGTATAAGATTTCATCATGCCACTCAGAAAAGCTACTCAGAATGGCACCCAATTTAAAACTTACAAATACAGTAAGTCCCCTACGTACGAACTTTCAAGTTGCGAACTTTCAAAGAAGTGAACGTGTGTTCCCGTGTCCAGTCACATAAGTTAGTTCATGTGTCTGCATCCTCTGCAAGTGGTTGTGCTTTTGTGTACTTTACTGTACAGTATTGTATAGAGTACAGTAGTACAGTATCTTTCTTTCAAGCCCAGGATGTCTGGAAGCAAGCGTAAAAGCAGCGGTGATGTAGCTGGTACTGCTAAGAAGCGCCAGGAATTGGAGGCCCAGAGAAAAGATGAAGAGAGACAGGAGGAAGAAGAAGTAACTGAAGAACTGGTGAGATTCACGACACGGGAAATGGCAAGGGGATTTTCTTTATCTGAGGAGGCACTGTTAGTTTTTGAGGCACAGGACCTGAATGTAGAATGGTACACGAAGTTTGCAGCAGCCATTCAGAATGCAATCCAGTGCTACCGTGTCATCTATGACGAGAAAAAAAGAGCTACTACCCAGACATCACTGGATCATTTTTTTCAAGAGGGTAGATAGAATTGAATCCAGCAAGGAACCAGAACCTGTGCCATCAACGTCAGGCGTGAGTGAAATTGCAGCTTGCCCTCCATCTCCTATTGCTGACGATCCTTCAGCTCTACCATCTCCCACCTCCTCTCCCTCCTCCAGTCAGTGACTCTTCTTGCCTGTTCACTCGATGCCAGCCCCTGTATACCAGCTGTTGTACTGTACTACTGTACTTTTCAGGGTACTGTACTGTAAGATTAAAAATGTTTTCTTTACTTTTTGTGTTTTTCTTTGTATTATTTGTGTGAAAAGTATTATAAACCTATTACAGTACAGTTCTATATAGCTGATTGTGTTAGTTGGGTACCTAGGCTAACTTTGTTGGACTTAAAAACAAATTGGACTAACGAATGCGCTCTTGGAACGAAACTCATTCGTATGTAGGGGACTTACTGTAGTTCATTTCTGGAATTTTCCATTTAATATTTTTGGACCAAAGTTGACCACAGGTAACTAAAACCGTGGAAAGCAAAACTGTGGATAAATGGGGACCACTATAGTTTTATGTATATAACCCCAAACAAAAACTGCTATCTACCTTCCATCTATCATAAAAAGAAACTTTGGTGGGTCATCTTTGATTCCTTCTTCTACCTCCAAATCCAGTCAAGTCCTGTTGATTCTCTTAAATGTCTTTCAAATTATGCCCTTCCTACCTCACTACTTTATTTCAGGGCCACATCTCTTGCTTGGGCTATTGCAAGAAACTCTTTCTCTCAATTTCAAAATTTCTCCTTCACATTTGTTCTTTAAAAATGAGCAGGCTGCTAGCATTTTTAGTTAGCAAGTCATAAAACAAATGAACAAAGAAGAAACCAGCAGGAATGGATGGATAAAATATTTCATGTGACTAAAAGTGTTTTTTAGACATTCCAAATAATGTGGAGCTATTTATGTAAAATATAGTCTTATTTTCTGTTAGAAACATTAGATCTAGGTTTTTGGTGAAATTAAAGGTATCATTTTTTTGGTTATTACCCAAATAACACCACAACTTTCAGATGTCTGCTTCCTGAACACATTTCACAATAACTGATTTAATTAATCGAACACCATGTCACCTTCATAGCTGGATTTAGTGCCCGTTATCCCAGTATCTTAAAATCTTTAACGTGGTAAGTTTGTTCCTAGAGAGAACTGTCAAGTTAAATGCTTAATTTTTCTGTTATGAAAGCTAATTTTTTTACTTTTCTATGATATAATGTTTAAAAGATCAGATTTTAGAGTCAGAAATGCATAGGTTAAATCTCATCCCTTCCACTTCCATAGGGGACTTTAGGGAAATTGCTGAACACCTCTTAGCTTCAGTTTCTATATACACAAGAGAAATAATCATACTGTTTGTAGCTCACAGGGCTATTGGAAGGATGAAATGACATAATGCATGTGAATCATTCAGAGTGCCTAACACCTGTTAAGCACATAATTAGTTTATATTACTATAACTCCAGTTCATAGTGTAAAGAAGTAAAGAATTCATTGTTGACTTAATTTCTGGGGGAACTCACGCCAAGAAATGTTAAGATTGTAAAACTTGGAGATTGGGTGACTGTGTGTGGGAGCTGAGGGGGTAGAAGTCAGGAAATAGGAGAGGACTTCCAGGTGTCAAGCATGGGCAAATGATCACTGATGGTGCTAGACAGGTTACATAGGCAATGCGTTGAGTATGTGGGCAGGGCAGGGAGTAATGTATCCAGTTTTGGCTCTGTTGAATTTAGAGTGCTAGTGGGACATCCATATGGAGAAATCCAATGGAATATGGATATTTGACTTGGAAATTCAGGAGAGACTTTGGAGCATATGGATGTCAATGGGAATGGAGGATTTTGAGGAGAATTGTACAGAGCAAAAAAAGAGTAGGAATGTAAGGGAAAAACATTTAAAAGGCAAATATAGAAGAAGCAGCTCAGGAAGCAAAGTGAGAAGAGACAACTATGACAGGGATGCTTAGGAAGAAGAACCTTTCAAGTCGGAGGTTGTCACCAGGGTAGTTTTGACTCTGGAGTTGGCTTTAAAATGTGGCTACTCATTCAGAAGTAGGGTGAATCATACTGGACATCCGACTTAAGACATAGAAGTCTGAAATTAGTAGATATTTCAAACTATCTTGGCCTATATTTCTTTTCTTGTATATATGGATATACTGCCGTCTGCTAATAACATGCATTTTTGTGATTAAGGTACTATATTTTGGGTATGGTCGCCCTTGTTCCCTCTTTAGGGTATATTCTTCTCCCAGATCTCCACATGGTTGGCTTGTTTGCACCCAGAGGTGTCAGCTCAAATGCTATTTCCTCGGAATGGCCAGCCCTGACCATTATAGCTAAAGGGCCTCCCTCCCCTACTCCCAGTTAATCTCTATCTCATCACTCTCTTCGTTTCTTTAATAGCATTTATCACAAGCTGTAATTACTTTATACTTTTGTTTCTTTATTTCTTAATTGGGTGTCTCTTGCCCCAGCATATAAGCTTCATGGGAGTAGGGATCCTGGATCTCTTGTGTACTGCTCCATTGATGGCGCCTAACACAACCTGTCTCTTAGAAGGATCTCAATACATGTGTCAAAAAATAAGTGATGGGGGCGGAGTCAAGATGGCAGTGTGGGAAGATGTCGAGTTAGCATCTCCCCACAACTAGGGCACATGATGGCCACTGGTCAGGGACGCTGACGCCCAAGGAGACAGGAGGAACCCCCAAGTGAACCGGTAGGACGTGGGGGGACTGAGGGAGGAGGAGAAGTGGAGGCCAGACAGGATCAGCGCCCCTGAGGCCGGGAGATCAGGAGAAGCAGGCGGGAGGGACCCTCTGGGAAGAGCGAGAGAGGAGCAGAGGGCAATCTCCTGGCCCACTTGGGCCGGGGAGCCTGCTGAGCTCCCTGGCTGGTCCCCTGCCCTCCAAGACCCCCGCCCCCAGCCGCATTGGTTCTGGGGGCATAGGAGGGAGGGCGGGGACAACAGGAGAGACAGGTGGGAAGGGCCCTCCAGGACCAGAGGAGCAGGAGAGGAGAGGAGGACCTTTGCCCCTTCAACTCGAGCCCAGGAAGCCTGCTGGGCTCCCAGGTGAGGTGCCCTGCCCTCTGAGACCAGGGGCGGGGGCACACCTGGGCCCCTTCTGTTCCTTGAGCCTAAACCCCACTGCCCACAGCCCCCAGGGTCTTTTCCAGCTCTGTGGGTCCTAAGTATAGGCACCCCCCACCACCCAAACCTCGCCCTTGCTTAGGACCCGCCCTCCCTCCACAGCCAAGGCCTTTCCCCCCCTTTTTTTTTCTTTCTTTTTTTTTCCTTTTCCCTCCTCTTTTTTACTACTGTGGTACTGATGTACCTTCTGGTTGTTGATTCATCTATATTTTTATTTTTATATTCTTTCTGACATATCTGTTAGTTTCCTAATCTAATTTTATTTTTTACTTTGTTATTGTTCTCTTTTTTTTTTTTTTGCCACCCCACGTGGCTTGCGGGATCTTGGTTCATGAGCCGGAGGTTGGGCAGAAGCTCCTGCGGTGGGAGCTCCGAGTCCGAACCACTGAACTAACAGAGATCCTCAGACCCCAGGGAATATTCATCTCAGTGAGGTCTCACGGAGTTCCTCATCTCAACACCAAGACCCAGCTCTACCCAACAGCCTACAAACTCCAGTGTTGGAAGCCTCAGGCCAAACAACCAGTAAGACAGGAACACAATCCCACTCATTAAAAAAAAAAAAAAAAAAGAGACAGCAAAAAAAATATGTCACAGATGAAGGAGCAAGGTAAAAACCTACAAGACCAAATAAATGAAGGGGAAATAGGCAATATCCCCCTGAAAAAGAATTCAGAGTAATGATAGTAAAGATGATCCAGAATCTTGGAAATAGAATGGAGGCACGGATTGAGAAAATACAAGAAATGTTTAACAAAGGTCCAGAAGAACTAAGGAACAAACAAACAGAGATGAACAGCACAATAACTGAAAAGAAAAATACACTAGAAGGAATCAATAACAGAATAACTGAGGCAGAAGAACAAATAAGTGAGCTGAAAGACAAAATGGTGGAAATAACTGCTGAGGAGCAGAATAAAGAAAAAAGAATGAAAAGAATTGAAGACAATCTCAGAGACCTCTGGGACAACACTAAATGCACCAACATTTAAATTATAGGGGTCCTAGAAGAATAAGAGAAAAAGAAAGCGTCTGAGAAAATATTTGAAGAGATTATAGTTGAAAACTTCCCTAACATGGGAAAGGAAATAGTCACCCAAGTCCAGGAAGCGCAGAGAGTACCATAAAGGATAAACCCTAGGAAAAACACACCAAGACACATATTAATCAAACTAACAAAAATTAAATTCAAAGAAAAAATATTAAAAGCAGCAAGGGAAAAACATAAAAAAAAAAATAACATACAAAGGAATCCCCATAAGGTTATCAGCTGATTTTTCAGCAGAAACTCTGCAGGCCAAAAGGGAGTAGCAGGATGTACTTAAAGTGATGAAACAGAAAAACCTACAATCAAGATTACTCCTAAAAATACTTTACTAGATCAATCATCTTAATAATAAAATCTTATTAAAAAAAAAAAAAAAAAAAAAGATTACTCTACCCAGGAAGGATCTCATTCAGATTCGATGGAGAAATCAAAAGCTTTTCAGACAAGCAAAAGCTAAGAGAATTTAGCACCACCAAACCAGCTTTACAACAAATGCTAAAGAAATTTCTCTAGGTGGGAAACACAAGAGAAGAAAAAGACGCACAAAAACAAACCCAAAACAATTAAGAAAATGGTAGAAGGAACATACATATTGATAATAACCTTGAATGTAAATGGATTAAACGCCCCAACCGAAAGACACAGACTGGCTGAATGGATACAAAAACAAGACCCATATATATACTGTCTACAAGACACCCACTTCAGACCTAGAGACACATACAGACTGAAGGTGAGGGGATGGAAAAAAGATATTCCATGCAAATGGAAATCAAAAGAAAGCTGGAGTAGCAATACTTGTATCAGAAAAAACAGACTTTAAAATAAAAACTGTTATAAGAGATAAGGAGGAACACTACATAATGATCAAAGGATCAATCCAATAAGAAGATATAACAATTATAAATGTTTATGTACCCAACATAGGAGTACCTCAGTACATAAGGCAAATGCTAACAACCATGAAAGGAGAACTCGACAGTAACACAATAATAGTAGGGGACTTTAATACGCCACTTACACCAATGGACAGATCATCCAAACAGAAAATAAATAAGGAAACACAAGCTTTAAATGACATAATAGACCAGATAGATTTAATTGATATTTATAGAACAGTCCACCCAAAAGTGGCAGAATACACTTTCTTCTCAAGTGCACATGGAACATTCTCCAGGATAGATCATATCTTGGGTCACAAATCAAGCCTTGGAAAATTTAAGCATCTTTTCTGACCACAACACTATGAGATTGGAAATCAATTACAGGAAAAAAACTGTAAAAAACACAATTACATGGAGGCTAAACAGTGGGCTAATAAATAACCAAGAGATCACTGAAGAAATCAAAGAATAAATAAACAAATACATAGAAACAAATGACAATGAAACCCGATGACCTAAAACCTATGGGACACAGCAAAAGCAGTTCTAAGAGGGAAGTTTATAGTAATTCAATCTCACCTCAAGAAACAAGAAAAATCTCAAATAAACATCTAACCCTACACTTAAAACAACTAGAAAAAGAAGAACAAAGAAAACCCAAAGTCAGTAGAAGGAAAGAAATCATAAAGATCAGAGCAAAAATAAATCAAATAGAAACGAAGAAAACAATAGCAAAGATCAATAAAACTAAAAGCTGGTTCTTTGAGAAGATAAACAAAATTGATATACCCTTAACCAGACTCATCAAGAAAAAAGGGAGAGGACTCAAATCAATAAAATTAGAAATGAAAAAGGACAAGTTACAATGGACACTGCAGAAATACAGAGCATCCTAAGAGACTACTACAAGCAACTCTATGCCAATAAAATGGACAACCACGAAGAAACGGACAAATTCTTGGAAACGTACAATTTTCCAAGACTGAACTAGGAAGAATTAGAAAATATAAACAGACCTATCACAAGTAATGACATTGAAACCATAATTAAAAATCTTCCAACAAACAAAAGTCCAGGACCAGATGGCTTCACAGGTGAATTCTATCAAACATTTAGAGAAAAGCTAACACTGATCCTTCTCAAACTCTTCCAAAAAATTGCAGAGGGAGAAACACTCCCAAATTCGTTCTACGAAGCCACCATCACCCTGATACCAAATCCAGAAAAAGATATCACACAAAAAGAAAATTATAGACCAGTATCACTGATGAACATAGATGCAAAAATCCTGAACACAATACTAGCAAAGAGTATCCAACAGCACGTTAAAAGGATCATACACCGTGATCAAGTGGGATATATCCAGGGATGCAAGGATTCTTCGATATATGCAAATCAATCAATGTGATACACCACATTAACAAATTAAGGAATAAAAACCATATGATCATCTCAATAGATGCAGAAAAAGCTTCTGACAAAATTCAACACCCATTTATGATAAAAATTCTCCAGAAAATGGGCATAGAGGGAACATACCTCAACATAATAAAGGCCATATATGACAAACCCACAGCAAGCATCATACTCAATGGTGAAGAACTGAAAGCATTTCCACTAAGATCAGGAACAAGAAAAGGATGTCCACTCTCCCTACTCTTATTCAACATAGCTTTGGAAGTCCTAGCCATGGCAATAAGAGAAGAAAAAGAAATAAAAGGAATACACATTGGAAAAGAGGAAGTAAATCTGTCAGTGTTTGCAGATGACATGATACTATACATAGAAAATCCTAAAGATGCCACCAGAAAACTACTAGAACTAATCAATGAATTTGGTAAGGTTGCAGGATACAAACTTAATGCACAGAAATCTCTGGCATTCCTATACAACAACAACGAAAATTCAGAAAGAGAAATTAAGGAAACACTTCCATTTACCATTGCAACAAAAAGAAAAAAATACCTAGGAATAAACCTGCCTAAGGAGGCGAAAGACTTGTACTCAGAAAACTATAAAACACTGGTGAAAGAAATCAAAGATGACATAAACAGATGGAGAAATATACCATGTTCTTGGATTGGAAGAATCAACATTGTGAAAATGACTATACTACTCAAAGCAATCTACAGATTCAATGCAATCCCTGTCAAACTACCAGTGATATTCTTCACAGAATTAGAACAAAAAATTTTACTACTCGTATGGAAACACAAAAGACCCCGAATAGCCAAAGCAATCATGAGAAAGAAAAACGGAGTTGGAGGAATCAGGCTCCCTGACTTCAAACAATACCACAAAGCTACAGTAATCAAGAGAGTGTGGTACTGGCACAAAAAAAGAAATATAGATCAATGGTACAGGATAGAATGCCAAGAGATAAACCCATACACAAATGGTCACCTAATTTACGACAAAGGAGGCCAGAACATACAATGGAGAAAAGACAGCCTCTTCAATAAGTGGTGCTGGGAAAACTGGACAGCTACATGTAAAAGAATGAAATTAGAACATTACCTAACACCATACACAAAAATAAACTCCAAATGGATTAAAGACCTAAATGTAAGTCCAGACACTATTAAACTCTTAGAGAAAAATATAGGAAAAACACTCTTTGACATAATCTGTAGCAAGGTCTTTTATGACCCACCTCCTAGAGTAATGGAAATAAAAACAAAAATAAACAAATGGGACTTAATTAAACTTAAAAGCTTTTGCACAGCAAAGGAAACCATAAACAAGACAAAAAGACAACCCTCAGAATGGGAGAAAATATTTGCAAATGAAACAACAGACAAAGGATTAATCCCCAAAATATACAAACAGCTCATGGAGCTCAATATCAAAAAAACAAACAATCCAATTAAAAAATGGGCAGAAGACCTAAATAGACATTTCACCAAGGAAGACATACAGATGGCCAAGAGGCACATGAAAAGATGCTCAATATCACTAATTATTAGAGAAATGCAAATCAAAACAACAATTGAGGTATCACCTCATGCCAGTCAGAGTGGCTATTATCAAAAAAATCTAGAAACAGTAAATACTGGAAAGGGTGTGGTGAAAAGGGAACCCTCTTGCACTGTTGGTGGGAATGTAAATTGATACAACCACTATTGAAAACAGTATGGAGGCTCCTTAAAAAACTAAAAATAGAACTACCATATGACCCAGCAATCCCACTACTGGGCATATACCCTGAGAAAACCATAATTCAAAAAGAGACATGTACCACAATGTTCATTGCAGCACTGTTTACAATAGCCAGGACATGGAAGCAACCTAAATGTCCATCGACAGATGAATGGATAAAGAAGATGTGGCACATATATACAATGGAATATTACTCAGCCATAAAAAGAAACGAAATCGAGGTATTTGTAGTGAGGTGGATGGACCTAGAGTCTGTCATACGGAGTGAAGTTAAGTCAAAAAGAAAAAAAAAATACCATATTCTAATGCATATATATGGAACCTAAAAAAAAAAAAAAGGTACTGGTTAACCTAGTTGCGGGGCAGGAATAAAGATGTAGACATAGAGAATGGACTTGAGGACACGGGGTGGGAGGGGGAAGCTGGGGCGAAGTGAGAGTAGCATCAACATATATACACTACCGAATGTAAAATAGTTAGCTAGTGGGAAGCAGCAGCATAGCACAGGGAGATTGGCTCGGTGCTTTGCGATGACCTAGAGGGGTGGGATAGGGAGGGTGGGAAGGAGGCTCAAGAGGGAGGGGGTATGGGGATATATGTATGCATATGGCTGATTCACTTTGTTGTACAACAGAAACTAACACAGTATTGTGAAGCAACTATACTCCAATAAAGATCTATTTAAAAAAAAAATAAGCGATGGCCAGGAACTAAGGTGAGAGACAAGAGTTCTTTCCCATTTGCTCTGCAAGAGTGTATTTAGCTTTGGTATTTATCTCATCTATTGAAGGTGAGCTTAATAAAAGCCTCTGTGCCATGATGTTATGAGGATCCAGATCCATCTAGGGAATTTTCCAGTAATAATGGGATGCTATATGTCACTAAATGCCAAGATTCCACAAGAACAGGAAAAAATTAATAGATGAGACCTCTGAGGACATACATCTTTAATTAGATGTACAGACCCATTTATAGGCTTCCCTTCTTTCAGTTCTCCTGATGACATCTCTGTTGCTTATTATGGAATGTGGGTTTGTAATGGTGTGTTGGGGGTTGTGGTGAATGGGGAACAGGCAATGTGGAGAAGGATATAAACGTTGGTAAAATATTTACTTGTGCTCTGGGCTTTAAATGATATTTTGCCTTCTTCGATGATGCACGTTTGCAACATAAAATCAGAAAAGATTCCAAAAATTCTGCAAGAGACAGGTAAGCCTCTTCCTGTAATAGGTTATTCTGGAATTCCTAGAGGGGACAAGTAGTGTCACTAGTAATCATATTTTCTGCATTAAAAGTGGGAAGCACTCTAATAAATTTATTCATGTTCTTATGAGGACATAAAGATAGAACGTTGGAAACTGAAACAGTTCTAAAAACATCCACAACATATAGGTGACGAAGATATGCCATCAGGGGTCTTCCCTGGTGGTCCAATGGCTAAGACTCTGCACTCCCAATGCAGGGGGCCCAGGTTCAATCCCTGGTGAGGGAACTAGATTCCATATGCCACAACTAAAAGATCCCACGTGCTGCAACTAAGACCTGGTGCAGCCATATAAATAAAATAAAATTTTATTTTTATTTTTATTTTTATTTTTATTTTATAAAATAAAAAAGATATACCAACAGTATATGCAAGATGATGTGAAGCCATAGTAGATGAAAATGACTTCTCACCTAGGGAAGTCAGAGGGAGAAGCTTGGAAGAGATCCTGTTTGAACTTGAAATATAAGAATTTACCAAGCAGCGTGGAGATAGTGGGTATGCCAGGCAGAGAAAAAGAGCATGTGCAAATATATGAATGTATGAAAGTGCATGACATTTTTGGGGAACGACAATGATTTGGGGAAGATGTGTTGAGACAGTGACAAGAGATGAAGCTAAAAACATATTAGGATCAGATTTTAAAGGGCCTTATATATCATTTTAAATGACTTGGGCTTTAAACTGAAGTTATTAGTGAGCCATTCAAGGTTTTTATAGAGATATATGATCTCAGATACATATTTTAGCCAAGATAAATCTGACAAAAGATAAATTAGAAAAAGGAGAGACTAGACCTAAAGATCAATTATTAGGCTAGTGCAGTAGTCTTAGAGAGAGATGATGACAACCTGTACAAAGATGCTGATGATGGAGAGAGGAAATAAACTGAGAGTTATTTAGGGGGCATAAACAATAAGGATAAATCTATAACAAAGATATAAGAGGTGAGGTGAGGTAGGAATTGAGGATGACTTCATGCTTTCTATCTTGGGTAACTGCATTGAAGATATTGAAGAAAGAGCCAAATTGGAAGCAAAGAGAGACGAGGACAAGTATTTGGTTTTGGTTAGGCTAAGCTGGCTTTCTAGGTGACATGTGATAGTCCGTTGAAAATACAAATATAGGTTTTGGAAGAGAGATGTGGACTAAAATAATGAATCTCAAATAATGATTTGAGATTCAATATAGATGGGTATATTCAACAATATAGATGGCACTTGGAACCGTGGGAGTAGTTGAGATCACCCAGGGTGAGTGAGTAAAGTGAGATGGTGAAAGGACTGGTAAGATCTCTTAGTAACAATTCAAGAAATGAAATGAAGTAGTCTGTGGTAATTAAGAAATATACCACAAATTGATATATTTCAAGAGGTAGAGCCTAATTCCTCTCTTCTTCAGTGTTGGGATGAACTTATTGGCTAACTTCCAACAGTAGACAGTTTCAGAGAGGAGGGCATAAAAGGTACTGCAGCTTTTCTGTTTGTCTGTTTGTCTGTCTTTCTTTGCTTGATCTGGGGGATGTTATCTGTCATGCTGTGAAGACACTTAGGCAGCCCGTGGAGAGACCCATATCATGAGGAACTAAGGCTTCTAGCAAACAGCTGGTGAGGAACTGAGACATATGTAAAAAGGTAGGAACTGGGGCCTTCTGCCAACAGCCATGTGAGTGAAACTTCATGGAAATGGATCCTCTCTCCCCATTTGAGCCTTTAGATAATTGCAGCCCCAGTCAATGCCTTGACTGCAACCTCATCAGAGACCCTGAGCCACAATGTCCCTGTCTCCCCACCCCAAGCTGCTCCTGAATTCCTGACCATCAGATACTTTGAGATAAGTAAAGTTTGTTGTTTTGATGCACTAAGTTTTAGGGTAGTTTTTTACATAGTAATACATAACTAATACAAAGACATTGAAGGAAAAAAGACAAGAAGTTATCAGAGAGGTAGAAGGAAACAAGGAGAAAGAGTAGTGTTGAAAAAGCCAAGAGAAGAAAGTTTTTAGGAGGAGGAGGAGTTGTGTCAAATGTTATAGGTAAGCACTTTTTGACCCTGTATTTATTCATCTTATTAATCATTTCCCTTATTTTGCCTATGTGTGCCGAGTCTTTTCTTTTCTCTACATGCTTTTTTTTTTTTTCCTGAAGAGGTCCTATTCTCTCTCATGGCTTTATGTAATTACTGCCTGTAGGTCGAAAATGATTACATGCAGAATCCTAGGTTTGGTTTCTGGAAGTAGCAGCTTGAACTAAATCAGTGCCATGTGCCAGAGAGTCTTAATGTGCTCAAACTTTATGATCTAGTTCAAATGGCAGTTACTCAGTAAAGCCTTCTCAAATAGAGTTATTTTCTTTTTCATAGTCCCACATGATTTTTTCTTCAATCTCTGCTATAGATATTATATACTATTGTTTACCTCATTATCTCCCTCACCAGACTGATTTTCTCGAGTGTAGGGGGCCCATGTGAGATAGTCTCATCTGCCTCTCCTTGGTACAGTAACTGACACAAAGACATTTAGTATTTATTCACTAAATGAATAAATGAATGTTGAGCAAATGTTGACCATGTGTATTTGTTCTCAGTGGCAGCATAATAAATTACCCCAGAATTCAGTGGCTTAACCCAAAAAACATCTATCATCTCACACTTTCTGTTTGTCAGAAATCTGGGCTTGGCTTACTGGGTCTTCAAACTGCAATCAAGGGGTGGCCAGGGCTGTGATCTTATCTGAAGTCTCAACTAGGGAAGGAGCTACTTCCTGCTCACTCAAGTGGTTGATATCCTTGCAGGCTGTTCAACTGAGTGCCTGAGTTTCTCATGGACTGTGGGCTGGAGATGTCCCTCAGATCCTGACAAGATTGGCCTCTCCATCAGACAGTAACAACATGAAAGCTGGCTTCTATCAGAGTGAGCCAGGGAGAGAGGAAGAAAGGGCAAGCAAGTTGGACGCCAAAGTCTTGTTGTAACCTAATCTTGGAAGTGACAGTTTGCCATTTTTGCTGCATTCTATTCGTAAAGCAAACCACGAAGTCCAGCCCACAGTTGGGGGCTGGGGTGGATTACACAAAGTTATGAATACCAGGGCAGGGGTCCTGAGATCATCAAGGGGCATCTTAGAAAGCACCTATCACACAATCTGTATTGATTAAGAGCAATAATTTCACAGATAAATATGTGGACTGACTCATATTCCCCTCTACTTAATGAGCATGTACTTTTGATTTTACACATTAACCAAGATTAATAATGCTAAGATTTTAGTGTTATCCTTTGACTTGTGCCTGGTATTCTTTATAACACAGTTGCCAGATACTGCAGTGGTAATACAGTAATGGAGAAAGAAGAAAGAGACACTAACAAAGAGGTGGGACTGAAATTTTAAAATTTGTCAGGTTTTTTTTTTTTAGCATCCTCTCATTTTTTTAAAAATAAAAACAAAGCCCCAAACAAAAAGGTGTCTAAAACCAAAGTGCTTAGAATACTACTTAGTACATTATTACAGTAGATGTTATTGTTATTATTATTTCTATTTTTCTATTTTTCCAGTGATTTCTCCTGATTCTACTTTTCTCCTATTAGTACCACCAATCTTGGACTTGTCTTTTACACCACTTCTGCCATATTTCCCCAAAGCTAAGGCATTATTGACATATTTACTTTTCCAATGCCTTTTAAATTATCTTTCCTTTTTTCTATTGCAACTTTTACTACCCTGTGTTCAAGTTCTCCTTACATTATTGTTGAATGATTGCAAATGCCTTCCTACTGGTTTTCCTCTTCTAATCTTTTCTACACAAACTTGATTTTTTGCATCCTGCTTAGTCTGGAGGTCTGTTTCTAGGTTAGGACTAGTACATAAAGTTGCAGCTATTTGGTACTGAGTTGCCCATTTCTGCCAGGAGATAAGTGGGAGATGTGTGCCAGTTCCTTAGTTCCCAGTACTTCAGTGCTGTGGATCAGAGGTTCTCAAATCAAGGTACGTAAACACTGGGGTGGGGGAGGGAGCCTCCAATCCTTTTCAGGGGGTCCATGAGGTCAAAATTATTTTCATAATGAAGTTGAGACTTTATTTGCCTTTCACATGTGTTAACATTTGCACTGATTGTGCATAGCAAGGCAGTGGCACCCAACAGTATTAGCAGTCTTTGTGTTCTTTGTTGCCACTTACAGAAAAAAAGCAAGTTTCACTTTAGAATGTCCTTGATACAGTAGTGTAAACTATGAATTTTATTAAAACTTGACCCTTAAATACATCTTTGCAGCATTCTGTGTGGCAAAAATCAGAATTATTTATAAAGCTCTTCTGATGCATACTGAAACACAATGGCTGTCTCAAAGAAGAGCATTTGTGCAATTGTTTGGGTTGGAAGCTGAACCAGTTGCTTTTCTTATGGAACAGAATTTTTACTTAAAAGAGTGACTGATAAACTATGGTTATTTAGACTTGGGTATTTTGCAAATATTTTCTTGAAAAACAACTGAGTGATACTATCACTTCAAGGAAAATTAATTGTTGCCAATGGTAAAATTCAGCCTTTCAAGCAAAAGTTAGAATTTTGAAAAACTTGTACTTGTCATTATGGGCTTGCCAGCTTCATACGCTCTAAAGATTTTTCTGATGACATGGGTGGTGATATTAACAAATGTGATTTAAAAAAATAATTTTATAATAAACATTTGGAAAATCTATATAACTCATTGAACTGATATTTTTCAAAAGACCAATGCATGAGTTAACAGAATTATATGTGGGTAAAAGAGCCATTCATAGTGCAAGATGGGTCATTTTATGTAACAGAGTATGAAAATTTATTGATATAATTCCGGATTCCTCATCTCAAAAGGAATTTGTATTACCTGATAGAAAGTAGATACTGCTTGCAAAGAGCTTGCTTTCTTAGTTTTTATTTTATAGAGAGACCCGAGCTTCTGAAGAATATTTAGGGCAAAGAAGAGAGTTAAATTCCTTTGAGGGAGGGCTTCCCTGGTGGCGCAGTAGTTGAGAATCTGCCTGCCAATGCAGGGGACACAGGTTCGAGCCCTGGTCTGGGAGGATCCCACATGCCGTGGAGCAACTGGCCCCGTGAGCCACAACTACTGAGCCTGTGCATCTGGAGCCTGTGCTCCGCAACAAGAGAGGCCGCGACAGTGAGAGGCCCGCGCACCGCGATGAAGAGTGGCCCCCACTTGCCGCAACTAGAGAAAGCCCTCGCACAGCAACGAAGACCCAACACAGTCAAAAATAAATAAATAAATAATAATTTAAAAAAATTAAAAATTCCTTTGAGGGAAATGAATGAGGAAAGAGAAATTCCCCAACACTGGGCCTGGAGGTTTATGAACTTCAAAAATAGTGGTGATCCACACTCTATTCCCTGGCAGTACCTTCAGGAACTGGCAAGACATCTGAGTTGATCTGCTGTGTGGTGGAGAGACTGGACCAGGAAATGGGACTCCCAGCTTTGACAGAGATTCCAGTGCTCAGGTTTGACATAGAATGAACAGAGCCATCTGCCTTCAGGAACCAAGAGGCCTTGAAAAATAAGACACCAAAGGGAAATATGATAAATCTGAGAGGATATCTGTGAACTCTAAAGGACCTAGGTTGAATTTTTTTGCTGGTCTGTGGAATGGGAACTTGGAATTAATTTGATTTTAAAGAAATAATGGAGTTTAACATTTCCTGCACACTTCTTTGTAGTTGAAAATACAGTATATACCTATTATATCAGTTAGAATTCTGCAAAGAACTTGTGTGTGTTTGTGTGTGTATGAGTGTGCACGTGCACATATATGTGTATTTATTCATTATAAGGAATTAGCTCATGTGAGTTTGGGAGCTAGCATCCTGAAATTTGTAGGGCAGGCGGGCAGGCTGGAAATTCAGGCAAGAGTCAATGTTGCAATCTTGTTACCGTATTGAGGTGGCATTCCTTCTTTTCTGGGAAACTTTAGTTTTGCTCCATAAATCTTTTATCTTTACATTTACCTGTATATTTGCTTTTGTCATCATAGACAAAATAAAAAGGATATCAATATGTCTAGGAAAAAGTAGAGAGAATAAAAATATCAAGTACTTTTTTAGTGCCAATTACAGTGTAATTCTAGTGTAAATTAAAATACTTTAAAAACAGATTAATTCTGAGAAATATGCTTCCACAAACACACTTTTTTCTTCTCTGATTTTATAGAAAGCTGTGTGACCATTTCATGTGCAATACATCTGACTTATTCTCATTCCTCTGTTCCCCTAATATTTTTAGAAAATCCTAATAATATTTGGTATTTGAAAAGGCTTCCATCAAACAGCAAAAGACAATTCTTATATATGAGAAGATACACAATTATATTTGGAATGAAGTTGGAAGTAAAAATTATATGAATTAATTGGTATTACAAAGGGACATAAATAGATTGTTTATGGTGCTTTCTTTCTACAGCCCTCCCACGGTCCTTTTGGTCTTCATAATAAGGCAAAAATAAAAGTTTATAAAAATAAAATGAGCTTGGTTCCAAGATAAGAGTTAACCTTGGACTTGAATGATTCTATTGATTTGGTTTTATGAACCTGAGGCAGGATTGCATTTAAGGATTGGGTGTACTTTAGTTTAAAATCAGTGCTTCTTAAATTGTTGGCAAATAGACTGCAATTGCCAATAAACTTGGCTGAGACAGGCTCAAGCAATAGCTAAGTACATACAGAGATAATAACTGAGATAAATATAGAGTCACAAGATGTTCATTAAAAAAAAAACTTTCTATACTATAATTATCAAAGTAAATCTCACCAGTAATGAGAAGTGACGCTAACCAAAACACCTCAAGGGTACTCATGACCTTCAGTGTGGAAAACTGGAGCATAGTTTTAATCTTTTTTTCCTATATCCTCCTTTTCACCTCTTCTCGTTTTCTTCTTCTTTTACAATCTACAACATCAGCTTCACCTATAAGGAAGTGTCATTTTAAGCAATTTAAAAAATACTTGTTAAAGAAGTTCTGGCTCTGAAATCTTAGATAATGACAATTATCTAGTCACTGTGGGAACTGGAAGGGGAGGAAACAGTTGGAGTCTCATGCCTATTCCTCCCTCTCCTTTCCCATCCCCCATTGGTTCGGCCAACTCAAACATCAGCTTATTGCTTTAGCAGAGGGACGGGAAGGTTACTATTAGTGATAACACAAGTTCGTCCTAAATGTTTCATTTAAGCTAATTTAGATAGTGTATTTTATTTTGTTTTGTTGTCTTTTAGAGATTAACGATGCCAGGTTGAATAAGGCATGGCCCCTGTCCTTAGTAACGGTGGATATAGACATGAAGTAGTTACTATACAACTTGGTAAATTCTGTAACAGAAGTCTGCAAAGTATTCTGAAACCATAGTGCCAAGAACAATGAACTTTATATTAGGGTGACAAGAAATGTAATGGGATGTAAAAGTAGGTCTTATAGTATTTTGGAAATGTGTTGACATAGTAAAAATTAATTTAAGAAAAAAGGCCTCTTCCAAAAATCAGAAGTGAAAATACAAGGATAGTGAGAAAATAGACCCCACTGGCCTAATGCCAGTAGGCATTAGGGAGAAATAACAAGGGGACAGGTAGCTCCCTGTATTATTATAATATGCGAATAGGAGGAGGCATGGGTCTAATGTAATCCCAGGGGGGAGTGGTCAAAGGGAGGAGGAGTTTTTGTTTTTTTGTATAAATATGTGCATCCAAGCCTGTGCACCTGAGAACTCTTTGGGTACTGCAAACCTACAGTAGCCTCACTCACTGACTCTGATGAAATCAGTGCAGATAATAAATCACAAAATGGCCACATAATCTTGTTGGCCACACTTGTTCTCCCAGTTGGACTCACTGAATAGAAGAAACATTTGACTGGGAAAAAAAAAATCAAAAGCTACCCAGGAAGTCAGCAGAAGGTAATGGGAAAGGTTCTCAAGAGAAGTGACCTTTTCCAGGCATGGAAGTAATGGAAAATTTATTCTAGGAAAAGCAAAATTTATGTGCAAAGGCTCAAGAGCATAGAAAAATTATTGTGAGTTTGATGAATAGTAGGTTGATCGGAGGAGCTAATGACAGCTGCCACCTTTAGAATCATTGGCAAGGCCACAGGGCACAGCTCTTCAAGTGCCACTACTCTGTGAGCTAATCTTCGACTTGAGGAACTTGGGTCAAGACTATGCTATAAATATCAGGAATTCAAAGCAGCAGAGCAAAAGGTCTCTGATACTAGATGAACTTCTAGATGGTCAGGAGTTCTGTTTAGAGGCCCCAGCTTAGGTTAGGATTGGTTTCATCTCTCCATGTACCTGAATTTCCCTTTACTAGCACCCATTTGTCTCTTCACCATTAGAGGTCTAGTGACCTTAAGTGCCAAAACAGCGCTAAATGATGAAGAAAAAGGAATGCATCACTTCTTTAAATTTAAAAGAGCTCTGGGCTGGAGCTACCATGATTTATACAGCAGCACAGCTCTAATGAGAGGTTTATATTAGCCTTTATATTATTTCCTTGTATTTATTTCTGTTTCCATTGTGCTTACCATGATAAAGTGCTTGCTACAATGAAGTTACAGTAAAGTGTATGCTATAATAAAGTTACGGTTTTCATTGCTGATTTTGACTTCTTATGATGAATATGTCAGGTGAAAAAAACCCAAAAAACATGAACTATAGTAATATAACACAAACAAGTAAAGTAAAAAACTCAAAGGCAAAGTGTATTAGTTTTCTATTGCTGCATAATAAATTATCACAAACTTTGTAGTTTAAAACAACACACAGTTATATCTTGCAGTTTCCATGGGTCAGGAGTCTGGGCACAGCTTAGCTGGGTCCTCTGTCTCACAGTCTCAGAAGGCTGCAATAAAGCTGTCAGATGGAGCTGCAACTCATCTGAGGCTTGAGTTCTCTTTCAAGCTTGCCAAGGCTGCTGGCAGAATTCGGTTTCTGCCATGTGACTCTTTCCACAACATGGCAGTTTGCTTCTAGCCCAACAGGAAGGTGTTTGCTGCTGCTTTGAGCCTCTTTTAAGGGCTCGTCTGATTAGTTCAGGCCCCCACCCAACACAATCTCCCTTTTGATTAACTCAAAGTCAACTAATTAGGCACCTTCATTACATCTGAAAAATTCCTTCACCTTTGCCATATAGTGTAACTTAATCAAGAGAATGATATCTCACCATATTTGCAGGCCCTGCCTACACTCAAGGGGAGGGGATTATACAAGGGTGTAGATCATTGGGCGTCATCTTAAAATTCTGCCTACCACATACATCAATCTTAAATTACGGATATATTTCCTATTTTCACAAATGAGCTGAGAAACTCTGTAATACCTATATAATATCTAAGGCTTAGATGTTATCACAGCACTATCTAGTAGAAATATAATGCAAGCCACAAACATGAGCCACATATGTAACTTTAAAATTTTTAGTAGCAACATAAGAAAAAGTAAATAGAAACGAGTGAAATTAATTTTAATGTTTTGTTTAATCAGTATATCCAGAATATTATCATTTCAACATGTAATCAATATAGAACATTATAGGTGAGATACGATATATTTTTAAAATATTGTCTTTGAACACCAAGTCTCAGTTTGGGTTAGTAACATTTCAAGTGCTCAATGGCCACAAGTGGCTAGTGGCTGTCGTATTGGAAGCAAACTACTATTACTTGCCTTTTCAACAATATCCACCAGGTGTCACAATGAGTTTACAACTCTAAGCCAGTGACGCCAGCAATTTCTTCTCTTGGTAACAATTGTTCACATATATACGGAATCTGAAAAAAAAATGGTCCTGAAGAACCTAGGGGCAGGACAGGAATAAAGACGCAGACGTAGAGGATGGACTTGAGGACACGGGGAGGGGGAAGGGTAAGCTGGGAAGAAGTGAGAGAGTGGCATTGACATATATACACTACCAAATGTAAAATAGATAGCTAATGGGAAGCAGCTGCATAGCACAGGGAGATCAGCTCCGTGCTTTGTGACAGCCTAGAGGGGTGGGACAGGGAGGGTGGGAGGGAGAGGCAAAAGGGAAGGGATATGGGGATATATGTATACGTATAGCTGATTCACTTTGTTATACAGCAGAAACTAACACAACAATGTAAAGCAATTATACTTCAATAAAGATGTTAAAAAAAAAAGATTGGTGGATTGTATCAATGTTAATATCTTAGTTGTGAAATTATACTACAGTTTTACATAATGTCACCATTACAGGAAACTGGTTACAGTGTACACGGAATGGATCTCTCCGTATTTCTTATAATGCATGTGAATCTACAATTATCTCAAAAATTTAAATTAACAAAACAAAATCTACGGAATAGTTGAAAAATAAACATATGTTAAGGCAGAAAAAAAAGCCAAACAATTGTTAGTTCTCTTTGTATTCATGTATTTTTGACTTTCCATGTACTTGTAATATCCCTTGAATTTTTTGCCTAGATAATTAAGAAATCAAGCAATGTGGATTTTACTACTTAAACAAATGAGTCAGAATTCAAAATGATGTGTATATCAGACCCATTATTCCTTAGTTTTTCTGTAATCTCATCCTTAGATGGTCTGCCTGGTGAGAGGGTAAATAATTAATAATTACATGCACATGCAATACTCAACAACATAATAACAATTATTTTAAAATTAGATCATTTCAAATACCTGAGCAATTTTCACAACCCCAGACACAATTAAATGGTGTTCTTTTTACCTTCTCAAATTGTTAATAGAACACATTAAGAATAGAAAACCAAAATTTTTTTTAAGTGACAAAAAATATTCTTTAATTTTCATAGCATTACTGCAATTTACTAATTGCCAATAATAACTTCTACTTCTCACATACACAGTAAGCCTCAGTGGGATTATGATGTTTGAGCTTATTAACACTTATTACTTTAAAAAGCAGCATCATTTAAAAATGTTCATTTACTTATTTGCAAGTTGTTTTAGGATTCCTTTTAAAATGAGTGATAAACTGCTTTTGTTTTAATATTCTGTGGTTTTAATTTTCACAGTCTTGTACTTTATTTCCTAGGTAAAACTAAATATACATATTTAGAGATTGAGGCGTCTCAAATACCTTCTCCTTAACTTTTAGAAAATCACTAATCTATAAAATATTTTTTAAAATACAAACAGATGTCATACAGAAGCACTCATGAGTAGTGAGAAGATCAAAATGTGAGTTTTTATCACTAACTTCCATAAAGTGAGTATAATTTACATGTATTCTAGTTTTATACCAATAATTATGCCTTCTTTTTGTCCTATTAGTCCCAACTATATGATGTCCATAAAATAAAAATAAACTTGATTCTAATGAAGAACAATAATTATTTATCTCTTGAGGATTCACATTGTCAACTAGCTTCAGAGGAAATGAATCAGCCTTGGCATCTTATTAACTAATATATTAAGGAGAGAAATGAACAGTGTTGTAGCCATAACTATATAAGATAGAAAAATCACCATGTGGAAGTACACAAGTAATATTTTTTTTAAAAATCCATAAAGCTTAAAGTTGGGATCATGTATACAGTACTTTCTTGTGTGTGTGTGCCTCCTGTTGGGCTAAACCTCTTTTAACACATCTAGGAAAATTTAACCACATATATAAATATTTTAGAAACCAGATTTTTAATGAAATAATCGAGTATATGCAAATAACATTTTTTGCTGCTCAGCTGTTTACAATTTTTCTTATTTCCTTCTTGAAGAAATATTAGCAATATAAGGCCTAATTTGTTTGTTGTTTTTGAAAGCATAAGGCTCATATAGTCCAGGAGATGGCAGCCAACACCTTTTGTAAAATAAATGAATTATGTTGATACTTTATTATGGTAATTTTAATGTGATTTCTTGGTTTTAATAACATCAGCATTGACGGGATCACTAAAAGAATAAAACTGTTGAAATTCTAAATGTAGATATCTCATTGTGTAAGTGTGCTTTAAAGAGATTCCTCAGAGTATTTTACAAGGCAAACTGAATACATTTCTCTCTCCTCTTTCCTCCTGCCCTCAGAGCATTGGTTTCTGCCACAATATTGACCTAGAATTACCTATAGAGCAGTAGGATTAAAGAATAAATTGTAATATTAATGAATACTTCAGAGGTATTCAAATTAAACACATAAAATATTAATAATATCATTTAGAAAGTATGTCAGAACCAATAACTGAGGTTTTTTTTTTGAATACCATACTTTTCTGGTTAAATTCATAATTCATAATGCATAAAGCAAGAAAAGAAGGCCAATACAGTGAGGATTTTGCATTTGCATTTGTTTTAAGGGGTTATTTTAACCTATGAATACATTACTTTGTATGATATTAAAGCTGTTTTATTATGTGAGCCTACAGGGTAAGGAAAGGCATTACTCTGTCCCTTGTCCACACATCTAGTGCCCCAATTTTTATGGCTACTACCTGAGGGACAAGTCCACAAATCATGCAGCTCTGATAGCCAACAGAACTTGCATTTACAAGTCCCACAAGACTACAGCAAAGAAAAAAGCAGTTTTTATTTTTACTTATTTATTTTTTGGGCTGCACCCATAGCATGTGGGATCCTAGTTCCCTGAACAGGGATCAAACCTGCATGCTCTGGGCTGGAAGCACAGAGCCTTAACCACTGGACCACCAGGGAAGTCCCCAAACAGCAGTTTTTAAATGGGTGAAGAAGCACCCCCGTCCAACGCAGGCTATACACCTGGGCTCAGCCCTGGGGGAGCATGCCAAAATGCCCATCTCCCAGTTTCTCCCTGGAAGGAGTTTAACTGCATACTTTCCCAGGTGCTGCTTGAGAGTCTGGCTTCTACCCAGCCTGCATCTAGGTGCTGACTTCCATCCTCTCCTTTGGGACACTGCTGGGTCTTGGCACACCCTTAACTACTAGGAACCATTAAGAAAAAAGATGGCAACTTGGACAATTACAAAGGTTTGAGAGGCAAACAGGAGCTCAGACCAGGCTGATTGATGAGACTCAACTCCTATAGAAGTCTGTCAAGATTGGGAGAGGTGGCTGTTTTATCTAATGTGCAGAAACCAACACAGAGAGTCAAGGAAAATGAAGAAACAAAGGAATATGTTTCAAACAAAGAAGAAGACAAATATCCTGAAATCAATTTCAATAAAATGGAGAGAAATGATTTATCCAGTAGTTCAAGATAATGGTCATAAAGATGCTCACTGAGGTCAGGACAGCAGTGCATGAACAAAGCAAGAATTTCAACAAACAGAAATGTGAAAAAGTACCAGACAAAATAAATAGATAGATTAATTAATTAATTAATTAATTAATTAAAAGTACCAAACAGGGGCTTCCCTGGTGGCGCAGTGGTTAAGAATCCACTTGCCAATGCAGGGGACATGGGTTCAAGCCCTGGTCTGGGAAGATCCCACATGCTGTGGAGCAACTAATCCCATGTGCCACAACTATTGAGCCTGCACTCTAGAACCCGTGAGCCACAACTACTGAGCCTGCGTGCCTAGAGCCCATGCTCCACAACAAGAGAAGCCACCACAATGAGAAGCCCACACACCGCAATGAAGAGTAGCCCCCGCTCGACACAACTAGAGAAAGCTTGTGTGCAGCAACAAAGACCCAATGCAGCCAAAAATAAATAAATTTATATTAAAAAAAGTGCCAAACAGAAATCATGAAGCTGAAGAATACAATAAGTGAATTGAAAAATTCAGTAGAGGAGTTCAACAAAAGGCTAAATAACGTAGAAGAAAGGATCAGCAAACTTGAAGACAGGGCAGTGGAGTTCATTCTATCAGAGGAAAAAAAAAGAAAAAAAGAATAAAAAAAGAGTGAAGATAGCTTATGATACTTATGGGGCACCAATATATACCTCATAGGGGCCCAAGAAGCAAAAGAGAAAGAGGTGCAGAAAGATTATTCAAAAAAATAATGGCTGAAGATTTCCCTAAATTGGGGAAAGAAATACATGTCCATATCCAGGAATCCCAGAAAATTCCAAAAAAGCTATATCTAAAGAGACCCACACTGAGACACATTATAATTGAAAGCAGCGAGAGGAAAGCAACTTGTTACATACAAGGAACCCCCATAAGACAGTCAGCAGATTTTTTAGCAGAAACCTTGTAGGTCAGATAGGAATGGGATAATGTAGTCAAAGTGCTGAAATAAAAAAAAAAACCTGCTAACCAAGAATTCTTTACCTGGCAAAGTTGTCCTTTAGAACTGAAGGAGGGATAAAGAGTATCCAGACAAACAAAAGCTGAATAAGTTCATCATCACTGGATTAGCCTTACAAGAAATGTTAAAAAGAGTTCTTCAAGCGGAAATGAAAGGACACTAATTTAGTAACATGAAAACATATGAAAGTATAAAACTCATTAGTAAAGGTAAATATATAGTTAAATTCTGAATACTCTAATATTGTACTAGTGGTAGGTAAATCACTCATGAATCAGGTATAAAGGTTAAAAAACTAAAGTATTAAAGATAACTATAAGTACAATAATTTGTTAACAGATACACAAGATAACAAGATGTGAATTGTGACATCAAAAACATAAAATGGGGCAGGAGTATGCAAATAAAATGGACAACCACGAAGAAACGGACAAATTCTTGGAAAGGTATAATTTTCCAAGACTGAACCAGGAAGAATTAGAAAATATAAACAGACCTATCACAAGTAATGACATTGAAACCATAATTAAAAATCTTCCAACAAACAAAAGTCCAGGACCAGATGGCTTCACAGGTGAATTCTATCAAACCTTTAGAGAAGAGTTAACACCAATCCTTCTCAAACTCTTCCAAAAAACTGCAGAGGGAGAAACACTCCCAAATTCGTTCTATGAAGCCACCATCACCCTGATACCAAAACCAGAAAAAGATATCACACAAAAAGAAAATTATAGACCAGTATCACTGATGAACATATATGCAAAAATCCTGAACACAATATGAGCAAACAGAATCCAACAGCACATTAAAAGGATCATACACCATGATCAAGTGGGATTTATCCCAGGGATGCAAGGATTCTTCGATATATGTAAATCAATCAATGTGATACACTACATTAACAAATTAAGGAATAAAAGCCATATGATCATCTCAATAGCTGCAGAAAAAACTTTTGACACAATTCAACACCCATTTATGATAAAAACTCTCCAGAAAATGGGCATAGAGGGAACATACCTCAACATAATAAAGGCCATATATGACAAACCCACAGCAAGCATCATACTCAATGGTGAAAAACTGAAAGCATTTCCACTAAGATCAGGAACAAGACAAGGATGTCCACTCTCACCACTCTTATTCAACATAGTTTTGGAAGTCCTAGCCACAGCAATCAGAGAAGAAAAAAAATAAAAGGAATACAAATTGGAAAAGAAGAAGTAAATCTGTCAGTGTTTGCAGATGACATGATACTATACATATAAAATCTTAAAGATGCAACCAGAAAACTACTAGAACTAATCAATGAATTTGGTAAGGTTGCAGGATACAAAATTAATGCACAGAAATCTCTGGCATTCCTATACACCAACAATGAAAATTCAGAAAGAGAAATTAAGGCAACACTCCCATTTACCACTGCAACAAAAAGAAAAAAGTACCTAGCATACCTAGGAATAAACCAGCCTAAGGAGGTGAAAGACTTGTACTCAGAAAACTATAAAACACTGATGAAATAAATCAGTGACATAAACAGATGGAGAAATATACCATGTTCTTGGATTGGAAGAATCAACATTGTGAAAATGACTATACTACTCAAAGCAATCTACAGATTCAATGCAATCCCTATCAAACTACCAATGGCACTATTCACAGAATTAGAACAAAAATTTTACAATTCATATGGTAACACAAAAGACCCCGAAGAGCCAAAGCAATCGTGAGAAAGAAAAACGGAGTTGGAGGAATCAGGCTCCCCAACTTCAAACTACACCACAAAGCTACAGTAATAAAGACAGTGTGGTACTGGCACAAAAACAGAAATATAGATCAATGGTACAGGATAGAATGCCAAGAGATAAACCCATACACATATGGTGACCTAATTTATGACAAAGGAGGCAAGAACATACAATGGAGAAAGACAGCCTCTCCAATAAGTGGTACTGGGAAAACTGGACAGCTACATGTGAAAGAATGAAATTAGAACACTACCTAACACCATACACAAAAATAAACTCAAAATGGATTAAAGACTTAAATATAAGACTAGACACTATAAAACTCTTAGAGGAAAACATAGGAAAAACACTCTTTGACATAAACCACCACAAGATCTTTTTTGACCCACCTCCTAGAGTAAAGGAAATAAAAACAAAAATAAACAAATGGGACTTAATTAAACTTAAAAGCTTTTGCACAGCAAAGGAAACCATAAACAAGACAAAAAGACAACCCTCAGAATGGGAGAAAATATTTGCAAATGAAACAACAGACAAAGGATTAATCCCCAAAATATACAAACAGCTCATGGAGCTCAATATCAAAAAAACAAATAATCCAGTTAAAAAATGGGCAGAAGACCTAAATAGACATTTCACCAAGGAAGACATACAGATGGCCAAGAGGCACATGAAAAGATACTCAACATCACTAATTATTAGAGAAATGCAAATCAAAACTACAATGAGGTATCACTTCATGCTGGTCAGAATGGCCGTTATCAAAAAATCTAGAAACAGTGAATGCTGGAAAGAGTGTGGTGAAAAGGGAACCCTCCTGCACTGTTGGTGGGGATGTAAATTGATACAACCACTATGGGAAACAGTATGGAGTTCCTTAAAAAACTAAAAATAGAACTACCATATGACCCAGCAATCCCACTACTGGGCATATACCCTGAGAAAACCATAATTCAAAAGAGACATGTACCACAAAGTTCATTGCGGCACTGTTTACAATAGCCAGGACATTGAACCAACCTAAATGTCCATCGACAGATGAATGGTTAAAGAAGATATGGCACATATATACAATGGAATATTACTCAGCCATAAAAAGAAGCGAAACTGAGTTATTTGTAGTGAGGTGGATGGACGTAGCTTCTGTCATACAGAGTGAAGTAAGTCAGAAAGAGAAAAACAAATACCGTACGCTAACGCATATACATGGAATCTAAAAAAAGAAGGAAAAAAAGGTACTGGTTAACCTAATTGCAGGGCAGAAATAAAGAGGTAGACATAGAAAATGGACTTGAGGACATGGGGTGGGAGGACGAAGCTGGGGTGAAGTGAGAGTAGCATCGACATATATATACTACCGAATGTAAAATAGTAGGCTGGTAGGAAGCAACAGCATAGCACAGGGAGATCGCTTCGGTGCTTTGCGATGACCTAGAGGGGTGGGATGGGGAAGATCGGAGGGAGATTCAAGAGCTAGGGGATATGGGGACATGTGTATGCATATGGCTGATTCACTTTGTCGTGCAACAGAAACTAACACAGTATTGTGAAGCGATTTTACTCCAATAAAGATCTATTTTAAAAAAATGTAGAGCTTGTGTATATGTTTGAAGTTAAGTTGTTATTTTAAAATAGGCTGTTAAAATATAGCACATATCTGATAAGAGATTAATATCTAAAATATATAAAGAACTTATACAACTCAACAGTAAAAAATACAAATAACCCAATTAAAAAATGGGCAAAGAACCCAAATAGACATTTTTCCAAAGAAGGTATACAAATGGCCAACTGATATGAAAAGGTGCTCAACATCACTAATCATCAGGAAAATGCAAATCAAACCACAACGAGATATCACCTCACATCTGTTAGAATGGCTATCATCAAAAAGATCACAGATAACAGATTACGGCAAGAATGTAGGGAAAAGGGAACACTTATACACTGCTGGTGGAACTGTAAACTGGTACAGCCACTATGGAAAACAGTGTGGAGGTTCCTTAAAAAATTAAAAATAGAACTACCATATGATCCAGCAATCCTACTTCTGGGTATCTATCCAAAGTAAGCAAAATTACTATGTAGAAGAGATATCTGTACTCCCACATTTATTGCAGCATTATTTTCAATAACTAAGACATGGGAACAACCTAATTGTCTATTGATAGATGCATGGATAAAGAAGATGTGGTATAATTTTACATATATAATACATATTATATATATAAAATTCAGCTTTAATAAAGAAGGAAATCCTGCCATTGCGACAACATAGATGAACCTGGAGGGCATTATGCTAAGTGTAATAAATCAGGTAGTATAAGACAAATACTGTATGATATCACTTATATGTGGAATCTAAAAAAAAAGTTGAATTCATAGAAATAGAGAGTAGAATGGTGGTTGTCAGGTGGGAAAATAGGGAGATGCTTCTTAAAAGGTACAAACTTTATAATAGAAAAATTTGCTAAGAAAGTAGAACTTAAGTGTTCTAACCAAAAAAAAAAAAAAAAAAAAAGTGAGATGATAGATGTGTTAATTAATTCAATGATGGGAATCCTTTCACAATGTATACTGCAATTTTGTCAGTTATACATCAATACAGCTTAAAGAAGATTTCGCTCATAACACTCCTCCCTTCCCCCTTTTTCTCCTTTAATATTAAAGCATTTTAGTTTTATACTTTTAAATATATTATTGTGCTTTATCAATGATTTTAGAGAGGTAACATTGATAATAGTATAATTAAAATGTTTTAAAAAGTGTTTATTATCTATATTATATTACCTGCCATATGTTAAATTCATGTAATCATTTCATTTGATCTTCATAACAACTGCAGGAGACATTTTTAACTTAATTTTACAGATGAGGAAACAGGATCAGAGATGATAAGTAACTTTCTTAAAATCACACAAATAATAAGTGGTAGAGCATTATCTAAAGCCCCTGAGTATAATATCAGAGTTATTTTGAATATATCATTCTTTATCACAACCATCTCTGGAAGTACAAGAAATCAAATTCTGTAAGAGCAGATTTTCTGACAAATTCTTGCCACATTTTGCATACAATCTCACCTCTCAAAAGGTCAAAAGAGACTAAGGGGTATTGCTAGTCTGTGATTAATTCTAAATAAGAAAGTATTGATTGATGATGTGGAACTGATGTGCAGCTTGAGAGGAAAGTCTTTGTGACACTGAACATAGTCAAGTATATACAGTGGATTCTAGGAAAGAAAATTTCAAAAACTTCAGAAAAAAAGATAGGCATGAGACTATGGTTGGAGACTTAAGTGGAAATGTGGTTCTAGATGGTTGGGGAAGTATGAAATTAAATGCAGAATGTACCATGTACTCTACTGATAATGAATAGGGAGCTGCAGTGGAAGAAACCAATGTGAACAAGATGCTGAACACAGAGTTTAAAGACCACATACAGAAGATGGGAAGAAAATAAATACAAAAAGAGTGGTATGGGCCTATAACAGTGGTGGTAAATTGGATAACTAAAGTTCATGAGTTAACTTTTTGAAATATGCTACAAATAACTAAAAAATGGAATTAAAACCTATTTTGAGACAGGAAGAAAGAGCGGGAGAATGAAGTAGAGACAGGTTTGCTGTTTGGAGCAGTTAGTGTAGTGTTAACAGATGTTAGGAAAAAGCCCAACTACTCAATGTGTATTTTACTCCTATTTTACCTATTAAGAGGGAATGGGCTTCAAAATATGACACAATCATAATTAAGAATAATTGAAGTCCAATATCAGGTGAGAAGAAATTAAAAGTATCATCAATTCAATGAATTCATCTCTTTGGGTTGGGTGAATTACATTTTTTTACAAATACATAAATAGTACCATTAATGTATGTGATCAAAGAACCATCAGAAACTTTGTAGGAATGCTGAAAAACTTGAGAAATAAAAAAAGCCTAGGTATAATCAACTTTGATTTTTAAGATAAACAACTATAGACAGACAAATTTGATTTCCAGCAAGGGAAAAAGTGAATACTAGAAATTATAATCCGATAAATGAATTCTGAGAAAAATGTTGAAGGAAGTGTTAATCAAATCATGAAGAGAAAACATATTTGTGCCAAAATGAATTCAAGCCAAATTAGTCTTTCTTCTGCCCCTGCCACTTGCTTTTCCATGTTGAGAAAGATATTCCATGATGCAAAGTGCATAGTGAGGTATACAAAAGAATCCTGAAAGCGTTGAAACTAGTCTCTCCAATACTGAAAAAACAGAAGTAACATGATAACTGCAAGGTTTTGATTGTGTATAAACATATGACAACAATAATCATCTTCAAGTTTAATTTGAATATAGCCTAATGATCACACATTCTTTTCATGGAGTCTTTTCAGAGGAGAGCAAGTATTTAAAATAACAACCACTTAATGATATTTGTTTTTGTCTTATGTTGATTTATTTACTCAACATACTTTTATTAAATTCACTTCTTAGGTGTCAGACTCTGCTACATGCTCAGAATACAAAGATGAATAGAGCCACAAACCTTGAAGGTTCAATACATAGTGGTGGGGATAAAAATGTAATTATGGCAATATTATAAATATTATAATAATATAATTAATATACTATATTAACAAAATACTTGTATAATAAGTATTATAATAGAACTATAAGTGACCATGGGAATACAGAAGAGGCAATAATTAACTTTGCCTTGATAACTTGAGAATTTTAGAAAAAATTTCAAAAAGTTCAGAAAAAAAGATAGTCATGAAAGTATGTGGGAATATTTATATTGAGTCTTGAAATGTAAATGGTAAAAGGAAAATTGTAATTGCAGGAAAAAGGACTAGGCTATGAAAAGTCACAGCTTGAGATAGAATTGTGTCCTCAGGCACCTACAAGTGGCTTAGAATTGCTGGAAAATAATGTGCATGTAAAGGAGAAAGGGTGATGGGAATTGTGGTAGGAGAGTGGGTACCAGCTAGTAATGAACATCTGACATTAAGCATGTTAACAAGTTGCTGGGCTGGAGAAATAATGATGGAAAGATAGGATTACTGCCTTTGAGGGCAAGCTAGTAGAAAGCCCTTGCATACTAAGGATCTTATTTTATAAGAAATAAGGAGCTATTGAAGACTATTAAGTAGAGGAAAAACATCATTTGGTTTCTTTTATAGAAACATCACTCTGACTGCAGAGAAGAGGTTGGACTAGAGGAGGCCAAGAAGGGAGGTAGGGAAACTAATAAACTTTATAAGAGATGAGTTAAACTAAAGCAGTGGAAGGTGAAGAGGGAGGGATGAATTCAGTTTGGAAAATCCACTGGTTTTATTAACTAATTGGAAATGATGTATGATAGAGAGGAAAGAGTCTAAGATAACCAGTAGATTCTTGGATTAAGTTACTAGTCAGATGGTGATGCCACTAACCAGGTAGGGTACATAAAAGAGAATCCTATATTTGGAATAAAATAATAAATTTATTTTGAAAATGTTGAATTTCAGATAGTTGTGGGAAATTCAGAAGGAGATGTTCAATACTGGGAAATACAGGTCTGGAGCTGAATATAGACTTGGGGATCATCACCATGTAAATCCCTAGAAGCCCTGTAGAATAGTATAAAAATCAAAGTTAGAATCAAGGTGTGTCCATCTGTTTGGTGATAATATTCTAAAGTCTAATATAAATGTTTAAAATATGTATATTGCATTTTGGATCTGTGTCTCTTTTTCTTTAATATGAAGTTACCTATTTTATTTTATTTTTAACTTATTTATTTTGTTTATTTTTGGCTGCGTTGGGTCTTCGTTGCTGTGTGTGGGCTTTCTCTAGTTGTGGCGAGCAAGGGTTACTCTTCGTTGTGGTGCGCGGGCTTCTTACTGCGGTGGCTTCTCTTGCTGTGGAGCACGGACTCTAGGCACGTGGGCTTCGGTAGTTGTGGCTCGCGGGCTCTAGAGCGCAGGCTCAGTAGTTGTGGCACACGGGCTTAGTTGCTCCGCCGCATGTGGGATCTTCCTGGACCAGGGCTCAAACCCGTGTCCCCTGCATTAGCAGGTGGATTCTTAGCCACTGCACCACCAGGGAAGGCCCGAGCTACCTATTTTAAATAGTAAGAAAGTCAATTTGAAAAAGTATCTGAATGTGAATAATATAATCTTGTTTTAAGACATTCTATAACCGTAAATTGAAAAATGAACTCTAAAACAAAAAATATGTGGATAAAGGTTATCATATAACTTTTTTTCTTTTTTTTTTTTCTTTTTTTTTTTTTTTTTTAAACATCTTTATTGAAGTATAATTGCTTTACAATGGTGTGCTAGCTTCTGCTTTACAACAAAGTGAATCAGTTACACATATACATATGTTGCCATATCTCTTCCCTCTTGCATCTCCCTCCCTCCCACCCTCCCTATCCCACCCCTCTAGGTGGTCACAAAGCACCGAGCTGATCTCCCTGTGCTATGCGGCTGCTTCCCACTAGTTATCTATTTTACATTTGGTAGTGTATATATGTCCATGACACTCTCTCACCCTGTCACATCTCACCCCTCCCCCTCCCCATATCCTCAAGTCCATTCTCTAGTAGGTCTGTGTCTTTATTCCCATCTTGCCACTAGGTTCTTCATGACCTCTTTTTTTTTTTTTTTTTTTTCCCTTAGATTCCATATATATGTGTTAGCATACTGTATTTGTTTTTCTCTTTCTGACTTACTTCACTCTGTATGACAGACTCTAACTCCATCCACCTCATTACAAACACCTCCATTTCATTTCTTTTTATGGCTGAGTAATATTCCATTGTATATATGTGCCACATCTTCTTTATCCATTCATCCGATGATGGACACCTAGGTTGCTTCCATGTCCTGGCTATTGTAAACAGAGCTGCAATGAATATTTTGGTACATGACTCTTTCTGAATTATGGTTTTCTCAGGGTATATGCCCAGTAGTGGGATTGCTGGGTCATATGGTAGTTCTATTTGTAGTTTTTTAAGGAACCTCCATACTGTTCTCCATAGTGGCTGTATCAATTTACATTCCCACCAACAGTGCAAGAGTGTTCCCTTTTCTCCACACCCTCTCCAGCATTTATTGTTTCTAGATTTTTTGATGATGGCCATTCTGACCGGTGTGAGATGATACCTCATTGTAGTTTTGATTTGCATTTCTCTAATGATTAATGATGTTGAGCATTCTTTCATGTGTCTGTTGGCAATCTGTATCTCTTCTTTGGAGAAATGTCTATTTAGGTCTTCTGCCCATTTTTGGATTGGGTTGTTTGTTTTTTTGTTATTGAGCTGCATGAGCTGCTTGTAAATCTTGGAGATTAATCCTTTGTCCGTTGCTTCATTTGCAAATATTTTCTCCCATTCTGAGGGTTGTCTTTTGGTCTTGTTTATGGTTTCCTTTGCTGTGCAAAAGCTTTTAAGTTTCATTAGGTCCCATTTGTTTATTTGTGTTTTTATTTCCATTTCTCTAGGACCTGGGTCAAAAAGGATCTTGCTGTGACTTATGTCATACAGTGTTCTGCCTATGTTTTCCTCTAAGAGTTTGATAGTGTCTGGCCTTACACTTAGGTCTTTAATCCATTTTGAGTTTATTTTTGTGTATGGTGTTAGGGAGTGTTCTAATTTCATACTTTTACATGTACCTGTCCAATTTTCCCAGCACCACTTATTGAAGAGGCTGTCTTTTCTCCACTGTATATGCTTGCCTCCTTTATCAAAGATAAGGTGACCATATGTGCGTGGGCTTATCTCTGGGCTTTCTATCCTGTTCCATTGATCTATATTTCTGTTTTTGTGCCAGTACCAAACTGTCTTGATTACTGTAGCTTTGTAATATAGTCTGAAGTCAGGGAGCCTGATTCCTCCAGCTCCATTTTTCGTTCTCAAGATTGCTTTGGCTATTCGGGGTCTTTTGTGTTTCCATACAAATTGTGAAATTTTTTGTTCTAGTTCTGTGAAAAATGCCAGTGGTAGTTTGATAGGGATTGCATTGAATCTGTAGATTGCTTTGGGTAGCAGAGTCATTTTCACAATGTTTATTCTTCCAATCCAAGAACATGGTATATCTCTCCATCTATTTGTATCATCTTTAATTTCTTTCATCAGTGTCCTATAATTTTCTGCATACAGGTCTTTTGTCTCCTTAGGTAGGTTTATTCCTAGGTATTTTATTCTTTTTGTTGCAATGGTAAACGGGAGTGTTTTCTTAATTTCACTTTCAGATTTTTCATCATTAGTATACAGGAATGCAAGAGATTTCTGTGCATTAATTTTGTATCCTGCTACTTTACCAAATTCATTGATTAGCTCTAGTAGTTTTCTGGTAGCATCTTTTGGATTCTCTATGTATAGTATCATGTCATCTGCAAACAGTGACAGCTTTACTTCTTCTTTTCCGATTTGGATTCCTTTTATTTCTTTTTCGTCTCTGATTGCTGTGGCTAACACTTCCAAAACTATGTTGAATAATAGTGGTGAGAGTGGGCAACCTTGTCTTGTTCCTGATCTTAGTGGAAATGGTTTCAGTTTTTCACCATTGAGGACAATGTTGGCTGTGGGTTTGTCATATACGGCCTTTATTATGTTGAGGAAAGTTCCCTCTATGCCTACTTTCTGCAGGACTTTTATCATAAATGGGTGTTGAATTTTGTCGAAAGCTTTCTCTGCATCTATTGAGATGATCATATGGTTTTTCTCCTTCAATTTGTTAATATGATGTATCACGTTGATTGATTTGCGTATATTGAAGAATCCTTGCATTCCTGGAATAAACCCCACTTGATCATGGTGTATGATCCTTTTAATGTGCTGTTGGATTCTGTTTGCTAGTATTTTGTTGAGGATTTTTGCATCTATGTTCATCAGTGATATTGGCCTGTAGTTTTCTTTCTTTGTGACATCTTTGCCTGGTTTTGGTATCAGGGTGATGGTGGCCTCGTAGAATGAGTTGGGGAGTGTTCCTCTCTCTGCAATATTTTGGAAGAGTTTGAGAAGGATAGGTGTTAGCTCTTCTCTAAATGTTTGATAGAATTCGCCTGTGAAGCCATCTGGTCCTGGGCTTTTGTGTGTTGGAAGATTTTTAATCACAGTTTCAATTTCAGTGCTTGTGATTGGTCTGTTCATATTTTCTATTTCTTCCTGGTTCAGTCTCGGCAGGTTATGCATTTCTAAGAATCTGTCCATTTCTTCCAGGTTGTCCATTTTATTAGCATAGAGTTGCTTGTAGTAATCTCTTATGATCGTTTGTATTTCTGCAGTGTCAGTGGTTACTTCTCCTTTTTCATTTCTAATTCTATTAATTTGAGTCTTCTCCTTTTTTCTCTTGATGAGTCTGGCTAATGGTTTATCAATTTTGTTTATCTTCTCAAAGAACCAGCTTTTAGTTTCATTGATTTTTGCTATTGTTTCCTTCATTTCTTTTTCATTTATTTCTGATCTGATCTTTATGATTTCTTTCCTTCTGCTAGCTTTGGGGTTTTTTTGTTCTTCTTTCTCTAATTGCTTTAGGTGCAAGGTTAGGTTGTTTATTCGAGATGTTTCCTGTTTCTTGATGTAGGCTTGTATTGCTATAAACTTCCCTCTTAGAACTGCTTTTGCTGCATCCCATAGGTTTTGGATCGTCGTGTCTCCATTGTCATTTGTTTCTAGGTATTTTTTGATTTCCCCTTTGATTTCTTCAGTGATCACTTCGTTATTAAGTAGTGTATTGTGTAGCCTCCATGTGTTTGTATTTTTTACAGATCTTTTCCTGTAATTGATATCTAGTCTCATAGCGTTGTGGTCGGAAAAGATACTTGATACGATTTCAATTTTCTTAAATTTACCAAGGCTTGATTTGTGACCCAAGATATGATCTATCCTGGAGAATGTTCCATGAGCACTTGAGAAAAATGTGTATTCTGTTGTTTTTGGGTGGAATGTCCTATAAATATCAATTAAGTCCATCTTGTTTAATGTATCATTTAAAGCTTGTGTTTCCTTATTTATTTTCATTTTGGATGATCTGTCCATTGGTGAAAGTGGGATGTTAAAGTCCCCTACTATGATTGTGTTACTGTCGATTTCCCCTTTTATGGCTGTTAGTATTTGCCTTATGTATTGAGGTGCTCCTATGTTGGGTGCATAAATATTTACAATTGTTATACCTTCCTCTTGGATCGATCCCTTGATCATTATATAGTGTCCGTCTTTGTCTCTTGTAATTGTCTTTATTTTAAAGTCTATTTTGTCTGATATGAGAATTGCTACTCCAGCTTTCTTTTGATTTCCATTTGCATGGAATATCTTTTTCCATCCCCTCACTTTCAGTCTGTATGTGTCTCTAGGTCTGAAGTGGGTCTCTTGTAGACAGCATATATATGGGTCTTGTTTTTGTATCCATTCAGCCAGTCTGTGTCTTTTGGTGGGAGCATTTATCCATTTACATTTAAGGTAATTATCGATATGTATGTTCCTATTCCCATTTTCTTAAATGTTTTGGGTTTGTTATTGTAGGTGTTTTCCTTCTCTTGTGTTTCTTGCCTAGAGAAGTTCCTTTAGCATTTGTTGTAAAGCTGGTTTGGTGGTGCTGAACTCTCTCAGCTTTTGCTTGTCTGTAAAGGTTTTAATTTCTCCATCAAATCTGAATGAGATCCTTGCTGGGTAGAGTAATCTTGGTTGTAGGTTTTTCTCCTTCATCACTTTAAGTATATCCTGCCACTCCCTTCTGGCTTGCAGCATTTCTGCTGAAAGATCAGCTGTTAACCTTATGGGGATGCCCTTGTGTGTTATCTGTTGTTTTTCCCTTGCTGCTTTTAATATGTTTTCTTTATATTTAATTTTTGATAGTTTGATTAATATGTGTCTTGGTGTGTTTCTCCTTGGATTTATCCTGTATGGGACTCTCTGTGCTTCCAGGACTTGATTAACTATTTCCTTTCCCATATTAGGGAAGTTTTCAACTATAATCTCTTCAAATATTTTCTCAGTCCCTTTCTTTTTCTCTTCTTCTTCTGGGACCCCTATAATTCGAATGTTGGTGCGTTTAATGTTGTCCCAGAGGTCTCTGAGACTGTCCTCAGTTCTTTTCATTCTTTTTTCTTTATTCTGGTCTGCAGTAGTTATTTCCACCATTTTATCTTCCAGGTCACTTATCCGTTCTTCTGCCTCAGTTATTCTGCTATTGATCCCATCTAGAGTATTTTTAATTTCATTTATTGTGCTTGTCATCGTTTCTTGGTTCCTCTTTAGTTCTTCTACGTCCTTGTTAAATGTTTCTTGCATTTTGTCTATTCTATTTCCAAGACTTTGGATCATCCTTACTATCATTATTCTGAATTCTTTTTCAGGTAGACTACCTATTTCCTCTTCATTTGTTAGGTCTGGTGTGTTTTGACCCTGCTCCTTCATCTGCTGTGTGTTTTTCTGTCTTCTCATTTTGCTTATCTTACTGTGTTTGGGGTCTCCTTTTCACAGGCTGCAGGTTCGTAGTTCCCGTTGTTTTTGGTATCTGTCCCCAGTGGCTAAGGTTGGTTCAGTGGGTTGTGTAGGTTTCCTGGTGGAGGGAACTAGTGCCTGTGTTCTGGTGAATGAGGCTGGATGTTGTCTTTCTGGTGGGTTCGTCCACGTCTGGTGGTGTGTTTTGGGGTGTCTGTGGCCTTATTATGATTTTAGGCAGCCTCTCTGTTAATGGATGGGGCTGTGTTCCTCTCTTGCTAGTTGTTTGGCATAGGATGTCCAGCACTGTAGCTTGCTGGTCGTTGAGTGAAGCTGGGTCTTGATGTTGAGATGGAGATCTGTGAGAGATTTTCGCCGTTTGGTATTACGTGGAGCTGGGAGGTCTCTTGTGGACCAGTGTCCTGAAGTTGGCTCTCCCACCTCAGAGGCACAGCCCTGATGCCTGGCTGGAGCACCAAGAGCCTTTCATCCACACGGCTCAGAATAAAAGGGAGAAAAAATGGAAAGAAAGAAAAAAAGAGGATAAAATAAAATAAAATAAAGCAATTATAATAAAAAATAAGAAAAAAAATTATTAAGAGTAAATTTATTAAGAAAAAAAATTTTTTTTAATTTTTAAAAATAGATTTATTAATTTTTTATACTAAAAATAAGAAAAAAATTATTTAGAAAAAATTTATTAAGAAAAAAAATTTTTTAATTTTTTTAAAATAAAAAATATGAAAAAACTTATTAAAAATTTTTTTAAAAATAGAAAATAAGGAAAAAATTATTAAGAAAACATTTATTAGGGAAAAAAAATTTTTTAAGCCAAAAAAAAAAAAAAAAAAAAAAAAAAACGGACGGACCTAACCCTAGGACTAACGGTGAGAGCAAAGCTATACAGACAAAATCTCACCCAGAAGCATACACATCTACACTCACAAAAAAAAGGAAAAGGGGAAAAGTTAATATATCCTGCTCCCAAAGTCCATCTCCTAAATTTGGGATGATTCGTTGTCTATTCAGGTATTCAACAGATGCAGGCACATCAAGTTGTTTGTGGAGCTTTAATCCGCTGCTTCTGAGGCTGCTGGGAGAGATTTCCCTTTCTCTTCTTTGTTCGTACAGCTCCCGGGGTTCAGCTTTGGATTTGGACCCGCCTCTGCATGTAGGTCCCCTGAGGGCGTCTGTTCCCCGCCCAGACAGAACGGGGTTAAAGGAGCAGCTGATTCGGGGGCTCTGGCTCAGTCAGGCCGGGGGGAGGGAGCGGTACGGAGGAGGCGGGGCGAGCCTGCGGCGGCAGAAGCCGGCGTGACGTTGCAGCAGCCTGAGGCGCGCCGTGCGCTCTCCCGGGGAAGTTGTCCCCGGATTACGGGACGCTGGCTGTGGCGGGCTGCACAGGCTCCCGGGAGGGGCGGTGTGGAGGATGACCTGTGCTTGCCCACAGGCTGTTTGGTGGCGGCAGCAGCAGCCTTAGCGTCTCATGCCCGTCTCTGGGGTCCGCGCTGATAGCCGCGGCTCGCGCCCGTCTCTGGAGTTCGTTTAAGTGGCGCTCTGAATCCCCTCTCCTTGCACGCCGCGAAACAAAGAGGCAAGAAAAAGTCTCCTGCCTCTTCCGCAGCTGCAGACTTTTTTCTCGTGCACCCTCCCGGCTAGTTGTGGTGCGCTAAACCCTTCAGGCTGTGTTCACGCAGCCAACCCCAGTCCTCTCCCTGGGATCCGACCGAAGCCCGCGCCTCAGCTCCCAGCCCCCGCCCGCCCCGGCGGGTGGGCAGACAAGCCTCTCGGGCTGGTGAGTGCTGCTCGGCGCCGAGCCTCTGTGCGGGAATCTCTCCGTTTTTCCCTCTGCGTCCCTGTTGCTGTGGGATCCGCGCTGATACCCGCGGCTCGCGCCCGTCTCTGGAGCTCGTTTAGGCGGCGCTCTGAATCCCCTCTCCTTGCGCGCCGCGAAACAAAGAGGCAAGAAAAATTCTCTTGCCTCTTTGGCAGCTGCAGTCTTTTTCCCGGACTCCCTCCCGGCTAGCACCGAAGCCCGAGCCCCAGCTCCCAGGCCCCGCCCGCCCCGGCGGCTGAGCAGACAAGCCTCTCGGGCTGGTGAGTGCTGGTCGGCACCGCTCCTCTGTGCGGGAATCTCCGCTTTGCCCTCCGCACCACTGTGGCTGCGCTCTCCTCCGTGGCTCCGAAGCTTCCCCCCTCTGCTACCCGCAGTCTCTGCCCACGAAGGGGCTTCCTAGTGTGTGGAAACCTTTCCTCCTTCACAGCTCCCTCCCACTGGTGCAGGTCCCGTCCCTATTCTTTTGTCTCTGTTATTTCTTTTTTCTTTTGCCCTACCCAAGTACGTGGGGATTTTCTTGCCTTTTGGGAGGTCTGACGTCTTCTGCCAGCGTTCAGTGGGTGTTCTGTAGGAGCAGTTCCACGTGTAGATGTATTTCTCATGTATCTGTGGGGAGGAAGGTGATCTCCGCGTCTTACTCTTCCGCCATCTTGCCCCTCCCTCCAACTTTTTTTCTTAATTTGATTAAAGGGCATGTTAGTGTAGCTTGTGAAGTCTTAATATTTAAGTAGTATGTAAAATATGTGCATATTGTAAAAATATTTCTAAGAGCAGTACTTCAAAAATTTTTTACATATTTAGAATTTTATATAACAAATAAGCTCATGTTGTTAAATAGTATAACTGATAGATACTTACATTTATTTCCTTTTTAAAGACTCCTGTTTCTTTATAGGCTGGCTTAAATAAATGCCTTTTCTGCAGTTTCCATACAACCCTGAATATAATTTTATCATAGAACTTATATTATTACTTTGAAATGTTCTCTTTACATGTCTATCACCAAACATTCTCCTCTGACCCAACCACCACCCTGGACTGTGAGATATTCTAGAACAGTAACTTTCAAATCTTTTTGCCGTCAACCATACTAAGAAATACATTTTATGTGTTATGCATAAAACTGAAATTAAATTTCACAAAACAATATTTATATTTACTATGGGAACTGTACTCTGCTATTTTCAATTCCATTTTTTAAAAACATTGGTACAACTCAATATATTCATTTAACAAATCTCTAATTGGTCTCAAGCTGTGGTTTGAAAAAATTACTCCAAGGCATGTCTTCCTGATGCTCATATCTCTGGTGTTTAGCATAGGCTCTGGCACTACTGATTGAATGTAGACCCATGGAATTATTTTAGATTGCACCTCTATGTAAATTCTAATATAGGAAAAAAATACTACTTCCACTGTTCCCAGCACAGGATTTTCTAAATTCATATTTTAAGAGGTAGCATATGCCATGAGCCATGAATTGTGTTAAAAATAAAAAGCTGTAAAGCCTTACTGCATTGCATTTTTGTGATTCCGCTAATACCAGTGTGATCTATCCACGTGCACCCAGGGGTAGCATACTGACAAATTCTCAATTAATACAAGCATTTCTGAGCTTCTAGCAGGCAGCTCTAGAGTATTAAAAGCTTTATCTCTTTCAACATGAAAAGAGCATAAAAGCTAAATGATTAGCATATATAAAAGAGTTCAAATTTTTAATATTGCTTAAATGTAAGAAAAGTTGTACACTTTAAATTACTAGCCAGAGATAAAATAATAAATCAAGAGAAAATTATTCTTTTTCGGTGTGAATAACACAGTCTTAAAAAAACTGATGAAATATTGAATAAATATAAAAATATTTGTATTTATATTCATAGTGTTTTTATGAACCTGAGTATACATAGGCAAATGAATAATATAAGAATCTATTATGGAATTCATAATATAGACATTTACATTTATATATATTTTTCTCTAGCAGCCTCCCTTACTCTTTTCTCACTTTCACAGCTAAATTGCTAAATTTCAACCTGCTTCAGTTATACTTACTCCCAGTTATACCACTGAAAATGCTTTTGCTTCAATTACCAATAATCTCATTATCACCCATTTCAAAGGACACTTTAGGACCTTATCTTTCTTGCCAAATCTGTTCAGTCTGATACTTTGGTCAGTCTTGAAATTTTCTTCTTCCTTGGCTCCTTTGACATCATTCTTTTCTAGTTTTCCTTCTACACTTTATTGGCAGCTCCTCAATTTTCTTTCCAGGGTCTCCCCATTAGCACCTTCAATGTTTGTACCTACTCTAAATAGTCTTCATGGAAAATCTTATCCAGCTTCATATATTTCTGGAACTCATATGACTACTAAATCTATGTCATCAGTCCCAACAACTTTTCTGAAATGTATAATACACTCATACATCTATCAAACTACCTCTCAAATATAATTCCTATGTAGGTATCCTAAAGTCTCATCAAACTCTACATGTCTGAAAAAGAATTATCTTCCTCTCCTTGCCCCTCACTCCAACTTGAACACATCTGCTCCATATGTATATCCTATTTTGCTTGCTATAGATTTTCCCTCTTTCACCTTCTCCCCCAATCCAATTACTGACCAAGGCAAATTTTCCTATTAACTATTATTTGAATATCTCCACATCTTTATTCCTATATTGTCCCTCTCAGCTAGTGTGGTGAGGAAAACAGAAACCATTTTAGGTGGAAAGTATTTGATACAGAAAATTAGACACAACACTGTTGGAAGGCTGAGAGAAGGAAGATCAGAAGAAAGTGTTTCTGGTAGTTAGGAAATCCAGAAATGCAGGAATCACAGGGAAGTTGTGATTGCAATGCTGAAGCAAGTCCTAAGAGCTCTGCCCTCATTGTAGACGTTGGCTTATCTTGAACACCCCTCGAAACTTTGTAGGATCAATTTCTGTGTATTTAGATGTTGTGTCTCTCTGAGGGCTTTATCTGGCTGTAGGGGCGTACAGTATGTGGGACAGGCTATAGGTGGCAGGAAATGAATGCCTCAGGAGCAACCCTGAGGGACAGCAGCTTCCTTGCCTTAAGTGGGACAATTAAGGCAATTTTGCCTTAAGTGGGACAACTTTGAAATAAGTTCTACCTAGTCCCTTGGAGGGTTTCCAGCAGGATTGAGCCCTAGTTGGCTATATTTGTAATCCACATGTCAATGTCCTTTTATTGCCTTTCTTTCCTTTCCTATTTTACTTCTGCACTCTTTTCTCCTGCTTCTGGATCAATTCCAAAACAAGCTATTTGCACTCAAAGTCTTGCACATGTTCTAAGACATGTTTTGTACACTGCTTCTGGAGGAGAACAATAATTTTATTTCTCTTCAATCTTCTACGTTTTCTGAAAGTGCTCCTCTTTGAAGAATTTAAACCAGAAAATTGCCTGCAAAGTCTTCTGAGAAATGTATTTTTTAGGGTTTTAGTCCTTGTGGTAATGAGGAATGTTTTTTAGAAGGGCAAGGATGATGCTGAACATCTTTGATCACATATTCATAATACTACTATCTGTTTAAAAATATAATATGTATTACATTCACATGACACTTGATCTTATATATTATTCTACTGAGTATCCACACACTATCTAGCACAGTCCACATCATCCAAATTTGAGCTATACACATTTAGACAGTAGCAACTATATCATGCAGTATAACGCAACTATCCCTTGTGTATAAAAATATCCTCACTATTTCCCCTAAAAGGAAAGACCCCAAGTATTTCTTATAGATGATAACTTCTCTTCTAGCTTGCTCACAGTCTCATCAGGATATCCTGTAAACTAAATATTAAATTGAAACACTCCATTTTGTTAGATGTTAATCCTTAAAAAGGCCTACAGAGTCTTACATATTTTCTTCCTAACCCAGTTTTCCATTCTCATCACACACTGTGCTTTCCCTCTCACTGCCTACTGCAGACACAGAGGCCTTTGTTGACTCCAAAGTATTCCCCAAGCTTGCTCCCACCATACACATTACTTATGGTCTTCCTGAGGTTTCGAATGAATATAACCATCTTCTTCTTCTAATTAACTCATATTCATCTTTCAGATTTTAACTCAAGGGTCATTTCCTCAGGAGATCTCCTATGACCTTGTGATGAAGCCAAAATCCTTTAGTGCAGTGTGTGTGTGTGTGTGTGTGTGTACATAAAGCATTTACATGATTTCACAGTTTCTATTTCCTATTTATTTGTAATTGATTGATAGATTGATTGATTGACATGTTTCCTCAGTTAAAGTGTTTGTACCATGATGGCACGATCATTTATTTTTGCTATTTTTTTGCTCACCATTATACTCCCAGCACCTAGCACATGTAAGACCCTGAAAATAATTTTTTTAATGAATGAAAGCAAAGGATTGCTTGTGAGATGAGTTATAAAGATTGCTGAAATTTGCATCATAAACTCTATCACGTTATTATTACATATTATATTCTTCTTAGAATTCTTTTCCTTTCCCAAGCAATGTTTGTTAGTTGTAATTTTCAGTAACTTCAGGAAGGATACTTTTACAAGTTCATCCTCTCTTAATTGTGATTTCTAAATTGCTGCTATTCTTGATTTTAAATTTAAAATCATGATATTTTCATGTCATTTTATCAATGATTTATCAATTTTGGGTTGTTTATTTAATCCAACAGTATGTAGCAATGCATACTTGCATCAACAAAAATATTACAATATTATAGACTTTAAGGCACAGATGGATTCTAGTTTAAGATAACACAGTTATAGCTCTCTTGTTAAATAAGGTTAATAAATAGTAATGCTCCCCAAATTTGTTTGTAAGTCAAGAGTCAGGTAGATTGGCTATGGGTCATGTACCAGTTAAATTCAGAATTCAGAAAATTCAAATTCAGAATATTTGATAGCTATTTCAGTTTGAGGGTTTAGGTTGCCTCATTCATCTTTGTATTCCTAAAGCCTAGCAAAAGTCTGGGCATATTACTATGTCAGGTTTCAAAGGCTGGTTGAAGTTCATAGATTGGTACACATTATGAATCTACTTTGGATCATTCTCTTTGATTTTCTGCTGAATCAGCAATCAAGATTGCAAAGGATATATATGAATGGATACAGTTCCTCCAAATTTCCAGTTTTTGATGGAGATGAGTACTTAGTTTGATGATGAATATCGTACCCATAGTGTAAGAAACTGTAGTCTGGGAGCTACATCAGCCAGGGAAGCAACCAGGCTAGCACTCAATGGTCTACCTACTGCCTTATAAAGCAATACCTTGTTGCACACTCAAGTTTTATTTCTCCTTGTGTCAGGCCAGGCTATAGCACATCACACTTTCCCTAAAATCCATACAACGTGTAGTTTGTATGACAGAATAGATTTGGGCAGTTTTTTGTGTAATTTAAATAGGCAAAAGGCATTTTAGAAACAGATGAGGATCTATCATAATTTCAGCATGGTGCTGGACTGAAAATACGATATTGGTGGGACTGTTCTATTGAGGCTTTTTTTAAAAAAATTTTTTTATTTATTTATTTATTATTTCTGGCTGCGTCGGGTCTTAGTTGTGGCACGCAGGATCTTCATTGTGGCATGTGGGATCTTTCGTTGTGGCGCACGGGCTCTTCATTGTGGCGCTCGGACTTCTCTCTATTTGTGGTGTGCGGATTTTCTCTCTCTAGTTGAGGTGCAGGAGCTCAGTAGTTGTGGCACGCGGGCTTAGTTGCCCCCCAGCATGTGGGATCTTAGTTCCCCAACTAGGGATCGAACCTGCATCCCCTGCCTTGGAAGGCGGATTCTTTACCATTGGACCACCAGGGAAGTCCCTCTATTGAGCCTTAGCACAATTTTTCTTTGCCAATAGAATGCCGTGTGTGTCAAAAATATTTTTTATTTTTGAGTTTTATTTTAAATGCTCTATATTGTCTGTTGTTATAGTATATACAAAATTGAGAAAGATATCATGTAACTTACTTTTCCTCTGGATCAAACTTTAAGGCATAGTATTTAAAGCAAGAAAAAAATTGACATTTGTGGCTATCATTTGTGCGCCCCCAAAATGGTCTGCTCTAGAAGTGGGAGTTAATGTTTTCAGCAGCCTTTGATAAATCCTTTATTTTTAAAAATACCCACTGAAGAAGACACCTGAGCAGTCATTACAAACAACCTTTTGTATTTGAGGCTCTACAAGGTAAAGAAAACATAGAGAATATCTTTGCAATCTTGGGGTTAAAGATTTCTTAGACAAGACACAAAAAGCACACACCATAAAAGGATAAGATGATAAATTAGACTTCATAAAAATTGAAAACTTCTGTTTATCAAAAAGATACCATCAAGAAAATGAATAAGCATTCACAGATTTGAGAAAATACATGCAAGACAAACATTTTAAAACAATTTTTATCAGAATATATAAAGAATTCCTAAAACCCAATAATAATAGCATTTGTGTTTCTATCTATTCTCCTTCTGAAATTAATTTTTGAGCATTGTGAGAGACACATTTGAAGTTAGTTGTTTTTTTTTCATATGGATATCCAGTTGTTCCAATACCTTTTGCTGAAATGACTTTCCTTTCCCCATTGAATTACTTTAGGCCTTTGTAAAAATCAGTTGACCATATAACTGTGTCTATTTCTGGACTCTCTATTCTATTCCATTGATCTATTTGTCTACTTTAAGCCAAAATCAGTGTCTTGATTTCTATAACTTTTATAGTAAGTTTTGAAATAAGGTATTGTGAATCCTCCAACTTTGTTTTTATATTTCAAGATTATTTTGGCTATTCCACATCCTTTTAACTCTCATGTAAATTTTACAACCAGCTTTGTCAATTTCTACAAAAAGGAGACTCTGTGCTCTGCCTGGCTTCCACATTTTTGTGCAGTGGTTCGGAAAGTGCTTCCAGACCAAAGTCTGAGCAATTGTGGGACTCACCTGATGAGTTTCCTTTCTCTCATGGATTACGGTTCTTCACTACCTGTCACCAAAAATGTAACATCTGATGCTTCATATATTTTGTTTAGTTTTATAGTTGTTTAAAGCAAGATAGTTAAGTTAGTGCCAGTTATTTAGTGATGGTTGGAAGCAGAAAACTTAGATAGAATTTTAACCTAGAATTCTACACAAAATATAGGAGAATATTACATGGGAAATGTGACCATTCTTATTTTCTAATTACAAAAGTGCAGAAATGTTGATTAGAACATAGGATATATTAGTATGTAATCAGGTAAATACTACATAAACAGAAGTTTAAAAAAATCAAGTGAACTTTTTGGTTGAATAAGCTGATATTGTTTCATATGATCAAGATTTAATTTTTCGCTATTTGAATAGCTGAGTCAGTTAAGTCATTTCTCTTTGATTTAATCAATTAATTAAAAGTAACAATTTCCTTTTTTGTAAAGCTTTGGAAATGTGTGTGGCAATTTGGCTAAAAGTCTATTTTGAATTTGCTTTAGATAAATGCTCTGTTTTTTCTTGTGTTTAACACCAGTGACAGCAGGCAATTATTTAATGAATCTACCAGTTTGAGTTTGTAGTGGATGGGCCAGCTGGATAACAGTTTGTACTTTACTGTTGTAAACATGGGGGGGAAGTCTCCCACTTGGGAGAGAAATTTAATTCCATCATTTGAAGCTACGAAATTAGATGTTTCCTATACATCATTTAAAATTGTATAATTTTAAAAAGAAGAATATAGGGTTCTCTGGAATTTGCCCCTACTTAAGTTTTCATGACATCATTTGTATCAACACATTGAATATATTTAATGGTGTTAGGCATACACACAAATTTACCAACACATAAACACAAAGAGTTATGATGAGCTATCAAACATTAAGAAGTTGGTTAAAGTAGCAACTGATTTGGTTTGAAGTATGGTCAAAAAGGTGTCGTTTGATAGTGCTTAAAGACATGATAGTGTAGTCAATTTAGGGAAATGATGAAACTTCAATGTATTGGAATAACTAAACATAAAATATAATTGCATATCCAGTTACTAGATAATCCAGAACTTCCTATGGGCCACAAAAATACTATCCTAAGATTCTAATGATCATTTTATTGTTCACTTAATTTTGATAGGCAAATACAGAATCCACCCAAGTAAAAACAAAAATAAACAAATGGGACCTAATGAAACTTAAAAGCTTTTGCACAGCAAAGGAAACCACAAACAAGACGAAAAGACAACCCTCAGAATGGGAGAAAATATTTGCAAATGAAGCAACTGACAAAGGATTAATCTCCAAAATATACAAGCAACTCATGCAGTTCAATATCAAGTAAACAAACAACCCAATACAAAAATGGGCAGAAGACCTAAATAGACATTTCTTCAAAGAAAATATACAGATTGCCAACAAACACATGAAAGGATGCTCAACATCACTAATCATTAGAGAAATGCAAATCAAAACTACAATGAGGTATCACCTCACACCGGTCAGAATGGCCATCAACAAAAAATCTACAAACAATAAATGCTGGAGAGGGTGTGGAGAAAAGGGAACCCTCTTGCACTGTTGGTGGGAATGTAAGTTGATACAGCCACTATGGAAAACAGTATGGAGGTTCCCTAAAAAATTAAAAACAGAATGACCATACGACCCAGCAATCCCACTACTGGGCATATACCCTGAGAAAACCATAATTCAAAAAGAGTCATGTACCACAATGTTAATTGCAGCACTATTTACAATAGCCAGGATATGGAAACAACCTAAGTGTCCATCGACAGATGAATGGATAAAGATGTGGCACATATATACAATGTAATATTACTCAGCCATAAAAAGAAATGAAATTGAGTTATTTGTAGTGAAGTGGTTGCACCTAGAGTCTGTCATACAGAGTGAAGTAAGTCAGAAAGAGAAAAACAAATACCATATGCTAACACATATATATGGAATCTACAAAAAAAAAAGGTCATGAAGAACCTAGGGGCAGGACGGGAATAAAGACGCAGACCTACTAGAGAATGGAGGTAGGGGGAAGACACCGGGAGGGGGAAGGGTAAGCTGGGACAAAGTGAGAGAGTGGCATGGACATATATACACTACCAAGTGTAAAACCAATAGCTAGTGGGAAGCAGCTGCATAGCACAGGGAGATCAGCTCAGTGCTTTGTGACCACCTAGAGGGGTGGGATAGGGAGGGTGGGCGGGAGACGCAAGAGGGAGGGGATATGGGGACATATGTATACGTATAGCTGATTCACTTTGTTACACAGCAGAAACTAACACGCAGAAACTAACACAACATTGTAAAGCAATTATACTCCAATAAAGATGTTGAAAAAAAAAAAAAGTATCCACCTAAGTTTCAGTGTTAAGATACTAACTCTTTTCTTCCCTGCCCTAACTCCTGTGTTAAAAAATATTGAAAACCCTTTTTTGCATGACTTGCTTATACAATTCTGTATTCCTTTGCATCCAAGAGTTTCTGCAAGGCAATGAAATTGCAGGAAAGAAGGAAGAATGGGTTGAGAAGACAATTTGAAAGTAAAATGAATAGTACCTGTGACTAATTTAATGTTGAAAGAAAGAATGAGAAAGAGAGAGAAGAGCTAGTGCATTCAAACTTTCATTAATTCAGTAATTCATTTATTAATAAACATTGACTGAATTCCTAGTATGTCTCATTTAGCATGCTCAAACGCTGGGAATAAAAGATGACTAAGACAAGATTTCCTTCCCTAGGAAGGTCAGGCTAACAGATGAGGTAAAAACACATCCAATGAATGACAACACAATGTAATACATTATGTTTTAATACTCTGCTACTGGTATATTTAATGTGCTGAGGGAAGAGGATAAATGAACAACTAATTACGCTAGGGAAAGCATCTGTGAACACTGCAGAAAAGAGACAAAGTTTATCCTTAATATTAAAAAAATGATCTTTCAGGGAAAGATATGTGGCACAGAGGATTTGGGCAAAGGAATGGAGTAAACAAAAGCAAAAGGTGTGGAATGCAAGTCATGGTTGGAAAAGAAATAGTTTGGTACCAGTGAATATAAGGAATATATTAGAGAGTAGTGGGGGCTGAGCCTGAAGAGCTAAATTGTGACTGGGTTGCAATGAGTTTTCCAAGTAAAGCTTTTTGAATTTTATTTTATAGACTACTGATAATCAGAGATCTTTAAGAGGGGAGTGATAGGAACAATTTATATTTCTGTTAGATAACCTGAGGTGGGTTAGATTGGGGAGGACTATTCAATTGTATAAGGCAAGGTGATGGGGAAAGAAATGGTGGGGAAATAGGGGAGGCATGGAATATATTTGAGACAATTTGACAAGAGAGTAACTATTTATTCCTTGCTGTGAAAGATGAGGCAATTAAACTTCATACATTTATTTCCATCTCAGCTCCTCTTATCCTCCAGATTTTAGTTAGTTTTGTGTTATTTTATATTGTAAAGACTAAAATATGTATATTGTGTTCTATAACCATAATTCCTACTTTAAAAAAAAGGCTTGTTTCCACATTGGGCTCTTAAAATGTGTATGTGTGTGTTTATGCACGTTTTAAGTATTTAAGATACTTCTTCTCTGATTACAATAGTGGCGAAAATTTAGGAAATAAGTGCTATACTGTTCACTCTCCTCTTGTTCTCCTAACATGCATATATCATCTATTTAAGGTTCTTTGGAGATTATTTTTCACTCCTGCATTTAACAGCTATACATATATGTATTCTCTCTATGTATGCTCCTAAATTCTCACTTGGAAATACCTCTTAGATACTAAATCATTCTAAGAGAGAAATGATGAAACATATTTAAAGAAATACTTATTTTCAAGTGTAAAATTGATCCCATGTTCTGGAGGCATCTCTCAATACTTATACACAAATCTAACTGAATGATTGAGGTCATGCCATCCTGCAATAAAAGTATTAACAGGCTTTTACCCACATTGAAATGTGCATTGTTCAGATGCTTTCAGGCATAATTGTGATGACATTGGAATCTTATTCTGAATTGCCAATGTGATGCAATTATCTTAAGTCAGCAGCGTTTAACTGATGTGAGGATTATTCCTATGTTTGCTATTTGGATGAGACTGATAAATGTCTCTTGTCCAGAATATTTTAATGCAAATTTCATGACAGAGTGTTCTGTGATGCCAAATGCTACTCTTAGTTATTTTCTACAAGAGAGCAAAATGATATTTCCATCAGTAAAATTATTTTACATTTTTGATAAAAGTTAGTTTGATTTATGTCAATGCAGTTGAAAAAACAACTTTATTGATATATTGTAAAAATACCTCAACTGTTCAGTGTTTTCATAGAGAAATTACCAAATAAAGCAATGTCAGTGAAGACTATATGGGGCAATGAAGTTCAGAATATATCTATACACCTTTTTCAACACACATAATGTCATTATGATAATCACAATGGTTTATTAAGGAGAGACTTTTATGATGTTGTGTAAAGAGAGTGGATTAAGACAGAAAAACATGAGACCCAGTCCTAGATCCATTGTTTATTAGTGTGATATTGAGTAAATCACCTAATATCTTTATTTTCATTTCTATCATGTGTACCTTGGGGTTATTTATTTTTTTTAACATCTTTATTAGAGTAAAATTGCTTTACAATGGTGTGTTAGTTTCTGCTTTATAACAAAGTGAATCAGCTATACATATACATATATCCCCATGTCTCTTCCTTCTTGCATCTCCCTCCCTCCCACCCTCCCTATCCCACCCCTCTAGGTGGTCACAAAGCACCGAGCTGATCTCCCTGTGCTATGCAGTTGCTTCCCACTAGCTATCGGTTTTACATTTGGTAGTGTATATACGTCCATGCCACTCTCTCACTTTGTCCCAGCTTACCCTTCCCCCTCCCGGTGTCTTCCCCCTACCTCCAATCTCTAGTAGGTCTGCGTCTTTATTCCCGTCCTGCCCCTAGGTTCTTCATGACCTTTTTAAATTATTTTTTGTAGATTCCATATATATGTGTTAGCATACGGTATTTGTTTTTCTCTTTCTGACTTACTTCACTCTGTATGACAGACTCTAGGTCCATCCACCTCACTACAAATAACTCAATTTCGTTTCTTTTTATGGCTGAGTAATATTACATTCTGTATATGTGCCACATCTCCTTTATCCATTCATCTGTCGATGGACACTTAGGTTGTTTCCATGTCCTTGCTATTGTAAATAGAGCTGCAATTAACATTGTGGTACATGACTCTTTTTGAATTATGGTTTTCTCAGGGTATGCGCCTAGTAGTGGGATTGCTGGGTCATATGGTAGTTCTATTTTTAGTTTTTTAAGGAACCTCTATACTGTTCTCCATAGTGGCTGTATCAATTTACATTCCCACCAACAGTGCAAGAGGGTTCCCTTTTCTCCACACCCTCTCCAGCATTTACTGTTTGTAGATTTTTTATAATGGCCATTCAGACTGGTGTAAGATGATATCTCATTGCAGTTTTGATTTGCATTTCTCTAATGATTAATGATGTTGAGCATTCTTTCATGTGTTTGTTGGTAATCGGTATATCTTCTTTGGAGAAATGTCTATTTAGATCTTCTGCCCATTTTTGGATTGGGTTGTTTGTTTTTTTGATATTGAGCTGCATGAGCTGCTTGTACATTTTGGAGATTAATCCTTTGTCAGTTGCTTCATTTGCAAATATTTTCTCCCGTTCTGAGGGTTGTCTTTTGGTCTTGCTTATGGTTTCCTTTGTTGTGCAAAAGCTTTTAAGTTTCATTAGGTCCCATTTGTTTATATTTGTTTTTATTTCCATTTCTGTAGGAGATGGGTCAAAAAGGATCTTGCTGTGATTTATGTCATAGAGTGTTCTGCCTATGTTTTCCTCTAAGAGTTTGATAGTGTCTGGCCTTACATTTAGGTTTTTAATCCATTTTGAGTTTATTTTTGTGTATGGTGTTAGGGAGTGTTCTAATTTCATTCTTTTACATGTAGCTGCCCAGTTTTCCCAGCACCACTTATGGAAGAGGCTGTCTTTTCTCCATTGTATATTCTTGCCTCCTTTATCAAAGATAAGGTGACCATATGTGCATGGGTTAATCTCTGGGCTTTCTATCCTGTTCCATTGATCTATATTTCTGTGTTTGTGCCAATACCATACTGCCTTGATTACTGTAGCTGTGCAGTATTGTCTGAAGTCAGGGAGCCTGATTCCTCCAGCTCCGTTTTTCTTTCTCAAGATTGCTACGGTTATTCAGGGTCCTTTGTGTTTCCATACAAACTGTGCAATTTTTTGTTCTAGTTCTGTGAAAAATGCCAGGGGTAGTGTGATAGGGATTGCATTGAATCTGTAGATTGTTTTGGGTAGTATAGTCATATTCACAATGTTGATTCTTCCAATCCAATAACATGGTATATCTCTCCATCTATTTGTATTATCTGTAGTTTCTTTCATCAGTGTCTTACAGTTTTCTGCATACAGTCCTTTTGTCTCCTTAGGTAGGTTTATTCCTAGGTATTTTATTCTTTTAGTTGCAATGCTAAATGGGAGTGTTTCTTTAATTTCACTTTCAGATTTTTCATCATTAGTGTATAGGAATGCAAGAGATTTCTGTGCATTAATTTTGTATCCTGCTACTTTACCAAATTCATTAATTAGCTCTAGTAGTTTTCTGGTAGCATCTTTAGGAGTCTCTATGTATAGTATCATGTCATCTGCAAACAGAGACAGCTTTATTTCTTCTTTTCTGATTTGGATTCCTTTTATTTCTTTTTCTTCTCTGATTGCTGTGGCTAAAACTTCCAAAACTATGTTGAATAATAGCGGTGAGAGTGGGCAACCTTGTCTTGTTTCTGATCTTAGTGGAAATGGTTTCAGTTTTTCACCATTGAGGATGATGTTGGCTGTGGTTTGTCATATGTGGCCTTTATTATGTTGAGGTAAGTTCCCTCTGTGCCTACTTTCTGGAGGGTTTTTATCATAAATGGGTGTTGAATTTTGTCAAAAGCTTTTTCTGCATCTATTGAGATGATCATATGGTTTTTATTCTTCAATTTGTTAATATTGTGTATCACATTGATTGATTTGCATATATTGAAGAATCCTTGCATTCCTGGGATAAACCCCACTTGATTATGGTGTGTGATCCTTTTAATGTGCTGTTGGATTCTGCTTGCTAGTATTTTGTTGAGTATTTTTGCATCTACGTTCATCAGTGATATTGGCTTGTAGTTTTCTTTCTTTGTGACATCTTTGGTTTTGGTATCAAGGTAATGGTGGCCTCGTAGAATGAGTTTGGGAGTGTTCCTCCCTTGCTATATTTGGGAAGAGTTTGAGAAGGATAGGTGTTAGCTCTTCTTAAATGTTTGATAGAATTCACCTGTGAAGCCATCGGGTCCTGGGCTTTTGTTTATTGGAAGATTTTTAATCACAGTTTCAATTTCAGGGCTTGTGATTGGTCTGTTCATATTTTCTATTTCTTCCTGGTTCAGTCTCGGAAGGTAGTGCTTTTCTAAGAATTTGTCCATTTCTTCCAGGTTGTCCATTTTATTGGCATAGAGTTGCTTGTAGTAATCTCTCATGATCCTCTGTATTTCTGCAGTGTCAGTTGTGACTTCTTCTTTTTCATTCCTAATTCTATTGATTTGCGTCTTCTCCCTTTTTTTCTTGATGAGTCTGGCTAATGGTTTATCAATTTTGTTTATCTTCTCAAAGAACCAGCTTTTAGTTTTATTGATCTTTGCTATTGTTTCCTTCATTTCTTTTTCATTTATTTCTGATCTGATCCTTATGATTTCTTTCCTTCTGCTAACTCTGGGGTTTTTTTGTTCTTCTTTCTCTAATTGCTTTAGGTGTAAGGTTAGGTTGTTTATTTGAGATTTTTCTTGTTTCTTGAGGTAGGATTGTATTGCTATAAACTTCCCTCTTAGAACTGCTTTTGCTGCATCCCATAGGTTTTGGGTCGTCGTGTTTTCATTGTCATTTGTTTCTAGGTATTTTTTGATTTCCTCTTTGATTTCTTCAGTGATCTCTTGGTTATTAAGTAGTGTATTGTTTAGCCTCCATGTGTTTGTAGTTTTTACAGATTTTTTCCTGTAATTCATATTTAGTCTCATAGAGTTGTGGTCAGAAAAGATACTTGATACGATTTCAATTTTTTTAAATTTACCAAGGCTTGATTTGTGACCCAAGATATGATCTATCCTGGAGAATGTTCCATGAGCACTTGAGAAGAAAGTGTATTCTGTTGTTTTTGGATGGAATGTCCTATAAATATCAATTAAGTCTATCTAGTTTAATGTATCATTTAAAGCTTGTGTTTCCTTATTTATTTTCATTTTGGATGATCTGTCCATTGGTGAAAGTGGGGCATTAAAGTCACCTACTATGATTGTGTTACTGTCGATTTCCCCTTTTATGGCTGTTAGTATTTGCCTTATGTATTGAGGTGCTCCTATGTTGGGTGTATAAATATTTACAATTGTTATATCTTCTTCTTGGATTGATCCCTTGATCATTATGTAGTGTCCTTCTTTGTCTATTGTAATAGTCTTTGTTTTAAAGTCGATTTTGTCTGATATGAGAATTGCTACTCCAGCTTTCTTTTGATTTCCATTTGCATGGAATATCTTTTTCCAGCCCCTCACTTTCAGTCTGTATGTGTCCCTAGGTCTGAAGTGGGTCTCTTGTAGACAGCATATATATGGGTCTTGTTTTTGTATCCATTCAGCCAGTCTATGTCTTTTGGTTGGAGCATTTAATCCATTTACATATAAGGTAATTATCAATATGTATGTTCCTATTCCCATTTTCTTAATTGTTTTGTGTTTGTGATTGTAGGTCTTTTCCTTCTCTTGTGTTTCCTGCTTAGAGAAGTTCCTTTAGCATTTGGGGTAAAACTGGTTTGTTGGTGCTGAATTCTCTTAGCTTTTGCTTCTCTGTAAATGTTTTAATTTCTCTGTCAGATCTGAATGAGATCCTTGCTGGGTAGAGTAATCTTGGTTGTAGGTTTTTCCCTTTCATCACTTTATATATGTCCTGCCACTCCCTTCTCTCTTGCAGAGTTTCTGCTGAAAGATCAGCTGTTAACCTTATGGGTTTTCCCTGGAAGGTTATTTGTTGTTTTTCCCTTGCTGCTTTTAATATTTTGTCTTTGAATTTAATTTTTGAAAGTTTGATTAATATGTGTCTTGGCATGTTTCTCCTTGGATTTATCCTGTATGGGACTCTCTGCACTTCCTGGACTTGATTGACTCTTTCCTTTCCCATATTAGGGAAGTTTTCAACTATAATCTCTTCAAATATTTTCTCAGTCCCTTTCTTTTTCTCTTTTTCATCTGGGCCCCCTATAATTTAAATGTTGGTGCATTTAGTGTTGCCCAGAGGTCTCTGAGACTGCCCTCAATTCTTTTCACTCTTTTTTCTTTAATCTGCTCTGCAGTAGTTATTTCCACTATTTTATTTTCCAAGTCATTTATCCGTTCTTCTGCCTCAGTTATTCTGCTATTGATTCCTTCTAACGAATTTTTAATTTTATTTATTTTGTTGTTCATCATTGTTTGTTTGCTCTTTAGTTCTTCTAGGTCTTTGTTAAACGTTTCTTGTATTTTCTCCATTCTATTTCCAAGATTTTGGATCATCTTTACTATCATTACTCTGAATTCTTTTTCAGGTAGACTGCCTATTTCCTCTTCATTTGTTTGGTCTGGTGGGTTTTTCCCTTGCTCCTTCATCTGTTGTGTGCTTTTCTGTCTTCTCATTTTGCTTAACTTACTGTGTTTGGGGTCTCCTTTTCACAGGCTACACGTTCGTAGTTCCTGTTGTTTTTTTTTAATTAATTTATTTATTTTTGGCTGTGTTGGGTCTTTGTTTTTGTGCGAGGTCTTTCTCTAGTTGCGGCGAGCGGGGGCCACTCTTCATCGCAGTGCGCGGGCCTCTCACTGTCGCGGCCTCTCTTTTTGTGGAGCACAAGCTCCAGACACGCAGGCTCAGTAGTTGTGGCTCACGGGCCTAGTTGCTCCGCGGCATGTGGGATCTTCCCAGACCAGGGCTCGAACCCATGTCCCCTGCATCGGCAGGCAGATTCTCAACCACTGCGCCACCAGGGAAGCCCTACAATTCTTGTAATTGATAAAACTTGTGTGATTTTCTCTTGGCTAGTTCTTTTACCTGTGCTTTTTTGCTGCTCTTCCTCTTGACTCACTGTACTGGCCATACTGATTTCCTTGCTGTTTTTTAAGCATCCCAGGCACACTCCTACCTCAGGGCCTTTGCACTTGCTGTTCCACTCCCTGGAATATGTTTCCCCCAGACATTCACGAGGCTTACTCTTTTACTTCATTCAGGTCTCTGCTCAAATATCATCTCTTCAGCAAAGCTTTTCTTGTTCACTCTAAAAGTGAAAGCTTTCCTTCATAATTCTCTGTTCAATTCTAGTTTTATTTTTCTCTGAAGAAGTTATCACTGTCTGACATTCTGTTATTTGTCTATTTACTTTTTGCCTGTTTTTCTTACTAGACAGAAAGCTCTAAGAGGGCAGGGATTTTTGTCTGTATTGTTTCCAGCTCTATTTTCAGCATCTAGAATAGCACAAAGTAAGGAGCTCAGTAAATATTTGTTAACTGACTGATCCAGTGAATGAACCAGCTGTTAATGAAAATAGGTTCTCCTGAGATAAGAATTAATCATCTTGTGTCAGAATAATCTGGTATAGTTTCTTATCATTAGAAAACTTGTTAACTATGATATGGAAAAGTCATTATTTTTAGCCTTGTACCTAGACTTATCTTGATATGCCCTCTTAAGTGAATTTCCAAGCAATGTGGCAAATTGTTCTTAGTCTTATTCTAATAATTAATCTGGTATTTGAAGTAAAATAGGAAACATTAATTTTCCTTTGTTTTCTCAGAGTTTGACTTTATAATATACCCAATAGTTTTTCTCCTCCCCCTTCTTTTTCTACTACCCCTTCATCATAATAATGACACGTAAAATACAAAGGAGAGGGTGGGAGCAATCAGTTAGACTCCAGTGATACATTCTATGTTCTACATCACATCAGTGGATAAGTCTTTTTTCTATAAATTTATTTATTTATTTATTTTTGGCTGCATGCGGGCTTTCTCTAGTTGCGATGAGTGGGGGCTACTCTTCATTGTGGTGCGTGGGCTTTTCATTGAGGTGGCTTCTCTTGTTGTGGAACACAGGCTCTAGGCACACAGGCTGCAGTAGTTGTGGCATGTGGGCTCAGTAGTTGTGGCTCGCGGGCTTAGTTGCTCCATGGCATGTGGGATCTTCCTGGACCAGGGCTCAAACCCATGTCCCCTGCATTGGCAGGTGGATTCTTAACCACTGCACCACCAGGGAAGTCCCATCAATGGATAAATTTTAAATGGAACACAAGATGAGCTGTATTCCTCAAAAACTGACTAATAGGTTGAGCTAATCCGAGAAAAATGATTTGGCACACACTGTAAAGTTTAGCTGACAAAGCAGATGGTTGAAATGGTTTTTTAAATTTTTCAAGATGTCACTTTTAAAATTAATGCTATACATAATAAGATTCTGAGTTCGGAGGCTTATCTTTTTCATGAAAATCTGAAACACGAGCCACTTATTTCTACAATTGTAAACATAAATCGCCATGGCACATAGTATGTTAGTAATCAGAAATGGCCCTTTGAATAAGTGCTCATGCATCAATAGACTTTGAGAAATGTGCTATTTGTGTGTTTTCCCTGATAAAGAGGAAAGGTGACAAGGAGAACTAAATGCATGAAAGTGAGTAAAACTTAGAAAATAGTAAAAACATTTACAACAGGAAAACAACGACTTATGTTGTGTTTACATTTCTAGTTTGTATTTTCAGATTTATAAGAGTACGGTTTTATTTCCAAATTAAACAGCAAACACTGAGTAATGTAATATAAAATTGATTTCATTCATCAGCTTAACTGGGAAGTATTAGAGGTGCCACATTGATATATAGCATTTAATCAAAAGAAAAGCACCCAATTGTTGATTTCAATGGCTCATATGATAATAAATCCTCAATCCATGCTAGAATTTTATGTTCCTAAGCAACAGTAGTCCTCCAGTGACTTCATTATGATCACATTAATGTGTGTTTTTTCTCAAGGGTAGTTTGAGACACAAACTATAACTACTATGAATACTGGAATTACAGGGGAAAATCCCATATATGTTATTATTTTGATACTATAAATAGTTCTATCCATAACAACAAAGTAGATGAGGTTTACAATAATATCTAGGGCTTGGGGGCTCTTTTGGTATTGTAATTCATGAGCTTTCTAACCTCGGGCTAGGGACATATTTGTAATTTACTTCATTTCTTGTAATTCATTTTAGGCTGGAAAGACTCTCAGGGTACACTTTCAAGGTTTCACAGGTATAATAGCTTGTGATGTATTTGCGATTCTGGTGATGACTTTAAATATTAAAACTGCAACTCTCATGATATTTACACTGATCTGGAACTAATAGCTACATAAGGAATGGTCGCTGCCTGCTTATAAAAACACTTGCTATAATTTAGTAGTTGATATCCAGTTAAAAAATCCAGTCTTAAAACATCTTAATGCCTATACAAAGCTCTTTACTTTCTACTGATGAAACCCGCAAATAGTAAAATATACTTCAGTGTAAATACTGACAAAGTAATGAAAGAATTTAGAAACATCAGAATTTCTATATTCCAGTGAGTATTATTTTCTTAGCAATTTGTATACTTATTTCAATGAGTCTGCCATTATTCAAATATTAGCCCTGACTAAAGAAATCCTCTTTTTTTCTTTTCTTTTTTGAATTGTGGTATAAAATACATGAAATCTACTTAACTTTTTAAGTATACAGTATTATCAATTTTAAGCACAATGTTATACAGCAGATCTCTAGGACTTTTTCATCTTGCATGACTAAAAATTTACACCCATTGTTCAGTGTATTAGTTAGGGTTCTCCAGAGAAACAGAACCAATAGGGTGTGTGTATATATATATATATATATATATGTGTGTGTGTGTGTGTGTATATATATATATATATATAAAATATATATACATATATATGTATATATAAAATATATATATGAAATTTATTGTAAAGAATTGGCTTAGGAGACTATGGAGGCTGAAAAATCTAAAGATCTGCAGTTGGCAAGCTGGAAACTCAGGAAAGCAGATGTGAAGCCTTCAACACCCAAATTATTAATATTTTCTTGTTAAGGATTTTAGGTAACCACAAAGGAAGGAAATGTCTCATTACACTAAGATTAAATAATATTTATCAACAATTCCTGGATAATTTCTTTCAGTCTGTATGTTTCCAGGTATTGTTATGTAAAATGAGTATACAATACCGGTTATGTATTAGTTTTTAGATAGCATGGCTAATTTCTAGACTATCAGAAGAAGAAGATATTTTAAAAAAAATCCAATAATAGATGGCTAGGAAAATTATGGAAGCAAGATTTAAGTTAGATGTATTTCTCTAATCTTCCAACTATACGTCTCCCTTTTCTCCCCTACCTACCATAAATTATAATTTTTAATAAGTAAGTATTCTAGTGCTATTTGCCAACCCTTGGTATATTTAGTATATATGACCCTGAACTTGCTCAGGGAGAAATATTATATCTTACAGTATCTGTCTGTAAGGGGAGAGCACTCTCTACTGTACATCAAACTTGTCCTGCGAACTGTCCCAGAGTTTCAAGTCCTCAAAAAATCTATCTTTACTTGAACATATTAACTAGCATCGATACTCACTAAACAGCAGGAGAAAAATTCTACTTTTTAAATGTACAATGTCAAATGAAATTAGGAGAAATTTAAGAAAGAAAAAAAAAAAAATGAAAAAGTGGTACCAGTAGTTTCTTCATGACTCTGGAAGTCTTAATATATAGTAATGGCAATCAATACATATTTATTTGTTAATTGGTTGAAAATAATTTTACAGTTCAAGTTGAAGTAAAATAAAGAACTTAGAGCTATGGATGAAATCTGAAAAAAAAAAGACTAGAGTGAAAGTGCTGAAGCATGATCAGTAATTGAAATACTTCAGGAATGCTCTACTACTCTGCTAATTTGCATATGTGCATATGTACGTGTGTATATATTTGGGTCTGTGTAACTTCTTATACTTGTAAGAACGTACTGTTACTTTTCTCTGCTTCATTAAAAATGTTAATATGTTCACACTAGGGTGGTAAATAATAAAAACACATTTTATTTTAACTATTAATCAATTTGTTTGTTAATACAATTAGAACATGATTCTCAAAGTGTGGTTTTTTTGGATCACAGTAGCATGACCATCATCTGGGAACTTGAAAGAAATGTAAAGTCTCAAGCTTCACCCAAGATCTACTGAATTAGAGCCTTTATTGTATGATCATATTAACAAGACTGTCACATGATTTACATGCATGTTCAAGTTTGACAAGTACATTTTAGGACATTTAATTTGGCAACAGGGAGAAGGATGGTGATGAGACACCTTGGGTGGCTTCTTGGGTGGGTCACAGTCTAGATAAATGATACTGAAAGTCTGAATAGCATAGTGATAGTGTGAAAAGGGATTGATGAGAGCTATAAATTTAAAAAATAATTCTCCTGTGGGGTCCACTCTCAAATATTCTTTTTCAGTGGATCTGAGGTGAAGCCTAAGTATAAGTATTTTAAAAATCTCCCCTGATGATTCTAAATGTGCAGCCAAGGTTGAGAACCATTGCTCTATGGATTGGAAACTTTAAAATAAGCACGGTAAAAGTAAATAAAGATGTGACATGATAGTAACACAGAAGTATATTAGCTTCTTAATTATACAAAAAAACCCTTATTTCATTAAAAAAAACTTTGATTTAGCTTTTATTATTTTTTTAAACAAATAGTTCTTATTCATTTGGGTCAAATTATCAAATAAGATTTGTCTTCTTCAGATTTTCATTGTATGGAATTTTGGCTCATGCTTTCAGCCTGTCATGCCTTAAATTAATTTTCTTAAATATATTGCCTGAGTTTAAAAAAACTAAACATACAGAATTAATTGTTTTCTGTGGGGAATCACAAGGCATGAATATTATGTATCTAATTATGAAGTTCAAACTTCTTGTTAACAAACATTTCATTAAAAAGTGAATAGGGGACTTCCCTGGTGGCGCAGTGATTAAGAATCAGCCTGCCATTGCAGGGGATATGGGTTCGAGCCCTGGTCCGGGAAGATCCCACATGCTGCGGAGCAACTAAGCCTGTGCTCCACAGCTACTGAGCCTGGGCTCTAGAGCCCGTGAGCCACAACTACTGAGCCCACATGCCGCAACTACTGAAGCCAGAGAACTTAGAGCCTGTGCTCCACAACAAGGGAAGCCACCACAGTGAGAAGCCCGCACACTGGAACAAAGAGTAGCCCCCGCTCACTGCAACTAGGGAAAGCCCATTCACAGCAACGAAGACCCAACGCCGCCAAAAATAAATAAATAAAATAAATAAATTTATTTTAAAAATGTTAATTAAAAAAGTGAATAGGATGTAAAAAATATACTTAGGCAGCTGATTCATGCAGAGTCAAATAATTTTAATACAAAAGTATTTTTCTTGCTCATTTTAAGATTTCGATTTATTATAAATTGTCAATGTTACTCAATATTAATATTGGGGCTCAGTATTATTACTGTCTTTAAATATTTTGCTGCACATTTCTCAAACCCAATTAGTACAGATCAGCAAGCACTTAGTTTTAGCATTGCTCAGAGTTTGAGTTTGTAGGCTACAAATTTAGAATTTCTTGGCTATTACTTTCACAGGGTACAATTGTTCACAAAGGGTATTAGCAATATGAAGTAGTTTTCAGGTTCCAGAGCTTCAACCAATTCATTTTCTCCTCTTCTGGTTCTCAAATAAACTCATGCTTTCTATTTATTTTGTTGTTCAGAGAAGAAAGAAAAGAGCAATTTTTTTCCTTTGAACACATACTACTTCGTCAGACATTGTGCTGACAGCTTTACATACAAACTATCTAATTCTTATCACGAATTTACCAGGTAGTGTTAAACTCAGGTCTACCTGACATCCAGCCCATGCACATTTGATTAACTGCATCATCCTTCCTTGTTTAACGTCACAGAGCTCAAGACAGTTGATATTTAACAGTATTTAGCAGAAAATCCTTTTGCTCTTACAAAACATCTTTCTTGCTGTTGCCTAAGTTGTATTGTAAAACCCCTTTTATAAGTTTATACTTTTGTTTATAATCCTCTAGCCCCTCATTGCCTTCTTCGTGTAAAGTCAAGAGAAATCTTACTGTCAGATTCCTGCCTGTATTTGCAGATTCTTCTTTGGTGCACCCACACCCACTTAGGGTCCTGTCAAAACAAATCTACTTTAGTTCTCTGAATCTGCCTGAGTTCTTCTCTGTTCCCCTGTATGTGTTGTTTGCTGTGCCTGGAATGCTATTATCCCTTCTTAATCCCATGACAAATTTCTACCCTCTGTATTAGTCTGGGTTCTCCAGAGAAATAGAACTAAAGGAAATATACATATAAAGAGATTTATTGTAAGAAACTGGCTCATGTGGTTACGAAGGCTGAGAAGTCCTGGAACCTGCAGTCAGCAAGCTGAAGACCTAGGAGAGCTGGTGGTATAGCTCTAGGCTGTGTCCGAATACCTGAGAACCAGAAGAACTATGGTGTAAGTTCCAGCCGGGGTCCAAATGTAGGAGAAAACATGTCCCAGCTTGAAGACCATCAGGCAGAGAAAGAATTCTCTTTTCACATTTTTGCTCTCTTCAGGCCTTTAGTGGATTGGATGTGGCTCACCCACGTTGGGGAGGCAATCTACTTTAATTAGTCCACCGATTCAAATGTCAATCTCATCCGGAAACACTCTGACACACCTAGAATAATGTTTAACCAAATATCTGGGCTCCCCTGACCCAGTGAAGTTGACACATAAAGTTAACCATCACACTTCCTATAACATTTAACCCGAAGGTGCTCTGTGCCTTCAAGCCTTTTCTGAGCATTATAGGCTGAGTTAACTGCTTTCCAGAGCACCTGTGGCAGAGATCGTTAGCTGTTCAACCAATCCATTTTCTTTTCCTGCTGGGCACTCACCTAGACTACATTATCCAAACTCCCTTGTGCTTTGGTGTGGCCATGTAGCCTTACACTTAAATTTCTCCCACACAATCTGCTCTTCTTTCTTCTCTTGTCTTAGTTTTTTGCTTATACAGACAAGTTATCTTTGAAAGCCATATGTTGAAATGCCAGAGCCTGTCAACTGGGTTCCTGAATGACGGAAGGAATACATCTGCCACTCTTCCGTCCTAACTCAGTCCCACAGTCCTATTGATTGAATTTTGTGTGAGAAATAAAATTTTATTGTATTAAGTCATTGAGATTTGGGGATTTATCTGTTACAACAGCAAGCCCTACCTCATCTAATACACACGATGTAACAGATGTTCTTAATGTCCCTTCCCATATTGTTACATCCTCAGCTTTGAGCTACCTGCACCTGGAGTAGAGGGTTTCTGGCACACTGACCACTTTGTATCTTAAACATCTTCACTTCTCTGCTTCAATGTCTGAGGGATTTCTCTGGCACCACATGAAGCTCGCCAGGCACAGTGGCAACTCAGAAGAGTGGGAGAGAGCCTTGGCCAATAGGAGACAGATGTCAAGTGCATACAGTGTTTCAGCTTTTCCATCTACTTGTGGAACAATTGTGAAGTATGTTTCATATGGTTGTTAGCGGGCCCACAGTGGGATTTAGCCCCAGTGCCCATAGTGATAACCTGCTTTCCTTTTTAAAAAAAAAAAAATTTATTTATTTGGCTGCGCTGGGTCTTAGTTGCGGCACGTGGGATCTTTTTAGTTGTGGCATGAGGGATCTTTTAGTTGCTGCATGTGGGCTCTTGGTTTTGGCATGCGGGATCTAGTTCCCTGACCAGGGATCGAACCTGGGCCTCCTGCATTGGGAGTGTGGAGACTTAACCACTGGACCACGAGGGAAGTCCCTAACCTGCTTTTTTTTTCTTTGTTTTTTTTTGGTTTTTTTTTGATGTGGACCATTTTTAAAGTCTTTATTGAATTTGCTACAATATTGCTTCTGTGGTTTTTTTTTTTTAATGTTTTGATTTTTTGGCCACGAGGCATGTGGGATCTTAGCTCCCCAACCAGGGATCAAACCCGCATCCCCTGCAATGGAAGGTGAACTCAACCACTGGACCGCCAGGCAAGTCCCCCTAACCTGCTTTTTAATGCACCTTTTATATTGGCCTTTCTACTTTCACTATCTCACTTATGCTTCCTGGTTCAAAATAGACTGCACTCGAGGTCTTCTATCTGGGTCACCTTTTGGGGGACCCAAACAGGGACACACATCTAATATAGCTCATCTCACATTGCTTTAAACTGTTGGTCTTATGTCTATGTTTTCTACCAGATTATAAGAGCCTTGAGGTACTGTGGTATGTAGAGTTCTGAGGCACTCCCAAGGTTCCTGCCTCCTGGTGTACTTGCTGTGAATAATCCCCCTCATCTTGAGTGTGGGCAGGATCTGTGAATATGAAGAGGTAGTCACTCCTTTGATTAGATTACATTATATGGCAAGATGATAATTATGTTACATTGTACACAACTCTGCCTTAGCTGACTGCATTCAGAAGTTCTCCTGCTGAATCTTGAAGAACCAAACCTCCATGAGTTATACAGATGCAAGGAAATGAATTATCCTAACAATCAAGTGACTCTGAAAGAGGACCCTAAGCCTCAGATGAGACTCCAGCCCTTGCCAACACCCTGACTACAGCCTTCTGAGAATCTGATTACCCAGCTAAGCCATACCCTGACTCCTGACCCATGGAAACTGTGAGATAATAAATGTATGTTGTTTTAAGCCATTAAGTTTGTGAACAGCATAGAAAACTATTACAGACATGTACATATTCTTTTAAAAATTACGTAATATTTCAATATACAAAAATATTGGAGAATACTGTAACTAGTATCATGTATGCAGTATGAAGCTTGAACATAAAATTCATAAAATTATGGATAATGTTGAAATCTTCTGTGTAGTCTTTCTTAATTCTGGTTCCATTACTTCCTCTTGAGAACCCACACTGTCCTGAAGATAGTGTTCAGCATTTCTGTGCATTTTTAAAAACTTTATTTCACTACATATGGCTGAAAATATGTCTGAAAATAACATACTATTGTTTCTTTTTGCTTGACCTCTCCTTCTCTAAAAGAAGTGAATTAAAAGTCATTATGATTTTTTGGGTTAAGTTTCCTTTGTAATATTGTTCAATTTTACATTGTGAACAAACTAACAAATATTTTGTTAGTTGCTACGACAGAAACATGTAATACTTACTGAACAAGCATGTACTCCATCACACCTGCTAGGCTCTAGCAGTTGGGTCATGCCATGTGACAAATTCTGGCCAGCTGCCTATTAGTAGAAGTCAAGTGTGTCATTGATGGGCTAAAGTACTGAAGAACTTCTTCAGGACGCTCAGCTTATCTGTTCTCTGTCTTGGTAACCAAGGAAGCTGCCTGTTGAGATGATTGAGCCCAGGATGGAAACAGCCTGAATTTCTGAGTTACCACATGGATGACTGCTGATCTGCACACTTACGAAATTTGCATAGGACTTTTTGTGAGTAAGAAATAAACCTTTACTGTGTAAAGCCAGTATAATTTATTATTGTAGCATACATAGCCTAAACTACTCTGTCTGATACAGAAGTATAGAAGTTCATGTTATTTTATTCTCATGTTGTGTTCCTTTTTATAGTTTATTCTTATTAAACCCTTTGTGTAATACTGATATTGCTATACCAACTTACTTTTGATTAGTATGTTCCGCTATACTTCTAATCATCCCATTATTTTCAGTCCTTTGTTTTATTTAAGGCATGTCTCTTGTAAGTAGGTGATAACTGGGTACATTTTAAAATCAGATCTAATAGTTTTCTCTTCTTTTAGGTAATTTAATCCACTTACACTATTGGGATTACTAATAGATTTAGACTTATTTCTATGATGGTATTGTTATCAAGCCTTTTGGTTTCAATTTAAAGAAACAACCACAATTAGTTATCAATTGATATTATAGTCAGTAGCTCATGTAATTTGCTAGCCTATTTTTGAAGAATCATTTCTGTATTCAGCGCTATTTTAAATTCAAGACCTTTATTCAAGAGGCTTTTCCCTTTGGGTTCACCATTCATCTTGATGAGGTACATACACTCCTTTCATAATTTTTTTTTAGGTGAAGGAAGGTCTGTAGATAGTAAGCTCCATTAGACTCTTTTATGTCTGAAAATGTCTTTATTTTGCCTGTTACCTTTGAATGATAGCTAGGTACAGGATTAAGTTATTTTTCTGCAGCATCTTGCTGATATTACCTCACTAACTTCTGGCGTCTATAATTGCTGATGACAGGTTTGCTCTTAGTTGAACAACCATTCCCTTGTAGATAATTTGTCTTTTCTTTACAGTTTCTTCCAAGATTTTTCTTTATCAGACATTCTGAAATTACACTACAATATGTCTAGGATTTTTAAAAAATCTAGTATTTGAATTTAGCTTTTGTTCTGAGAGTTCTGGTCTTTAATTCTTGAAAATTCTTTTTTTTTTCAGCTTCATTTCTCAATGAAGCTGAAAAAAATATAGTTGACAAATATAATTGTAAGATATTTAAAGTGTACATGGTGATGCTTTGATACATGTATACATTGTGAAAGGATTCCCCCACATCAAGTTAATGAAAACATCCATCACCTCATGTATTTGATTTTTATTTAAAAAACTTTTTTTGGTGAGAACACAAGTTCTACATTTTTAGCAAATTTCAATTATACGAACAGTGTTATCAACTATAGTCACCATGTTATACATTAAGATTCTCTTTCTAAAAATATTTATTTATTTATTATTGTTATTGTTTTGGCCATGTCGTGGCTTGTGGGATCTTAGTTCCCTGACCAGGGATTGAATCCAGGCCCTCGGCAGTGAAAGCACAGAGTCTTAACCATTGGACCACCAGGGAATTCCCATACATTGAGATTCTCTTAAAACTGAAGGTTTGGGGGACTTCCCTGGTGGCGCAGTGGATACGACTCTGTGCTCCCAGTGCAGGGGACACGGGTTTGATCCCTGGTCAGGGAAGTAGATCCGACACGTATGCTGCAACTAAGAGTTTGCATGCCACAACTAAGGAGCCCACGTGCTGCAACTACGGAGCCTGCTGGCCGCAACTAAGACCCAGTGCAACCCAATAAATAAATAATAAATAAATATTAAAAAAAAAACCCTGAAGGTTTGCTCCCTCTCCTTGATGGTGGGATATCTACATAAGTTATTTGGAACAATTCTCTATGGGAGTTTAGTCTCTTCTCCGCATTTAATTATTCAATCATTTTAATAAATAAATGGACTCGATATTTATTTTAGACTTCGTGTGATAATCCAATTATTACTTTATTTCGTTACTCAAATTGTTCCCATGCACTGAATTTATTTTTATCTGAGAAATGGTGAATCAGGGCATGAATCAGATCTCCTTTGCCTTGGCTTCCAGAAAGCTTAGAGCCACATTTGCAGCCTTGCAAAAATTGTTTAGAAATTGATGCATTTTTACATTAATCTGATTTCCTACTCTATCCTCTGTCTGTAGCCTCGTTTCCCTCCCCCCACCACTGCCACTCCACTTTCTTCTAATTCATAGTATCTTGCTGTGTTTTACGAAAGTGTCTATATAAGCCACTTTACATTTTTTTTCTGAAATAAGGCCAGAAGTAGCTACCTGTACTCATTTACCTTCCTTCTTTCCACCAATCATCACCTGCCTCTTCCATCCATTCCCACATATTAAGTGACCACTGCCAATGCTCTCTCTGGGATCCCAATGCCAGGACGCTACTTCTGGCAGCTGCTGGGCCTTGGCTTGCTGTGAACTGGCCATGTAGAGCTGCACCAGGTGTTGGGCATCTCCCTGGCTAGGCTCCACCTCTGGCTGGTCTCTTGCTGGCAGGACTGGGGGTTGTTGGGGGGGGTGTTAGAGCGGGATTTCATCTTCAATTAGGCTCCTTTGGCTTTCATGCTCTTTCTTTCCTCATTCTTTCTTTTTTTAAAAAAATTTTATTTATTTATTTATTTTTGGCTCCGTTGGGTCTTCGTTGCTGTGCGCGGGCTTTCTCTAGTTGCGGCGAGCAGGGGCTACTCTTTGTTGAGGTGCGCAGGCTTCTCACTGTGGTGGCTCCTCTTGTTGCGGAGCACAGGCTCTAGGGCGCGCGGGCTTCAGTAGTTGTAGCACACGGGCTCAGTAGTTGTGGGTCACGGGCTCAGTGGTTGTGGCTTACGGGCTCTAGAGCGCAGGCTCAGTAGTTGTGGCACACGGGCTTAGTTGCTCCGCAGCATGTGGGATCTTCCTGGATCAGGGCTCGAACCCGTGTCCCCTGCATTGGCAGGCAGATTCTTAACCACTGCGCCACCAGGGAAGCCCCATTCTTTCTTTCGTAATAAAACATTTTATTGAGGTATGCTTGACATCCAAAAAGTGAACATATTTAATGTATACAACTTGATGAGTTTGAAGATAAATATACAGCTGTGAAACCATCACTAAGGCCATGAACTCATCCATCCTCCAAAGGTTTCCCCTCATCCCCTTTTATTAAAAATTATTTTTTCTTTTGTGATAAGAACACTTAAGATTTACCTTCTTAGAAAAAATTTTAAGTATACAATTCAATATTGTTAACTATAGGTCCTGCGTTGTACAGATTTCTAGAATTTATTCACCCTGCATAACTGAAACTTTGTACCCTTTGACTCACACTTTCCCATTTCTCCCTGCCCTCAGCCCCTGGTAACCACCTGCTTCTATGAGTGTGACAATTTTAGATTCCTCATAATGTGAGGATCATTCAGTATTTCTTCTTCTGTGATTGGCTTATTTTATTTACTTAGCTTATGTCCTCCAAGACCATTTGCCATGTAAATGGCAGGATTTCCTTCTTTTTTATGGCTGAATAATATTCCATTATATGCATATAATGGAATATATATGTATTATATATGTATAATGGAATATTTATATGAATGATGAGCACTTAAGTTGTGTCCATGTCTTGGCTACTGTAAACAATGCTGCAATGACATGGGGTACAGATTTCTGTTCAAGATAGTGATTTCATCTCTTTCAGATATATACTCAGAACTGGGACTGCCCGATTATATGGTAGTTCTATTTTTAATTTTTGAGGGACCTCATAGTTCTCCATTTCTTTAGGGTCAGTTATTGGAGCGTTACCCGATTCTCTGTGATCCTTGTATCCTTGCATTCTTGCTTTGGTATCTGTGCATTTGAGTAAGTGGTCGCTTCTTCCAGACTTCACAGGTGCACTTCAGCAAGGACAGACCTTCTACAATCAGCTCAGTTTAGGGTACTGGATGAGTCAATTGGTAGCATCTGGAGGCAGGTGGGGCCTGCTATTCGGTTTCTTGTTGGGTGAAGACACTGCCCTTGCTCTGAGGTGAGGGGATGCCACTGGCTGGGCCCCGGGTAAGCTTGCGAGCTAGGCTCTGTATGTATGTGGGGCTGCTGGGTGGGCTCCCCGGTCAGGTTGGGGCCACTAGCTGGGTTCCGCGAACATACCAGGAGAGGTTGCAGGCCGTGTTCCCTTGCAGGGCGGGGCCACGGGCTGGATTCTGCCTTTGGGCAGGGCTCGGAGCTCCACGCTCACTCCTGGTTGGACGAGGCGTCAGGCGTACTCCTTGATTGGATGATGCGGATGGCGGGACGCTGCGTTCAGGCGGCGTCACGGGCTGGCTTCTCGGTTGCTGGCGGACGCAAGAGCTGCGCTCTGAGATCAGGTGGAAATGCAGACGGCGCCCAAAGTTGTGCAGAACCACAGGCGGGGCTTCGCAATCAGGTGGGCCATTGGCTGTGCTCCTTTGGTGAGCGGGGACGCTGTAGTGCCTCTGTAGCTGGGTGGGGCTAGAGACTGCTTCCCACGCAGCAGGCTGGGTCCTAGTTCTGGCCTCAGTGTTAGGTGTGGCTGCAGGCCTTGCTCCAGGACTGGGCGGGGTCACAAGCTGGGTTCTCTATCCCAGCGAGGCTGCAGGCTGCGTTCAGCCATCTGGCAGGGGCCCAATGCTGGGCACCGCTGCTGGGTGCGGTTGTAGGCTGGGAGCCCAGGCTGCTCAGGGTCAGTGTTCAGGCTCCCTGGTTAAGTGGGGCCAGAGGCCATGCTCGACAGCTGGGCCAGGCTGCTGGCTTGGCTCCCTGCCAGGGTGGCAGGATGTGCTCCACAGCTTCCAGGTGTGTCCCAGAGGTGTGGGACTGGAGACTATGCTCTGCAGTTAGGCAGACCTATGAATCTAAAATGTGGTCTAAGTGTAGCTGCTCCTCTTAACCCTTCCAGTGCGGCTCTTCTTGGTCTCTGTGGTCCATGGGAGTGCTTCAGCTTCCCCCTGACCCTTCTGAGATTTTCATAATGATGTCTTGTCTATGGATGGTTGCTAGGAGGTCTTCTTGTGAGGGGCACTGAAGTCAGAACACCTGTGTCTCCATTTTGAGGATGTTACAGGGACATAGAGTTGTGGATTCAAACACTTCCTCAGTTGTTTAGTAGTTGTGTGGTCCCGGGCCAGTTACTTAACCTCTCTGAGGCTCAATTTAAAAGGGGGATATTTAAAATGGAGATAATGAGGCTACCTTAGAGAATTATAATAAGATAAAGGAAAGTGTCCTGTGGCACATGGCTCTCAATAAGTCATAGTTTCCAAGGAAAGTTGTATTTAATTTGAGTGACTATCAATCAGATGGAAGAGAAAGAGTTGTTTAGCTATTTAAAAGTCGTTCTCATTTTGCAGATGAAACTTTACAACTCAGAGAGACAGAGTAACTTGCTCAGGTTACTTTCTCACAAAGCTTATAACTGTGACATAGATGTGAGAAGTTGAAAGACATGAGTATGTGTTTCTAAACTGGAAACCCCTAAAGGAGGCAGGCAAGGGGGGAAATACACTTACTGATGGGGGAGAAATGCCTGATTTGATGAACATGAACATGATGATCATTTCTCTCAAGACACCTTCGATCCCCTGTGTGGCTGGGACTGTGGTTCTTGACCTTTCTTCTCATCACTGAGCCTTTTGGGCCAGGCTTCGACATGTTCAGATGGAATGAACATGAGGGAAAGAAGGAGATGTCAGGTGAAGCTAGAAGTGGGCCTTGAGGCAGGTCATCTAGGATGCTGAAGGTCAATCTCATTAATCTGGGCCATTGAAGATTTTTGAGGATGAATGGAGATGTTTCTGATTCAGCCGACACTATGTTTCCATGATAGAGATGTGACTCTGGAGGTGGAGAAATTGTGCTGATATCTTCCCCTACCCCAGAGTCCAGACTGGTCTCTCCCAGGAGCTCAATGTCCCACCTGTGCACTGGCAGTTTCCTTCTCTGGCCTTTGCACTAAATGATAAACACACTTCACGTGTGAGCTTTTACAGCCTTGAGGAAACATTTTTAGCAGAAGAAGATGTCCTGTGATGGCTGGAAAGACTGGTGAAGTTTTGGTCATGGTTTCTTAGGATCAGTGATCCTGGAAGAGCCTAGCTGGGTGGTTCTTGCTTGGGGCATTTCACGAAGCTGTATTCAAGATGGTGGCAGGGGCTGCAGTCTCTGAAGGCTTGGCTGGGGTTGGTGGATCCGCTTCCAAGAAGGCTCCCTCATATGGCTGTTGCCAGGAGGACTTAGTTCCTCACCATGTGGCCTTTCCACAGGGTCTTCTTACAACATGGTAACACACCTTCCCCAGAGCAAGCAAGTGAACAAGTGAGAGAGAGGTGATAGAAGGTTTTAAAAGACATTTTTTTTTGTCTTTTTCTCCTGTGTGTTTTTTCCTTTAACATAGAGTGGTTTGCAAATGTTTCTCCCTGGATCCTTGATCCCGAAGATTATTTTATTAACAGGTTGGGGCTCCTTTTTTGTCACATTGAGGATATTGCAGGTTAGTCACCCAACCTGTGGGTGGCATGACTCATCAGTAGTCAACAGTCTATCCTCATCCTCTTCCTCCTAAGATCACAGTGTCACAGAAGCCATAGGGTCAGCCAGTGTTTTGGAAGCAGCTTTTATCAGCATCATTTTATGAATAAGAGAGTATCATCTAAGTCTCTGTCTTCCATCAGGAATTTTGGCTACACTACCCCACTTAGTGTTAAGTTCCAGTGCACGCATGTGCTCTTCCAGGTTATGCATTAGCCATTCTCTTTGTTTGGAAAAATCCTTTCCAGAATTTCACATGACTTTTTGTTTCACCTCTCTAGAGAAGCCTTTCTTGACTGTTTTACCATTTAAGGTAAAACACTGCTGTTCTGTATCTCCCACCAAAGTGTAAATTCCATGAGACAGGGGCTTTGCTGGGTTTCTGTACAGCTCTGTTGCCCAGTGCAATGCAGAAAAACTGATCCGTAGTATACACTTAATAAATACTTTTAAAAATAAATGAGTGACTGAAATTATGGCATTATATGTAATAAGGTTGTATGTGCTTGAAAAGGGAGAAAGGAGGAAGGAAGGAAATTAACACTGGTTGACAGACTATTATGTGCCGTTCATTGTACTGGGTACCTTGAATATATTATCCCATTTAGTCTTCATATACCTATGAGGCCAAGATCAAAGTCATAATGCTAATTGGTGACAGAGATAGATTTCAAGGTCTGAGTATACTGAATTTATATAGCAAATACTTCTGAGTATACAAAGATCACTGACTATTTAAAGTAAGAAAGCAATAAATTCTATTGTGTTATAAATAATATTTTATGGATTATGATTGCAAGCTGTAGACATGGTCTGTTTTTTAGTTTTCAACATTCAGCTACCAAGAAATAGAATCTTGGAAATGTAGATGGTACATGGAGCCCATGCTGGGACAACTCCTTGCCCTCAGTCTATTTTTTTTTTCCTCACAGGACCAGTCATAGGAACCACAAACAGCCCTTTGGGGCTGAAAACTTCTTTTGATCAAGTGAATTACTGCTGCCTTGAATTTATCTTCTTTGTAATAAATGAAGAAACAAATTAGCTATCCCATCTTCAAGATAGCCATCAAAAATCCTGGTAGAATTCCCATTATTCTCTGAGCATCAAGACTTTAAAAGTGCAAATATTTAAGTGTTTAGGGTATTTAGTTATATACCTTCTGGGAAAATATATCGAAATTAATTTGTCAGAGGCCTCTAAAAATCACTAGTGAGCAAATAATCCTCCAAGGCTATCAGGGTCTAAGGGGATTTTTATTCAGCCTAGGGAGTTATCTTGTTGACAAGGGGCTTACTAAACACTGAATAGAAGAAAACCCATTTACAAGAAATGGGCCAGTTGGTGCATCAAATCAGTGGATAATCTAAACCTAGCAGAGAAACACATGGCTTGTGTTAGCTTAGCAGAATGCACATGGGTCATACATTTTCTTTCTCATTTGTTCCAATCACAAACCAGTTCAGCTCCATGGACTGTGTAGTGAAGAGAAATTGAGAAATACTGTGCAGAAAATTTAGATTATATCATCTATTTGGGGAGATACTTAAATATAGCAAATTGTAATCAAGCCCTCTGCACTGCTCTAGCAATGGGAATATAAATTAGTTTTCTTTATGAAAAGTTGTGAAAACTTTGACTATATGTGTATTATTTTCAGCACTCTGAAAAAGTAATTATTGAATTTGAAATTTCAAATATTGTATAAGAAATCGAGAATATGGTAATCACTTAAATCTGAAGTAACATTTGGATCTTTTGGAAAGGCAATGCAAATCGAACTCAGTTATGCCACTAATGAAGAGCTCTGCATGGAGAAACCTTGGCCTGGAGTGGGAGAGCTCAAGTAAAAGATTGAGGAGCCTTGAATTCCAGCCTTGGTTTTCTCAAACTCTCGTAATTTGACCTGGGTTAACTCACTTCATTTTTCAGGACTCAATCTCCTTGTCTGTGAATGGGGATTTACACCAGATCTATAGTACAAGTTTTTAGGTTTCAGATCTTTCTTCAAAATATTTATTAAAGCATTATATCTAAGCCTAAAAGAGAAAACAAATTAAAAAATAGGGCTGCTTTGTTTGTGTTTGCAGCAGAGTGGTAACTGAGCCCTTACATTTCCCTGGTCCTAACTGAATGTTCCCTTTGCCTATGAGGGGTATCCGTGGAAGACAATGGAAACATTTTATTTTTGGTAGATAGTTTCTAAAGTTCTTTCTAGCTCTAATGCTTTGAGATTCTGTGCTTTTTAATAATGGCAGACTCTTTGGATCAGATTTTGATTTTCAATTATGTAAAATGATCTCTTCATTCCACAAATATTTATTGAGTTACTACTATATACCAGGTGTTGTTTAGGTGTTAGAGAAGTGAATGAACCAACAAGCAAACAAATATTCTTATACTCACAGAGCCTGTATTTAATGAGGAATGACAAAATAGAAAAAAAAAAGTATGTCATATAACAGCTGATAAGTAGTATAAAGAAAAATAAATGCATGAGGGGGCTGGGGCTTCTGGGATGGGGGCTGTATTTTGATTTCATATAGGGTGGTCAGGAAAGTCCTCACTTGAGTGAAGTAGTGGTGACTAAGGCCTTGGTTTCATTGATGACATTCAATAGAAGAAAAAGCGTTAAGGAGTACAGTAAATTTTTTGATGAGTTTTGCTATAAAGGTGAGCAGAGTAAAGGTCATATGTGGTAACAAGAAGTTATTTGTAAGATGGAATATATTACTGCGTATTTGTGTGCAAATGAAGGGGATGATGCCTTAAAGAGAGGAGTGTTCCTAGAAGTTAAGTAGGTAGGTGGAGGATAATGGGATCTAGGGCACAAATGTAGAGGTCAGTCTAAGACTGGAGAGAAGGTGGACTGTTTTGGCAGGGATGCAAGTATGTGCATAGGTGTGGTGATGGGAGCCTGTGGGAATTCTGTTTGCTTCAGATATCTCAGTGAAATGGAAGCCAGGTCGTAATTTGAGGGTGGAGGTGTTAAAGGTTTGAGGAAAGTGAAAAAGCTGTGAAATACTCACAAGGAAAGTTAATAAGGTAGGAAAATATACTATGATTTCTTGGGCAAAATAAAGGGCCTAATTGAGATTAATGCTCTTGAATTTAAAGTGAGACCAGTCAGCATGGTTATGTGTTTTTCTCCAGCTACTTGTACCTGTGTGAATATAGGTGCAAAGAAAATATGGGGTTGAATTTAATCACAATGGGCAAAATGGTTGAGATGAGATTGTGAAGATGGACTGCAGAATCTGAGGTGTGTAAGGAAAGGGGTTAGAATATAATGGGGACAGTAAACTGTGAAAAAAATCAAGATTGTAGTTTCCAGTGGGTAGAAGAAATATTGAAAATCTGGTACCAGAGGGAATGGGGAAACATGTAATAGGGGGTGGTGATAAAAGAGAATGATGTTTCAACTTGAGATTGTGAAAGGAATGCAGTTTAGGGCAGTGTGTGGCTTAAGAAGGGTGGAGATCAAAGTTTCTGAAAGAGTAGAGGTCAAGGAACTGCATGAATATTAAATCACCAAGAACTATGATAGCAGTAGAGTTGGAGAAAATGATAGTGACTATATCTCAATTATGTTATCAAAATCATGGTGTTTTTTAATTCAACATTCAAAATAGTTAGGAATTAAAATAGAAGGACAAAAATCTTTATAGTGCAGTTTTCACTGAAAGGATAGATTAAAAATCACTGCTCCAAACTACATTTTATTGAAAAATTATTTTACATCTCACAGGTTGTTTGTGGAGATACTTACTAGAAATGACTTCCATACATATACCCTCAGGGCTCCCACATCTTTGTGCTTGGCCATCGCCTCTCAAATGAGAAAAAGTTACAGAATCCTATTGTGCAAAAATTACTAAAAAAGTCGAATATTTATTTGAGGAGCAATTTCTGCTAACAAACCATTTATTTTATCATTCTAAATGGATATATTTCAAGTTTACCTGATTTTTCTTGTAGATGAATCATACCCATAAGACATAAATATTTATTTTTAGAATTAGACATAATCTGAACAATAATATATATTCTAACTATGCATTTCTTGCATTTAATTTTTCAAACAGGGTTATAATTGGACCCCACAAGTGGAAGATAAATGTCTGTGGTGGTCTGAGTTTGGCTTGGCCCTGGTGATAACAGTAGAGACATTTAAACTTTGATCTTCCTACTTTTCAGCTACATTTTGAGGGAAAAAAGAAAGGTCATTTCAGATTTTGGCATGCAGAAAAAATTCAGAGATATCACTGGGGAAAACTCACTGTCCCTAGAAATTACCTATTATGCAACTTGGACAAATTGCCATTCAGCATCTGTCATTGGCAGTAAAGATTATATGCTAAATTGGTCCCCAGTAAAAGCAATAAACACGCCACATCTTGTGGTCCTATTTCTCCTGCAATTAGTGTCACTGTGTCATTGTGTCACTTTTAATTTGTCTCAATTAGTGTCATTATTTCACCTTCAAATTAGAGAAGAACATTCTAGGCTGTAGCTCTTTGATTTCAAAGCATTTTCTACTTGGAAGTGATCCTAGAATTCAGTTCAAATCATCTCATTTTACCAATAAGAAAACTGAAGACCAGGAAAACACAATGGTCTGTTCAAGTTCACATTATTAATGGGAGTTTGCAATGAGAAATATAGATCTCCTGTATGTACCTACTATATCCAATTGCCATTCAAATATTAGTTGTAAATAAAAGTTGGCAAGTTAACAACTTGACACTTGAAAATGTTAATGATTCTTTACCTTAAAAGAGCTTCCTAGATTTAGACAGATATTCTGTTCTGTAACCACAGCACTATAGAGGCATAACTGGAGTCTGGGGGAATGTAAGCATTAACAACTGTAACAGAGACATTTCTAAATAAAATCTGATTGCAAGTTTCTAAGTATGTTGATAATTATGATATAGCATTACTACTAGAAATATGTAAGTAAGGTTCTTTTTCTAAAATATTTGTTTCTATTCTAGATTATAAAAGCATGAGAAGATGCATTACTGCTTTTAAAAATTCATACTACGGCTTTTAATAGTAGTGATAATATATTCAAAGGTGAAGTATAATACTTCCTTGTAAATAAAAAAGAAGGAAAACTGTATTATGAGTTTCTTGATTAACTTTCATCCTGTTATTCTACATCATAACTCTGATATTAAAACCTTTCAATTTCAAAGGAATATCTCTTTTAAAACATTTTCAAGTTTTTTTTTTTTTAAATTAATTAATTAGTTTATTTTTATTTTTGGCTGTGTTGGGTCTTCGTTGCTGTGCGCGGGCTTTCTCTAGTTGTGGCGAGCGGGGGCTACTCTTCATTGCGGTGCGCGGGCTTCTCATTGTGGTGGCTTCTCTTGTCGCGGAGCATGGGCTCTAGGCGCACAGGCTCAGTAGTTGTGGCGCACGGGCTTAGTTGCTCTGCGGCACGTGGGATCTTCCCGGACCAGGGCTTGAACCTGTGTCCCCTGCGTTGACAGGCTGATTCATAACCACTGCGCCACCAGGGAAGCCCCTATTTTCAAGTTTTATTTAGTTATAATTGACAAATAAAAATTGTATGTATTTAAAATATACAACATGGTGTTTTGATATAGGTATACATTGTGTGAAATGTATTTCACATTGTGTGAATTATCAAGTTAGTTAACATGTCCACCACCTCACATACTTGTATAGTTACTTTTTTTTTTTTTTGGTGAGAGCACAAGATCTACTCTTTTAGCGAATTTCAAGTCTACAGTACAGTATTATTAACTGTAGTCACCATGTTGTACAGTAGATCTCTGGGACTTATTAATCATGGATAAATTAAAATTTATACCCTTCAACCAACATCTACCCCATTTTCCCCACTGCCCCCGCCCCGGCAACCACCGTTCTACTTTCTGCTTTTATGAATTCAACGTTTTTAGATTCTTTATATGTGAGACCATGCAGTATTTGTCTTTCTGTGTCTAGTTTATTTCACTTAACATAATGTCCTCCAGGTTCATCCATGTTGTCACAAATGGAAGAATTTCCTTCTTTTTAAAGGCTAAATAATATTCCATTGTGTGTGTGTGTGTATATGTAGTCCATAGTGTGTATGGAAACATTTAGGTTGGTTCCATATGTATATTGGGTATTGTGAATAATGCTACAATGTACATGGGAGTGCATTAATCTCTTCAGGATACTGAGTTCTTTTGTTTTGGATATATCCCAGAAGTGAGATTGCTGGATTGTATGGTAATTCTATTTTTAATTTTTTTTAGGAACCTCCATACTGTTTTCTATAGTGGCTGCACCAATTTACATTCCCTCCAACAATGTACAGGGCTCCCTTCTCTCCACATCCATGCCAATACTTGTTATCTGTTGTCTTTTTGATAATAGCCATTCTAACAGGTGTGAGGTGATACTTCATTGTGGTTTTGACTAGCATTACCCTGATGATTGGTGATTTGAGCATCTTTTCATACACCTGATGGGTTAAGTTTTATGAATGACACAATTTCTAACAGCCTCAGATGCTTTCCAGAACCAGGTTAACTTCATTGTCTTGAATGAGTTGGTGATTTTACCCACATGCAGAATGTTATATTCAGTATATCCAAGGGAAAAAGGATATTTTTATTAATAACATATGGTCAGTGTGCTTTGACAGCAATAGCAGTGGTAGTTCAGGTAGGCGTGGCTTTTCTGTTCTCTATATTTGTCACTCTGCTTATTAAAGGGGATTCATCCATAAATATTCATTAATGATTTTTTGCTACACGGCAAAGCAATAAACAAAAAATAGTCTTTTTCTTTTCTCCATAGATGAATTCTTATCATCTACCACAGTTTTAATATATGTTTACTGAAATAAATTAAACCCTTTATGTCCCTGCTCTCTAAGATCTTAAAGCCATTTTCTTTCTTGGGGCAACGTTTGCTCCCCAGTGGCCTCCTATATCGTACACTGCACCTGCTAGTTCCCAGGTTGCTTCCACCTTATTTGTTCATTACTTTTATTAGCACATGCTTTTTAAATTTGGTATTATTTGCTCATTACCACAACAGTTTTGTTTTTATCTTTCACACTCTAGATATTAGTGGTAGGGACTGGGGAGTTTCTTTCCCAGTTCGCTCCTTTATGCAATTTGCTGATCTTACAGTAACAAACCAAAAGAAGATATTAACCTCTCTGAACTGGTTAATCTCTGTATGTTGACTATTCTTGGGTATAAGTCCTTTGTGCGTTCACTAAAGCTTCTCGTACCTCATGATAGTCTAACTACAGAACCGTCCACCAAACAACAACAACAACAAACCAGGAAACACAAACAAACAGCCACACAAAAAGCATAAACTTGTTAACCCTGATCCGTGTCCATGAAGGGTGACCTTTGCTATTGAGGTGTGGTTCCACAAAGGCTATAAACTTCATCATCCTGTGGCTACAAGATCACTTGAAATATTTTCTGTCTTGTGATCAAAAGGTATTGACCACATATTAGTAAAATTACTCTGTGGAAAGAGGAGTCTGGGACATGGTAGGAAGTCAGTAAGTGTCTGGGTTAAATACTAGATTTTTCATTTTCTATTAGCTAGGAACAAATCATATGAGTTATATGTTTATAGCTATGAATGAAGCAGTTATTTTGTTTTTTTAAAAATAAATTAGTTTATTTATTTTTGTCTGCGTTGGATCTTTGTTGCTGCACAGGCTTTCTCTAGTTGCTGTGAGCGGGGGCTGCTCTCTTCATTGCAGTGCGCGGGCTTCTCATTGCAGTGGCTTCTCTTGATGCGGAGCATGGGCTCTGGGCACGCAGGCTTCAGTAGTTGTGGCGCACGGGCTTAGTTGCTCCGCGGCAAGTGGGATCTTCCCAGACTAGGGCTGGAACCCTTGTCCCCTGCACTGGCAGACGGATTCTTAACTTCTGCGCCACCAGGGAAGTCCCAGTTATTTTGGAATATAGTAATAATTGTAGTAATAGTACCGGTTATAGAGTCCTCATGTGCTGGAGAGTGTGCTGAATACTTTAATGTATAATATCTCTTTTGAGATTCAAGACAGCTTCGTGATAGTTTTTGTTATTTCTTATATTGAAACCTAAGAGAACTTGCACCCATAGACCTCAAACAACGATACTCATTGATGTTGTAAAGAATGCCCTCAAAACATTCCTGTTGTGTGTCAGGCTGTTCTAAGGACTGACCTGCTATCTTGTACTTGGCCCCTCAGAAAAAAGAAGAAGATAAGTAAATCTTTAATTATTTCTTCTATTTGTCAGAATTTTGTTGTTTTAAGAGTTGAGATGATTCTGGGATAATTTTCAGGTTTTTTTCTATGCTATTAACATTTTCCTTATTTCCCCTTAAATCTGGGAGGGTTAGCCAGGAAGAATCCTGAACACTGTAAGGGGGCAGTGCACTTTGTATTAGTAAGTGTTGCCGTATTTGTGGTGGAAGGATAAATACTGAAAAATATAATTCTGCTATGCTTTTGTCCAGTGTGAGGTATCAGACCATGCCTATAGACCTGTGCCTCTTGAAGAAAACCTGTAAACAATAGTCAATGTGTAGGATCTGACTAAGGAAAAGGCATTTCTGTAGCTCTGCTAATTGGTTACAATTAACCACTCTTGTATTTATTGAGCACAGAGTGTTCAGATCAACAAATATATATTGCACAGTAACTATAGTAAACACTATAGTAATTCAGAGTATAAGAAGATGATTTAATACTATGCCTTCAAGAAGCTTGCCATCTTGTTTTGGGGATGACAAATATAAAAATATCTTCAGGTAGCTGTTTTTGTATTTTATATATATATATATATATACACACACACACACACACACACACACACACACACTGTGTGAGTCTGGTTTTAGCTTATTCTGTCATTAGTAGCATAAGTCCAGTTGAATTTATTTTATGCTTGAAAAGTATCACATTTGTTGGAAGGCCAATGTCTGGCTCACTACCTTCTTGGAACATCCAGCTCCCCATAGACATATAAGATGTATATATTAATTCAATTTTTTTCTTTAGAAATAAATTCCTATGTAGAGAATAACTAAAGGTATACATTTGAGTAAATATTTGTTCTGAAGCTTTGTATTTGGTAGTGTGTGTGTACATATATGAAGGTGTATGTTTAAGGATCGTTGAGGGATCCCACCCCAGTGAGATCAGGTTTGGAGAAAGGGGAAAATTGCTTTGTGGCAGAAATAGAAAGAAATGAATCACAGTCCTTCAGCCAGAATGTTTGATTCTTTGAAATTTTCTAGAAGAGAGGATCCAGATGATATAGTAATACAACTTGTTTTCATTTGGAAAACATTTCATTATCTGTTTATTCTACAAACAAGATGTTTTGGAAGTTAATACCTTAACCGTATTGTATTTGAATACAAGTTGATCTGAGCAGCTTTATATGATTATAATGAAACACATAGTCATCTATTGAAGACATTACTCTCAGTAACTACTAACTGAAGTCACTTTTGTCTTCTGATGTTATATTCCTTTTTCATGTATGTTTTAAATAGAAATGCTTTCTGTATGGTTTCAGGGGAATGAAGCTATTATTGTGCCTGACAGCAGAGGCATAGAAAATTGGTCTACTAGATCCTGCAATTTCATTTATTTGTCTTTTTATTTTAAATTGTGGTTTAAACTTTTCATTTACCTTCAGAGCCTTATTATTAAAGGGTGGGAAAATTAAGGGTGGGATGGATGTTGTTTTCTAGAATTACTGAATATATTCATTTGGATTTATTTCTGAGGAACCTATAAGAGGTTGCGTGGGGATTACAAATTACTTTTTGTTAATTACCTTTGCAGGCTTCTTCCTCCATGTAATATTTTTGTCTTAGATTGAAAAGATTCTGGAGGGAAGATTGTGTTTGGATTTGCTAGAGAATATAGAGTAGGCAGAAGCCTGTGAGTAAGTGTGAATGTGAGTGTGTGTGTGTATGTTTGTGTGCATGGAAAAAGGTAAGCATTTACAATTATTTGATATAGGAATATATGTAACTTCCTGAAATTGCTATCCAAGATATATTGGTTTTCTCCTTTTAATCTTTGAGACAAGATAATTTTTTCTGTATTCCATAGCTTGTAGTATGTTAGACTTCTGGCCCTCTGCCATTTCCAAAAATCTGGGATTCATACCAGATTTAGAAAAGATTCATAGGCTACCTAGCAATTCATATGCTGACCAGTACATTAATCTTCAGTGACTGCCAGGTGTTAAATCATGTGATGTTGGACACCTTGGCAAGAAGACAATTAAGAAGGAAGAAATATGGGAAAGGAAGACCAAAAAAAAGCAGCATGTAATGTCGTAATGGTTTGTGATATTAGAGTGCCTAATGTCATCCAAAGCCAGGGGCTAAAAATGGAGGACTTGTGAACTTAACCCTGAATTTCTTTTACTGGTGAAAGTTTGATGTACTTAATTTTAGTGTAGTTGTAGAATGTTCATGTTAGAAGAGATAGTCTAATAAAAATGACCGTTTTCAAGATAAGGAAATTAAGATCCAGAAGGACTGTTTTTCTCAAGATAACTTAGCTATTTGGGGACAAATTCTTGGTTAAAAAGCAGGTCTCTGTGTACTTACTATTAATTCAGGCACTGAAAATTGGATTTTTTCCTGACTATAATTAATAGGCATAATAATCACGTATAATATTTGAGATAAACTAATTTACAGTTTTTATCTAATGTACAGTTTTCTTGATGAAGTTTCTGCTGGCCATTACTTCCTCCCAGTGTCTACTCTAGTTCTTAGCTAACACTCAATGTCATTATGACTTGTGTCCTATCCTTATACTCTTTTATTGACTGCCCCATCTCCTTTTCTTAATCTAGGCAATCTCACCTTTCTTTGGCAGCTATGAGACACGAGAAAAGTTAGTTGACTGTCAGGATTGCCACAAAGCCAATCCTATTCCCAAGTACTCAGAGAGTTACCTCCTCTGATTCTTAGTCTAAGAATTTGCACAGGTGCCAATAGGCAGAAGAGTAGAGGAAGAGAAGCAACAGGAAATCAGATAATACTGATTCATTCACACTGGCTGGCTACTGGCTCAGTGGCAGCACTGAAAGGTCTGCAACCCTGAGATGTTCTAAATAAGCATGCCAGGGTTTGCATACTTTTACAAATACAAATCTACCCCCCTTCGTTGTTCCTTCTTTTGTCTCCACAAAGTTTCCCACCATTTCTGCCCTAGGAACAATATGTGCCACTTCCTGGATAGTCCTCGAAGAGCTACTTATTTTATGCCATTATTAGGCTTGGGCATCTACTTTATTATACTACTACTATCATGTCAGTATACTATGGGAAGAGGTTTGGGGTCCCAGGCTACCTTGCTTGGTAACTGTATAGTACTTTCTAATCCTGGTTGGTTTGCTTCCAGTACATGGAAACAGTATTATGCATTTGTAGTCTTAATTGTACACAACAAACAAACAAAGCCCAAGCTATTTAAGTTTATCCTACAGACACCAATTAGCGTTAAATTGACCATTCTATTTTATCCTAGTGTCTTTGTTCTTTGGTTCTGGTTTTGGTACAAAGGAATTCTTCCTTTGATGATTATACCTACTTATCTCTAAAATGTTATTTGAACTTGAACCTATCTATGTAATATATTTTTACAATCATGATATTACTTCCAAGTTTTCTAAATAGTCTTTGTCTTATAATTTATGTTTCTGGACTTCTCTAGAATTCAAGGTCATTTCAGGTATTTATGCCCTTTTTGATATGTAAGGTGTTGGTGAAACAAAGCCACATATTATACTGGGTTGGGCTCCAAATAATGGCAAATAATGAGGAAATGTGAGGTTTTACATTGAAAATCCTAGTTAGATTCTACAGGAGGGTGGATTCAGGGTGAGATTTTTCTATCAAATTCTAACTTCCTGGAGATTAGGGTTATTTCATCTTTAGTTACCTTTCTGGATGATCTGAGTTGTGAATAAGGACACTTTGTGTATATGGTAAATTTGGAGCACAGTGTAGATAATTTGTCTTTGTATTATGAGCATTTAACTTCATTGAGTTAGAAATCTATTTAATGAGGACAAGACAAATTTTCAGTGTGACAGAAGGACCTAGTCCTCCTTAAGTAGAGCATAGACCATACCTACCATGTGTTATGAGGTCTAAGAATGGGAAAATAAATTGCAAAAGGAAAGAAAATAATGGTAAATAATGATGAGTATTTAAGCAAAAGTAGTAGAACAAAATGTAAGGTAGATTTATTTATATAGGTGATATGGGAAGATAAACTAAAACAGTTCAAGGATAATACTGCCATTGTTAATAGTAAAGTTAACTTGGGCCTGAGGTGAGAGAAAGTTCATGCTCTAATACCATGAAATACTAACAGGCAGAATGTTCTGCTGTTACATGTGCTTCATCAGGCTCAAAAGTTAAAATGCCATTGCTTTCTTTGAACTTGCCTGTCATGTTTTATCTAGTGATGAATTACACAATATTACCTTCATAAACAGCATGTGAACTGTGGGGAACCTCTTTTCTCTAGTTATTTGGAAAGATGAACAACTCTTCATGCTCTAAAATAAATGATACTTCTTTAAATTCCAAGCTTTTAATTGTTGAATTGTAATCACAAGGTATAGATGATATATTTGTTTAATTAAGAAAGTCTGATGTTCATGAGGAAATAAGAAAATGTGTAGCAGTGACATACAAGAGTCAACACCGAGGGCTAAGTTTTTCACGACTGAGTTATCTTTGCACGTATAATTAAATACAATTCATCTATCATGTCTTATTTAAGGGAGATAGTTTAAAACAATTTATATGTTTATGAACTTACAGTTTACTTGGTATTCATCTGAACCCCTAATAAACTTGACTTTGAGGTAATTTTCAGTTGTGTAATTTATCAGCAGCTTAATTTTTTTGTCTTTCAATCCATTTTAGTATTTGAATTTAAAATGAATTCAATTAAAGGGAAAATAAGCAATGATGAAAATAGAATAGATGTGAGAGCAAATTGTTGCCATTTGCTAGAAAGGCAAGAGAACTGAAATGGCTGTCAGATCATGTAAATTCCGGTCCCAGGCTGACTCTCACTCACTATGTGACCTTTATTTCCCTGGACTCCAGAAGCCTTTTATTTAAATTAAAACGTACAGATTAGAAAATCCTGGGGCATGAACTGGATAGTTGTTTAACAAATAGATTCCCTTTTCCTATTGGACACACAGCCTCCTTTGCATTTACAGGTGCCCATGTGACTGAATTATGGCCAGTGAAATGTGATATAAGTGATGTATATAATTTCCAGTCCTGGCCCATAACAATTCCCACAGGCAAATGTCTCTTTATCTGTCTGCTGAATGGAGACAGCTATAAGGCAGTGTACAAGGGCAGGTCACATGACAGAATAATCCTGGGACCCTGAATGACTGCATGGACCAGAACTACTTTTGCTGTCTCACATTTGGCTACTGTCTAAGTAAGAAATAAAACTTTTATTGTATTGAGCCACTGAAAATTTGAGGTTATTATTAAACAATTAACCTATCTTACTAATACAGTAGAGAAGTTTCCTTCTAGTTTTAAATTTTGTGATTTGCGAAAAATAAGAGTAAGTTAATACATGTGAAAACACTTTCAAAAGTAAAAACCTTTGTAAGTGTAAGTAAAATTTTTCTTATAGTCAAGGTAGACACACAGAAGTATTCAAAATAATTGAAATTTAACACGTATTTCAATAAGGAAGTTCTTGTTTTACATAATTCCAATGTACATGATCTTTAATTACCATGGTTTAATTAAATGATACCAGTTTCCCAACAACACAGCTCAAATTTCAGTTACTATAATATATTAGGTACATAAAATACAGATTTCACTGTTACCTCTTCAGTCCACAAATTACTACATAAATAATAGATGCATCTTATGATAAAGTGACTAATCATGTCACTTCTTTCAAAGTCTGTTGGTGAGTGTGCATGTTATTTGATTCATACAAAGTGTGAAGTTGTGTAGCCTCTTTGTAACCCATTGGTAAATCAAGGTGACATTTTACACACAAATAGATATTTGAAGGAGGAAATTGGCTAATCAAGGTGAAAGTGGAGCAAAGAAACAGGAGGTGATAGTGTTTGACATGAAATTCCAGTTGAACGTAAATGACATTATAGAAGTAAAAGCTGACTGTGGGAATGTTAACAGTGGTCCATTGGAGAGACTCTAGATATGCAGCCAGAGGAACTTGGTAAAGGTAAACTTATCACCATAAATGAGGAAAGTGGTTGTGATGAAAAGATGTCCCAGAGAAAGTGACACTGACAGAAAACAACATTACAGGAACATTTGGAAATATTTTATGACACTGGAAATACAAAGATAAAAAGTTGGAGGTGGGGGGTGGGAACGGGAAGCCAAGCTGTTCCTCCATATTGAAAGTGAAGCCAACCCAGTTTTCTCATTTCATTTTTGTTTTTTTGGAAAAAAATATCTAGGAATGCTTTTTTGAGTTCTTTTCCAAGTTCATATTGAATAAAAATCATATAGTCTCGTGTTTTACAAAGTGCTTTGAGACATACATAATTTCATTTGCCTCTCATACTAATCCTTTTAATTAGGTAGCCCAGGTACTATTATGCCCATTAAACAGATGATCATTGGGTAAACTGAGGCCCAGAGAAGTTAAGTGTCTTGCCCAGTGTCACAGAGTGGTAGAGCTGACTCTTTTTTTTTTTTTTAATATTATTTTTTTATTTTGGCTGTGCTGGGTCTTAGTTGCGGCATGCGGACCTCTTAGTTGTGGCATGCATGAGAGATCTAGTTCCCTGATCAGGGATCGAACCTGGGCCCCCTGCATTGGGAGTGTGGAGTCTTACCCTTTGGACCACTAAGGAAGTCCCTAGAGCTGACTCTTGAGTCCAGAACTTCTAAGACCAGTGTTCTTGTTCCTTCACCAATGACCATAAAACCTTGACCTGACTAATAACCTTTATGAAAGAAGAACCTTGGCCACATTCATGGGAGCTGAGATGGTTCTAAAAGAGTGAACAGAACTAACAGGAGCAGCTATTACACATGAACTTTTCTGTTGAGAGCACACCCTGGTCTTTGACTCATTCTTCTCTTTAATTAAATGGGAGAGTGGTGGGAGAGGCCACCGCTCCTGCCCTGTCCCTTCCCAGGGAGTCGGCCTCCTGGGAAAAAAAAAGAAAATACAAAGATAAAATGGTGGAAGCCAATCCAAACATAGACAGGAATATGACAATTTTCACGGCACAGAAAAGATGCTTGCTCTGTATTGTATTATATGACAAGAAGTAGAAGGAAGCACTGTTCATACTACTCTTGTTAGTACAGACCTTCCTTGACTTATGATGGTGTTATAGCCTCATAATCCCATCATAAGTTGAAAATATTGTTAAGTCAAAAATGCATCTAATACACCTAACCTACTGAACATCACAGTTTAGCCTAGCCTACCTTAAACGTGCTCAGAACATTTACATTAACCTACAATTGGGCGAAATCATCTAACACAAAGCCTATTTTATAATAAAGTGTTGAATATCTCATATAATTTATTGAATACAGCACTGAAAGTGAAAAACAGAATGGTTGTAAGTGTATCGATTGTTTACACTCATGATTGTGTGGCTGAGTGGGAGCTGTGGCTCTCTGCCACTGCCTGGTATCAGGAGGGAGTATCATACCGCATGTTACTAGCCTGGGGAAAGATCAAAATTCGAAATACGGAGTACAGTTCCTACTGAATGTGTATTGCTTTTGTACCACTGTAAAGTTGAAAAATCACGAGTCCAATGATCATAAGTCAGGGGCCATGTGTATTATTTTATAAAGAAAACACCTCCTTGGGAGCTTCCCGGGGAACCTGAAATGGGCCCCCATAAACAGAGGGTAGGGAGAGACTGAAGAAGGAGGCAGACCACTCTAGATTGGTAGGTGGCAGGTTTAATAAGCAAGAGAACTTAAATCTGAGGCTTGTCTTGGGTGGCTACAATACAAGTAGATCTCCACACCTGTCTGCCAGAATCTTAATAGTATATATAGAGGCTTTAGTTAGGCTCAGTCATGTATACCATCTAGAAGGCCTCAACACCACCTTACCAACTCAAGGCTGTGATCTTGGGCAGCTTCCAGCATGGGGAAGGCAAGCGGAATGCACATTCCGTGGGCAAGGGAGGGGGTGAGGGAACTCTGAGATTGCCTGGATCCAGCTCACAGGTTATCTGGTGGTCATGTTCTTTCCATTACCTCTTCCAGAACTAACTTATAAATTATAATATGTTGAATAAATATCAGTTTCACTTTAAAAAAAATTCCCTATATATTTATAACCAACAGTCAGAGAGTTTTTAATGTTTTAACAAACATTTGTAAAGGTCACAGAATAATCGTTTTTTTCCAATTGATTTTTAGATCACTTACCACAATTTCAGATTGCACAATTGTTTTATATGAGTGGATCTTTTCTACAGTTGCATTGATCTAAACACCTAACACCAATACTATGCTGTCTCGATTACTGTAGATTTACAGTAAGTATTGAAATCAGGTAGTTTGTCTCCAACTTTGTTGTTTTTCAAAAAATTTTTGGCTATACTATGTTCTTTGCATTTCCATATAATTTTTAGAATCAACTTGTCAATTTCTACAAAAGCATCCTCCTGAGATTTTCATTGGCGTATTGTAGAATCAGTAGCTCAATTTTGGAAAAATTCATATCTTATAGTTTTGAGTCTTCTGGAACTTGAAGATGGTTCATCTCTTCATTTATTTAGGTCATATTTAATTTCCTTCAGCAATATCTGTAATTTTCATTTTATAGCTCTTGCATATGTTATTATTATCTCTAAATGTTTCCTTTTTTATTACATTTGTTTATATAAAATGGTTTCAAACATTCACATACAATTTTTTTTAAATTTTGTGTTTCACATTAGATTTTCCCCCAGTTTTATTGGGAAATAATCAACACACATCACTGTATAAGTTTAAGGTGTACAGCATGATGGTTTGATTTACATGTGTCATGAAATGATTACAATAGGTTTAATTAACATCCACTATCTCATATAGATATAATAAAAAGAAAAGAAAAAAAATTTCTTCCTTGTGGTAAGAACTCAGGATCTACTCTCTTAAAAACTTCCCTATGTATCATATAGCAGTGTTAACTATAATCATCGTGTTGTACATTATATCCCTAGTACTTATTTATCTTGTAAGTACTTATAACTGGAAGTTTGTACCTTTTGACCACCTTCCTCCAACTCCCCCTCCATCCACTCCAGCCTCTGGGAACCATAAATCTAATCTATTTTTCTATGAGTTTGGTGTTTTGTTTTGTTTCTTTTTTTAAGATTCCATATATGAGTCAGATCATACAGCATTTGTATTTCTGACTTATTTCACTTAATTTCTTCAAGGTCTATCCGTGTTGTTGCAAATGGTAGGATTTCCTCATTTTTTAATGGTTGAATAATATTCCATTGTCTTTATATATATTACAACTTCTTTATTCATTTATCCATCAGTGGACACTTAGGTTGTTTACATGTCTTGGCTATTGTAAATAATGCTAAGATGAACATAGGGGTGCAGATATTTTTTTGAGTTAGTGTTTTCATTTCCTTTGGATATATTCCCAGAAGTGAAATTGCCGGATCATATGATAGTTCTGTTGTTAATTTTTGAGGAACCCCATACTGGTTTCCACATTGGCTGTACCAATTTACAAGCCCACCAATACTGCACAAGGGTTTCCTTTTCTACACATCCATACCAGCATTAGTTATCTCTTCACACACAATTTTTGAGTGGATCGATCTATCTATCTATCATCTTCAATTCTTAGGGTAAATACACAGGAATAGAATTTTAAGTCATATGGTAAGTATAAGTTCAAATTTGTGAGAAAGTGCCAAACTCAGTATTTTTGAGTTGTATCTTAGAAATTTTGATATGCATTTTTCATTTTAATTAAGTTCAAAATATTTTAAAATTTCCTTTGTAATTCTCTCTTTAAACCATGGGTCCTTTAGAAATATGTTGTTTCATTCCCTAATGCATGGAGATTATTCAGATTTCTTTCTCTTACTGATCTGTAGTTATTTCCATTTTGATCAGAAATCATGTTTTATATAATTTCAGTATTTTTTTATCTCAGTAAGTTTGTTGAGACTTGTTTTATGGCCAATATGTGGTCTTTTTCAATTAATATTACAGGGTATTTTTCAAGTCTCCTACATTTTTTGTCTGATTGTTTTGTCTGTTTGTCACACCAATTGCCAAGAGACCAGCATTGAAATCTCCAACTGTAGTTGTGAGTTTATTTTTTCATTTTCGTTCTATCAGTTTTGCTTCATGTATTTCAAGCTCTGTTTTGGGGTGTGTATATATTTATATATTGCCACATATTTTACTTATGTTATAAATGTCAAAATACATTATTGTTTTTGCCACGAACAATGAATTATCTTTACAAGATTGAAAAATTTAAAACATTTTCTTCTATATTCATCCATAAATGCACTATTTCCATCTGGCATCACTTCTTTTCTGCCTGAAGACTTTCTTTAACATTTATTCTGTTCCAGGTTAGGGGTTAGTGGCATTGCAGTGAAACCGTTTATTTAGCTTTTGTTGGTTTCAAAAAGTCTGTATTTCATCTACATTTTGGAAAGATATTTTTGCTGAGTCTAGAATTTTAGATTAAGCTTCTTTCATTTTTTCCAACAATTTAAAGATATCATTCTATTGTCTTCTGGGTGGCATAGTTTCTAATGAGAATTTTACTGCCAATCTTATCTTTGTTCCCCTGTACGTATTGTGTCTTTTTTTTCTGTTGCTACTTTTATTCACTTTATGCCTGGTTTCCAGCAATTTAGTTATGTGCTCTGGTGTGATTTTTGTTTATTATGCTTGGATTTTGTTTAGTTTCTTGGATCTGTGTCTTTATGATTTCTATCAAATTGAGCATCATGTTGTCACATGTTTTTTCTCCCCCTGCTCCTTCTGAGGCTCCAGTTATATACATTGTAGACTTTTGATATTGTACCACATTCCATTACCACAACTAACAGAATTAACTGTAATTCTCTAGTATCATCCTAACTAGAGATACCATATACGAAGTTCCACATGTTATATTTGGTTGTTATATTTCTTGAGTCTTTTTTATTCTGTAAAATCTTCCTCACCCCCTTTTTTATCTTTGATTTATTAAAGGTTTCAGATCATATGTCATATAGACTAGTGCTTCTCAACTCTAATATTTGAGATACGAATTGTATAGAAGTCTTGTCAAGATGAAGATTCTTTTTCAGCCCTGAGATTTTGCATTTTTAACAAACTCTCTGATGATGTGTATTTTGATGGGCTGAGGACCACACTTTAAATAGCAAGGTTTTATAGGCCATCTAGACTTCCTGAATTGGAATCTGCATTTTGTCAAGATCCCTAGTTGATTCATATGCACATTAAAGTTTGAGAAGCATGGCTATCAAGTGAGAAAGTAGGACCATATATGGTAAGGAAATGATCATTATTTTTACTTTTCTTAGTCCCTTCAGAGTAGAGTCTGATTCTTCATAATGAAGAATAATTTTTCCCTGTTGGCAGCAGGTTTGAGTATCTTTGCTTCCTTTAAACACAAGTAGACTAATATGTATTACTATTATTAAATCATCATCAGATAATTAATAAGTACCTCACGGTTTACACAATTACCTTCTATTACTGATTATAATTCCCTTTCATCTGCCAGTGCTTATAGATAAATTTTAATTTCCTCAGAACATTAGAAGAGAGTATCAACTAATGATGAGGCATTTGATTGTATCTCTCTCTTCTCAACACTCGTACAAGTTCTTGGCTTTTATTTTCTTATTCTCACTGTTCAGGATTTTTCATTATTTAGAAATAAAGAAAATACTTTATGGAATACAGTGGGGATATTTGTTGCAAAATAAAATAGTAATTTCATACATTACCATAAAAAGAGCTAGGCAAATCTTAAGAAACCTTGACATTAACAGCAAAGAGAGATTTTTAACTCTTGAAGATTTTTTAAAACACCAAGATAAAAATATAATTTTAAAGCAGGGCATATTTTAAAAATAACTAATCTAAATATACTTTACTTACCTAAATTATGTTGTTTGATTTTCTTCATTATAGATATTCTTCTTTCCAGGGGAAAGCACTTTTAAGAACTAATTTTAGTTTCATTTTCACATACTATTAATTACATTTATATATGTCCATAAGCAGCACATACTGGTTTTTTCATGTGTGTGTTTAACTTATTTTATATGGTATCTTACTTGTAGGCATCATTATGAGCCATGTCTTTTCTTCATTTAATATTTAAATGTTTCTGAGAAATAACCATGTTTTTATATGTGGCTCTAGTTCATTTATTTTACCTGCAGACTAGTGTACCATTATGAGTATATCACAACATACATGTATATATTTTCCTGTTGAAGAACATTTAATATGTTTCCAAGTTTTGCTATTGCAAAGGATGCTGCAAGAAACAGTCAGGTATATTACTTCTTATAATACATTTGGGCATTTCCCTATTATAGATACCTAGAGTTGGAATTGTTGGATCTTATCTGTGGGCAGTTTCAGTTTCATTAGATGATGCAAAATTGCTCTTTGCTCCCTGAGGTGATCTTAACACTGTGACACTAGCAGCATATGAATTCTTATTTTTCTTTAGCCTAGCTTAAAGTTGCTGTTTTTTTGTTTTGTTTTGTTTTGTTTTGTTTTTTGTTTTTGTTGAGGTTAAGAAAATAGTGTTGTCTGGCTATGGTGTCTTGAGACAAGAGACTCTGATAGATGATTAGTTTATTAATGTTTATTGCTTAATTCCATTCTCCTGACTCAATTTGGCAGTCTGTATCTTTCTAGGAAATTATATTTCAAATTTGTTGACAGTCTTTAATGTCCCTAAGGTTTGTTTCATTTTTCGTTCTCAATATTGTTTAGTTTCAGCTTTCTCTCTTTTCTGTAAGTCTTGCTGGAGATATGTTGCTTTTGTTAATTAAAAATTGTTTTTTTGTGTGTTTTTTTCCTCTTTTTTTCCTATATAATGTCTTTCATTGTCTTTTTAAAATTTCATCCTACCGTCATGTTGCAGATTTACTTTCTTGTTCTTATTCTAGCATGTTGAATTGAACACAACTCACTTATTTCTAATCTCTTGTTTTAAAATATATGGGTTTATGGCTGTAAATTAAACTCTAATATCACTTCAGCCAAATCCCATGCGTAGTGCTTGCATTGTTTGATTCTTAATATTTTGTAATTGTCATCAAACATATATATGTATGTGTCCCGCCCCCCACCCCCCCCACCCCCTCCCCCCCACCAGGGCTGTTTTTACTTGCTGACTTCTAATTAAATTCTGTGATCAGAGAATATAGTGCATGTAATTGAATTCTTCGACATCTTTTGACTTTTCCTTTGTTACCTTTTATGAGATCATTTTTGTAAATGTTCCATGTATATGGAAAAAAAGCTCATTGTATGTCTTAGATCACATGTGCTAATTTTGCTTTATAAAACTTTATATAAAATTTGTCCTATCTATCAATATCTGATGTATATGGGTTAAAAATGTCCCCAACTGACTGAGGGCTTTTAAAATTCTCCTTGTATTTGAGTTCATTTTTGCTTTCTCTAGATATCAAGACTGAATGTTTTAGGTATATGTTAGGTATAACATAACCATTATCATTTTATCTTCTTGAATTGTTCCTTTTCTTATTATGTAAGGCCTAGGAATGTTTTTTTTTTTAATCCCTGTTAATGTTTTCTTTTTTGCCTTAAGTTCTGCTTTAGACTCATATTGATATTTACCCCAACCAGTTTCTTTTCATTTGTATTGTTTGCATATTATGTTTTATTTCTTTTCTGATCCTGCCTGTGAAGGTACTCAGGCTAACAGATCCAATCATTGAGCCAGTGTGCCCCTCAGTACATTCTTAGTTATAAGGCTTGTGCCTGTGACCTCTACCTACTAAGAGAGGCTACCTGCTAGAAGCAATCACTTTGCCAGTCTGGTCCCTGAATCAACTCCAAATGTTCCTGTTGGAATCTCTACTTTAAGTCTCTTCTATTTGATATTAATATTTCTTCTTTTTTTCTTAAAAATTTCTTTTTCTATATTCCTAGTAGAGTTTTAGAATTTCTTTAAGGTTTTTTCTTCTTCCTTCTCCTGCCCTACTGTTTATTTTAGGATGGTGGTTCACAGCCTTGACTGTGTATTGTATTCACCTGTGGAGTTTTAAAAACTTGAAGTCTGGGTCCCCTACCCTCCAAAGATTATGATTTAATTAGTTGGGGAGGGTAAGGACTGGGCATCGGGACTTTAAAGTGTTCCCCAGGTGATTCTAATGTGTAACCAGTATTGAGAACGACTATCTCGTTCTGGGTGCTCTCTCTAGAAAAACCTCTCTTTTTGCTAAAGCCATTGCTGATTCTGGCTTGGCAAGGGGAAAGAGGAGAATAAAGAGTCTTTTGGTTTAGCTGTAGAATTTACAAAGTTCTTTACTTACTTCAGGGCCCCTTATCTTTATATATACTGTTTCTGAGATTTGGGTATCTCTGAAATTGCTCTTACCTTTGTATAGTTTTGTCCTGCATTCATTTGGCTGTGGATTGTCTTTGTTTTCCTTTCCCTGTCAACTTATCTTCCTGGAATCCCCTAAATATTTGATCTGTCAATATCACTATTGTTTTCTAGTACTATAATATATTAATATTGTATAATAATTATAAATTATTATATAATATATAGTATAGTACTATACTATGTACTATATATATATTATACATACATTCTGTTGTTCAGGGGACTCTGAAAGAGAGGTTGGATGAATTTGCTCAGACCCTTTCTTGTTCTGATCTTTGCCTCTTCATTAAATTATCTCTTAAATCATTGTATGAACTAATTGAATCTTTTTTTAGTTCCTTATAAACCATGCTCTACCCCTCAGAAACTTGCCTCCTTTTTGAGATGACCCCCAGATTAGTTATAATTTCCCTGGACTTTCTTCCCTGGGATTTTGGACCAGAGTTGGCCCTGGGAAATTTGAAAAGATAGGGAAAAGATAATTTCCATGGCTCCTGCCGTCACACTCTTGCCACTTTGAGTTCTCTACTCAGAAAGCATAAGATAAATGATTTACATGAAAGGGGGAAGATCTTAAAAGGCTTAGTGTACCATTTTAAACAGCTAATTTAATGCTTTAGTTGAAAAGAGAAACCTTCAATCATGAAGTTTTAAACATTAGGTAAGAAGTCAATTAGGGAAGGTAAAATCATCCAAGTAAACTTATTCCTTAGGCAGGGTTAGGGATCTCCTAAATGTGGGGGTGAAAATATACTTCTAAGGTAATAAATATGTTTTACCTAAGAGTGTGACTAGGGCTAATATGTTTTATTATATTTTATATTATATATTTCTTGCTTGCTCTTCTATTTTTTTGTTTCCTGTTGTGTTAAAACCTTAATTTGCTGTTTATTGTGCTTGCAGAATATATCTAATCCTAGATCCCAGGGAATGTATTTTGATCACTATGGGGAACCATATGATGACAGGTTCATGGATTAATATTGGGAAATAATAAATATTTACTAGATGAAATACACAAAGCAGATGAATAGATTTTGCTCAATCTTCCTTATAATAGTCACCAAGAGACCAGTTGAAAAATATTAACACTGAAGTATTATTTTTTTGAGAAAACTTATAACAATTGAAAGCAGAACTTTAAGATGAAGTTGCCAGTGCAGTCTTAGAGCATCATCCCTAGGTACTGTCAGAAAGATTGAAATTTTTGATCTCCATAATTATTTTCTACATAGTACATTCACAGACTGAGCACAGGTAAATAATATTCTTCAATGAATTCAGTTCATATTGCCGCTATCTTGAAAGGCACTTTACATCAGTGCTTCCTATTATATGTCAACAGGGGATTACTAGTCTCAGCTCTTCTGATTGTGTTCTGAAAACTCTGGTATTTATCTTAATCCTCTCTCTTTTCCCTTACCAAGATATCTTTTTCATATCTTTCAGGCAATTTTGCCTCGGCATTTTCTTTGGAGATCACAGTTTCTTTTACATGTCCTGGGGTCTCCTCTAATACTTAGTAGGAAAGGAATTAGGGACTCCAACTTTGTTAATTTGTGTATGTATGCTAGTCCAATCTTGCAGCAGTTTTTTATATTCCTAGTAAACATATCAAGAGATTAGCTTTCCTAATTGTGGTCACCTCTCAGATGATTGAATTCTATCAATCAACAGCTGGTAAATGACTTTACTAAGGAAAAAAAAATTACGGTTGCTTTCTTTTGGTAGGAGGGAGCCATAAAAACAATCCTACCATTGGAAAATTTTCTGAATAAAACATTAGGGGGAAAAATCCTACTGACTATTAAAAGGAACAAAGTGAAATTCAGTTTGACTGATTAAGACATAATTATCTTTTATAGCATGAGTCTCATGATAAATTTCTTTATTTTTATTCTTCAATGATTAAAAGTTTAATTATAAAATAAAAGAAATATTTCTCTGTAAAATGACCTATTTTTAACCAATAACTTTATTGTGACAATTTAATAAGGGTACCTTAAATTATCTTATTTGTTTTACGATGGAAACGGGACACAGTTTCCCCCTCACTTTGTTCAGGATACCCTTAGGCAAAACTGTAGCTAGTCTCCCTCAATATCTTGTTTTTCTCTTCTCTCCCCTTGTTCTTACTTTGTGGTATTGATCCTTCTCAGGAACTTAAAGTTCTTAGGTTTTCTGTTCTTTTGTTTTCTCTTTAAAGCTCTATATCAAGAAAGTATCTCGATTCATTCAAATTAACACATTTTATTAAACTATAAATTTGCATTTTTAACACAGGACAAAATCCTAATTTTGCTTATACCCATAAATGAAATTCAAATTAGTCATAATTTAGAGTGGGTAAATTTGGAAAAAATTTAAGCTTACCATTGTGATTGAAAATCATCCAACAAATGACTGCTTATAACAGCTTGTGCTGGATTGTCTGTTGTCAACTCAGCACCATCATCATTTCTTCTGAGGTTGGGAACTACATTTCCAAGAATGCTCTGTGTTCCCAGCCTCCTTGGCAGCTTCCTGGGTGTAATCTGAGACCAACCCCCATACTCCGAGGGCAAGGAGGGAACAAAGAAAAAGGCAGACCACCCTAGATCGGTAGGTGGTAGGTTTAATAAGTAAGGAAACTTACTTAACAAGACTTGTCTTGGGTGGCCACAAGATGAGAACAGGCATACCTCAGAGATATTGTGGGTTTAATTCCAGACCACTGCAATAAAGTGAATATCGCAAAAAAGCAAGTCACATGAATTTTTTGGTTTCCCAGCGCATTTTAAATTATGTTTACACTATATTGTAGTCTATTAAGTGTGCAATAGCATTATGTCTTAAAAAAAAAGTACATACCTTAATTTAAAAATATTTCTAAAAGATACTGTCGTCTGAGACTTCAGTAAGTCATAGTAACATTAAAGATCATTAAAGATCATTGATTGCCGATCAGCATAAAAAGTATAATGTTACCGAGTCTAAGCTCGTATGCCGCACGACAGGCCAATAATTGAGAGACAAGTTGTTGGGGCAAAGAATAACGACTTTATTGGGAAAGCCAGCTAACCGAGAAGATGGTGGGCTGTACCCCCAAAGAACCATCTTGCCTGAGTTAGAATTCAGGCTCCTTTTATACTAAAAGGGAACGGAGTAAAATCAGCACTTCGTGTTTCCCATCAGCCTCTGGAGGGGATGTGTTAATTTCTTCCTCCCTGCAGTCATTCACAGGTGGACCTGGTCAGGATGTTTCCTGTGAGCTAAACAAAGGTATTTTAGCTTAATGCTCATTACCTGGGAAGCAGGGTTCCCAGAGATGGACCATTATGTACAATTTAAGCTTACAGGCAACATCCGTTTAGTGATTAACTTGTAACAGTATAGGAAAGGTTCTTCCCTGTTACAATTCCCCACTGTCAGTGTCCGTTCCAGGATCTTCTGGGAAGAGGAATGAAGACCATTCTGTTGAATGGAGGTGATGAATATTCCTTAGAATCTTTAGTCAGTCCTTTTTATCCACAGCTATTTGAACCAGATGAAACCTCTTAGCACTGTGTTGTCTAATTCATAATTGAACTTGGGGTTTTGGTTCCAGTTCCCAGTACCTATACTAAATTCCTGTGCTATTTATTTGGACAAAATTAAACAAATTGGTTGCCCCTTCTCCGCTACAATGGAATTCCCATCTACTTCAGTTGGATAGGAAGACCTGTTGGAGGCAAACTCATGAATAGTATAGAGCCCAAAGTTTTAATATAGTTGGCAACTGCTAGGTCTTTTAGCATTTATAGATTCTCCTATCTGGGCAGACACCTGGAATGGCCTGCCATACAATATTTTAAAGGGGTTAATTTAAGCCTGCTTCTTTCTGGGAGCCACTGATCCATAACAGGGCAACTGGCAAGGCCTTATCCCAAGTTAAACGTCTCTTGACATATTTTAGCGACTTTCCTTTTTAATGTATGATTCATTTTCTTGGTTTTTCCTGTTGATGGTGAATGTTGTTTTAATGCCTTAATCCAAATCAGGAGATAATTTCCCTAAGGAGGGCTTTAACCACTTTAGAGATTTTCTGTCTGTGGGATATGCTTCCACCCATCCTGGAAAAGTGTCCACACACACTAGCAGGTTATCTGAAATTTCTTGCAATTCAAGGCATTTAAGTAAAGTCTAATTTTCAGTCCTCGGTGGGGCAGGTGTCTCTGTGTTGAGTCCCCATCTGGGGATGTCTGACAGCAGTCTTTGGGTTATTTTTAAGACCTTGGGGGAAAGAGCTCTGTCTCCTTCTCTGGGATTTTCATGAGCTCCATCTGTAGACTTAAAGCATTCTGGTGGGACTCTGATGTCAAGCTATTCTGGTGAAAAACTGCAGGGCGAGGTCTGTCAGAAAGTTAATCAGCTCATTCCCCACTGTCAATTTTACCCGCGGTTCCTGTGGGGAATTAGGTGCCTCAAGTCCGAGGGAGGCCCTGGGCCTCTTCATTCAGTGTGTTCCTCTCTTTCTACCATATGAGAGGCTCTCGTCTTTTATCATTCTTCTGTTTTAGCCTAGGGCAATCTTTTCCAATGTTCCTCCTCCTTACAGTGAGCACATTGTTCCTTCCCCAATGGGGGCTTACCTCTCTTCAAGTTAGTAAGATGTTGATGGTCCAAGGAGAGATTATCAGTGTGAATTTTAATTAGTGATGACGTATGTCAGACCAGAGCAGAAACATAGTTTGGAATGGCTGGTTAAACCGTGAACACTGGGCATTTAAGGCACAGCATTTTCACTGTGTTTTGCTGTCAGGCACCGTAATATATACATTTGCACATAGCATGTAGGTCAATGATTATGATTTTAATGAATTAGTTATATTTACCTCAAGCATTTAATGTTTCATGCATAATGGTTATTCAAAGTATTTTTGTTGATAGGTAGAAGTTTTGAATTGACAAAGGACATTTTATTCATAATAAGTTGAAGCTATCATAATGCAAGAGAAGCTTATGGGATATAAAATTGATTTCTATTCTTCACTCATACTATAAAATTGAATATGAACCATGTAATGAAAAAAAGGGCTTGGGATGGATTTATTTAAATACCAGGAATGTTATTATTCTAACAAGAAAGGATCCATTCAACTTCTGTGTTACAAAAGCCTACTGAGTTCAGGGCTTTAGAGATCTTTTCTTGCATAATGTACAAAGATGAATTCAAACATTTCTATGTGAACAGTTTTAAGGAGGTAAATGATATTTAGGAAGGCCTTGAAGCATGAGTAGGAGTTACACAAGAGGCCGTGGGAAAAGGGAGTCCCAGGCAGAAAAAATGAAATGAGGAAGGAAGTGGAAATTCAGTGTATCTGCATGAGGCTGAGATGAATTCAGTTTGACTGAACATCTGTGGGTGTGATAAAGATGATAAATTTGGGAAAATAATATAAGCAGACTTGAATTTCTGGCTCTCAAGTTTGGACTTCTGGAGATAGTGGACAACGATAAAATTCATTTGAGTTGGGTGGAAAAATAAAGGGGTCCAAGCTTTAGAAAATATAACCTGACAGTGGTGTGTCAAATGCACTGGTATCTAGAGAGGAAGGAGATGGGTAATCGGTTCTCCTGTAGTTGTAGCCTATGTGTGTGGTTAGGGTACCATGGCATTGCTGCATTCGTGTGGTAGGAATGGCTGCACTTTGCTCAGACCTGAGCCTCCCATTTCCTGTGTGAATCCTATGTGAGCTCAACTATGTGCCACATTTTTTCTATGGGGCCCTTCCTTCATAGACAAATTGAAGTTTCTCTTTGCGTGTTTTTAACTTCTTGTTGATGGCAAAGCAACACTGCCTTCATTGTTTTTTAGCCATTTATTGTCGAAGCCAGGAAGTTTACCTTTCTCATTTTGCATTTTTGACTAGTGCATGAAAATTGTTAATTTTCTGGGAATCTTGGTTTTTCTGTTTCTCTAAAACAGGAGTTTTAGAGCCAGGCAGAATTGTGTTTGATTTCCTTTTCTCACCCTTATTAGGAAAGTAACAATTTTTGAGCCTTCAGTTCCTGACTGTGAGATGGGTGAAATAATACATAACTCAAGGTTTTTGAGAATCGTCAATGAGATTAGTTATGTAAAAAACAGCTTATTGGCTTGTTCATGTGGGTGATCAATGAATAATGCTAGCTTTCCTTCTCATCTTAATTGACTGTTCATAGAATGGGCATTATTGATGATTTCTTTTTTTTTAAAAACGTTCCTTCCTCTTTCCTCTTCTGTAATACCTACTTATCTGGGGGTCTTCTCACATGCCTCTTTGGCTTCAGCATACTCTGCTTTTTCATTAGCTTTTCCCTTTTTAATATATGACATTTCCTGGAGTCTCATTCTCTGCCCTCTTCTCTCTATACATATATTCCTAGGTGATCTCCCTAATGCCCACAATTTCAACTACTTTGTGAAAAATGATGTTTTCAGGTTTTAATGTTTAGTAGAATCTGTCCTCTTTGGTTTCATATCCATTTTTCCTACAGCAGGCTAAATGTACACTCCTAGATATTACACAAATATTTGAAACTTAACAAGTCTAAAACGTAGTATATTATCTTCTTCGCTTTCTTGTGTATTTCCTCTTAAAGTCCTAGTAAATGGTGTCACTGTTAACTGACATTTGCAAGCCAGAATCCTAGGAATTTTTCTAGACACCTCCCTCTGCCTTACCTTCTGCTATTGATCAATTGTCATCTCCTAAATTCTTTTCAGTATGCCTCTCTTCTTTCTGAAAAGGCTGTATTTCAGGTCCTCTCTGCACAGATTATTATACTATCCTTCTGACATGTTCACCTGCATCCTATCTTTTTCCTCTGCAGATTCTCCCAGAGTCATCTTTCTAAATGCATATATGATCTCCATATCCATCAGAGTAAAACTCAAACTTCTTATCTTGACATACAAGGCCACCAGTTGTCAGACCTTTCCTATTTCATTGGCTTCATCTATCTCACTAAACTATTACACATCTCAGGGTACAATGTTAAAAACTTTTTTGCAGAAATTGTTTTCCCTATTTACCGTGTCGTTCCCTATCTTGTTTTCAAGTGTCTACATATCCTTTAAACACTCAGCTCAAAACTCAACTCATTTAATATTCAGAAATTCTTATTAAGCATCAACTATGTGCCAGGCACTATGCTAGTCAATTCTTTGTGAATAATTCCTTGACTCCCAGGCACTTCTCATTCTGCCCTGTGCACATCTCTGTTATCAAATTGAATTGTCAAGAACTGCATATTTATCTGCCTCTTTCACTGAGCCATGTGCTTCCAGAAGGCAGGGAATTTATCTAATTCATTTAAGTGTCATTAGCTCTTGACACAGTCATAGATAATCATTAAATGTTGAACAAATGAATGAATGGTTACTTTAAGCAAAATGTTAATAACAGTTCTTAGGGATATTTGGAAAAACATAATTTTCCTTGAGCTTAGTAGAACACAAATACAGTTTCCTGAAATCCTAAACCTACTGGGCTAGGAAATGAGTGTTTTAAAACAAATGGAACACCTCAGCATTCTGGTTAATTGGCGTGAATAATTTCTTACAGAAGGTTGAATATAAAACAGCTATCTACTTTGCCTCTCTTTTGTATTTATCATATATGTTCTGATAGAAATTAGCAATAAACCAAAGAGATATTTACTCACAGATACCATTGCTTTTCAATTGGATGTGGATAATGAACACTAAGAAGGCAGGCAGAGTTTACAGGGAGTAATTGATATTGATGTTTTGTGCTATCATGTGGATATTATTAAAAAAAAGAGGCACTAAACTATCATTACATGCCCAATAGTTACAAGCAAGGGCCATGCGGATCAATGATTCTTTAATGAAATGCTGTGTAGCACACGCTGTCATTATCTTGTTCTTACAAATAAGAAAGAAGAATGAACTGTTCTATTGAATTCTTGGGCAAGGAGGGCTATTTGGATTGTATAACCCCAACTCCTCTTTTTATAAATGAGGGAATGGAGGGCTAAAGTTGTTACAGTATCAACTTGAAGTGACAAAGGTAACTAGTGTTAGAGGTAGGATAGAAATTAGATATCCTAACTAAAATTTCTTTCAGTTGTTTTAAGTTCTGACAGAAGCTCATACTCTGTCCACCATGTGGGCCTAAGATTGGTATCGTATTCCTTTTAAACAGTCACATTAATCAGTCTTTAATTATATGCATGTATTTATTGCTCATATGGTTAATATTTATGTGTCAAGTAGCTCATATTTGGTGTTAATTTTATATCATGAACCAAGATTTCACAGATTTTATTTTCCTTTGTTAGCTCTTGAAAAAAATCAAGATAATGTCAGCTTTTCCTTCATCTCTTCACAGATAAAAGTGATTTGCAGTGTCTAATGTAGTTACTCACCTCAGGGCCTATGGAAGATCAAGCCTAGGTTCCAGGTTTTATATTTCCATTGGATTTCCTGTATGTCCTGGGAAAGTTGTTAGGAGGAGTTTGTAACAGATGGCCAGGTCCTCAGGAGCTCTGGGTTAGAACTTGCCAGGAAAAGAATGTGATATGAAGGCTGTCTGATGGTCTGGGAGTGGACGAAGAGCAGGAGAGAGAAAGAAAGGGAAGGAAGCAGTAGAACAGAGGAGCTTAAGAAAAAAAAAAGGAAGTAAGGAAAGAACCAAGAATGGAAGGGCAGGAAAGTTAGGCCTGGAAAGGTTTATTGAATTCCTGCCTGTTAGGTTAAGATACTGTGCTAGAAAATTTCACTTAGTTAATCCTCACAACTTCAGAACATACAGGTGAGGAAATATGACCAAGTCACCTACTTAGTAAGTGTCAGGACTAGAATTCAAACCCAGATTTAGAATCTTCTCCTGCTGCAGGAGGAAAAGCTCATTAAATGCTTCTCAGAATGCAAATTCATGGCTGGTAAGGACTGCCTTGAAAATTCAGTCCTCACTAGGTTGATTCAAATGGCCTGGTAGTGCCTGCTTTTAGGAACTTCAGTGGGTTCCTTAGCAGAGGGCCCTGAAAAAATGAGGCCGGTTGATAAGTCCTGAATGGTCTGATTACTGAATATTATCTGAAAGATGGAAGGGAATTCTTTCATTAACAGGAGCAAAAGAGTGAGAAAGCTGAAATAGTAGAAATTACAGTAACGCAGGACCTCCCAGGAATGAGGGAGTAATGGTTTTCCCTCTTTGGCTGCAGAAATCACTCCTGTAAACAGAGTGGAAACCAGTCCCCAAATGTGGAGGAGGGTGTGTGTGTGTGTGTGTGTGTGTGTGTGTGTGTGTGTGTGTGTGTGTGTGTGTGTGTGTGGTGGCTACGGTAGCAGTCCCATTCATAAAACTGGGCTGGGATTTGCAGCCCTATAGAATTAAGACTGTAATTACACTTTAGCTCTTTATTGTCCCCAAATATGGTGTAACTTGGGAACAAGGTTACTAGCAGGTTAAATTGCATTGCACACATTTAAGCACATCCAGATGCCCAACATATGCATTAAAATATTTAAAAAATCTCAGCTTGAAGTTGATTTAAAAAGAATAATGTATGTATTATTTTCATAAGAATGGAACAGTTTCAATACATATAAAGAACTAAAAATGAAAAATTACAAAGAAGAAAGTAAAAAAATCAGCCAAAATCTATGTGACAGAATGATCACTTTAAATATTTGCTGAATAGCGTTTAAGATATCTCTTTGTGTACATACAGGTAGAAAGATAGATAGTTAGGTAAAAATAATTTTGGAGCAGATGGGATAATACTTTATATGCAATTTTTTTTCCTTTAATCATTTTTATTTTTTTTAACATCTTTATTGGAGTATAATTGCTTTACAATGGTGTGTTAGTTTCTGCTGTATAACAAAGTGAATCAGCTATACATATACATGTATCCCTATATCTCTTCCCTTTTGCATCTCCCTCCCACCCTCCCTATCCCGCCCCTCTAGGTGGTCACAGAGCACCGAGCTGATCTCCCTGTGCTATGCTCCCTGTGCTATGCTCCCTGTGCTATGCGGCTGCTTCCCACTAGCTATCTATTTTACATTTGGTAGTGAATATATGTCCATGCCACTCTCTCACTTCGTCCCAGCTTACCCTTCCTCCTCCCCGTGTCCTCAAGTCTTTACATGCAATTTTAAATTAAAATGTGACATTTAACATGCATTTAATAAAAACCTGAAACTGAAGTAATTTTTTAACTTTACACTAAATATTTGTTTTTAATCACAGAACTATATTAGGCCTTGGAGTATCTCTTAGAATTAAAAAAAATTCTAAAAAATTTAAGAAATTGGGTCATTGCATTTTGTCAACAATATTTTTTCAGCATTAAGAGACTACAGATTTACAGCTATGAATAAAGACATTAGCATACTTAAACTTTTTTCCTTCTCTTGATTCCCCTTATACCTGGTTCTTTCAGACATTTCTGAGTTTACTTTTGCCCCATTTTTCTTAAAAACTTTAAATTTCTGCTATCTAGTTATATTTTATGTATTTTTGCAAGTCACCCTTAGTACACAACAGGAACAAGTCAGAATATAAATAAATCACAGATAAACATAAAATGTTGGAAGTTATTATAATTCAAAATGTCGATAATCCTCAGTCATGATTTACCAGTAATTTTTCTGTGTTCAGTATGTGTAAAGGTTACCTCTAAATTATATATTAATTACTAAAGGCACAATTCAGAACAATGCAGAAGTATCTCTTTTTGAATCAATATTCACCTATTCACTAATAAGTCTCTTCTAAATTGTTGTGTCTTCAATTTACCATTTATAAGCAATAGGAAAAACTTGCTTTGCTTTGCTTTGGTATTGAAATTTTGTGTTCTAGTATAGTGAGGCCATGAGGTGAGTGCCTCCTGGCTTACTGTTTTTTAAATTATAGGTTGTTAAGTAAGACCTGCCAGAATCGGGTCCTAAAAGTGAGTTATTTTTCACATATCAGAATCTAGGTTGAAACACTGGCTTGCTTATTAAGATTAATTAACTAGAGGTAATACTTGCACATTGGCTCATTAACAGAAGAAAAATTGGCCCACTCTAATCACTCACAGAATTTTAGTAGAAACGTTAATGATGAATGTAAGCAAACCTCATGTAAATACAACCCTTTTACTGTTTAGGAAAAAACGAAAACATAATTTTTTTTCCCCCTCTATGGTAGAGATAATTACCCAGTGTGTAGTTCTCCTGCAGCTGTTTTCTCTTCTTCATATGATCTCTCTTTCCTAGTGTTAGAAATCACAAACTTAACCATTTCTGATCTTGTATAGTTGAGCAGTATTGGATGTTAAAACAATAGTGAAATTAGGCACAATGGCTCTGTCGTAAGTAGACTTGAACATGGACAAGTTTCTTAGTCCTATGAGCCTCAGTTTCAGCTGAAAAAATGATGCGGGTGAACTAGTAGGTCTTTAAGTGCCTTCTTTTTGTAAAATTTTTCTTCCTAAATGAGCTATGTTGAAAATATAAGAGTGCCTTTTTGGGTGTTCCTTGTGTCAAGCAGCATTGCAACAATTTCAAAAATATACTTGCAGCAAAAATATACCAACTTGCTCTAATTTAAGCTTTAAGTGGTTTTGTGAAATAAAACAATTGTAATTGAGTGTCCAGTCTCAACAAAGAGGGCTGTCACTGATCACGTTTCTGTGATCAGCAACAAATTGCATCTCTGAAGCCCTGTAGGACTTCAGTCTGTTGGATTGATGGTTAATCTTTTTCAATTTCCACTATGGTGGCCATCTTTGAATATTTGGAGAAGGTAAAAGACTAATTGTGGTAAATGAGCCAATCTAGTCATCTCGTAAAACAGTAACTATCTGCCTGCCCACTCTATGGTCAGTACAAATCCTAGGACTTTCAGCCGGGGTACACAACCAATGAGACCAAGTATCTTCGACTAACTTTTAGTAGAATGTGTTTTGTTGTTGCTAACAGAGTTAGCAATGATAACGCATGTGTCAAGTTTTGATCATGGTTACTAATTAAGTACCATATATCCTGTATGAAATTTCTTTATAGATCTGTCCGTAGGTTAAATGTAAGTTTTACAGTGTTGAGTTTTCTTATATATTCTTTGTCTTCATAAATATTTCAGCGAGAATATTGTGTTATAGTTTTCTAGTCAGATGTTTTATATGTAGAAAACCATGTTAGGGTTTTTTAGTTAGATGCTATCTTAATCAGAAAATAGTTCCATGAGTCTTACTTTCTCTCACTAGGTAGAAAATGTCAGGCTAGATCATCTTTAGGGTCCCTTAACTCCAAACTACTGTATTTCTTTAACTTATGCTCAGAGAATTTCTCAGTTAAGGGTAATGCCACTCATTCTGGGTCTGTCCAAACTGCTAGATACACATGCTACATGCTAGCAACTACTTCAAGATTACTTTAGAGATGTTAGTAGATTGATACAAACAATTAGATATAAGCATTTGAAACGATTGAAAGTTACATGTAGTTAAGTCATCATTAGAAAAATAGATTTTAAAAGTTCTCTTCATCGTCCGAGTTTAGCAGGCACAGTTATTGTGTCTAGCCTGGAATTTGAATCCTTTAATTCACTGCTTATCATAGGACTGGGTCCAACAGGAGTCATGTGTTTGTTTCTTCACTGAAAAGCTGTGACAGCTTCTTCTGGCAATCTTAGTACAAAGTGATTTCAAAATAAATCTGGAAACTGTTGTTCTTCCCTGCCTGGTGAGTGAGGAAACTTGGGCATGTTGCTTCCTGCTGTTGCATTGCTTCCAAAGAACATTGTAATTGTAAAGAAGAGAAGGATTCATGACAATGGTGAAATCTGCATCTCGTTTTAGGGATTACTTTTTCAAACCCAATCTTTGTTTCAGAAGCTTAATTTTTTGTTTTTTTTCTTCAGATTCTACCTTTTTGTTGATGGAAAGGTAATATGTGGCATAGTCAAAGAGCATAAGCAGCTTTGAGTTCACCATAAAACTCTATCTACCTATTAGTTTTTTTCATTTTCTTTTGAAAATTATTAAAAAACTCCAGGACTCATTTTTTCCCTTTGTAAAACTTCGTAATATATGTAATATTTTTAGAAAATGTCATAGAGCTTATGAGGAAGTGTTCTTAGATTAGACTGGCTGATCTTGAATTTTGGCTCCAACCCTTAAGAACTGTGTGATTTTGCTTGGTCTACTTAGTCTAAGACTCAGTTATTTCAATGGTAAAAATGGGGAAAATAGTACTCACGGGCTTGTTCTGATCACTAAATCAGATAATCCATGTAAAACATGGATTTAGTACAGTACCGGGCACAAATACATGCTTATTAACTGTTGGATGTTATTATTAACTCTTCCTAAATACAATGCAGACCCTTGTAGAAAGCACTCAAACTATTATTACTGAGCATGTAGGAGACTCAGTAGGTGTGCTATTAAGCAGTAATTATAGTTAGTCTCTTCTCTCTGTGTATCTATTATCTAATGACTTCTGAGAAGGTATTGCTGATAGGACATCTATTCAGGCATTAAATTATGGTGGAGATCACTCATGTTTAGCCTGTTCTGCTTTTCCACATCCCTGGATTCTACATGATTTTTCTCAAATTGAATTGTCCTTTTTATTTCTAACCACACAGCAGGTTGCTGTCTAATGCCAGTATTTCTTAACTGAGAAACATCCAATTAGTTCTTATTCTGATGAAGGAACATCTTTAATATTCTATCGTGGGTCTTTTATCTGGGATACTTAACAACTTCTATATTTTTTCTAATTGCAAAGGCTATAATGATACTGATTTCATTATCAGTATAGATTTGCGAGCAGCTATAATATAGTAAATAGGGCATTTCCCTGCTTTTTCTAAAAATGAGTGCAGTTTAAGGGAAACCTTTTCTCTGAGTGATTTCAGTTATTTAAAGCAAATGTTTTTCCATGGAGTATACACAGCAGTAAGTAGTAATATAGCTAAATAACACATAATTTTGCTTACATATTTCATAGCCTAATAGAATTTTTTTTTTTTTTTTTTTTTTTGCTGAAAACAACAGATGTTTATTCTCTTGCAGTTCTGGGGGCCAAAAATCTGAAATCATAATGTTGACAGGGCCTGATTCCCTTCAAAGACTCTAGGAGAGGTTCCATTCCTCGCCGCTTCCATTTTCTGGTCTTGTAGCTGCATCGCTCCGACCTCTGACTTTGTGCTCACACTGCCTCCTCCTTCTCTGTGCATCTATCTTCCCTGTGTCTCTTATAGGACACTTGGCATTGAACTTAGGGCTCACCAGATAATCAAGGGTGATTTCTCCATCTCTGTCAATACTCCTTTTTTCCAGTAAGTTAACATTCATAGGTTCCAGGGATTAGGAAATGGATATCTTTTGGGGGACTATCATTCAGCCCACTACAGCTGGCTTATTTTATCATCGTATAATCAATATTATATTTCTTATTAGAAACAACACCGTTTTTGAAAGCAGATTCTAATAAGACATGACAGATTAAGTGACTATGATGTATATTTGAAGACTGTATAATAATGCCACATGTTTTAATATTGAGGATGAATGCTAATATGAAGTATGTTACTGGGTTACATTAAATTCCTTGAATGCTGTTTTATTTTAACAGAATATTGCTTGATAAAATAAAATCATTTTATTGTCTTTAATGTTTATGAGGTACATTGAAATACTTCATCTTTACTGATATTAAAATGACTGTTAAAAAAAATGACTGTTTATTTCAATTTTGCTAAGAGGGCATATAGTTATTTTGCCTTCTGTAAGTCAGGCACAGTGTTGAGCAAGAAAATAAAAGCTCTGCAGGTGTTTAGATCTCTAGTAAATTAAACATAATAGAACACAACAATGTAATTAAAATATGATACTATATTGCAAAGTTATTATATGTATAACAAGTATATATGTAATATATATGTAACAAAATAGAAGAGAGAAAATTATAATTAAGCCTGATTTAGTGGGAATATTAGGTAAAGTTTTAAGGAGTATGTGGTTTCTGAAAAAGGTTTTCACAAGATGAATAAGAGTTTGACAAACATCTAGGAAGAAAGAAATGGTGAAAGTAATGAAGTCATAATGATATCCGGTTGCATTACAGTAAATGAGGAGGCCATAGAATGATCATGGTGATATTTTTCATGTCTTGTTATGAAGCTTGGACTTCAGACTGGCAAAGGAAAGTCAATAAAATAAGTCTAAAAGGAAAAGGGCATGACCATATGAATTTGTGTTTTAATGGGATTTTTTTTTAAAGTGTAGAACATAAGTTAAAGGTACTAAGGGTTGAGGTAAGGACATATGCTTATTGATACATTCTAATAAGAGATAATAATGATCAGAATTTTAAAAAGTATAGATGGAAAAGAAAATATGGTTATAAAAGCTGTTCATGGTGTGTCAAAAAGGGCACGTGAAACCTAAGTTGCAATTCAGATCTGCTGGATACAAGCCATGTGACCAGGAGACTTCAAAACATCTGAAACTAACCTGTAGAAATCATGGAAATAATACATTTTTCTGCAATTAGTGAAAGAATTCTGAGAAAAATTTAAACTAGTAGATGACCTACCATTTCAAATAGCAGTAATCACATGGGGCATATCCTCTCACTATAATAAAAGTAAGTAGAATTTATAAGCAAATGTTTTCTAAGAGTAAAAATATATATATCAGGTCAACGAGCAATGCAGTCAATCGTTTTGTAGACAATGAAAGTAAGAACGGTAGATATGAAAAAAAATCGTGTCAAAAAAGTTATAGATACATCCATATTGTTAAGCATTTTTATTAGAAAATAAGGATTTTATAACTATTTTTATATAAATAATTTAAAAATGTGTATCAGAAGAGTCTAAATTAAAAATAAAGGAGAAATTTAAAAATAGGCAAAGAAAAAGTGAAAAAATAGTAAACAATGAAAAATGGATTTTGAAGAGATAATTCTGTATGAGTAATAAAAAAACCCCTCCAAATTGGCTTTAAATTCAGTTTATAATATTGGATTCTTAGTAAGTTTAATAATATTGAATTCTTAGTATTTTTATGTACACATAAATATTTTGTAGAATATATTTTTCAAAGATGGATATTTTTATGGATTTATAGCCATAAAATTTGCAGTCTCATATGGGCGTGGTTTGTGACATCCCAAAACAATTATGAGTAACGTTAAAAATCACTGATCACAGATCACCATAACTAATATATATTGAAAAAGGTTCAGATATTGTGAGAAAAAGGAAAATGGTGTAATCTGTTTTGGAAGGAATATTTGTCAGAACAATTCCTCTTATTGTCATATTAATGTAATTAAAATTTTTTTTTTAGCTAATGAAAGATGATTAAATTTTGCACAGTGTGCATGTATGTATTGGGTTGGCCAAAAAGATAGTTTGGGTGTTTCCATAACATCTTCCATAAGATCTTATGGAAACACCCAAATGAACATTTTGGCCATTATATATATAATATATTATAAAACATGAGGATTTTGACTTTTAAAATGTACCATTATCCATTTTCTCAATTCTCACTCTTAATCATGGAATGTTGTATGTACTGTCATTGTACTTAGGTACTTCACTAGAGACCTTTTCAGGGTGGTTTAGCTCCTGAACTGCAGTTGATTCTTCTCCTGCAGCCACTGGGAACAGGTACTCAGAAGCTCCAAAGGGAGCTGGGAGGAGAACACCCAGACAGGCTCAGATCTTTAACCTCCATACTTGTGACTGTGGATATCACCACCTGTAGTACTGAGATCCATCAAAATGTACTTGCCCTTTATACTGACTTCCTGGAGGGAAGACTAAGGAAGGGAAGAGGCAAAGGGGAGGGTCTTAAGACCCTTTTTGAGATGAATAAGCCTCCGACATCTTTTTATGTATTCTTTTTGTTTTGTAACTCTAGAGATTTCCCATCCAAATGCTCTTTTAAAAGTCTCATGGTATACTTTATATCATACGTTTATCATTATGGCTTTGACATATAAAAGTGAGCTTTTAGAGACTTTATTACTAAAGATAAATCATTTTATTAAAAAAGGGGAAAATAGAGAAGTCATTTATTCTCTTTTGAATAATATAGATTTGTTTACTATGTACTTATTTTTTGGTATTACAAAAAGAGAAGATCCTGAGACTTCCCTGGTGGCGCAGTGGTTAAAAATCTGCCTGCCAATGCAGGGGACACGGGTTCGAGCCCTGGTCCAGGAAGATCCCACATGCCACGGAGCAACTAAGCCCGTGCACCACAACTACTGAGCCTGCACTCTAGAGCCCATGAGCCACAACTACTGAGCCTGCGAGCCACAACTACTGAAGCCCGTGTGCCTAGAGCCCATGCTCCGCAACAAGAGAAGCCACCGCAATAAGCCCGTGCACCGCAACGAAGAGTAGCCCCCGCTCGCTGCAACTAGAGAATGCCCGTGCACAGCAATGAAGACCCAATGCAGCCAAAAATACATAAATAAATAAATTTAATAATTAAAAAAACATTAAAAAAATAAGAAGATCCTGCATTGTCCATGTTAATCTCTACTGGTTTATCTTGTGCCCTGGATTGTAGAATAAGATTTATCTTCTGTTTTAGATACATACAGAGATATTTCTCTGGTCTTGGAATGTATTGCTATTTCCCAGGGCAATAAATCAAGGAGGCTGACTGAAAGCTCTAAAATAACTAAATAACTAAGTTGTTGAGCCACTAACAGGCGTATGCAATTCATCACATAAATGATACATGCCACGATAGGTAAGAGTTTGTGAATGATATGCTATTGCCCTCTTTTTGTTTATTTATTTTTAGTTTTATCAGAGTAGGTCACTGGGGCAGAGAATATGAAGAGGAGGATATAGAGAGGAGAGAAAAAGGAAGGAAAGCTTTATATTTTATTGATTTCAGAGGATAAAAGTTTCTTATTTATAGGGCTGGAAGGGGATATTCAGGCATTTTCTCTCTATATTATACCACCATGACTATGCTAAGGATGTTGTTTTAACCAAGGATCAAGAAGAAAACTTTTTTTTTTTAAGAATAATACTTTATTTTTTGATGTGGATCATTTTAAAAATCTTTATTGAGTTTGTTACAATATTGCTGCTGTTTTTCGTTTTTTGGTTTTTTGGCCGCAAGGCATGTGGGATCTTAGCTCCCCGACCAGGATCAAACCCGCACCCCCTGCATTGGAAGGCGAAGTCTTAACCACTGGACCGCCAGGGAAGTCCCAAGAAGAAAATTTTTAACTGCTGTTAATAAAACATGTGTAAGAGCTGTTTCAGTGCATCTTAAAAAATTCAGCTTGGCCAATTGTTCTTAAACTTAATTTGCACATACATCAATGCAAGGCTGTTTATTTTTTATTTTTTTTAATATCTATTTTTAAAATTTATTTATTTGGCTGTGCCGGCTCATTGTTGCTGCATGCGGGATCTTTGTTGTGGCATGCGGGATCTTTAGTTGTGGCATGCAGGAATCTTTTAGTTGTGGCATGCGGGATCTTTAGTTGCGGCATGCGGGATCTTTAGTTGCGGTATGCAGAATCTTTAGTTGTGGCATGCGGGAATCTTTTAGTTGCGCCACGCAGGCTCTTCATTACAGCATGCAGGATCTAGTTCCCTGACCAGAGATCGAACGCAGGCCCCCTGCATTGGGAGCATGGAGTCTTAATTACTGGACCACCAGGGAAGTCCCTGAAAGGCTGTTTAAAATTCAGATTCTCAGGCTGCTTCTTAAGATTCTGATTCACTCCTGGAGTGGGCTCCAGAAGCTACCTTTTAAACTAGCGTCCCATGAGATTCAGATGTGGCTGGTTGGCAATTTCTCCACTGCGTCCTGCCAGAACTTTGGAACGTCTCAGAAATAGGACAGTTACTCTTAACCAAATATTAATAATTACTACAAAAAAGTTAAAATTCAGAGCTTGATACCATCTCTTGTTTACTATTAAATCCCTTGTGTGGTGATTGCTTGTGTAACTTTGATGGCATTGTGTTTGAGGCATCTTGGCATTCCTGTTGTTTGAGTCATGGGGTCTGTCTTTGTTGCGTAGAAACAGTAATCAATTGTGATTAAGCAAAAAAAGAAATCAATTCAAAATCTTTCCAAGCTCAGAGAATTGTTGGGAGTTGGAAGAACCAATCTTGGAAAAGGAGCAGGCCTCAAGGCAGTTGTGGGTGGGACTGGGGTACCTGGCAGGAAGAAGTGCCTGTGAGGTTGCCCTGCAGGCAGAGTTTGTGCCATGTCCTGCTGCCGATGCCCATGCCAAGAAGACCCCACTGCAGACATCAAAGTTTGGGGGCGAGTGTTTACAATTTGTTCTGCTCCCATTCCTGGCTGGTTACAGAGACAGGAGAGTAATCCTCAAAGCAGATTTCTGAGATTGTTTTGAATCCTTACATTGGGCATTGCTGATCTCTGCAACTTTATTTCATATAGGATTATAGGTGAGAAAGCATAGATATAAACTACATGATTAATTATTCACACTGACTAGTGCAGAGTCAGTGGAAAAAGCAAAAGGTCATCTGTGTCTAGAAATTCAATTTTTAATATTCTCCTTTGTGACATTGTTCAAAACATAATATTTCTCTTATTTTAAGATATATATTCATGCAAGTATAAAAAATTCTATTCCATATTATATCCATGTTGTTTCTTTTAATTTTTTTAAAATTAAATTAATTAATTAATTTATTTTTGGCTGCATTGGGTCTTCGTTGCTGCACGCGGGCTTTCTTTAATTGCGTTGAGGGGGTCTACTCTTCGTTGCGGTGCACGGGCTTCTCATTGCGGTGGCTTCTCTTGTTGTGGAGCATGGGCTCTAGGCATACGGGCTTCAGTAGTTGTGGCACGCAGGCTCAGTAGTTGTGGCAAGTGGGCCCTAGAGTGCAGGCTCAGTAGTTGTGGTGCACGGGCTTAGTTGCTCCGCGGCATGTGGGATCTTCCTGGACCAGGACTCGAACCCGTGTCCCCTGTATTGGCAGGTGGATTCTTAACCACTGCCCTGCCAGGGAAGCCCCTCCACGTTGTTTTAATATGAATATAATGTTTAAAATGACTTACTTTCAAAGAAAAGGAATACACTAGAATGAGACGTATCTATTTTATTTCATGTATTTCTTTGGATAGTACTGGATATATTTATCCTCGTTTAGGAAGCATGTTCTTAAAGCATGGTATCTACTAAAAATGTATGGCCAAACAGGCACATGAAAAGATGCTCAGCATTGCTATGTATTAGGAACATACAAATCAAAACTACAAACTACAATGAGGTATCACCTCGCACCAGTCAGAATGGCCATCACCAAAAAGTCTACAAATAATAAATGCTGGAGAGGGTGTGGAGAAAAAGGAACCCTCCTACACTATTGGTGGGAATGTAAATTGGTGCAGTCACTATGGAGAACAGTATGGAGGTTCCTTAAAAAACAAAAAATAGAGCTACCATATGATCCAGCAATCTCACTCCTGGATATATATCTGGAAAAGACGAAAACTCAAATTCAAAAAGATACGTGCACCTCAATGTTCATAGCAGAACTGTTTACAATAGACAAGACATGGAAGCAACCTAAATGTCCATTGACAGATGAATGTGTAAAGAAGAGGTGAGATACACACACACCCACAATGGAATATTGCTCAGCCATAAATAAGAATGAAATAATACCATTTGCAGCAACGTGGATGGACCTAGAGATTATCACACTAAGTGAAGTAAGTCAGACAGAGAAAGACAAATATCATATGATATCACTTATATGTGGAATCTAAAAAAATGATACAAATGATCTTACTTGCAAAACAGAAATAGACTCACAGACATAGAAAATACTTATGGTTACCAAAGGGGATAGTGGGGAGCAGAGAAGGGATACATTAGGAGTTTGGGATTAACATATACACCCTTATATATAAAACAGATAAACAACAAGGACCTACTGTGTAGCACAGGGAACTGTATTCGATATCTTCTAAAAACCCATAATGGAAAAGAACCTGAAAAAGAATTATATATATATCTGAATCACTTTGCTGTACAACTGAAACATTGTAAATCAACTATACTTCAATAAAAAAAAGAACTTAAAAAATATATGGCCACCTTTTTTCCCCCTGTTTATTCATTATATATGAATAAACTAATCAAGCTATGAAACAGAACACTTAGATAACAAAGTGTGTTATTTATTTGTTAAACAGAAAACTCATTTTTTATTTTTAGCCTCATTAAAATTTTTTTTGAAATATTTTCTTGACTTAGACAATATTGGCTGCATGAAATAATTGAATATTTTTTGGTTGATTGAAAACTGGAAGTGCCTTAAGATCCTTGTTTGACTTTGTTCAGGAAAGTAAGCACTCCCTGAGAACTTCTGATTATATTTCAAAGTCCAGAGCTATGCCATGTGGCCACACCTAAGTGCATGGTGGGCTGGGAATCTCATTATTTTGAATAGGTGTTGAATGAGCCAATGTACTCCAGAGCATGTGCAGGAGAGAGACTGAATAGGTGAGAGAGAGGGAGGGAGGGCTGAAGGAAGGGAGAGAGAGATAGAGAAAGAGGAAGAGAGAGAATTATTTCAGTGGTCAGTAATCTAGACAAAGGAGTGCACAGGGGGCAGGTGGTGGTGGTGGTAATAAGTGAAACAGCCAAGCAGCATTCTGAAAAAAAATGTTTTTTTAAAAAGAATTTGTCAGGAGAGAAAGCCTCAATAGGAATTAAATGGGACTGTGTTGAAGGGAATTTAGAGCTGCTGTACAAGCAAACAATAGTCTTTGAATGACATTGACACAAGAAAGTGTTATTATTTTATCTTTTTCTTTTTAACTAAAGTTTTAAAAATACTACAATTAGGTTAGATTTTAATGTTATAGTAGAATTTTGATTGTATAGCTACAATTGTGTTTTTGACCCAGTCTCTTTATGCCAAGTATACTTGCTATTGTAGGTAGGTAATAATTTGTAAAACAGTTTAATTAAATGGTACCTAAAATGGAAGATGACAAAGAAAAAAGGAGTTTTTAAATGAATACTTTGAAAAGACTCTATAAAGATTCACTTCAAAGATAATTTTTTGTCAAATTAGTTGTAGGCTAGAAAATTCTAAAAGAAAAAAATGTATAAGAATTACAGATTTAGTTGCTTTGCAGGGTTGTTTTCTCTCTAATTTGAAAAAACCATGAAAGGAAATAGTATATGATGCATTATGAGAGTGATTAGAACAATAATTAAAAAAAAACAAATCCTACGACAAAACATTGAGAAATATTTTATATATTTGTATGTTTAGAGTTAAAAAGAAAATGTTTAAGATTTGCTTGTGGGACTTCTCTGGTGGCTCAGTGGTTAAGAATCCGCCTGCTAATGCAGGGGACACGGGTTTTATCCCTGGTGCAGGAAGATCCCACATGCTGCGGAGCAACTAAGCCCGTGCACCACAACCACTGAGCCTGCGCTCTAGAGCCCGTGAGCCACAACTACTGAGCCCACGTGCCACAACTATTGAAGCCTGGGTGCCTAGAGCTCATGCTCTGCAATGAAAAGTAGCCCCAGCTCACTGCAGCTAGAGAAAGCCCGTGCACAGCAACGAAGACCCAATGCAGCCAAAAATAAATAAATAAATTTATATATAAAAAAAGATTTGCTTGCATTGGTATGTGTTATTTCTCCTTTTAACTGACATTTTGCTTAACTGATAAACTATTTGTTTTGGTTGTGTTAGATAAGAGGGTACTAGATACAAAGCTAAAAGATGCAACTGCATATAATAGGGCAGTTTAAAATAGGTGTCTATACTGTGTTTGAAAAATAAGAATATAGTATGCTTTTACACATGCACATATATATTTCTAACATTTCAACATATAAAATTTAGTAAACTTAGCTTCTACCATTAGCTTTTCAGTATATTACTGTATTATAATTATATTCATCTATCACCAATCTGCCTTTTTTTGATCCATTTTAAAGTATATTGCAGGCATCAGTACATTTCTCCCTAAATATTTTAGCAATGCATATCATTAACTATAGTTCAATATTTTTTATAGTTTTTTTTCTCTAGAGGTAAAATGTATGTGCAATAAAATTCATAAAGCTTAAATTATGCTTTCTGACTTCGTCAAATGCATTCACCTTCGTAAACCAAATCTCTGTTAAGATGTAGACCATTACATCACTCCGGAAAGTATTCTTGGGTCTATTTGCAGTCAATCCCTGTCCCACTTTCCCCCCAAGAGGCAATCATTTTACAAATTGTTTTTCATTTTATAATTTTTAAAAATTATGAATTAGCTTTCTCTTTTCTAGAACTCCATGTAAATGGAATCATACACTGTGTGCACTTTTAGTTAAGGCCCTTTCACCCAGCATAATGTTTTTGAAATTCATTTGTGTTGTGGGTATTATTAGTTTGTTCCTTTATATTTCTGAGTATACATTCTATGGATACACCAGTTTGCTTACTAATTCTCCTTCTTATGAACACTTGGGTCATTTCCAGTCTTTGGCTATTATTAATAAAGCTATAATGAATATATCTTTTCATTACTCTTAAATAAGTACCAATAAATAGAATTTCTGGGTCATAGCGTAGGTATACGTTTAGTTCTATAAGGAACTGCCAGACCTTTTCCAAAAGAGGTTGTATCACTTTACACCCCCAATCAACAATGCACGAGAGTTCTGAGTGCTCTACATTTCTGTCAAAATTTTATGTTGTCTTTTTAATTTTAGTCATTCTGGTGGATGTATAGGATATGCATTTTTAAAAAAGATATTTGTTCCTGGGCATTCCAGCCCCTACTTTCATAGACAACTTCAATATGCCTAGATTACTTGACCCTTGCATGTCTTGCCCTATAAAAGTTGAGTGTATAATCCAACTGACACTACTAAAGTGAATTTCTGATTGTCTTCTCTGTAAGACAGCCTGCGTGAGTCAACAGGATAAGTATGTTAATTAGTTTGTGTAACTACTGTTGCACCCCCATGAGAAAGGCAGGTGAAGGCTATTTTTCTAATTAGACAGAGAAAGCCCCAGTATCTTGGGGACCTCCAGACTGTTAGAATGGATGCACCTGTACAGCTCCACGGTTGGCATGATTGGAATGCAGACTTGAGCAGTGAGAAACAGCAGCTGTTATATTCCTTCTTTGGCTAGAATTTCTTCCCCACTGGCTCTCAAGAGGATGAGAGGCAACATTAAGGGTAGCTTATATTATAGCCATAATTTGAAAGTGTGTGTGTCTCTGCAAAGTCTAATTTATTGTGATAAAAAGGAATCTCTCTTAGCCTGATCTCATAAAGTAGGAAATCAATCCTTAGACTGATATGTTATGATCTACTCTTGGAGAATATATCTTTTGGGTCCTTTGGGAAGCAATGCTGAGAGTGAGTTAGGACTGCAAGAAGTTTGTATTACTCAACTAGGGCTGCCATAACAAAATGACAGAGATTGGGTGACAAACAACAGAAATTAATTTTCTCACAGTTCTGGAGGCTGGAAGTCCAAGATATAGGTGTTGGCAGTTTTGTTTTCTCCTGTGGCCTCTCCTGTTGGCTTGCAGATGGCTGTCTTCACCCTGTGTCCTCACATGGCCCTTTCTCTGTGCACACACTACCCTGGTGTCTCTTCCTCTTCTTATAAGGATACCTGTCATATTGGATTAGGGCCACACCCTTATGGCCCCCTTTAACTTTAATTACCTCCTTAAAGGTCCTGTCTGCAAATGCAGTCACATTGAGGGTTGGGGCTTCAATGTATGAATTTGGCGGAGACACAATTCAGTCCATTATAAGCCTTATTGGTAGGTAATACCTGTAGAAGATAAAAAGGGAAAGAAGCATTAATTAGGCAAGGAAAGCTTTCGGACCATGATGCAAATCTAACACCTGTGAAAGGAATGGGGGAAGGAAGCAGAAGTAGGTAGGGGGAACCTTAGCCAATAATGCAGATCTTGGCAAATTCAATGGAGAACTTGGAGCAAATACTGTACTTGCCTATTAGGATCCTGTAATGGGAAGAAATGGGCAGACCCTAGTACCCCTGCTGTGCTCAATCTTGGCTGAGGGCTTCATGGGAAGAGTATAGCCTTTAGGTTATGAAATATATCCATTTAATACCCTGATGGTCACTTTGCTTATGTGATGTTTTTCCCAGTAAATTTATAGATCCTATGTTTGATTATTATAAACAATGCTAAATCATGTACATCTTCCTCATAACATTCCAGAGATAAGGACTATCCTTTTATCAAATATCAGTGTTCTACTTACCAGGTGGTCCAGTTATCAGCATTTTATAAGGAGATTAGACCAGGACCTAGGCCTTCTTTCTTTCCCTAGGACAGTCACCCCTCCCCAACCAAATGAGGAGGGGAATGAATCCCACCCTCCAGTTGCTTTAACTCCTTTCTCCCAATTGATTAATTCAATTGTTTATATGACTTATATGTTTATCTCAAATGTCCAGAAAAGACAGGTTTGTAAGACAGAAGGTAAATTAGTGGTTTCCTGGGACTAGAGGTGGGAACAGGAATTAACTACACATGGACATAAGAGATCTTATTGGTGGAATGAAGATGCACTAAAAATAATTTGTGATGGTGGTTTTACCACGTGGTAAAGTTACTAAAAACATTGAATTGTAAACTTGAAATGGGTGAATTTTACTATATGTAAAATATAGCTCTATAAAGTTATTAAAAAAATGAAAGCTGAAAGTAAAATCCTTGTTACAAAGACAGATAAAAACCTGTCAGATTTGGGAGAAAAAGCATATCTGAAGAACATGTTTAGTAAATGCAATTCAAGCTGTCAGTCTTGTAAATCACAAACTTTCTTAACAAACAGTTTTATCTTGAGGTAAATTATCCAGTTATTATACATTCTATACTTTTATAGTATGAATAATTTTTTTAATTAATTGAAAAAAGCTATATAAAATTGAAACTACCTTAAGTGAAAATTGCCCTTCCTACCCCAAATAACGAATGACAAAGATATAATAATTTTCTAATAGTGAAAGTAGGTCATTTTGAGAAAAACCATAATAGGTATAAATAGCATCCAAAATTCAAATGATAGCAATGGGAGATATTTGATATGTCATGATATATGATGGATTGAAGAAATGGTCTGGAAGTATTCCACATATATGCAGTACATAGGACATATATTTGAATCCCACACTGAGAGGCTGTTCTGCATTGTTGATCATAAATTGGATTGGTTAAGTAATTAAACTGTGAATTTCTGAAGGTCAAAGACATTGTTTCCCTGGCATGTTTTACTTGTACTGTTCTGTATATATTTAGTATTAGTACATACTGGGCCAATTTCTTAAAGTAATTCAATTATAGTAAATGATAATACTCAACTAAGAGAGTCATTAATCACTTTTCAACTATCTCTTGCAGGCATTAGGTTCTTTTTATGGCATAGACTTTGTAATGATTTAGTTTTAGGCAATAATGCACAAATATATTTAGTCTTAATAATTCATAAAGTACTAAAATATTGAACAACTTAAATCAAATCCACAATATTTATTGTGGAAATTTATTGACTGGAAATATATAGCATAGTTTCACATATTTTAATTTGAGACTGTAAAGTTTATGATATGTTAAATATTTGGAATGAATAATTTTTCATTCACTGTTACAATTTGTAGGTCTCAGGAGAAGCCTGTTATAGATGCCCTGTTCTCTGTCATTTTTCTACTCATCTCTGGTAGCAAAAACAATTTTTGTAGCACTGGGAATTTTTTTCCTTATGTACCTGCTTGCTATATCACCATCATCATTATCATTACTTTGTTTATGCCATTACAGAATATTGGCTTCAGATTTTTTCCTATTCTCCCTGTTTCTCAGGAAGATTTGAAGTAAGCATCAAGCACCTTATTTTCTAGGCCTTCTAATGTCCTTCCTCATTGTCTTCAGGGTCAAGAAGGGAGCGGTGGCAGAATCACTTGCATTAATCGACTTTAGACTCTCTGCAATTTGCTTGAATTCATTTGTTCTGCTTTTCAGTGCCAAATGTTTGAGAGAAAATAGAGTTTGGGGATGTAATAAATTACATGGGTAAGTATATACACTTTGAAAGGTATCAATTCATGATTACTTTCATGGCTTGATTGCTGGGGGTCCATGAGCTCCCCTATTCTTTTATCCTTTGCTTAGGAATCTTTAGACCTCTAGTGGACTTTAACTAAATCTTCATCATGGGCATAGTTATCTGTAACCAAGTGTGTTGGAGGGTAAAATCCTTCAATAAAAAATGACAGGATCCTTTGTTATGTGGCAGTTAAAAAAAGAAACCAACTTAGCTTGAGATATAGGAAAATTTACTGAATCAGGAAGGAATATTTAAAGTCTTTGCTTGGAACTTTCTGGATCTGAAAGCCGTATTTGCTCAGACATATTAGGAAAACATTGGCTATATGGGAAGTCTTCAGAATATATAGTGTGTTTAAAGAAAATTCTTATAGCATGGAAGGCCAAATTTAAAATTGAAGGTCAAACTGGACTTTTAAAAAAATCTAGTTTTAAAAATCTTGTTTTTAAGAAAGAAACTGGAAAATAGAAATAGAGGTAGACTGAAACTCTGGGAAATAGAAATAGAAGAATTAGTAATAGCATAATGAGGCCAAATTGGGGTACATTTAATAATTTATAACCCCAACTGAACTTACATAAAGTGCAGGTATCATGGCAAAGCTTGAAGAAAGGAGATCTAGGTCTTATGTGATGGTTGCAGAAGCTATTTGGGGAACCATGAAAGTAGAACGGACACCTAAGGGCAAGGAAAAGCAAGAGCTGAAAAGAGACTTTAAAAAATGGAAAGGGAGGCAAAGACTTTTAAGGTAGATCTTAGAAGGCATTTTAAGAGCAGGTCTAATTCAACAATCTAGGAGCCAAAGTGGTGTGCAAACGTAAGAATCTGGAGAGACTCTTCTGTAGGAATAAGGAGCTAGAGGCTCAAGGAATTCCAAAGCAGGCAGTAATGACAGAAGTCAGGGTGACAGAAATCTGACATAAAAAATAAATGTGTGGCACATAATAAATTATGTGGGGAGGGAGATCCTGTGAATGTTTTTCAGATGGCTGCCTGTATTGTCACTATTCTTCACAATAGTGAAGAATCTTTCTCAGAAAAAGAACAGAGGCTGTATCTCTTGCCTGAGTCCACATAATTCAGAATTGAGGTGCAAGAATGTAGGAATAAAGGGGGACATGGACAGGCTCTCAAACACATTGAAATGTGATGTTATAAGGAGACCTGGGCTTGTTGTAATCATCGTTACAAAAATCTAAATATTTTCAACACATAGTCTTCCCAATGGCAGTATCTAATCCAATTTTACATTGAGGAACTCCAAAAAAATTGAAAAGGATTTTTTCAAGACCCTAAAAAACCTGAAACCATGATGCTTTTCTCTTTTTCTTGCATTTTTGCCAGTCAAATGGAGTCTGATCAGTCAATGAAAAAAAGTCTGTTATTGCATTAGAGAATTGTGCATGATTTGTAAAATACTATAGTATTCATTTGGGTCTTGGATTCAATTCTGTTTTTATCTTTACTGATACGTTGAATAATTATGAATCTTGTATTGTCATTTGTGCCTTGATATCAACCTTCCATCTATTCTAGGAATTTAAAAGTTGGACATTTAGGAGACAACAGGTGAGAGTTTCCACATGGGACTTAGGTCCAGGATCCATATTTAAAGTGAAAGATAAGTGCCTAGTTTGGATGGAGCTATGATGCTTTCATTGAAAACCTTCCCAGGACAAAGCTTAAGCTCTGGTTTGATTCTGGAATGAAAGGCTTATGGCTTTCGCTAAGCTGTGAAAGAAGAAAGGAGAGATCTTTCAATTACCTGAATTAATCTATGGGAATAAAGGATTTATAGTATTGTTTTATCCACAGAAGAAAAAAGAATTAGTGCCCCAAGTGTCAAAGGAAAAACTAAAAAGATAAATTAAAATGCCTTGGCACACTTTCTCTATTCCCTTTGGATTTTTGGGGTAGAAAGAGTGAGGCTACTATAATAGTTTTTTTTTTTTTTTGGAGTTTTTGCTCATTTTTGATTTCTTGAAGTAGTAAAATATTAAAATATTAAATAATCTACTCCATCATTTCTCAATTTTTACTCATCAGATTGCAGTAACCTAATGCTCAGTACCTAACACAAAAACAAGCAAACCAGCAAACAAACAAAAGTTTACATGTCAAAAACCTTTAGAAAATAGGAAACACTATACCCCACCTCTTCTTTACATGGGTTAAGTGATGATTTTAAAATCACATTGTTGGTCTGTGTCTTCTCTTAGAAGAACATTTAAGATGTTTAAGTTAGTAAAACTCCTCCATTAGTAGCTTAGCTTGCTCAGTATACTCACACCTTGTCTCTGTTTATAGGAAGAGAGCAGAACTAACTAAAAATTCCCCTCTGGCTAAATATACTCTGGCAAAGTATATTCTCTCTGTTCCTTTCCTCTCTCTCACTAAAAATTATTAAGTACATAATTAGCTAAATGATTTTAACAAGATAAAAATGGTGCTCTTAAATTAAGAGTTGGCTTCCTTCTTCCTGGTACAGGAGAGGAAGACATCTTTACAAATGGAACTTTCCTTTGTAAATTTAAATTTCCTTTACAAAAGGGAAATTTATGTTCTGTTTTTAGAGATTTTCCTGCATCTGCTATTCCTCAGTTGCCTTCAGCTCAAAATAATGTCAGAGTCATATTCGAGGTGGCATATTTTGTTTCTCTTCAATATATTTATATAAATATATAATTATATATATAAAGTACAGATACATATATCTGCTGTAATGTGTAATATGCATCTGTGCTATCAACAATCAACAAAATTCATTTTGAAACAGAAAATAAACGATTAAATAGTTCTTATCCTCTTCAAGTTTTACTTTATTTTTTTTGGTAGAGATTTAAAAAGTTCTTTGGTTAGGTTTTGTCAAAGCAAAAATTGCACTGGATAAAGATAAACAGACAAAGAGGACATTATTCAAGGCTGTTGCAATAGGACAGTAAAAGCAAAACTAAGTCTCAGCTCCACTGAAACAATGGGCAGGAGGATTTTTAAGCACTGAGGTAAACTAGTGGAAAAATACTGAAGGGGAGGTTGATCAATGGGATCTGTTGAACACATTCAGTTATTTCCTGAGTTTGCATCTACTTTTTCTCTGTGATTAGGCCATCTGTGTTTGCTAATTGGTGCTTATCAAAGAAGTTAGGCTCCTGCCCTCTTCCAGACGGGGAGATAGGGGCACTGTCTTCCTTGTTGATTACATTTCAAAGGGACGGATCCCAGGTCCTTGAGAAAGGTGTTCCTGGGTTATAAAGCAGCCAAGAGGCCTTTAAAAAAATCTACATCTCAAAGGGGCAAAGAAAGAACTTAGAATTACAAGTTTTCTAAAGCAAATGCTCTAAGAGAGGCCAGGGGCCAGAGTCAGGAAGAAGCCTGTCTAAAATTTAGCCAGGTCAAGGGGATTGTTAAGGCTCTCTTGGTCAGTTATTTAATTAGAACTCTTTGCTTATAAACCCGAAGTTCCTAATTATACAGACAATTTTCTGATATTGAAGAAGCATATGAATGGTGTTTTGATCTTCAGTAAGTTTTCTTCTTGTGCTAGACTAGATGATGTAATCAAGTGATAATTAGGGATAATACAGATCTAGGCTTGCTTTATGTGAGCTTTTTTGGAATGAACTTTTTTTAAACCACTGCTATGGTGAGGTTTTGATGTATTAATTGATGTGGGAATTTCCTTTGCCTTTTTAAGTTTTTGAGACTTTCCCCCCAATCTTCATCAATTAAATATCTTTATTAGCATGTAGTTTAATTCCTTTTTAGTTGTCATTGAAATAAATAGGTTGCTTTGATGTGAGAACTCTTGAGTTTCCTTTTATTAACCTACAGAGATGGATTTAACTAAGACCAAAAGCTCTGAATTTTCTGAGCTTTTCAAGCTCTGCTTCCCAACATCCAGTTTATAGCACGTTAGTTCTACAATCTTTGTCCTTGCCCCAATACAAGTACATGGCATTTACTCCATTTTTAATAGACAAGAAACATGTTCAATGCCTTAGTCTGGTTGTTTTGTTTTATTCAGTCTTCTTGTTTTAACACAGCTTAGTCTTTCTCCTCAACTCCAAGTTTATAACAAAAACTAATTATTTAAAAAAATGAGTGTATCTGAATCTTACTGAGGAAATATAATTAAAAATAAAATCTCCTGCCAACCCAGTGAATCCTCTCCACGAAATGTAAAAAGAATGAAACAGTTTTTTTATTATAAAATCATTAAATCAGACTGTGATGTGCATTATAGGCAATATGCTAAAGAAATTGAAAAGACAAAAAGAAATCATACTCTTTTTATGTAGCCAGGCAGACATAATCCATTATGTACATGTTGATTGTCTTTATCCAAGGAAAAAGAAAACTTCGTTTATCTTCTTGACAAGCAGGAAGTTATAACTTGGAGCCAGGCACCTCAGCTAAACTCCCGAGGAGACAAGGCAAGAGGGCATCATCCTCCCTGATGTTCACATTTCAAGGGGATCGATTTCAGGTCCCTAAGAAAGACCTTCCTGGGGATGCAAAACTGGCAAAAGGCTCATTTAGCTTTTAAAAAGATTTACATACATCTCAAAGAGACAAAGAAAGCATTCGTACAGATAGGTCTTTTTTTTTTTTTTTAACCACAAACCTCCTCATTTATGTTTTTTGGGGGTTCATCAATTTCTTTTATTTATTTATTATTTTTAATTTTTTTTGGCTGTGTTGGGTCTTAGTTGCGGCACACAGGATCTTTTGTTGTGGCGCACGGGCTTCTCTCTAGTTGTGGCGTGTGGGCTCCAGAGCACAGTAGTTTTGGAGCTCAGTAGTTTTGGCACATGGGCTTAGCTGCCCCGTGGCATGTGGGATCTTAGTTCCCCGACCAGGAATTGAACCCACGTCCCCTGTGTTGGAAGGTGGATTGTTAACCACTGGACCACCAGGGAAGTCCCACAGATAAGTCTTTCAGATAAAAAGTTAACTCTGGTAATAGCTTTCTTTCTGATAGGCCTCCTTTCTTTAGATAGGCCTCCTGTATAAATTCTTTTAGATAGTTAAGGGAAAGATAAAAGCTTTTCTTGAGTCTGCCAGGTCTTGATTGCCTTCAGCTCAAAATAATCCATATGCCAAAATGACACATTTTGGGGACTCGTATTCTCCCCTCACTCCCAAACAGGTGCTTCCTTAACTAAAGGCATCCGCTGTGAATTAATGAGAACACTTTTACATTTCACCAGAAATTATTTTTAAAACCTCACAAAATCTGTTTCTTTAAAACACCATAGAGCCGGATCAAGATGGTGGAATAGAAGGACATGGAGCTCACCCCCTCCCACAAACACATCAAAAATACACCTACATGTGGAACAATTCCCACAGAATATCTGTTGAATGCTGGCAGAAGATCTCATAAAACCAAAAATGCAAACACGATCACCATGTAACCGGGTGGGATGAGAGAAAAAAAAAAGAAAAAAAGGAACTGGGATGGGATCTTGCCCCTGGGGAGGGAGCTGTGAAAGAGGAAATGTTCTCTCACCCTAGGAACCCCCTTTACTGGCAGGGAGATCAGCAGGACAGAAAGGGAGCTTCAGAGGCTCAGAGGAGAGTGTAGCAGCTGGATTGTGACAGGCAGAACAGAGAGAGACCAGCACAAAGGGTCCTGGCCACCTCCCTGCACCCCCCAGCCTGAGACGTGCACCTGCTGGTATGGGCAGGGGCTGGTGCAGAAGTTCAGGTTTCAGAGGACAGACCTGGGGAGAGGACTGGGGTTGGCTGCATGGAGACAGCCTGAAGGGGCTGGAGTGTGCTCTGGGCTGCAACCAAGAGTGTGTGCGGGATGGAGCCCGGGTCCGCTATTGAAGCCCCATTGTTAACCTCTGTGCTTGAAGGGAGGACAGGGCCTGCCACAGCAGCCTCATTTTCACCTGCTCACAGGAGGAGTGGCTTTGCCTCTACCAGTTCTGGCTGCTTGCAAGTGCCAGTGGGTTGCCCACTCGTGGAGGTGGGGCTGAAATCCGAGCTGATCCCCAGGGGCTGTGTGACTTAGGAAGCAGGGCTGAAATCTGAGCTCTCTCCCCACGGCTGTGCAATCCTCAGATTTACACCACCACAGGCTTTGTAAACTCAGCACGTGTGAGACATCCCAGCAGAATACTGGTGCTCCTGTGGCTGGGTCAGGTCTGGCATTAGCAGCTGTGGGCTTTGTGGGTGCAGCCGCTCATACACTGAGGCAGAGCCAGGGTCTGGGCTATTTTCCTAGCTCCCACAGTGGGTCCAGGTGTGTGACTGCTGCATCCTGGTACCTGACTTCAGTGGATCTGTGCCTACAGATCTGCACTGGTGGCTTTGTGAACACAGTGCCTGAGTGACACCAGGGCGTATTGCTTGCATTCCCATGGCTGAGGCAGGGCTGAAGGCAGTGCAAACAATAGTGTACTTTGTGAGCCTGCACATTGAGTGACAGGTGACACCACAGAGTGCACTTTCCAGTGGACAGCTCCTGCGGAGGAATACTCAATGGCTCATCTCTCAGGGGGAGTGTTTGGGTACCACCTACCTCACACCACAGTTCAGAAACAGATCTGGGGGCTTCTACTCTGACATCTGGGGAGCAGACCTTGCCCCTGACAGGGCTGTGACAACCACAGAGCAAAGAGGAGGCCCTGCTCAACATCCAGTGCAGGCTCTGGTCACCACAACACAAATCACACCCCCTATCAAGGGGATAACGGCCAGCACACACCAAGGAAAGACACTGCAGGCATCCATATTAAAAACAGTCCTTGAACCAAAAACCGGAGACTCACGCAGGCTACAAAGGGATGCTCCCACATAAAAATAGCCCTCTAAGACCACAGTAGCTAAGTGTTTCTCCTAAACTCAGAGTCAGAGAAATATAAGTAAAATGAAGAAGCAGGGGAACCATTCCCAATTAAAAGATCAAGAGAATTCCCCTGAAAGAACAAACAATGAAACAGATCTCTCTAGTGTAATAGACTCTGAGTTCACAAAGGAGGTAATGAAAGTATTGAAGGAATTAAGAAAGGCCATTGATAGAAATGCAGATTACTGTAAAAAGGAACTCGAAACTATAAAGAGGAAACAAGTAAAATTAGAAGACTCATTTGCCCAGAAGAAAGCTGAGCTGAGCTAAAGGCAATAAATAGTAAACTGAATAATGTAGAAGAGCGAATAAGTGATCTGGAAGATAGAATAATGGAAATCAACCAATCAGAACAGCAGACAGAAGGACAAATTAAAAAAATGAAAGCAGTATACAAAACCTATGAAATAATCTAACGCATGCCAATCTATGCATAATAGGGATCCCAGAAGGAGAAGAAAGAAAAAAGGGGATGCAAAATGTATTTGAAGAAATTATGGCTGAAAATTCCCAAACCTAAAGAAACAGATATCCAAGTAGAGGAAGCACAGAGGGTCCCAAACAAGATGAACCCAAATAGACCTACACCAAGATATATTCTAATTAAAATGGCAAAAGTTAAAGATAGAGGATTCTGAAGGCAGCAAGAGGAAAACAAAGAGTTAATTACAGGGGAACCCCCATAAGGGTATCAGCTGATTTCTATATAGAAATGTTGCAGGCCAGAAGGGAGTGGTAAGATATTTTCAAAGTCCTGAAAGGGAAAAACCTGCAACCTAGGATACTCTACCCTGCAAGATTATCGTTTAGAATAGAAGAAGAGAGAATTTCTCAGACAAACAAAAACTAAAAGAATACAGCAATACTATACCTATCCTAAAAGAAATATTGAAAGGTCTTCTCTAAATAGAAAAGAAGCAAGAATCTATAGGAAAGAGAAAATCACAATTGGAAAGTAAATCGCTTAAGCCAGTACACAGATTAAAAAAATTTTTTTTGTGTGAAAGCGATGACAGCTACAATGGACAGCAAAAGGATAAACATGAAGATGTAAAAGAAGACATCAAAATTATAAAATGTTGGGAAGGAGAGTAAGAAAATGCAGATTTTTTTTTAGAATGTGTTTGAGCCTATATGACTACCAGTCTAAAGCAAGTAGATATAGTAATTGGTTAACATACTTAAAAAAAAATAAGATAACCACAAATCAAAAACATACAATAGATTCACAAAAACCAAAAAGAAGAGAATACAAACATAATATAAAAGAAAACCACCATACAGCAAAAAGAAAAACAAAAAGAAAAAGAAAGGAATGAAGAAGAAACAGAGAATCACCTGGAAAACAAGTTTTAAAAATGGCAATAAATACATATGTATCAATATTTACCTTAAATGTCAATGGACTGAATGCTCCAATCAAAAGACATAGAGTGGCAGATTGGATTAAAAAACAAGAGCCTACAATATACTGCCTACAAGAGACCCACTTTATACTGCAATGGACACACATAGATTGAAAGTGAGGGGATGGTACAAGATATTTAATGCAAATGGAAATGACAAGAAAGTGAGGGTAGCAATACTCATATCAGACAAAATACACTTTAAAACAAAGGCCGTAAAGAAAGATAAAGAAGGACACTATATATAGATTAAAGGATCAATACAGGAAGAGGATAAGACACTCATTAACATATAGGCACCCAGTATAGGAGCACCTAAATACATAAAACAAATACTATTGTAGTAGACATAAAGGGAGAAATTGATGGGAATACAATAATAGGAGGAAACTTTAACACCCCACTCACATTAATGGACAGATCTTCCAGACAGAAAATTAGTAAGGCAACAGAGATCCTAAATGATACAGTAGAACAGTTAGATTTAATTGATATCTTCAGGACATTACATCCAAAAAAGGAATACACATTCTTTTCAAGTGCACATGGAACATTCTCTAGGACTGACCACATACTAGGACATAAACCCCAACAGATCCCTTGAGGAGGATAGAAATTATTTCAAGCATCTTTTCTGACCACAATAGCATGAAACTAGATATCAACCACAGAAAGAAAAACAAGAAAAAAATGATTACGTGGAGACTAAGCAACATGCTACTAACAAACAAATGGGTCAACGATGAAATCAGAGAGGAAATTAAAAAATACCTTGAGACAAATAACAATGCAAACACACCATACAAACTCTGTGGAATGCAGCAAGAGCAGTTCTTCAAGGGAAGCTCATAGTGATACAGGCTTTCCTCAGAAAACAAGAAAAATCTCAAATGAACAACCTAACTTACCACCTAAAACAATTAGAAAAAGAAGAACAAACAAAACTTAAAGTCATCAGAAGGAAGGAAATAATAAAGATCAGAGAGGAAATAAATAAAATAGAGATTAAAAAAACAATAGAAGAAATCAATAAAACCAAGAGCTGGTTCTTTGAAAGGGTAAACAAATTCGACAAACTTCTGGCCAGGCTCACCAAGAATAAAAGAGAGAGGACCCAAATAAATAAAATAAGAAATGAAAAAGGAAACATAACAACCGATACTGCAGAAATACAAAAAAACCATAAGAAAATACTATGAGTAATTATATGCTAAATAATTGGACAACCTAGAAGAAATGGACAAGTTTCTAGAAATATACGGCCCACAAAAAAACTGAATCAAGAAGAAACAGATAATTTGAACAGACCGATCACTAGAAGTGAAATAGAATCTGTAATAAAAAAAACTCCCTACAAACAGAAGTCCAAGACCAGATGGCTTCACTAGGGAATTCTACCAAACACACAAAGAAGAACTTATACCGATCCATCTCAAACTCTTCCAAAAGATTGAAGAGGAGGGAACACTCCCAAAATCATTCTGTGAAGCAATGATCATCCTGATACCAAAACCAGACAAAGATACTACCAAAAAAGAAAATTACAGGCCAATATCTTTGATGAATATAGATGCAAAAATTCTCAACAAAATATTAGCAAACCAAATCCAACAACGCATGAAAAAATCATACACCACAATCAAGTTGGATTCATCCCAGGGTCACAAGGATGGTTCAACCTACACAAATCAATCAACATGATATACCACATTAACAAAAGAAAAGACAAAAACCACATGATCATCTCAATAGATTCAGAAAAAGCATTGACAGAACTAAACATCTATTCGTGATAAAAACTCTTAACCAAAGTAAGTATAGAGGGAACATATCTCAAAATAATAAAAGCTATTTATGACAAACCCACAGCCAGCATAATACTCAACGGTGAAAAGTTGAAAGCCTTCTCGATGAAATCTGGAACAAAACAAGGATGCCCTCTCACCACTTCTATTCAACATATTATTGGGATTACTAGCCAAAGCAATCAGACAAGAAAAAGAAATAAAAAATATCCAAATTGGAAGAGAGGAGGTAAAATTGTCATTGCATGTGGATGACATGATACTGTATATAGAAAACCCTAAAAATTCCACACAACAATTACTAGAACTGATAAAAGAATTCAACAAATTAGCAGGATACAAGCTTACCGTACAGAAATCTGTTGCATTTCTTTACACTAACAATGAAATATCAGAAAGGGAAAGTGAAAAAATAATCTCTTTTTAAATCACATAAAAAATTACTTAGGAATAAACCTGACCAAGGAGGTGAAAGACTTATATGCTGAGAACTCTAAAACATGATAAAGGAAACCAAAGGTGATTCAGAGAAATGGAAAGATATCCCATGATCTTGGATTCGAAGAATTAATATTTTTAAAATGGCCATACCACCCAAAGCAATCTACAGATTTATTGTGATTCCTATCAAATTACCCATGAGTTTTTCACAGAACTAGAACAAATAATCCTAAAATTTATATGGAACCATAAAAGACCCACAGTTGCCAAAGCAATCCTGAGGAATAAGAACAAAGCAGGAGGCATAACCCTCCCAGACTTCAGACAATACTACAAAGCTACAGGAATCAAAACAGTGTGGTACTGGCACAAAAACAGACATACTGATCAATGGAACAGAATAGAGAGACCAGAAATAAACCCACACACCTATGGACAATTAATCTTTGACAAAGGAGGCAAGAATATACAATGGGGAAAAGACAGTCTGGAGATTCCTCAGAAAACTAAAAGTAGAGTTGTCATATGATCCAGCAATCCCACTCCTGGGCATATATCCAGACAAAACTAATTTGAAAAGATACATACACCCCAATGTTCATAGCAGCTCTGTTTTCAATAGCCAAGACATGGAAGCAATCTAAGTGTCTTTTGAGATGAATAGATAAAGATATGGTGTATACACACACACACATGCACACACACACACACACACACAATGGAGTATTACTCAGCCATTAAAAAGAATGAAATAATGCCATTTTTAGCAACATGGATGGATCTAGAGATTATCATTCTAAGTAGAGTAAGTCAGAAAGAGAAAGGCAAATACCATGTGATATCATTTATATGTAGAATCTAAAATATGATACAAATGAACTTATTTACAAAACAGAAAGAGACTCACAGACATAGAAAACAAACTTATGATTACCAAAGGGGAAAGGGTGTGGGGGAGAGATAAATTAGGAGTTTGGGATTAACAGATACAAACTATTGTATATAAAATAGATAGACAACAAGGTCCTACTATATAACAGAGGGAACTATATTCAATATCCTATAATAAACCATAATGGAAAAGAATAGGAAAAAAGAATGTATATATATGATAACTGAATCACTTTGCTGTATACCAGAAACTAACACAACATTGTAAATCAAGTCTAACTTAATTTAAAAAATTAAAAAAATTTAAAAACACCATAAAAGGACTTAGATGCCTGTTTGGAACTGTGTAGTAATTTCAAATGAATGAGATTTAATAAGTAATTAATTGTGAGAACTTTTATTTGCTGTAGGACTCTCTTTATTCTAGCTGTACACAAATTACAGAGCTAGATTTTCAAAGCCTCACTTTTATTTATGAAATGGGAAAATTCTAATGGACACATTCCTTTCAAACAGAATCATGTTTAGACTCCTTAAATTCATTCTTTTACTAATTCAAAATTGTTGATGGGTCAAAGCTGTAAAAGGTTTAAGAGTGAGCAGATTGGGGAGTAACAATGGCATTGGTGGTTCAAGTTAGGGTGAAGGAATCCAAAGGAGAAGAAAGATCTAATGGAAGGAACAGGAATCATTGCTTTTTGTCAACTACCTTGCTCGGAGAGAGATGATCCACCTAGGAATAAAATAATTGGAACTTTTTTTCTTTTGTTTCGTTCTGTTTTGAATGCAGGAGATCATTTATCATATGGATAAAATATGCAAAATCTCAATCATTCTGAGAAAAAAACTATGCTTTTATTTAAAATGGTTTTATTCTGTTCAGTGAGTTATTAAAGTTTGCATAAAGAAGGTTGAGTTGTCTTATTAATATATTGCTTGTTACTCTTTAGCTTCAGACCCTTCAGTTATTTTTTCACTGCTTTTATAATAAAGTCCAAAGTCCCCAGTGGGAAAAAAAAGGCCTTCTGTGGTAAAGCCCTCAGCAACTTCTCTTGACCTGTGTGTCCCAATTTATGCTTCCCATTCTTCATCCTAGAGGCTTGCTGAACCTCCTGCAGTTTTCTGGGCCTCATTATTTCAGGTTACTGTGACTTTGTTTATTCTTTCCCCATCCTGCCCTCCTGGGAGTGAGTCGGACAGGAAAGGTTTCCTGAGTGATATGACACCTTAGCAGAAAAGCAGTTGGAACGAATGGTTCTCAAACTTTTGTGTGCTTCAGACTCTCCCAACAAGCTAGCTTGCTAAACTACACATTCCTAGGCCTTCAGGGGATTTCAGATTCAGTAAGTGTGGGAGGTGAATACCAGGAATCTGAATTTTAACAAACACTTCAGGAGATTTCATGCAGGTGGTTCATGTTCATAGTTCTTAAAACCCTGCCTTGTTAGGGTGAGTAGCCCTCAGCTAGGCAGGAAGCAGGCTGCAGAATTGAATAAGATATTGCATAAGAACACCTTGAGCAAAGGCATAAAGGCAGTGAGTGTGCTTGTTAAATCTTCAGGAATTTTGTGAGCTGCTTGTTAAACACAGTCATTATTAAATTATATGAACTTGCAATTAAGTAAATTATATTAAAAGCAAAAGTAATAAACATGGAAGACATCACTTCCTAATTATTTTACTACATCTTATTATTATATATGTGCTTAAGATTATTTATGTTTATTTTATCTAGGTGGTGGAAGTGCTATGTAAATATATACTACTGTGCATCTCTTCCCAACTTCATGTTCAGTGTTGCCATGTTAGTAGCTTGAAATTGGCCATGGTGGGAGTATTTACAATATGGAACTTGGCAAATGTTATAGATCAGTGTTCCACTTACATCCCCTGCCAGCCCCAAGGCAATTTATACCACATCACTGCATAAGGATGAAAAAGAGTTGGTTTTATGAAGTGGAATACAAGCAGTGTGATACTTCTGGATCTTTAGCTGGATTTAGCTAAATATGAGACCAAAGAAATAGATATTGGCTGTATCATGGAGTTCTTTGTGGCCCAGTTTTAAGAAGCATGGACTTTATTCTAGTGATGATGGGAAACCATTGTGTTAGTTTGGCCAGAGAGCGCTATGGTCAGATTTAACTTTGGAAAGGTGGCTCTGTGGAGGATAATTTTGAAGGTGAAAAAAGTACAAACCAGGTGACCATTTAGGAAGACATATTCCATATAACAGATGATGATGAGTTGGACTATGGGAGTGAAAATACAGATGGAGGAGAGTGGACTAATTGGAGATATATCTAGAAGTTAAACTTGACAATGATTAGAATGGTGATGAGAGAGAGGAGGGGGTCATATATGATTAATAGTTCTAATCTGGGTGACTGAGTGTGTGGTGATACAAGCCAGTGAGATAGAGAATACAATATTGTGGCCCACATATAACCTGTTGGAGGCATGCCACTGGGAAACTTCCATATTGTATTCACTGTCTTCTTCTATCTCTATAAACTCATAAGAAAGGTTAGGGAAGAGGAAAGGGCGGTAAATATACATATATATTATATACTACATAATATAATGCATGTTGTAAAATGTTCACAGAGCTCAGTTAAGTATCACATTTAATACTGATGTGACTTATTGGAAGTGGGAGAGTTGAAAATGAGACCAAATAAAAGAAGTGGTATAATATAATGAGGTGCTCAACAGATTAGGCCAGTTTAGTTATATGAAGAATATGTGTTCAAATAAACCAGTGTGCCAGAATGGATAGGTTTCAGTTAACGTAATGCAATTGGGGGAAATAAAGCTATTTTTATTTGTAATTTTGCAATCTATATGCATTTCAATATTTTAATATTTGCGATGCATTGGACTTCTTTTGGCCATTGATAGTGATTCCTGAAGAGTAGAGAAATTAAATAAATCTTATTAACTTTACTGTGAAAGTATGGATATTTAACTAAAAAATTGGGAAAATATGTAAATGATATAGATATACTGTGCCTATAATACATATCCTAACGCATTAGGTCTGTAGAACATTTCTTCAATTTATGATTATATCTAAAATATGCAGATAGAAGTTACTGGAGTGAACCCCTTGTTCATAGTGGGAACCAGTCAATGAGGAATGAAAGCAACTTTTTTTTGTTTGTTTTTAATCATTTCATATCCTATTAATGGATCTTTTAAAGTATTATTAGTGTAAAAAAGTAAATATTCCTCTCCTAAAAATGGTCATGTTTACTTTTAATTTTGGACTCAGAACATTTTTCTTATGAACATATTGGGTTAGAAAGTAGGATGTTCTTCATTAATTTTGAGGAAATGTTATATTTAAAAAATTCAGCAGTCTGTAGTTATGATTGCCAAGATCAATGAGAAAACATATGGAAGATTAACAAGAAGTATCACACTAAAAACCTATATAGGCGCCACAAAGACCTGAGGCCTAATGATATGTCTGCGTGCTCTTACAACAAACCAGCACAGGATGCCTTTAAAGCAACAGGATGTTGGTATGAAGTAATTACTGAGAAGCAAGTTGAGGTGTTAAGTCTGATATATTGTGGTCTTTTCTATCTGTTCCAATTTGCCTCCATGGTAACCATTGCTACTTCTCCAGCCTGACTGCCATCTAGCTGTCAGCATTTTCTTTTAATGGAAGATATTCTTCGTTTGGATGCAATTTCATTTACCCATATGTAGTTGGCTTTTTAAAAATAATAATTCAAAACTTAATTATATAAATTATTGATCTTCAGAGTATTAAGCCACAGAGAAGTTCATGTTGAGACTTGAATTTCTGGCCCCTTTCACTTTATTTACTTTGCTGGAATATTAATTCAGTTAAAAAATAATTTCATAATAGTTTTGAACACTTTAGAGAAAACAACTACCAAAACAAATACCTAATGGTCATGCCATTGGCATTATGAGTCACTGGTTCCAAATTCTGCCTTCAGAAAGTTGAGAGGTAACAAACCATGAAGAATATTAATTTTTCATATTAATCTACTCAGTGTTTTACTTCTTTAATAATATGTCAATAAAGTACTTTTAAAGTTAATTTCTAATTTTTCTCTCATCCTTCCCACGTATACTGAAAAATAAATAGTATGCTTTCTTCTGTGAAGAGAACCTGGACTTGCAGGCACATGATTGATGTGTGAGCTTTGCCTTTGCCAGATGTTACCTTGGTGACTCTGGTTAAGTTACTCAACCTCTTTGCTCTTCACCTTTGTCATCTGCACTGTTTAGGATGTTCTATCAAATAGTATGTGTGACATTTCCTAGCACAAAGTAAAAGTTGAGCACGTGTTACACAAACTGTAGTTCTATTTTGGTTCAAAGGACAAGGGGCAAAGTTATGATTATCCAGGGTTCTTCAAAAATCATGTATTACTTCCCATTTTATATATTTTATATAGTTTCAAATTATGCAGACACAAATGATTTGAGACTGAATACATTGCAATAAAGACAATTCTTAAAAAATTTTTAACAAGGAAAAATTTTAGTTATACTTTCAATGTCACATGAAATTCAGAAAAACTACTCTGTGACACAGTTCAACAAGAAATAAAATATAAAGTGATGCTTGCAGTATTCAATTCTGATAAGATTTTCTTTTCTTAGAAGATATGAAATCATGAATTTTAGTATTTTTATTACCATTACCAATAAAAGTAAAGCATGTGCTACATGTTGCAAAAAAGAATTGAGAATACTCACTGCCTTTGCTAGTATGATTGAAAGAGAAATGGCACGTAAATCTAGATCAATGTGAAGGGAATTTCAGTTCTGTACCAGTCAAGAAGAAAAGTTGGTTTCCACTGACTCAAAATCTCTAGCAGGAAACTTAGATTCCATTTTTTTTTCATAGTAATTGAATGGCCCATGTAATTTCAGTTTTACCCTGTAACTACATAAGTGAACCTGGGTTATGGGATGGAAAAAATTGAAACTATTTAAGCTTTGCTTCTATTTTATTTCTCCTTCCACAGACAATTGTATAAAATGTATTTTTATGTTATTACGGAGGAAAATGCAATATTAAATTTTTTTGCAATATTCAGATTTAACCTTTATTCAATGCAGTATTGTATACAAAACTTATATTCTAATTTTTAAAATTTAATTAAAATATAAAACATTTTATGTAGACTATATAACAAAATTCTTGAGGGGGTTGGAAAGTAGAGGAGAAAAGCCCATTAACTAAATAATGATTGTTAGTAAAAAATACTTTAGGTAACTGAACAGAGGAAATAAATATATTGATGTCTGCTCTTGCATATCTTAGAATGATTAAGGTATCCCGTACTGCACTCTTGATCTTCTCTACAAAAATCCATCTCCAGTTTTTTCTATCTTTAAGTGAAACACCATCCATTTGTTTGCTTAATGGATCTGTAAGGAATCCTTAACCCCATTTTCTCACCTCTCACACCCTATTAATCAAGTTGTTGATTCTAAGGTTAAAATGTTTCCCTCTCCACATCTGTCCATTTCCATTGCCACTGCCCTAATTCAATTCCACATTTTTTTTGCTATTATGAATAATACTGTATGAAATTTGTATACACATTTTTGCATGGACATATGTTTTCATTTCTTTTAGGTATATACCTAAGAGTAGAATTGCTTTGTCATATGGTAACTCTGTTAAACATTCTAAGAAACCATCAAACTGTTTTCTAAAGAGATTCCATCATTTTACATTTCTATCGTCAATGTGTGAGGATTCCAATTTCTCCACATCCTCACCAACACTTGTTACTGTCTTTTTGATGATAGCCATCCTCATAGGTATGCAGTTGGTATCTCTTTGTGATTTTGATTTTTGTTTCTCTAATGACTAATGATGTTGATCATCCTTTCATGGGCTTATTGGACACTTGTATGTCTTCTTAGGAGAAATGTCTATTCAGGGATTAATTCTTAAATATTAACATTCAACCAAGCATCTGTAGGTACAGAGAAAAGCCTAATCCACAAGAATTGAGATAAACATATAGAAAAAAAAGACCCTAGGAAAACAGTAATAATTCAGGAGAAAGAAAGAAAGAAAGAAAACTCACTCTGATAAGCAACCTCAGAGACATATGAGATCTTTTGCAGTCACAAAAGAGGATGCTCCTGAAAAGAAAGTTTGAGCAGCAAAGACTGTCTAGGAGTGTAGCTCTAAAATCTCTCAGTGGGGAGAGGGGAGCTCTGAGACTTGCATCTGGAGATGGGAGAGGCATAGGACCTCCTGGCTGCTGGATTGGACCAAAAACATGTGCTTTCCAATAAATGTGTGTATTAGTGCATAGAGTTGGTTCATAATGTTCTGTCTGTGACTAACTAATCTTGGAGGCTGAGATGACAGCAGGGGTCAGCCTGTATTTTGGGGTTTTTCCTGTGCAGAATGTGGTTATAATTTTCTATCCTTGAAATAGTCTATATTCTATATTAACACATCCTATATTAATGTTAAGTATTCAGATAATAAGCATGTTTTGGTTTAAAATGTAAAATTTATAAAGTAAATTTTGTATATATTTGCACACTGGATAAAGAGCTTAAACAATGAAAAAGTCCTCAGCTTCTTATACAATACAATACAAATGGTACGGGACTGGTGAGCAATTAGCCTTTCTCTGTTGGTCAGATAATAAGAGAAGGGGCAAAGCCCCACTCAGGGATTGGATTTGCTGTGAGACATTAACTTGTGTGATTATAAGAAGTTTAAATACTAAAAACAGTTAATGTTGCAATTACTTTTTCTGTCTTCCAGATTACCTCTCTGTGGTCCGTTCACTAATTTATCCTAGTCATACAGCTAGGGCTGAGATTAGAACCTAGGGAGTCTGATTCCATTTACCACTCTCTTAGTACACTCTGCTGCTTATTCTTTTCCAGGAAAAGCAATGGAGCAATTAAAAATGGTAGCCTTTCAGGGACTGTATCTTGGTCTAAGAGTGGTCACTTAACATCAGGTTTTTGCTAACATATCTATCCTGTGGAAGAATGTCTGCCCTAAACCTAGCAGTAGAGACTGGGGGAAAGGGCACTTGATTTCTCTTTTTTCTTCTTTTTATTCACAACACACAATTAATTGGCCTTTTCTCCTTTTTAGTGCTTGGTAGTATTGAGTGGACTGGGGAGAAATAAAAGGAAGCTCTGTGAAGTAAATAAGTGAGCTCAGAAACTATTTTCTAACACTGCATGATAATGATTTTACTCCTTGGTATCAGGAATATCTGCCACCACTGAGGGTTTTTATAGCTATCAGAGAACTAATAAGAGAAAAAAAATAATCACTTGACTTTGGTGTATAAAATTAATACTAATGATAGTCATCAATAAGAATAATGAAAACTACATATCATCCATGGATAATTACCTTATGTGTAACAACTGTGATGAATGTCATTAATATCTGTCAAATTATTACTATAGATTTTATTTGATTACAACACTAAATTATGTTCAGATATGCCCAGGTTCTTCAGTTCTATGTCTGAAATCTTAAACTTGAATATCCCATTCTTTCATCATCATCTCCTTTCCTTCTAGGTTAATAATCTGGGTCAAACTCACTTTAATTCTTTGAACTTCAGTTTATCCATCAGTAAAATAAACACTGTTACAAAAGGTTATTGTGACAGCTGAATAACAATCACAAAGGCAAAGTGCTTGGCAGCGTGGCAGGCTCATTGCAGACCCTGCATAAACATTCCCTTCTGCATTTTTCCTGTTTTTTTGGTCTTCAGATTCTTGACCTTTCAAGTTTACTTCAGTTACTCTCTTGACTATATCCATAAGCTCCTCATCTCCTTGTTCTTTTAATAAATTACTTCATACTTCACACACTTTTCTGCTCCTATGCCTGAGTGCTCAGTGCAAATAAAATTACATGTTGATGGATTGGTCCCCTACAAGTTCAGTTTTTGTATCATTTTAACTTCCAATACGCTTTATCTATTCTTATATTTGTCCTTGTTTAGATCCCTCTCATTTGCACTTACTTATTATTTCAAGAGTGTCCTCTCAAAATCCTCAATCTAAGATTCACACCTTATCATTCTCTATGGTCTGAGTGTTTGTTCCTCCTTCCCCCCAAATTCATATGTTGAAATCCTAAACTCCAAAGATGATGATATTGGGAGGCAGGCATTGGGAGGTGCTTGGGTCTTGAGGGTGGAGCTTTCATGAATCAGATTAGTGCCTTGTAGGGGAGGCTCTGGAGAGATCCGTAGGTCCCTCCACCATGCGAGGACACAGTGAGAAGGTGTCAGCTATGAAGCAGGAAGAGGGCCCATATCAAATGTGACCATATTGGTGACTTGCTGTTAGACTTCTCAGCCTCCACAACTATGAGCAATAAATTTCTGTTGTTATAAGGTACCTAATCTGCTATTTTGCTATAGTAGCCTGAACAGACTAAGTCACATTCTAGACAATGAATAACCTCACTGCCTATATCACAGAAAAAGTGTGATGCCTTCAAATCTGACTGTCGTTGACCAACATGGCTGCATTTGCAGAATCCTGTACTTTTTTACTGGTATCTGGGGAATACATGTTCATCCTTCTGTTCAAGGCATATCTTTCAACTTGTGCTTTTGATGCCATGTTCTGATCATTATTCTTTAGGACCTTGCTCTATCAATTGCTCTCTTTCAGTCTTCTCTCTTTTTGTCTGTTTCTCCTGCATCTTGAGTTTCTTCTTGTCTCTTAGCATGTTTATATTTATTTTTAAAATCTTTATTTTATTTTTAATTGAGGTATAATTGATGTTTAACATTGTATTAATTTTAGGTGTGCAACATAATGATTTGGTATATATGCACATACAGGCATACTTCGTTTTATTGCACTTTGCTTTTTGCTTTATTGCATTTTGCAGATACTGCATTCTTTACATATTGAAAGTTTATTGCAACTCTGCCTTGAGCAAGTCTATCGGTGCCATTTTTCCAACAGCATTATTTTTTAATTCAGGTATATACATTTTTAAGACATAATGCTATTGCACACTTAATAGACTACAGTATAGTGTAAACATACCTTTTATATGCCCTGGGAAACCAAAAAAATTTGTGTGACTTGCTTTATTGTGGTGGTCTGTAACTGAACCCCTGAAATATCTCCAAGGTATGCCTGTATGTAGGTATGTATATATAAATATATACATATATGTATGTGAAAGTGATCACTACAACAAGTCTAGTTAACATCTATCACCACACATGGTTACAAATTTTTTTCTTGTGATAAGAACTTTTGAGATTTACTTTCTTAGCAACTTTCAAATATACATACAGTATTGTTAACTGTAGTCACTGTGCCATACATTACATCCCCAAGATTTATTTCTTATAACTGGAGTTTGTACCTTTTGACCACCTTCACTCATTTAACACCCTCTCTGACAACTGTCAAGTCTGTTCTCAGTATCTATGAGTTTGGTTTTTTTTTTTTTTAGATTCCACATATAAGTGAGATCATACAGTATTTGCCTTTCTCAGTCTGATTTATTTCACTTAGCATAACGCCCTCAGGGTCCATCCATGTTGTAGCAAATGGCAAGATTTCTTTCTTTTTTATGGCTGAATAATATTCCATTGTATACATATATATATATATCTATGTGTACACATATATGCATATATTATAGCATTCACAATTTCTTTATCTATTTATCTGTCAATGGACACTTAGGTTGTTTCCATGTCTTCGCTATTGTAAATAATACTGCAATAAACATGGGGGTGCAGATATCAGATATCTTTATGAGTTAGTGACTTTGTTTCCTTTGGGTATATACCCAGAATTGGAATTGCTGGATCATATGGTAATTTTATTTTTAATTTTTTGAGGAACCTCCATACTGTTTCTGTACTGGCTGCACCAAGGTACTTTCCCACCAACAGTGCACAAGACTTCATTTTCCTCCACATTCTTGCCAACATGTCTTTCTTTTTTTTTTGCTCTTTCTCCAGATTGTCCACTTGCATTGGCATAAAGGGTGGCCATTGTGAAGTATATAACAATTCTTAACGCCTTTAAAAATAATTTTCTAGAACATGACAGTCATCTTGGATATCCTTCATTACAAATTGTTACATCTTTAATTACAAATTATTAGAAAAGTAAAACTGAAATTTAGGTTTTCTGTTGTGAAATGATCAAATTATTTTATGCCTAGATAACAAAGGTTCCTTTTTACTGTCAAAATGTTATGTTAACTCTGTGCTTATGGCAAATTTTTAAGACATTTTGATGAATCAGTCCTTATTTTTTATGTTATGTTCCTAAAAATCACAGTTACATATTGCTATGCTTTTAAATATTTCTTATATTAGTACTTATATCTTATGTTTTAAAAATATACTTATATTCATGTCTTGTCTCACCTGACAATTTTCTTTACTTTTTTCTTTCCCTTATCACATCCTAAATTCTGAATAATAAAACTGTTAAGATGTCTTGAATTATCTGTGTGTTTTCTGGAGTGGCCACCATGGAACACAAAGATTTGCTCCCTCACCTTCTAAAGAAGAAGGATAATAGAAATAATTAAGTTTGTTTTGGTCTTCTCCAAATGTAATTTATTCAAAACAATTGTGATTACCAAATTTGAGATAAAAGAAAGACTGGTGAATCACAAGAAAAGTAGTCTTTTTAGTTTAATTACATTTGAGTAAAAAGTATGTATATGAATATACTTCACTGATTGTAATGTTTAAGTTAAAGTAGGCATACTCATGTTCATGCATAAATACTGGTACAATATCTACCTGTAAAGTGATTTTCTTTCTAGGTTTCCTCAGCCAGGGATAATCACAATACTTCCTAATACAAACCAGAAGTCCTAACAGTTTTTCAAGGTCAGCACTAATCAAAATATGTTCTTACTCCCACCGTAATCTTTGACTTCATTCTTATGAATTAATCGTGTGTTGTAACTTGAGAGAGAATGCTACTCTTCCATTCTGCCAGTGCCGATTAACATAATGCATTAGCCAGAGCTGTTAGGGTTATAACCGTGGCAGGGATAAATTGACTACATTTAAAAACCTGCATTGATGAGAACAATTTACAGAAAACTTTAAGGGATGTTTCTAGTGCCTGCCTACTGATGTAAGCAGGATGTCTTACCTGCCTGCAACGTAATCCTGGCAGAACTATAAAGCTGAGGTAGGACTGAAACCAAAACCTCCTTGTTAGATTTAGTCCTAGATATCTTACAAATTTTATGTTATTTTTAAATAGGATTTTCCTTTCACTTTTTCCAGAAGACTGTGGTGATAAGAACAATGTAGTTTCTGGCTAACAGATAAGGCTCTGCAGCATTCTTTATGACTGTGAAAGGAAAAATGGCCTTTTAAAATGCAAACTTCCGAATTCACCAGAGAGCTTCAACTATTTTGGCCCGAGGTACTCACTTTAGCGCTGGCTGACAATTCATCCTATTCCTTCAGGATCACAAAGGTTGTCTCCATATGAGTTTGTGGCAGCTCACACTTAATGAGATTGAGAATCTCAGTTTTCAGGGTAGATTTCACCCTAGTCTATGTAGACATAGCTAAATATTGTCAAGGTAATATTCTCAGAATATCATTAATATAAGGGAAACTAAAAAATATTTATAACTGAATGAAAATGAATGTACTACATGTTGATATTTGTGAGATGTTGTCAAAATGGTACTTAGAGGTAAATTTAGAACCTCAATTGCTTAGACTAAAAAAAGAAAAAAAGTTATGTGTTAAGTCAGGAATCTAGATTAGAACAACAGACTAAACAAAAAAGAAGTAGGAGCAAAGCAAAATAAAAATGAGTAGAAAAAAATTAAAAAGAAATATTAGAAATAATAGGTTAAAAAAACCAGAAGATGGTTATTGGAAAATATAATTGTGTATAAATCTTTAGCTAGAATGATCAAGGAATGAAGAGAAGAAGCACAGATAAATAATAGTTGCATCACAGAAAGGCAACATGACCTGAAATATATTAAGATTAATAAAAGAAATCTTAGGAGAAGTCTATGAACAATTTTGTGCCAATACATTTCAGAACTTGGATGAAATAGAAAATTTTGTAGTAAATGTAAATGAAGAGGTTGAACAAAAAATAGAAATCCAAGTAAATCAATAAAAATTAAATAAATTAAATCAATAATCAAAATCTCCCTTAACGAAGGACATCATAACTAGATGGTCTTACAGATTAATTTTATCAAACTTCTTTAAAAAAGATATTTCATATATATATACACAAGTATATCTATCTATTAATTGATATAATTGACATATAACATTGTGTAAGTTAAGATGTAAAATGTGTTTATTTGATACATTTATATAGTGCAATATAATTACCACTGTAACATTAGCTAACACCTCTATCACAACACATAATTGTCATTTCTTTTTTGTGGTGAGACTATTTAAGATCTAGTCTCTTAGTAACTGTCAAGTATATAAGACAATATTGTTAACTATAATCATAATACTGTGCATTAGACCAGAACTTATTCATCTAACAGCAAATTTGAAAAAGATACTTTTAATATTTTTATTATGAATACCTATCTATATGTATATGTATATATTCTTTTCAGAGTAGAAACAGCAAAAACTATTCAAGTCATTTATGAGGTTCCTATTACTTTGATACAAAAACTGAATAACTGTAGTGCAAGGAAATAAAATTATAGACCAGTTTCATTTATGAACTGAAATAGTTTCTAAGTATATACTTACAACTCAAATTCAGGATAATGTAAAAATCAGTAATATGTCTCAATTCAATGATACATACCAGAAATGCAAGAAATTTTCAACATCCATAGATTAAAGAGGGTGAGGGATCATTTCCGTAGATGCAGAAAAATGAATTGATAAGTTTACCATTCATCAGGAGAAAAACCATTAGCAAATTAAGAGAAAAAATTAACTTTACTAACCTTCAAAAGTATATCTAAAATATTTTTATATCAAGCATAATGATGGTGAAATTGTACACAAATTCCCAGTAAAGTCAAGAACAAGATAAAATGCTATCATTTCTTTTCTTCATCATTGTAATAGAGGTCTTAACCAATGCAATAAGGAAGCAAATGAGGTATATAACATTGGAACAGAAATGTGTCCACTTCTTTTTATTCTGATGCTATAATTATTTCTATAGAAAATCCTAAAGAATCTATTAAAACTATGGGCTTAGTAATTTCCTGAAGGCAAAGCAACATAAAAAAAATGAATAACATCTCTATACACCAACAGTTGCTAACCAGAATATATAATGTGCAAAAATATTCCTATAAAAAAACATAAAATTTGTAAGATATCTAGGACTAAATCTAACAATGTGCAAGACCTATATGGAGAAACATAAAATCACACTGAAGGGTGAAAAAGAATAAGCAGTGTTTACCCAATATGTTAAATAACTCATTCCTTCTCAGTTTATAATCAAATGCAATTACAATGAAAAGTTTCTCCGTGAAAGGTGTCAAGCTGTTCCTAAGTAACATGGAAAAGAAAAAAGTCAAGAATAGACAAATGTTGTTACAAGAATAATCCTAAAAATCCAATAAAGAGAGATCAGAATCAGTACTATGCATAAATATGTATAAATTGATATTGACAGAGATGTGGATATAAACGCATCAGTGGAACTACAAATAAGTAGAAAGAAGGACATCTAATCATTATGTGGTGCCTGGATAATTGATCATCTAAGCTTAAAAAAGAAAGATACAATTATCTCAAGCTAAAACAAAGGAATTTTCCAGGTGGAGTAAAGCTTTCAATGTGAATATTTTTTCTTCAAAAATTTAAAAGAAAATGTAAGTGAATGTCTTTCTGACGTGAAATTCTGGAGATTGGTAACCTCTGAGAGAGATGGATGCAAAAGTTTATGTGGAGAAGCATACAAATCATTTCAACTAAGTTAATATTCTTTTATTCTTTAAAAACTTTTTTTTTTTTTTTTTTTAACACCACCATCGCCACCCCACCACAGTTTTCCCCCCTTGGTGTCCATACGTTTGTTCTCTACATCTGTGTCTCAACTTCTGCCCTGCAACCCGGTTCAACTGTACCATTTTTCTAGGTTCCACATACATGCGTTAATATACGATATTTGTTTTTCTCTTTCTGACTTACTTCACTCTGTATGACAGTCTCTAGATCCATCCACGTCTCAACAAATGACTCAATTTCGTTCCTTTTTATGGCTGAGTAATATTCCATTGTATATATATACCACAACTTCTTTATCCATTCGTCTGTTGATGGGCATTTAGGTTGCTTCCATGACCTGGCTATTGTAAATAGTGCTGCAATGAACATTCAGGTGCATGTGTCTTTTTGAATTACGGTTTTCTCTGGGTATATGCCCAGTAGTGGGATTGCTGGGTCATATGGTAATTCTATTTTTAGTTTTTTAAGGAACCTCCATATTGTTCTCCATAGTGGCTGTATCAATTTACATTCCCAAGAACAGTGCAAGAGGGTTCCCTTTTCTCCACACCCTCTCCAGCATTTGTAGTTTGTAGATTTTCTGATGATGCCCATTCTAACTGGTGTGAGGTGATACCTCATGGTAGTTTTGATTTGCATTTCTCTAATAATTAGGGATGTTGAGCATCTTTTCATGTGCTTCGTGGCCGTCTGTATTGTCTTCTTTGGAGAAATGTCTATTTAAGTCTTCTGCCCATTTTTGGATTGGGTTGTTTGTTTCTTTAATATTGAGCTGAATGAGCTGTTTATATATTTTGGAGATTAATCCTTTGTCCGTTGATTCGTTTGCAAATATTTTCTCCCATTCTGAGGGTTGTCTTTTCATCTTGTTTATGGTTTCCTTTGCTGTGCAAAAGCTTTGAAGTTTCATTATGTCCCATTTGTTTATTTTCGTTTTTATTTCCATTACTCTAGGAGGTGGATCAAAAAAGATCTTGCTGTGATTTATGTCAAAGAGTGTTCTTCCTATGTTTTCCTCCAAGAGTTTTATAGTGTCCAGTCTTACATTTAGGTCTCTAATCCATTTTGAGTTTATTTTTGTGTATGGTGTTAGGGAGTATTCTAATTTCATTCTTTTACATGTAGCTGTCCAGTTTTCCCAGCACCACTTATTGAAGAGACTGTCTTTTCTCCATTGTATATCCTTGCCTCCTTTGTCATAGATTAGTTAACCATAGGTGCGTGGGTTTATGCCTAGGCTTTCTATCTTGTTCCATTGCTCTATGTTTCTGTTTTTGTGCCAGTACCGTATTGTCTTGATTACTCTAGCTTTGTAGTACACATAAAATACCTAGGAATAAACCTACCTAGGGAGACAAAAGACCTGTATGCAGAAAACTATAAGACACTGATGAAAGAAATTAAAGATGATACCAACAGATGGAGAGATATACCATGTTCTTGGATTGGAAGAATCAATATTGTGAAAATGACTATACTACCCAAAGCAATCTACAGATTCAATGCAATCCCTATCAAATTACCAAGGGCATTTTTTACGGAACTAGAACAAATCATCTTAAAATTTGTATGGAGACACAAAAGACTCCGAATAGCCAAAACAGTCTTGAGGGTAAAAACGTTTTAACCTGATCTAATATCTAACATCAAATTATAGCTCAAGCTTTGATAGCTTTTTCACTGTATTATTTGCATTTTTTCTGTATGTTTGAAACACTTTAAAGTAACAAAATGAGGAGTGTACCAATCTGGGATTACTTCCTGGACAAGCAGAATAATTTTACGCTTTCTCCAGTTGGGTGATTCTTTTTGACTAGTGAGATATAATTAAGGCCAAAGGTGAAAAAGTGGGTAGAAGCTGTAGATTTAAAATCGTCCACTTTTTTTTTATAGAACAAATACAAATGTATCATATAATTACAGCTTTAAGAAAGTGATAGCATTGCCCTATTATCTTTCATTTAAAATATGACCTTTTAATTATTTATTGAATAGACACAAGAAATAGTGAAAATAGGAAAAAGGTAAATGTTTTGAAGGAAATTGTAGCAGATAAAATTGAAATATGAGAAGTACTTAACAATTCATAGCTTATAAATTATATAGGCTGATGTTAGCCACTGAATTGTAACTCCATGAATACATTAATGTTTCTTCTGTCTTTTCACTCAGAAATTTAAGGTGAAATAATATTTTGTTTAGTGTAAATTGTATGTTCATGATAGGGATGTTAATTTTCTTTTCAACCATTTCCTCTGAAGTGGATTATAAAATCTATCTCATGAATTTTCTCTTTAAAATGTATTTTTCTAGATCAAAAGAATTTGATCCAAAAATATAGATATTAGATATTTCAGATAAACACTATTCAAATAACAGTTTATCACACATTATTTTTAATGCAACCTTAATTTTTTTTGATATTTATTTACAAACAACAAATAACAAAATATTGGTAAGGATAGAAAGCAAATCAAATTTTAGGGAAATAATTGCACATTCCAAGGATGGTGATAGTTATTGTATTACTTTTGTGTCTTCAAGTTGAAGGTGCCAAACAAAAATCTTTATGTGTAAATATATACATTTTCGAAGAACTTTATAGGTGCAGCAAAAAATTGTGAGGATTCTGGGTTCTCATTCCATTGGTTAGATGCCCAATGCACTTTGTATGATTTTGTCAGTTTACTTTTTGCCTTTTGTATCAACAACTTTATCTGACTTGTCTCCTACAAGATATAGTATGGTTTGTATTTGTTTTCCATTGCTGTGTAGCAAGTTACCACACACTTAGTGGCTTAAATGAACACAAATTTACTATCTCGCAGTTTCGGTGGGTCAGGAATCCAGCATGGTTTCACTGCACCCTCTGCTCTGGGTCTCACAAGGCTAAGCTCACGGTGTTGGGTGGAACGGGGTTCTCATCTGGAACTCAGGGTCATCTTCCAAGCTCATTCAGGTTATTGACAGAATTCAATCTTTGCAGTTGTAGGACTGATGGCAACTTGTTTCTTCACGCATAGCAGGAGAATTCTGACTTACGTCTTCTAAGATGAAGTCTAATATAGCCTAGTCAAAGGAGCGACTGACTATCCCATCATATTTAAGTTCTACCCACACTCAAGGGAGAGGGATAATCTATGGTGTGCCCACCAGGAGCAGGAATCTTGGGGGCAATCTTAGAGTTCTGTCTATCACTGGGTGTTTTATGTCCTGAGCCTGACTTTAATGTAAAAACGAATACAAAAACATCAATTAACTAATAATCTTGCTTTTTCTGTCTTTGGGTTATTGTGCCTGAGCAATTCAAAGAACTGTTTTCTGATAATAACTTGCATGGCTAGTGGTAGGTATGTTTCTGATCTTCTGAATTAAATTTGCAGAAGCAGCTAGCTATAGATTAGCTCATGTTGCTTAAGGATGGTGAAATTGTTTCTGCATTTATTTAGAGGTATATAAAACGCTGTGAACCTCATCTATCAACAATAATAGATCACTTGATAGGAACTAGTATTTATTGAAGTAAGTAAAATTTGTGCTTTTAAATAAAATTTTTGGTAATTTGAAGAGCAAAATTAGTAAAATAAATAGTATATTGTCTAGGAGAGATATTAAAAATGGACTCTAAAATTTTATGGACTATTAAGATGAGAAACTCAGGGGAAATTCTTATTGTTAGACTGGATGCCACAAAAGTTTATGTTCTTCTCACCTTCTTAAGTGATATCAACCTTTGGTTTAAAAAAAAATAATGATCGTGAAGTGGATTAGTCTTGGAAACATAATGCCTTTATCTTTTTTGTCTTTCTTTTTTGAAGCGCATAGAATTGAAAGTTTTATTTTTTAAACTAGAATTAGTTTAGTCAGCAGTAAAGATGGTGAATTGACATAAATCACAGCAAGATCTTTTTTGATCCACCTCCTAGAGTAATGGAAATAAAAACAAAAATAAACAAATGGGACCTAATGAAACTTCAAAGCTTTTGCAAAGCAAAGGAAACTACAAACAAGACAAAAAGACAACCCTCAGAATGGGAGAAAATATTTGCAAACGAATCAATGGACAAAGGATTAATGTCCAAAATATATAAACAGCTCATGCAGCTCAATATTAAAAAAACAAACAACCCAATCCAAAAATGGGCAGAAGACTTAAATAGACATTTCTCCAAAGAAGACATACAGATGGCCAAGAAGCACATGAAAAGCTGCTCAACATCACTAATTATTAGAGAAATGCAAATCAAAACTACCATGAGGTATCACCTCACACCAGTTAGAATGGGCATCATCAGAAAATCTACAAACAACAAATGCTGGAGAGGGTGTGGAGAAAAGGGAACCCTCTTGCACTGTTGGTGGGGATGTAAATTGATACAACCACTATGGAAAACAGTATGGAAGTTCCTTAAAAAACTAAAAATAGAGCTACCATATGACCCAGCAATCCCACTACTGGACATATACCCAGAGAAAACCATAATTCAAAAAGACACATGCACCTCAATGTTCATTGCAGCACTATTTACAATAGCCAGGTCATGGAAGCAACCTAAATGCCCATCGACAGACAAATGGGTAAAGAAGTTGTGGTACATATATACAATGGAATATTACTCAGCCATAAAAAGGAACAAAATTGAGTCATTTGTAGAGACGTGGATGGATCTGGAGACTGTCATACAGAGTGAAGTAAGTCAGAAAGTGAAAAACAAATATATATTAACACATATATGTGGAACCTAGAAAAAAGGTACAGATGAACTGGTTTGCTAGGCAGAAATAAAGACACAGATGTAGAGAACAAACGTATGGACACCAATGGGGGAAAGGGGGGGTGGGATGAATTGGGAGATTGGGATTGACATATATACACTAATATGTATAAAATAGATAACTAATAAGAACCTGCTGTATAAAAAATAAAATTAAAAAAAAAAGATAGTGAAGATCACAAAATACAAATGAATAAATAAAAATTCTGTATTTTGTGTTATTGGCCAGTTTCAGGACCTGGTGAGTTAATGGGGAGAGACTTCAAAGAAAAGACAATAGAAAAATTCAAGTCTATTTTGAGCATATGTGGACCCTTCAGACATAATCCTATAATAGGATAGAAGTATGGTCAGAAGAAATGCGTTAAAGAAAGAAAGAAAAATTTAGAATTACTTTTGAGGGACAGGGAACCCAGGTGTGAACTCATGTCAGTCTGGGTAGCTCTCGTCACATTATCGGACCCATAAAATGCAATGAGTATGAAGTCTTCACACCTGTAACCTCGGTGCCCTCCTCCCCTCATTCCCAGGAGGGATTAAAAAAGAAGTTGAGATATGAAATTCTAGATGTAGTTCTACTGTCAATGCAGATCCTCTTGCATTTAGTGGCCTCTACTGTAATGCAAATTATAATTTTGATCTGAATGCTTCTCATTTTTAACCAGCATTTATACTTAAGCTGACGTGATTTTACAAAAGATTTTAGATTTACCTAACTTCCAAATTTAATAGTTTAATTTTTGTAAGGAATAGAAGAAACATCCTTTATCAGTGGTGACACAAAAAAGGGATAGTACATGGAGGGATAATGGATAATTCTACCCAAATAAATTCTCAAGAGTTTGAGATATGCTTACATCCTGATAAGAATGGAAAATGTTGAGATTCTTACTTTTAACACTTTTTATGATGGATGTTATAGACTGTGGTCAATATTTTTCTTTTACAAAGATTTAGATATCCATTTATATCTGATGGCTATATATGTTTTCACTTTACAGCATTGTACAGAACCTGAATCAGAACTTTACTTTGGTACATTAGTACAGTTCTTTTTGGTACATTATTACAATTAAATATTTTAGTTAATAGGTAATATAGAAGCAACTATAGATATATTTAGAATCATCTTGGCAAAAAAAAGTCAAAGGTTTTAAGGAAAATCATATCACTCATCTCTTGCATTATGTTGAAATGACACTGAAGCCATTTGCCAGAAATATAGTAGGTATTATTTATAGATTTCAGTCAATTTTAAGCAATTGAGCTTAGTTTTTATAACAATGACATTTGGGAAATGTATCATGTATTTCCAGAAATTAGAAATAATGTCTTAAATTAAGCCAAATTCTTTTGAGATATACCATGCTAACAAGGAGACAGGGAATTAATGTTTGAAATAAAATGAACATATTAAAATGTGCCAAGCTGAGTTTCAGTAAAAATTAGAAAAAAGGAATAATAAGGTTACAACAAAGCAACTACTTTCCTACATATTGAATAATATCTTCAGCAACCCAAACTAATTGGTCTAAGTAACAAACTAGCTAATAAGTAGTTTAAAGATAGAATACAGAAATGCAGATAATGGCTCGTGTTCCTTTGAAGTAGTGAGTGGTATTCTTTTTCATCTTTTTCATTTCCAAAAGGAAATATGCCAAGCTACTTATGTCTGGTGAATTAATCTGAACTCAAAATTAATCAAGCTTTTTTTTCCTTCTTAGCATATTCAATTGTTAAGTGTAAATGACTGGAGTCAATTTTTAAAACCCCTGGAATTAAAATTGGGAAAGTGGAGGAGTATTAATGATAGTGCAGTAGACTTTGATTGGGGCAAAAGTTCAGAAAAAGAATAGCAAGTCCCTGAATTAAGCACTATAACTGGAATGTTTATATTAGCAAGCTATAAACATTCAGAAACATATGAAATCAAGCAAAGTATCTATAAGTTAAGATGTAGTCAGTTAAAATAGCAATACAACTTCTAATGGATTCATTCTCCATTCCACTGCCAGCTCTGTTAGTTATATTTGACAAAGCTTAATCCACCAAAGCAATGTAGTCTCCACTTTTCCTATCTTTATTTTCTGTTATTGGGATATTGATTGACAAAAGATATATTCCAAAAAATGTTTTGTCAAAAATTTTATCATGAAGAGTAGATATGTTTCTGATTTTGCCACTTACCTGCTATGAGATGTTCAGGAAAGGTCTCTCTGGTAAGATGACATTTGAACTGAGACCTGAATGGTGCAAAGAGGCCAGTCCTACAAAGATCAGGAAGAAGTAGTTATAAGCAGAGGAAAGAGACAATGCAAAGTTGAGAATGAACTTAAAGTGGTGAACTGGGAGTCAGGGGCCACATCATGTTGGCTTTTGTGCATCAAAGTTAGGATTCTGAATTTTATTCTTAGGGTAGTGAGAAGGGCAACCACTGAAAATTTAATGTAGTTTTTCATTGTAAAATATATAATGCACATCAAAGAATGTGTATCTACCACTTAAATTAGGAAATAGAATGTTGCCAAATAATGCTGAAGCCCACCCACTTATTTGCTTCCCACTGGGACACAACTCCCCATCTCCCCACCAGCCCGAATTTTTTTAAAATTAATTTTTATTGGAGTGTAGTTGCTTTACAATGTTGTGTCAGTTTCTGTTGTACAGCAAAGTGAATCAGCTATATGTATACATATATCCCCTCTTTTTTTGGATTTCCTTCCCATTTAGGTCACCACAGAGCATTGAGTAGGGTTCCCTGAGCTATACAGTAGGTTCTCATTAGCTATCCATTTTGTACATAGTATCAATAGTGTATATATGTCAATCCCAATCTCCCAATTCATCCCACTCCCCTCCCCCCCCCCTTGGTATCCATATGTTTGTTCTCTATGTCTGTGTCTCTATTTCTGCTTTGCAAATAGGATCATCTGTACCATTTTTCTAGATTCCACATATATGCGTTAATATTTGTTTTTCTCTTTCTGACTTCACTCATGGACCTAAAGACTGTCATACAGCCTGAATTTAAAATTTTGCATTTCCTAGACTTTCTTCCTAGTTATTTCATATGCTACAATTCGTGGTTTAGTTTTCCATCTTTTGAACTACAAATATTGGATTCCCACTGTATATATTCTTCTGTGACTTGCTGTTTTAGCTCAACATTATATACTTGTATTTCATTCATTTTTCTTGCTGAATAGTATTTCATTCTATTACTACACCACAATTTATTTATCCATTATATTATTGATTGATATTTGACCTATCCCCTTCCTTTTTTTGCTCTAAAAAAATGAATAAGCTATGTACTGTGCTATGAGTAAACTTGTATACTGATGCACATACATAAGAGTCTTCCTAGAGAATTGTTGAATGTAGCCTATGTGCATCTCCAATTTTATGAGGAAATACCAAATTGTTTTACCAAGTGAATGTATCAATTTATATATGCATCAGCAGAGGATGGGAGTCCCATTTATCAAATTTTAATTTTTTAAAATAAATTCAATGAAGTAAAATATTAACTGTTTATGGTTTTACACTGGATTTCTCTGAATGTCAATGAGGTCAAGCACATTTTTTATGCTTTTTTTTGGGGATTCATCATCTTTTCTTAATTTGTAGATACATGTGGTTTTAAGACATATTCTAAATATGAGCCTTTTTAGTTTTATTTGCTGCAGATATCTTTCACTCTGTGTCTTTTCTTTTAATTCTGTAAATGATGTCTTTTGGCAAATAGAAATTTTTATTTTAATTAAGCCTAATTATGAATGATTTATTTTATGATTAAAGCTTTCATAATCTTGTTTAAAATACTTTTAATACCCCAAGTCATGAAATTTATTCTGGTATATTCTAAAAACTTTATTATTTTGCCTTTTACACATATTTACTATGAATCAATTTTAGTGTTTGGCATGAGAGTAACTTTTCTTTTTTGCATGTGGATCTGCAGTTATGTGGCTTTGACTCTTACTCATAATTGATTATTTCCTTGTGTGTTTAGGGATATATTTAATTCAAAAATCACTGCTCTGTTTTCCCATATTTGTTGTAATTCAGTGGTCCACATGCTCAATAATTGTCCCTCCTTTGTAGATAATCTCTCTTATTTCTCATTGTTTTAGTCTTTACTTTTTGAATTATTATTTTAAAATATTAGGTGTATGTTTCCTTTTTTCTTTTGGAGGGAGGCTTGGGATGGGTTCCCTAAAACTCAGAAAGGATTTATTATATCAGTTCTGGACAACTCTTGGTCATTACTTCTTTACATAGTACTTTCTCTCATTCTGTCTCTCATCTCCATCTGTCCTCCATTGAGATGTATGTTGACCAATCTCACTTGATCTTCTATATCTTCTAACCTATGTTCAGTTTTTCATCTTTGTCTCTTGGTGAATTTATTCCAATTTGGATTCCAGTTTACTAGTTTCTCTCCACATACGACTAGTCTAGTTAATACAAGCATTGAGTTTCTATTATCTATTATATGCTTTATTTCTAGATACGTATGTATCTGGTTATTTTTCTAATATGCCTGGTGTATACTGATAATCTTTTATTCTTTGGTCTTCTTTTCAACCTCTTCTTTTTATTTCTTTAAGCATATTTATTTCATATTATTTTTCTCATAATTCTAATATCTGCAGTAATTGTGAGTCATTCTATACTGCATGGCCTTTGCTAAATCTTATTCATGATTGTTTATTTCTTTGTGAGTTTAATGATTTTATATACTGTAAGTTTATATGGTAGGTAGAATAATGGCCTCCAAACATGTGCATGTCCTAGTTCCCGGAACCTGTGGATATATTACTTGACATGGCAGAGGGACTTTGCAGATATGATTGACATTATGGACCTTGAGATGGAGAGATATTCCTGGATTATTTGGGTAGTCCAAGGCTAAGCACAGGAAATTAATAAGCCAAAGAGAAAGGCAGAAGAGAAGGAAGGAGAGATGAAAGATAAGAAGGGATAGAAGCACAATTACTGACTTTTAAGATGAAGGGAATCGTAAACAAAAGAATGCCAGTAGTCTCTAGAGGCTGAGAATGGACATAAGCTGACAACAGCAAGGAATTGTGTCCTTGGTCCTAAAAGAATAACACTATCCTGTTTTTGTGTTTATATTTACTTTGGTTTTTAAAAGATAAATTTATCATTTATTTTATTAAAGGTAAATTGCTTGGTTTTAGTTCTGTTTTGTTTTTAACTTTTAAGAAAAGGTTATCAGACTTTCAGTTTCTGCTTGTAAAAAACATGTAAAAAACTTGAAAGACCACTTCTACTCTCATAACAAGAAAAACACTGAACAAACTGAATATCAACAACTATTCTTAGATCCATCATTGGCAAATTTCTGCTCTGTAAACTGGAGAGACAGGTGAATACAGAGAATCATAGCTTATGTGGAGTAAAAACCACAAGAGCCAGTTACTGGTAGGAATATATAAATAGTAATTAACAAATTGCTAGAGACTAAACATGAACTAGCTTAATAAAAAACTCCTGGGGCCCAGCCTTAGGGGTACTTCCACACTTTTGTGAGTTTTACATGCAGGAACCCCATCAAGTGCTCATAATGAAGATTTGAGAAAAATGCTTCCTGCTTCTGACAGATGGAGGTGAAAAGTAACCATTTAAAAATATGCCCAGAAAGTTCTGTTCTCTGTAACAAAGGCCTGTCCTCAAGGGAAATAATCTACCAGAATGTAATTAACATAGGGAAAGAGGAAAACCCAACTTTATCCCCATCTAGCCTTTCTGACTCAACTAGGGGGGACAAATAACTGAGAAGCACTTGTGAAGGTCATAACTCAGGGGCCTAGTAAAAGGATGACATCTAATCATACGACTAGAGAACATTTCTCTTCCCCCAAACTTTACCACCACATCAACAAGGCTTCTGTATAATGGGATTATAGCTGAAACTGCAAGGCTCAGACTGTTTAAGACTAGAATATGCATTCTTCTCAAGCTCACATGGAACATTCACCAAGATAGGCCACATTCTGTACCATAAAACAGGGCTCTCCAACCCCCAGGCTATGGACCGATATCTATCCGCGGCCTGTTAGGAACCGGGCTGCACAGCAGGAGGTGAGCAGTGGCGGGTGAGCAAGCGAAGCTTCATCTGCTGCTCCCCATTGCTCTCCATTGCTCGCATTACTGCCTGAACCCTCCCCTCCTTCCGGTGCGTGGAAAAATTGGCTTCCACAAAACCGGTCCCTGGTGCCAAAAAAGTTGGGGACTGCTGCCATAAAACACACCTAACAAACATGAAAGAATAGAAGCTATGTAACGTATGTTTTCAGACCACAGTGGAGTTAAAATAGAAACCAATAACAAAACGATAGCTGGAAACTCCAAAGATATTTGGAGATTAAACAACACACTTCTAAATAACACATGGGTCAAAGGAGATATCTCAAAACAAATTTAAAAATATTTTGAACCAGATGAAAATGAAAATACAACTTATCAAAAATTTTCAGATGCAGTGAGAGCAGTACTTAGAGGAAAATTTGTAGTTATAAATGCATATATTATAAAAAAGAAAGATCTAAAAATCAGTAATTTAAGCTTCCACCTTAGAAAAGTAGAGAAAGAACAACTAAATCCAAAGTAAGCAGAAGAGAAATAATAAAAGAGCAGAAATCAATGAAATAGAAAACAGGAAATCAGTAGAGAAAATCATATTTATGAAAATATCAATAGAATTGATAAATCTCTAGCCCAGTTAATCAAGAAAAAAAGAGAGAAAATAATAATTACTAATATCAAAAATGAAAGAGGAGGCATCTCTAATAATCCCATGGACACTAAAAGGATAATAAAGGAATATTATGAACAACTCTATTTGATAACCTAGATGAAATGGATCAACTCCTTGAAAGACACAATTTACCAAAACTCACTCAAGGAGAATTAGATAATCTGAATAGGCTATATCTGGCTATATCTGTTAAATGAATTGAATCAACAATTAATAACATTTAAAAAGAGAAAACACCAGGTCTAGGTGGTTTCACTGGTGAATTCTACCAAATATTTAAGTAGGAATTGATACCAATTCTCTATAATTTCTAATGGAAAATAGAAGCAGAGGGAAAACTTCCTAACTAATTCTCTGAGGACAGCATTATCCTAATACCAATACAATATAAATATATTGTGAGACAGAAAAGCTACAGAAAGGTATCTCTCATGAAAATAAATGTAAATATTTTCAACAAAATATTAGTGAATCAATTCTAACAATGTATAAAAAGAATTGTACATCAAAAATGAAAGCCCATGATCAGATGGCTTCACTGGTGAATTATGCAAAACATTCAAAGAAGACGTTTTCTTTCATAGATCTTGCTTTTGGTGTTGTACCTAAAAATTCAACCCTAAATGCAAGGTCACCTAGATTTTCTCCTATGTTATCTTCTAGACGTTTTATGGTCTTGTGTTTTACATTGAATCCTATGACCCCTTTTGAGTTAATTTTTGTGTTAGGTGCAAGGAATGTGTCTAGTTTTTTTTTTTTTTTTTTTTGTATGTAGATCAGCTGTTCCAGCACCTTACATTGAAAAGATTATCCTTTCTCCATTGAATTGGCTTTGCCCTTTTGTCAAAGATTGGTTAATTATATTTGTGTGGGTCTAGTTCTGGGCTCTCTGTTCCATTGATCTGTTTGTCTATACTTTTCTTTAATGGTACACTGTCTTGATTACTGTGGCTTGACAAGGAATTTGAAGTTGGACCTTGTCAATCCTTCAACTCTGTTCTTCTCCTTTAATATTGTGTTGGCCACTCTGGGTCTTTTGCCTCTCCATACAAACTTGAATATCAGTTTTATAATATCCACAAGATAACTTGCTGAGATTCTGGTTGGGATTTCATTGAATCTGTTGGTCAAGTTGGGAATAACTGACATCTTAACAATATTGAATCTTCCTATCCATGAATACGGTATATCTCTGCATTTATTTATATCTTCTTTGATTTCTTTCATTAGAGTTTGAAGTGTTCCTTGTATAGACCTTGTACATATTTTATTAGATTTATACCTAAGTATTTCAATTTTTGGTGCTACTGTAAATGGTATTGTGTTTTTAATTCCAAATTTGAAATGTTCATAGCTGGTAGAAAATCACCTTGTCATTTTCTACCTGACAATGATGTCAGGTGTGTATGATTCCAACCATATAACATTCTGGAAAAGGCAGAACTATAGAGACAGTAAAAAGATTGGTAGTTGCTAGGGGTTCAAAAGGATGAAGAGCGGTAAGGATGCATAATTAGGGTGGAGAAATTGTTCTGTATGGTACTATAATGGTAGATACATGACATTATGCATTTTTCAAAATGCACGCAACTATGCAACACAAAGAATAAACCTTAATGTAGTCTTGGAATTTAGTTAATAACAATGCATCAATATTGATTCATTAGTTGTAACAAAGGTATCACACTATGCATAACGTTAATAATAGGGGAAACTTTGTGGGAGTAAGGGGGTATGTAGGAACTCTCTGCACTGTCTGCTCAGTTTTTCCCTAAATTTAAAATTGCTCTACAAACAAAGTCTATTAAGAAAAGAAGGCAAAAAAGAGTTGCCAGAGTACATCTTCTAGAGTTGTTTTTATTCCATGTTTTGCATATGAAAGCAATTCATATTTGACTATTAGATACTATTCCACTGGTGACTGAACCACAGTTTACTCATTCTTCTATGTTCTTTTGGAAATGTTTCTAGGATTTTTATTATAAATAGTGCTGCTATGAACATTCTTACGTATGTCTCCTGGTCTGTTTTGTGAAGAGTTTCTCATTGTCATATCTAAGAGTTGACTTGCTGGAGTACTATCCTAATTTATACTTCTGCCAGCAAAGCATAAGAAATACTATCTTCAATTCCTGTAATGTTAGACATCTTCGTTTTTGACAATCAAGTGGTGAAAATGTTTTTTTTTGTTCCATTTCCCTGTTCACTAATGAAGATGACAATCTATACATACATTTATCAATATGTGATTTTTTCCTCTTCTTTAGAATGACTGTTCATATCTTTAATTAGGTTGCCTTTTTAACAAATATTGTTTTATATGTTCTTAATTCTGTTTTTTAGCATTTGTTGTAAATATCTTATACCTTAGTTTTTAAGTCTTTAAATTAATAGTTCTTAATTTAAAATAAATTTACATATTATTTATTTTAGAGTTAGCACTCCTTTCTGTCATGTTTAAGAAATACCTCCTTACCACAAAGCCAGAGAGATAGTTTTCGCTAACAGTTTTAAACTTTTGTTTCTGACATAGTCATCCCTCAGTATTTGCAGGGAATTGGTTCCATGACCCCCTTGGATACCAAAATCCAAGGATGCTCAAGACCTTTATATAAAATGAAGTAGTACACTCGGTCTTCTTTATCTGTGGGTTCTGCATCGGTGGATAAGAGGGCCAACTGTATAAGTAATTGATTCATCTGGAATTTTTTTTGTGTGTATATAAGGTAGGGATACAATTTCATTTTTTCCCTTATTTATTTTCAGCCTCACTTATAATAGATCCTTCTTCACTGATGTGGTAGACCATCTCAGTTATGTATCAAATTCCATATATGCTTATGTCTGCTTTATTGCATTGTTCAGTTTGTCTATGCCTAAAGTAGTACTACAGTGTCTCGATTACTATAGCTTTAGAAGAAGACCCAAATCTTAGCAGGGTAATTCCCCCTCCGTGCTCTTCTTCAAAAATGTTTAGCTATTCTTGGTCTTTGCATATCCGTATAATTTAAAAATTAGTTTCTCAGTTCCAGTTAGAAAATACCCTGTTAGGATTCAGACTGGAATTGCATTGTGGGTAGAGATGAGTCTGGGGAGAATTGACAGCTTTATAATATTAAGTATTGCCATCCATGAAGACTGTATATCTTTCTTTAATTTTTTTTCAGTTTTAGATTTTTCCCACAGTTTATAAACATCTTTTGTTAGAGTTATTCATCAGTATTTGATCTTATTGTAAATGATGTCTTATTTTTGCCTTCTAGATGATTCTTGCTTGTATTTAGAGATGCAGTTGATTTTTGTATTTTGATCATATGTCTAGCCACTGTGCTAAATTCTATATGCACTGTTCTGTGTGTAAGTATGAAGGAAGGAGTGTGCACAGAATGGGAAGCACAATAGAGGTAACTCAATCCATTTTCTTGAAAAAATCCTTCTGAGGTAAGACTTTTAAAAACATTTTTAAATACTAAAAGGAAGACAAGCTGACAAAAATTCAAATTATGGAGAAGCACGTAAAGGAAAGGGACTCTGTATTATATAATTCAGTCTATGGAAATAATTATTTACAGTGTATCCTTCTAACGCTTATTCTTTTTCTCTCCCTTACTACACCTTTTGTGTATATATGGGTTGTTAGTAAACTGGGATAACAATTTACAGATTATTTTATTTCAAATAGCTATTTGGACTGTTAAAATGTCAAACTGATGTGCATTTTTATTATGATTCAAAACTGTAATCCATTGCCTTATTCAAAAGCACTCTAGTTTAAGGATCATAAGTTTTACTATGATCCATAATATGATTCATCATAAGTCTTAAATCACCTACTCTAGTTTCTACTTATCCTATAAAAAGGGAAAATGCTTTGGACAACTGCATCAATCTTGTCTGAGCTGATATATTAGACACAGCTCACCACAATATTATGAATCATTTTATTCCAAGGCTAGACGTTTTTTTGATGCTATGTTCAGAGAGTCACCTTGCCAAAAATAACATAAAGAGAATTATCTTAATTCCAGCCTCAGCCTTTACTGAACATGCCTTCTGGTGCTAATAGTTGCCATGCATTTACTTCTCATCCGATTTGTATCTACCATAACTAAACTTCTTCATGGTTGCCTACTAGCTTTTCCTTTTCATTAATATTCCCTCTTTTCAAAACTAGATTTATCTCACTAAAGCATTTCTATTTTCTACTATCTTGTATTTCATATCTGTATTTTTCTTGCTTCACTCTTCTTTTAATCTGGTTTGATTTTTTTGATACTGCTTTGCTTATGATCATCTGATATAATCTAGTCTGAGTTTGTTTTTGTTCAAACTGGATGCAATTTTTAAAGATGTTTAAAAATGAAAAGCACTAAATTGTATTATTTTAATTGCTCCAAATTACCATGATAATGAATTCTCTCAAATTGGTTTTCAAATATAAAACATTAAAAATATTAATTGTGGAATGATATTCAAATTTTTTTCTGCATTGAGGCACAGAGATAGGAAGATTGTAATTCTTCTTTTTCATAAGAGATTTAAAAAAAATTACCTATGTTTTTATCTAAAAATATATGTAGACTTTTATTGCAAATGACACTGTTTCCTTTTTCCTGGCAAATGTCAAGAAGTGCATAGAGAAATTTAGAGAAAGACGAGTTATTTATTCATGTGAGACGTTTTAGTTTGTTTTGGTGATATTTTTCAATTCCTGATGTATGAGAGGCTTGAATGATTTTCTATGACTTTTCTGATCAGATAATAACCAATTAAATACAGCAGTCAAAAGTTCAGCTCACGTTAGATGCTTTCAGTGGTCATAATAGCACTTCCTCTAATTTTAGAGAGCTCAAATCAATACATTATTTCTTTTATGAGTACTAATTTGATATATATTTACCACTGTATTTTTCTCTTCCTTTTTCAGAAATAGATATTAATTTACTCTTTGATTAATATATAAATTTTTAATTTTTGAATGTTTATTATACAGTACCAGTTATTAAATTTTCATGACTTTGCTCATGAATATAGGGCATAAATCATTTAGCAATTCATTGTTTTTCTTTTTTGATTGAACAGTATGCATTTATTAAAATAACTGTGCCAGCAGGAAAATACAAAAAGCAGAACAAAATCATATGCCTACCTATCATTTTAATCTTGTAAAAATTTGTATTCATAGAGACAAAGACTAGAATATGAAAATAATTATTTCAAGTTCAATTATGGGTGTTTTTCCCTCTGTTCTTTTATTATAATTAAAAAATGTAATCATAATAGTGCTATTTCAGGACCTTAAAGCTAATTGAGTTATTTTACAAGTGTGAGAAGCTAAACCTGAATTTTATCGTTTAGTAAAAATCAAACTGTCCACATTTTTAAGATGCTGTGTTTTCTTTCTTTCTTTTTTTTTTTTTGGGGGGGGGGACTGATTCTTTTCATTTATTATTTTTATTTTTTTAAACATCTTTATTGGAGTATAATTGCTTTACGATGGTGTGTTAGTTTCTGCTTTATAACAAAGTGAATCAGTTATACATATACATATGTTCCCATATCTCTTCCCTCTTGCGTCTCCCTCCCTCCCACCCTCCCTATCCCACCCCTCTAGGTGGTCACAAAGCACAGAGCTGATCTCCCTGTGCTATGTGGCTGCCTCCCACTAGCTATCTATTTTATGTTTGGTAGTGTATATATGTCCATGCCACTCCCCCACTTTGTCACAGCTTACCCTTCCCCCTCCCCATATCCTCAAGTCCATTCTCTAGTAAGTCTGTGTCTTTATTCCCATCCTGCTCCTAGGTTCTTCATTACCTTTTTTTTTTTCTTCTTAGATTCCATTTAAATGTGTTACCGTACGGTATTTGATTTTCTCTTTCTGACTTACTTCACTCTGTATGACAGACTCTAGGTCCATCCACCTCACTACAAATGACTCAATTTCGTTTCTTTTTATGGCTGAGTAATATTGCATTGTATATATGTGCCACATCTTCTTTATCCATTCATCTGCTGATGGACACTTAGGTTGCTTCCATGTCCTGGCTATTATAAATAGAGCTTCAATGAACATTTTGGTACATGAGTTTTGAATTATGGTTTTCTCAGGGTATATGCCCAGTAGTGGGATTGCTGGGTCGTATAGTAGTCCTATTTTTAGTTTTTTAAGGAACCTCCATACTGTTCTCCATAGTGGCTGTATCAATTTACATTCTCACCAACAGTGCAAGAGGGTTCCCTTTTCTCCACACCCTCTCCAGCATTTATTGTTTCTAGATTTTTTGATGATGGCAATTCTGACCGGTGTGAGATGATATCTCATTGTAGTTTTGATTTGCATTTCTCTAATGATTAATGATGTTGAGCATTCTTTCATGTGTTTGTTGGCAATCTGCATATCTCCTTTGGAGAAATGTCTATTTAGGTCTTCTGCCCACTTTTGGATTGGGTTTTTTGTTTTTTTGATATTGAGCTGTATGAACTGCTTGTAAATTTTGGAGATTAATCGTTTGTCAATTGCTTCATTTGCAAATATTTTCTCCCATTCTGAGGGTTGTCTTTTCATCTTGTTTATGGTTTCCTTTGCTGTGCAAAAGCTTTTAAGTTTCATTAGGTCCCATTTGTTTATTTTTGTTTTTATTTCCATTTCTCTAGGAGGTGGGTCAAAAAGGATCTTGCTGTGATTTATGTCATAGAGTGTTCTGCCTATGTTTTCCTCTAAGAGTTTGATAGTGTCTGGCCTTACATTTAGGTCTTTAATCTATTTTGAGTTTATTTTTGTGTATGGTGTCAGGGAGTGTTCTCATTTCATACTTTTACATGTAGCTTTCCAGTTTTCCCAGCACCACTTATTGAAGAGGCTGTCTTTTCTCCACTGTATATTCTTGCCTCCTTTATCAAAGATAAGGTGACCATATGTGCGTGGGTTTTATCTCTGGGCTTTCCCTCCTGTTCCATTGATCTGTATTTCTGTTTTTGTGCCAGTACCATACTGTCTTGATTACTGTAGCTTTGTAATATAATCTGAAGTCAGGGAGCCTGATTCCTCCAGCTCCGTTTTTCTTTCTCAAGATTGCTTTGGCTATTCGGGGTCTTTAGTGTTTCCATACAAATTGTGAAATTTCTTGTTCTAGTTCTGTGAAAAATGCCAGTGGTAGTTTGATAGGGATTGCATTGACTCTGTAGATTGCTTTGGGTAGTAGAGTCATTTTCACAATGTTGATTCTTCCAATCCAAGAACGTGGTATCTCTCTCCATCTATTTGTATCATCTTTAATTTTTTTCATCAGTGTCTTATAATTTTCTGCATACAGGTCTTTTGTCTCCTTAGGTAGGTTTATCCCAGATATTTTATTCTTTTTGTTGCAATGGTAAATGGGAGTGTTTTCTTAATTTCACTTTCAGATTTTTCCTCATTAGTGTATAAGAATGCTAGAGATTTCTGGGCATTAATTTTGTATCCTGCTACGTTACCAATTACATTGATTAGTTCTAGTATTTTTCTGGTAGCATCTTTAGGATTCTCTATGTATAGTATCATGTCATCTGCAAACAGTGACAGCTTTACTTCTTCTTTTCCGATTTGTATTCCTTTTATTTCTTTTTCTTCTCTGATTGCTGTGGCTAACACTTCCAAAACTATGTTGAATAATAGTGGTGAGAGTGGGCAACCTTGTCTTGTTCCTGATCTTAGTGGAAATGGTTTCAGTTTTTCACCATGGAGAACGATGTTGGCTGTGGTTTGTCATATATGGCCTTTATTATATTGAGGTAATTTCCCTCTATGCCTACTTTCTGGAGGGTTTTTGTCATAAATGGGTGTTGAATTTTGTCGAAAGCTTTCTCTGCATCGATTGAGATGATCATATGGATTTTCTCCTTCAATTTGTTAATATGGTGTATCACATTGATTGATTTGCGTATTTTGAAGAATGCTTGCATTCCTGGGATAAACCCCACTTGATCATGGTGTATGATCCTTTTAATGTGCTGTTGGATTCTGTTTGCTAGTATTTTGTTGAGGATTTTTGCATCTGTGTTCATCAGTGATATTGGCCTGTGGTTTTCTTTCTTTGTGACATCTTTGTCTGGTTTTGGTATCAGGGTGGTGGTGGCTTCGTAGTATGAGTTTGGGAGTGTTCCTCCCTCTGCTATATTTTGGAAGAGTTTGAGAAGGATAGGTGTTAGCTCTTCTCTAAATGTTTGATAGAACTTGCCTGTGAAGCCATGTGATCCTGGGCTTTTGTTTGTTGGAAGATTTTTAATCACAGTTTCAATTTCAGTGCTTGTGATTGGTCTGTTCATATTTTTTATTTCTTCCTGGTTCAGTCTCGGAAGGTTGTGCATTTCTAAGAATTTGTCCATTTCTTCCAGGTTGTCATTTTATTGGCATATAGTTGCTTGTAGTAACCTCTCATGATCCTTTGTATTTCTGCAGTGTCAGTTGTTACTTCTCCTTTTTCATTTCTAATTCTATTGATTTGAGTCTTCTCCCTTTTTTTCTTGATGAGTCTGGCTAATGGTTTATCAATTTTGTTTATCTTCTCAAAGAACCAGCTTTTAGTTTTATTGATCTTTGCTATCATTTCCTTCATTTGTTTTTCATTTATTTCTGATCTGATCTTTATGATTTCTTTCCTTCTGCTAACTTTGGGGTTTTCTTGTTCTTCTTTCTCTAATTGCTTTAGGTGTAAGGTTAGGTTGTTTATTTGAGATGTTTCTTGTTTCTTAAGGTAGGATTGTATTGCTATAAACTTCCCTCTTAGAACTGCTTTTGCTGCATCCCATAGGTTTTGGGTCATCGTGTTTTCATTGTCATTTGTTTCTAGGTATTTTTTGATTTCCTCTTTGATTTCTTCAGTGATCTCTTGGTTATTAAGTAGTGTATTGTTTAGCCTCCATGTGTTTGTATTTTTTACAGATTTTTTCCTGTAATTGATATCTAGTCTCATAGTGTTGTGGTCAGAAAAGATACTTGATACGATTTCAGTTTTCTTAAATTTACCAAGGCTTGATTTGTGACCCAGGATATGATCTATCCTGGAGAATGTTCCATGAGCACTTGAAAAGAAAGTGTATTCTGTTGTTTTTGGATGGAATGTCCTATAAATATCAATTAAGTCCATCTTGTTTAATGTATCATTTAAAGCTTGTGTTTCCTTATTTATTTTCATTTTGAATGATCTGTCCACTGGTGAAAGTGGGGTGTCAAATTCCCCTACTATGATTGTGTTACTGTCGATTTCCCCTTTTATGGCTGTTAGTATTCGCCTTATGTATTGAGGTGCTCCTATGTTGGGTGTGTAAATAGTTACAATTGTTATATCTTCTTCTTGGATTGATCCCTTGATCATTATGTAGTGTCCTTCTTTGTGTATTGTAATAGTCTTTGTTTTAAAGTCGATTTTGTCTGATATGAGAATTGCTACTCCAGCTTTCTTTTGATTTCCATTTGCATGGAATATCTTTTCCCATCCTCTCACCTTCAGTCTGTATGTGTCCCTAGGTCTGAAGTGGGTCTCTTGTAGACAGCATATATACAGGTCTTGTATTTGTATCCATTCAGCCAGTCTATGTCTTTTGGTTGGAGCATTTAATCCACTTACATTTAAGGTAATTATCAATACGTATGTTCCTATTACTATTTTCTTAATTGTTTTCTGTTTGTTACTGTAAGTCTTTTCCTTCTCGAGTGTTTCCTGCCTAGAGAAGTTCCTTTAGCATTTGTTGTAAAGCTGGCTTGGTTGTGCTGAATTCTCTTAGCTTTTGCTCGTCTGTAAAGGTTTTAATTTCTCCATCAAATCTGAATGAGATCCTTGCTGAGTAGAGTAATCTTGGTTGTAGGTTTTTCTCCTTCATCACTTTAAATATGTCCTGCCACTCCCTTCTCTCTTGCAGAGTTTCTGCTGAAAGATCAGCTGTTAAGCTTATGGGGATTCCGTTGTGTGTTATTTGTTGTTTTTCCGTTGCTGCTTTTAATATTTTTTCGTTGTATTTAATTTTTGATAGTTTGATTAATATGTGTCTTGGCATGTTTCTCCTTGGATTTATCCTGTATGGGACTCTCTGTGCTTCCTGGACTTGATTAACTACTTCCTTTCCCATATTAGGGAAGTTTTCAACTATAATCTCTTCAAATATTTTCTCAGTCCCTTTCTTTTTCTCTTCTTCTTCTGGGACCCCTATAATTCGAATGTTGGTGTGTTTAATGTTATCCCAGAGGTCTCTGAGACTGTCCTCAGTTCTTTTCATTCTTTTTTTCTTTATTCTGCTCTGCAGTAGTTATTTCCACTATTTTATCTTCCAGGTCACTTATCCGTTCTTCTCCCTCAGTTATTCTGCTATTGATCCCTTCTAGAGAATTTCTAATTTTATTTATTGTGTTGTTCATCATTGTTTGTTTGCTCTTTAGTTCTTCTAGGTCCTTGTCAAACGTTTCTTGTATTTTCTCTATTCTATTTCCAAGATTTGGATCATCGTTACTATCATTATTCTGAATTCTTTTTCAGGTAGATTGCCTATTTCCTCTTCATTTTTTAGGTCTGGTGGGTTTTTGCTTTGCTCCTTCATCTGCAGTGTGTTTTTCTGTCTTCTCATTTTGCTTAACTTACTGTGTTTGGGGTCTTCTTTTCGCAGGCTGCAGGTTCATAGTTCCCATTGTTTTTGGTGTCTCTCCCCAGTGGCTAAGGTTGGTTCAGTGGGTTGTGTAGCCTTCCTGGTGGAGGGGACTAGTGCCTGTGTTCTGGTGGATGAGGCTGGATCTTGTCATTCTGGTTGGCAGGTCCACGTCTGGTGGCGTGTTTTGGGGTGTCTGTGGCCTTATTATGATTTTAGGCAGCCTCTTTTCTAATGGATGGGGTTGTGTTCCTGTCTTGCTAGTTGTTTGGCATAGGGTGTCCAGCACTGTAGCTTGCTGGTCGTTGAGTGAAGCTGGGTCCTGGCGTTGAGATGGAGATCTCTGGGAGATTTTCACCGTTTGATTTTACGTGGAGCTGGGAGGTCTTGTGTGGACCAGTGTCCTGAAGTTGGCTCTCCCACCTCAGAGGCACAGCCCTGATGCCTGGCTGGAGCACCAAGAGCCTTTCATCCACACGGCTCAGAATAAAAGGGAGAAAAAATAGAAAGAAAGAAAGAAAGAAGGTAAAATAAAATAATTAAAATAAAAAATAATAAATAATTATTAAGAAAAAAATTTTAAAAAGTAAAAAAAACCAAAAAAAAAAAACAACAACAAAAACACGGACAGACAGAACCCTAGGATAAATGGTAAAAGCAAAGCTGTACAGACAACATCACAAACAGAAGCATAGAGATACACACTCACAAAAAGAGAAAAAGGGGAAAAAAAAAATATATCTTTGCTTCCAAAGTCCACCTCCTCAATTTGGGATGATTTGTTGTCTATTAAGGTATTCCACAGATGCACAGTACATCAAGTTGATTGTGGAGATTTAATCCACTGCTCCTGAGGCTGCTGGGAGAAATTTCCCTTTCTCTTCTTTGTTCGCACAGCTTCTTGGTTTCAGCTTTGGATTTGGACCCGCCTCTGCATGTAGGTCGCCTGAGGGTGTCTGTTCTTCACTCAGACAGGACGGGGTTAAAGGAGCAGCTGATTCGGGGGCTCTGGCTCAGTCAGGCCGGGGGGAGGAAGGGGTACGGATGCGGGGCGAGCCTGCGGCGGCAGAGGCCAGCGTGATGTTGCACCAGCCTGAGGCGCGCCGTATGTTCTCCGGGGAAGTTGTCCCTGGGTCATGGGACCCTGGCAGTGGCGCGCTGCACAGGCTCCTGGGAAGGGAGGTGTGGAGAGTGACCTGTGCTTGCACACAGGCTTCTTGGTGGCGGCAGCAGCAGCCTTAGCGTCTCATGCCTGTCTCTGGGGTCCGCGCTGATAGCTGTGGCTCGCTCCCGTCTCTGGAGCTCCTTTAAGCGGCGCTCTTAATGCCCTCTCCTCATGCACCAGGAAACAAAGAGGCAAGAAAATGTCTCTTGCCTCTTTGGCAGCTCCAGACTTTTTCCCGGACTCCGTCCCAGGTAGCTGTGGCGTCCTAGCCCCTTCAGGCTGTGTTAACGCAGCCAACCCCAGTTCTCTCCCTGGGATCCGACCTCTGAAGCCCAAGCCTCAACTCCCAGACTCCGCTCGCCCCGGCGGGTGAGCAGACAAACCTCTCGGGCTGGTGAGTGCTGGTCGGCCTGATCCTCTGTGTGGGAATCTCTCCGCTTTTCCCTCCGCACCCCTGTTGCTGCACTCTCCTCCATGGCTCCGAACCTTCCCACTCCGCCACCCGCAGTCTCTGCCCGCGAAGGGGCTTCCTAGTGTGTGGAAACCTTTCCTCCTTCACGGCTCCCTCCCACTGGTGCAGGTCCCATCCCTATTCTTTTGTCTCTGTTTTTTCTTTTTTCTTTTGTCCTACCCAGGTACGTGGGGAGTTTCTTGCCTTTTTGGAGGTCTGAGGTCTTCTGCCAGTTTTCAGTAGGTGTTCTGTAGGAGCTGTTCCACATGTAGATGTATTTCTGATGTATTTGTGGGGAGGAAGGTGATCTCCGCATTTTACTCTTCCGCCATCTTGAAGCTCCCCCAACCACAGTTCATTCTTTTAAACTTTAATTATATAGCATGTTTGATAGATAATGCTCCTTTATTTTTATCATAGTCAAGGTCTAACCATATTAAAAATATAATATGCCTTTATTTTTTCCTACTTCTTATAAATTAAATATGAGGTTTTGAAAGACTTTAATGTCAGAAAATTTTTTCATATGAATTAATATATCGGCTTTTTCTGAGCAAGAGGTTTCAGTCAGGTATTACCTCAATCATATTGTCCTAACTTGGTGGCTTAAAACGATGCTGCCTCTTACACTTAGAGCTATGTGCAATTGCTGTGCTTCTGACTGTGCTTCTGGCTGCAAGTCTGTGAATCAGTTAGGGAAGCTCTGGTCCAAATGCCTTTTGGTTCCCAAAATGCAGGGAAGTGGCTACCTGGGGCCATCTTTTCTGTTTTGTTTTGTTTTTTGTTAGCGGTGGTGGTGGAAAGGGTGAGTGGAAATATCTTAAGCCCTGGGCTTGAAACTGGTACTCTGTCACTTCTGCCTACATTCCAATGGCCAAAGCAAGTCATGTGACTTAGTCCAATATCAATGAAATGGGAAAATGTACTCTTTCCATGGAAGTTTAGGATAAGAAGTAACATTTGCTGAACATCATGGAATTTACCACACTGCCTTTCTACTGTTAATTAATAGCTACATTATTTACAATAAATGTAATGGTATGCTTTTGTGACCAAATAAAAGTTTACATTTAGAAAAAAATATCCAATTATATAATTCACAAAGAATACTTTTATTTTCATTTCTTTGTGTTGATACTTGGAACAAATGTTTTGCTTTTCCTGAAATCATGTTCACCAGGATTTTCTCACTAAAATGTATGCTATATATTTTTAACCTCAAACAGCCTGAATTTACAACCTGATCTGTGAGCTTTGTGCAGAGATTAAAGTTGTCATGAAAATAAGATAAAACTGTCAGCGCTTTGTAAACATTGTGTGAAAAGAATTAGTTTTCTAATGTTTTATAGGTCATGTAACTTCAGTTTTGGTCTGTGATATCATATTATTTGCTGGGGAAATTATAGACTCAATCACATATACATTATATATACATTACTTATTCAGTGCAAGTCCTAAACAGTTTTGTGTTGATAAAGTATTTCATCATCTTGTAATTTTAGTGTGAATTCAGTCATATGTGACAGTATCACCAGTTCTCCCCCTGTCCAAATCCTAAAATTTATACAATATTGATGTGTAAAAAAGAACAGTGTTTCTTTCTTTTTTCCATTCTCAATGATAGGATGCATTACTATTTGAAAGTGGAAAATGATAGTGTTTAATAGGATTGTGTCAAAAAGACCTTTCTTCTCTGTTCATCTTTTAATTGTTGGTATTTCTCATGGCTTTCTTTTGGAACTTCTCTTCTTTATAAATTCTCTGAGTAATATAACTACCTCCCATGGCTTCAATAAATATCTGTCCATATCCTGATGACTCTATTATGTACAGCTCATATCTCCTTCATAAGTTCAAAACTCTGTATTTACAAAATCCATATTAATCATCACATATGAATATATTATAAACAACTCAAACTCAACATATTAAAAACCGTTTATTTTATTTCTTGGTCAACCATACTCTTCCTCTTGTAATTCTGTTTGGTTAATGGCATTGCTGCTCACATTGTCTCTTAACCAGGAAACTTCACTGGCCCAGGAATGAATAGCCAGGTCACACCTGAACTTTGAGAACGGAGTATCTGCTTTCCCTATTATCAGGATTTATTAACCTAACCACTCTGTGATTTAGTTAATTTCATCATACTTCAAATATCCTTATTTATCAGCTAGGAAGCCCCTCTGTCTTTCTTAATCTTTTTGTTCTAGGTAACTATTGATGGTTACAAGCTAACTCACAACTTAATGGCTCAAAACTGTAATGTATTACTATTGCTTAGGTTCCTATAGGTTGATGGACTTAGCTGGGCAGTTTGTCCTTGGACACTCTCATGCAGTTCCAGTCAGATTTTGAATTGGAGTCACCTGAAAGATTGACTTGGCTGGACATCCAAAGTGGCTCAATCACGTGGTTGGCAGTGGATGTTCAGCTGGAGCGGTTAAGCAGAGCACCTACCTGTTGCCTCTCTGAGTAACTTGGACTTCTCACAGTATGGTAGTTGCTGTATTATATTGATCAAAGCAGTCATAAAATGGTGGAAAAATAAACTCTGCTCCTCAATGGGGACAAGATCACTTTGTAGAAGAGCATAGGCCATGGGAGATAGTTCTGCAGCCATCTTCGGACAATACAATCTTCCAGACTTACAAATCTTAGGCTCCAGTTCAGTTTACCGAAAGCTTAGTTGTTGAAAGATCGATTCACCAAATGATATGTATTTTATTTTAACACATTCACCAATTTACCTAAGACCTATTTATTTAAATTATCTTCAAAGTTTATAGTAATATTTAAGGGGCCCTTGGCAGGCTTTGGAAATCCAGGGTTCAAGAGCCTTCAGTCTCTTCCAGTGACCCTCAATCTTACCTTTTTATGCCCTCCTCTACTCTCTTCACTGGCCTCCCTCTCTACTTTTTCTTCATCTCCCATCTTTTCTGCTCATTTCTTTTGTTTCTCAGGCTGCAGTTTGTCCTTCTCTGCAGCTGTAGCTGCAGCTGCAGCTGCAGCTCAAGCTTGTGTTCAGTGTTGATTGTATTTTCCATCCTTCTCCCAGCAGCTACTCATTTGTTTTTCAACATGGCACTCCTACAGTACTTATCACATTGGTTATTTATATTATTTACCTTTTAATGTCCCTTCCTAGGCTGAGCAACTAGAGGTCAAAGACAGTGTCTTGTTCATCTTTATAGCTCCATTACCAGGCTTGACTCCGAGTAGGCCATCAATAAATGTTTGCCTATTGAATTACTTATGATTCAAAGCATCTTGATAGCTTTTAGTGCAGGTCCAGATACAAGAAGATGAAATTTAACAGCAGTAAATACAAATTTCATTATTTAGGCTCGAATGGTTTGCTTTAGTGCGTTTGAGAATGACTCTGCTTGTTGGCAATTCATGTGAAAAAAATTCTCATGGGATTTTGGCAAATACAATTTCAATATTAGTCATGCATTAAAAAATATAATACAATGTTAGGCGTGATGAAGACCCTAGAAATAACTTCATTTAAGGAAATATAAAAGGGAGTGAAAACAGGTGTCTTGGAGAAGACTTGAGAAAATATAATTTTTTCAAGCAATTGATAAGAAAGCATGTGGAGATTCTGCCAGCTGCTGAGTATGTCTATTCTAATTATGCCTTTTGGAACTTGGGGGAATACTACAGAATAGGTTCAGGAACCCACTGAGTCCACTGTGAGACCTTATCTGAAATGCCATTGATCGCCTGATCTCCATAAGCCCCTACTCCGGCTGGTGGACCACAGTGATATTTTGGATCCCCTGGAGTTCGTGTCAGTTCAGAGCCACTTTGTCCAGTAGTCCCTGAAAGGTCTGATTATGTTCTTTTTGCCAAAGTACAGTTACTTTGGTAAAAGGCTATAAGTCCCCGTTGGGGAAGGCTGGGAGAAAGATTAACAGTATACATTTCTGGCATCCACTTCATTTAAGAGATTCTGAGTCTGTAACCTGGCTAATCTGGGAATTAACTGAGGCGCCATGACTCTGTTTTTATGATTCAAGTTAGCCATTTGTTCACTTGACCTAAGAACTTTTCTCCTTATACAGAACAAGTAAGAATTTAGTGGGCTTTCTATCTATTTCAGTCTTAGCACCACAATGATCAATTAGCCACCGCCACCGGTTTGTGCAAATCAGGTTATTCTGATTGTGGCTTTGACTCTGCCGTCCATAATGGTAACCATGCCCACCTTACCCTTGACAGTTGAGTGCTGCCATTGGCCATGCTACCCTGGGATCCAGTTACTCCCATTGCATTTAGGTTTCTTGTTACAGTGACTGTAGTTCCCACTGTAAAATCTGGCTTACAGAGGAGAGTGATCCTAGAGCTCTTCAAGGATTCCAGGGCTCCCCTCACAAATTTATTCCTTATAGCTGTGGTGAAAGGTATGTCTTCTTGACCCTCCCAGTATGGTTGAATAGATCTAAAATTGTAAGTCCACTCTCACATTCCAATCTCCCTAAGCCTCTGAATCCCTTCCTCTACGTTAAACCAAAGAAAGTCTGGCATTTCTAACTTGCTTATCGTGGGCAACTTTTTGGCCCATGTTTCAGCCAATCAACCAATCAAAATGTTAGAGACCTTTTTGACTCTCCAAGCTGTATTAAATGCAGAATCTCTGCTTAGTGAGTCCATGTCAGCAAATGTAGCCTGATCCAACTTTATGTTCTTTTTACCATTATCCCACACCCTAATATTCATTTCTACACATGTTTCCAGATTTCTGTCTATATTTAGAAAATTCAAGTAGTTCTTTTGGAGTGTAGTACACCTTTTCACTGATCACACTTTGTATTTCACAAGAGCCAATAGCATAGTTCCAGTCTGAATGCCAGCAAGTTCAAGACCCAGGAGAGTCAATGTTTCAGCTCAAGGCTGAAGGCAGGAAAAAACAGACTGAATCAGTGCTGGAAAGAAATGAAGGGTGGACTCTGAAGAGAGGCAAGTTTCAGTCTAGCATTTGGAAAAACTTCTGCAGAGTTATAGTTGTAAAAACACAAAATTTATTTCTTAAGACTAAATTAGTAAATTCACTTTTATAGAAAGTATTCAGAAGATGAAGACATATGCCTGGGATTTTTAGGATGGATGCCTGTGTTCAACTAGTCATTGTTTCCTCTAACAAACATTTTTCCAGTAGTATGTGCAAGGCATACATTATAATGAAAACAATGTGTTTTGCTTCATTATTGCTTTTCATAGGTTTGAGGATTATAGCCTAGAGGATCATATAAAAATGATAATATGATAAGTAATTTAGAGTCAAGAACAGGGGTGGAAGTAATAAGAGCACTTCCTTAGAGGATGAACTAGGTGATCTCTAAGATTCTTTCAAATTCTAAGGGACTCTGGTTCTTAAAAATGATATTGGAATGCAAGTAAATTTGTTTTCTTTAATTCCCTTGGCTCGTTTCTTAATTCCTATAAGTTGACACTTTAAGAAATACTTATTTACTTTTGTAACAAAACACTAATTAGTTATGAAAACACTTATGAATGATGACAGAAGTGTGTTGCATTTATAAAAATACCTAATTCATCTTTTAGGCATAGTTTTTTTTAAAAGTTTTATTTATTTATTTAATTTATTTGATTTGTTTATTATTTTTGGCTGTGTTGCTTCGTTGCTGCGCGGGCTTTCTCTAGTTGCGGCGAGCGGGGGCTACTCTTCGTTGTGACGTGCGGGTGTCTCATTTGCGGTTGTTTCTCTTGTTGTGGAGCACGGGCTTTAGGCGCGTGGGCTTCAGTAGCTGTGGCACATGGTCTCAGTAGTTGTGGCTTGTGGGCTCCAGAGCACAGGCTCAGTAGTTGTGGCGCACGGGCTTAGTTGCTCTGTGGCATGTGGAATCTTCCCGGACCAAGGCTCGAACCCGTGTTCCCTGCTCTGGCAGGCAGATTCTTAACCACTGGGCCACCAGGGAAGCCCTAGGCATACTTCTGGTGCATCTAAGAAGATTCATATGTTTTCTTTTCCAGACAAATAATATTTATGAGACTTAGTCTTTCTTTCAGGTTTAATAATTTAAAAAAAGTTAACTGAAAGAGCAGACCTGGGAGGTGATAACTTAATTACATCAGTTAAAAAATGGAGTATTTCTTTATTATTTAGGAGTCACAGCTGGCCAGTCCAATAAAAGTCTATAAACTAAGATTGGAAATTGCATTCTGTGAAATCAATGATTGGAAATATTAAACTTCCAGGTTAGAATGGTGGCATAATAAAGAGCTGATTTGCCCTTCTCAACCTCTGAATGGAATTCTAAAAAAGATGTAGGAAAGTAAAACCTACATGGGCATTGGAAAAATGGAGGCAAGAGTTTACTACAAGAAGGATAGGAAATGATAATTCCATGTTCTTTAAAACTGATGAAGATGGCTTCAGAAACATGATTTAAAAACTTCATCCTCTGAGCCAAAACGAAGTTTTTCTGTAGAATAGTTGAGAGATTTCTGTGATCATCTCCAAGGCTTTAGCTAAGAGAGAAAGAATCTTAGATCAGGTAGAGGATCAAAATTCTTGAAATTCTTGAAAACTCAAGAATTGTAAGTTATCATATGAAAGGACTTGTGGTGAGTGAAATCGTAAAGTGAAAATATTATCACACAATTAAAGGCACATTTTAGAAATTATTATAAAAAAGGATGATTATATTTTAAAAGGTGAAAATAATAAAAAACATAATCTGGGTCTATATTCCCCAAGTCAGCCAATAGAAAAAAAGAATGGGGTGAGGTGATAAAAGTACTGTAAAACTTCCTCTTATATGCTATGTAGACAGGAGTAACTGTTTCATTTTTTACTTTATACTTAAAGAACATAGACTGGCATGTGTTTCTAAATGTACACCCAGGGCTAGTTTTTGCCTCTTTGGAGAGTTTTAGACCGTTGAGTTTTTTATTTTGTCCTACTTGAGTTGTCCACTTTTTAGTTTTCCTTATGGTAACACACTCTTTCCTATACCTACTGTCTCCTTTGGAACCCCATTTTACTTGGTGCTGGTTACTGAAAATTCATGAACACAGATATTCCAGCAGTATGCTACTGTATATTCCTTTACTATGTTACATATTTATTCTCAACAATAGCCCAGAAGAGTTTGGGTAATAAAAGAATATTACAATGTGGGAGGGGAAAACTAAACCTGTATGCTAAATATGACTGTTCTATGGGAAAGCACACAGGAATGACTCTTTATAGTGGCTTTCCATTGGTCTAGGCTACTTCCTTACCTCAGTCTTCTTTGCTCAGATCTGGGCCTCCCTGACAAGAAGAGAATCTCATATTGATTTTTCAAATGTTTTCAAATATAGTAACTACAAAATTACTAGAAATTTGGAAATAAAATAACCAGGCAAATATAAATCAAGAAAACAGGAGTTGTAAATTTAATTTCAGGCAAAATACAATTCATGGCCAAAATGTCATACAGGATATACAAAGATATTTAATATAGTTGTGAACATATTTGCAGCCAACAATATATTCTTAATATAAATAAAACAGGAACTGACAGAACTACAGAAATAAGTAAATAAGCCAATAACAAATATAGGTGGAGATTTTAACATATTCCTTTGAAAATTAGTAAGAAAGAAATAAGTAAAACTGTTCGAATAATACAGGTAGGATACTTTTGCTTTTACATAAATTTATGCCCAGCAAGAAGATGAAATTCTTTCCAAGCACACACATGAGATATTTATAAAAATTGACAGTAATCTAGTTCGCAAAGAAAGGTTCAATAAATTCCCCGAATCAGTTTCATGGAGAGTGTACTGTTTTACCAAGCCCACTGCTGCTGAACTACCCTGGCTTGAAAAAGGAGCTGAGAAGAAGAGTTATGAAATTCTTAGAAGAGTGAGGCACAGCTCAGTCAGATATACTTAGGATCTGTGTACTTTCTGTTATATGTGTTATAATTCAGTAAGCATTTATTTAAAGAAATAGAGGTCACCTAAATTTAAAAAGAGTAAAATTAAATCCCATGGGAGCTTTGGATGGAATTACATTAAACCTTGCAAATAATTTGGAAAAGATAAACATCTTTAAAAAATTAGCATTTAATTTTATTTTGAAAAAGTCAATATTTTGACTAAAAATAGCTATTATAAAATGTAGTGTATAGAAGCGATCTAGAATGCCATTCTTGGTAATCATGTAACTTGATTATTTTGAGTTTTCTTGATATTGTATCATTTAAAAGCTGTTTTGGTTAATGCAGTTGTTTAGATAGATCGTGGTACAGATGAGTTCAATGTAGCTTGCATTGATCCATCTGAACTCTTATAAATTATATAAATGGCAAGTCAATATTTGCATTTTATTTACCTAATAAATTTGAGTAAAATTGCTAAGAGACTCTACACTTTGTGTCTAAAGACAATACTTATTTTTATATTTTCTGCCTATCTTACATGGAGTAATGTCGATTTTATTGTCAAGCAGATAACAGCCCATACCTTTATTTTGCATATTTTACTACTGTATACTTGAAGGACATTGAAAATTCTATTTGAAAAATGTTGTAGTAGGCATATTTGTTCCATGAGGCTTGTTTATTTCTCTACAGAGAAAACATTTTTTTTTTACATCTTTATTGGAGTATAATTGCTTTACAATGTAGTGTTAGTTTCTGCTGTATAACAAAGTGAATCAGCTGTATGTATACATATATCCCCATATCCCCTCCCTCTTGCGCTTACCTCCCACCCTCCCTATCCCACCCCTCTAGGTGGTCACAAAGCACCGAGCTGATCTACCTGTGCTATGCAGCTGCTTCCCACTAGCTATCTATTTTACATTTGGTAGTGTATATGTGTCAGTGCTACTCTCTCACTTCGTCCCAGCTTCCCTTTCCCTCTTCCCCTACCGTGTGTGTCCTCAAGTGCATTCTGTACGTCTGCATCTTTATTCCTGTCCTGCCCCTAGGTTCATCAGAACCATTTTTTTTTTTAATTCCATATATATGTGTTAGCATACGGTATTTGTTTTTCTCTTTCTGACTTACTTCACTCTGTATGACAGACTCTAGGTCCATCCACCTACAGAGAGAACATTTTTGGAAATGAGATTAGAACTCAACTATGCTTGTTTTAGTAACAATACCAGAAACAACAGCATAGCTTTTATAGATTAGGTAAGGAAATGAATCAATTCCTTATCTATGTCACTTTTGAGAGTATAATTTTTTATGAATTCAGAAATATATTCCTGATAATAGTAAATTCCTATTAATCATAATAGTTTATGCATCATTTAGGGGATAATTACACATTATTTATAGCTTTTTTTGGGTCAACTTCGATTTGCAATTTCAGATAACGTAAATGTCTTAATTTTTAAATGCAAAGAATGTGACCTATGTCCTTTAATATATTTCCTGACATTGAAAATGTTCATGGTCTTTTTTTTTAAAAACCTTTTATTATAAAACAAAATACAGATACAGAAAATTTTCTATACAGAAGCTACAAAACATTACTGTTGATATATTACTAGTCAGTGGAAAGAGTCCATGTTGTAAAGAGGACTATTTTCTCCAAATTATCTGTAGAGTCAGTGTTATCCCAATAAAAATCTCATGGTCTGTTCCTTACAAATATCTATTTACACTTATAGTAGCAAGATTGTGAAGCGCTGTTATTACCAAGAGAGATAGTAGTTGATCCAGATGATAGGATAAATATAAGTAATACAATTTTAATAATAAGCTTATCTGGTTTATTGTTATTTAAACAACTTTAAATCACCCTGATCTGCACATTTTTTTCTTCTTAAGATTAAATTCTCTTTTCAAAATATGTGACTAGAATTTGTATTGTGCATTGTTGTATCGCATTCATGAACTGAAGGAATAATATTAATTCAATTTCTCTTAATTTTTTACATCTCTTACAAATAGCTGCTGATATGAAATTGTTTGCTTTAGTCTTTGCTTAGAGTTTTCTGGTGTTGATTATTTAATTGATTTATGATAAGTATACATGGTGCTTTTCATCTTTTCTAGTGAGAGAGGTACAAGAAAATCACCTTGAAATTACTGAAGTCACTCTTCCTCTATTGTCTGAAGAAAGGGGTCATAATATAAACATATCATGTATATCAGCCTTATGCCAGGCTCAATCCTCATGGAAGGGATTGGAATTCTGGGTCCTTGAGGTTGCTATCACCAGAATCAGTCTAGACCCAACACTGCTCTGGGGCGGCTGCCTGCACTAGGACAGAGCTGCATCAGTGAAATGAGAGTTTAGCGTTAAAGATAATTCCCTTAGCATATGCTCAGGGGACCATGGTGCTCTGCACAGGGATAGAGTCTTCTGAAAAAAGTCAGAGGAAAGGAATGTCATTATCATTAGGACCTTCCTTCTCTCAAATTCCCTAAATCTCTCATGTCTTACTAAATATAACCTGAAAATATCATCTTCTTGAACTTTTCTCTTTTTTATTATTTTCTTCAATTGTTACTGAACTTCCTAAAAAGTGAAATTTGCAAAGCAGATGCTTAAACTCAGGCTTGTTAATTATGTCAAATGAATTTTTAATGTCAGTTAATTTTGCACTTAACCTGTTTTAAATTTGTTTTGAGGAAATAAGTATCTGCTTTTCTATTATGTTTTATCTTAAAAAACTTAAATTGGAATTTTGATGACATATTTAAAGATGACTTGCTTCTAATTCAGGAATATTTAATATAGTATTTTAATGCAAAAACAGGTGTGTTTTGATGAGTGATCAGAAAAGAAGTGGGACATGGCTTCAAAGCTTTGGTCCAAACGTCAATATTCCAGCCAACCAGAAGATGTCACTATTGTGTATACAATGTTTAAAAGAAGGAAAAAAAAACAAACAAACAAACAAAAAAAAAACCCAATAACTTTTCTATAGTCCCATTGTGCCTGTCCTAATCTTGGTAAATTTCCTCTGGAGCTCTTTGAAAGAAAACACTGGGGTGAAATACTGTCTTCAAGCTGACAGGCACCGAAAAATTACTACCTTCATTGGACAGGCAGGCCAGCCAGTCACACTCCTACATCTTTTCATCTGGATAAGAGAAATTAAAGTACATTGGCAGAAAAATTCCACCTCAATTAATAATTTTGTATGGGGCAAACTGGGGATTAATAACCACGCACCAGATCTGTTTTACCTCTAGCAAAAGAGTGTGTCCATCATAAGTAATTTAGCACACATTAATTAATAAAAATCAAACTGTTTTGCAGATGCCTGTGATTAAAATAATAGTTCATTTAAAACAGAGAAAATAAGCTGCCAAATATACATTTCTTTGGATTAACTTTGGATTAATGGATGTCACTAAGAGAATACATTTTTAAACAATACATTAGTCTGTTAAATTAGAGGTTTTTTTTTTTAAAGAAAATGATGTTGACATTCCTGTACATGGTGTTATGAGAGACATTACAAAAGAAGTTTACTTCAGTTCTTTCACGGTTATTTTCCGGTTTAGGCAAGGAACCAAGATTGGTGGGGTAGCTTCTCTGTGGGTGAAGAACTTTCCTGGACATATTTACTCCAGGAGCAAACAGTGAGGGAAGGCAGGAAGACATGAACTGGACCCCAGTAGCCTGAAAGGCTTAGCAGGGTGATGTGGTCTGAACAGCTGGACTTATTTCGGGTCGCTGGTGGGTTTGACAGGCAGGATATCAGAAGGAAGGCAGCTAGGCAACATCAGGAATGTTTCCCACTGAGTTATTTATTTATTTATTTTCATGAAATGTTTTGTTATCTTACCCTTCTCTTCATTTAGCACCCAATTGAAGTCTACCTTTAATACATATATTTACGCATTGAGAGATAGTGACTTATGCGTTGAGACATAGTGACTGATGTTTCTGAAATTAGAAAGTATTCCTTTTTCTGGTTTAGGTAGTGAAAGCTACTCGCTAAAAAAAAAAATCTTTTTAAAAAATAAGGATAGCAAACTCTAATTTGTATTTAGCCTGTGCTTACTATATATCAGGCATTATTACAAGTCCTTTGCATGCAGTACCTCCTCAATAAATCTGTGAGATAGGTTCTACTATTATTGAAACCCAGAGAGGGTCAGCAAACTATCCAACGTTGCTATAGGCTAAAGAGAGGCAGCGCTGGCATTCAAACCCTGACAGTGTAGCGTTAGAGACCAGTTTTAACCCCACTATTCTATATTGCTTCTCTGAAATATATGTAATACACCATTTAGCTGAGGTTATCTCTTTTGTAAAATCTGTTGTTGCAATTTTTTGCTGAGAGCAAGTGGGTAAAAGATTTCATGATCCACCCTAACCTACCAACGTAGATGAAAGGAATTGATCCTATTAAAACCTAGGCACTGATTTCATTTTTTTATTCATTTTAACCTATCTTAATATTTAGAAGAGCCAGAGAACATTTAATCTTACTTCAGTGAATAATTTTTTATTCATAAAACAGATGGTCATTTTTAGTGAAGGATCATTAGAACCCAGAGGTCTTTGAACTGTGATCTCATTATTTAAGAAGGGAAAGAATTGGAGCTATTTACTTTTCTAGCTTTGTGAACAACAGTGCCCATTTGAAAGTCTGCGATTAGGGTGAATATTTTAGCCCTAGAGAATTGCAAAATTTATTGACCCATGTACTACTACAGTGTATGACCTGGGACCTAACATAACAAATAGACACTTTATCAGTTTAAGGCTGAACTTAAAACAGTGTGCATTCTAACATGTATTTCTACAAAGAACTTTTTTTTTTTTGATGTGGACCATTTTTAAAGTCTTTATTGAATTTGTTACAATATTGCTTCTGTTTTATGTTTTGGTTTTTTTTTTTTTTTTTTTTGGCCCCGAGGCATGTGGGATCTTAGCTCCCTGACCAGGGATCGAGCCCACACCCCCTGCATTGGAAGGCGAAGTCTTAACCACTGGACTGCCAGGGAAGTCCCTCTACACAGAATTTTTATTGTAAAAGAGAAGAGAAACACTTTAAGATAAATATCTGTGCTAATTTTTATATGGTTTGTTGACTCTAACAAGAATTTGAGAATCTTTTGAGATTTCTTAATTGAGATTAGAGTTGATGAATTATTTATTGCCTTAAGGCCAAAGGGATGCCGTAGAGTTTGTACTGACAAATAAAATAGAGATTTCCATATTATAAACTCACTAGGCAGTTCACTTGAGCCATTTATTTTTACTTTTATTGAGATATTATTGACATGTAACATTGTGGAAGTTTAAGCCTACAACGTGTTGATGTGATACATTTATAAATTGCAGTATATTACCAGGGGAGTGTTGGCCAACACCTCTATCATGTTATAATTATCATTTCATTTTTGTGATGAAAACATTTAAGAAGTATATAATGCATCTTTGAAGTATATAATGCAGTATTGACTAAAATCACTAGGCTGTACATTAGATATCCAGAACTTATTTATCTTCTAGTTGCAAGTCTGTTTCTCTAACATGTCCCCAGTTCCCCAGGCCCCCTACCCCTGGTAGCCACCATTCTCTCTTGGTTTCTATGAGTTTGGCTTTTTTTTAGACTGAGTTTGGCTTATTTTAGATTCCACAGATACAGCTGACCCTTGAGCAACGCAGGGGTTAAGAACGACGACCCTCTGCTCAGTGAGATTTTTGTATATAACTTACTCTACCCTTTGTATAAGAGGTTCCTCATTATCTGTGGCTCCACATCTATGGATTCAACCAACCTGGGTGGTGAAATACTCTAGTATTTTCTATTGAAAAAAATCTTTATGTAAGTGGACCTGCACAGTTCAAACCCGTGTTGTTCAAGGGCCAACTGTAGGTGATATCATATAGTAATTGTCTTTCTCTGTCTCATACCTCACTTAGCATAAAGCCCCTAAGGTTCATTCATCTTGTTGCAAACAGCAGCGTTTCTTTCTTTCTTATGGCTGAATAATATTACACGTGTGTGTGTGTGTGTGTTTGTGTTATTTCACATCTACTTTATCCATTCATTTGTGGATGAACACTTAGGTTGTTTCCACATCTTGGCTATTGTGAATAATGCTGCAGTAAGCATGGGAGTGCAGATATCTTTTCCATACCTTGTTTTTATTTCCTTTGGATATATACCCAGAGTGGGATTGCCGAATCATATGGTAGTTCTATTTTTAATTTTTTGAGCAACTTTCATACTATTTTCCATAGTGACTGAACCAATTTATTTTCCCATCAACAGTGCACAAGGGTTTCTTTTTCTCCACATCCTTGCCAACACTTGTTATCTCTTGTCTTCCTGATGATAGCCATTCTAACAAGTGTGAGGCAATATCACATTGTGGCTTTGATTTGCAGTTCCTTGATGATTAGTGATGTTGTGTGCACTGATCAGTAGCTCAGCAGGCAGAGTAAAGGACTGTAGACTGGACATGTTTGAGCCATTTGTTTTAGTCATGTATAACGCCTGGGAGGAGGGCAGGAAAATCCCTTCAGAATGCCTTAGTTCTTATGAAATTTATACAATGAGGGAGTGATGCCATTTTGCATAAATAGATCAGTGTAACAAATATTTATTAGTCATTTTACTATCAAGTCAAATAACTTAATGAGGGTTATATGTGACAGGAAAAGTCCTGCTCTTTTATAAACTGAAATAAGGGAGCAGGGATTGTGCCTATTTCTATCTTGTAAATTTACTGAGTATATAATTCCTCTTATTATTCCCTACTGTCTTTAGTAGATAATCCTGGCTATAGAGTCTGGTTTCTTATTGAACTTTTGGTCTAGTTAGGGAAACAAGTCATAAGCTCTATATTTGTATATCTATGAGTTATATAGACAATCAGATCCATATGCATTCAGGGATGAGGGAGAGATTGCTGTAGACTGCGGAGACCAGAGAAGACTTAATGCGTGATGTGGAGCCTTAGCTGGGCCTTGCAAAATTGATAAGGTTTAGAAAGAAGAAATGCCCGAAGGTGCCTTCCAGACAGAGGCAAATGTAGAAAGGCAGGGCTGAGTAGGGAATAGTGTTACATGAGTATGCTTAAGTCAGAAGTTCCTGGAAGATGACTTTTGGTTGACTTAACACAAACCAATTTCTATTGGTAGAAATTCCTTAGAATACACATAATGCCTGGTAATCAAGGTCCAGGATTGCCTTGGGTTGAAGAATTTCATATTAATTCCAATTCAATATGACTGAAGGGAAAAAATTCTCTTTTTATTTCATTCTCCTACAGGTGAAGAATATATATTTCCTATCAATTAAATTATGCTGGTATTTAATTTTATGTGTGTGCTCAATAGTATATAGCTCCAGTATTCTGGGATTAAATTTGTGATAAAATTTGCTCTGAAATAGAATCCACTGGAACGATCATGGCTTAGGAATTGATAAGGCTAATGCTCTTTCCTCTGTATTGAGGATATTGTTTGAACAGTGTCTTACTGGAACTGGAGGAAATATTAAAGTACAAAGTGTGAAGATATTTATGGGGTTTTAGTGAAAAATGGGATTTATTAACCTAATGCTCTTTCTTTTTTTTTAATAAATTTATTTATTTTATTTATTTATTTTTGGCTGCATTGGGTCTTCATTGCTGCATGCGGGCTTTTCTCTAGTTGGTGGCTAGCGGGGGCTACTCTTCACTGTAGAGCGTGGGCTTCTCATTGCCGTGGCTTCTGTTGTTGCGGAGCACGGGCTCTAGGCGCGCAGGCTTCAGTAGTCATGGTGCGTGGGCTCAGTAGCTCCGCGGCATGTGGGATCTTCCTGGACCAGGGATCAAACCTGTGTCCCCTGCATTGGCAGGTGGATTCTTAACCACTGCACCACCAGGGAAGCCCTCTAATGTTCTTTTTTAAATACTATAATGACAAAATAACATTATCCTCTGAATGAGGGAGTACTCGATACAAAAATAGAGTTAATCTAAGAAGTAGAAAAAAAGTTTTCAACTCTAACTTGAAATTTGATATTTATCTTTCTGTCATAGGGAACAGTTCCAAGTTTATTTCATAATTACGTAATTAGAACATATATGGTGGAAATAATTTTGATAAATAACAACATTGTGCTTGTTACATTCAGTGCACATACTAATAATATGTAACAACTAAAATTTGAGAGCAGCTGATAGATTGAAATGATTTTAAAATAGGTGAATATATTACAATAAATTTTTTTGTCAAAATAATTGCAAGAATAGAGAACGGATCTTTTGTGATGGAGTAAAAAGATTTCTTCTGTATCTCAAAAGCAGACTTTAACAAACTATTAGTCTCTGATAGAATTCAATAAAATTTAATTATTTAGATGCTTAGATGAGAGCTGGGATGAAGGTTACGAAAACATATTTTGAGAAATTGGGTGACTTATTGCAATTTAGGTATGATTACAAGCAAGCATGATTTTAAGTATATTTTTCTTAGCTAAACGTTGGTAAAAATTTAAATATTTGAAGACTTTTATCAATATTGAGTCAGGGAGTTATTCTTAAAATCATATGTAGCTTTAAGGTAGTTGCTGTGATAAGTCACAGAACCAATTCTGTCAAGTTATACTCTGCTTAGGACATTATGATGGCCATTAAACATTAGCAGCTCTGGCACTTACAGGAAGTATCCTTTCGTGTTTCAGGGATGTTACAGTCCTTGATGTTCAACAATCACATGAACAGAGACTTTGACCAGAAATGGAAATCAGATCACCATTTTTTCTTGCTGTGTTGGCAATATATAAAAAAGGTTATCGGGAATCTTGGCATTGTGATAGTATTACAGGTTTACATACACCCTCAGTTTAAATACAGCAGCCATTTCTCTCAAATGTAGCTTATTCAACCCTTTACTGAAATCTCTGTAATTTATTTAATTTGAAATCTCTGTAATTTTTAGGCCTGACCAAATAGTCTTCATCGTTTGAAATTTTTATTTGACCCTACTGAATCTCTTATCCACAACATTCTGATGGTTTTCGCTTTATGGCCTATGGTTCCTATCTGTTCTCATATTTAATTATTTTCCTTAATTACGTGGCTATTTATTTTCTTATGTCTATAGTATATAGGAATTTCAATAAAAGTTATTGAATTTACTTTCTGTCCATAGGTCCCTGGGAAAACAAAAACATATGCACAAGCATACAAACATTTCCTTTCTTTATGAAGTGGTTTACTGAAATTTGACTAAAAATAAAAACTTAAAACCATTTTAATTTTTGTATAAGTTGGCATTTCCTAGGAATTTCCCCAGTATTCAAATAGGAATTGTGAAGCACACATCCCTGAAGGAAATCTCTGTATCCTTGGCCTTTTGTTTCCATGTGGAGGGACTTCATGGAGTATAATGTTCTAGTTTCTATCTCTATCTTCCATTTATTTCTCTGAGAGAGAATGACTCACCTGGTGAGTTTGGGAGGAGGAACTGAGTCACTTTATTCTCCTTCTTTCCCTTCGTCTTGTGTTCTTCAGCCTGAGTGCCGCAGAGTGCTTGAATTTGCGTCTATTTCTGCCTGCTTTTGGGGGGAATCCTGGACAGTCCTGTAGTGCTTTTGCCTGAAGATATGTCTGTCTTATTCAGGGAAAGTATTAAGATTCCTGGCAAAGTTGCAGATCAAACCATATACTCCAACCCATTTCATTAGAAATAAGAGTGACATTTTGTGTGAAATTTGAATCTGTCTCTCAATTATTTTCAAAGCTAGGAAGGGAACAAGCAAATATTATTGATTTGACTTCTTAAATCCCCAACAATCATAGCATACCCTTTTTTGTTTTATTTAACACAATAACCACTTAAGCTCTTATTTTCAACTTACTGGGGGGAATGTCTTGTTCATTCAGTACTTTTCCCCTGGTTCCAAATGATAAATTTAACTTAGTAGAAATAAAGTACTACTAAAAATCTCGAATCTTTTGCCTTGGAAAATGAAGCAATTCCAAAAGAATCACATTTTAGGTTTATCACCAAGTGAACAAAGAATGACTCCTTAAAAGTGATTTAAATCTTTTGGGATGTTATTAATATTTTATTAGTTCAACTCACAAATTGTAGCAAAGACTGTACATGTACTTTTACAAAAAGATTTTGGCCCTTGGAGAAAATGAAAAGTGACTGTGATAATTTAGAATATTTTTCTATGCTTTTATAACTACTTTTATTTATTTATTTTTTCCTGCATTTCTGCCGATATTTATCTTATGGCTGGAGATTTGAGGCATCTCCCTGTGCTGAAAAAAAATGTGTGAGAGAGGTACAATGACCACATATTTCAGTTTTCCGGATGTAGTCCTGGTACATGCTTGTTGTCGCAGTATAATTATTATTTTTTCCATTATTTTTAAAATTTTTTATTGAAATATAGTTGATTTACAATGTTGTATTAGTTTCAGGTGTACAGCAAAGTGCTTCAGATATATATATATCTGGGGCAGAATCCAACTGGCCTGCTCCTTGTCCCATCACACCCCTGGGATGGTTCTTAAAGCAATACTGTATCTAGGATTCAAATTCAGAGCTTTGAGACTGGCTCCTCCATATTCAGGAAGTCTTCCCTCCCCCAACAGCTTTTTTGTGTGTGTGTGTGTTCCAATAAAATTTTATTTATGGACATTGAAATTTGAAGTTCATATAATTTTCACACGTCACAAAATATTATTCTTCTTTTGATTTTTTCAACCACTTAAAAATGTAAAAATCATTCTCAGCTCACAGGCTCAACAAAAACAGGCAAGTGGGCCAGGTTTCATAGTTTGCCCATTCCTATACTATTCCATGAACTTTTTCTTTTTTTTTCAGTTTACACTGGTTGTCACTATTTTTTTTTTTCACAATACTGTGTTAGTTTCTGTTGTACACCAAAGTGAATCAGCCATATGCATACATATATCCCCATATCCCCTCCCTTTTGAGCCTCCCTCCCATCCTCCCTATCCCACCCCTCTAGGTCATCGCAAAGCACTGAGCTCATCTTCCTGTGCTATGCTGCTGCTTCCCACTAGATAACTCTTTTACATTCGGTAGTGTATATATGTCGATGCTACTCTCACTTTGCCCCAGCTTCCCCCTCACACCCTGTGTCCCCAAGTCCATTCTGTATGTCTTCATCTTTATTCCTGCCCTGCAACTAGGTTAACCAGTACCATTTTTTTTTTTTAGAGTCCATATATATGTGTTAGAATAAGGTATTTGCTTTTTTCTTTTTGACTTACTTCACCCCGTATGACAGACTCTAGGTCCGTCCACCTCACTACAAATAACTCGATTTCGTTTCTTTTTATGGCTGAGTAATATTCCATTGTATATATGTGCCACATCTTCTTTATCCATTCATCTGTTGATGGACATTTAGGTTGGTTCCATGTCCTGGCTATTGTAAACAGTGCTGCAATGAACATTGTGGTACATGTCTCTTTTTGAATTATGGTTTTCTCAGGGTATATGCCCAGTAGTGGGATTGCTGGGTCATATGGTAGTTCTATTTTTAGTTTTTTAAGGAACCTCCATACTGTTTTCAATAGTGGTTGTATCAATTTACATTCCCACCAACAGTGCAGGAGGGTTCCCTTTTCACCACACCCTTTCCAGCACTTATTGTTTCTAGATTTTTTGATAATAGCCATTCTGCCCGGCATGAGGTGATACCTCATTGTAGTTTTGATTTGCATTTCTCTAATAATTAGTGATATTGAGCATCTTTTCATGTGCCTCTTGGCCATCTGTATGTCTTCCTTGGTGAAATGTCTATTTAGGTCTTCTGCCCATTTTTTAATTGGATTGTTTGTTTTTTTGATATTGAGCTCCATGAGCTGTTTGTATATTTTGGGGATTAATCCTTTGTCTGTTGTTTCATTTGCAAATATTTTCTCCCATTCTGAGGGTTGTCTTTTTGTCTTGTTTATGGCTTCCTTTGCTGTGCAAAAGCTTTTAAGTTTAATTAAGTCCCATTTGTTTATTTTTGTTTTTATTTCCGTTGCTCTAGGAGGTGGGTCAAAAAATACCTTGCTGTGGTTTATGTCAAAGAGTGTTTTTCCTATGTTTTTCTCTAAGAGTTTTATAATGTCTGGACTTACATTTACGTCTTTAATCCATTTGAAGTTTATTTTTGTGTATGGTGTTAGGTAGTGTTCTAATTTCATTCTTTTACATGTAGCTGTCCAGTTTTCCCAGCACCACTTATTGAAGAGGCTGTCTTTTCTCCATTGTATGTTCTTTCCTCTTTTGTCATAAATTAGGTGACCATATGTGTATGGGTTTATCTCTTGGCATTCTATCCTGTACCATTGATCTATATTTCTGTTTTTGTGCCAGTACCACACTGTCTTGATTACTGTAGCTTTGTGGTATTGTTTGAAGTCAGGGAGCCTGATTCCTCCAACTCCGTTTTTCTTTCTCATGATTGCTTTGGCTATTCGGGTTCTTTTCTGTTTCCATACGAGTTGTAAAATTTTTTGTTCTAATTCTGTGAAGAATATCACTGGTAGTTTGACAGGGATTGCATTGAATCTCTAGACTGTTTTGGGTAGTATAGTCATTTTCACAATGTTGATTCTTCCTATCCAAGAACATGGTATATTTCTCCATCTGTTTATGTCATCTTTGATTTCTTTCACCAGTGTTTTATAGTTTTCTGAGTACAAGTCTTTCGCCTCCCTAGGCAGGTTTATTCCTAGGTATTTCATTCTTTTTGTTGCAGTGGTAAATGGGATTGTTTCCTTAATTTCTCTTTCTGATTTTTCATTGTTGGTGTATAGGAATGCCAGAGATTTCTGTGCATTAATTTTGTATCCTGCAACCTTACCAAATTCATTGATTAGTTCTAGTAGTTTTCTGGTGGCATCTTTAGGATTTTCTATGTATAGTATCATGTCATCTGCAAACAGTGACAGTTTTACTTCTTCTTTTCCAATTTGGATTCCTTTTATTTCTTTTTCTTCTCTGATTGCCGTGGCTAGGACTTCCAAAACTATGTTGAATAAGAGTGGCAAGAGTGGACGTCTTTGTCTTGTTCCTGATCTTAGTGGAAATGGTTTCAGTTTTTTACCATTGAGTATGATGCTTGCTGTGGGTTTGTCATATATGGCCTTTATTATGTTGAGGTATATTCCCTCTATGCCCAATTTCTGGAGAGTTTTTATCATAAATGGGTGTTGAATTTTGTCGAAAGCTTTTTCTGCATCTATTGAGGTGATCATATGGTATTTATTCCTTAATTTGTTAATGTGGTGTATCACATTGATTGATTTGTGTATATTGAAGAATCCTTGCATCCCTGGGATAAATCCCACTTGATCATGGTGTATGATCCTTTTAATGTGCTGTTGGATTCTGTTTGCTCGTATTTTGTTCAGGATTTTTGCATCTATGTTCATCAGTGATACTGTTTTATAATTTTCTTTTTTTGTGATATCTTTTTCTGGATTTGGTATCAGGGTGATGGTGGCTTCATGGAACGAATTTGGGAGTGTTTCTCCCTCTGCAGTTTTTTGGAAGAGTTTGAGAAGGATTGGTGTTAGCTCTTCTTTAAGTGTTTGATAGAATTCGCCTGTGAAGCCATCTGGTCCTGGACTTCTGTTTATTGGAAGATTTTAAATTATGGTTTCAATTCCATTACTTGTGATAGGTCTGTTTATATTTTCTAATTCTTCCTGGTTCAGTCTTGGAAAATTGTACCTTTCCATTTCTTTGTGGTTGTCCATTTTATTGGCATATAGTTGTTTGTAGTAGTCTCTTATAATCCTTAGTATTTCTGCGGTGTCAGTTGTGATTCCTCTTTTTTCAATTCTAAGTTAATTGATTTGCATCCTCTCCCTTTTCTTCCTGATGAGTTTGGCTAAGGGTTTATCAATTTTGTTTATCTTCTCAAAGAACCAGCTTTTAGGTTTATTGATCTTTGCTATTGTTTTCTTCAATTCTATTTCATATATTTCTGCTCTGATTTTTATGATGTGTTTCCTTCTACTGACTTTGGGTTTTCTTTGTTCTTTCTCTAGTTAGTTTAGATGTAGGGCTAGATTGTTTATTTGAGATTTTTCTTGTTTCTTGAGGTGAGATTAAATTGCTATAAACTTCCCTCTTAGAACTGCTTTTGCTGCGTCTCATAGGTTTTGGGTCGTTGTGTTTTCGTTGTCTTTTGTTTCTATGTATTTCTTTATTTCTTCTTTGATTTCTTCAGTGGTCTCTTGGTTATTTAGTAGTGCACTGTTTAGCCTTCATGTATTTGTGTTTTTTACAGTTTTCTTCCTGTAATTGATTTCCAATCTCATATCATTGTGGTTAGAAAAGATGCTTTATACGATTTCAATTTTCTTAAATTTTCTGAGGCTTGATTTGTGACCCAAGATGTGATCTATCCTTGAAAATGTTCTGTGTGCACTTGAGAAGAAAGTGTATTCTGCTACTTTTGGGTGGAACATTCTATAAATATCAATTAAATCTATCTGGTATATTGTGTCATTTAAAGCTTGTGTTTTCTTATTTATTTTCTATTTTCTGTTTGGATGATCTGTCCATTGGTATAAGTGGCTTGTTAAAGTCCCCTACTCTTATTGTGTTACTGTCGATTTCTCCTTTCATGGTTGTTAACATTTGCCTTATGTATTGAGGTGCTTTTATGTGGGGTGCATAAACATTTATAATTGTTATATCTTCTTGGATTGATCCTTTGATCATTATGTAGTGTCCCTCCTTATGTCTTGTAACAGTCTTTATTTTAGAGTCTATTTTATTGATACGAGTATTGTTACTCCAGCTTTCTTTTGATTTCCATTTGCTTGGAATATCTTTTTCCATCCCTTCAACTTCAGTCTGTATATGTTCCTAGGTCTGAAGTGGGTCTCTTGTAGACAGCATATATATGGGTCTTGTTTTTGTATCCATTCAGCCAGTCTGTGTCTTTTGGTTGGGGCATTCAATCCATTTACATTCAAGGTTATTATCGATATGTATGTTCCTATTACCATTTTCTTAGTTATTTTGGGTTTGTTTTTGTGGGTCTTTTTCTTCTCTTGTGTTTCCCGCCTAGAGAAGTTTCTTTAGCATTGTTGTAAATCTGGTTTGGTGGTGCTGAATTCTTTTAGCTTTTGCTTGTATGAAAAACTTTTGATTTCTCCATCGAATCTGAATGAGATCCTTGCTGGGTAGAGTAATGTTGATTGTAGGTTTATCTCTTTCATCGCTTTAAGTACATCCTGCCACTCAGTTCTGGCCTTCAGAGTTTCTGCTGAAAAATCAGCTGATAACCTTATGTGGGTTCCTTTGTACGTTAATTTTTGTTTTTCCCTTGCTGCTTTTAATATTTTCTTTGAATTTAATTTTTTTAGTTTGATTAATATGTGTCTTGGTGTGTTTTTCCTAGGGTTCATCCTGTATGGGACTCTCTGTGTTTCCTGGACTTGGGTGATTATTTCCTTTCCCATGTTAGGGTAGTTTTCGAGTATAATCTCTTCAAATATTTTCTCAGCCCCTTTCTTTTTCTCTTCTTCTTCTGGGACCCCTATAATTTGAATGTTGGTGCATTTAATGTTGTCCTAGAGGTCTCTGAGATTGTCTTCAATTCTTTTCATTCTTTTTTCTTTATTCTGCTCCTCAGCAGTTATTTCCACCATTTTGTCTTCCAGCTCACTTATTCGTTCTTCTGCCTCAGTTATTCTGTTATTGATTCCTTCTAGTGTATTTTTCATTTCAGTTATTGTGTTGTTCATCTCTGTTTGTTTGTTCTTTAGTTCTTCTAGATCTTTTTTAAACATTTCTTGTATTTTCTCAATATGTACTGCATTCTATTTCTGAGATTCTGGATCATCTTTACTATCATTAATCTGAATTCTTTTCCAGGTAGATTGCCTATTTCCTCTTCATTTATTTGGTCTTGTATATTTTTACCTTGCTCCTTCATCTGTGACATATTTTTTTGCCCTCTCATTTTTTCTTTTTTTTTTTTAATGAGTGGGATTGTGTTCCTCTCTTACTGGTTGTTTGGCCTGAGACTTCCAACACTGGAGTCTGTAGGCTGTTGGGTTGAGCTGGGTCTTGGTGCTGAGATGAAGACCTCTGTGAGACCTCACTCTGATGAATATTCCCTGGGGTCTGAGGTTCTCTGTTAGTCCCGTGGTTCCAACACAGAGCTCCCATCGTAGGAGCTTCGGCCTGTCACCCGGCTCGTGAACCAAGATCCCACAAGCCACGTGGGCTGACAAAAGAACAAAAAAGAGAGAACAATAACAAAGTAAAAGTGCTTCCCTGGTGGTGCAGTGGTTAAGAATCCGCCTGCCAATGCAGGGGACACGGGTTCGAGCCCTGGTCTGGGAAGATCCCACATGCCGTGGAGCAACTAAGCCCGTGCACCACAACTATTGAGCCTGCACTCTAGAGCCTGTGAGCCACAACTACTGAAGCCCGAGTGTCTAGAGCCCGTGCTCCACATCAAGAGAAGCCACCGCAATGAGAAGCCTGTGCACCACAACGAAGAGTAGCCCCCGCTCGCTGCAACTAGAGAAAAGCCCGCACGCAGCAACGAAAACCCAACTCAGCCAAAAATAAATAAATAAAATAAATCAATTAAAAAAAAATGACAAAGTAAAAAATAGAATTAGACTAGAAAACTAACAGATATGTTAGAAAGAATATAAAAATAAAAATATAGATGATTCAACAACTGGATGTTACAGCAGTACCACAATAGTACAAAAAAGGAGGAGGGAAAAGGGAAAAAGAAAGGGGGGGGAAAGGCCTTCGCTGTGGAGGGTGGGGCCTAAGCAAGGGAGAGGCTTGGGTGGTGGGCGGAGCCTATGCTTAGGACCCACAGGGCTGGAAAAGGCCCTTGGGGCTGTGGGGGTAGGGGTTAGGCTCAAGGAACAGAAGGGGCCCAGACGTGCCCCCCACACCTGGTCTCAGAGGGCGGGGGACCTCACCTGGGAGCCCCACAGCCTTCCTGGGCTCGAGTGGGTGGGGCAAACACCCTCCTCTCCTCTCCTGCCCCTCCCGCCTACCTCTCCTGATCTCCCTGGCTTCAGGGTCTCCAATCCTGTCTGGCCTGCACTTCTCCTCCTCCCCTCTGTCCCCCCACATCCTAGTGGTTCACTTGGGGGTTCCTCACATCTCCTTGGGTGTCAGCGTTCTTCACCAGCGGCCGGCAGGTGCCCTAGTGTGGGGAGATGCTATCTCGGGGTCTTCCCACACTGCCATCTTGACATCCGCCCTCCTCAGTATAGTTATTAATAACAATTCTCTTCACTCTGAAAATGTCCCATCAGGATGATAAATTATATGATCACCCCAAGAACAAAGTACATAGTTAGTGGTATTTGTGCATGGAATCATTATTTTAGGTGTTTTACTGTTATTTGCTTCATCAATTTACCTTCAGAATTTACCTTCAGAAAAATTTCTATATATTAACTTGAACTGAAATTTAATGTTTTTAGTTTAAATATTAATTTTTAACTTTGTTTTGATTAGGAGTTTATACTTAATTTTGTTAGTATATATTTAAGTGGAAATAATAATAGTACTTGCTGCCTAAGATTACTAGGAGGAATTAGCGCAAGTGTTTGTGCATCCTCTAGGACAGTTTGTAAATTGTCTATGATGGTGAAATTTTTTAATCAATGCAGATTCTGCTTTAGCTGAACCTCACCTGTAAGTCATGCTATTTCAGTGCCTGATTTTTGTGTCCAAAATTGCATTGTATCAAATGACATCTAATGTTATTTGACTTTCAGAGTGTTGGTAAAAATGTCTGACCCTTAAGATGACATGTTCTAGTGTCAAAATAACACAAGTTATCCCATTTCTGCTCTTGTACTCATGTCGAATTTTTAGCCGTTATTAAGAAAAAAATTATGTTTTGCAGTAAGCAATCAAGTCACATGGCATTTTAATACAAGAATTCTTTAAGTTGTTTAATAAACTGTGGCTTTAAACCGACAAGAAAAAAACATGGAATATTGGAGAAATGTGCTACTTTAGTTATTGTACAGTACTGAGAAAAGAATACTGGCAGAAGTTAATGTATAAATGATGTTTTTTAAGAGATGGTCAATTTTCATCTCAATCTCCTTTAAACATTTCACAGTAGTTCAAATAAAAGTTTCGGGAGAATAAATTTATCATGGCATTCCAGATTCAAAAGAATCAACTATATAGTATGCATGTGCATGTGTATGTGTTTACCATATTTTATCATGGATAGATGTTGCTCAAAGGTTCTGTCTTTATATATAATGACTTGAATCAATTCATTAGTAGTAAATGTTTAAAAAAATACATAATAAGAAATTATTTTTAAATGATTGTTTTAATGTTAATGTTTTTTGGTATCCACTGTTAAGTAGAGTAGCCTATCAAAATAATGCTGTAGTGGTTTAAGTTCAAAAAAAAGCTATGATAACACTAATGTTGAATGAAATTCCATTATGCTCAAAATCAAATTCAGTATAATAATATCTATTTATAACTAAACCCATTAATGACAATTTAGCTTCAGAAAAAGTTTAATATGTCAATCTATTGTTCTTTTTTTTTTTTTAAGATTTAATTTTATTTTTATTTTTGGCTGCATTGGATCTTCCTTGCTGCACACGGGCTTTCTCTAGTCAAATGGGGGCTTCTCTTGTTGCGGAGCACCAGCTCTAGGCGTGCGGGCTCACTAGTTGTGGTGCACGGGCTTAGTTCCTCTGCGGCATGTGGGATCTTCGCGGACCGTGGGTTGAACCCGTGTCCCCTGCACTGGCAGGTGGATTCTTATCCATTGCGCCACCAGGGAAGTCCCCAAGCTATTGTTTTTCACTTTAAATATTAATTTTAAAATTTGTTTTTGATTAGCCATGTATAACTTATGTGGATGTATTTAAGTCTCATGTTGATGAAATTATTTGTCCACAAAAGGATTTAATAAATATTATTTTCTTTGAAAAAATTTTATTATATTATGGATGTTTGATAAACTTCCCTGAAAGACATGAGATGGCCTCTTAATAGAACTGAAATATATGGATTAGAGTAGGGACAGTACAGTATAGACAGTAGAGGCTTCCAGATGTAGGCCTTCCAATTTGAGTTTATGTTTTTTGGCTTCTTTTATTGTTATTTTTAGAGGGGTGGGCTCAATTCATATCATAAGATGTACTATACTTAAACCAGTTTCTGTAGACTCAGGTGGCAATTTTTGGCTTGAATTAAAATGTCTGTCAAATTTACCAAGGATATTGTGTTTTTTTTAAAAAAAGATGTCAGTTGCTCCTTATATTTTGTGCTTCTAATCTTCAGGCTGATGGAGGCATTGTGTATTTTAAAGGTTAAGTGATTCTGGGTGTGATTACTAGGAAAGACATTATACCAATGGTCTATAATCTAAATGAATATCAACTTGCCGAAGTAAAGTTTAAGACGGGTATTTTAGTTCCTTAAGTACTGTTTGGTCATCTCTTTTATGTACTTGCATTACAGTTGTCATCATACAATATATATGATGTGGTAGAACAGAGACTTAAAGAACACTGTTCTCTGATAATTATTGCTTCTTTTAATTCAATATAGCCCCAGGTTACTGACTTGGAATGGGTTTAATGTATAGAATGCCAGTTTGAAGCTCTTTTAGTAAATGCTTAAAAGTTTTTTCATTACTAGATATTGAATCTAAAATTTCTGAATTACCTCCTCTGTTGGGTTTAGAAGGCTGAACTAATTCTCTTAACTGTTGGAATACCATTTTGGTAAATGTTAGTGAAACTTCATAAGATACCTGGTGGTTATTAGATTCTTTATAACCAACAGTGACAACATACTTAACATAACTTTAAGTTTATGATATATGAATGAATATATAATAATTTGAACTAATAAAGTGATGTGAGTTTTACAAAATCCACAAAGATGACATCTAAGAATGTAATTAGTAAGCATGAGTATTGACTGGTAATTTATCATATTTTTTCCAATTATTACATTGTCCTTTGCTTGGACTTGAAAATAAAATTACAAAAAGCAAAAGAAATAGGAGTAGGACTAAAATTCTTGATCTGTCTGTGGGGCAGAAACTTATTGCTGTCTGCTCAGTGTTTACTCTCTCCTTTTTCTTTACTAGTAGAACTCTGGTTGTGTGTCTAACAGAAGTTCAGATCTTCCCATATTCCTCTGCAGCTAGAGATGGATAAAGGCCTAAGGCAGAGATTACCAAACTTTCTTAGTCACTGAGCTCTTGGGCCTCAGTAATTTTTCCACACTGCCCTGAAGCCAAAAGAAACGCCTAACAGTTTTGTTAAGTGGTTCCATCCAAACAACTTAGTAAATATCTATGTTCTAACAAGGTAATACCTATTTGAAAAAATAATACATATAAATTAAAAGAAAAACTATTTTTATTCCGTTCTTGACCAACCAAGATTATATATTAATGGGGGTCTTGTGCCTTGAATGCTACACAACTTTTCAAATTTTGGAATCAGATTGGACCCAGTTGTCTTCATTTCCTGTTCCACATTGATTTTCGTATGGTACTTATATTTTTTAAAATAATAGTATTGTCAAACTCCCAGCTTTTCAAAGATATGTCATTTCAGTATTGCATGATAAATGTTGAAACTGAATTTGCTCAAGTTAGTAGTTCACTCAGTGTCTGATAGATGTTGAATATTACTATGCTTTCCTCAAAAATTTAAAATATCCTGTTATGCCCCAATGAATTTGTTATGATACCATGAAGTAGTTTGGCACATGGTTTGGGAACTATGAGCGCAAGGAAAAATTGTTGAAAGGAACTTCAGGGAACATTTGGAAATAGGCCAAACTCAGCTGGCAGGTACCTTCTGCCCTCCATCCTCCTGCTTCTTCCTGCTTATAATGCAGATACAATGTCTCAAGATGGAGTAGCCGTCATATAATCATGAGAATGAGACCCTAAAGATGACACAACAGTAAGTTAGAAGGAAAGTGAGTCCTAGATAATTCTTCTGTCAGCCCTATGGGTTCTGGATTGCTCACCAATGAACCTTTTGTTACATATGAACCACATTGTGGTACGGTTTCTACTGAATGCAGCTGACTGCAATCGTAACTGACTTTATCTAAATTTTTAGCAAAGCATCAGGTACCAGACTGAACTTGAGGTTTCCATATATATGATTGCCATTTCAAAAGAACAATCAATATTTGAAAGAAAAGAATTTATCTGAAGGCTAAGCAAATTTATTGAGGATGATGCTTTTAATATTCTCCAGGGAAGAAAATGCTCCAACTTTCCCAGTCTTGACAGTGAGTTGGCAAAACTGTGAGGTATTGCTGCAAGAAGATCTGAGTTTAGTAGTTGAGTTTAGGAATGTTTGTTTAGAAACATGCATGTTTAAAAGACAATCTGACTAACCCTATTAACAGCAACCTTTCCAAACTTTTTCTATGGAAGGCATGGCATTGCAAAGACATTGGGCTGTTGCCATTGAAATAAATAAAAATGCCAGTATCCATCCATTTGATATTAGCAACCCTGCTTGTCTTCAGTTTCACTTTATGTCCTCCTTCCATGCTCTCTTGCTGTCACCCAATATGAAAGGTCCAAGGACAAATGCTCTTACTGTTATTTTAAAATGGAACTTTGAGTTTGACTTGCATATTGATTGAAAAAGAATACAATTCATTTGCAGGCAATGGAGAATCTTTTTGGGACTGTGGGTGGTAAAGGAAAAAGAATCAACTATTTCAAACACAAAAACTCTATTCACAGGTTATCAAACTTTTAAACATTAAAGATGTGTGCAGGAGGTCTTAAATTCTTCCTTTTATGACCCTCAATTCCAAAAACCATTTTATATCCTTACCCCTTACCTGCCACTGTCACCTCTCTACTCCCTCTACCTTCAGTCCAGAGAAATAGATGCATATTATTTCATTTACAGGGAACAGGGAAGGAACTTTATTGTACATGTTCAGAAAGTTTTTGGTGTGTGTTGTGTCTTAACTACTTTCCTTTATTTAGACCCTTTTCTCTTTGTCATTGAACTTAAATGGAGAGCAATAATCTTCAAAAATTAAGGAAGGAAATTAATATTTATTGATACCCACCATGCACCAAGTTCTAGAAAGTGCTTTCACTTATATTATTTTACATAATTTTCAGTTACTACAGCTTAAGAATGAGAATAGGCAAGGTGGTATGGTGGAAGGCTTGGAAGTCCATCAGACTGGGTTTGTATCCCAGCTTTTTCATTTAGTAGCTATTCAATCTTGCTCAATACCTCAATGGAGGTACTATTTCCATGTTAAAGATAGAGAAATCGAGTCTCAGGAGGATTTAAGGTTTTTTTTTTTAACATCTTTATTGGAGTATAATTGCTTTACAGTGGTGCGTTAGTTTCTGCTTTATAACAAAGTGAATCAGTTATACATATACATATATCCCCATATCTCTTCCCTTTTGCGTCTCCCTCCCTCCCACCCTCCCTATCCCACCCCTCTAGGTGGTCACAAAGCACCGAGCTGATCTCCCTGTGCTATGCAGCTGCTTCCCACGGATTTAAGGTTTTAATTGTTTATTCTTTAATAGATGAGCCAAAATTTTAAGGAAAATCCCTCAGCTGTCTGAAAGGACTCAAATACTTCATAGAAGCCTGCAGCCTAACACCATCTTTTGTAGTACTAGTTTTCTGTTTTTGTAAGACTTCCAAATGAGCTTTAGAATTCTATTCTTACCATTGAGAGTTGAGACCACTTACATCCACATTACTAAACAATTAGGAGTGAGAACTGAGATTGCCTGTGTCAACATGCCTAAATATTTGTTTCAGGAAATTCTTACCCAGGAAGAGATTGCTCACCTGGGCAAATAGCAAATGTATCAATAGCAGTTTGCTTATGAAGATGTGTTTCATCTTCTTGTGAAAAAAGAGCACAATGCACTCCTCATGTGCCCACCAATCCTAAACTACTATATCATGAACTTTGCCCAATCCAAATTAGTTCCCTGCCTTGAAAGACCAGCCTTAAACCACTTTATCCTAGACCCCCAAACTCTATAAATAGTATTCTCTCTTGTCCTCTTCTTTTTGAGACACTATTGTGACTTTGTTGATGGTGATATTCTCCTTTATTACAGTAGGTCTAAACAATTTAGCTTCGTTTGTTTTCTGGTGGTCTTTCGAGGAGTTGTCGGTCAACAACAACACCATTGACAACTCTGTGTTTTATACTCTGTCATTTGAAAAGTGCTGTGTAGTATAGAATTAACGTTACTCACAGAGAGATCTGGCCTTTGTTCTTGGGAGATGCCTCTAAGCCCTTGGATTGATCTTTGTTAAGAGATCTTTGAGTGTCTTTGTTTACCTGGGATCTTGGGCCACACTGTGTAATCTAACACTATGATTTATGGTATGGGCTTTTGGCCAACAGTGTCAGCTCAACTTCCAGAGGGCCTGCAAACTTAGGGTCAGTCATGTGGGTGGTCAACCATGTCTTATGTGCCTAAACCCCAGTGAGGACTCTGAATACCAAGGCTTGGGTGAACTTCCCTGGTTGGCAATATTCCATGAATACTGTCACACATCATTGCCTGGAGAAGTTAGCACTGTCTACAACTCCACTGGGAGAGGACAGCTGGAAGTTTCAGATGTGGAACTATCTTGGACTCTGTCCCTTGTGCTTCTTCCCTTGGCTGATTTTAATTTGTATCCTTCTACTGTAAGAAACCATAACCATAAATGTAACAGCTTTTGGTGAATTCTCTGAATCTTCCTAGTAGATTATGGAACTTGAAGATGGTCTTGGGAACTTGCAATTGGTGTCAAAAGTAAGTGTTGTTTTGGGGACTGCTGAATTTTGTGTTGGTGTCAAGATGATATTAGTTTTGGGGACTCCTGAACTTTGTAAGCTGGTGACTCAGTAGGAGTATAGCACACTCCAGTTTTAAAAAGACCCTCAGGAATAATTCTAACACTTAACAAATTTCCTTCTTTTCTATGGTAAGAGAAAAGAGTGGAGAAATGTTGAAGAGCAAGGTCATCTAGTTATAGCTTTACTCTCTTAGGATATAAATGAATACATTCTATTTATAGGCTGGAGAGTGTAGAAGAAATCATAATAATATTATTACTCTACATGTTTCTGATTCCCCAATATTTCTATAAGGAATCTTTATTTCACTAATGAGGAAATTGCGGGCTCAGAGAAATGAAGTGCTTTTCCTAGACCCATGAAAATAATAAAGCCTTTACACCTAGGTTTTCTCCTTAAAAATTCAGAGTGGTTTCTTTTAAATGTGTCAGGTCTTATCCAAGTTACCCCCATAGAAACTGCAGGTGCACGTATACTTTTGTGAAATAAGATTCTCTGACACACATTGCTCAGCAACCTCAGCAGTATATCATTGTGGCACAAAAATGTTTGACGCATTCATATGTGTTTTCTTTTGGTAATTTCTCATTTTCCTCATCCTACTCAAGCAGGCAATCAATTTTGTAATTTTTCTACTGGACATTTTCTGGCCGTGTAGGAATAGCAGTTGTATACCAGACTTATTTCCTGGATTTTGTTTCCAAAAGCTTCAGCCCACTGAAGAGAATAGGGTCCAGTGAAAGAGAGCCTACAGAGAGGGATTTCCCACAGATTGCAAAGAATTTCCTTTTCTTCTGGGGATAGGAGGGAAAGATCTGTGGGTTTCATGTACCACAGAAATCTACTCCCTGTTCCCTGGTAATGAACCTCAGATGTGGAAGTCCTCAGAGGGAATGGCCACTAGGTACATCAGGGAAACTGATTTTAGTCCAGGAAATCCTAACTTCATTAAAGACTTGGTACCCAGTGTGAACCACAGAAGTGAGAGAGTGAACAATAGATCTGAAAGGTCCATGTGGGCTGGACTAATGGAAGACTAAGTGATATTCAATATAAACAAATGATGACTAAAGTAGTCTACCCCCCAATATCCTAGTATTGACTAGGACCCCAAGGCCTTAATTCAACCCTAAAGAGGAATCCCAAGAATGGCTGATGTCTGAATTTCATTCCAGCTTGGCAGAATGTAGGCTTGGGGTTAAAAATAAATAAATTTATACAAAAAAGTAAGGAATCATTTAAAAATTTCTTATACACCTAATGTTGTGAACTCAATTCATATATGCTCATCATTCCTTTTCTTCTGTTCCTAATAAGGCTTTATTTAGTATATCTCAGACCATTTGTTTATTTCAGCTTTTGGTAAAAATTTAGGTGCATCTGTTAGGAACATACATTTCTAGATTTCTAACAAATTTAAATGCCTCTGTCTTTTTTAAAAGATAATTTTTTTTAGAGAAGTTTTAGGTTGACAGCAAAATTTGAAAAGAAAGTACAGAGATTTCTCATATCCTTCCTGCCCCTAAACATGCACAGCCTCCCCCATTATCAACATTCCCCTCCCCCCATAGTGGTACATTTCTTACAACTCATGATCCTACATTGACACATCGTAATCACCCAAAGTTTACATTATGATTCACGCTTGGTGATGTACATTCTATGGGTTTGGACAAATGTATAATTACATGTATCCATCATTAAGGTATCATACAGAAAAATATTTTCACTGCCCTAAACATCGTCTGTGCTTCACCCCTTAAGCCCCGATCTTTTTACTGTCTCCATAGCTTTGCCTTTTCCAGAATGTCATATAGTTGGAATCATATGTAGCATTTTCAGATTGGCCTCTTTCACTTAGTTATATACATTTAAGTTTCTTCCATGTTTTTTCATGGCTTATTAGCTCATTTCTTTTTTGCACTGAAGAATAATCCATTGTCTGGATATACCACAGCTTATTTATCCATTCACCTACTGAAGGACATCTTGGTTGCTTCCAAGTTTTGGCAATTATGAATAAAGCTGCTATAAACATCTGTGTGCAGGCTTTGTGTGGACAGAAATTCATTTTCAATTCAATTCAGTTCATTTGGGCAAATACCTTACCTCCTTGCTTAGGTATTTTATTCTTTTTGATGTAGTTGTAAATGGAATTGTTTTCTTAATTTCTCTTTCTGATGCTTTGTTATTAGTGTATAGAAAAGCAACAGATTTTTGTATGTTGATTTTGTATTCTGCAACTTTACCAAATACGTTTATTAATTCTAACAGGTTGTTTTTGGTGGAGTTTTTAGTGTTTTCTCTGTGTAATATCCATCATCTGCAAGTAGTGACAGTTTTACTTTTTCCTTTCCAATTTGGATGTCTTTTATTTTTTCTTGCTTAATTTCTCTGGCTATGACTTCCAGTACTATGTTGAATTAAGGGTGAGAGTCAGCCATCATTTTTTAAAATAAACTTTCTGTCCCTTTCTCCCTCTCATCTTTTCGGACTCCAGTGATACATAGATTGTTTTTCTTAATGGGGTCCTGTAAGTCCCAGGTTCAGTGGTTAGGGATCAGGGCAGACAGCAGTGGTGGCCAGAGCCAGTGGTATACACACACTTAGCTGAGAGGGCCAGCTGCAAGTGCCTCAGTAGGGGTACTGCTGGTTGCAAACACACAAATAATGGTGGGATCTAGTGCAAGCAGCAAAGGCTGGGGTCAAATGCAGGCACACTAGCAGTTGCAGTGGCCCTGGCTGTCAGTGTACACTACCGTGGGTGCTGAGTCTTGCTATGGGTGCATGGCAGTGAATACTGTTGATGGGAGTCAGGCTGGGGGCATTCAGTTGCACAGCTCAGGGAGCTAGCTGCAAGTGAGCCCAGTGGTAAGAGGGAGCTAGCTGCAAGTGAGCCCAGTGGTAAGAGAATGGGTCGAATTGGGCTCACAAGGAGTTGTGAGGACTTTGGCTCTTGGTGAACACGTCTGTGGCTGCAGGATCTTGAAGGCTGTTGACAGGCATCAGGTCAGCACCGTGCAAGTGCACAGCTTGAGAGCCTAGCTCCAAGTGTGCATACAGTGGTGGGGGTCAGAGTGGAGGTCGAGGCTGGTGTCTTGTACTCATGAAGCTGTAGAGGCCTTGTTTGGCTGCTGGTGTGGGTCCTGGGCTCCGGCAGGGGTAAGGTAGGGGAGGGATTGTTGAGGAGTCAGGCAGCTGGCAAACATGAAGACTTGTAGGGTGAAAACTGATAAAGTCTGCAGGAGGTCCACAGGGTCTGTACTGGCCATTGATTTCTTCAGTGATGTAACTGTTGGGGCCCTCTTCAGAACTGGCCGCTGGAAACCATGGTTGCTTCTACTGCATGGCTGATACTGGTAGTCCTGGCTCTTCTTCCTTGTTCTTAACCTTCTCTATACATCTCAGCTTTGTCTCTGGGTGGGGTGAAGCCAAAGCTGTCCCTTCATATAGTGCCCTGAAAGGCTGGGGAAGCTGGTCCTTTGTCTTGCTTTTCCTTTCCCAGGAATGGAAATTCTTTCTAGTTGGGAGTTTCCTCTTGGCTCTGAGGAATGCTGGCTTGGGGAATGGGTTGATGCAGCCAAAATGAAGCTGTTCTTTCTTCCCTTTTTGTGTGGTTATTGTCAAGTTCCTTCTCTGTTGAAGTTTCTTAAGTGGACTTCAGAACTCTCCCAGAGCTGTTTTGTCCATGGATAGCTGTATAATTGTTGATCCTTGTGGAGGGACAGGGGTGAGGGTTTCCTACTTTGCCCTCTTGGTGACCTCACTCTTAAGTAATTTGTTTTTGTTTGCATCCAAATTACTCTCTATTGTTCCCAGTTTCTGTTTCTCTGATTCTGGGACTTCCAAGGTGCTCAGTGGGAGAAATCTACCCATTGTTTTCTAGGCACTCTTCTCTTTTGCCTATGATGAATCTTAGGCTGATTCATCCAACTATCAATCCCTTACATCTCTAATATTCCTGAAATTCCTGAAATTCTGTGGTTGATTGAGGTGAATCCTTGCTGTGTATATATGTGTGTGTGGGTGCACGTGCGCACATGCATGTGTGTGTTTTACAGATAGTAGATAACAGATAAAAATCTTTTTTACTTTTCTTAATTTAATGATAGCTTAGAGGTGGAGGAAATAGTCCTAAGTGGCTTAATTCACTCAAGTATCTTCTTAAAACCACTAAATTGAATTTTGGTCAGGCGAATAGCATCTACAGGATTTAGAAGGTATATAAGTGCTGTGCTGTTCTCAAAGGATTTATTTTTCAATCTTTTAATGATTACTACTTCTTTGATCTACTTCCAAATTTCCTACATGCATCACATACATTTTAAGGTCATAAATTATCTGTATTACTTTAGCATTTTTATTTTGTAGCTTTAAGAAATAATTGTATCAAAATGTTTGGAAACAATTTTCTTGATGTAAACACAGCCTAAATTCATCCCACTTGGGCTACTATTTAATGACTTGGATTTCAGCTAGATTGACTACACTTAAAAGAATGGCCTGTGTAGCCTCTAATGATCCACTGGTAACTTAAAAGTCAAATTAAAGACCTACAAATCCAGTCATCTGTGACAGTGACTTTAATCACCTCTTGGAGGAATTTACTAGGAACCTAAATTTTTCTAGTTCAGAAAAGAACTTTCTTATATCAAATGGAAATCTCAGGTAAAATGTTTGATAGTGAAGAAAGAAAACTTAAGAATGTGTCATGTCTATGTTTTCTCATCAGAAATATGATGAGATATAGTTTTTTTCAATTAGTTTTTAAAGAAAGGATATTCATAAAATGACAAAAAGTAAATGAAATACAGTTTATTCATAATATAAAAGTTTCTTGATAAAAATGATTTTCCATTTTAACCCAAATGGTATGGAATGAGTACGATAAATGATAATGCTAATATAAAATGTGTGTTGAATTTTCTCTTTTATTTTTAAATAAATGAGATTATTTATATGCAAAGCAAAGCTATTATTAGTTATTAAAATGTAAACAAAAAGAACAAAGAGTGTTGCTCATCATCCCCTTGTACAAAAGGTTATGTCCCAACCCACCAACAGTGTGCCCAGAGGGGAATCCAGGATGGAAAAAACAGGATGAAGCATTCTGTGTTTTGGATATTTGGGTACCTAGATAATTAAATTGCATATCTAAGGAAAATTTCAATGACCCCAGATTTGTGCATACATAGAAAAGCATTAAAATCATTAAATTGAGATATCTGTTCTTTGTGACTAGCAGTAATCTTTTTATGCTTGACTACATGTATTTCACAGCCAAAAAATGTATATATATATATTGGCTTCTCCCCTACCTCTTCAGAGCTGTTCCTCAGAGCTGAGAGGCTGTTTCCCGAGCTGTAGTCCTCATTAAGGTCCCCACATAAAACTGAAACTCATTTGACTTACATTGTATGTTTTCTTTCAGTTGACAAGAACAAGAGCTAGTATTTACTGAGTGTTTATTATGTGCCAGGCCCTGTCCCAGGAGTTGTATAAATATTATCTGAGTTAATCCTCACAACATTTCTATGAGGTAGGATTCATCATCATTCCAGTGTTAGGATAAAGAAGTGGAGACCTAGGGACTTCCCTGGCAGTCCAGTGGTTAAGACTTTGCCTTCCAATGCAGGGGGTGTGGGTTCGATCCCTGGTCGGGGAGCTAAGATCCCACATGCCTTGTGGCCAAAACACCAAAACATAAAAAACAGAAGCAATACTGTAACAAATTCAATAAAGACTTTAAAAAAAAAAAAGATAACATCCTAATTTATTTATTTATTTATTTATTTATTTTTCTTTCTTAGAAGTCAGATTTACTGAGATATGATTTATACACAATAACATTCACTCTTTTAAGTATACAGTTCAATGATTTTTGACAAACACATACAGTTGTGTAACCATCACCACAATCAAGATACAGAACATTTCCATCATCCCAGAAAGTTCCCTTGTGTCCCTTTATAGTCAACCCATAACCCTACTCCTAGACCTTGCCATCAGTTATGTTTTACGTCCTATAGTTTTGTCTTTTCGAGTATCACAGAAATGGAATCAGATAGTATGTTTTGTTGTGAACATATATTTTCATCTTTTTTGGTTAAATACCAGGAGTGAGACAGCTGGGTTGTATGGTATAATGTTAATTGTACCAGGAATTCCCAAACTGTTTTCCAGTGTGGTTGTACCATTTTACATTCCCATCAGTACTGTGTGAGAATTCCAGTACTTGGGCTCAGGGCTTTGTTTTCAGCAATTCAAATAGGTGTGTAGTGGTATATCATTTTTTTTTTTTTAACATCTTTATTGGAGTATAATTGCTTTACAATGGTGTGTTAGCTTCTGCTTTATAACAAAGTGAATCAGCTATACATATACATATGTTCCCATATCTCTTCCCTCTTGCATCTCCCTCCCTCCCACCCTCCCTATCCCACCTCTCTAGGTGGTCACAAAGCACCGAGCTGATCTCCCTGTGCTATGCGGCTGCTTCCCACTAGCTATCTATTTTACATTTGGTAGTGTATATATGTCCATGCCACTCTCTCACCCTGTCACATCTTACCCCTCCCCCTCCCCATATCCTCAAGTCCATTCTCTAGTAGGTCTGTGTCTTTATTCCCGTCTTGCCATTAGGTTCTTCATGACCTTTTTTTTTTTCCTTAGATTCCATATATATGTGTTAGCATACTGTATTTGTTTTTCTCTTTCTGACTTACTTCACTCAGTATGACAGACTCTAACTCCATCCACCTCACTACAAATACCTCCGTTTCATTTCTTTTTATGGCTGAGTAATATTCCATTGTATATATGTGCCACATCTTCTTTATCCATTCATCCGATGATGGACACTTAGGTTGCTTCCATGTCCTGGCTATTGTAAATAGAGCTGCAATGAACATTTTGGTACATGACTCTTTTTGAATTATGGTTTTCTCAGGGTATATGCCCAGTAGTGGGATTGCTGGGTCGTATGGTAGTTCTATTTTTAGTTTTTTAAGGAACCTCCATACTGTTCTCCATAGTGGCTGTATCAATTTACATTCCCACCAACAGTGCAAGAGGGTTCCCTTTTCTCCACACCCTCTCCAGCATTTATTGTTTCTAGATTTTTTGATGATGGCCATTCTGACTGGTGTGAGATGATATCTCATTGTAGTTTTGATTTGCATTTCTCTAATGATTAATGATGTTGAGCATTCTTTCATGTGTCTGTTGGCAATCTGTATATCTTCTTTGGAGAAATGTCTATCTAGGTCTTCTGCCCATTTTTGGATTGGGTTGTTTGTTTTTTTGTTATTGAGCTGCATGAGCTGCTTGTATATTTTGGAGATTAATCCTTTGTCAGTTGCTTCATTTGCAAATATTTTCTCCCATTCTGAGGGTTGTCTTTTGGTCTTGTTTATGGTTTCCTTTGCTGTGCAAAAGCTTTTAAGTTTCATTAGGTCCCATTTGTTTATTTGTGTTTTTATTTCCATTTCTCTAGGAGTTGGGTCAAAAAGGATCTTGCTGTGATTTATGTCATAGAGTGTTCTGCCTATGTTTTCCTCTAAGAGTTTGATAGTGTCTGGCCTTACATTTAGGTCTTTAATCCATTTTGAGTTTATTTTTGTGTATGGTGTTAGGGAGTGTTCTAATTTCATTCTTTTACATGTAGCTGTCTAGTTTTCCCAGCACCACTTATTGAAGAGGCTGTCTTTTCTCCACTGTATATGCTTGCCTCCTTTATCAAAGATAAGGCGACCATATGTGCGTGGGTTTATCTCTGGGCTTTCTATCCTGTTCCATTGATCTATGTTTCTGTTTTTGTGCCAGTACCAAACTGTCTTGATTACCGTAGCTTTGTAATATAGTCTGAAATCAGGGAGCCTGATTCCTCCAGCTCCATTTTTCGTTCTCAAGATTGCTTTGGCTATTCGGGGTCTTTAGTGTTTCCATACAAATTGTGAAATTTTTTGTTCTAGTTCTGTGAAAAATGCCAGCGGTAGTTTGATAGGGATTGCATTGACTCTGTAGATTGCTTTGGGTAGTAGAGTCATTTTCACAATGTTGATTCTTCCAATCCAAGAACATGGTATATCTCTCCATCTATTTGTATCATCTTTAATTTCTTTCATCAGTGTCTTACAGTTTTCTGCATACAGGTCTTTTGTCTCCTTAGGTAGGTTTATTCCTAGATGTTTTATTCTTTTTGTTGCAATAGTAAACGGGAGTGTTTTCTTAATTTCGCTTTCAGATTTTTCATCATTAGTGTATAGGAATGCAAGAGATTCCTGTGCATTAATTTTGTATCCTGTTACTTTACCAAATTCATTGATTAGCTCTAGTAACATCCTAATTTAAAAAAAAAAAAGAAATGGAGACTTAGAAAGTTTCACTTTTTTGCTATGTCCCCAAATCAGTAAGTGTTGGAGTATTAGAATCAGACAGCCATACTCTGAAGATCTGTTTTTCAAGAATATTTAATTTTCTTGGTCCTTGGAATACAATGATGGAACTATGTTGTCTTTATCCTCAAGAACAGTACAGTTTGTTTCAATAAAAGATAATTGATAATTGATAATGTCTATTTGAGTATGAGTCTGCCTAAGCAGTTTATGAAGATACAGAAAAGGTAGAGTTTGCACTAAATGTTCTAGAATGAGTAAAATTTTTTCAACTGCTAAAGTGAGGGTTGGCATTCAGGGTGAAGAATTAGTGGGTGATATTCTAAAGGTTTATGAGAGCACTGTATAGCTGAGAAAGAAAAAATAATTGATATTAAAGTTTCGAAGCAGAATGTCTTTTTAAAAAAAAATAAGTCCTGTAGTTTTGACAACTCTCTTTCTCTCTCTCGCTCTGTCTCTCAATTTTACACACACACACACACGTTACCTGAGAAAAGATATGTTTCAGGTTCCTAAATTACTGAGAAATGACACCTCTATTTTTTCCACTGTTTCTACTGAACAAAATAATTTGGTCTTTATTGGACAGCCCTAAAGGGTTAGAGTGTAGACTTCATCCAGCAGAGCAGCTGCAGTTTTCTCCTATTTTCACTTATCTTCATCCTTAACAACACAATTACAAGTAAATGCTGACGCCCAGGCTGTTGCTGACACGGATGTGAGGATAAATATGGCAGCAGCCTGGTAGACTTAAGCATTTAAAACTGTGAATCACCTAAGGTAAGGAATATCCAATTTCAGTGGATTCAGCTAAAAAGCAATAACATTTTCAGTGGAAGACTAAAGTAGCTTTAGTCTGGGAGAAAGTTAAACTGTATTGTCAACAGATTATCTTTTGAAAGTCTATTTCTAGTTGTAAGAAAATGTAAAACTAATAAAAGACTGATATATACTGATTCTTATTTGGAAATCTCACAGGAGCATAGCCTTAGTAATTAGAATAATCATGGAACTATTGTAGATATGCATTTATCTCCAACTACATCCATATAATTAAGATGTTCATGAGCAATTAAAAATTATAATTTGTTTTCTAGTACAAAATAAAAATATTTTGAAAAAAATTCCATATGGATGGGGAGAAGGGAGGCAAAACATTTCTCACGGTCTTACTATCCAGAGAAAATAATGTTAATGCTTGGTGTTTCTTTTCAATATCCTTATAAATGAAGTATGAATATTGCCATATTTCTTTAATTTATTAAAAGTGGGCATAGATTTTTAGGATTGTAACATGAATAACTTGATAATTATGGCACTTTATGACAGAATTCTTTTTTTTTATTGAAGTATAGTTGATTTACAATGTTGTGTTAATTACTGCTGTACAGCAAAGTGATTCAGTTATACATATATATACATTCTTTTTTATATTCTTTTCCATTATGGTTTGTCATAGGATATTGAATATAGTTCCCTGTGCTATACAGTAGGACCTGGTTGTTTATCCATTCTGTATATTAAAGCTTACATCTGCTAACCCCAGCCTCCCACTCTAGCCCTCCCCTCTCCCCCTCCCCCTTGGCAACAACCAGTCTGTTCTCTATGTCCATGATTCTGTTTCTGTCTCATAGATATGTTCATTTGTGTATAACAGAACTCTTTATATATTTCTGCTTTGAGTGGGCTGGTACTCACCATCAAATCCATGGAATTTTGCCCATAAGCCATCAAATTCTATTCCCACTGCAGCTCCCCTTAGATAAATATCAAATGATGTATCCTTTTTTGATATGTAGCAAATACCCACTTGGGCCAATTAGCATTTGGTAGCTGTGAGAAATTTTTGGAAAGCTAAGGTAGTCTGATTATCAGCTGGGGTCTCCCTGCTGCTTCAGAAGTAGGTATGTTGAGCTTGAGCCTCCATTTCAGACCCTTTAGAGGTTCCCAGCCCTCTTCAGCACTTGCGTAAATTCCCTTAGGACTTTCATTCTTCAGTAACCTCTTGCTTTGAGCCTCTGGTTCTGTTGACTTGGTTCAGGTTATAGATTATCTCACCTCCTCTAAAGGTTGGCTCAGACTTGGAATTCATCTCTGTTCTGTGACTTACATCAAGTGAACAAACAAACAAACAAACAAAACTGTTACTCAAGCCATAAGCCTGCCTAAGTTTAGGAGAGAGGTGTGTGACTGAATGAGTTTGGGGGTTTAACATTCTCACAGCATAACCAACTTATAATCAGATATTTCTGTCTTAAAAGTTTTTTGGCTACCTTACAGCAGGGGATTATTAATGGGCATCTCACATCATACAGCACTTTTGCCTCAAACTAGTTTGATAAATTCTTTTCCTCTTGTCATTTTCCTAATTTTTTTTACCTTATCCCCTTTTCCTCTCTTGCCCCAAGTAACCCCAACTTATTCTCAATTTTTGCAGAGGAATAAATTCATGTCTTTCCAGCTCCTAAACTCAAAACACTGCATATGCAAACTCATGAAGAAGCTCAGAAGAATGGTGTCTTTCATTTATACGTAGAAAGAAATGCCATAAATAGCATTATTTTCTTTCCATTACACAAGTTTTTAAAATAAAATAATTCTCATTTTTTTCATAAATTATTGTCAAAACCAAATATCTAGATCTAGCAATTAGAAAATTAATAAGTGCAACTGTTCTTCTTTTTCTTCTTCCTTTTCCTCCTCCACTTCTTTTTCTTCATCTTATTTATTTTACTTTTTGTTATACAAATAATTCTATAAAGATATTTGCATTTTAAGTACTTTTAAAATATTCTGAAATTCAGAGTTTTGAAGTAAAATACAAATAAAATCATGTGAATTTCTTTAAAAATGTAACTACTTGCTCAGTAACTACGACTAGTTAGTGTATCATATACTCAACATTATATGGTGTAATATTAATTTTATAGTTATTTCATTGTTCTTATGGATGAGACAGTTTAATGTGTGATAAAGTTAAGAAGGTACAGATTACAGATCCAGCGGCAAATTTGGGAATTAGGAGCAGAAATACAAAATATTAGCTGTGGTAAAGATAACTAAGATTAGGATAAGGTGGATGAGCACGAGGCCTCTGAATTCCATTATTTTGTTATAATATCTTGCAGAGAATGTTCTTTTTTCACCAGTGGCTTGCACTGTATCAATTTTAGTGCCCTCATTTTAAAACCTATACGTTTACAACTACTCTTGGGGTTCTAAAATAGGAGAGACAGTCAAGAATTCAGAGAAGTTCAAGTGGTTCAGTATGGCTGGAACATAGATTAGGAATATGGCAAGAGTCAAGGTTGAAGCTATGGGCAGGGCCCCGTTAAGGGAGTCAGGTTATGGGGAGGGGGAACTTACATACTTCATTAAAGAATGCATACTCTATTCTGTAGACAATAAGGAACCGTAGAAAAATTTAAGTTGAAAGTGATTTGGTCATTGTATTGGGAGATGTTCTTTATTAATAATGCTATTTATTTGTTGATTGATTTGCCTTACTGGAGAAGAAAGAGCAGTGCCCTTGGCTTGGAATTACACAATACCCCTGGCCTGTCTTTTAACTACTCGGACCTTTGAAAGTGACCATTATTGAGGTACTATTGATAGTTATGACCATGAATAAATTACTACTATTCGTACATGCTTTTTTTGCAGTTTCATTAAAACTTGGTTGTATACTTGTCAACATCTTTCATTACATTTCATTACACTTCTCAGAAGAAAAGCAGATTGAGAGTGACTAATGTAGAGAGTGTAGAGAGGCAAGTAGGAATACCAGCTGGAGATCTCAGTTTTCTTCATGAAGGATGATGTGACCCGAACTAAGGAATCGTTTTTGTGGATGGAAATTTGGGGATGCATATGAAAATGTCAAGTGGTATAATTAATAGAAAATGCTCAGCAATAGGATGTGGAAAATGAAGAAGAGAAGGGGAGGTAGATAGTTACAACTGTTTTTGTGTGTGATTGATTGTACACTGATATGCAGAGAAATCCAAATAAAGGATTAGACATTGGTAGAAAACTGGTGTGAGTGGGTTGGCAAACGTTAGTTTTGAACACATTGAGTGTAAATGTTCTGATTCTCAATGCTTTGTGTTTCAGAACCCTCTACTACTTGCCTTAAATTTATGTTGAATTTTCACTAAAAGAGGAAATTTCATCTTTACAATTTAGCAAAGACAAATGATATCTATGATAATATAAGTAATAATTGCAACAGTCTAAGAATAACCTCCAACTAACCTATGCTTCTCAGTGACAGCTGGAAAGATTTTGGCCCATGCCTTCCAGTCATCCTTTATTCTTATTTTTTACTAGCATTATATTTGTTAAGAAATGAGACCTTATATCTAGTTTAAGGAACTAGGTAAATTTAACAACGTTAAAATTATAAAACTTAATTGTCATTAATTACAACATTCTGTTTTCAAATTATTTTTCATTATGGAAATTCTGAAATATATGCAAAATTAAAGACAATTGCTTAATAAACCCCTTACGCCCAAAACCCAGTCTAAGCAATTATGGCTAATGTTTCATTTAATTTCCACCTACTCCCTCCTTTAACCCTCTGGAACGCTAAAAGCAAAACAGCTTTACTGAATCATAATCATAACCATTTTTAGTGTAAAATTCAGTATCTTTTAGTAAGTTTACAGAGTTGTACAAATATCACCACACCCAGTTGTAGAACATTTTTAATCACACCAAAGAGATTCCTTGTACCCATTTTCCTTTACTCTCTTTCCCACCCTGAGCCCTCTGCAACCACTAACCTGCTTTCCATCTCTATAGATTACAACATTCTTTTATTGGTAATGGGAATGATATTTATTATAGAGCTGTTTTATCTGAGGAAGTTTCTCAAACCATATTTATATAATTTTTGGTAATCTTATGATGTAAGTAGTTATTATCACCATTTTAGAGATGAGGAAACCTAGGATTAATTGATTAACTGATATACTCAAGATCACATCTTGGAGATGGTGAAGAAGTCATTCGATCTAAACCTGACAGAAACCCAGGCTCCTTTTTCTACACACACTGCCTTATAGCTTATGCCATAGTGTTTACAAATATTCATAGTGTTTCATATATTCAATTATCCATCAAGCAATCATTAGCTAAATTTAAGTGTATCAGGCATTGGGGTCTCAAACATAGCTTTGTTTCTATTGTTAAGGAACTCATAGTATATGGAAGAAAATGACAAATATGTGGGGGATATTGACAAATTAGTGTATATATATGTATCTGTGTATCTGTATACATAGTGTATGTGTATGTGTCTGTGTATGTGTATGTATATGTATGTGTGTGTACAGAAGTGATCAATTCTGCCTGGAGATTCACAAATGGCTTCCCATCAGAGATGGTGTTTAAGTTGACACTTCATGAAAGGGTTCACAAGTTGAACGAGGGGTCTAAGGTCATTCCAGTTAACAGGAAAGGCATTGCAAAGACACACTGGTATTATTTTGCCCATCTCTTGTCTCATTTTTTTTCTCCTTTTCCTTCTCATTCATGCTCTTCTTTCCTCTCCCCCTTTCTCTCTGGCATATGCTTTGCTCTTCAATTTCTTTTCTCTCTAGTGCCTTCCTCTAGACTTCTGCAAACCCATAGGTAACTTTGTACAAATTTTTAAAAAAGATGTCCTTTCCTTGAAGTATGCAACCCTGTACCAAGATGCAGGAGACAAGTGAGTAAATCTGGGGTTCATCTCCAGTCACCACTCTCTAGAGGCCCTGGGTAGGGCACATCCTGCACCACCTGATGAGATGAGGTGGCTCTAAACTCCTCTTGTTGCACGTGTCTTCCCTTCCTTTAATCTTTTGAGATATCTTTCTTTTCTCCTCATATTCTTTCTTTTTTCTTCCCTTTCTCATTCTTTTTCTGTTCTGCTGTCTTTTTCTTTTTACCATTACCTCTGCTCTACTGATCATAATATGAAACTGAAGTAGACATTTAGAGATTTTTATTTACTTAACTAAAAATAAATGAGAGTTTCATGCTTTCATTATGTACACGAAAAACACATAAGTAAATGTGCTTTTATATGTGTCCCTGAAAAAAAATCCTTACGATGATTTTCTGTAGGAAAATACTTTCCCTATCTGTATGTTTGATACTACTAAGAATGGCTAGTTGTTTTCTTCCTGACAGAAAATGTGCTGCCATTTGTCGTGAGCTATGGAAAAATCTGTGAACAATAGTGTTGCATCAGTCGAAACACTTTCCTTCAGATTGCTAGAAATCATCGAAATGAAACCTGTAATGCTTTTCAGTAGGCTCTGGCATAACATTTTGTAAGTTAAGGCAGCAATGATATGCTTTGTTGCAAAAGTCGGAATGATCTAGGTAGGACTTTTTAGGCAGTTTGGGTACTAGAATGGGAAAAACTGAGAAATCAGTTACCTGACAGTCAGCAAAAATGAAAAGTATCTCTGTAAGCATGCTGCAGAGGGCAAATTGAAATGATCAAATAATGTATACTCTATCAATAAAAAAATCTACATGAAACTCTGGACATGGGGCAGTGAATAAAAAGTTGGGAAGGAGACTCTGGCAGAGAGTGCAGAAATCCATAAGCAAATGGTTATGTTGGATTTGCAGGTTACAACTTAATTCTGACTGCACATGAGAATTACTTGGAGTACTTTTAAAAAAAAATATCAGCGCCAATGAGATGCCTGAACAAAGTTTGTTTTGTCTTGGTTTATTTTGCTCTCCAAGTGATTCTGGTGATCTCATGAGGGCTGAGAACCACAATATTACACGACTTGCCCACAAAACTCTTTCCTGTCATTTTTTAGTGAGGAGCAAAAACTACTAGATTAACTGCTTTATATCATCTGTTATAAAACTACGGACATTAATGGTGAACCAAACCAAAAAAACTGAAATTTAACTACGATGCACCTCGCCCCGTCTAAGCTTCATTATTTTAAAACCAGAATGGGAGGAAACTGTGGACTCTTTTCTCTGAATCATACTAATACTAATAGAGAATTACTGTTTTCCTTCATTTTGTGGCATTCCAGGAGATGTTGTAAAAATATCAGCTATATGTACCTCTAAAAGTTATTGTTCCTTTAAAGAAACTTAAAAAATCTAGTTATTGAAATGTTGTTTTGAGGAAGTCCATCTGGAGGAATCATGCATGTGAGTTGTGGACGATAAGGGAGAGACCATAACATCAAATTTGTAGTTACTCATGTCGATGTTCATATTAGTTGTCTAATCCCTGCCAGAAGAGGGACGGTCTCTGTCTTGTTCATTGTCAGAGACATGCCTGACTCTGAGCCTGGAAAAGAGTAGGTGTTCTGTAAATGTTTATTGAATGAATAGAATTTACTAGAAGGGAAGGAAGAAGCTGATGGTAGGAAACCTGTTAGAGAAAACATCAAGGGCTGAATATGTCCATGGCTATCGGAGAGGGGAAAACCTTACTTGATGTAACTATCTTGGGTGTCTCATAGAATTAGACCCCAGATTTTGGTGACAGGAGAGGGGCATCACTAGGGTTGGATGAGTATTGGTGAAGGGGTGTATATATTGTTTGGATTATCAGGCTGATGCCTGATCCAACTCTTTGGGTTCCACCTCCTGCAGAAGCAAGAGAAGCTAGGCCCCAGGAACAGGCAGTCACGATCTCAGAGGAATCACTATTATTTCATTATTTTAATGTAGTATTCATTTTAAGGTAGGAAATACCACAAGAGAATGCTCTGGCATAATGAAGAGTGAGAGACTTGGGGGCAAGGGGGAGTTGGAGTTGCTCTTTAAAGCATTGTTTTAAGATGGATAATTTCATTAAATCTTTGTGACTTGGTTGGGATAGATTTGGATAAGCTTCTTCTGTTTTCTCTGAATTCTTACAGTTAAGGGAATACCTGTAACTACACACCACCTAGAGAAATTGTACCTTCATATCTTTCATACATTTCATTTGTATTATGTTATATTAATTGTATTATATCATATATATTACCTTGCAGTTTGATATATATTACCTCTTCTTGTTCAATTCTGTTTTTTTTAAATGGATTTTTCTCTTTTCAGCAACACAGAGTGAGAGGGAACAGGAAGAGCAATGATAGACTTTTGACGAAAGTTACTGAGCAAACACTATCCAAAATCTGATAATATAAATATAGGAAATGAAAAGTAACAGAACAGGAAGACAAAAAACCCCCCACATTTTTATCAGAGGAACCTATCATATTAAACATCAACTTTTCCTTATTTACAGACATAATAATTTTCTGTATTTATAAGAAACAGATTTTCCTGCCAGTTGGGTGATACAAGATACCACTTCAGCTTTTTTCTTTTTATTTTCAAAATTCTGACAAAACTTTTGTAAAAATTTATGAGGGGAATTTCAAAAGAAAGTTATTAAACTGTATTAGACAATCATTTAATAATAGAGAAAAAACTGTCAATGTCAGCAGTTAACGTTAGCCAAGTCAGCCAGCATTATAACTCAATAATTCCAACTTAGGCTAGATATGAAATAGTAGAGACACAAAAGGAAAAGCCACGTGTTTTTGTTGTTGTTGTTGTTGTTTGGGAAGTCTTGCCCTTAATTTGAACTCATTTGACTCAAATATAAAATCTTAGGAAATTCAAGCCAGTAGAAATTCCACTTATTTCTTGGCCAACAAAGTAGCACCGTGAAACAGCTGAAAAACACATTTTCATGTGTTTGTAATTTAATTCTCTTCTACCACCTGCATGTGGCAAACAGTTTCCTCACAGTTGCCAATTATAGCTTTGCCAGCTGCTGAACAAAATGGAGGATAAATTTAACTCCTAAAAAACATTTTGATTCACTAGTTATGCTTACATGTCAGTCATATAGACTGGCTGTCATTCTCATTGGTCATCTAGAATTTGCTACTGCATAAGTGGAGTGGGTACTGTAGGCTCAGGCAGTTGGCACTGTGCTGAGATAATAATTGCTGTTTGAAACTGTTCATCAAAGCTATTTAAACTAAAGGGAAAGGATGGGCAAACCTGTCATAAGTTTCTCTGTGTATCTGATTAGCTGAGACAGTTAAAATAAAGGGAGTGGTTCAGCTGAATAAGTGAATCGACGTTAGAATTCTACATACTTGGATTCGAATTCTGCTTCTTCCTCCTTATTGCAGTGTGACTTAGAAGCAAGTTTTATTATCTTTCTAAGTTACAGTTTCTGTATCTATAATATAGGGATGTATTTCTACGTTAAATATTTATTAAGCCTTTATTATGTACCAGACACGGAATAAGTGCTAGGGTTACAGTGCCCAGCAAAACAGCTATGGTTATTGATTTAATGGAGCTTAGAGCATAGAGAGGGAGATGCATTAAGAATATCCATGAATAAATCTATTATTTCAAATTGGGAAACTGTTGTGAAGGACAGTATTGTGAACTATGAAAGATCATAATATGAGAGCCTAATTTAGATTGAATACTTAGTGAAGTTTTCTCCAAAGAAGTTATGTTTGATTTGAGATTGGAGTAATGAATATAGATACTTTGTAAAATGGTAGGAGCAAGGAGGGAAAAACAAATTCATTTTACTAACAGGAAACAGCATGTGCAAAGGGCCAGCACTTTCAAGGAACTGACTTTAGATAAAAGAGTGATAATGGTGTGACTCGAGGCTAGAGATGGAGATTATAGAGGGACTTGGCCATATAAGAATTTGAAATTTCATCTTAAAAGCAATATGAAAAAAGGTTAAAGCAGAAAAATGATAAAATCAGATTTGTATTTTTAAAAGGTCAGCCCATGTACTGTTTTGAGAATGGACTAGGGAAGGGAGACAGTGTAGATGAAAGGAGAATGGCATAAGCTGGGTGGGTCTAGGTATGGTCCTGGGGAAATATGATGGTAGCTTCTAATAAGGTTGAGATGAAAAGAAAGGATAGAATTCACAGACAGTTAAAGAAAACATCATTAGACTGGTGATTAATAGCGCATAGAGGAAGGGGTGGTAAAGATGAGAGACTTGTCAGTGTTGATTCTTGTTCAGTCTTGAGGAACTGAATATATGGTTGTACCATTCAATGAACAAGGAAACATCGAAGTAAACTAGCTTAGGAGGAAAGAACTTCTGGACATGTTGAGTTTGAGGCAACTTTGATCCATTTGATACATCCAGGAGATCTTCAGATATGTAGATCTGAAGCTGTAGAACAGGTCAAAAATAATGATATAAAATTGGGACTTATCAGTGATTGGATGTTTATTGAAGTCATAGATGTAGATTAGATTGCCTGGGTAGAAAGCACAGTATAGGAAAGTAGAGTATAAGAAGAGAAGAGGGACAATAACTGAGGCTTTAGAGATATCAGTGTAGTCTAGGTAGAACACCAGATGCGGGTGCGGGTAACTGAGAAAGAGTGACTGAAGATTTAGGAGGAATGTGGCATCGTTGGTGAGTATATATTTCACTCAGTAAAAAACACTGCTAAACTGTTTTTGAGAATAGCTGTACCATTTCGCATTTCCTCCAGCAAAATATGTGAGTTCCAGTTTATCCACGATCTTGACAAGCACTGGGTGGTGTCAGTTCTTAGCCTTAAATTTTTTTTCCATATTATTAGGTGTGTCTAGTACTATCTCAGTGTTTTAATTTGCATTTCCCTAATGGCTAATAAGTTTGGGACTTTTTTCCATATGCTTATTAGTTATACATCTTCTGCATGTCGTCTTTGGTGAAGTATTTGTTCAAATATTTTGCCCGCTTAAAAAAAGGGGTTATTTATTTTTTACTGCTGAGTTTTGAGAGTTCTTTATATATTTTGGATATAAGTCCTTTGTTGGATATGTGATTTGCAAAGTATTTTTCCCCACCCTAAATAGCTTTTCCTTCTCTTGTCAATATCTTTTGCAGAAGAAAAGTTTTTTGATCTTGATGATGTCCAGTTTATCGTTTTGTTTTTTATAGAATCATGCTTTTGCTGTTTTATCTAAGAACTCTTTGAAAAGACCATCATTTCTACACTGAATTTTCTTTGTACCTTTGTAAAAAGTAATTATCCATATATGTATGTGTTCATTTCTGGATTCTCTGTTCCATTGATCTATTTGTTGATCTTGATACCACATTGCAGCATTACATTAGATATTGAAATCAGGGGGTGTTAGTCTTTCAATTTTGTTTTTTATCAAGATTGTTTTGCCTATTGTAGGTCTTTTCCATTTCCATATGAATTTTAGAATCAGCTTGACAATTTTTATATAAAAGCCTGCTGGGGTTTTATTTGGAATTGGGCTGAATCTCTAGAACAACTTGGGGAGAAATGGGACTAGATAAGCTTCAGTGAGGGAAGAAATAAAATTCACATTTTGCCTGCAATGGTTATGCCATTGAGTGCTGGTGTTTGGACTGGTGGGCAGAAGAAAATGTGAAGTGGGCTTTGAGAAAACTAATTGTGAAAAGAGGTAAAATATAGGAAAAGTATATTTGACTATCAGGAATGAAAATCTTGGTAGAATCGAATGAGTGATTATTGATTACTGTGGATTCAATACACATGCAAAAGACTTTAGAAAGATACTGAGCAATTTAAATTTGAGAGAAAAGCACACTCTTTTCACATAAAAGGAACATTCAAGACTTAATGGCTGCTCTAATGGATGCAAAGCAGAGTAATTAGTTTAGCTGGGTTGGGGAGAGATTATACCAGAAGAGTTGAACTGAATTTTTGTGCACTATAATTTCTGTCTTAAATAACAGTAACCACTGTGATGCTATCCATTTCCCTAACTCAAATGTCTATAATTAAGCAACTGAATTCACCCATCCCTACTTACTATGAATGTCAGAGTTTTTAAACCTTAATAGCTTTCACAATGCTCCTCAACTGAGCAAAATTTCACAGACTAGAATAAAAATGTCTCAGGGATATCCAGGAGCTAATGAATAGATGACTTGTTTCCTTGTTCTCAATGTGTTTATTAATAGATACAAAGAGAGCTATATTAGGTGATTTTCCTCATAGACCTTAAAGTTCCTGCTTTCTTGGCATATTTATTTCTTTTACTATTTTCGTACTCAATACCATTTGAAATACTTAGAGAAATGCCTTAAGAGGTATGTAATGATGCAGAGACCAAGGAGTAAGGGACTAGTCAAGGAATTAGTATAGGAAGATGCCCATGAGGGTTAGATATACAAACAAAATCCTTTCCTTTTAAAATGAAAGTGTTTCAAAGCAGGCTTTGTTGGCTTATCAACACCTCTCCCTCCTGCAATAGCAAAATAGGAGTTAACATTCCAAATGTTTACGTTATAAAAGTCAGGTAGCTAAGGTCAGCTCTAACCCTGTGGAACACTAATGCTTTGTTTCCCTGCATTTCTCAGGGACACTGTGGTTATGTGTAATAGTTAAAATCAAGGCTTGAGATGAAGTAGAGTCTATACTTTGCAATAATCATCCTCTAAATGTGAGTCATTTTCCTGAAAGGGAGTTTCTAAAGATCTGACATCACCTTATCATCAAGGGTTTAAAATGATGTGGAAAACCTGTAAGCTTGTAGTGTAGATAATTTGATCTTTCTTCCTAGGGAGTGATCTTGTTTGCCATCCACTTAACACATCTGTAATATCTTAGGACAGGGCTTTGAGGTGTTCATTAAGTGTTTGTTGAATATATTGAATGATTGATAGAACTGGGACTAGGATCTCAGTTCCTTAATTACTAGTTCTTTTTTCTAATTACTTGAAAAGTAAAATTTAAGCTCCAACAAATTAGACACAGTAAATAAATTCCCGTACAAGAATCTGGTTTACAAGTGTTTTTTTAAAAAACCTAAGTAACAACCCTACAGCCAACAAACTTACTATCCTTAAGAGTTTGGAAAAGTAGTTAAGATATCCCGCTAAGCCTCCAAGAACTGACAAGTTTCCTTCCTCGTATTTTGAGTTGCTTCTTCATTGACTCACTGTGACGCCAATATTGCATTAGCCTGCTTTACAAAGGAGTAATGGAGAGATTAAGGAGGTTAAAACTTTTGGAGACATATTTGACAATAAAAATATCAAATCTTTCACTAGGCGACCGACAGCATTTGGACCACACACAGATCAAATCTTGAGGGATTTTGAGTCACAAAATTGAATTAAAAGGGCCAAGAAGCAATGTAAAATGAAACTCTGGGTTTCAACACACGTGGGACTTTTTGATATCTAAACATAGCAGTCTCCACTTTTTTTGCAATACAAAAAATTCTAAATGTTGCCATCAAGATAATCTGGGAGTCTCAAATGATAGAATTAGTTATAGCACAGGAGCTCATTAAAGGGAATATATGAAAGAGTTTTCTGAATTTTATTTTAGTCTGTATTTTCACAAATTCTCAAAGGCCTCCAGGGCTATATCTGTCATCACAGTTCTCAAGAGATGAGCAGTCTTTTTTAAAAATATAAGTTGTGGAGAGTTGTTCATATAACAGTGGTGAGTTTCCTGTAGGGGTGTTACATTTACCTTTATAATTTAAAAATATTTTAAATTAAATAAATACATAATCATGGTTTAAAATGTCCAATAATGCTAAACATTATTAAAAATGGTCATGCCTGCCACCTCCCCAACACTATCTTACAGTGTTTTGGTTATTACTTCTGGCATTTACTTCCATGTATCTAACCAATTAAATACTGCATTATTTTGCTATGTCATTTTTGAACATTATTTATTGACTTCCTCCTGCAGTGATTGTAGATTTTACCTCTTTTATGTCCCCCTTTTCTGCTTCTTTAACTGTGTATGGTGATATTAAAATTTTCTGTTAAATCCATAGTCACTCTTTCCATAGTATGATTACGTAAAAAAGGTTAACTGCCAAGCCACGTAGTGTGCCTTGTTTACATTTCTGTTCTTGTACAATGTTTTGTTTTTCAGCTAAGAATCATATTTTTTCTGCTTTGAGAATTACCTAATTTTCTTTTCCTTTTGTTTATATATTTTTCTTTCATTTGCTTAATTTTCTTTCATCTATGACATCTTGGTTCTTTTATCCTCTCCAAGAGCTCGATAAAATGCCTCTCATTACAGTTTTCCACAGAGTCAGTCTTATCAGTTACTGTATCTGCTCCAGTTTTGTTTGTCTTTGGTAAATTGCTCATAAATCTGACACAATTCCAGTCTCCTCAGCTATAGTTGCTTGCTAAGATCTGCAGAAATGCTATTTTGGGAATTCCTTTTTCCTCTCCCCTTGGATCTCTAGTTTTCCAAATTCCATGTCTTTCTCTTCCTTGCTGTATTTCCTCTGGTAGCTTCATGATACTGAATTCATGAGAGGTAAAATTTTGATATGCTTAATGTCAGAAAATGTTTTTTTCTCTACCCTATTTTTTGACTAATAATTTGGATTGATATACACATTAGGTCAGAAATAATTTGGCCCTAGAAATAAGAAAGTCATGTTCCACTGCCTTCTAACCTTCATGTTGGTGTGGCTTTTAGACAGATTGATAATGTTATTTCTCATTCTTTTTGTGTGACCTAATCCTTCTAGGATCATCTCTTTTTTCCTGTTGTTCTCAAATTGTATAAGGATGTGCCTTGGTGTAGATCTTTTTACATCCATTTTGCTGGGCACTGTTCAAAGGAGACTCATTTCCTTCTGTTCTAGGAAATCTTCTTGTAGTTTTTGTTTAAAATTATTTCCTTTCTTCCACCTTCTCTGTTCCTTTTTTCCAGGAGTGCTTCCTCCTCCCAGCTTAATTGAGATATAATTGACATACGTCTTTGTGTAAGTTTAAGGTGTACAACATGATAAATTTGACATATGTATATATTGTGAAATATTACCACAATAGAATTTCTGGAAATTTTTTAATTCACCTTTGGGATTCCTTGTGCCATCCCATAATTCCTTCATTCTTTTCTTTATTTTCTCTCCCATCCTCTTCCCTTCCTCCTCCTCCCCTTCCCTCTTTTCCGCTTGTTCTCTCTCTCTTTCTCTCTCTTGCCTCCGTCCCTTCCTGTCTTCCTCCCTTTCTTCTCTTTCTGACCATCATTTTCTCTCTCAATACACTCTGGGAGATATATTTGACTTTATCATCTAACCTTTCTTTACTCATGAAAAAAAAAAACAAACTTCATCTGCCATATTTTTAATACCTGAGAACTTTATCTTGCTCTATAAATATTCATTCTGATCCTCGTAGTATTTTTTTCTTTAATAGATGCATTGTCATTTTTTATGTCACTGAGAATATTATTCATAGTTTAAAGTTTCTTCTGTTCCCGCCATTGTCTGTGTCATCCGAATTTCTTTGTTTTCTTCTTGTTGATTTGGTATGTATTTCCATATGGAGATTTTGCTTGTATGTTTGGTATTTCTTGTCTTTCCATTCATTTTAGAGTGAGTCACTAAAACACTAGTGGAAGTTATGTATTGGATTGGCCAAAAAGTTCGTTCGGGTTTTTCCTTAAGATCTTATGGAAAAACCTGAACGAACTTTTTGGCTAACCCAGTACACTGGAGGGCATGTTTAAATCATGGGTTTTTCTCGAGGATCATCAGGTAACCAATCAATATTCTTTTTTTTCTAAAACTCTTGACCTTCAAATGTCGGTATATAAAACCAGGGATTGACTAGTTTTTTCTATAAAGGACCAGTACATATTTTAGACATTATGGAGGCTTTACAGTCATCATCACAACTGCAGATGGTCCCCACCTTATGATGTTTAACTTATGATTTTTTGACTTTATGACAGTGTGAAAGTGATATGCATTTAGTAGAACCCATACTTCAAATTTTGAATTTTGATCTTTTCTGGGGCTATGATATGCAATGTGATACTCTTCTGTGATCCTGGGCAGCGGCAGACAGCCACAGCTCCCAGTCAGTCACACGATCATGAGGGTAAGCAATCCATACACTGACAACCATTCTGTACCCATACAACCATTGTTTTTCACTTTCAGTGCAGTATTTAATAAATTACATGAGATGTTCAGCACTTAATTATAAAATAGGCTTTGTGTTAGATGATTTTGCCCAACTGTAGGCTAATGTAAGTTATTCTGAGCACATTTAAGGTAGGCTAGGCTAAGCTATGATGTTCGGTAGGTTAGGTATATTAAATGCATTTTTGACTTGCAATATTTTCAGCTTATGATGGTGTTATTGGGAAGTGACCCATTGTAAGTTGAGGAAGATCTGTACTCAACTCTGCCCTTATAGTGAGTGAAAAAAGCCACAGGCAATATGTAAATGAATGGGTGTGGTTGTGTTCCAATAAAACTTTATTTATAAAAAAAGTAGTGAGCTAAATTTGGCCTGAAGGCTGTAGTTTGCTGATCCTTGTCTGAGAACATTACTTTTAGGGGTTCATTTTCTTTAGAGCTGGTTTCTCCAAATTTTTAGCAGGAGTTGAGGATAAAGCAGGAAATCAGTCTGCTGGTGTTCTAGAGCTGGGTAGGGGAAGGTTGCTGAGGGTTGTATCATTTAATACAGAGATCCTCCCTTAGTGTCTCACCTTTACCCTCTCCTGCTTGATATTCCACAATCCTATGCTCTTGTAGGTAAATTTCTTGATAACAGTGTTTCTCAAACTAATGTGCATGTGAGATACCTGGGGATCTTATGAAAATGCAAGTTCAGATTTATTAGGTTTAAAGTTGGGCTGGAGAGTCTATATTTCTGTTAAGCTTCTGAGTGATGTGGATGCTGCTGGTCCTCATAGAACATTCTGAATAAATAGCAGGGGAATAAATACCACATTTCTTATGGATAGAAGAGAGAAGATAATCTAGTTTTCTCTCTAGAGACTTTCAAATAATCCTTATGTTTCCTGCCCCATTTCTCACTCCTGCCTTCCATGGCTCAGATCCCTGAGTCTTTCCAGTCTTCTGTGGGTAAATTGACTAGCTTTTTGTCAGTGTCCTTCTCTGTAGGAAGCTAGATTTTCAATTCCTGTTCTAAGTCATGTTCAACTTTTTTCATTTATTCTCCAATTTTATGTCTATATTTGGGGTTCCTTTCTTGGTTTTAATTAAGATGGAGTTTGTACTTTGGGCTTTTAAAAAAGCATTTGGAATAATATTTGTGAGGATAAAAAGGAGAACATGTTTGAAATTGAAATTTAATTAGAAAGTAGACCATGATAAAGTATTTTCTTGAATTATGTTGTGGCCATCAGACATAATAACAAATCAAATTTTTATTATATCCAACCTGAAATGGTAAAGGAATTTAAATGTACTTATATAAGTAATTTCTGGAATAATACTTCAAAATGTTTGCTGAGGGACAATCATGATTATTTATTATTTGACGTTGGATTTTGCCAGTTGCTAATTTGTTATTAAAAGGATCCTTGAGAAAAGCTTCATTCCTCCCATTTCTATTGTCTGAATTTATCCCTTGAAATATTTATATTCATAATAAAATGAATTAGAGAAATAAACACCTTTCTGCCATGGAATTACGTATGGCCAGCCTGAAGCAACCTTGGGAAATAGATGAAATTTGTTTTCATTATCCTAATTCCAAACAAAGATAGCATGCCTTGACATATCCCTGAAGTTCCACCTTTGCCTAAAAAGCTTCTACTTTATGACTCAGAGTTTCATGGTCTGTATATTTTCTCTCTATCATTCTTTGGTGTCCTTCCTCATGAATTATGGATTCTGAATCATAATATAATTTACCCGTTTAATAGATTATGGATAGCACATTGTTAATGTAAAATAATGGATCTTTAAATAGTATTTGAGGAGTTATTCTCAAAGTAGGCATATTATTGTTCTGCTAGTCCAGAATTATTATCTGAATGCTTCAAATCATAACACTTAATCTGCTCTAAAGGAGTATTAGATTGAAAGTCATAAAGATTGCCATAAACAATAAGACATTGGATAAGTTACTAAATGTCTCTAAAGTAGGGCATTAGGTTAGATTCATTTTGAAAATATATGCTATTCTAACTTTATGTACTTTTTTTTTTTTAATTTTATTTATTTATTTATTTATTTATGGCTGTGTTGGGTCTTCGTTTCTGTGCGAGGGCTTTCTCCAGTTGCGGCAAGCGGGGGCCACTCTTCATCGCGGTGCGCGGGCCTCTCACTATCGCGGCCTCTCCCGTTGTGGAGCACAGGCTCCAGACGCGCAGGCTCAGCAATTGTGGCTCATGGGCCTAGTTGCTCCGCGGCATGCGGGATCTTCCCAGACCAGGGCTCGAACCCGTGTCCCCTGCATTGGCAGGCGGATTCTCAACCACTGTGCCACCAGGGAAACCCTAACTTTATGTCCTTCTAAACATCATATTATATTAGTCATATGAAGGAGATATAAATAAATAAATAAATAAATAAATTAATTAATTAATTAAAAAAATATATATGTATATGGCTTTTGTACTTGGAAAAACAGAAGCCAAACTGCATTCATATGTAAACTCTTTCTGAGGATTATGTGACTATTGTATATACTAGGTAGGAAATATCTTAAAAATTACATTTTTTATGCAGAAATTTTATAAGAAAGTATTACTAGTTTAAAATATTTTATTTTCATGGACTAAAGCTATGGAGAAGTGAGACTAGTTGCAATATATTTCAAAATATACAGGTGACCAAAATTCCTTTTTATTTCCTCAGATTATCTTTATTATTTCTGCCAATAATAAAATTAATGCATTCTTATAAAAATTCCAACAATATGGATGATTATTTGCAGTGTGGAACCTTTCCTTCCAGAAGTTTTATCCGTATAAAAGATCTATGTATAAATTTGTTTACTTTAATATTAAAGGATAACACCATACATAATATTCTGTAATTTGATTTCATAGTTTTTTGAATTATAGGTAGTAATGAATTCTATAGAGGGCAATAAAATAGTTCACATTATAGAATCTGATTTCATAGCCATATCCATAAAACTCTTGTTAGTTATAGAAATGTTACACCCTAATGAGTAAAAGGAATGGTTTGTCTCTGATCCTCTAATTTATCTCTTATTTTGACAAGCATATTTTAATTTTAATCATTTTTGAATTTGTTTAATAACAAACTACTGAATGTGAATATTTAAAACTTATTAACATTATGAGATCTTACTAAAACTGTGCTGTTTTTGGTGAAATGTATGAATTACAATTTGGTGAAATTATGATACTATGGATTAGTAAAAAATCATTAGATATGTGAGCACTGACAGAATTCTACAATTTGAACAAGGATGTCTCTATATTTTTGTGCAGAGGAACTACTTTTCATTTTACTGAAGACTTGAGCTCTTGAGGGGGATGAGAAATTCAGAGCTGAGAGTGAACAACAAATTATGCTACCTGTGCATCCCCCCATTGATTGGGAATTCCAGGAATCCACAGAGAAAACTGTGAAATTTTCCAGGATATTCTGGTTTCCTGTTTGGGGGCCCATGGGTGGGCAATGGACTGGTGACCAAGCTCCAATCACTTCACCCTTTTCTAGGGATGTTCCTTTTGAAGATTTAGTAGAGTGTGTTTGAAAAGAAGCAAAAGTGTATGTTAAAATTATACCACTTGGAAACATCTGGAAAGTATTTCTGAGTTGCTCTTTTCTCTTACCTTCCCATCCATATCTTCCTCCACCAGACTCCAACCTCAGCAAAGATAAAGGGTAGTATTTACTGGCAACAGATTTCGCGAAGAATTGATGACATGTCTTCATGGCAATTTTCCATGCTAGAAACATAGTGGCTACAGAGTTGATTGTAATATTTGACTTTATGTTACTCTCAATAACTTTTTTCATGATGTTCCTCTGACCAAGTTATAGAATGGAGGGGCTACTTTACCACTTGCAGACATCTCCAAACATTTGCTGATGATTTGTCAGTAGGTCTCTTGGATCCTAATGGCTTCTAGTCCTACACACCAGGCAGTACTTCATGCCAGGAGAGCTATGTATATATATCAACCAAACAGTGGTCCAGGTCAGGGTTGGCAATTATGCAGCAACCATGCTTCCATTCTCAACTCCTGCACCCATGGCAGACATTGCTAATCCACCTTGGCACTCTTTCTCACTGGGCTTAAATGTGACCTCAGAATTCTTTTCCACCAAGTGTTCAAGAATCTAGTCCCAATTTTGTGAAGTTTGTGTATAAAATGAAAATGAATTTGGTCTTAGGTCCAAGCTAAAGAGACAAAATTCAAAAGAAATTAAGATCACCTCCTTTGAGATCAGTCACTTTAGTATTGCCTTCTCTTTCCTGGGTCTGGATTTTATCCTCATGATCTCAGCCTCAGATACTTTGGATTTTAGACTTTATGTGCTTTGCCCTCTTCTTTTTGCTTACTCCACTGATCCAAGCATGCCTCTCTAGCGGAGGAGTACTGTGGTAGTCGTTCACAAATGGTCATTGGTTTGAGTCCTGGCTCTGCCCTTTACAAGCTATGTTATTTAAACCTCTTAAGTCTGGGTTTCCTTCTTTCCAAAATAAGTGCTGTGATACATGATATATAAGGTACTCTGTGTGAAAACATGTTTCAACTTAACATTACATAAATGTTGGGTATGTTTATTATTGATGAGGATTCAATTTCAATATTCAACTAAAAAGTGGAAACCTTGTACATTATGTTGAAAATAGTGAAATTATATTCATTAGAATACTGCGTGCACCTGTTATTGTTGGTCAGGTAGATTAAGTTTGAAATACTTTACCAAAATATGATAGTCTGATCATCTTAAGTGGCATAAAACTATATGAAGACATACTAAAATTGTTCACTAAACTCAGTCGATCCTGGACTTCTGCTAAAATAGCTGCAAATGTTTAAAGAGACTGTCTTCTGATTTCTTAGCTCTAATTGCTCTACCACTATTTAGACAGCACTGCAAATTTAATTCCGGGTGGAAATACTATGCCAGTGTCATTGGAGAAATAGTCTCTCTCTTTTCTTAAATGATAAGTTTGGGAAAGTTACAGTACGTTTTCCTGATACTCACATATCCAAATTCAAAGTTGATTGCTCAGTCAGATTTGCAAGATTTGAATTGTTATTGCAAAAACTCACTTGAATTCATTCCTAGACAAGTTTTGTTATGGAATGCCATATTAAATTAGTCATTCAAAGTAAATGTATTTATATATGGCACAATAAGGATGTCAGTTAATATTTGCTCACATATTTCTAGCTAAAACATATTTCACACAGTCCCTTCTTCCTTGGTGGCCATTTTTATACCTCAAGATCCTATCTCTTGGCTACAGTTAAGTGGACTAGGAATGAGAATTGATGGTAAGAAAAGTACAGCCAATAGATTGGCTTAATAGCAGCCTGTGACTTGTTCTGCTGTAAACAGGTGCATTAGGTCAACCAGATTCTCACCCTTGGGAATTTGAACTGGAAAGCACAAAGTCAGTTAGCAATAGGCATAGCAGCCGAAAGGATGCTTTTAGGTAGTTGCTGCATCGAAGTCATGTACAAACTGAAGTTATGAGGGAGCAAAAACTGGATAAACAGAGGAAACCACATAGCAAAGATGAAAGATGTAGGTAAGGAGAGAGAACAGTGACACTAAGAAAGCTAATTTAGTTATTGATGGAGAGAGAGGTTAGCCAGCCCTTAAAGCTGATTCTGGGCCAGTTCCTGTATTATTACAACAAATTCCCTTTAGTTGAAATAAAGTGGATCTCTTTTCCTTGCCTAACCAATCCATGTGCTAATAAACATACATAATTCAGTTTTGTCTTGCAATCACACTTTGTTCTGATGCTTATTTTGAATACTTCCTTGGTAAGAAATATGCGATAATATGGACATGAAATAAAGTTTTACTAGGATCTATGACTTTTAATACTTCACTGTTACATTAGTGTTTGGTAAATTTATGGTGGCAATCATGCCTGAGAGATTAAAAAGATTGTTTTTGTTTCATTATAAATAAGCTACAGAAAAGTAGCTTGTTTTCTGTAACAAATCTTGAAAGTACAGGGCACCAATTTTTGAAGTGAGCCTTGGGCAGACGTTAGGAATGCCACAACATGATGAGGAATATGTGTTCATTTAAGAATGGCACTGAGTCTGGAGGGAAGGTCATTAGAGCAATAAAACAGATGTGGGGAACATATTAAAGGTGCTGATGGGGTAACTTGAAATGTCCTGGATGGTCATTTTCACTATTCTATTTCATCAGGAAATTATCATGGCTTGAAAATATATTTTTAAAATTGTTATCCAGAAAAAGTAATTTATTTTCTATAAATAGCAAAAGTCACAATTTGAAAATAGCAAGTGTGTTACATTTAAGATAGTTCTAAGAATATGTTGCAATTTTGTCTTACTTTATAAATACATTGCAAAAATATATTTAAAAAAGGGAGACAGACTTCTGTAAAAGCATGCACACATGTGTAAGGGTAGGCAGCTATCAAGAGATATATTCTGGCTCTAATACCAGGGATGTGCATATATTTATATTTTTCAACATCTTGGATGTGATTTAAAGGATGTTATGCACTGTGGTTTGGAATTGTAAATTGTTCTGTCTTCTCTAAAGAGAGCTTATCTTTTCAAAAATCTTTCATTCACAATATTTATTACTGATTTTATCACATCTGATTTATGTTATTTTCATAAATTGTTTCTTGGTTAAATAGTAATTTAAAATCTGTCTTCCAAGACTATAACAGAACTGTGCTGGCATGACATATTTTTTAAAGTGTGTTTTACTTGAAGACTATCATATTTCTGAAACTGGCAGTTCTAAATGAAATAATTGTTTAAACTGCTTGCCAGTAGAGAGCTTACCTGGTAAGAAAAATATTGGAACTAGCCAAGCAGGAAGGTGTTTTAATTTATATTTCATTACAGCTACAAAAATGTGTTTTTGCTCTTTTAGGAATATTTCTTTTCTATGTTGCCTTCTCCAAAGTTTGAGTCACTTGCTTGCTTTATAACCCTATGGAGTTTTGGTCCATTTAATTCCCTATAACTGATGAAAATTGGGAAGGACAAATGTACCAACTTGTTGAAATTATACATTAATTGATTTTCTTTTTAAGTCAGGAAAACCCCAAATATAATACTCTGGAGACTGCCATCTTAACAAAGGTGGTAAAATAATGATATAGTGTTTTTGCTTTTATTCTTACCTGTATATAACAAAGTCAGAAAATAAAGAATCCATTTCTATAACTAATGTATTGAGGACATTTAATGAAATTATTTGACTAAAGAAAACATGTTTTTACCAAGTGGAAACATTTATGATTCAACTTTGAGAAGTATTGGATCATACAGGTGTTTAAAAATTTAGATAATATTTTTTTCATATATTATCTCTGCTATATTTTAGTATATTTTTTGGTAATGAAGTTATGAAATTATTTTCAAAACTCAGGAGCTTTTTAGAAATACTGTGGAGAGCTGGTGAGGAATATAACCTATAATCTATGAATATAGTCTATTTTGAGTTCTGTTTCACCCACCTTTTGATGTATATATTATTACTACCAACTTGTGCTTATGAAGAAATAAAAATAGCTGTATTTGTAGACATTATAGTAAGTAAAATTGTTTGAATAAATTATATGATTTGATCATTACAAAAACTTATTGAGGTGATGGGCAGTATGTTCCCACAAGCTGAAAAAGGAACAATTAACTAGTCTATCCACAAATTTGGGTTCATAAAACTGGAGCAAATCCAGTGTCTTGGGTTCAGATGCAGTACTCTTTTCCTAGAGGTCTCTGTCTCTTAACAAGGAATGAAGTCACATTCAGGTAAAGTACTACTTTTTTTCTTGGCTTGAGAATAATGTAAATAAAAAATGAACTAAGAACTCCCCAAAGTAAAAGATGTTTTTAATGTCATTAAATAGTGGAAAGAGCAATGCAGTACAAATCATATATTAATTTAAGACTCATTTTTAAGTTGATCAAGTTTCATAAAAGTCCCACCCTATTACATAAAATAAAAATGTCTTGGGTATAGCAGCAAACATTTGACTTAATATTGAAATTGTGTTGATAACCTTTCCTAGTTTGAAGTTTCAGCCCTTTATGAGTAAAATTTGAGAATTAACTGCTATTACTGGTTCTGTAATTAATCCTAAATGGGGAAGATGGAGGCAGATGGGTCAAAGTTTCCTTTTAATTGAACACCATCCTTTATTTGCCATAAATATGTTTCTTAAGTTACAAGGCGAAAAAGTATCTTGAACGAGAATCCTACTCTTCGATGAATTAGAGCATTTAGTCCAGAGGCAGTACCAAGAAAAAGTTCAGAGAGAAATTTATTTTTAGAGAACTCATCTCACTGTTAACAAGAATAATGAAAGAGTGAATCATAGAATGCAATTGGAGCCTGGTCCTGGCAATTATGCAGCCATTTACCCCTCAGTGACAACTTGGGAGCTAGAGCTTCAGCACATTCTGGGTGTTGATTTCCTACAGGGGCATGTTTATGTTGTAGATGAAGCACAGGCTGCTTGGAAGGCTTCAGATGGTTCTATGGGTTGAGGATTAATGAGGTTAAATTAACTCAGTCACTTAATGCACATTTTATTGAAGTTCAAGCTGTTCAGACTGTTGCAGTTAATATGAGTAACCCAGAATGTTGCCAGTTAAATGTAAGTTACACATCAGGGATGCCAGGATCATTACTGACAGGAAGAAAGCAATTTTATTTGGTCATAACATTTATCATAAAGGCATTCTCATGTTTTTAAAGATATATATATATATATATTTTAAAAATATGTTATGTAAAATGTATCTATAACTATCTTTAAAACATGAGACTGCCTATATGATATATATGTGAAATATATGTATTTATATATGATATATGTATATTTTCTCCAAAATGTCATTCATTTAGGGGTTTGATTGTCACCTAGGGCAAGATTATGATCTTAGCTTTAAATATTTTTGTCCTGATTTTAGAGAGCAAAATGTTGACTTGAGAAAGGTAAGTGAAATGAAAAAATTTCCTTCCCTCATGAGTCTGCATAAGAGGAACATGTTGGGATAGCTGTTTTCTCAAACCCTATGGTATCATAAAAACAATGTCCTGAAAAGCTCCCATGTTGAGAAGATATGAGTCAGACACATAATGCAAAACCCATTCATTCACTAATTCATTCACTCATTGTTTTTTGAGCACCTAATATGTACTACCTCTTATGCCAGTGCTGGGGATAAATAGTTCTAGCTTCCTTACATTTAATATATGTATTAGCTTCTGCATTTAAGTATGCATATCTTAGGTTATCAAGGGCTTTATGGCATCCTGTGGAACATCCACAGGTATACTATTGGCTTTCAAAAAATAATTTCTAGATGCTCATAAAGTAAATAAGCCCCCTAGGTGATAGAATCTAATATTCACATAAATTGCTCCATTTTTACTCTAGACAACAAAGATAGACTTAGAACATCATAAATGACAACACCCTCCTCTACCAAAGGACTGCAAACAGATGCTTTACTGACCTTTTGTGCAAGTACTATAGAGCTCTCACAATGTATAGAATCTCATGACCTATTCTACTTCCTGTTGGCTGAGCTAACACTTGAAATGTCCATTTTACTTTCAGGCCAAGCATAATGACATTGGAAAAAATAATCCAGAGTGCTTCTGCAGAAAAGAACACACACACGCACACACTCTGAATAAAGAGCTCATCTCAAGGCTCCAGGAGTCTAAACGCAGACTTGCCTAGCACAACTGGTGCACCACATGTTGCCACTTCTCTCCACCCCTGGCACAGCACTCCCCTGGTTTGGAAGTAGGGCTTTGCCATTCCTACTGAGAACAGGGCACTGAGAAGTGATTGCTAGAGGGAAGAAGCATTACAGTTGCCAACCACCACTGCAGTTTTATTGTTCTTCTTGTCATTTCCCTACTGTTATTTTCTGATAACTCTCCAGCTTAAAGGCACAAATGGTATTTATTTAATACAACAGATTCTTTTTAACTGCCAAGTGCTTTGTAGTCTCTTTAAGGAATACACCTGACTTTGACCCTTCAGGCATTTGGGGGTGGGGAACAGTAAAAGAGCTAAAGATCACATGAAATCATAGTGATACAAAGCAGTATTTAGTGACATAGCGAAGACACATGTACATCAGGTACTCAAGACCTGATCACAGGTACTCAGTACATTTTAGTTTCTTCTTTGCTAGTCTTCCATATCTGCTTGGAGTAGACTGGGTGTACATAGAGCTCTGAAACAGCCAGAGGTGTTTGTCTTTAACTTGGTCGGCTATCAGAAATTACTGAAACCTATTTCCCTAAGAAAATAAAACCATTGGTATAAAAGGAAAAATTTGGAAATTAACTACTTTTGTGCAGTATATGTGATATTATATAAACCTAAATTTAAAATATGCCTGGAGATGTTTAATGTTGAATCATTTTTTCTGGCACATTCTGTATGCCTGAACTTAAGAGTAATGCCTCTAGATGAGTTATTCATTAAAAATGAAAAACATATTTATTCAAGGTTGAGCATTAGAATTTTTAAAGCAGTATATGTTACAAAGTTAAGATAAAAGAATTCTAAAATAAGAAAAAGGAAAATGTCCAGAGATTGGTGAAAGCTTTACTTTCAGAATATGATAGAAAGAAATGAACAAGATAGACGTGTGTTGATGTGTTCAGTTTTCAGAATAAAATATTGAAGTATGTTATAGACATGATGATGGTAGATGTGATATCTCTTCAGCGTGCTGAAATTGACACTGTAAAGAAACTTCAGACACATCGAGATCTGGGGACAAAATCAGCAGATTTTTTTTTTTTTTAATTTTATTTTAACATCTTTATTGGAGTATAATTGCTTTACAATGGTGTGTTAGTTTCTGCTTTATAACAAAGTGAATCAGCTATACATGTACATTTATCCCCATATCTCCTCCCTCTTGTGATTTATAAGCCTGTGTTACCTTGACATGACAGAAGTACCCTTTATCATTTAATATGGAGCTGAGGGACTTCTCTGGTGGCACAGTGGTTAAGAATCCGCCTGCCAATGCAGGGGACACGGGTTCGATCCCTGGTCTGGGAAGATCCCACATGCCCTGGAGCAACTAAGCCCATGCACCACAACTACTGAGCCTGCGTGCCACAACTACTGAAGTCTGTGCACCTAGAACCCGTGCTCTTCAACAGGAGAAGCCACCGCAACGAGAAGCCTGCTCACTGTGTCGAAGAGTAGCCCCCGCTCAACACAACTAGAGAAAGCCCGCACGCAGCAACGAAGACCCAAAGCAGCCAAAAATAAAAATAAATAAATAAATTTATTAAAAATAATAATAATATGGAGCTGAAATAGAGCTTTGAAAGAAATGGCACATTTTCTTTGATATCTCTGGTTGATTCCCATGAAAATGTATAAATATAAGAATTAATTTTTCCCTTATTATATAAAGTACATTATATATATTATACATATGAATACATATGTACTTGTCCTTTATTATTCAAGTAATATTTATGAATTTATTGTTAGTCTCGTAGGAAAGTTAAGGAATGAGAGCAGAGTGTTTTGTTAGAAAATAATTGAAAGGAATAAAAGAATATATAGAAAGCAAATTAGGAAGAAGTAGAGTATTTAGTGTCAACTAAGTCCAAACACTTCATTATGGCTTAGGTTTTCAGAATATATTACCTATCTTCCACCCGGTTTTCTGAGCCTCCTCTCCTATATTAAGTATCTTGCTACAGTAAGCTGAATTGTTCATGTCAGTTGTCACTAATACAAAAACAAAAAGAATTTGGCAAGAATTTCAGCCGATAATTTTTGGAGCTACAACTTAAGATCCCTAGTAAAATATTTGAATGATACATAGGACAACCTAAAGCTGAAAGCTGGTATATTCTAGTATAAGTAGAATTGTCCTGTTACATGCTGAGGTAATGCAAGACTATGAAGATGAATGTTTACTGGGTACTTTCAGTAGACAATCTGATGTGCTCTGCATTACTCAATTGTATTGACAATAGAATCTTGGCAAAATAAAGTCTAAGCACAAGGGCGGAAAGTGATAATATACTAAATGCAAATCATAGGTTGAAATCAAATTGTTTTGGTAGTTCTTTCTTCATATAATCTCAGATTTTTAGTTGATTTTGACACTTCATGGGTATACATTTTACAAAAGGGTTACAAATATCCATTATCTTTTTTTTTAATCTCCTGTCCGAAGTATGTAAAACTAAAATAAAATCATGTTATAAAAGAGAGCACAGGATCGAGACTCTGGAGTGTTAATCATGCAACTGGTACTAAGAAATTAGTTAAGAGGAACAGAAAGAATAAAAGCTCCAAAAATATGGTTAAAATTTGGAACTTAAAATAACTCCAGAGTTTACTAATTCCTGTGTTCAGGACTGATAAGCTACAAGGTGTCAAAATGTAAATTTTTCTAGACTAATTTATATTGTCAGAGAAATTGCAAGTCCTCATTTTTGTTCATTCCTTCATTAATTAAATTGATAGATAAATATACTGAGTTCCTACTTTGTGCCAGGCACTCTGCTAGGCCGTGGGGTAAGTAATAAATAATAAATTCTAAGTAAATAAGTTCCAAAACAGAAGTAGAGTCATGGATGTAGAAAATAAACTTATGGTTACCAGGGGATAAGGTCGGTGGTGGGGGGAGGGATACATTGGGAGATTGGGGCTGACATATACACACTACTATATATAAAATAGATAACTAACAAGAGCCTGCTATATAGCACAGGGAACTCTACTCAGTACTCTGTAATGACCTATATGGGAATAGAATCTAAAAATAAGTGGATATATGTGTATGTATAACTGATTCACTTTGCTGTACACCTGAAACTAACACAACATTGTAAATCAACTATACTCCAATAAAAATTTTTTAAAAATGGTAAGTAATTAGTAAAAGTATAAATGTGATAATTCTTATGAAGGAAAGATTGGTGGTATAGAGAGAGTGCGTCATAGGGAAAGTTGGCTGATAGTCTGTGCCAGGAAAATCTTCCCCAAGGACGTGACATTTGAGTTGACGTTGAATGATGAATAAGAATCAACTAAGCAAACGGGAGGCAGGAATGTTTCCTGTGGAGGGAACAGCTTGTACAAAGAGTCTTGGCTGAAGGACATACAGCATGTGTTCTATGTTAAGTTTTGTTCCCCTGAAAGATATACGAAGTCCTGATTCCAGTATCTCATAAAAGGACCTTTTTGGGAATAGGATCATTGCAGGCATAATTAGTTGTTAAGAGGAGGTCACTCTGGAATAGTATGAGCCCTTAATCCAATGTTACTGGTGCCATAATAAGAGGAGGAGAAGAGTCACCTGAGGGAAAATGTTATGTGACAATGGAGGCAGAGCCTGAAGTGCTGAAGTTGCAAACCAAGACTCACCAAGGCTCCTGGCAACCACCAGACTCCAGGAAGAGGCCAGAAAGAGACTGTCCTGATTTACAGCTGTTCGGCTAGCCTAATTATTAATAGCATCTACTTTCACTCTCGTCTGGGTGATAAGGTAATTGATTACTCTGGTTATAACTGGCTAGTTACTTAGAACTTGAAGGAAACCAGAATATGTCACCCTAAAATATACCTCTTTGACCTAAAAATTATTTTGAGCTGAAAGTAATTAAGAAGTAGCAAATGCAGGAAAAGCTCTCTCTACCTTCCTCTTTTTTACCTAAAGGTAGAATGACTCTAGACTCTTATCAGCCCAGATAGGCACCAGAGGAGCTTGCAAACAAATCTTACTCCATTAGTTTCCTCTCTTACATTTACCTTCTCACAGTTTGCCACCCTCGGAAGCCTAAAACCACTTTCCCTTGTTCTGTCATTTCTGTACAAATGTATTCTTTGTTGAAGACACTATTATCTCTGGAGTACTAAACCACCTCTTTGAGTTGCTCATTCACTGGTTTCTCCTAGGAAGATGTAAGATGCACATGTTAATAAACATTTATTTTTCTCTTTAATCAGTCTTTCATCACAGGGGCTCCAGCTGAGAACTTAGAAGTGTAGATGGAAAAGGACTTTATCCTCCCATATACCTCTTTCCATATTCTCATATTTTATGCTTTGTAGGAGAAATGTATTTGTTCTTTCCCAGGACTCATTCCCTTCTTTCTCACCAGTAGTGCCCCAATTTTCCTTTGAAGAGTTCATACTACCTTCATTTTCATTTATGTGGGTTGATTCAAGGGTGGGTCTCTGTTGGCTTTACCCTATTGTTAAATCCTATTCCATTAGGCACAGTGGTTGGATTGGACATATTTAGGGATATTAAGGGGCAGTGAATTCCAGGACCTTGTACGGGAGGAAAAGAGACTCCATTTCCCTGGATGATGAATTGTTAGTATGTGAGGGCTGGACCAGTGGCAGCCATTATCAATCATAAGTGAATAATTTGAAGCTTGTGTTGGTGGGTGATAAGAGGCAGTGTGTGGCTTAAGGATTAAGGACACCAGTGAGGGCTGAGTAGAGAGTGAAAGAGGAGCTGGTTTTATGGTAACATTGTTTGAGCCACTGGATCATGACTAGCCTGAATCCAGACCTGCTACTGGAGCTTTATTCATGTGAATTAAAATTTGTACCTTATTGTTTAAGCCAGCTCAATTTGAGTTTTGTCACTTATAAAATGTTAAGTTCTAAGTGGTAGGCTATTCTTCCATAATTGATTTTATGTTGTACTATTAAATGTATGTCTTCTTGGGTAGCGGGGTAGGTGGATGGATATTAAGTAGAGTTTGTTGTTGGTTGAATGAAGGCAAAAGAGCAAATATTATGCCTTCTGCATTTTTCCCCTCTAGTTGCAGATTGAGGAGGGAACCCTGTGACTTAAGGAGTCTTCAAATTAACTGTATTTGAAAGGAATGAAGATGGAATTCTCTGGCAACCATGCAGAGCAATAGCAAGTAAGATGTACAAAGTTACTCAAGTAGCATGCATGCATTCATTCATTTATTCATTCATTTATTTATTTATTTACTTATGGCTGTGTTGGGTCTTCGTTTCTGTGCTAGGGCTTTCTCTAGTTGGGGCAAGTGGGGGCCACTCTTCATCGCGGTGCGCGGGTCTCTCACTGTCGCGGCCTCTCTTGTTGCGGAGCACAGGCTCCAGACGCGCAGGCTCAGCAATTGTGGCTCACGGGCCTAGTCGCTCTGCGAGCACTGGCTCCAGACGCGCAGACGGCATGTGGGATCTTCCCAGACCAGGGCTCGAACCCGTGTCCCCTGCATTGGTAGGCAGATTCTCAACCACTGCGCCACCAAGGAAGCCCTCAAGTAGCATCTTTAGGGTGCTCATCCTTTGGCATCATGGGTATTTGGCTCATTTTTGGATCATTATTTTGTCTTACTGTTTATTCACTTCTACAAATATGGACTCCATCTCTAGTATATCAGTGTCTTTTCTTCTAGTATTTAACCAGTCTGATATATTTGGAAATTTAAATATATTCTCTAGGTCCTACCAGAGCATCTATTCATGCTTATGTTACATTTCCATAAATGGGGCGATTTTGAAGGTTTGATTCTGGGATTTCTATATCAGGAATCTATTTACCTTGTATCATATGCCTCTAACCACTGGGTTTGGTACACATGTGGCCAATAGTAATGACGATGCTAGATTTATTTCCCATTCTTTACCTCTTGTATTTCAAGGTAATATGGGTTTTATTATTATGCTTTAGACAGATGCCACACTCAGGCTGGATAATTAAGGAACATGTAATAAAGAAGATATTTACGGTTTAGAGAAAGCAACAATGTATGGTGCAGTATCCTGAAGCTAGTAGCAGTAGTGAGCCTTTAAAGGTACCAGGGGGGAGTGGTTACTAGAACCTGGAGAAAGGGTTTTATGAGGAGGATTCCCTGATGGGGGTTAAAAGGAAATATCAGCTTTCTAGGGCACAGAAAAAGCAAGAAAAGTATAGAGTGAATCTGGAAGGGTAAACAGAAGATATCTAGCTTAAAAGTTGTTGGGGTTTAGGCAGGATTTGAAGCTACGAAACTAAATGAAATCATAAGGCAATGAAAGGAAATAGGGAAGAGCTCCAAGAACTGAGCCCAGAGACTGTAATGTAAAGATGAGAGAGAAGAGAATGAAGGCACAATAGATATGGAGAAGAGCATCTAGTGATGTAGAGGAACATAGGGGAGTGTGAAGACCTGGAATCCAAATGAATAAAGTATTTGCAGGAGGAGGGAGTGATTAACTGTCAAATGATGCTCACAGGTCAAGTAAGAAGGGAACTGGGAACTGATAATTGAATTAGCCATATGGGGAATCACCAGCATCTTTGAATTGAATTTCAGTGGCCGGTTGGGTAGAAAGTTATTGGAGTTGTTTTAAAAGACGATGGAAAAATAAGAATTTGAGATGGCAAATATAGACAAATATTTCCAAGAATTTTGCTTTTAAGGGAGCAGAAAAATGGTGGTAGCTGGGGCAAAAAGCAAAGTCAAGTCAAGGGAGTGTTTAGGATTGAAAAAATAGCATCCTGCTTATTCACTCTCCTATGTATGTTTCCAGTATTTCACACTGTCAAACAATGTTGCAGTAGAGTAACCTTGTGCATATGTGTTTTTGTGCTGTGTCAGTTTGCATTTTCAAATATGGCCATTTTTTTTATGCTGAGGGAGATTATCTATCATCTATAATCAGCAAAATGAATAAACTCCAATTAGCTTAAAGAAAATGTTTCAAAATTGAAGAAAAAAAGAATGCTTTCTGCTTTGTTCTCAGCAGAGCAAAGCAACATTTCAGCTTAGTTTAAAAAAAAAAACAAAAAAGAAAAGAAACAGACATGGATTATGCAAAGAAGTGAGAGGATAATGAATCATGAGAGGTAAGAAACATGGAAAGGGAAACTAGGATTGTCACTTCTAAAATGTTTCTTTTGTTTAACTGATGCTTTATTAGCTTTTCTCCTTTCTCTTTCTCACTTCCCCATTCCTATTCTTTGCTGAGATCTCTTCCTAAATAAACCACTTGCAGTTAGTCCTATCTTAGATCAAGTTTTGATGGCAGACCACACACCACAGACACAAATTGGAATTCTTTTTTTTTTTTTTTAATTTACCTTTTTTTTTAGGCATCAAATGGCTTCCTCCTAATTTATTAAATTTATTTATTTATTTTTGGCTGTGTTGGGTCTTCGTTGCTGCGCACAGGCTTTCTCTAGTTGTGGTGAGTGGGGGCTACTCTTTGTTGCAGTGTGTGGGCTTCTCATTGCAGTGGCTTCTCTTTGTTGTGGAGCATGGGCTCTAGGCATGTGGGCTTCAGTAGTTGTGGCACGCAGGTGCAGTAGTTGTGGCGCACAAGCTTGGTTGTTCTGTGGCATGTGGGATCTTCCCGGACCAGGGATCAAACCCGTGTCCCCTGAATTGGCAGGTGGATTCTTAACCACTGTGCCACCAGGGAAGTCCCTTCAATGTCGCTGGACAAAACATTCCCCCCTCTTTTTTTTTTTTTTTTTTTTACACGTATTTATTTATTTGGCTGTGCCAGGTCTTAGTTGCGGCATGCGGGATCTTTAGTTATGGCATGTGGGATCTAGTTCCCTGACCAGGGATCGAACCCGGGCCTCCTGCATTGGGAGCACAGAGTCTTAGTCACTGGACCACCAAGGAAGTCCTGGAATTCTTTAAAAGGATTTTTTCTCCTCACAATTGTTATAGATACTGATACAAAATAAGAATCCAGTTGTATTCTGCTCTTTCATAAATTTTCATGGGAACAAGAGATTTCTGGGCCATCTTCTTATTTGGAGGGGAAGAACTGGTCGCAGTTTGTTGGCATCGTAATGCACATGAGGTTAGAAAAACAGAGCTTCATTCATTTCTTGTACTGTTCAGGTTTTTAATGGTTTAGATTAGAACTTAGATTTCCATATGTTGTATACAACCTTCCCAAAATAATAATGGAGTCTATTAGGGATGTTTTAGACCTTACATTTAATGTGTACATTTAACAGGTACGATATTTTAAAACTGGGAGTCTTAGTGAAGGGAATATAATGAAACCTCTCAAGACCAAGAGAAATAAGTGCTTTTTGATTGTGAAACCAGATTTCTTTAATTGATGAGAGAGATTGAGAGAGGAGAGGGAGAGAGAGAGGGAGATAAAGAGGGAGAGAGAGAGGGAGGCAGAGAGAGGGAGGGTAGGGAGGAAGGGAAGGAGTGGGGGAGAGGGAAGGAGGGAGAGATTCTTTTGATTCATACAGCTTAAAGTGCCTTGGCATAATGGGCATATATTATTTCAAAATGTATGAATCTGAAGAGGATGTTATTTGTTTGTAGGACAGCATGTTTTATGTTATATTTGAGCTTAGTCCCACTCAGCTCACCCAAAATTGAAGTATAAAAACAAATTCTAACTCTATTCTCTTTTTTCCTCTTTTAGTATTTTGCAATATTTATTTCTGCTGGATTATCTAATTGCCCCATGTTTGTTTGTGTGTTGTTTCTTATGGAATTCAACATTTTGTGTGCTTCCTTTGAGCTATTTAATGCATGGCACCTTTTTTAAAAAACTCTTGAGAGGATTGCTGCAAAGGCTCCTCTTCAGCCAACATTCTGGATATGTTTTTTGGCTTCTATTTAAAAAATATAAATCCATTTTTTTCCTATTTATTGTGGCATTCTTCATTCAAGTCGTGCTCTCCATCAAAAGATGCATTATTCATCCAGCAACTATCTAAAAATATTTAGTATGTGCTGAGACCTGTGTGAAACATTGGTAATACACAAATATTCAAATATTCAAATAGTCATTGTCAAAATGGAAAAACTCTGTTATATTATAGAGAATGCATGTCTTCTAGAACAGGTCTATTTTAAGCCATAATGAATTAAGCCTATTCGTAGCAGAAATTGTCAGTGCCCTGCTCAAAGCCCTTCAGCCCACCTGAGAGTTCACAGGGAAACAAACATGCTAAATACTGCTGCTTCCTGCATTCTTCTCCCCAGGAGGTGGGAGTTGTCATGATAAGGAGTTACTGTAGTCAAAGAGGAATGGGAATTGGTGAATAAAAGCCTCAGCATCTCAGTAGGCAAATTCTGAGGTGCATTCTACATGGCCCTCAGAGAGGTCCCCACAGGAACTGAGCCCCAGTTGTCACATTAGCAAATAACATTCTTTATTAACTTTCTCCTTTGTCTTTCTCACTTGCCCATTCCTATACCTTGTTCATTGGGATCATTTCCCAAAGAAACCATTTGCAACTTAAATCCTATCTAAGGATCTGCTTTTGGAAACCCACACTAAGATATTTAAACTATAAAGTTTTGGTATTTCTCTTTTCAGGTGTTTTTTATTTTGACTATTATTTAGTAGAACAATTTAGAAATGAGACGTTTTGTTGGCTCTCTTTGCAAAAAAATGTTTTTCATTATCTGACTCAAGGCTTCTTCCTGCCTTTGGCAAATTAAAAAATGACTGTCTCTAAAGGGCCAACAGTCACCAAAGATAAAGTATCACTTAACATTCTGTTGCCCCTGCCATATTTCTGTCTCAGGCAAGTGCCAGAATGGAGGGGACAACTATCTTGATTTCTGAAATAGTAAAGCTGACTTTATTACTTTTCAAGATTATGTATATATATATGGATTCGTTTCTCTAGACCTTGCTTATTATTCCCATTTCAGATTTTGTTCTAATAGTAGACTTCTTTTGGTACCGACTATTTTATCCTTATTTGTTCTGTTTTTGGAGTATTTGACTCATTAGACGGGACCATAGATATTTTTATTTCTTCTCAGTGAGAAAGAAAGTGTGATGTGTATTACTGGCAAAATATATTTTCTTTAAACCTTTTCAAAATTTTATATATGTGTCCATATACTCATAAATATATACACATGTATTCAGTACTGATATACATATATATATATATGTATTCACACATGTGAAATAGAAAGGAGTAAAAATAAGAAGAGTAAAGAAATATGAAGAATATCACAGTTTTAGTTTCATTTTTCTGTCATTGACACCTGCAGTTAGAACTGGCCTCAAGTATAATGGAGTATCCAATTATAGGAAGAATATTGAAATGCCTATTTTACCCTCAAATATCTTCTTTCTCAATTCCTCCTAGTTGCTTAAAACTCTCATGAGTATCTTATAATTTAGAACTTATTAAAAACATCTTAAATGTCTTATAAGTATCTTATAATTTAGAAATTATTAATAAAAAGTATGTGATAAAGTTCAAAGAAGATAATTTTTCCTTATACTTCATCAAAAGGAAATGGTTTGTATTAAACCATTAATTGGTTTATATTAAATTACATATGCTTATCATTTTAAAGTACATTCTTATAAATGTAATTTCATTATCTGCATGTTCAGGATTAGCTAGTTAATGTGCTAGCATGAGCAAAACAGAACGACAGGCTCACTAGTTCCCATTTCTGAGAGGTCAAGGTTTTCCTAGGAGGCAGTCAAGGGAGGTGGAGTGAATGTCAGAAACTTAAGATGGGGCCAGTACAATATATTGTGGAGTTGAAGATGGTTGAGTGAGGAGGAGAATTCCAGAGATTCAGGAAAACTGAGAAGAAGAGTGGAAGATAAAAATACCATAAATGATTGAAAACAGATCTATTACAGATTTGTTTCCAGAACCAAGCCTGGTGAAAGATTAAAGTAGTAACTTATAGAGGGGTGACTATAGTGAAGACAAGGAAATATGAAATGTTGGTACTCATGATAATAGGAATCCTTTGTTTTTTTCAAAACCCTCTTCCTTTTTACCTGTTATCTTTTCTTCTCTTCTCTTCCTCCTTCCCTCCTCTTCCCTCTTCCTCTTGTCTGCCCTTCCTTCCTTCCATATACTTTTTTTCTATTAATGTATTTTTTTTTAATTTTGCCGAATACAAAAAGGGAATAGAGACAATTGGAAATTTTAAAATGCCATGGATCTGTAAAGGCTGTGATGAAATTTTATCTGATCAATTTTCTAATAGTTATTCACAACTTCAATGAAAGAACTTAAGAAGTCACAGATAATACTAAACATTATACAAAGAAAAACCAAAATTTACAGTAAACCTATGACAAGATTTTGGGAACAATTGTCATTAATGGCATGACTAGTGGAATTTGTCCATGTTATCTGTACTTTACTGCCAGGACAGAGCAAATCTGCCAGTTCAAAGGAAAGTGGCACTATGCTTTTTCTGATACTGGTAGAAAAATCCAAAGTTTATATTAAATGAAAACTTCTTTCTCCTGCATGAATGTTATTTTTCTGAGATAGAGAACTAAAAACTGTGGTGCCCCATTTGATATTAATGCTTTAAAAAAAATTCTGCATCTTGTCAGAGACACCAAAGTTTCAAGAAAGACTACAGGAAATTGGGATATGTGAGAGCAGCAGTGATTTGTAGACTTACTGGAGATGAAGTCTCCTCAAGTAATGTGATGTAGGTGGGAGCTGAGGTTTAGAATTGTGTCTTTGGATATGCCCTGTTTATTCTAAGTACTGGATAACTGGTAGGTGGGTATAGGAGATGATCCCAGTTTAGAGCCACATCACCACTCTCAGTGAATGCTCCAAGAGATAGTGGGACTTAGGTTGAAAGCTGAGCATATCAATCTGTCATCCTGCTGTAGATTTGTGAAGTACGATTCAACCATACCTCAAATTATCAATGATTAGGGCCAGAGACAATGTGCACACTCTTCATTAGCAAGCCCTGAATATAAATAGAAGACTCCTCATTCAAGGGCACATAAAAATGTACTGACAACTGGTTTGGTTATGTATTGCTGTATAACAAACCACTCCCAAAGCTTAGTAACTTAAAAAACCACAATTTTATTATTTCTTGTGATCTATTGTTGACTAGACTCTGCACCCTGTGTGTTGTCTGGGGCTGACTCCATCTAGGGGCTTGACTGGGCTTGAACATTGAAGGTGGTTCACTCACATGCTTGGCAATCTATGCTAACTACTTTCTCCCTGCCTGTATAGTAATTCTACGAATTTGGTGGCTTGATCCCACTCCTGGCTTCATAGGAGGGCCTTTCTCTCTTGCCAGTGATTGGTTTAAGCCTGAGCCAGTTAGTTCATGGCTTCCCCATTGATCATGGTGACTAGTTGAGGGATGGTTTAATAAAAGTGACTCTGAGTACTTTTATTTGATTGTTGTAGGAAACAATCTGCTATACCTTTCTTTGGAGCCTTTGTTTGGTGATCCTAAACATCTCACAGTCACTAGGGAAACCAGTCTAAGTAGGGAGCCAACCAAGAGACAAGTGTAGAGCTGAAGGAACTAGAGAAATGAAGCTGGGGCCCTGATCAAACATTGCCTGAATCTCCCCTATCTCTAAACATTTCAGGAACAAAAATGAGCCACTAAACCCACTCATTTGTTTAAACTAGTGTGGGTTAGATTTTCTGACACTTGCAAGAGAAAGCATTCTTTTTTTTTTTTTTTTTTTAATTTATTTATTTATTTAGTTTTGGCTGTGTTGGGTCTTCGTTTCTGTGCGAGGGCTTTTTCTAGTTGCGGCGAGCGGGAGCCACTCTTCATCGAGGTGCACGGCCCTCTCACTATCGCGGCCTCTCTTGTTGCGGAGCACAAGCTCCAGACGCGCAGGCTCAGTAGTTGTGGCTCACCGGCCTAGTTGCTCCGCGGCATGTGGGATCTTCCCAGACCAGGGCTCGAACCCATGTCCCCTGCATTGGCAGGCAGATTCTCAACCACTGCGCCACCAGGGAAGCCCCTGCTTAACTTTTTGAACTTCCTTCTGTGAGTTTCCAGTTTGTATATTTGGCCTACTTTTTCTAGTTGGGTTTTCTGTTAATGCCAATTTATAGGCATTCTTTGTTTGTTCTAAACAGTAAATTCTTGTCAGTTTTAGATATTACAAATATCTTTTTTCAAGTTCTAACCTGGCTCTTAAATTTATTTTATAGCAGTGGTTCTCAAATTTTTGGTCTCACAATTGCTTTACATTCTAAGAAATATTCAAGGCTCCAAAAAGTTTTTGTTTATGTGGTTTCTATTTTATTTATATGTACTTACCATGTTAGAAATTTAAATGGGAATTTAAAAAATTATTTATTAGTTCATTTGAAAATAATTATATGTTAGCATTTTAATGAAAAGTAACTATATTTTCAAAACAAATAAAAATTATTGAGAGTAGCATTGTTTTATATTTTTGCAAATTTATTTAATATTTGGCTTAATAAAAGACAGCTGGATTCTTTGATCTCATTTTGCATTCAATATGTTGCCATATATCAGTTTAGTTGAAGCATCTGAAGAAAATTTGGCTTCGCACAGATACGTAGTTGCAAAAGGGTGGTGTATTTGCACAGTATTTTCAGATAATTTTTGATATTACTTTTAATACTGTACCAAAACTTGACAATGTAGTTTCTTAAAGGTCAGTTGTTTTGTGAAATATGAAACCATACTAAAGGACATTTTGTACTCTATTTTATTAAAATTCATTGATTAATCTTGCACTTAGAATTGGTCTTTTGCCCAGTGCATGATTTTGTGACATAATTTATTGATCAATTGCAAAATATTGGTACACGGAGACCCGAAAAATGTGGGTCTCCCAAATGTTGATCTATTAATTATAAGATGTCCAAAATTGATTTATTACTATCACTACTAATCTTGTCAGATTATTAGGAATCTAACCTTCGGTTGAAATCCTGTATTTTATTATTGGTAACAAATACTGTTGTTTTTCTTGGCTGCGCCTGGTCTTAGTTGCAGCACGCGGGATCTTCGTTGCTGCATGCGGGCCCTTAGTTGCGGCATGTGGGATCTAGTTCCCTGACCAGGGATTGAACCCAGTCCCCCTGCATTGGGAGCATGGAGTGTTAACCCCTGGACCACCAGGGAAGTCCTGATACTGTTGTTTTTCTTGAAGTGAAGGTTTACTTGGTTCACTTTTGAGAAGATGTCTGCCAGATACCGAAGTCAGAATAACTGTTGTTACTATTTGTTCCATGAAAAGAACAATAATTCAGTTCACAACTCAAACAGTCACACAAGTACTTTTTCTTAAGGCCAACATTATACTTTGGTGTGTAGTAGAAGTGCCTTATACTTACTTTGTACTTAGTCATGAGGAATATTTAAAAGAGGTATACATATGTGGGTAGGATACAGAGAAAAGCTTAAAAATCTTATTTGTAATTGAAGTCTTACTCTTGTTATTTTCTGTGTATCCTTTTTGTACATGCTGAATAGTGGGATAATGGAAATCAATCTGCATGTGTTTCCTGGTGATACAGTGGGAGATTTTCCAGTTCCACACATGAAGTCATCAATAGTCAATTTCCCACAATTCTTCACAGACTGTGCTTAAAATATGGTATTGTGTTAAGGTGCCTTTTTTGTGTTGAGTCAGATTAGTGCATTTAAATGATTTTCATTACCAGTGATCTTGATTTATGGACTAAATATAAGCTTCTCTCATTCCTAATTTTAAAAGAACTACCTCTACGCTAAAGCCTAATTGCACCTTGAAAAATATGGAGGCATTTTTATAATGCCTTTGGGAAGGTGGCTGTGAATTAGAAGTAAATAAATAATGCTGTTAAATGATGTAAATATACAATTATTTCTTTTGTTTGTATAATAACTGTCTCTCAGGAGTTCAGATTTATATATTGTTAAAATCTAATCCTTGGAAAATACTTGTAAGATAGGACTTTTAATTTTCAATTTATAGAGGAGCAAATGTGAGAATGGATATTGTAAAGCAATTTATTTCCCACTAAGGAGATCATCAGTCACCTCCACACTGCCAAAGGCAGTGCATTTGTGTTCATCCTTTTCTTACCAGATCATTCTGTGACAGCTGGCAAATTTTACTACTAATTCATTGAAACTCTCTTCCCCCTCAGCTTTTGTGTAACTGTTTTTTTAAAATAATACTTGTCTCATAATTCCTTTTTAGTATTCTTTGTATCTTTTACAAAAAATCATCCTTTTAAGTGTCTGTATTCTTGTGGCCTCTGTCCCTGGCGTTATGCTCCTTTGAATCCATGTACTCTTCCTGTGTGGCCTCATTTGGCATACTCATGCTCCTAATGACTTGCTACTTGATGCTGAGTCCTGTATTTATGTCTGCAATCTAGAACAGCAGACCTCCACCCAGCTGCTTTCTGAATATCTACATATGATCATCCCTCTGGTGTCTCAAATTTCTCATATCCCAAACTGAACTTATTATCTCCTTCTAAACTTGCTCATCTCTTTGTATTCCCTGTCTTGGTGAATGATGTGGAGATGTACCAGCTACCCAAGAGAGAACACTGATGGTAATCCTGAACCCCATTCAACCAAATCCAGAGGGTCACCAAGCCATTTTGATTCTACATTCTTAATCTCATTCCATTCCCACTGCCACTGCCTTCCTGCTGCTCACATTATTAATAATACTCTCATAATAACAATGATATTTAGTGAACAAGAACTGTATTTGGAAAACTTTACATGTATTATTTCCTTTAAGTTTCATGATAACCTTATGGTGTAGGTACTATTACTATTTCTGTTGTCCAAAATAAAAAAGCTGAACCTCAAAGAAGTTATGTACTTGGTCCAAGATCACACAAGTAAGTTTGTCAAGTAAGTGGCAAACCCAGGATTTCATGTTGAATCAGTAAATGCATCAGCGTCCAAGCTCTTAACCAGCTTGGTAGTTGGCATCTCTCTGCACTGTCAGAACTGAGTCTAACGTAGCCTCTACCCTACTTCGCAGAGAAGCTTCTAAAATCTGATGAAATTTGATGAAAAGAAATCACAGCATGATTAGAACCACCAAAGAGTCCCATTGCTTCCAAGATAAAGTTCAGACATAGTCTTTGATGATGTGATTCCTGTGCATGTCTGTAACGTTACCTTCAGTTATTTATTGTCGCATACATTCTCCCCCAGACATACTGAGTCCTAAGGAATCCCTGAATGTATAATGCCACTTCACATTTCCTTCCCCCGTTCTAATATGCTATTTTCTCTACCTGGAATGTCTTTTCCTTGTTAACTAGGTAATGTCTGTTCATTCTTCAAAGCTCAGTTCATATATCGCTTCTGGTAGGCTTTCTTTGACCTCCCATTATAATTTACATACCCCTCCTGTCTGTTTCCAGTACCTTCCTAGCATTTACCAACTGATACGTAATAATTGATAGACCAGATATTTAAGGGTAAGAATCATGTTTATTTTACATTTACCTCCAGGGCTAGTGTGCTTCCACAAGGCACTAAAATATTTTTTGAATGAATGAGTGATTAAGGTTATTTCAGAATTCGCCTAGTTTAACTTACCTCCACATATTTTGATCAAATTTTGTAACATGTTTTAAAGAATTAAATTAGGTTTAAGGTTAAAAATCCTCTAAAATTTTGTTAGTAAACTTATTCTTCTGCTTTGCTCTTCATTTCATTTTCAACAGTCTGTTTCATAAAGAAAATGTAAATATAAGTGCAAATGTAAAACAGTGCTAAAACACTGATGAACTCTAATAAGTTGGGGGGGAATAGAGATGGGTCAAGGCCAGTGGACAGCAAATAAATATCACACAAGAAATTTTTTGAAATTGGGATATAGTTGAACTTTTCCTCAAAAATATCTGTCATGGTGTTTTTAGGAGGAAATAATATGTTATTACAGAAGAAGACTAGAGTGCATGGCAATAAATCTAGGTTTCTTTCCAGATTTTAGATTAATTATCTGAAAACCTTGTGATTTCTCACATGCAGAGAAGTGCAGGAGTGTATTAAGCAAACAATAAATAAAATCACGGAAACAAATAAATAAAACATATGTTCTGTTTGCCTATTTCACAAAATAGAATAAATTTATAAAAGTTTAGCTTTGTCATTATAAAACAGAATAGCAAGAAAATGATCTTTGACTTTAACCCTATTGGAAGATGCACAAATTGTCATCTTGAGGCCTGAATTTACCTTCGGGTTATGATTTGTTTGCTGGCACAATGTTTTGTTTTGTTTTTTTTTAATAGTAATCTTTTATTTATTTATTTATTTATTTATTTTTATATTTATTATTATTATTTTTTGGCTGTGTTGGGTCTTCATTTCTGTGCGAGGGCTTTCTCTAGTTGTGGCAAGCGGGGGCCACTCTTCATCGCGGTGCGCGGGCCTCTCACTATTGTGGCCTCTCTTGTTGCGGAGCACAGGCTCCAGACGCGCAGGCTCAGTAATTGTGGCTCACGGGCCCAGTTGCTCCGCGGCATGTGGGATCTTCCCAGACCAGGGCTCGAACCCGTGTCCCCTGCATTAGGAGGCAGACCCTCAACCACTGTGCCACCAGGGAAGCCCTGGCACAATGTTTAAAACCCAGTTTGTAAAGAAGGCATTCTGACTGTTCATGTAGCCTCCAATTCAACCACAGATTACATCACCTCCTGTTATGTTACATCTAGACTTTTCCACTCATTTTTAAAAATTGAAGTATAGTTGATTTACAATATTATATTTGTGTCCAGTGTACAACGTAGTGATTCAAAATTTTTATAGATTATACTTCATTTAAAGTTACTATAAGGTATTGGCTACATTCCCTGTGCTGTACAACATATCTTTGCAGCTTATTTATTTTGTACATTGTAGTTTGTGCCTCTTACTCCCCTGCCCCTGTCTTGCTCCCCTCCCCTTCCCTCTCCTCACTTGTAACCACTAGTTTGTTCTCTACATCTGAGTCGGTTTCTGGTTTGTTATATTTGTTTGTTTTATTTTTTAGATTCCACATATAAGTGATAATGTACAGTATTTGTCTTTCTCTGTCTGACATTTCACTAAGCATAATACCCTATAGGTCCATCCATGTTGTTGCAAATGGCAAAATTTCATTCTTTTTTGTGGCTGAGTAATTTCATTATATATATACCACATCTTCTTTTTCCATTCATCTGTTGATGGATGACATTTAGGTTGCTTCTATTTCCTGGCTATTGTAAATAATGCTGCTGTGAGCATTGAGGTGCATATATCTTTTCAAATTAATGTTTTTGGTTTTTTTGGGTATATACCCAGGAGTGGAATTGCTGGATCATATGGTAGTTCTGTTTTAGTTTTTTGAGGAACCTCCATACTGTTTTCCATAGTAGTTGCACAAACTTACAATTCCATCAGCCTTTTCCCTACATGCTCACCAATATTTGTTATTTGTAGACTTTTTGATGATAGCCATTCTGACAGGTGTGAAATGATATCTCATTATGGTTTTGATTTGCATTTCTTTGATGATTAGTGATGTTGAACATATTTCCATGTACCTTTTGGTCATCTGTATATCTTCTTTGGAAAAATGTCTATTCAGGTCTTCTGCCGACTTTTAAATTGGATTGTTTGTTTTTTGATATTAAGTTGTGTGGGCTGTTTATATATATTGGATATTAACCCCTTAGTGGTCATATTATTTGCAAGTATCTTCTCCCATTCACTAGGATTTTTTTTTGTTTTGTCAATGGTTTCCTTTGCTGTGCAAAAGATTTTAAGTTTAATTAGGTCTCCTTCATTTAATTATGCTTTTGTTTCCTTTGCCTTAGGAGACAGACCCACCAAAATATTGCTTTATGTAAAAGAGTGTTCTGCCTATGTTTTCTTCTGTGGGTTTTATGGTTTCTGGTCTTACATTTAGGTCTTTAATCCATTTGGGGCTTATTTTTGTATATGGTGAGAAAAAATGTTCTTAATTTCATTCTTTTACATGTAGCTGCCTAGTTTTCCCAGCACCACTTATGGAAGAGACTGTCTTTTCTCCATTGTAAATTCTTGCCTCCTTTGTCATAGATTAATTGGCCATAGGTGTGTGGGTTTATTTCTGGGCTGTCTATTTGTTCCATTGATCTTTGTGTCTGTTTTTGTGCCAGTATCATACTGTTTTGATTACTATAACTTTGTAGTATAGTTTGAAGTCTGGAAGGATTATACCTCCAGCTTTGTTCTTTTTTCTCAAGATTGCTCTGGCTATTTGGCGTCTTTTGTGGTTCCATATAAATTTGAGAATTATTTGTTGTAGTTCTGTGGAAAATGTCATGAGTATTTTGATTAGGATTGCATTGAATCTGTAGATTGCTTTGGGTAGTATGGATATTTAAAAATATTAATTTTTTCAATCCATGAACATGGGATATCTTTCCATTTATTTGTATCGTCTTTAGTTTTCTTTATCAATGTCTTAATAGTTTTCAGAGTATAGGTCTTTCACTTTCTTAATTAAATTTATTCCTAGATGTTTTATTCTTTTTGATGCAGTTGTAAATAGGCTTGTCTTCTTTTTTATTTATTTATTTATTTATTTATTTTTTTATTTATTTTTGGCTGTGTTGGGTCTTCGTTTCTGTGCGAGGGCTTTCTCCAGTTGCGGCGAGTGGGGGCCACTCTTCATCGCGGTGCACGGGCCTCTCACTGTTGCGGCCTCTCCCACTGTGGAGCACAGGCTCCAGACGCGCAGGCTCAGTAGTTGTGGCTCACGGGCTTAGTTGCTCCGCGGCATGTGGGATCTTCCCAGACCAGGGCACGAACCTGTGTCCCCTGCACTGGCAGGCAGACTCTTAACCACTGCGCCACCAGGGAAGCCCCTTGGCTTGTCTTCTTGAATTGTCTTTCTGATAGTTCATTATTAGTGTGTAGAAAAGCAAGAGATTTCTGTATATTAATCTTGTATCCTACAACTTTACTGAATTCATTTATTCTAATAGTTTTTTTGGTGGAGACTTTAGGATTTTTCTATATATAGTATCATGTCATCTGCAAATAGTGACTGTTCTACATCTTTTTGGATGCCTTTTATTTCTTTTTCTTGTCTGATTGCTGTGGCTAGGACTGCCAATACTATGTTGAATAAAAGTGGCAGGAATGGGCATCCTTGTCTTGTTTCTGATTTTAGAGGAAAAGCTTTCAGCTTTTCACCATTGAGTATTCCACTTATTTATACTACATGCTTGGTCTTATAAACATTTGGACTAGAGCCTGAAATTTGACTAAAATCTAGCTCTTTGCTTTGAAAACAAAATCCTTAATTGGTGTGAGGTAGACTGAACTCGAGAATGGTGGTAAGAGTTTGTGTTTGATTGGTTGATTTTTTAAAGAGGGCCAGAATTTGGGTCTGGCTTTTCCATACCAAAATTAATGATCTTGCTACATTCTTTAACTTCTCTAAGACTTAATTTAAAAAAATCTTTAATGTGAAGCTGTAATTCTTTACAGATAATTGTGAGAATATAGTTACAGAAATGCTGTATTGTAAACTATAAATTATTTTTAAATTGGCAGTTGTTTCAAGTTCTAACATAATTCCTGGAACCAGGTGCTTAATAACTGTTGAATTAAATTTCATATAAATGAAAATCCATTTTCACTTCCTGATATACATTCTCTGACCAAAATTGTATTATATTTAAAAAGCAACTTAGTCTTCATTATATGGGTTACTGTGTTAGTTTGCTAGAGCTGTCGTAACAAAATACCACAGATTGGATGTCTTAAAGAGAAGTGAATTTCTCACAATTCTGAAATTGGAAATCCAAGATCAAGTTGTTGGTAGGTTTAGTGTCTCCTGAAGTCTTCCTCTCTCCTTGGCTTACATACGGCTGCCTTCTTGCTGTGTCCTCACATTGCCTTTTCTCTATGTACACTTCCTCTTCTTATAAGGACACCAGTCCTATTGGATTAGTGCCACATCCTTATGACCTCATTCAATCTTTTAATAACCTCTTTAAAAGACCTATCTCTAAAGTCACATTGGGGTTTAGGTTTTCAACATATGAATTCTGGGGAGACATGATTCAATCCACAATAGTTACTATAGTTTAATGAATGCCTAAGAGGTAATAAAGAGTCAAACATGCACCCCAATGTTCATTGCAGCACTATTTACAATAGCCAGGTCATGGAAGCAACCTAAATGCCCATCGACAGACGAATGGATAAAGAAGACATGGTATATATATATACAATGGAATATTACTCAGCCATAAAAAGGAACGAAATTGGGTCATTTGTAGAGATGTGGATGGACCTAGAGTCTGTCACACAGAGTGAAGTAAGTCAGAAAGAGAAAAACAAATATCGTATATTAACGCATATATGTGGAACCTAGAAAAATGGTACAGATGAACCGGTTTGCAGGGCAGAAAATGAGACACAGATGTAGAGAACAAACGTATGGACACCAAGCGGGGAAAGCGGTGGGGGGTGGGGGTGGTGGTGTGATGAATTGGGAGATTGGGATTGACATATATACACTAATATGTATAAAATGGATGACTAATAAGAACCTGTTGTATAAAAAAATAAGTAAAATAAAATTCAAAAATTAAAATAAATAAATAAATGAAGAGTCAAAAGAAAATGTGAACTCTGCCAAATTCATGAGTTGAAAGAGAGAGTTTAATGTGTAAACATCCAAATATGCCACTATTCTTTTCTCCAGGATTTTCTAGCAGTGTTATGAAACTAAATCAAATTTTCCCTCCCAAATAATAGATTTCTGAGGGAGAGACATGGCATAATTCATCATCTTCAACATGAGAAAAGTGCAGTCCTGATCAAGCTCTAATTCCATACCTAAAGCACCCTCTAATTCAGTCACACCATTTGCCAAACTCTCCATGCCCTCTCAAAACTCTTTGCTACTGTCTGTCTCTGCTGGAATGCTTATCTTTCCGTTCCTGGGTAGCTAGCTCCACTTTGATTTGCTTAAATTTAACCTAATCTGCTTCTCTGTGGTCCTCACTATCTTGTTCATAACTCTATAAATGTGTGCATCACACTGCTTAGTAACTTTTTGCTTGCCTGTCTCTTCACCTTGAGGCTAGGATTGTGTTCCAATTTACTGTTTTCTACCAGTCTGGTATAGTATACCTCATTCATGAAGATGCTCAATGAATGTTGTCAAATAAATGGATTACCTGTTATGAGTTGGAAATAGCTTTCTGGAACACCAAGTAGCTTGTTTTTTTCAGGGAAGTCACAATTTTATAGTATGTGGTGCAGGAAGGGAACTCTAATGGGTCAGAGACAAGGACTTTATTACTCGTACCAGAACAAGCAGCATAAATTGCATGTTTGTGTCAGTCCTCTTTGACTCCTGAGTCCTGCTGGGGAAGCAGAGGGGCTCCAGTGGGTGCTCCACAGGCTGTGAACTTACATTTCAGCTGAGGAACCACAGCTTAGACCACTTAAGTCTTTTACAATGGACTGCAACCCAGCCTGCCCAAACTCCCCAGGGGGAGACATTATCTTTAGTATACTGGACAGCAAATAAATCTGTTCTTTGCCCTGGAGGGAGGCAGTTTATAAATATCCTTGAAAAAATAGTCATGAATGTACATACCTGTGAGAAATGCATGGAGAATTGTCTGTCAACAGAGCACAGCCAAGCAAAGATGTGGGTTGAAAGCTTTCCAGACAAGAGGTACAGAGAGACACACAAGCCTGGCATGTTTGAGGGAGGAAAAGAAGGTCAGTGTGGATAGAGTGTAGTGAGATGGGAACAATGTGTAGAAGAGGAGATCTGAAGGGTACACGGGGGCCAGGACTTGAAGGGCTCTCTAGCCATGGCTTTGTATTAAAAACCAATCCGTGAATCTCTGGCTAGAAAAGTTTAGCTAATTATCTGTAAGAAGAGTTGTTTCCAAAAAATAAATGCAAACATATGTATGTAGTGGGTTTGAAATTATTTATACTTCTTCAAATTTTATTATGTATTCATATTGTATGATTAAATTTTTCTCAAGCAAATCTATTTCTATACAGAATTTAATTTATGTGTATATAGAACTCTCTATGCGTATATGTATATATATATTTTATAAATGAGAAAATCGAAGATATTGGCTATATTTAAATATATTCAAATCATGATGTTCCCTTACATAATTATCTTACCCATGAGAGAAAGGAATATTTCATGATTTTGAAGCCCATGATTCTGTACCCCAACGATTTTTTTTTTACATGCAAATGTATAATCCTGATAAATCCTGATATATCAAAGACACTGGCCGTGGCTCTTTTTTTTTTTATACGCCTAAATTCTTTTTCAGATAAAGTTGACTTACTGATACTTCCACATTCTTGAAAAGGCCATCTGCCATCAGTCCTTTCCAAACTCTCTGTAGCTTTGAAAACTGAACATAACTTTATGGATGCCTGGCTTTTTGGAGTTGTAAAGAAACTGGGAGATGGTTTGCTTTATGACTTCTTTCAAATAAATGAATATTTTCTAAAGCATTCATTCACTCATTCATTCAACAAAGAGTCACAGAGGGCCTGTCTTGTGTCAAGCAGTGTGTCAGACACCAGGGATGATACCAAGATTTAAAAACACCACAGGTTTCTATCCTTAGATGAGCAGATTTTATGCAATTCATCACAGAGAGACAATAGAATAATCAAGGTGTGAATGAAGACCCAGGGGAAGCCAGAGAAGATGAGTGCCTTATTTTTATTGAAAGATTATGAAAGACTTCAAAATAAAGCTAACAGTTACTTTATCTCCTCAGAGGCAGCTATTTACACTGATGAAAAGCATCAGTTAAAATTAAGTTTGGTCTAAATATTAAGCGATTATAGACTTCCTTTTAAGTTTCACCCATTGGGCAGAGTTTAGCTCTCTGGAGCATCATCTAAACTCCATTGGGCGGAGTTTAGCTCTCTGGAGTATTACTCCTCTCCATCCCAAAAATGCCCGTCCCCATGGCAGACCTTCTAATTAATATCTGATCACTCCCTTTATATTTGATTTTTTTGTTCCTTATTTATAAAGCTATACAGAGTTTTGTTAAACTTTGCTTTCTTTTTCCCACAACACTGGAATCTTTGCTCACAATAAAAATTTATTGCTGTAGTTTGTTTTACTTTTATATATTTTGGACCATCCTTCTAATAAATACTTTCTTATGTTTCTCCCTCAGAGCCACAGTTTATAAATACTTAGAGTACTGCAGTCAGCGCTCAGTGCTATACTTTAAAAGGGTTGTAAACAAAATTAAATGGTCATAAGGTAACAACCAATGTGCAAAGTAATGGGGAATTACTTCTCTTGAGAAATAAGTGAAGAAGCTAGAGATATTTAGGCAGGAGTAGCAAAGACTAAGGCAGAATCTAAGAGGCCTCTTTAAATATTGGGACCACTGTTACTAGAAAAAAAACTGATTAGATGTGTTCAAGACCCTCCCAGCACCTCTATCAATCTGTGTGTCAGGAAGGGAGAGGAGAACTGAAAATACTGATGAGCATTTGTAAAGTTTATAAAGATGCTTAGACATATGAATAGGAATTTAGCATTGATCTGAAGGATAGGGCAAATCAGAGAGATTAGGGAAATAATGTAGTCAACTTTTAATATTTATTTAGTATTTGTGTCTGAGTTGTATTTGAGGTAGAGGAGAAGTCATATAAGGTGTGAAAGTGATTTTAGCTTGGCTAGGATGATACACTTTGAGTTGTGCAAGTAGACAACAGAAGTCTCAGCTGGATTACCTACGAAGAAACTCAGGCACTGAGGCTAAGTAAGTGCCAAGGTTAAACAATTAGCATGTAGTTGAGTCAGGTTTGAACCTAGGTGGCTGACTCCAAAACCTAGACTCTTAAAAATTACACCTTGCAAAGAAAAATAACAATATACTGTCAAGTAAAAAAAACAGTTTTCAAAAACTAAGATCTAACTTTTGTAAATGAATTACCTGTCTATGCCTGAAAACTTTGGGTAGATAAACCCTAAAATGTTAATAGTAATGATCTCTGGGCAGTTTGATTTGGGGCCTTTTAAAAAATTTCATCTCTATGCTTTTAAATTTTCACAAGAAACAAGTATTTTCTTTATATCTTTTATGTGCTGAATGAAAATACGTGCCAACCTAGAATTATGTACCAAGAAAAAATATCCTTCAAGAATGTGAGCAAAATAAAAACAGAAATATAAAAACAGAGTTTGTTACCAATAGACCTTCAAAAATAAAAATTCTGAAGCTTATATATATAGACAGAAGTTAGCGATACTTGATAGAAATTATGAGTTTCCAAACGTATATGAACAGCAAGTAAAATGGTAAATCTGTGGATAAATCTGAAGAAACATTAACTCCAAAAAGCAATATAACAATATCTGTGAGGTTAAAAGGAGAAAGCGTTAAAGCTTTTTCTTTCTAAGAAGAAAAATTTAAAAACCTAATACAAATTATCTACAAAAAGTGAAAATATTAATAAATGGATTGTAAAAATATTATCCATGGATAGGGAGACATAATATTGTATTGATATCCATTTCATTCCCCCTGAGCCAGAGAATGATTAAAATCCACTCAAAATATTGATATTTTTTTTGGGGGGGTGATAGTATTTGGTAAGCTGATTCTAAGGTCTAAATAAAAGTTCAAAGGAACTCTCTTGAATTGGAAGAACAATGTGGTAGGATTTGCTGCAGCAGATATCCAGATTCATTATAAAGCTACAGTTGTAATTAAAATGGTATGATATTGGCACAAGAATAGACAAATACACCCATAGGACAGAATGGAAAGCTTGAAAACAGACATAATTAGAGATTTATTTGGTTATATCTGTAACAGATGAAGGCAGGTAGTAGATTTTTACAATATATGGTTCTGGCAAAATTGGTTATCTATATGGGCAAAAATTGGATCCATAGCTCACATTGTATAGAAATAAACCAGTTGCAAGTGTATTATTAATCTAAATATGAAAAACAAAACTATAAACATTTTAGAAGAGAACAGAGGGAATATTGTCATGAACTTAGGGACAGGGAAAGATTTAATTCAGACACAGAATGAAAACTTAAATAAAAATGTGATAAATTCAACTGCATTAATATTCAGAATTTCTGTTTTAAAAAATATGTGATAAAGAGAAAGAAAAAGGCATGGCAAGCCAGAGACGTTTGCCATACATATTTAACTAAGAAGTCATATCCACTATGTATAAAGACTTCTAAAATTCAATAAGAAAAAAGACAGTTTATCTAAATTTAAAAATATATGAAAGAGATACTACAAAGAGATGGAAAACCAAATGGTCAATAAATTTGTGAAAGACGCTCAACTTTAATCAGAATCAGGTGTGTAGTAAAGAGTTAACCTTTCCCTCAAGGAGGCCTGACTTTTGCCCTCCACTTCTGGGAGTTAATCTTTAAGCTCTAGGAATGTCATTCCTGATTGAAGTGTCTTTGTTTGCCTAGGGGCCTTGTGTTGGATAGTCTAACATTGTCATTTGGGTTGGGAGCTGGCTAAACCAGTTAATAACAGTGTGATTTAGAGTAAAGACCACAGACTAAGCCAGGTGATCACAATATGATTTAGGGTGGGGCTTTTGGTCATGAAGCCTGACCTCTGAAGTGGTAGAGCCTGAGATCAGCTTGTGGGAAGTCTACCGTTCCTCTGTGATGGAGCTCCAGTAAAGCCTCTAGACACCAAGGCTTGGGTGAGCTTCCTTGGATGGCAATAATATTCCACGCCTATTGCCACAAATCAGTTAGTACTGGGCAAGTAACACTGCCCTGACTCCGTGGAGAGAGTGTTTTTCCCTGGATTCTGTCCTGTGTGCTTCTTCCCTTGGCTGATTTTAATCTGTATCGTTTCCCTGAAATAAACCGTAATCATGAGTATAACAGCTATCAGTTAGTTCTGAGTCTTTCTAGAGATTTATCAAACTCAAGGTGGTTTCCAGAACCCTCAGACTTGCCACTAGTGTCAGAAGTGAGGGCCTTCTTGTGTGGACTAATTTCACAGTTGTCTAAAGTCAACATCATTTAAAAGCCACATGAATATTTATTGCACACCCATTGATTGGCAAAAATTTGCAGTACTGACTTTTGTTGAAAATTGGTAAAAAAAAAAAAAAAAAAAAAAAGAAAATTGGTATTAATTTGGAAGACAGTAAGGATGAAAGTAAAGTTAGGATTGTAATTACAGCTATGGGTAGAGGAAGGTGGATGCACAACAGCTGGGAGTGGTACCCTAGGGATAGATTTTATGTACCTTTTTTCTTTCAGTTTATTTTGTATTTTAATGTAAAGGCAAGAATTTAAGTAAAATTTAAAAAGACTGGGTAGATAATAACACCATGATATCAATAGTGATGTGTTGGATTATTTAAAAATCTTCCTTTGTTCTTTTCAGTTTATGCCACTGAATTGTATTATTTTTATCATAAAAAGAATAATTGAAGTGTGTTTTAAGGAACAAAAAGTAAGGTTTTTGTGAGGTAAATGTGGTGCAAGGGTTAAAGAAAAACTTTTTTAACAAGGATAAACAAGGTCCTACTATATAGCATAGGGAACTATATTCAATAGCCTGTAATAAACCATAATGGAAAAGAATATGAAAAAGGATATATGTGTATAACTGAATCACTTTGCTATACAGCAGAAATTAACACAACATTGTAAATCAACTATACTTCAATAAAATAAATTTAAAAAAACAACAATGAGGTCAGGTCTCCAGTGTTGGGACCCAGAAATAGCTTTGTGAGTGCTCTCAAAGTTGATCTACTAGTTGGGGACAGGTGAGTAACTGGCATGAATCTCTAAATTCCAGTTTTTAAATTCATAATTGGAGATATTTTCTTCCTTTGTAGCCTATCAGAATGCTTCCTTCCCTGAGTATGGGAATGTGGACAACTGAAGGGGTCATCAGAAAGTAGCTTTGGTATACATTCTGCAGGCTGTGGCAACGCCTGATGATCAAGATTCTCTCTAAATAGAGACCTCCAGATATAGGTTGTCACTGTTTTGGAGAATCCTGGATAAGCCCTGGCAAAATACTTCCTGGATCCGTTTTCTAAGACTTTATGTGGAATCCTCTTAGTCACAAATGACTTTGTTTCCTTTTTTTCTATGTATTTTTCCTTCCACGAGTTAAATTAACACGGTCTTTCAAGTCCTATTAGGCATAATTAGATTTGTAGGCTTTGGTCTTCGAATTTTGTCCTAGGCGACATCCCTTCTTGTTAGGAGGCTCCTAGAGATGGTTAATACCATCCATTATGTATTGATTTTGGGAGGTTAACTCTCAAAGGGCCAGGTCCTGTTCTTTTCTCTTTGCTATGCACTCTATCTCTTTCCTTACTCACTATGTGTGATGTGTGATATTTTAAAATTTTTATTTAACAAGGTAGGATAAAACACTTACTTGTTAAAATACCTTCTCCCTAAGTGGGATTTATTACTGAGTGAGATAAATGGACCTGTTGTTATCATTTCTGCCCCATGTGCTTATAAAGAACATTCTTCTTTTGTGTTAGAAAAAAGGAATGTATTACTTGCTTTCCTTGAAGCTTTTTTTTGCCACCAAAATATTTTCTAGGCCACACTAATATGAAGATTTACAGAAATGGTGCTTCTGAGCATACATTTTCTTTTTACTATTAAAAGGAAACCATGGCAATGCAGTATCCAATTTTGTTTGACAGGATTCTGGTTAGCAAACCACATGTGGTGTGTTTTTGTTTTGTTCTATAATTGTTTCCATTGTGTTGTGTAATTCATCACAAGGATTTTGAGAATGGAAAATGTCACAAACCAAATATACAAAATTAATGAGTAGTTTACTCCATTGCAAGGGGCAGGTAGTGAACAGTCAGGCAGAACAAAAGCAACAAGAATCCCGGGGCATAAAGCTGTTTCACCTAATGAAGTTCATGTTTCTGTGTGTGATATGAAGTTCTCAGGGCACTGATAGCCATCTTGCTTAATTTTTAAATCTCTGAAAATCATAGATGATTATTCTTGCATTCACTTTACATGACTTATCAATTAAGTCTAATCACATGTTTAAAGCAACTAAGAAAAACAGTTGCATACACAGCTATTAGTATTTTCAGAGCAATTTTAGAATGAACTTGTTACTAGCACCCAGATTCATTTCTTTTTTTAAAAAAAATATTTATTTATTTATTGTATTTGGCTGCGCCGGGTCTTAATTGTGGCATGTGGGATCTTTTTTTAGTTTCAGCATGAGGGATCTTTAGTTGCATCATGCCAGGTCTTTAGTTGCAGCATGTGGGATCTTTTTTTGTAGTTGCGACATGTGGGATCTAGTTCCCTGACCAGGGATTGAACCCAGGCCCCCTGCATTGGGAGTGCAGAGTCTTAACCACTGGACCACCAGGGAAGTCCCCAGATTCATTTCTAATGAGTCCTGTGTTCCTGTGGCAATGTATAAAATGTGGCATCAGGTTTGTTACACTTATGAGCCAGTGGTGTGTTATGATTATGTTTGCAAAAAGTGAGTTATGGATGTCTCTTACCTAGCTCATTTTGACCGAAACATACAAACAAAAGGAGAGAAATAATAACCAGAGACCCTTGAACTCCAAACTCCTGCTTCTTCACTAACTGCAACATTTTATAATTCTCTCCCAGTTACATCACCCTTCCATTACGAAGACAACTATGTTTTTTTTCCAAGATAAAGTCAGCTTACCTCTGAGTTCTCTACTTCAAGTTCAGAAGGGTTTGCACTCAATGGTCTCTTCCTATACTCTTCAGAGCTTTTTGGTTTCTTGTGACTTGAAGCTACAGCTGTTTACCTTGATACCAAAGATGTCTCCTGAGCCTTTCTTCATTTCCATAATCAATGGATTACTTCAAACCCCAATTACTAAAATCCTACATATGATTATGAAAGGATGAAACATTTTAAGACAAGAGGAGCACAGGACGTCATATCTGTTCAAAAGATAAGGAAATTCAGGATGGTATATGGGCCAGGTATCTTCATTTCCTTTCCAGATCGTCCCCACTCCCCCACCTTGCTGTTTCCTGAGGAGAATGACTGTCTCTCGGATTTCCCTGCCTTCTGGCTTCCAGCTGGGTTCGGTCCTGGTGAGTTCCAGCAGGAAATAGGGAAGGATGAAGAGTGAGGTTCAGGCATTCATTCTCCCTGGGGTTTGTCAAATCCCTTAAACAAAGATTCCTGATCCTTTCCAGGTCACCTGTTCTGCATGAATTTCTCTTCTTTCAGGTTCCAGTAACTTCTCCTCTCATCTCCTGAGGCTGAGCTCTGCTGCTGCTAGCCCCGGGTCCCTGCTGTCCCCTGCCGTTCCCTGCATCCCATCACACTTCGATGATTTAGCCTCTTTTCAGTAAACTCTTCTTGAGTTAACTCATTTTTAGTATGAAATCTTTTCACCATTGAGAACCTGATTGAAACACCCCAAATGGTAATAATGCCTAAATCTGAAGCACAAAGTAAAAGAAATAATAACAAGACCAGTCCAAAGTCCAAACTCTTGTTTTCTTAATCTAAAACATTTCCTCCAATTTTAACTAGACCTACCCTCAACTGGACAAGTAAAAAAAATGAAATCTAAAAAAGTGAAGGCTAAAAGAAAATCTATAAATGTGCATGGAGTTGCTCTTTCCCTAGAACTTTCCCTCCCATAGCAGTGTATTCTCCTGTTCAAAACTGGACCTAGTGCCTCCCAGCCCCCCACACATGTGCTACCCCAGGACTTTCCCTTTACTGCTTTCCTTCAGTGGACCCACTGCTTCCTGTATTTTATGTCTTTGGTCTTTCACTGGTTTTGTTTTGTTTTGTTTTGTTTGGTTGTGACATGGTGAGATGACTGGTTTTCTGAGACTCTGGAAAGTAGTAGGCAGCGATATTTTTCAGGAACACCTGGGCACTGACTCTGCTTGCCTCTGAGAAAAAAATACCTTTCTAGTATTAAGTTTGGTTTAAAATTTAGGAAAGCTTAGTTTTTCTAAAGACTTCCTTGAACAGAAGTACATGGGTGGTGAGGTTAAGATCTGAAATGGAACTGAAATCATGGTATAAAAGAACAGTGGCTTAGCAGGAATTTTGAGTTTTACCAGCAGCTGTGTGCCCTGTAGGGATACAGGGTCCAGGAAAAAGTCACACAAAGATATGCTGCATCTTCTTTGTGTGGATATTTCTGTTGAATTCTGTTTCCTTTTCCAAAGAAATGAAAAACTTACAGGTGGTCTGAGTCTGTGGTTTATTTCTGTTGATCCCTGACCCAACCTTCAATGCTGCTGTAATATCCACGCTTCCTAAGGAACTTTTAAGAAAATATGCATGGGAAATTAACTTACTGAACCTTTGCACATCTGAAAATGCTTTCAGTCTTGATGGATGTATTGACTAAACATTGCATTTTAAGTTTCCTCTGTATTTTGAAGCTTTTGTCTCCATTATTTTCTTAACACAGTATTCTTGGTGAGATACTGGTTTCCATTTGATTCTCATTCTGACTCTTTTGTAGAAATTATAAAAATATTTTTTTATTTTTAGTATGATCTAAAATTGTATGGGCTAGTATCAAGATTTGTTCCTTTTTTATAGCCCATTTTAGTCTAAAGGCTTGTTTTTCTTTAGGGCTTCGAAATAATCTTCTATTATTTCTTTATTCCATACATTCTCTCTGTTTTCGGAATTCCTGTAAGATGAATGTTGAACTCCCTGGATTAATTCTCTATGTAATTTCCCTCATATTTTCTGTCTCACTGTCTTTTTGATTCATGTTCTGAGAGATTTCCTTGGCTTTTCTTCTAGCCCCTTTCTATCATTTAAAATTTTAGGTACTATCCTCTTACTTTCTTTAGACTTTTTCTTGTTATGATTGCTTCCTCTTTTTAGTATCCCATTCTTCATTTACAGAAATAATGTTTCCTTACTCTTCTCTGAGAATATTATTATACTGTATTCTCTCTCTTTCTCTCTCTCCTCTCTCTTTATTCCTCCCTCCCTCCTTGCCTTGGAATTAGGTTTTCATTTTGCATCATCTTTGTCTTGCATGCTCTTGATTCTCCTCATATACTAGTGACTCCTTGCCCATTCATATTTTAAAAAGAAAGAAGGTAGGTTTTTACTGTCTGTGTGCATGCATGTGCGTGTGTGTGTGTACACATATATGCACTCTGTGTATAGGTATCACATTAGTTTTATTCCCTGAGTTGGCATTTTGACCATGAACTCTGTGTATGTGAGTTGAGTGGGGCATGAGGACCATCAGGTTTTGCCTTCAGATGTAGTCACCAAATGCTAGAATGAGAAGAGCTCTACTTTGAGGTGCCAATATTTTCCTTAGAAGCATTAGAGTTCCTCAGGTGATTTTCTGTATTCCTTGAGAGATGAGCCCTCTGTTCTTTGCCTGATGGTAGATGACTGATGGTGGGAATGCTGAGAGCTGGGAGAGATTTTTCCTTCAACATCTTTCCTGATGTCCCCAGACTGCTTCCAGCCCCAGTCTGGGCTAGATGATTCCTTAGCACTCATATTTCCAGATGCAGTTATTGCATTCTATTGTCATTTATATATGTGTCTTTCTCCTGCATTAGCTTATGACCTCCTGAAGGGCAAGGGCCATGCATTATTATTCTATTGATATCACTTACTTTTCTATTCTTATATTGTTAGAAAGAAAGAAGGTCTTTGGTGGGGCTAATGGCGGACTCTGGGAGGGCTCATGCCAAGGAGTACTTCCCAGAACTTATGCTTTCAGTGTCCTTGTCCCCGCAGTGAGCCACAGCCACCCCCCGCCTCTGCAGGAGACCCAGCAACACAAGCAGGTCACCACGGAGTCCCAAGAAGAGTTCCCTGTGCTATAAACCATGTGGTTGACAGGGTCTTGGTGCTCTGGCCAGGTGTCAGGCCTGAGCCTCTGAGGTGGGAGAGCTGAGTTCAGAACATTGGTCCACCAGAGACCTCCCGGCCCCATGTAATATCAAACAGCAAAAGCTCTCCCAGAGCTTTCCATCTCAACGCTAAGACCCAGCTCCACTCAATGACCAGCAAACTACAGTGCTGGACACCCTATGCCAAACAAATAGCAAGACATGAACATAACCCCACCCATTAGCAGAGAGGCTGCCTAATATCATAATAAGGTCACAGACACCCCAAAACACACCACTGGACGCGGTCCTGTCCACCAGAAAGACAATATCCAGCCTCATCCACCAGAACACAGACACCAGTCCCCTCCACAAGAAAGCCTACACAACTCACGGAATCAACCTTACCCACTGGGGGCAGACACCAAAAACAATGGGAACTACGAACCTGCAGCCTGCGAAAAGGAGACCCCAAACACAGTAAGTTAAGCAAAATGAGAAGACAGAGAAATACACTGCAGATAAAGGAGCAAGGTAAAAACCAACCAAACCTAACAAATGAAGAGGAAATAGGCAGTCTACCTGAAAAAACACTCAGAATAATGATAGTAAAGATGATCCAAAGTCTTGGAAATAGAATGGAGAAAATACAAGAAAGGTTTAACAAGGAACTAGAAAAACTAAAGAGCAAACAAACAATGATGAACAACACAATAAATGAAATTAAGAATTCTCTAGAAGGAATCAGTAGCAGAATAACTGAGGCAAAAGAACGAATAAGTGACCTGAAAGATAAAATAGTGAAAATAACTACCGCAGAGCAGAATAAAGAAAAAAGAATGAAAAGAATTGAGGACAGTCTCAGATACCTCTGGGACAACATTAAACACACCAACATTCGAATTATAGGGGTCCCAGAAGAAGAAGAGAAAAAGAAAGGGACTGAGAATATATTTGAAGAGATTATAGTTGAAAACTTCCCTAACATTGGAAAGGAAATAGTCAATCAAGTCCAGGAAGTGCAGAGTCCCATACAGGATAAATCCAAGGAGAAACATGCCAAGACACATATTAATCAAACCATCAAAAATTAAATACAAAGAAAAAATATTAAAAGCAGCAAGGGAAAAACAACAAATAACGTACAAGGGAATCCCCATAAGGTTAACAGCAGATCTTTTAGCAGAAACTCTGCAAGCCAGAAGGCAGTGGCAGGACATATTTAAAGTGATGAAAGGGAAAAACCTACAACCAAGATTACTCTACCCAGCAAGGATCTCATTCAGATTCGATGGAGAAATTAAAACCTTTATAGACAAGCAACAGCTAAGAGAATTCAGCACCACCAAACCAGCTTTACAACAAATGCTGAAGGAACTTCTCTAAGTGGGAAACACAAGAGAAGGAAAGGAGCTACAATAACAAACCCAAAACAATTAAGAAAATGGTAATAGGAACGTGCATATCTCTAACTACCTGAAATGTAAATGGATTAAATGCTCCAACCAAAAGACATAGACTGGCTGAATGGATACAAAAACAAGACCCGTATATATGCTGTCTACAAGAGACCCACTTCAGACCGAGGGACATATACAGACTGAAAGTGAGGGGATGGAAAAAGATATTCCATGCAAATGGAAATCAAAAGAAAGCTGGAGTAGCAATTCTCATATCAGACAAAATCGACTTTAAAACAAAGACTATTACAAGGCACAAAGAAGGACACTACATAATGATCAAGGGATCAATCCAAGAAGAAGATATAACAATTGTAAATATTTATGCACACAGCATAGGAGCACCTCAATACATAAGGCAAATACTAACAGCCATAAAAGTGGAAATCGACAGTAACACAATCATAGTAGAGGATATTAACACCCCACTTTCACCAATGGACAGATCATCCAAAATGAAAATAAATAAGGAAACATAAGCTTTAAATAATACATTAAACAAGATGGACTTAATTGATATTTATAGGACATTCCATCCAAAAACAACAGAATACATTTTCTTCTCAAGTGCTCATGGAACATTCTTCAGGATAGATCATATCTTGGGTCACAAATCAAGCCTTGGTAAATTTGAGAAAATTGAAATTGTATCAAGTATATTTTCTGACCACAATGCTATGAGACTAGATATCAATTACAGGAAAAGATCTGTAAAAAATACAAACACACAGAAGCTAAATGATACACTACTAAATAACTGAGAGATCACTGAAGAAATCAAAAAATATCTAGAAACAAATGACAATGAAAACATGATGACACAAAACCTATGGAATGCAGCAAAAGCAGTTCTAAGAGGGAAGTTTATAGCAATACAATCCTACCTCAAGAAATAAGAAACTTCTCAAATAAATAACCTAACCTTACACCTAAAGCAATTAGAGAAAGAAGAACAAAAACCCCCCAAAGTTAGCAGAAGGAAAGAAATCATAAAGATCAGATCAGAAATAAAAGAAAAAGAAGTGAAGGAAACAATAGCAAAGATCAATAAAACTAAAAACTGGTTCTTTGAGAAGATAAACAAAATTGATAAACCATTAACCAGACTCATCAAAAACAAGGGAGAAGACTCAAACGAATAGAATTAGAAATGAAAAAGGAGAAGTCACAACTGACACTGCAGAAATAGAAAGGATCATAAGAGACTACTACAAGCAACTATATGCCAATAAAATGGACAACCTGGAAGAAATGGACAAATTCTTAGAAAAGCACAACCTTCGAAGACTGAACCAGGAAGAAATAGAAAGTATAAACAGACCAATCACAAGCACTGAAATTGAAACTGTGATTAAAAATCTTCCAACAAACAAACACCCAGGACCAGATGGCTTCACAGGCAAATTCTATCAAACATTTAGAGAAGAGCTAACACCTATCCTTCTCAAACTCTTCCAAAATATCGCAGAGGGAGGAACACTCCCAAACTCATTCTATGAGGCCACCATCACCCTGATACCAAAACCAGACAAAGATGTCACAAAGAAAGAAAACTACAGACCAATATCACTGATGAACATAGATGCAGAAATCCTCAACAAAATACTAGCAAACAGAATCCAACAGCACATTAAAAGGATCATACACCATGATCAAGTGGAGTTTATCCCAGGAATACAAGGATTCTTCAATATGCGCAAATCAATCAATGTGATACACCATATTAACAAAATGAAGGATAAACACCATATGGTAATCTCAATAGATGCAGAAAAACCTTTTGACAAAATTCAACACCCATTTATGATAAAAACTCTCCAGATAGTAGGCACAGAGGGAACCTACCTCAACATAATAAAGGCCATATATGACAAACCGACAGCCAACATCATTCTCAATGGTGAAAAACTGAAACCATTTCCTCTCAGATCAGGAACAAGACAAGGTTGTCCACTCTCACCGCTATTATTCAACATAGTTTTGGAAGTTTTAGCCACAGCAATCAGAGAAGAAAAAGAAATAAAAGGAATCGAAATTGGAAAAGAAGAAGTAAAAGTGTCACTGTTTGCAGATTGTGTGATAATATACATATCGAATCCTAAAGATGCTACCAGAAAACTACTAGAGCTAATCAATGAATTTGGTAGAGTAGCAGGATACAAAATTAATGCACAGAAATCTCTTGCATTCCTATACACTAATGATGAAAAATCTGAAATAGAAATTAAGGAAACACTCCCAGTTACCATTGCAACGCAAAGAATAAAGTACCTAGGACTAAACCTACCTAAGGAGACAAAAGACCTGTATGCAGAAAACTATAAGACACTGATGAAAGAAATTACAGATGATACCAACAGATGGAGAGATACAGCATGTTCTTGGATTGGAAGAATCAACATTGTGAAAATGAGTATACTACCCAAAGCAATCTACAGATTCAGTACAATCCCTATCAAACTACCAATGGCATTTTCCACAGAACTAGAACAAAAAATTTCACAATTTGTATGGAAACATAAAAGACCCCAAAAAGCCAAAGCAATCTTGAGAAAGAGATACGGAGTTGGAGGAATCAGGGTCTTGGACTTAAGACTATACTACAAAGCTACAGTAATCAAGACAATATGGTACTGGCAGAAAAACAGCAATATAGATCAATGGAACAGGATAGAAAGCCCAGATATAAACCCACGCACGTATGCTCACCTTATCTTTGATAAAGGAGGCAAGAATATACAATGGGGGAAAGACAGCTTCTTCAATAAGTGGTGCTGGGAAAACTGGACAGTTACATGTAAAGGAATGAAATTAGAACACTCAGTAACACCATACACAAAAATGAACTCAAAGTGGATTAAAGACCTGTATGTAAGGCCAGACACTATAAAACTCATAGAGGAAAACAGAACACTCTATGACATAAATCACAGCAAGATCCTTTTTGACCCACCTCCTAGAGAAATGGAAATAAAAACGAAAGTAAACAAATGGGACCTAATGAAACTTAAAAGCTTTTGCACAACAAAGGAAACAAGATGAAAAGACAACCCTCAGAATGGGAGAAAATATTTGCAAATGAAGCAACTGACAAAGGATTAATCTCAAAAATTTACAAGCAGCTCATGCAGCTCAATATCAAAAAAACAAACAACCCAATTCAAAACTGGGCAGAAGACCTACATAGACATTTCTCCAAAGAAGGTATACAGATTGCCAACAAACACATGAAAGGATGCTCAGCGTCACTAATCATTAGGGAAATGCAAGTCAAAAATACAATGAGGTATCACCTCACACCAGTCAGAATGGCCATCATCAAAAAAATCTACAAACAATAAATTGTGGAGAAGGTGTGGAGAAAAGGGAACCCTGTTGCACTGTTGGTGGGAATGTAAATTGATATAGCCACTATGGAGAACAGTATAGAGGTTCCTTAAAAAACTAAAAAATGAACTACCATATGACCCAGCAATCCCACTACTGGGCATATACCCTGAGAAAACCATAATTCAAAAAGAGTCATGTACCACAATGTTCATTGCAGCTCTGTTTATAAGATCCAGGACATGGAAGCAACCTAAGTGTCCATCGATAGATGAATGGATAAAGAAGATGTGGCACGTATATACAATGGAATATTACTCAGCCATAAAAAGAAACAAAAGTGAGTTATTTGTAGTGAGGTGGATGGACTTAGAGACTGTCATCTAGACTGAAGTATGTCAGAAAGAGAAAAACAAATACCATATGCTAACACATATATATGGAATCTAAATAAAAAAAGAAAAAGGTTCTGAAGAACCTAGGGGCAGGACAGGAATAAAGACGCAGACGTAGAGAATGGACTGAGGACACGGGGAGGGGGAAGGGTAAGCTGGGACGAAGTGAGAGAGTGGCATGGACATATATACACTACCAAATGTAAAATAGGTAGCTAGTGGGAAGCAGCCGCATAGCACGGGGAGATCAGCTTGGTGCTTGGTGACCACCTAGAGGGGTGGGATAAGGAGTGTGGGAGGGAGACGCAAGAGGGAGGGGATATGGGGATATACGTATACATATAGCTGATTCACTTTGTTATACAGCAGAAACTAACACACCATTTTAAAGTAATTATACTCCAATAAAGTTGTTAAAAAAAAATTATGCCCAGTGAAAGAAGCCAGACACAAAAGGCCACATACTATATGATTCCACAGATATGCAAGTCCAGAATAGGGATAGAAGGTAGGTTAGTGGTTGTCTAGGGTTGGGGGTGGAGATGGGAAACACAGGATTGATAGCTAATGGGTGAAGAGTTTCTTTTTTAGGGAGATGAAAATGTCCTAAAATTGACTGTAGGTATGGTTGCACATATCTATGAATATAATGAAAACAATGAATTGCACACTTTAGGTAGATTGTATATGTGAATTATACCTCAATAAAGCTGTCAAAAAAAGAAAAAAAGAAAAGAAATATGATTATTATATTATGTCTAATTCTAAGAAAAACTATCCCATAACTAACACTTAAGGAAGACTTATTTTGTTCCAGACTTTGTTCTATGCATTATACAAATATTATCTTGATAATCTTCAGACTTTCTCACTATTTCCTAATTTTCAGAAATGTTAAGGCACAGAGAGATAGTTACTTGCTGATAGTATAACACATAACAAATGATAGAGTCACAATCTGACCCTTTGCGATCTGGATCCAAAGGAAGATAAGGAGCTTGCTCTTTTTACTTTCAAAGCAGACATCATCACATACCTTACGATAATGACTGATTCATGTCTTTGTATGATTATGAATAAACTGTTTTCCTTCTGCAAAAAAAAAGTTTTGTGACATTAAAACCACTTTTCGTTGTTGTTCAAACAGATATTTTACAATGTCAATTAATATTCAGTGAGACACTCAATTATGTTTTGTTCCTTTAATGGTTTTCCTTGCACTATGTTTTCAGAATTCGGTATCTTCGATAAAACAAGTATTCCTTGATTTTGTAGATACTGACTTTCCTCTATGTGATTTGTCTTTGTCAAATGAGTCAATTTTATATGGCTCATTTAGTGCATTTTACTTGTGATCACCTTTGGGGGGAGAATTATGTAAAATGAATTTTTCTCCATTTTTTTTTTTTTTTAACGAAGGAGGAAAATAAGTATAAATTAGCTTCATAATACAAAGACCTAGACATTAGAGTACAAGGATTCTTTTGGGGAACTGATTTCTGGTCTTGGTGTGGTAGACACAGGGGTGCACTGCCCAGATCCCCTTCAAAAGACGACTTACTGCTCAGATGTGGGTGAGGAAGCAGCCTCTGGCTGTCACTTTTTCAGGATCAGCCTGTGCTGCCAAGTGCTGCCTTATTCTACCTGAGGTCCTGCACTTCCTGGGCAGCCCACATCCCTTGATCGAGGAAGACAGAGGTAGAAAACACCCAGCCATTTCAGCCTATCATGGGGATTTTAGATGGCAGTACTTTCTCCAGACTGGAGCTGGGTTGGCTGAGGCTTTGTGGCATGTACATTGTAGTTCAGCTTCTTCTTCTGCCCAGTGCTTCTTTTTCTCCCTTCCTTTTGTAGATATTAATCCCCAATAAACCATCTTTCACTCCAAACTCCATTTCAGCACCTGTTTTGGGAGAACCCAACCTGTGACACCTATACTCTATAGACTATAGTTCCTTCGTATTGTAAAATGATGGGGTTAGACTTTACTCTTTATTATGTAAACATATTATTGTGGTAATCAACATCAAATTTTCGTATATTTTAGGTAAAGAAATCGAGACATAGTTTTGTGTTTGTAAATATGATAAACCACTTGGCTTCTAGCCCCCTCAACATTCTATTCCCCATATGTGAACTCTACCTTTGTTTAGGTCTAGCAGCCCAGTTCTGTTCATGGCCAAGGGGACTATAAGGAACATGGTCTTAGTCATTGAACAGCTTAAGAAGTTGCCTTCTTTGTTGTTTTCATAACAAGTAGAGAGTGCTTTCCACGTGCCTGTCAGCCTCCCCTTCCCTAGCTGTTATTGGGATCTTGCAAGAACACCAGCTCTGTTAGTTGGCCTTACCTCTGACCTCAGATACAAATAATTGAAGCTAACGGACTGACTAAATCAGTTGATTCTTTTTCATGATGTTGACTCATACTGAAATTTGTCTTTTTCTTATTGCTGGGGTTTTTTTGGCTTCTAACACTTCTTGAAACTTACACACACATATGTGCATGCACACACGCGCGCACGCACACAGAAACTTTTTGCCAAATTTTTATGCATAAGGAAAAGCTTATAAAAGTCTGACAGAAAGCCTATATATCTCAAAAGAACTAACAAATTGCAAAGTGCCTGCAAAAGCAACTTCCTCTCCACCCTCAATTCCCCTAGTGCTACTGTGATAGGGATTCTGTTTCTCTGTAATCCATCTATGTCCTTATACTTGAATTCCTTAGAGTTATCTAGAATTCAAGAGATAAAGTAAAATCTTCCTTGCATTTTTTTACTCTTTTGTACTTTTGTTTCTGTCTCTTTATTTATTTTGTGGTATGTGTGAGTTTTTTTAAACAAACTTGGAACAAAATACCACCCTTTTTTTTTTTTTTTTTTTTTTTTTTTAAACAAAAGCCAAATCTCATGAGTGGTAATTTATTGTTGAGTTCAACATTTTGTTTTATGAAAAACAGTTTATATAACTGAGAGATTAAGTATTACACTGTGGTTATAAATAGGTAAAATCATTTTTCTGCTTTTTATTGATATAAAAACAATGACAGTCTTTATTAATTTACCAGCTAATGTCTAGACAGTTCTAATAAAAAGATAAATGGGAGTATTAAATATCTCATCATTGTAATACAGAAGCATTTTAAGGGAGATCCTCAAAATACTAAATGAAATTTAGATCTAAACATCCTTATGGATCATCAGATGTGATCCTTGTATAAAATGAGTGTTCTACCTGCTGAACCAGAATACTTTAAAGCCCAACCACTTCACTTTCAAGTTTCTTTCTGCTCTACTAATGTTAAAGGTTACCTTTTCTTCCTAACCATGAAAGCTATTACTCCCCAGTGGCAGGGAAAATGCTAACTTGTTAGTTCCAGTACAAGTGTATTCAACAGCACCAGTTTTTTCTTCATAATAGCATATCTACTTTTCATATGTCATCCCACAGGGAAGTCATCATAGGGAATTTGAGATACCAATAAAAAAAATAGGGGCTTCCCTGGTGGCGCGGTGGTTAAGAATCCGCCTGCCAATACAGGGGACACAGGTTCGAGCCCTGATCTGGGAAGATCCCACATGCTGGGGAGCAACTAAGCCCGTGCGCTACAGCTACTGAGCCTGCTCTCTAGAGCCCACGAGCCACAACTACCGAAGCCCACGAGCCACAACTACTGAAGCCCACGGGCCTAGAGCCCGTGCTCCGCAACAAGAGAAGCCACAGCAGTGAGAAGCCTGCACACCACAACGAAGAGCAGACCCCGCTCCACGCAACTAGAGAAAGCCCGCGCGCAGCAACGAAGACCCAACACAGCCAAAAAAATAAATAAATTTAAAAAATATATATATAGTAGTCCATCTAAAATCACAGCAAAGATAGAAACCTGAATGGACCTTGAGTACAGAACTAGGTAACTTCCTGTAGATATTGGCTATTGAACTTTTAGTGTGAGAAAGTTGGAGTCCTGGGATGCCGTAGGTTGGTGTATATCTCAATGAACAAAATTTAAGACTTCCATAATGTAGCAAATGGTTATGACAAAGGTTAAATGTTAGTAAAATAGTTGCTTGTCTTCATGGCAAGCAGTGAAGACAGTTTTCCTCTGCTTGGAGAAGGCAATGGGATGGAGGTCTGTGAGGGAGAATTTTAACACCTCCCCCAACCTGTGAACCCTGACCACTGGGAGGAAAGGTGGACTAGGGGCTTCTCAGGGCTATAATCAGGGAGAGGGAGTTTAACTGGTTAGACATGCACTTGGGGAGACTGATTCATTTGTATTTGATTACATTCCCAAAAATTCAGGTAATTCCTACCAGTGAACATGCTGATGCCAAGCTATAGACCAGAGAAAAGATGTTTAAATTTTCCTCACTTATTTCCATCATATAAATATGAATGTAACACTGTTTACACATACATAAAGTTACAAATATAAATATTACTCAATGAGTCATAAAGTCTTAGATTTAGAAATACAGAGATCTTCTAGTGCAACTTCCTATTCACTATGGAAAATTCTTCTTTCTTTATGACAGATGTTCAATAGATATTTACTGAGCACCAACTTAGTGAAAGAATAAAATATAAATAAGGCACATTCTCCTCCCTTTTAGAACACAAAACCTAGTTGGGCTTGAAGTAAGATAGCAACAATTTGGACCTCCAAAATTATGTTTTTTTCCCTTATAAATTATGCTCTTAGATATTGATGTTCAACTCTATTCACCCTGAATTACAGATTTTGTTCTCTTAGAGAACCGATAGCATTTAATGTGAAAATATATCGGGCTACTCTAGCTTCTGGCTTTCAGAAGAAGCCATTCACAGGACATCACCTCCGCTAAGTAGGACTTTTTGTGCTTTTCAAATGTTAATGTACAAGCAAATCACCTAGGATTTTAGTAAAATGAAGATTCTAATTTAGTTAGTTGGAGTGGGACCTGAAACTCTGCATTTCTAATGAGCCCCTTAGATGCCATGCTGCTCTTCAGAGGGCCATTTTGGACAGCCTACTGCTCTTGAGCTTTTCTCTTTACCCAGTTATATTATTATTTTCCGAAGAAAGATAATGGTAGTGATAAAATTCCAGTCCCATCAATGATTTCTCTAATCATGGCAAATCAAACCTGATTCTAGTATTCTAGTCAGTTTTATTATTGCTTATAAAGTTCTATAATTGATTTGTAACTTGTGGGAGCATCTTAAATTTACTTTCAGATGTCCTGGTCTTTTAACATCTCAAGCGCTGATAGTTTCCAATTTAGTTTTCTGTGAAAGGCAAATAGTTTTCCTTTTCCTTTCTAAAGGAATAAATTGTGGAATTTTAACTCTTAGGCACTTTTAACAAGGAGGTCTTTAACACATGGTTATCTATTGAGAAAAATGATTTTCAATATGATAAATATTATGAATTAAAATAAATTAATTCTTTTTTCTGCCTTGCACTATTTCATTGGTGTATAACTGGCCTTTAACATGGTATTAATAATTTTTATATTTACTTATGCTTTTGAATTTTTACATATATAAGAAAGAGCACCTGCTTGTTATGTGGAGAATGAATTCCTCCAGCACTGCTGCTTCCTTCCAAGTGAAGGGAGCTCCTCTTAGATAAACCTTCTGTTTTCTCTCCACACTATCACTCATTCCTCTGGAAGGAGGAAGAACACCTTACTTTATTGATGATTTAGGGTAGATAATTAGCTGTAAGCCAAGCCCTTTTTCTTTTCTTCCTCTTTGTTAGCTGGCTTTCAGCAGAGAGCATATTATCTGCTTTGTCCCTTTATGCCATGAGATTTATAAGGCCACGCCCCCCTTCCTACCATAGAGATGTGACCAGATGGATATTTGTGTAATTGTAGAGGTCAGTATCAGAGAGCTCACTTAGCCACAGGTATGAATTATGTCCTGCAATATTGGCTGATTGGTAATACAGTTGATATTTTAATTTCCATAAGCTGATTACTTTGTCTGAATTGGTTCAGATTTGGGTGGAAAGAGAGGTACATTTAAAAAAATATATTGTCATACTGTAATATTACTATGTGCCTTTCATTTATGTAAGTCATGCCTAAATAAAAACTGAATATGAGACAAAAATAATTGCTATAGAAAATGAAAACACTAGCTTGAAAAGATATATGTACCCCCATGTTCATTGCAGCATTATTTACAATAGCCAAGATATGGAAGCAACCTAAGTGCCCATTGATGGATAAATGGATAAGGTAGATATGGTATATATATGCAATGGAATATTATTCAGCCACATAAAAGAATGAAATCTTCCCATTTGTGATAATACGGATGGACCCTGAGTGCATTATGCTTAGTGAGATAAGTCAGACAGAGAAATACAAATACTGTATGATATCACATGTGAAATCTAAAACCAAAGCCAAAAACAAAACCCAAGCTCATAGATACAGAGAACAGATCAGTGGTTGCCAGAGGTGGAGATTCAGACATGGGCGAAATGGGTAAAGGGAGTCAAAAGGTACAAACTTCCAGTTATAAAATAAATAAGTCGTGGGGATGTAATGTACAGTGTGGTGATTACAGTTAATAATGCTGTATTGCATATTTGAAAGTTGCTAAGAGAGAGTACATCTTAAAAGTTTTCATTACAAGCAAAAAAATTCTGTAACTATGTATGGTGACAGATATTAACTAGAATTATTTTGGTGATCATTTTGCAATAAACACAAATATGGAATTATTATTTTATACACCTGAAACTAATATAATGTTGTATGTCAAATGTACCTCAAGAAAAAAAAATTGCTATAAGACAGTCAGTAAAACAAGAGACAACTTCTGTATAGGGCAAGAATTAATGGAAAATTGAATTGGGCCTTAAAAATAGTTTTTAATAGTGTTAAAAGGTGGTAATAAAAAGTCATAATATTTCAAAGGAGATAATTACATGAGCAATCACAGAAATATAAAATTAAAGTTCTAATTTAGAGAATGATAACCTTTAGCTAAAAGATAAGTTATATGCAGGGTTTGTGTGTGTGTGTGTGTGTGAAGGGCAAATTCCAGGAAACGAGTAATTGTACTTATATTTTTAGGTGTCTTGAAAGTCTGCTGAAAATTTTATTTTGAAGAACAATTGAAGATCTGAGTAACAAAATGACTTGATCTGATCTGTATTTAAAGGAAATAACTCTAGAAACTTTAGGAAGGCAGAAATAGAGTGGAGGAGATAAAAGATCAATTAGAAATAAAAATTAGAACAGGTTAAGAGTAATTGGAATTTGACCCAGGGCCTTGGAAGTGGGAATATAAAGGAAGGAATGTTTATGAGAGACTTTGAAGAAGTACAGTCTTTATTGCTTAGCAACTGAATAAATGTGGGAGAAATGGGGGAAAATGATAACCATAAATAAAATTTTATGCCTAGTTATGAGTGGGACTGTAATGAAATTAAATAGAAATATGATTTCAGAAAGACTAATGTTTAATGGAAAGTTAAATGTTTAATGGCAAGTTTAATGGAAAAGATAAGTGTAGTTTTAGATATGATGAGTTTTTAGTGCTCTTGAGACATCTAAGGCATCTACAGAATAAAAACTGAATTTGAGGTTGTAGTCAATTGACACTTCAGACCTTTGGATTTTGAGAATTACTGGTAGTGAAGGGTGAAGCTGTGGAGGTAATGACTTAAAAATAGAGAGTATATTAACAAAATATTAGGAAGAATGGCTGTGGAAACAAGCTTAGGGAATATATTTGAGTAATTGGACTGGGAGAGGTAAACAATTATGGACTATAGAAATGAGCTTTGCATACACGTTTGTCTATATAATTAATGAAATTTGAGGTTGGTGTTTATGTTAAGAAACTTCTAAATGTTACGCAAACTTTATGATTTACCAAATACAATGGGAAGATGGAAAAGACTATCTCTTAATACCTCAAACAAAAGTACTGAATTCATTGCTTGATAAGCAATGGAAAGCTATACTTGGAAGGTTCAGTTTCCCCCCAGAAAGCAACAACTAACCTCATAGGGGATTTTGGGGGGTGTGGCTTTAAGAGATTAGCAAACATCAAAAAGTAGGAGGGTTTATAGATTGATTACATGATTACTGGTGGCTTGCTTTTATAGGTTTGGGGACTGATATAAAATGGTCTGAAATTGATTCTGGGTCAGCAGGTGTCTTCGTGGAGAAGTTCCAGCACACTGTTGGAGCAATAAAGATACAAGTTTGGACTCATTGGAGAGGGTAAGAGGAACAGTTTGATTTTACTGGCATCATTCCTCCCCTAAGGTGGCACAACTTAGGTCCAAGAGAGATCTTCTTGGACCTTGATTTCTCCCATGGGGGAAAGTGAGAGTGTGTGAGTGAGCTCCCAGCTTCCTAAGCTATGTGGAACACTGACAAAGAGACTCACTTCTCTTTCATCCCATCCAGGGTACTGATTCATGAGCTGTATTACTAGGGAGTGGGACAAGTCTGAGAGAGTGGCAGCTAGGGCTCTCAGAGGGCATTAAAGCAGCACAGATCCTGTTAAGTAATGACATCAACAACTCCATCAAGAAGCCCATCAATGAGCCTTTAGGGATGCCTCACCTGCATTTTCCAGTAACTGGCCCACAAGCATCCCAAGCACTCTGTGTGCCTCACATACATGCATTCCCATCCTCTAGCTGACTTGCTGTGTGCACTCCCAATGGTGGTGTTGAGAGCAAGCTTTGGGAGACAGCTAATGAGCAAACAGAGAATGCCAGCTCAAATCTGCAGGCCAGGGGAGACCACAAACATGAGCTTTAGCACCACCTTTGGGAAAACAAAAAGGTGTGTCACTGGATTGAGAGGAGGCATACTTGCTTACAAATTTTGCCACAAAAGGGAGCAAAAATTGCAGAGCAGGTGAATTCACAGAAGGTCTGAGAAAGCATCAGAATACTTAACAGGGATGAGCGAAGATATTTCTCTCCTGAGGCAGTTAGTAAAGACTGGAGAAGGTGACTGCTACTTAAAATGTGAAGAGAGCAGTGCAAAACTTCAGGGAACATGAAAAATCAAGGAAACATGACACCATCAAAGGATCACAGTAATCTTTCAGTAGTCAATCCTAAAGCTATGGAGATCTGTGATTTACCCAATAAAGAATTCAAAGTAACTGTTTTAGTGAAACTCAATGAGCTCCAATAAAACACAGAAAGGTAATCCAACAAAATCAGGAAAACAATACACAACAAAATGAGAAGTTTAACAAAAAGATAGAAATCATAAAAAAGAACCAAATAGAAATTCTGGAGTTGAAGAATAAGATGAATGAAATGAAAAATGCAAATGAAAACGTCACCGGAATGTTTTCAGCAGAAGAAAGAATCTGTGAGTTAGAAGAAAGGAACTTTGAAATTATCAAGGAGAACAAAGATAAAAGAATGAAAGATTGAAGAAAGGCTATGTGATCTATGAAATACCATCAAAAAAAATTGCAAATTGTTGGAGTTCCAGAAGGAGAAGAGAGGGAGCAGGGGGCAGAAAGCTTATGTAAAGAAATAGTGGCGGGACTTCCCTGGTGGTCCAGTGGTTAAGAATCTGCCTTCAAATGCAGGGGACGTGGGTTCGATCCCTGGTTGGGGAACTAAGATTCCACATGCTGTGGGGCAGCTACACCTGCGTGCTCTAGAGCCCGCGCACCACACGGAGAGAGCCCACGTGCTGCAACTACTGAACCCGTGCACCACAACTGGAGAGAAGCCTGCATGCTGCAACAAAAGATCCTGCGTGCCGCAACGAAGATCCCACATGCTGCGACGAAGACCCGATGCAGCCAAATAAATTAAAAAAAAAAAAAAAGAAAGAATGGCTGAGAGCTTTCCAAAGCTAGGGAGAGATTTAGATATCCAAGTTCAAGAAACTCATAGGTCACCAAACAAACTCAACTTAAAGAGATCCTTCCCAAGACACGTTACACTAAAACAGTCAAAAATCAAAAGCAAAGAGAGAATCTAAAAAGCAGCAAGAGAATAGGAGCTTATAACATAAAAGGGACCCCCACTAGGCTAATAGTGGATTACTCGTAAGAAACCTTACAGGCCAGTAGAGAGTGGGATGATATATGTAAAGTGCTAAAAGAAAAAAAGAAACAAAACACTGCCAACAAGAATATTCTATACAGAAAAGTTATCCTTCAGAATTGAAGGAAATGATCCAGCAATCCCACTTCTGGGAATATGTACAAAGGAACTGAAATCAGGATTTTGAAGAGATATCTACACTCCCATGTTTATGGCAGCATTATTCACAATAGTCAAGATATGGAAACCACCTAAGTGTTTGTCTATAGATGAATGGATGAAAAGATCCTGCCAAGGAAATCCTGCCATTTGTGACAACATGGGTGAACCTTGAGGACGTTATGAAAAATGAAGTAAGTCAGAGAGAGAAAGACAAATACTGTATCATATCACTTATATATGAAATCTAAAAAGCCAAACTCATAGAAACCAAGAGAAGAATGGTGGTTGCCTGGGGCTGGGAATTGGGGGAAGTGGGGAGATATTGGTCAAAGGGTACAAATTTCCAGCTATAAGATGAATAATTCTGAGGATCTAATGTAACAGCATGATAATTATATTTAACAATACTGTATTATATACCTGAAAGTTGCTGAGAGTGTAAATCTTTAATGTTCTCACCACTAAAGAACTAGTAATTATGTGAGGTGATGGAGGTGTTAGCTAACACGACTGTGGTCATCATTTTGCAATAAAAGTATATCAGATCAACGTGTTGTACCCCTTAAGCTTACACAATGTTGTATGTCAATTATATATCAATAAAGCTGGAGATTAAAAAGTACATATGGGAGTTGAGGAGGCAGTTTTGGAAAGATAATGGTTTTTGGAGAGAGGAAGGTTAAAAAAAAGTGAAATGGATACTGCATTTCAAGGAAAAATAAATCTGGGGGAAATATTAAAGTTTGTGGAAGGCAAAAGAAAACAACAGAATTTGGAAGGACAGACACATACACTCCTCAAAAGGCCACCTAATAAAGAAAGTGCAGTTTTATACACTAACATAAGAGATTTCTCTTGAAATAAGAGTCTTGTGAGCTACTCCAAACCACCAACTTTGTTTATCAAATGTGGCAACAGGGCAGTCTTCACACAACTCTACACAAAACTACTACAAGAATAAAACTGAAGAGAATAAAAATATTTTACCTAATAAAAATTCCCTTCCCTGCACAAAAAACAACTATGAAGCAAAAGGCTGTTTTAACACAAAATACCAAGCTGAATTAAATATGTTCAAACAAAAATTTGAGGATATAAAAACAAGCAAGATTTAACCTCAGTTTTTACTAAGAAGAAAAATGGACAAAAAGAGTAAAAAATTAAACAAGAGTTTTGTATTCTAAAAAAATAGAAAAATCATAACAGATTTGAAGACTAAATTACAGATGCTCAAGTAAAAATATATGCCAATGAAATTTTAAGAATGACTTTAAAGGAAAAAAACTGAACTGTGATCATGTTGGTACACCCTTATTAATGGAAAGACCAATACCCTGCCATATATAGGCCCACTGGGTCTTTGCTCATGTGGAGGAAGAGCACTCACCATGTGGCATGCTGATTTCCACACTCTTAAAAGATGGTGGCTAACTAGAATCCTCTAAAATGCCTTTGCTGCTGCTGCCTTTGCCTGTTTCCAAAAATGGTCCTCCTTCTCAGGGTTGTAGGTAAAACACACCCAAGACATTATTGTGGTGTAGTCAAGGATAAACCCAGCATAAGCCTGTGATTCTAAGCCCAGTAAAGCCATGGGAACACCTTTAACCCGGACAATAATTATTTGAGACTCTCTGGAGTGGGAAACGTGTAAATATTAGCAGTATAGAGAGGACACTCTCTCCCTTAAGTATATCCATTAACTACCGCAAAAAATTCAAACAACAATAACAACAACAAAATCCCCCAAAACCCTAGGTACAGGAGGAGGAAACTCAGCACTCAAACAGAAGCCCACAGTTTGACCCAATTGGAAACCAAAATTTTCTAAAATAATGCCTACAACAAAAAGATAAAAGGGCACTGGTTGGCATTTGTGCCTCTACAACATAGTTTTTTTTAGTTTTTTGTTTTTTGTTTTTTGTTTTTTTGGCTGCGTTGGGTCTTCGTTGCTGTGCATGGGCTTCCTCTAGTTGCGGCAAGCGGGGCTACTCTTTGTTGAGCTGCACAGGTTTCTCATTGCCGTGGCTTCTCTTGTTGCGGAGCACGGGCTCTAGGCGCGGCGCACGGGCTTCAGTAGTTGTGGCTCGCTAGCTTAGTTGCTCTGCGGCATGTGGGATCTTCCCAGACTAGGGCTTGAACCCGTGTCCCCTGCTTTGGCAGGCGGATTCTTGACCACTGCGCCACCAGGGAAGCTCTACAACATAGGTTTTGAATTAACTTTAACATATGCTGAAATGCACCAATTGACAAAAGTTAATGGTCTTAATTATGGGCCTCAAATTACAGTTTTTCCTGGAGATGTGACTAAATTTAAGTGAGATGCCAACTAATTAACTAACATTCACAAACACTCTGTCCCCAGACAGTAGAATAAATATGTAAGGAGCAAATACTAAGACAGACACAATATTCTGGGCCATAATCCATGTCTCAATAATTATTAAAATATTCACATCATAAAAAGTATGTTGTGTGAGCATAGTGGAATTAAATTAGAAGTAAATAATAGAGAAAATCTAGAAACCGTCAACATATTTGGAAATTTTTTTTCTGACCAAAACATTTAATTAACTAAAAAATTACAATGGCAGAGAAAATAATAACAATAAAGAGAAATTATAAGAAGTGGGAATCAGGGTAGAAAAAATGCAAAGGTCTTGCTCTCTAGGAAACCAGTACTGCAGCTGGGCTGGCCTCAGCCCCAGCCCCTTCTGAGTTTTCTTTGGCTGCTGGCGTCTTATCTTCCCCCATGAGACGCATGTTGTGCTTTTCCCGGAATTCATTTAGTTCCTTCCCCTTTGCCAGAAACCGCTGTGTCAGTGTCTCAATAATCTTCTGTATCTGCTCCTGGTTGTTCTCCAGGGCAGGTAGCACCTCTTTGACAGTCCACTCTACCAGCACCCTCCAACCATGCGGTAGCACTTGCAGGTTTCATCTACCTCCTTCAGAGTATCAATCACTAGACGGTGCTCATTCAACTCTGTCTCCAACTCAGCTGCTTTGGAGGCCAGGCCCCGCTGTTCCTGCCGAAGGCGACTGAAGCCAGCAGTTACCTGCTCTGCTGACACCAACCCCCTTCCCCGAGCCGCTCCGGCTGCTCTTGCCAGTGCGACCGCTGCTCTCTGCCATCTTCATTGCTTGCTGGGCTTCCGATCTGCCCATATTTGGAAATTTAAGTACGTAATTCTGAAAAACCCACCAGCAAAGAAAGAAACAACAGAAATTTTAAAGTATTTTAAGCTGAATGAAACAAAAATTTGTGCAACGCAGCTAAAGAGCGCTTATATAGGAATTTATACCACTAAATATTTAGATTAAAATATAAATCTCAAGACAATAATATAAACTTGATCTTAAGAAATTGGAGAAAGAAAAATGCATTAGGCCAGAAAGTAATCATAAGACAGGAAACAATAAAGATCAGAGTGGATATCAATGAAACAGAAAAGAAAAACAACAGAAAAAACTGAAGAAACAAAAATCCATTTCTTTGGAAAGATCACTGAATGTATAAACATTTGCTACAACTGAGGAGAAAAAAAGCTAAATAAGACAGAATTACCCATACCATAAGAGAGAGGGCATCACTATGGATTCTGCAGTTTTTAAAAGGAAAGTAAGGGGGAAATTATGAACTATTTTATATAAATAAATTTGACAATTTGTATGAAATGAACAAAGGTTTTGAAGGATAGAAACTATCAAATCTCACTCAGGAAGAAACAGCCTGAAAAGCCCCAAATAAATGAGAGAAAATGAATATGTAGTTAAAAAGCTTTATGCAAAAGAAACTCTAGGTCTAGGTGCCTTAAATGGTAAGTTCTACTAAAGATTTAAGGAACTAATAACTCCAATACTATACATACAGACAATAGAAGTGGAGGGGACATGTCCCAGCTCATTTTTTGAGGCCAGCATAAATTCTACAAGACACAAAAATATAGATCATTAGCTGTTATCAACATATACACGAAAATTCTTAATAAAATTTTATCCAATTGAATCCAACAGTATATAAAAAAGATAGCCCATCATGATCAAGTGGATTTTATGCAAAGAATGCAAGGTTGGTTTGATAATAAAAAATCAATCAGTATAATCATATTAACAGGTTAGAAAAAAATATAGGTTAGATAAACCAACCTATATTTGTGAATAAAAGTCTAAGTCATTTAGGAATAGAATATAACTTCCCCAATATGATGAAGAGCTTTAACAAAAGCAAGTGCTAACACCATATTTAATGGGTAAAAACTGGTTGTTTACCTCTAACATGGAGACAATGGCAAAGATATCCTTTCTCCTCACTTCTTTTTACTCTTTTGCTGGAATTCCTAACTATTGTAGTAAAAAGTAAGGAAAAGAAATATAAGACATATAGATTGGAAAGAAAGAGGTAAAACTGTTTTTTATTTGTGGAATATCTAATTATGTAGAAAATACAAAGAAAGCTATGAAAAACCTACTAGAACTAATTTATGAGTGTAGTGAGGTTCCAAGATATGTAAATGTATGAAAATCTCTCCAAGATATGTAAATTTATGAAAAGGAATGAGAATGTTCATTGCAGAATTATTCACAATAACCAAGATGTGGCAACAACCCAGTGTCCATGATGGGACAAGAAAATGTGGTATACACATACAATGGAATATTATTCAGTCAGAAAAAAAGGAGATCCTATCACTTGCAACAGTATAGATGGATCTGGAAGACATTATGCTACATTGAATAAATCAGTCACAGATGAACAGATATTGCATGGTACCATTTATGTGAGATATCTAAAATAGTCAAATTATAGAAACAGAAAATAGAATGGTGGTTGCCAAGGGATGGGAGGAGAGGGGGAAATGGGGAGTTGTTGTTCAATAGATATTAATTTATAGTTATACAAGATGAATAAGCTCTAGAAATCTGCTGTGCAACATAGTACCTGCAGTTAACAATTGATATGGTGCACTTAAAAATTTAAGAGAGTAGATCTAATGTTAAGCGCTCTTACCACAAAAAAACAGAAAGCACTCCCTGCACCAAAGGGACACAAGGAAACTTTTGGAGGTGATGGATGTTTTTTACCTTGATTGTGGTGATGATATCACAGTTGTATGCATGCATATTTCTGAAGTCATCAAATTATATACATTAAATATGTGCAGTTTTAAAAATATCAATTATACTTCAATAAACCTGTAAAAAAACCTAAAAAATCTATGTGTTTCTATATACTAGCATTGAAAAATTGGAAACTGAAATTAAAATAAATACTATTTGCAAAGGCATCAAATAGCTATAAATATGAAAAACATATGAAACACTGAGAACTACAAAACATTGCCGAGAGGTATTAGAGAAGACCTAAGTAGAGGAATATATCATATTAATGTATTGGAAAATTCAATCTTATAAGACCAGGTCTTCCTGAATTTTTCTGAAGTTTTCAGCAATCCTATTTAAGATTCCAGCAGTCTTCACTACAGAAATTGACAAGCAGATTCTAAAACTTACATAGAAATGCAAATATAATACAGTAACTAAAATGATTTTGAAAAAGAATACCAAAGTTACTCATCACACTGTCTGATTTCAACACTTATGAAAAATCTGCATTAGTCATGACAGCTTTGTATTGATATAAAAATGGACATATAGACCACACATACATGATCAATTGTTTTTTGACAAAGGTATCAAGGCAACTGAGTGGAAAAAAAAAGATAAACGTATAACAAATGATGTTAGATAGCCATAGAAAAACAGATAAAAGCCCAACCCTTACTTCACACTATATTCAAAAATTAACTCAAAATGAATAATAGATCTAATTGTGATAGATAAACCCTTTAGAAGAAAGAGGAGAAAATTTTAGTGAGCCTGGATTTGACAAATATCTGTACAAAAAGACACACAAAGTACAAAGTACAAAAAGAAAAATTGCCAAACTGGATTTCATCAAAAATATAAAAAATGCTCTTCAATAATCACTGTTACAAAAAAGAAAAAACAAGTTACTGACTGGAAGAAAATATTTGCAAACATTTATCTGACAAAGGACTTCTTTCTAAAATATATTGTACAGCAAACTTACAACTCAATAAAAATAATACATACAACCCAATTAATAAGGGACAAAAGTTTTGAACAGACACTTCAGCAAAGAATATGTATGGATGTAAATAAGCACATAAAAAGATGCTTAAGATCATTAGTCATTAGAGAAATGCATATTAAACCACAGCGAGACACCACTGTATCCCTAGGAGAATTGTCAAAAATCAAGTTTGGACCATACCAAGTGTTGGTAAGCATGCAGAGCAACTTGAACTCTCATACACTGCTGGAAGGAATGTAAACTATTATAATGACTTTGGAAAAATGGTTTACAGTTTCTTGAACATTTAAACATGATTTTTGTATAACCTAATCATCCCCTGCCCGTTGTATATCGAAGAGATATAAAATGTATGTCCACACAAAGACTGGTGCACAGTTTTTCGTGATGCTTTATTTTTTAGTAACCCCAAACTGTAAGCAACCCAAACATCTATTAACAGATGAATGGATAAGCAAATTGTAGTATATCCATATAATGAAATACTACTCAATAATTAAAAAAATATTGATTCAGGCAGCAAGGATGAATCTCAAAATAATTATGCTGTTTACAACAAGCCAGAGGAAAAAAGGGAACATAAATATATGTATATTTATTTAAAATTCTGGGATATACAAATTAATCTATAGTGACAGAAAGCAGATGAGTGGTTGCCTGGGGAAGGGAGTGGAGATGGTTTAAACTTTTGGGACAATTGATATGTTCATTACCTTGATTTGCAGTGATGGTTTCATAGGTATAATGATAAATCAAAAATTTTCAAATTGAATATCTATCTAGTTTATTATATTATACTTCCATTATACCTTAATACAGCTGTAAAATATGAATGATTCCCCACGAGTAATTTATTATTATAAGATTTCTTCTTTTTTTTTATATTGAGCTTTTAAAAATTTAAGCTTAACTTTGATTCTAATCAAGTAAAAGGTATAAAGAATTCCACAAAATTCACATTATATTGATTCAGTATTTAATTTGTTGTTTCATTCATCCATAAGCTATGTGTAATATTTGTTTCATTCATCCATAAACTATGTGTAAACTATGTGTAATTTAATGATTATTTCCATACTGTCACATGACATAGGAATTAGAATATTTTCAATAAATTTAGATTATTTGATGAATAAATCTTTCAGTTTATCAAAAAATATTCTCTTAAAATAAATGAGCAACTAGATTATTGGTTTTTCCTAAAGAGGAATTTGGAAGGAGCCCTGCCACCTTCTATATTTATTTTCTCCCAAGAGATAGCATCTAGTTTTAATTCATCAGAAGGAGGTTCCTCACAATTAGGGAATCTCAAAGCTCTGGGAACAGAAAGAAGAATTTTCTAAAGGAAACTAATTCTGATATTTGAAGGCATTTTAATTCAGTTTTATTTTCTTATAGATACATTTATTTTGTACATAACCTGCATCTTCTTCAGTGTTACTGTATCTTGCCTCATGAACAACAAAACGGTTTGCCCCTCTTTTAAGGGATTTTAGAGCAAATTACATTTATATCTCTTTTATGAGCTGCCTGTTTCCCCTCCCCCCTTCCTTCCTTCCTTCCTTCCTTCCTTCCTGTCTTCCTCCCTCCCTCCTCTTCCTTCCCATTCCCTCCCCTCCCTTCTCTTCCCTTCCCTTCTATTTCTTTGCTTTCTTTTCCTTAATTTATTTCTTGTCTTCAGTGTATGAGAAAGAGGAAGCTAGACAAAGACTGCAATATTGCATGTTTTGTTACTATAAAAAGAAAATACTCAGCTGCACTACAGTGATGCCAGTATACCACACTATTACAAATGCTGCAGCTACACAATGTTGATATGCTTTTCCTGATGAGCAGAAAGCTCCTTTTGCTTTGAAGCAGCTTTAAGGCATAAAAACTCACAAACAAAATAAAAATTACTAGACTAGCACAGAGCACAGTTCTACATAGAGAGTGATAATACTGAAAACCCAAGTCACAATGTGATAGTAATAATGCTTCATTATACATCTCTGGAAATTTCTTAATCTGTTTCCTGGGAAGAAGTTGAAATACTGGACTCTTCAGTTAAAAACTAGATAATTGCCAATCTTATCATCACCTCTGAATGGGCCACATCTGCAGAGGATTTTGATTGTTAGGATCTGGACTTTAAAGGAGCTCTGATGTCATTAACTGACTTTTCTCAACTCACTAAATAAATTCTGCTCACATACTGTTCACAGTTCCTATTTTGCTGTGCAAATGGAATGGTCATCTGCTTTAAACTTTAAAAAACATCAGAAAGAATATTGGTCCTACACGGCTCTCTGAATTTGGTCAGGGTCCATCTGGCGTAATTTGCAAATGGACAGGTTTCCACATATTGGTTATAATACTTTTGAAAGCCAACCTGTAGATGATTTTACAATCTGCAGATGGGAAATCCAATTATTGCCACCTGTTCTTATCTACAGCATAGCGTATTTCTTAATGAAATATTTCTCTGAATACTTGAGACTTTCTTTATTTTTGCTTTTATTTAATGGTTGTTTGCTTTACTGTACCATTGTTTTTATTCCAAGAGAAATATTTCATTAATAACATATCAATAAGTATTCTTTCATTTATGTATAAAAATAATTGCAGCAGCATGTCCTTAGCTTATTTAAAACTTAACATGAGAAACAATCTCATGTAATTATGGAATTCTCTTTGTTAATATGAACTCTAGTTTTTAAGATTTACTAGAGCTCCTGATAAGTTATTCAGGGTTGCAATTAAGTGGATATTGTGATGACATTTGGATAGTGAAAGTACAGTTTATAGCAAAATTGTCAATAAGGCTGGTGTCAATAATTCATTTAATGTTTTTTCCTATGTACCCCAGAACATGTTTCAAACTATTTTTTAAAATGTAGAACACCATATTTAAAATTAGTATTCAAAAGTTCAGTGCATAAAATAAATGAGTGAAATAGCTTTTCTGCCCAGGGTCTTCCCCACTCACACTACCCATTCCATGTCTTACCTCCATGGCCACCTGGAGTTATCCCCGTGATATTTCTAATGTTCAGTGGAATCTTAGTTTCAAGTTATGGCAGAAGATCAGGGTGAGAAATGGAGATTAGTCCACCATGTTGTGTAGTGGCAATTAAGTGTAGTATTTTAGAGTTTGATATCCTCAAGTTGCCTTTTCAGTATTTTCCTTGAGTATCAAGGATGTTTTGAGAAATATAGAGCCCTGGCAAAGTGCCTTAGGGATTAGGTTATATCCCTAATACAGCAGCCTAGGATGGTGGGAGAGACATCACAGCCCCTCTGGCAATAAGAAACAGCATTTGTTGGGAAAGCAGACAGTAAGGTTGAAGTCATGGGAAACCCCTTCCTCAAGCCACTCAATCTAAGGTAATTTATAGCGAGTTAAAACATTTAAACAGAGGCTACTCAAATTTTTGCTCATCTGGCATATGAGGAATCAAACTACTTTCACCTTAATCTGGTGAGGTAAAAAAGATATGATCACACATGCAGTAAACTTTATGAAGCAGTTCATGCTCAATTGTGCCAGCAAACTTTCTAAGTGACTTGTAGCAGCAAATAAACTGAGGCTTGCTTTAGGATTCCAAATGGTTGAGGAAAAGTGTTTCTTTCTGTTAATTCATAGTAATAGAAAAGTACTTCAGTTTGTGAGGCCACAGATTCAGAGTCCTTGCACATTCATTAAATCATTTTCCATTAAAGTAATGAAATAATCCAGTAACAAAAGCCTGTAGATGAGGGTATAAACAACTTAGTATAACTTTTCCACTGTTCATCTCATGTATTCATTTTCTTGAATTCCCATTTCTGTTTGTTGCCAGGATCAGATCTTTATCCCACGTTTTGCTTTCAGATTGTGATTTAGGTGAGCAAACAAAGTTTGGGGGAAAAAAAAGCAGTTGCCATTTTGATGTAATTTGAATATTTAAAATTTCTTGGTAAGTTGCTTTGGAACTCTTTTAAGTGCATGAGGATTCCTTTCCTCCTAGTCAACAGAATGCCTGCTTTCTTTTTCTGCTTGCTGGAGGGAGTAAACTCTGAGAGCACCAAGAGTGCCTTCTATTCCCCATGACACAGTCCCTCATATCATTCCTGCCTTGGTTGCTGTGCTAACTGTTCCAGACAGACGAGGGAGCCAAGGCAGGCTTAGGAGGATCTTGATGTTTGCCTAGGTACTCTTCAAGCAGAGCTTCCGATTATTTGGTGCCCAGCACCCACCTTACAACAGTTACATTACTGCATTGTGAATATTCAGGCAGCAGAAAACTCTGCCTTTTGGGGCACTGTGATAAACACTGTAGTAAGTCACCTGCAGTTCTAGTCAATTAAGTTTCCTGAAATCTCTCTGTATTGTGTTTTCTGTCGTGAATCATATATTACACTGTCACAAAGTTATGTAGTGCAGTTTCGAATCTCTGAATAACCACTGAACAAAACTGCAGGGTTCCTTGTTAGGAATCACAAAAATGATTTCTTGTTCAGGGATATCACTCCTTGTGAGGTAAAACATGTTGTTAAATAATATTGAAAGTATGAAGTGATTAATGATGGGGAAGATTTGCTATTTGATGTTTTCATGCAGGATTTCTTTTTGTTTGTTTATTTTTAAGGATTATAGGTTTAATAGTATTCTAGATTTGAATATTTTAATGTAAAAATGTATAAGAATATATGCTGACTATGATACTTAAGAAAGGTATATCATCAAAACGTTAGATCACAGCAGTATGAAAAATAATGTACTACCATCTCTATAACAATCTAAACAAAATGCAAAATGTGTACTTACTAAGAATATATTGGCATATATTACCACAGAAAGATATATCATAATAGAAAATGACCACAAAATTTCCCATTTATTCATCTATTCACTCATATATTAGTTCAGTAAATATTTACAATGTATGATGGTGGTAATATTAAAAATTGAGAGTCTTGATAGGGTCATAGCAGTGAATTTTTTTTTTTTCTTGCTTAAACAACAGAAATTTATTTTCTCACATTTCTGGAAGCTGGAAGTCCAAGACGAAGGTGTTGGCAGGTTTGGTTTCTCTGTAAACCTCTCTCTTTGGCTCGCAGATGATGGCCTTCTTACTGTGTCCTCATAAGACTCTTTCTCTGTTTATACATTCCCGGTGTATCTCTTCTTATAAGGACATCAGTCATATGGATTAGGGCCTCACCCTAATGGCCTCATTTTAGCTGAATCACCTCTTTAAAGACCTATTTCTAAATATGGTTACATTCTGACATACTAGGGGTTGGGACTTCAACAAATAAATGTGATGGGGATGAGGGGGTGTAATTCAGCCCATAACACCATGTATTTATTTTGTATTACATAATTGTGGAGATAAAATTAGGGACTTATGGGGACAGAAAGATTTTAATTTTTATTAAAATCATCTTTCATTGTTTATAATCCTTCCAGGTAAAATTGACAGGTTTATTTAACAAGAGGGCAAAAATATATCTATTTAAATTATGTTTGGAAGATTGACAAACATACCTTTTGATCCGGCTACTGTGCACCCTATTTGTCTGTCTATAAAGGGAAGGAGAGGTCTCTAATATTTAATGAATACTTTGTGAGTAATACTATGAGAGTTCAGTGTTAACCAATACTACTATCTGCCAGGCTCATAGCAGTGAATTTTGAAGGAGGGAAATACAATGAATGATATGGCAGTCAACTGTATTTCTTCTTAACTAAAGAAAAATTGTTCTTCCATGAGTATAGGAAAGCAGCTGATTTACTTACCTCACTATATTCTTAGGTTGTGAGCTATATTTTTATATAAATTTAAACTGCTCACATTTGTGAATTCAAACTCTATTAATGATTCTGAAATTAGACAGTATAACAGAAGAAAAAAATAGTTCCAGTGATGATAGCAAAACTTTGGCTTTCATCTCAAAGGGATGTAGTAGTGTTACAAAATTTTGGGAGTGGATTTAGAAGAATCTTAGATCAGTGGGGGAGATTGTCTAGTCTGCTGGTGAGTGCTTGTGAATATAGGTAGGCAGATAACCTATAATTTTGCTAAATTTGAAGCCCTGTCACATCTTCTTTTTTATATTCTGTAAAATAGGTACTACTTGCTTTGATTTCAGCTCAAACAAAAAGGTCTTTTACATAGAAATATAAAATTTCAAAATTGGCAAAAGGGCCCTGGAAACTGTCTAGTAAACCTGTTAAAGCAAAAACTGCATTGGAAGTTGTTAAACAGGCAAGGATGAGTTTATTCAAGGCTGTTTTAGTAGAGGAGAGGGACCAGAATGTAGTCTAAATTCAAATCCACTGAAACAAAGGGTGGGAGAATTTTAATGTTCGCTAATTGGCTTTACCCAAAGGAAAAGTAAACTTTCATATCTTCATGATAAGAGGTAGTTTCACATCTTGAATAGGTCACCCCTGGAATTAGGATCCTCCCCTTCCACAGAGACTGGGAGATAGAGACACTGTCTTCCTTGATGATTGCTTTTCAAAGAGATGTCTTCCAGGTCCTTGAGAAAGACATTTCTGGGTTGTAAACTGGCAAGAGGGTTTTTAAAGATTTACTTCTCAAAGGACTGAGAAAGAATTTACAGTTGCATGTTTCCTATAATAAGTGCTTTAAGAAGAGGGAAGAGGGGACTCCTGTGGTTAGGTCATCTGGGCACATAAGGGCAGGGGTTGGAGGCAGGTCAAGGAGTTTAGAGTCAGGAGGAAGGCTGTCTAAAGTTTAGTCAAGCTGAGGGAAAATTTGAGGCCATCTTGGTCAACCTCCTTAACTTTAAAGGTAAAGATAATGAGAACCAAAGGGAGAGGGGAATGGCTTTGGGGAATGTCTTGGTCATGTTACAAGGCAATTGGTATGAAAAACCAAGGCTAAACCCAAAGCTTCCAGTTTAGTACTAATGGGGCTCAGTTGATTTTAAAATTCAGTTCATGAAAAGGAAAAAAGATCAAATTGCTTGTTGGAATTATGAAATCAGAATAGAAAGATACCTTGAATATTCTTCTCACTTTAGCAAGGTCACACCTAAACAATTCTAGAGACAGGAGTTTCCTGCTTCTTTAAAAATCATCCAAGAAATGAGATTTCAGTTTCCTTTACAATCTGCTTCTCAATTCCAATCACTATTTTCCAGTAAATTTAATCTTAATTGTTTCATGCTGGAGATGAAACCCTTTCTTTTTTACTCCTAACAAAATAGAAAATAGTTACTCAAAAATCTATAGTTAGAAATTTTAGGTTTGAAATAAACCATTTTATCCCCAAGGTAACTGAATAGGTAGAATAGGTGACTTTTCTAAATTTGCACAGTGACTTATGGACAGAGATTGTTGCATGCAAGTACTCTACTCTATTAACATAATTTTAAAATTCTCTCTCAGAGCCTTTCTCATGAATGAATTGAGTCAGGTAATATTAAGCAGATGAGAAGCAAGTTAAAAAGTGAATAACTCTGAGCTTATCCTATCCTAGGTACTTCTGATGGTCAACTGCAGGAACTAAAAGAAACAAAACCCATTACTATATACAACAAAACCATCTAGCATATATAACATATCACCTCCCTTAGCTAATGTAACCCTTTAATGAACAGAGAAGCTTATCTGAGACTGCTGCGGAGTTACTATAGTAGTTATTTAAATAGTGCGTGACCCCTTTTCATCTTTCGGTTGTAACTGAAAAAACTATGTATATATGTTAGATATTTCTTGAGAACTTGCTTCTAATAATTTCATAGTTTTAAATCATACTTTTAGAAATGCCTTTGAAAATGATTTACATGGCAATGGCACTGGTCCATATGCACTATGGATTCTATATGGTGAAGGTCCTATGACATAATTATGGTAGAAGTAAAAAACAGCTAATTTGAGATTATCTCGTGATTCTTAGACATGATCAGCTTTGTGATAAAAATGAGCAAACGATATTTACGAACAGCGTAAAAATGTTCATATTTAACTTTTTTGTTATGAATAAAACTGTATGACTTTTTTGATAAGAGTTTTTTCCTTCCAGTTTTATTGAGATATAATTGACATACAGCACTGTTATAAGTTTAAGGTGCATAGCATAATGATTTGACTTACATGCATCATGAAATAAGTACACAATAAGTTTAGTGAACATCCATCATCTCATAAAGATACAAAGTAAAAGAAAAAAATTTTTTCTTGTGATGAGAACTCTTAGGATTTCCTCTCTTAACAACTTTCATATGTAACATCCAGCAGTGTTCATTGTATTTCTCATGTTGCACACTACATCCCTAGTACTTATTTATCTTGTAACTGAAAGTTCGTACCTTTTGACTACCTTCATCCAATTCCCCACTCTCCTAACCCCAATTCTGGTAATGACAAACCTGATCTTTTATTCTATGAGTTTATCTGTTTGTGTTTGAAGTCTAATTGACCTACAACACTATTTTTGTTCCTGAATCACAAGTAGTGATTCAGTATTTCTGTACATTACAAAATGATCACCGTGATAAGTCTAGTTATATCTGTGACTTTTATGTCCTCAGTAAAGTATAAATAAAGTGGTTTAGGTGGGCATTGGCATGCAAATCTACTTAGCAGCTATTACTTCCTTTGTTTTTCTCTGGAGGGACAATTTGAGCAACTGGAAAATTCCTTGGCTAGTTCTCCAAAATTCCTTCTTAAAGCACTTTTGGTCAACCAGTAGGAATTATTATTTCAACCTGGTCATTTGTTTAAAAGGTATTAGGTAAACTCTCAAAGGCCATGATAAGATTCTTTACATAACTACCTTGTACCCAAGAAATTAAATGGGGAGCCATTACGTATACATGAGAAAGCCTGGAAATTCGTAAGTTGCTCATAACTGAAGCCAAAGTATCACTATTGCAGTAGAGGCTTGCGAGGGTGTTAAAAACATTCTAAGGCATTTTGAGAAATTCTCTGAATTATGTAGAATAGGCTTGCTTATGCTGCAGGGGAAAAAAAAAAAAAAAGATCAAACCCCGATGCCTTTGTAAAACAGAGATTTGTATCTCACTCCTGTGAAGTCTAATAAAGTTTGGTGGGCCCTTCTCTATCTTGCAGCCAGGCCATCTGGAACACATGACCTCCAACGTCAACATAGCAGGATAAGAGGAGTTGTAAGATTGTTCAGGAGGTTTTTAATCACCTGGTCTTGAAGTGGCTTACTTTACATCCACCATTATCCCATTGGCCAGAACAGTCTCTGGCTCAACCTTCCAGGGGCGAGAAGTGGGGAAATATGGTTTTTCTATGTGCCTAGGAAGAGATTACAATGTGATAAACTCCTATCATTGAATCTGCCGTAATCTGCCCACAATAATATTCTTCCCTAACTTCACCTCCCAAGTTGTGTCACGAATCAGTATTCATTAAACATTCAGTGCATTTGTATAAATATGTTCAGTACCTTGACTTGAAGTACAGTGATTTACAGTAGTTACAATATCTGTGTGTATTCTGTCTACTTGTAAAACATAATTTATTGAGTTTTTCCAGCCCTACTGCCAAACTATTTATTAAATCGGGCTCTTCCTCTTAAATATCAGGTTCTCCAATAGGCTGTTGCAAACACTCAGTTGTGTTCAATTCATGGTTGAATTCAAGGATGAATACTATAAGAATCAATATCCTGGGTTATTATTTAAAGGTAAGTTAATGTGTACAAATCAAATATGCAGCTTGTAAGGATGACGTGCTCTTATGAAGGTGCACTAACTCTAACAGGTCTATCCCAGTATGTTATGAGTAGGGGTCCATTTTCCTTATAAGAATGATTTCTAGTTATAGGCTCTGGTGAATAACTTTCAAATACATAATTTCAGGGCATGTGAAATATAATTCTCTCAAAAATATATTGATTGCCCTCTGGAATGAAAGTGTGACTCTCACATTTAAAAGCCATTCTTTAGCACCAGATTCCTCACTTAGGTAACTTGTGCATAATTTATTCCCTTTATTCATATCCAATTCCAGGAATAATTCACTGTAAGGCCTGCATAGTTAGTACAAGTCCAGAGTCTCTTATTTGATACCCTTGGGGACAGATGTGATTGGAAATTCAGAACTTTTACTGTTTTGGGGGGGAGGGGCGAGTTAGGGCTTCTCCAATTTTATATGTATACGCTATGTGAATCTGTCTTACTCACTGTTTTGCTTTTTACTTAAATGTCAAAATCTGGGTGTTTGGGGCATTACTAAGCATAAGTAGTTTTATTCTATGAGTAAGCAGGCAAGGAGAAATCCTGTGCTGCTTTGGGAATAAGTTCCTAAGTAGCATGGACCCATCACATGGCAGACTCTTTGGTAAAAGAGCATAAGTTGCCTTTTCCATGTTATATCCACTGTGTCACACAATGCAATGCAAATGCAACCTGAGATTCTGTTCAATTATCCTCTTAATTCAAGCTGCATGAAGTGAACAGTGACTTCATAATAAAAACTCCCAATGGCATTCTTCTCTGGGGTTTGGGTTTAATAGGTGGACCTAAAACATAACACATGGGCCTAATTATTAATCTGAATAACGGCCAGCGTGGATGTTGTGGTTTCCTAGATCCCTGTTCCAGTGGCTGGGAGAACGTCTCCCCCTTCACTGTCTATTTCTTCATGCATGCCTACTTTGACAGCCTTCATGGGATTCACCAATACGCAGATGGTCTGTGCACAGGTCCCTCAAGCATAAAACAACATTTCTGTACTTGTCAGGACCTTAAGTTGCACAGTATTCTATCTGATTATTTTCAAATTCTGGATTTGCTGTAGGGAGTCAAATGAAAACTGTTTGCATAAAAGACTTGAGAGCACAGGTTGAATTAAAGGGGCAAACATTTGGGTTGAAACTAAATCTTATGTAAAAGTCACTTACACTGGTTTTTTTTGTTTGTCATTGATATTATTTTCCCATGACCTCTAATAATATTAGGCAATGCTTGAGGTGTGCCTGTTTATAAAACTAAAAAAATAAATATGAGGGCTTTATTTTTCTTTTTCCAGTTAGAATAATACACCAAAGAGCAAATATTTACCTTCTAATTTAAAATTCATGTGATTCATGGAGATAACAATAAGCAATTAAAACTGATGTAAAACCACAATATTTAATTTGATATTTAATCTACTTATTGCAGTAATTTGTCCACAGATTTGTTATGAGAGTTATTTCTATCCAGATACTGCGATAGTGTCTGGGCAAGGTTTGTGGGTATTTGAAGAGCTTTTTTATTCAAAGGAAACAGTCCACAAAGCTTTGAAAGAAAGATATATAAACCTACTGGGCTTAAACAGATTGTTTAATTTGGATTTTCTACTTTGCTCTTGATTTCTAGCCTTTAACTTCTCACTCTCTCAGAGTACTTTGAAATGGAGTAATGTGTTAAACATGCAGAGAAATTAGAAATTTGGCTCCAGCAAAGAAATTATTTCCAGGGGAAAAGAAAGTTGTGAAGAAAATGTTTTAGAAATGAGGAGAACAGCATGTAATGGGAATGGGAGAAGTGAGCGTTTGAGCTCTCATTACCATATGAATTTTAATTCTGGCTCGAATAGCCCTCCTCTAAGTGCAAGGCCACACTCCACCAGAGGACTTGGTTTTCTGAGTCATTGCCCTTCCATGGTAACATGTGGGAATTACCACAGTAAAACACATGGCTTTATGAGTCTTCATTGGGTTCTTCACATTACTGGGACTAGATTCACTTTTTAACTTTTACAAGGGGTGTGATGGAAGAAAAGATTTTCAGTTAATTGACTGTATAGGTTTCACAGGTACAGTTTTGACTACTAATGGGGATAGTCCATATAAATTTGGTGAATGGTCATTAGGTCAGCATATGAGAAGACCTGAGAAGATATGGACAGTGTAGTTCTCCATGTCTTTAGAATAACTAGCAATTAACTTCTACCAACTACTTTTTATGTTTTTCATTTGTCTTCGTTCATCTCTGACTGTAATCAAAGTTGAATTGGATACTAATTGTCTAGGTCTATGCTGTCCAATACACTAGGCTCTAGCAACATGTAACTATTTACATTTTAATTATTTAAATGAAATAAAATGAAACATTCAGTTCCTCAGTCACGCTAGCCATATTTTACATGCACAATAGTCACTAGTGGCTAGTGGATACAATATTGGACAGTTCAGAATGAACATCTCCATCATCACAGAAAGTTCTGCTGGGCATCGCTAATCTAAATGCTAAATACTGAAGATTAATTATCTTGCTTCACAGAGAAACACCTGAGTAAGTACCTGTTTCCTAGTTATATTTACTATGGAACTAGCTGAGCATATTCTTGGGAGATACATTATTGTAAAATTCTTATTAGATGGCATTAGTTTTTAGCATTTTTATAAATATTCTAAGAGTGCACCATTGGTTTAAATGGGTCAACTCTTTTGCCTAATATGCAATTTTTAAACTTTGTTACAATATCATCATTTATTTTGAAATAGAACATTTGCCTTATTTGGAATAAAACTAGTCCTTGTGGGATGGCAAAATGATCTGTCCTCTAAAGAAATTCACAAGAAGGATGACTTAGAGGCAGAGTAACTAGGAAATTTTTAAGCTAGTCATCTCTCCCCTTTCATTCCTCCCTTATCCAATAAACTCCCTGCATAACTAGGAAACACACAGGGATCTCATTGTACTGGGGATGGATTTAAAAATGAAATTATTTGTATCCTTTTATTTCTCCCCATCTATCTTCAATCAAGAAATAAGATTTTTAATTAGAAAACTCACTTAATGTAAAACATTTACTCATTTCACCGGTTAACTACTATTTTATTTTTCTCATTCTTTTCACAGCCCTATAGTATACTTCTAGAGTTGCCGCTAAATATCCTATCATGGCTATATTTACCTCAGCTTTGCTGTTTAACAATATTATGCATGCATATAGTAAGCTTAATTTACTCAAATAAAATTTACAAGTCTAAAATCCTCAAGATGAAATTCAAGGCTTTCCGTCAAATGAACCTGCCTTACCGCTTAGCTATTTTCTTCACAGTGCTCCCAAAGAATCCTCCATCCTAATGTCACTATTTAGATTATCATTTTTCTATGACTATACTCAAGTCTCTCACCTGTGCCAAAGACTAAAGGATTGTTACCTGGAGCCATGTAAAGGCATAGAGGTACTCACACTCGTTGCTTGCTCACTGCATCATTCTTAATTCTCTGATGTCTGGTGGATGGCAGCCTTAATTTGTCAACACTCTTAGGAAATCACTACAAAAACTCAAGGTTTGAGAAGCCATATCTGTTTCCTAGACAGACGGACAGAGACTAATATCACCCAGAGTGAAATAAGGATTGGCCTTGGTGGAGGGTTCAGTTTGGTATGTGCTATTGTTTGATGCGGAAGTTAGAACATAAAACATTTACCACCCTGAAAACCTTCTTTACAGATCACTGTACAAATACTGACCACTAATATTTCAATAATGTGTTGGAAAATACCAACTCTTGATTTTATACTTTTCCTACTGTCATTTTTTTGCAGAGTAAGATATTTTGAAAAGCATACAAGAAAGAAAAGAGAATAATAAACCATCACGTATTTACACCCATCTCTATCAGAACCTAATAATGTTTTCATTTCACTGACTTCTTGTTTGGTTAAAACTTTTTTTTTTTTCTTTTGGTTTTGGTTCTTTTAAACTTTTTAAAAAGAAATAGAACATTACAAACATGGTTAAAACCCCCAATAAACATTTTCCAATACCTTTTCCCATCATCTCCCCTAGTTTCAATTTGGTATTTATTAAGTTAGGCCACTTTGAGTAGGTGACACTAAGCAAAGACTTTAAGAAGGTTTTGTTGCTATTGATATAAAAACTTTATTCCAGTACATTTTCTGAGGTCCCTTGTCTGAACAGCAGAATCTAATGTTTAATCATTCTTTTCATGAAAGTCTATTGCTGTCATTATTTTGTTCCTGCTTTTAAATGATATATTATCTGGGTATAAAATTTCACACTAACAGGTTTTTCTCTTGGCAATTCGAAGATATTATTTTACAGATTTATGGCTCCTTATAACAGATGAAGCCATCTGTTATATTGCTTGCTAATATAACAGATGCTAAGTTTGTTTGTTTGTTTGTTTTGAATAGTGACATCCCCATAACAGATGCTAAGTTTTTAAAACTTAGCATCTGTTATACTGATTGCTAAGTTTTTAAAAAATAATCTATCTTTTCCCTCTGGCATTTTATACGATTTGTTCTATTTTCTTAATGACCTGCAGTTTCACTATAATGTGACCAGCTATGGATTTGTATTTATTTATTTATTCTGCTTAATACTGAGCATATATTTTTTATCTGTTAATCACATTCACCTTTGTGCAAAATTCTCAACTATTACCCATCACTCCTTTTGTAACATTTTTTTCTGTAACACCTATTAGATATCCATTTATTTCTTAATTACTTTTATGACATTTATGTCTTTGTCTCCCTATGCTGTATTTTGAGTGATTTCTTCAATTCTGTTTTCACTTCGAAGATTGGTTCTTTGTTTTTCCTGTCTCTTTTTATTTTTAAATTGGCTTTTCATTTCAGTGATTATACTTTTCAACTATAACACTTCTCTTTTTCCATAGTTCTTGTTTCATTTCTTCCTGTTTTATTTCATAATTTCTTGTTTCCTTTCATAGTTTATAAGCTTCCATTTATCTCTGAGTATTTAAAATCTTTATGTTAAAGTTTGCCAAATTGTTCCATGAAGTTAAATTTCTTCTGGAGTGCACACCTATTTTGATATTGATGTTTGCTGCCTTCCTTAGCATTGAGTTTTTCCTTTTTTTTTTTTTCTGGAATTAGTTTTGTGGTTGCCTTAATCCAACACTCTGGCAACTGGTTGAGAGCCTGATCTTATAATCTGGGTCAGGGAGTGTTCTTAGGTATGTTCCTAGTCATGTGGTTTAGTTTTGTCTTTTTTGCCTATAGCTTCCTGTCTGTCATAGTTACATTCAGCAGATTGGAAGCAGTTTGGATTAGCCTTCTTTATAGAGTATGCTGGCCCAATTCTAAACCTACCCACCTCCTGGCATCAGGTCATGAGCCTGACTCCAATCCATGTCCCTCTTGGAGTAAATATTGATGTTCATTAGCACGCCAGAGCCAAACTTGGGACATTTCCTATCTCTGGATCCATAGGGTAGTACACCTGCTGCTTTGGTTCCATTAGCCAGTTAAGCATTGTTTTGTTTCTGGCTCTCAAAAACATATGTCTTGTATTTGAGCCCAGTCAGGACAGTTTTTCTCTTTTTATATTTTACCTATCATTGTTTTGTTTTTATAGTAGAGAAGTAAATGCTTTAAAGCATGAAATCCCTGCCATCTTGACTGGAATTTGCCCTTCTAACAGATTTTTAATCTCAAAGTATTGTGTTTAGAATACTAGTCTCAAACTATTGCACTTAAAAATGTTACAAAGTGTGTTACTTATTGAGACTATGCTCAGAGAGAGGAATTTCTCTCTTTTGTCACTCCCAAATTAAGCCTAGAGTATAATAAGAAAGTTATATTCTCTTAGCTCTATCTTCTGGTTATCTGGGAAGCTATAATAATAGGAATCCCAACTCACACCAATTAATATTGTTACACTGATTATTAGTAGTGCATATTTTAGTACTTCACAGTTTTGTGGTTGACACTCTTGTTTACATAAAAATGCAGTTATTTTGGGGACCTTTTTAGGGTATGTATTTGAGACATTTTTTTCTAATTCTCCCTGACATAGAAGTGAGCACACAGATAAAGCTTTTTAAATAGTTTCTAAGTGAGCCATAACTCTTCTAAGAATGACTTTAAATATGATCTAGTTAAACTTTTCATTTATAGATGAAGAAATTTGACCTTGGATAAGTTAAGTGATTTTCATAAACACACACAGATAATGAAGGACAGATAGAAGTTGTCTTAGTTTTCTTGTTTCCATGACTAGATTTGAAGTTCCTGAATGTAATGAACTGAGACACATCTTTGAATGCGATACTACGCATAATAAAAGTATTGCTCATAATAGTTACTCAAAAATTATTAGGAGATAATGATAATGATAAGAAAATTAGTAGTAAAATAATGTGGCTTTGTTACTATTATTTATATTATTGATACTATAATTAACTCTATTCATCCACAAAGTGTATACCATTTTAATGACACTTAATATGTAGGAAAAAATCATAGATTGGTCTCTTTTTCCTCAGAATGTCTTCAGGTATTTATCATTTTTACATATAATTCAATTTTTTAATCTCTAAAGCTATTTCCATAGTAATCATTTTGCAAACATTAGAAATGCAAATGTACTTCCACTGTAAGCAATAATAGTGTAACAGGGACTCAATATACTCTCCCACTGCAAATAAGCCACTAGAAAATGGAACAAAATTTACAAAAAAATGATTTTTAAAAATTGGGCAACAAACAGCACAGGGCCATGGTCCCTGACAGAAAGAAAATAAGAAGTTTTCTTGTTGAAATGAGCCTTACAATTGTCCCAATTTCATATTACCTGCAAGCAGTTTCCAGGTCACAGAGCAGGAAACAAAAACAGCCTGGTGGTCTCCTTGAATTGAAGAGACAGAATGGAATTTGGGGATGTGAAAGTGGTTAGAATTTATGGGCAGAGGACAGGAAAGATGGTATCTGAATAGAGAGGTTCTGGAGATATGTGGAGGGATCCTCCTTAGTCTTTTTCTTTATACTATTAGTATAATCTGCACATGCTTTAGTGGAAACCACAGAGGCCAGGTAAAAAACCAGTGGTAAGCAGTAGTTTGAACAATTGCCAGAGTTCACACAGGACTGGAAGTAAAGTTGCTACCAGCCAGAAAAGAAGATCTTGTAATGTGTATTGGGTAGAGTCTCCTGAAGGGTATTACCTTTGTGGTGGTGGTCAGGGTGGGGTTGGGGGGGGTGTAAATTAGTACTAGGCTAAAAGCTGCTCTAGAACCAATCTAAAAATACTTAAAAGATAGCCAGATACAACAGATTTCAAGTGACTTAACTGGATAACTAACAAATACAAAGCTTTTAAAGGAATGTCAAAACATAGCACCGAACAATATAATACTCACAATATAGAGGATTTGATAAAAAATGACAATGCAAAAAGGAAAGATTGTGATGTGCCCAATATGAAAAACATTAAAGGATCTTGGATTTTGCCCTGATTTCAAACTAACAAGTTAGCTTGCTACAGTTTCATAGATGTTAGTAGAAGACACAATACTCCTGGATCAGAGACAACGAACTTTATCGCTCATGCCACAGCAGCCTGCAGTGAGCTTTAAGTTCACATTATTTCCCTTGACCCTGCCAAGTCCCACAGGAATTGGGAATTGCAGTAGGAATTGCAGAAGTGGATCCAAGTAGATGCTGTACACACAGTGGGTTTGTGTCAGAGCTGAGGAGCACCCAGGGCTTAGGAAACTCCCAATTTTATAAGGCACTGTTAGCAAACCTGCTCAGTCTCTACCCCAGAGGGAGACATTGTCTTTATTATAATGGTCAAGAAATAAATCTGCCCTCTTCCCTGGAGGGAGACACTATCTCTATCTTCCAAGGCTGTTTGCTATACAAACGTCCTTGAAAACATAGTCTGGAGCAAAAGCTGATACTAGAAATGTAGAAATGCCATGAATTCTCTCTCAACATCCTGAACATAATAGATAGTAAAAAATTTTTGGCTTACATAACCCTTATAAATATTTCCCCATATTCTTATGTCTATCTTCTACACGTGTATACAGTTTCTTTAATATGGAATTGTTATACTTTATCTGAAAAAAAAGCATTCCTTGAAAGCGATGTAAATTATATGTTTGCATAAAACTTTATGTAAGCAACTTTTTAAAATCATCCTATTTGGCTTAGGTGCTAATATACAGGATAGATTTCATTAACAGTAGCTTCTATTACTTTCTAGTGGAAATTTGGAAATGACAATATGATAAGACTATGATATTCATATTTAGTCAGAATGACCAAATACAGACTTAAAAATTATTATAAGTATATGTAAATCAAACATAATTTACAAATAATTTAAATATTTTCACTATGGAGATCATCTCCGAATAATTATATCATAGAAATATAGCAAAATTATATTAGATATCATCTATATTACTAATTAAGATGGGTTTTCAAGATGAAAACTGTAATAACCCACAAGTCTGGGTTAATAACCCACAAGTCTGTTGAATAAAGGCTTTGATAGGTTACTCAATGGAACTTTTTTGTAATGTTCAAATTACTGATTGATGATCACTGCTGAAACAGTTAAATCTCCTTTTTATTGTGTTTTGCCCACTAGCATAGCGTAAAAGTATCTGGTTTATATAAGTACAAACCATTCTAGGTCAGGCATGGAACTGAGTCTGAGGCAAGTTTAATGGAAGTGGAAATAATAATGGTTATAATCCACAAAATTAGAAATGTCATTTTTATAATTTTTATTAAAAAATTTTCTCTTTAGACTTTTTACATACATTCTCTATCTCATTTAATATTCACAGAACATCACAAGGTGTGAAATATAATCTCTTTTTAACATATGATAAAACAGACTCAAAGGAGTATTATGACTGACCCCAAATTGTATATATTGCCAGAGCCAGGATTTGAACACATGTTGGTTTGATTTCAATAACCACACTCTTTCCCCTATGCCAGTCTACATTCTTGTGTGTTATTAGTTAGTTTAGAACAGGGGTTAGCAAACTATATTCCATGGGTCAAAGCTTGTACACCACCAGTTTTTAAAAATAGTTATTGTTATACAGCCACACTCATTCACTTATGGATTGTCTATGGCTGCTTTTACTACAGTGGCAGAGTTAAGTAGTGGTAGAATTGAGTAATTATGACAGAGACCATATGGCTTATAATGCCAAAAATATTTATTAGCTGGCTCTTTTAGAAAAAAATTGCTAACCTCTAGTTTAGAATAGTTACCTAAGTTTATGGATTCATGGCAAAAATAAATGTATCTTATAAAATGAGGATGAATATGAGCCAAAATTCTTCATTATCTCTTGGAGCTTGGAATTCATAAGAAATTATTTTGGAGAGGAATATCTATGAGTATCTTACTGGGGATTTATGCATAAAGAGCTGAAACCCTAAACAATTGGGCAGCAGCACTTTTTATAAACAGGGAGGTGTTCTCGAGTGATCCAGAGAGGAGAAAGGGCTAAGGAAACCCAGTTGGTGACGGTTTGCAGGGCTAAATTCTGAGGCTTGGTGTATGAAGTAGTCTGAAACAGTGACTGGGCACCTGGCTGGGGGAGAAGAAAGTGTTAACAAATGGTAGTGGGTAAATAGAAAAGTTTAGCCACCTGATAATCTTGGCATAAGCAGTACTCATTTTGATATTGAGTCAGAGAGCATCTGCTCATTTAAATAGAGAGTATTTCAGTAAAGGATAAGTACTGATGACTTTGTAAAAATAACCATGAAACTGACTCAAAGGTAGTCTTGCATTGGCTTCCCAAGAAACAGTATTATTTTGTCAAGATAAAAAATCTCTGAGAAAGTCTATGAATATATTTGATGCCTAAATATTCTTCAGCTAGTATGTCTTACATGAATAGCACAAAGTCTGTGCTAAACTTAAATTTTCATCAGCTTGTAAATTTGATATTAAAAGCTTTAGTACTCTCCCATCTCCTCCCCAGAGTAATGGGAAAACTAAAGGGATAGCATGAACCCTTACCATTTTATCTTACAGTAAAAGAACTTAACCCCAAATTAATTAAAATGACACATCAAATCAGAAAGTAATTAAATAACATGTCACAGTTATGCTCTTCTTAGCTCTCTACTAAAGAAAAATTAAATGAAGATGCTGGACTTATAATTCCTTAGACCTCTAAAAGAAAGGACAGAATTTGAAAATGATGAAGTAGCACAAATATTTCTAATTATTGTCATTCTTCTTTCTTGGCATATTCTCACTGAACCAAAAAGTCATTGCCAGTTCCCTTTGTCAAACATTCATTCATTCCTTCACTTATGTAAAGAAGATCTAAGAAAGATGGGGGCTGAGTAAGTAGGAAAGGTTATAAGCTAAAAATTATCGCAGAGTTCATAAGTTTTCCCACTTTCCTAGGGCCTATCCTTCTTAGAAGATGTTTTATTTGTGCTGCCGGAAGACTAGATTTCTATATGTAATAAAGAGGTTGAAGGATAATCAAGGTAAGATAGGAGAAGGATAGCTGATTAGTTGGAGGTAGAATTCAGACTGTTCTAGGCAGGGAAGAATGAGAAAAGCCATTAGAGCTGTTGCATTGTTGAGCGAATTTTTAGGGGGTTAGTTGCAACGTACAGATTTCTTTTTACAAATGTTGCTGTGTATCAGTAGTATTACTCTCAATACTCAGTAATGCTTCTGGGTGAAGATTTTCATGTAGTTGTATCATCATGGGGAGATGTGCCTGGTAGCAACAACAAAATAAGTATTGAATTACAAGCTATGATAGATGCTAAGAAGACTAAGTACAGAGTGCTTTGTACAGTTTCACATGGATATGTATCCCAGACTTTACATCCAAAATTATAGTACTTGAGAAGGGCTGTACCTTATCCCTAATACATATATTGGCCTGCCTATTTCACCAAATTATTGTGAGGATCAACTGTCTAAAAATTGCATAAATGAATTTCTCATAGAGAGGCAGCGGTAAGATAAAAGTAAAACTTTTATTATCACTTGGAAAGTTACATTTGTGGACACCTGCATCCTATATTTCAAGTCTAATTTGGTGGTAATATCTCTGATAATGAAGTTTGAGAATATGGTCTCTCCATTAGGTATACGTATTTTTTTAAAGCAGCTGTACAAGGATTCTCATAGAAGCAGAAAAATAACACCAGAGTTCCAAACTGGCCGCTGAATAGCAAGAGGAGGAAAAGCTCTTCACATAAGGTAGGCAGGTGTGCTTTCAGACTGAATAAGCATTATGTTGGAACAATACAGGAAAGATGATAGTATCTGGAAACGTACTGTCCAGTATCATAATTAGTTTTCAGGTATTATGAAGTGAAAAGGATACATGGATTCCAAGATGATTGTAATGAAAGACTCCATGCTTAACTTGGCAGCTCGTAGCCACAATGATATTACTAAGAATGGAGACAGAACTACATGATTTTGGATAGCATTTGTTAAAGCGTAGCTCAAATCAGACAAATTACTAAGTTATTATCTTCTTCTGTAATCCTTCATTGTCTACCAAATTAAGTACATCCTCTTCCAAGGCCTTCTATAATATGTTCCAAACTAACTCTCTGACTTTTTTCTTTAAACTTTATGACATCTGTCTTGCTAAACTTTTTATAATTCTTCAATCATATTTTGTTCTTCATGCTTTCTTCATTCTTTTTACATAAAATACTCCTTTAACTTTTTTTTCTTTGCCCATTATTCAAGGTCCATTTCAAAATACGAATCTATCTTCTGTATATCGTCTTTTTTTGATCCATCTTTAACTGAATGTGCTCTCCCTTTTCTAAACCTCTCCAGGACTATGTGTCTTTTTTCATCATGTCTTTAGTGAGTACTTAGCATCTACAGGGAGAAACTGCACCCAAGAATTATAAGTAAATTAGCCTTTAGAGTTAAACTTTAAAATCAATGCTAAAGATTCAGTGCAGAGCTAGAAGGGCTCCCAAAGGAGGTGAAATAGTTCCCAGTTCTAAAAGACTTGATCATAATCTGATTGAGCCTGTTAAGATATTGAAAGAATGAATTAGACAACCATATTACATCAGACTTGGATGCAGTAATTCGGCGAAGTGCCTGGCAAACTTTGGCAGTGACATCCAAAGGAAGTTTGAAGAAGAAGCCTTAGGATCAGTGTTTGTATATTTTAGCAAGCAAGCATATTTCTAAGGTGTTTAAGCATTCTGTGAAGTAAAGGACTTTTAGTAGTATAAACACCCTTTTGGAAAATCATCTCAGTAGTGCGATTCTTGCTACCAAACACAAACATGTACATACATTTGCATTCATTCTTCCCTTCTTTCTCTTGCTGTCCTGCTTTCATAGAGGAAGTGTCTCTTCTCTTAGCTAAATCAAATCTTTGCACCTATGCCCTGGATCCCATCCCCTTTCTATATTCTCATACATTGTATCCTATCCATTATTCCTCAATCCCTGTATATTTAAATGTTCAATTGCAGAAGCCAGAAAAGTAAGCATCATCCTTGAGATTTCAGTTTAGCGTTATCCAAAGGCAGAACATAAGATAAGGATTCAATAGTGAGAAGTTTATTTAAGACTTTCAAGGAACACCAGTAGAAGAATGAGAAGTGATACAGCGTAGGGAAAACAGCCAACAAAGGGTAGCATTTAAGTCTGCTACCCCTGTATGCAACCAGACCTTGATCAGGAAATGGTGGAAAACACATGCCTCAGGATTATCCTGCCTAAAGGAGGTACATCAGTGTGATAATGTGAGCAGTTTTGTGGTCTCACTCTCCAGTGAAACTGGTGAAAATGATAAAAAATTCCAACCATTTTAAGTCTCTGGACATGGTCCCAAGGGCATGCAGAAAATGAAGAAACATTTATTCGAGAAAATCTACTAAAGTTCGGAAGGAACGGGGAGAGTAAGTGGTATTTGAACTGAGACCTACTTTCTCCCTCCCCCTTCCCAACTCAGTGAGGTGGAAACTCTAGACTGTTACAGTCAAGAATGCAGTGCTCTCTCTCCCCCCACCTCCCAAGAAAGGAAGCATGTCTTATCCTGCCTCAGTTAGCTGTTATATCTAAGTTCTGGATTAGCAGAGCTGGGGTGGGGGGCACTCCCTTTTTCGGTCCACCCCCACTCATAGGACAGAGACTGTACCTTGTGTGTGGAGTGACTGAGAATACTGGGGCCTCAATTGCCCTTGCTCATAAATTTCCATGTTGGGAGAGGCAATCTGAGAAGATGTGAGGCTACTTCCCGCACCCTCCCACCCCACCCTGGTCCACACCAACTAGGGGGTCAGCTCCTAACATGGAGGGTGCCACTCACAGAGATGTGTGTGAATGTCCCTATGCCCAGCTCCAGGGTCATGGTTCAGGGAATCTTCCTGGGTAGAGAAGCAGGCTATAAAACTGGTAGCTCCTAATCTCTTCCCAAAGGAAATGACTTCATTTGTGACCCTTGATGGAAAAGTTCAACACTTGGTGTGCTCTCAAAAATAGTAGAAGTAGTTGTGAAAGACAATTTGGAGGAGATTGGTAGATTCATTGGAAATACAGGCTAAACTTTGGGCCAGTTAGTTTGCCCAAGAGCACCTAAGAAAGAGACAGCTGGCTGGAGCCCACTTGGGATCAAAACAAATCTCAAACACTGACCTCAGGAATTAATCCTTTCAAAGGAGCCCAAAATTGTTTATTTTAATTTGTGGAGCAATTTATGCCACACTGCATTGTTGAAAACAATAGAGCGCTCAGCTAGAAATTAGTGGAATTTAGCAGCTTCATGTTCTCAGGGAAAGGGACAATCAGAGAGAGCCCTGCAAAAACCACCATCATCTCAGTATAACTGTGGACATATCCAAAGCTGTACCTTCTGAGTAGCAACATCAGAGGCTTAACACTCTAGGGGTAATACACACTTAAGTAAAATAATCCAACCTTTAAACAAATTAACAAGCAAATAACAATAACAAGTCCCAAAGAGGGGTGACCATCTTCCACTCTTGCTATAATATAATATCTATAATGTCCAGTTTGCAACAAAATTTCTGAGACATGCAATGAAACAGGAAAGTAATGACCCATATACCAGAAAACAGCAGGCAACTAAAACTGCCTGTGACCAGATGTCATATTTAACTGACAGAGCCTTCAAAGTCGTCATTATGAATATGATCAGAAAAATAAACGAGACCATGATTAAAGAAAATAAAAGAAAATGTGATGACAATGTTTTGTTAAATAGAGAGTAGCAATTGACTGAAATGCTAAAAAAAGAACCAAATGGGAATTCTAGAGTTGACAAGTACAATAACTGAAATGAAGAATTTACTAGAGGGGCTCAAAGGAGATTTTAACTGGCAGAAGAAAGATTATTGAACTTGAAGACAGATTGATAGAGATTATGCAAATCCAAAGGACAGAGATTAAAAAGAACAAAGAAAAATGAACAGAGCCTCAGAGAAATGTGGGATAGTATTAAGTGCACAGGTAATTGGAGTACAAGAAAGAAAGGGGAGAGAAAGGAGCAGAAAATTTTCAAAGAAATAATGACTTAAAACTTCCCAAATTTATTTAAAAGCAATAGTCTATACATCCAGGAATCTCAATGAATTCCAAATAAGACAAACCAAAAAACATCCGTAATGGGCACATCATAGTAAAAATGCTGAAAGCCAAAGGCAAAAAATCTTGAAAGCAGCAAGAAAAAAACCCAAGTTGTCACTTACAAGAATAGCCCTTTAGATTAACAGGTTTCGTCCCCTCAGAATGAGTAGAGGCCAGCAGGCAGTAGCATAATGTATTCAAAGTGCTCAGAGGGAAAAAAAACCTGTCTACCAAGAATCAGCAAAGCTATCTTTCAAAAATGAAGACAAAATAAAGGCATTTGGAGATGAACAAAAACTGAGAGGAATTGTTGCCAATAGACACATCTTACAAGAAAATCACTGAATTGTACATTTTAAATTGTACACTTTAAACAGTAAATCATATCTCTCTATATTAAATAAGTACATGAATTACATTTCAATAAAACCTTTTTGTTTTTTATTTTTAAAAAGAAGAATATCTCACCTGAGTGGTGGGGATGATTAGACATTTATAACCAATTCCCAATAGTCATTGTTGAGGGTGCTTCTGGTGGTAAATTTCCTGGCACATCCAGCCTTTGCAAATGGGCAGAGCAGCCGTGGTAATTATGGCCACTTGCCTCTGATGGTTACCTGCCTCCTAAAGAACCTTGCTATTCCAGAATCCTGTCATTACCAATCATAGTAATTAGTTCAGTTACATCATAGTAGTTCCCTACTGTCCACCACTGTCTGCAAAGGACAGTCACAATTGAGCTTCTTACCCGTGCCCGTGCCCCTTACTAACTCATTTCTTATTGTTTTATTAAAGCATCCTTTGGGATTTCAAAGGAAATATAGTCAACTGGTGGGCTCTCTGGTGATATGTATGAATTTATTCTAGCATGCCCACCTCTCTGCTCCTGTCACCAATACTCTATAAGGCAGTTCTGGCATCTCTACCTAATTTACTATGGGCCAACAAAACAAAAAAGGATATAAATATAAATATATATATGTATCTATATATCTATATATCTCTATGTATCTGTATCTATATCTATGCCTATGTCTATATAAAACTGCCATTTAAAATAGGTTGCATTTTTATTTCCACATACCTAAGCTTGGGGTAATAAATCCAGTATGTAGGGTTAACTTTAAATTATCTCTGCAGCAAATTTTAGATGCAAGTTGCCAGCCTCCTGCCAAGGAACAGATGGTGTCTGGACCACCTTCCCCTCTGTCATTGGATATGTTTTCAGAATATAAAATCATGCTTTCATTAGCCTTCTCAGTGGATATAGATGTCCATTTGATCCACACAGATATTTCATACAAATATATTAATTCATGAACTTCAAAGTTAAATATGATTGATATTTAAATGTTCTGCTAATTTAAAACATCTGTGCATGCATTCCTTAATTTTTCCATTGGAACATGTAAATGAAAGTTGGCTATTACATTTATAATGCAACTCTTTTTTTTTTCGGTGCTTAAATTGTCATTTGTAAACGTCCTATTTGTATAAGAAATTTTAACATCCTCTGGCATTACAAGTTTCAAAAGAAGTGCTATAGCTGGCAACACATCTCTCAGGATACATGATATTTAACATATCAGTCAGTGTGTGTCGTTAGTTTCTCTTGGCCAATTGGTTCCTCACATGCGAATAACTTGTGGACCAGCAGGCAGTGAGTAATGTCAGGCTATTGTGCTAAGATTCCTTTTTGTCTAGAAAGAAGTAACCTGCTTGTGTCCCTTCCAAGTCCTGAGCAGTGTGATTTTAACATGTTGGCTTTCTTTTTGTGTTAGGTGAACTAGGAAGCTGTGCATATGTCACAAAATAGAATGCTGAATAGTTAAGGGCACTGTTGTTTAAAAAAAATTTAAAGGACCCCAACACCAAAAAAACAGTTTCTGCTCCAGTTGAATGTGAATACTGATTTCAGAGGAGTTGAAAGCTATGTTTTATGGTCTGTTACCAAAATAGCATTTGCTAAAGTTAGGGATAAAACCTCACTGGAGTAATTCAAATTTAAATTTTAGAAACCAGTTTAGACCTCAAAAGTGAGATTCCATAAAAAGAATTATTCATAACGAAGAATGGCATAATTCTTTAAAGTTTACATATAACTGTCACATCTCTAGGATTTAACACATGATGCCAAAAAGCCAGTTGTTAGTTTTCTAACATTAAATCAAACAGTTAAATCTTAAAAGTACCAAGATAATTTGGAACAAAAAATATCTGTGACATGCTTAGTTAAAAACACAAGAGCAGGGCCAAATGGAAACTATTTTTTTGTAGCTTAAGGTTTTTAATACTTAACTCCACCATCTTATTCATTACATAAGGATGAAATTAAAATAGAATATCAATCTAAACTGCAGGTAAAAACATGACTATATTTCAAGTATTTAGATACGCTGACATTTAAGTTAATTCAGATATTTCTGCAAATGAGTGAGAGTTTTGAAGAGCCAAAGGTTCTGTTTGATAATTTTGGTGATCCATTTAAATTTGTGGTGATCTTAACTGGAAACTTCCCATAAAATGAAAGGTGATACATGCGAAAATCAAAGACTTATTTATATTTACCCACTTACCCACTTTTGTCTTTATCCTTCATGTTACCTTCATGTTGTGTTAACTAGCACAGTGAAGCAGAAAAAGGAGAGAAATTATACAAAACCATGATCAACTGTCTTTTAAAAGATTAATATATCTGATTCACACATGCAAATTTAAAACGTCCCTGACTTGACCAAAAACAAACCTACAAATAAAAATAAATTCTGTAATCTGGAATTTGATAGGATACTATGCCAATGTCTACTATCACATATTTAAAATTTACTTTCATAACAAAATCTATATAACAGTGTCACAGAATATTTGGAATTTAAAAATAAATTATACTAAAATAGCAATTATCATTTTTCTTTTCCATTCTTATTTTCATAAGTGGATTTTCATAATTATGCTCATAGATTTGAACTATTATTTAGATGCTTAAACTCAGTAATTTTTTCGTTGCTCCATTGATTTGTAACTGTATTATTAAAGGCTGTATAATATTTTGTAACGTGAATATTTAATAATTTACTTAACAATTGTCATATGATTGTATTTAGTCTGAATTCTCTGATTGGTATAGGTAATGTAATTGCAGCAGATATTAAAGTAATCACCTTTAGTGACTCATATCTTCCTGTGTTTATGCCCTTGCTTAATTTCCCCTTCATGAGGGACTCTGAGTTTGGCCATGTGACTTACTTGGCAAATGGAATATCAGTAAATGTGATGCAAGCAGGGGCTTGAAAAATGCTTGCACATTGGGGCTTGTTCTCTTTAAAAGCTACCACTATATGCAGACGTCCAGGCTAGTCTGCTGGAGACATGTGGCCTAGCCAACAGCCAGCAACAGACTAAAGACATGTGGGTGAGTGCCTTTTAGATCATCCAGGTACAGTAGATCCAACAGATTGGTGCAGCTGCATGAGTGACCCTGCTGCAGACAGCAGAAAAACCACTTAGTTAAGCACAAAGCAAATTGATAACGCATAGTTATAGATAAATGAAGTGGTTGTTTTTTATGCCACTACAGTTTGGAAGCGGCAGTAGAAAACTGACAAAAACAATTGCCTGACTTCACCCTTTAGGCCAAAGTTAGTGAAAGGGAGGACATCAGGATTAATGTCTACACTGCACAGAGCAGGTGGCACGGTGCTGGCTGATAGCAGCATATACAACAAATTGATGAGGTAGTCTCCAGAAGCAAGGCACAGTCCCAAACATCAAGTCTATAGGAGTTGGCAGAGAACGTGTGCCAGGCACAAAACCAAGGGTATATAAATGCACTTATGGATCAAGGAGTGAAAGGGTTTGTGCAGGGAAAAGTTGGTGATACCCCTTGAGGCAATGGATGAAGTAAGATAGGAGTCTTTTTCTGGAACAGCAGGGCTTTAGCTTGTAGGAAAATTCAGGTTAATAATTGACTTTGGCTTGTTATTTTTTTGGGGTTGACCCTTGGTAATGAGAACATAGGGTCAAAAACTAGAAATAGTCATTATTTTTGGTATATAATATATCATTCTCATTCATTGTTAAATCTTTCTTTTTAATTATAAATACTTCAAACATACAAAAACTAACATAGTAAACATCTATATATCCCCATGTTAATGTTTTGACTTTGGCTTCATACCAATATTTTTTGTTTTTTGAAGTAATATCATTGATACAGTTACCCTCTATATCTTTGCATTCCCTTTATTGGTCACATGAGTTACAAGCAAGGGTGATAATCAAAATAATTAGCAGCAGTTTGCTAAGAGTGACTTGAGGCCCTCTGCTGGATCATGCAGGTGTCTGGGAGCTCCTGGAAGGGCTGGGAAGGGGTCTTAGGGGAGCTCAGAGCAGCTGCTAATAATCATAACTGGTGCTGAATTATTTTAAATATAGCTATGACTTTCCCAGTGTGTACTAGCTGAAGATCAGCCTTGATTATAAATATCCTCTCCCAATCTGGTTGCCTTTTTACTTTTTAATGGTGTGTTTGGTGCATTTATTTGATTTTGGTGAATAGAAGCTTTTATATTTAATGACATCAAATGTATCTATCTTTTTCCTTTATAATCAGTGCCTTTTTTGTCTTTGTTCAAAAATCCTTTGTTAAACAAAATATTTCCTTGTAAAATATATGGTAATGCTCTTCATTTTTAGATCTTTAATCCATGTAAATTTTATTTTTCTTTCCTGTGAGGTAGGGATTTAATTTTATCCTTTACTGTATAGATATGCTAACTCTGCCACTTATTAGCAGTGTGTCCTTGTCCAAGTTACCTGATATCTCTGTGCTGTAGTTTCCTCATCAATGAAATGGGGTTAATAATAGTCTTTACCTCATAAATTACTGAAGAGATTAAATAAAATAATAGGTGTAAAATATCTACAACAATACTTGTTACGTAATGGCCATCCTGCAATTATTAGCTAATAGACCTCCCAACTTGTTTAGCAGAATTTATTGAATTGTCTCTACTTTACCTAGTGATTTGACAAGCCTCATAGATATATGTGGGTTCATTTCTAAGCTCTGTATTATGTTTCTTGATATATTTATCCCTCTTTGAACTTTTGATTGTCATAATTTTATAGCAATTTTTGATATCGGTGGAGTACTCCCTAAATATTATTCAAAATTGTCTGTTTTTTTTAACTCTTGATGAATTTTATGTCAAAATTGTTGATTTCTATGAAAATTACTGTTGGAATTTTTATGGGAGTTGCATTGAGTTTACAAGTATTTCGTGTAAAACTATCATCTTTATGATATTAATTCTTATGAATAAACAATACTTCATTGATTTAGGTCTTCTTTTATTTATTATTTCAAAACCTACTTGTATTAACTAATTATACCAGGAGGATATGGAATCTTTGAATCCTAGTGTAGGCTGCTCATTCCCCACACTCCAGAAACCAACAGGCTAGGAGGCAGAGTTGTCAGAATTAGAATTGTTGGCATATCTCCTCTCTGCTTAAAATTCTTCCATAGTCTCCCACAGCTCATCAAATTTTCAAACTCTTTAATGTGATAACAAATACATTCCATGTTTCCCAGACTTATATCTCTGGTCAAACATCACTCAATCTTTATTTTCTTCCTCTTAACATCAGAGTGAAATATTTTCATTGTTCAACTATTCTTTTTCTTGAGATATATATTGTTAATCAGTTATCCTGTACTGTGTCTTAGTTTCTCATCTTCCTAATTTTTATATAACCAGTAGAATGTGATTTTCTCAGGGAATCATCTAAATACAATGGGTATAAAGCAACCCCAGAAGAAAGAGGCTGTAATTAGGCTTATGATACTTTATAATATGATCCCCACCCTCCCACCCCACCTCCCTAGCACTTTTACCCTAAAACACGATTAGGCCGATTAGGCCGTTCCTGGTTCTTTCTTTACTGTAGATGTTTGGGAAGTATGTATGTGTATGTTTGTGGGGAGTATGTGGGGAAGGTGTGCGTGTGTGTATCAGGGAATGCAGGGGTGCGGGTAGTAAGGTAAGAGGCCCTAATTTTCATTGGTTTATTTATTTATTTTTTTCTTAAAAGCCTATTAAGTTAGTGGAGTCGTACTTACAAGTGGCTCAACTTTTAAAAAATCTTTAGGGATAGATATTTAATAAACCAGAATCTTCTGGCTGGTTGATATTGACATGTACAGCGATATCTTAGCTTCATGAGATATTTTAGGTCTAAACACAGTTTATGACACCTATGTGTTTGTATTGCTTTTGCTTCTCTTTTCCAATGGAAGAAAGGTCAGGAATATTCAATGTGAGGAATTTCCCATACCTGAAGCTTTATTTTTGCATCTCAGGTCTACACATTTTGATAATCACAAACAGAACTTTGAAAGCACTAAAATTCACCTTATCTTTCAGTGTTTATTCCGGAGAGTGGAATTATTATTATTTTTATTGATGTTGCTATTTTCTGTTATTTCATTGTCAAAGAAAGAAAGGGCTCTCAGACCAAATATTTGCCGAAAGTCAGAATGCCGGTTTTCAGTTCACCTGGGGCAGAATTGAATCCACTTCTTTGGCAGAAAAATATCAGGAACACACATTAATGTTCACCGCTCTTAGTCCAACCTAGGAATGCATTCATCTAGTATAGTTATATTAGACTCATGTACTATCATATCTCTCTTTTGACTGGCTTTATGACACTTATATGAGGAAGGGTGCACGAAAAACTATAATCTGTAAAATGTACTGATGGCACTGAGATTTCTAGCTTCCACTCCTTTGTCATTCTATTTAAAAGTTTTATGTTTAGGATATGTTCTTTAACAGAATGGCCTATGCTACCTCCATCCTCCTCCTCATGTATACTTCTTACCACTCTTTGCTAAGAGAATCCATCTCAGAATGGATGTAGAAATATAAGACAAAAGTAATTATAGAGGAGGTGGGTGACCAGTTTTCCAGTTGCTTAGAAGAAATGAAAGAGGTGACCAGTTTTATTGTTTACAGATTTTGCATTTATCTGCCCAGGAAAAATTGGAGTAGTCAAGAGAACATACTTCTAACATTGATTCTGGCTAGCAACTTTGCTCAGTTTCTGGCAAATATAATGATTGCTTCCTGGTCCAGTTTATCATGTCTTGGTGTAAATTATTTTCAGATTACTGTTGTAAATTGATTGTCGGTCCTAGTTTTTGAAGTGGTAAGAGTTTTTTGTTTTTTTCAAGATCCACTGTATTTTATATTGGGGTGTTCAAAGATACTGCATCAGGGTTGACTCCTGGAGAGTTCATATTTTAAAACCAAACTAGTTCTTGTTTCTTTCTGACAATATAGTTTCTGAAAACTGACTTTCCTTTATACTGTCTCAACTTTATATTTCTTTCTTATGTTTCCCCCAAGGGCCTAATTACGAATCCTACTAGGCTTCTGAGGGCTAATAGTGTTTAAAGTTTGGTGAGCTCTTTGTTAATGCTTTTCCCAATTGGCTGGAAAGAAGCTGTTTACTTCCTGATCGATGTGTTTCTACTTCACCTTCGTGGAATAAACCATATTTATGTTGTTTTTTTCTTTCTATAGTAAAACATATGAAAATTTGAGCTTTCACTGAAGCTACTTATTTGGCTAATTAAATGCTTTTTAGATTTAACATACTCTTTGTATTCATCAATATTGACTAATTAAAATTTGTAAAGCTCAAAATAGACCTAGAGATATATTCTTGATAGAGATCTACCTGCTAGAAGCTAAGGTATGCATCACAATGACAGAAAATTTCAATGACAATAAACGGAATTCATACTGTTATTTCCAGTTTTTTCAGTCCGCCTCATTGTGCTCTACACAAGGGGGATGATACTCAGAAACAAAAGGACTAAAACATCTGGAAAATCCCAATGTGATTTGGTATTTGATAAGTAAGGAATGTCAAAAATAGAAGAGTTTCTAAATATGAGAGTTCTATGTTGTTGGCGTGCATGTGGTGTTTTCTTGTTGGGAATGTGCAAGGGAAGGAAAATAAATAATTCTATCCAACAGCCTGCCTCTGCTGAGCCTAGGTTTCATACTGAGGGAAGACTAAGAATAGCAGCAACTAGTCTAGAAAGCTTCCACTGTCCCAAGCAGTTCTTTCCCACAGAGAACCACTTTCGTCTGCAACTTTCCCACAGAGATCCCCACTTTGACTGCTACACTGCACATCTTGCTCAGAAGTGTAGTAACTTTATTATCCCATTATCCTTTTTCACGTATTTGACCTGCCTGTCAAAACTGCTGTGGGAATGAGAAATACTTTGTGCACATTCAGCCTCTCATCGCACCTCTCATGTGTGCAGGGCCTCCTTCTGAGTGAAGTCACAGCAGATACACTCTGTCTTAGAAATAATAGACGAATTGCCTACCCTCATTCGTGAACTTCTGGTATTGCACAAAACAAACTGAAGAAACAATGTAACCCCTCATTTTAAAATTTAATCTTTTACAGCTTGCTGTCTGAGGCAGTTCCTCTATGAATCTGCTGACATTTTAAATTCTACTTTGGAAATTTCCTCTCTATTTCAAATATCCACTCTACTCAAAATTTTATATAAAGTTATCCCCTCCGTATACTATCAATATGAAACTTCTTCCTTTCTTTCTTTCCTAAGGCATTCTAAGTCGCTTCAGGAACCAGCTCCCTTAAGAGAAAACCACTAAATCTTGCTGCTTACGCTGCAGCCCCAAATCTTACCGTAGTGCTTTTCAGAGTGAGAAATATTTTCTGTATAAGCTCCTGCAAGGTTCACAGGCTTACTAGATTGTGCTTTCTAGCTAATAGGAAAGAAAAGAAAACTGCAGAAGCCCCTAGAGAACCTTCTGGCAGAAAGTAGATAACACAAAATAAAATCACTGTTTTATTTTATTAAGGACCTTTGTGAAGGTTCATTTAAAACAATTTAGTCTGTCTAACATAATTAAGTCACTAAGCAGCATCAGATAGTAGCCAGTTACAGTCTTGGATTGATAATGTTTAATTCATTTATAATTACTCTAATACATGTCTAGGAAGCAGGCACAGGATTTTACAAAATGAAATATGATGAGTAAGGACAGTTGAATGATGAGTCATAAAATAGATTAAATTGTAGTCATTTGAGCTGCTATTTGAAATGTATGGCTGCCAACTGGCAACCAGAGGTTTTTTTTCTTTTGTTTGTTTGTTTTTTGTTTTTGATAAATTAAATAAGTTCAATAAAGCTATCCAGATAGGAAATCTGGAGCTGGAGTATGAGAATTATTTTTTAGCCTTCACCAGTAATGAGTTTTTTGAGATAGGAACACCAAGGAATGTTAAGGCAGAGTCACTGTGGAAGCAATACTGTGTCCAGCAAGATCCACTCTGGTAAATCCCCAACCCATCAGATCTTAATAATTGATATTCCTCAGATGGGTTGAACTGAGCTTAATCAATTGGAGTAGGAGAGAAAGAAGGATAAGGGTCAGATTTAGATAGAAGATTTTTGCTGCAGTACAGATCTAAAATTGATTAGGGTTTGAAATGGGTTTGTTGAAGGGGTTAAGAAACATTATGGATGAATAGATAGTATAAACTAAATTGCAGCCCCATTTCTATATTTGCACTTGAAATTTAAAGATTTTTTTTTCCCTCTAGAGTTTGAGTAGGAAAACCCTGCTTGAGCAGAGTAGAATCTTACAGCTTTTCTGATGGAAGAGAAGACAAATTAGGTATTGCAATATTTCATTGACTGGACACAGGGTTAAATCTCAAGGTAATTCTAGCATCTAGAAATTTGTAATCTCTACATTTCAGAAGCTATAAATGTAGAGCGACTTCAGGATTGCTGAATTCTTACTGATATACTCAGCAAGATTGAAGTTGTTAAGAAATTCCATCTACTTGTCTAGAATCTGTATTATAGTTATTGGTTTAAAATTGTTTAAATGTGTTTTGTAACAAATTGTTATAAACATAGCATAGATGTTACATATTTTTTCAGATTACATAGATTTGAATTTGTTTGATTTATTTACCTATACATTCTTTTGAACTTGGACCCAAGGGCCTACTATTTTGCAGAACAATGAAGGATAAGGAAATATAAAACAAAAGGAAACACTGTAAATTATTTCCTTGTTGTGAGTAACAGAAATCTGGAATATACCACTATTTCTGGTTATGTGACAATTAGAAAGATTGAAAGACTTCTGGGAAGAAATAATCCTGGGATTTTAGATGTATTTGGATCAAGATAACAACTGGAGATAAACTATATATAAAGAAGTTACATGATTGCTCCAAGTCACAAATTTCATTTATTCATTCAACAAATGGTAATGAGCCATGTCCCAGGTACTGATTTGGTGCCTGGGATGTGGCTGTGAAATAACAGAAAAAGTCTGTGCCATTGTTTGGACTGAAACTGAGAATAGGCACACCTTGCCAAATTGTGTCATAATTAATGCAGGAGACAATGCAAAACCTAAAATACCAATATAAATAATGGAATTGAAATTTACTTTGAGACTTCATGAACTTTGAGGAGCATATGAGTACATAATTTACATTTGCAGGGTTCAACTAGTGTTTGTTGAAGGATCCATTTATAAGGATCCATGGGAGAAATATGCTTAGTACACTGCCAGGGATATCTTGTTTCCCTTAAGAAGAGATATATATATATATATATATTGCGTATAAACACTATAAATTTCATTTCCCTTTCTGCATTGGATGCTGAGAATATCAGTAATAAATTTGAGGGTAACATCTAGCAATCCAATAGGAAATGAATGTGTGTTTTTGTTATTATCTTCCTTTGTTTGTAGAATCTATTTTTAGAAAGACACAGGACATTAAACAAACATAAAAAACAATGACAGTCACAATCATGGTTCCATTTGTAAATCCAGCTGAAGCTTTTTGAAGCACTGGCAACATATTAATCTTTTCAATAGATAATAGGACCTGAGCCTACCACTGTAGAACAGTTTCCTCAGTGTTTAAAAAAACCCTACTTTATTAAGATCAGCCTCCAGGTCCCAGAAGAATATTGTTCCTATCATTGAATAAAATCAGTTTAAAGCACAATCTGTCAATGTAGACAGACGACAATTGCAAAAGCTATTAGAGGGGTGGATGATGACACTATTGCAGGACATCTTGAGGGAGAGTTTGAATTGAAGCAAATGGAAGCTCTGGGAAACAGAAGCAGAAAATCAGCCAGTTATCATCCCAAAGATCCCCAAACTCTGCAGATATCAACTGGTGCCACAAACCAAGACACTTCTTTTATGCAGTGTGTAAAGAAATAATCCTGGTTATAGATATATTTGGATGAAGGGTAATAAATAGAGATTGACAATATAAAAAGATAATATGATTGCTCTGAGATACAGATGTCATTTGTTCATCCAACAAATAACATCAAATAGCTATGACTGGCAGTAGCATTTTATTTGGAATCAAAAGATAATGGTGGAATTTAAAAATGTACTGAGTTTATTTTACATACTTAAAAGTTGCAATGGTAAGAAATAGAGTTAAAAAAACTCTTAGGATTTTGTAATCTACTCCAAAGTCAGCATGAACAGAGAGAATTAAATAGGAATTTCTGTATTTTATATATTTGTTATTCATTGCCTTTGAGTTAAAAAAAAGAAAATACTTTCCTACATGATTTGATCCAACTTTTTAAAAAATAATAATTTTTAAGAAGAATTCAGTGGTCACTGTGGTTATCACTGGCTATACCACCAGTGGGCTGAAACTGCTTCTCCAGGTTTAGTATGTGGAAATCTGTTCAATAAATGATTGTTCAGTTAAGATTCTTCTAGGGTAGAAACTGACAGAAGCAGAAACCAGTGGCTGAGGTGGTGGGTGTATTGACACCTCTCTCTTTTGCTGACAACTGGGGTGGAAAGGGCTATTCTGCATCCTTTGGCAATTTACCAGCATCTTATAAGCAGCCGCTTGGCCAGCTCTGAGCTATGTTTACTGCCAGCTAACATAAGATTTAGAATGAGTGTAATTTTCAGCTTTTGTAAAGAGTATCAAATGATAAATAGAGGAATCAGATCTTTGCCTGTACTGCTTACTGCAGTGAAACATGGATTAAATGTGTAGTAAAAATATCAGTTAATCTGTCCAGGGAGCTAGATATATTCATTTGCTTCCTTTGATCCAGCTTAGTTGTTTCATTGGAAGAGAAGGGAGAAGAGAAAAGATGTCCTAATTATTTATATGTTTACAAGCCTCCCCCTCCCCTTAGGCTACTGCTAAGTTGTCTCACTCCATACACTCTGTGCCACAGCAATTTAATATTTCATTAAAAAAGCATTAATGATAGATCCAGTAAATTTCTCCTATCCAGGCTCGACAATGATAGCGATTCAAGTTAGTGTTGATCTCTGAGTGATGCTCATGAAAACAAAGCCCAAAAAAGGGACAGTTAGAGTGCTACTCGTTTTCCCTGCATCTTGAGGTCAAGTTGGAGACCTGAGTCTGACCTGTAATTGTAATTACTGTCATGTTGGCTCTTTTGGAAGAGTTTCAAAGGCTTCTGCTTCTCGGCTTCTGGTTTTAATTTTAAAATAAAAATCAAAAGTTACTCCACGAGAAAATACCCTGTTGCCTTTGAAGCATTGGATCATTTATTTAATGAAACAACACATATTTATTAAATGCCTGTGTGTTTTCAAGTTACTATGGCCTCTACTTTAGAGAAGAGGAAGAGTTCTTGTTCTTAAGGATGCGCTTTTTTTTTCCCACTTAGAGGAGAAAGGAAAAATTAAAATGAAAGCATAAATATGAACAAAAAACTTTAAATGATGAGGGTCAAATGATTTGTTCTCATAAATAATTAGGTTTGTGTATATAGAAAGGAATTATTTCCAGCGAATATATTAAGAAATTTACATATGATTGGGATTTAAGTTAAAAAAAATTCAAGGATGTAATTTTCATGGTTTGAAAGTGGAGGGAGTATAGAGAGAACAGAAGTTTTATTTACTGGAGCAGTGGAATAAGCAGTGCAGAAAATGTTGGAAGCATATTGTAGAGGTCACTAGAATTTTAACTTCTAGGTAATTAATTTTATTATATGAATCACACAAACGAACACTGCAAAAAAAAATGTAGGATTTAAAAAGAAAAGCAAAATTAAAAAGTAACTTGGCCCTGCATCCCTTCCCAAGCAAATGATCTATTTTCATTTTTCTGTGCTCTCTCTCCCTGAAGATCTTTGAACAGTAAAATGACATGATGGAAATTGTGTTGTAGGCCTTTTAGGAAGATTAATCTATCAGTAGTAAGCAAAATGGAAAGTGAAGTGTCTGAAACCTAGAGACCAATTATAATTGTATTGAAGTAATCCAGGTGAGAAATGATAAGGGCCTGAACAGAAATGGAAAGCAATGGGAAGTTGTAAGAGGTATTGAAATGGATAAACCACTGATTGGAAATGGGACATTAGAGAAGGGTAATCTTTAGAGATAACTGGAGCCTGAGTTAACAGCAATAGTTCCAGAGATAGAAAGCAGAAGTAGAATGATTAAAGTAGGTGTCTGGCTATGAAAAATGATTTATATACATTTTTTTTTTTTCACACACACTGTATTTTATTTTTACAAGAGATAAATAGACTGACACCAAGCATTGTACATGGATGACCACAACAAAAGCAACAATGATTGCAATTACCAAACATGAAACACACTCATACTATGTCATAATATTGACATTCAGTCCAGTAATCCTCCACTGTAACAGCTCCTTTACTTTGCAGTGAAAATTGATTTGTATATTCTTTGCCTCTGAGTCCTTGTGGGATTTTTTCTTTTTTTAAATTCAAACAGAAAGTCACAAACATTATACTCATCCTCATCAGTTCACTCAGTCCCATGTAATTAATTTTTTTTTTTCATCTTGATCTTTTGTTAGCACTTTTATGAGCTCATCAGTTTTTCATTAGAGTTCTGAAAATGCTTATTCATTCAGTTCAGCAGTACAGTCAGGTACCAGAAACCTGTACTTGTCAGAGTCTTTTCCATGAATTTCCTGAAGATGAAACCCTTTTATAGGAACATATTTACAAAAGCATCAGAGTACACCCAGAACTGTCTGTAAGTGACAAAAGACTTAAATATGACCACGGTTAAAGATTTGATGAAAGTTCATAATAATGCAGTTGACAAGAAAATTAGTTATTTCTGAGATATACATTTTAAAGTAATAACTAGGATTATGACTTATAACATTATACCAGAACATATAAGATTTTTAGAAATTTCATGTAATGTCTGAAACATTTATATTAACATATTTCCATACAAATAACCCAATGAAAGTTTAGTATTAGTTGTTTTGTTTGTTTGTTTATACTGCAGGTTCTTATTAGTCATCAATTTTATACACATCAGTGTATACATGTCAATCCCAATCGCCCAATTCAGCACACCACCATCCCCACCCCACCGCTGTTTTCCCCCCTTGGTGTCCATATGTCTGTTCTCTACATCTGTGTCTCAACTTCTGCCCTGCAAACCGGCTCATCTGTACCATTTTTCTAGGTTCCACATACATGCGTTAATATACGATATTTGTTTTTCTCTTTCTGACTTACTTCACTCTGTATGACAGTCTCTAGATCCATCCACGTCTCAGCAAATGACTCAATTTCGTTCCTTTTTATGGCTGAGTAATATTCCATTGTATATATGTGCCACATCTTCTTTGTCCATTCATCTGTTGATAGGCATTTAGGTTGCTTCCATGACCTGGCTATTGTAAATAGTGCTGCAATGAACATTCGGGTGCATGTGTCTTTTTGAATTACGTTTTTCTCTGGGTATATGCCCAGTAGTGGGATTGCTGGGTCATATGGTAATTCTATTTTTAGTTTTTTAAGGAACCTCCATATTGTTCTCCATAGTGGTTGTATCAATTTACATTCCCACCAACAGTGCAAGAGGGTTCCCTTTTCTCCAAACCCTCTCCAGCATTTGTTGTTTGTAGATTTTCTGATGATGCCCATTCTAACTGGTGTGAGGTGATACCTCATTGTAGTTTTGATTTGCATTTCTCTAATAATTAGTGATGTTGAGCATCTTTTCATGTGCTTCGTGGCCGTCTGTATGTCTTCTTTGGAGAAATGTCTATTTAGGTCTTCTGCCCATTTTTGGATTGGGGTGTTTGTTTCTTTAATATTGAGCTGAATGAGCTGTTTATATATTTTGGAGATTAATCCTTTGTCCGTTGATTCGTTTGCAAATATTTTCTCCCATGCTGAGGGTTGTCTTTTCGTCTTGTTTATGGTTTCCTTTGCTGTGCAAAAGCTTTGAAGTTTCATTAGGTCCCATTTGTTTATTTTTGTTTTTATTTCCATTACTCTAGGAGGTGGATCAAAAAAGATCTTGCTGTGATTTATGTCAAAGAGTGTTCTTCCTATGTTTTCCTCTAAGAGTTTTATAGTGTCCAGTCTTACATTTAGGTCTTTAATCCATTTTGAGTTCATTTTTGTGTATGGTGTTAGAGTGTATTCTAATTTCATTCTTTTACATGTAGCTGTCCAGTTTTCCCAGCACCACTTATTGAAGAGACTGTCTTTTCTCCATTGTATATCTTTGCCTCCTTTGTCATAGATTAGTTGACCATAGGTGCGTGGGTTTATCTTTGGGCTTTCTATCTTGTTCCATTGATCTATGTTTCTGTTTTTGTGCCAGTACCATATTGTCTTGATTACTGTAGCTTTGTAGTATAGTCTGAAGTCAGGGAGTCTGATTCCTCCAGCTCCGTTTTTTCCCCTCAAGACTGCTTTGGCTATTCAGGGTCTTTCGTGTCTCCATACAAATTTTAAGATGATTTGTTCTAGCTCCGTAAAAAATGCCATTGGTAATTTGATAGGGATTGCATTGAATCTGTAGATTGCTTTGGGTAGTATAGTCATTTTCACAATGTTGATTCTTCTAATCCAAGAACATGGTATATCTCTCCATCTGTTGGTATCATCTTTAATTTCTTTCATCAGTGTCTTATAGTTTTCTGCATACAGGTCTTTTGTCTCCCTAGGTAGGTTTATTCCTAGGTATTTTATTCTTTTTGTTGCAATGGTAAATGGGAGTGTTTCCATAATTTCTCTTTCAGATTTTTCATCATTAGTGTATAGGAATGCAAGAGATTTCTGTGCATTAATTTTGTATCCTGAAACTTTACCATATTCATTAATTAGCTCTAGCAGTTTTCTGGTGGCAGTTTTAGGATTCTCTATGTATAGTATCATGTCATCTGCAAACAGTGACAGTTTTACTTCTTCTTTTCCAATTTGTATTCCTTTTATTTCTTTTTCTTCTCTGATTGCCGTGGCTAGGACTTCCAGAACTATGTTGAATAATAGTGGTGAGAGTGGACATCCTTGTCTTGTTCCTGATCTTAGAGGAAATGCTTTCAGTTTTTCACCGTTGAGAATGATGTTTGCTGTGGGTTTGTCATATATGGCCTTTATTATGTTGAGGTATGTTCCCTCTATGCCCACTTTCTGGAGAGTTTTTATCATAAATGGGTGTTGAATTTTGTCAAAAGCTTTTTCTGCATCTATTGAGATGATCATATGGTTTTTATTCTTCAATTTGTTAATATGGTGTATCACACTGATTGATTTGCGTATATTGAAGAATCCTTGCATCCCTGGGATAAATCCCACTTGATCGTGGTGTATGATCCTTTTAATGTGTTGTTGGATTCTGTTTGCTAGTATTTTGTTGAGGATTTTTGAATCTATATTCATCAGTGATATTGGTCTGTAATTTTCTTTTTTTGTAGTGTCTTTGTCTGGTTTTGGTATCAGGGTGATGGTGGCCTCATAGAATGAGTTTGGGAGTGTTCCTTCCTCTGCAATTTTTTGGAAGAGTTTGAGAAGGATAGGTGTTAGCTCTTCTCTAAATGTTTGATAGAATTCACCTGTGAAGCCATCTGGTCCTGGACTTTTGTTTGTTGGAAGATTTTTAATCACAGTTTCAATTTCATTACTTGTGATTGGTCTGTTCATATTTTCTGTTTCTTCCTGGTTCAGTCTTGGAAGGTTATACCTTTCTAAGAATTTGTCCATTTCTTCCAGGTTGTCCATTTTATTGGCATAAAGTTGCTTGTAGTAGTCTCTTAGGATGCTTTGTATTTCTGCGGTGTCTGTTGTAACTTCTCCTTTTTCATTTCTGATTTTATTGATTTGAGTCCTCTCCCTCTTTTTCTTGATGAGTCTGGCTAATGGCTTATCAATTTTGTCTATCTTCTCAAAGAACCAGCTTTTAGTTTTATTGATCTTTGCTATTGTTTTCTTTGTTTCTATTTCATTTATTTCCGCTCTGATCTTTATGATTTCTTTCCTTCTGCTAACTTTGGGTTTTGTTTGTTCTTCTTTCTCTAGTTTCTTTAGGTGTAAGGTTAGATTGTTTACTTGAGATTTTTCTTGTTTCTTTAGGTAGGCTTGTATAGCTATAAACTTCCCTCTTAGAACTGCTTTTGCTGCATCCCATAGGTTTTGGGTTGTCGTGTTTTCATTGTCATTTGTCTCTAGGTATTTTTTGATTTCCTCTTTGATTTCTTCAGTGATCTCTTGGTTATTTAGTAATGTATTGTTTAGCCTCCATGTGTTTGTGTTTTTTGCGTTTTTTCCCCTGTAATTCATTTCTAATCTCATAGCGTTGTGGTCAGAAAAGATGCTTGATATGATTTCAATTTTCTTAAATTTACTGAGGCTTGATTTGTGACCCAAGATGTGATCTATCCTGGAGAATGTTCCGTGCGCACTTGAGAAGAACGTGTAATCTGCTGCTTTTGGATGGAATGTCCTATAAATATCAATTAAATCTATCTGGTCTATTGTGTCATTTAAAGCTTCTGTTTCCTTATTAATTTTCTGTTTGGATGATCTGTCCATTGGTGTAAGTGAGGTGTTAAAGTCCCCCACTATTATTGTGTTACTGTCAATTTCCTCTTTTATAGCTGTTAGCAGTTGCCTTATGTAATGAGGTGCTCCTATGTTGGGTGCATATATATTTATAATTGTTATATCTTCTTCTTGGATTGATCCCTTGATCATTATGTAGTGTCCTTCCTTGTCTCTTTAACATTCTTTATTTTAAAGTCTATTTTATCTGATATGAGTATAGCTACTCCAGCGTTCTTTTGATTTCCATTTGCATGGAATATCTTTTTCCATCCCCTCACTTTCAGTCTGTATGTGTCCCTAGGTCTAAAGTGGGTCTCTTGTAGACAGCATATATATGGGTCTTGTTTTTGTATCCGTTCAGCAAGCCTGTGTCTTTTGGCTGGAGCATTTACTCCATTCACGTTTAAGGTAATTATCAATATGTATGTTCCTATGACCATTTTCTTAATTGTTTTGGGTTTGTTTTTGTAGGTCCTTTTCTTCTCTTGTGTTTCCCACTTAGAGAAGTTCCTTTAACATTTGTTGTAGAGCTGGTTTGGTGGTGCTGAATTCTCTTAGCTTTTGCTTGTCTGTAAAGCTTTTGATTTCTCCATCAAATCTAAATGAGATCCTTGCCGGGTAGAGTAATCTTGGTTGTAGGTTCTTCCCTTCCATCACTTTAAGTATATCATGCCACTCCCTTCTGGCTTGTAGAGTTTCTGCTGAGAAATCAGCTCTTAACCTTATGGGAGTTCCCTTGTATGTTATTTGTCGTTTTTCCCTTGCTGCTTTCAATAATTCTTCTTTGTCTTTAATTTTTGCCACTTTGATTACTATGTGTCTCGGCGTGCTTCTCCTTGGGTTTATCCTGTATGGGACTCTCTGCACTTCCTGGACTTGGGTGGCTATTTCCTTTCCCATGTTAGGGAAGTTTTCGACTAGAATCTCTTCAGATATTTTCTCGGGTCCTTTCTCTCTCTCTTCTCCTTCTGGGACCCCTATAATGCGAATGTTGTTGCGTTTAATGTTGTCCCAGAGGTCTCTTAGGCTGTCTTCATTTCTTTTCATTCTTTTTTCTTTAGTCTGTTCCGCAGCAGTGAATTCCACCATTCTGTCTTCCAGGTCACTTATCCGTTCTTCTGCCTCAGTTATTCTACTATTGATTCCTTCTAGTGTAGTTTTCATTTCAGTTATTGTATTGGTCATCTCTGTTTGTTTGTTCTTTAATTCTTCTAGGTCTTTGTTAATCATTTCTTGCATCTTCTCAATCTTTGCCTCCATTCTTATTCCAAGGTCCTGGATCATCTTCACTATCATTATTCTGAATTCTTTTTCTGGAAGGTTGCCTATCTCCACTTCATTTAGTTGTTTTTCTGGGGTTTTTTCTTGTTCCTTCATCTGGTATATAGCCCTCTGCCTTTTCATCTTGTCTATCTTTCTGTAAATGTGGTTTGTGTTCCACAGGCTGCAGGACTGTAGTTTTTCTTGCTTCTGCTGTCTGCCCTCTGGTGGTTGAGGCTATCTAAGAGGCTTGATGGGAGGCTCTGGAGGTGGGTAGAGCTGACTGTTGCTGTGGCAGTCAGAGCTCCATAAAACTTTAATCCCCTTGACTGTTGATGGGTGGGGCTGGGTTCCCTCCCTGTTGGTTGTTTTGCCTGAGGCAACCCAACACTGGAGCCTACCCGGGCTCTTTGGTGGGGCTAATGGCAGACTCTGGGAGGGCTCACGCCAAGGAGTACTTCCCAGAACCTCCACTGCCAGTGTCCTTGTCCCCACGGTGAAACAGAGCCAGCCCCCGCCTCTGCAGGAGACCCCCCAACACCAGCAGTTATGTCTGGTTCAGTCTCCCCCAGGGTCACTGCTCCTTCCCCTGGGTCCCAATGCACACACTATTTTGTGTACTCCCTCCAAGAGTGGGGTCTCTGTTTCCCCCAGTCCTGTCGAAGTCCTGCAATCAATTCCCACTAGGCTTCAAAGTCTGATTCTCTATGAATTCCTCCTCCCATTGCGGGACCCCCAGGTTGGGAAGCCTGACGTGGGGCTCAGAACGTTCACTCCAGTGACTTCTGTGGTATAAGTGCTCGCCAGTCTGTGAGTCACCCACCCAGCAGTTATGGGATTTGATTTTACTCTGATTGCACCCCTCCTACCGTCTCACTATGGCTTCTCTTCTGTCCTTGGACGTGGGGTATCCTCCTTGGTGAAGTCCAGTGTCTTCCTGTCGATGATTGTCCAGCAGCCAGTTGTGATTCTGGTGCTCTCGCAAGAGGGAGTGAGAGCACGTCCTTCTACTCCGCCATCTTGGTTAATCCTTCTATATACATTTTTAAACATATTATATTTGAAAAAAAAATATGGTCACACAGAAATGATGCTAATATATTTAAAGATGGACAATTGGGATATATATGCATATTTCTAATCTTGAGATCTTTTCCATATTCCAGTCCCTCTTAATCATATAAAAGGGACATTTGGAGTGAAATCAGCATCACGGTGGTGTGAATCATTCCTTTTTTCTCTCTCTTTTGATTTACAACTAATCAGACAACCATAACCAAAAAAAGTGCCTTTGCAAAGCACACCAGGACACCTGAGAGATCCATCCATCTATGCACCCATAAGTGGGTGGATTGGATCATGGAGGAGGTGGCAGAGCAAAGAAGTTGCAGCGAAGCCAGCAGTGGCAGAGGTAGTGATGGCAGAGAAGGTGGTAGCCAGTCCAGCAGGGAGACAGCACAGTTTTTCTGGCAGAGGAGGACAGAGGATGAAGGTAATGAATGGGGGTCTACTTGGCCACGTGTGTGCAGCTGCAGGAACCAGGTGCTGTCTCTGAGGAGAGACTACAGTGACTAAGGGGGAAGAAAGGAAAGGGAAATAGAACAGAAGGAAAGTGTCTCCTGTTGTCTGCCTTGGAAGGCAAGAAGACTGCCCACTGGCTTCTGGGACCCCCAACTTGAGGATCCTCCTACCAAGCTGTGGGCATACCCAAAGTCCCAAGTGTTAAGTACACACTTCACCCTGCTCTGCCACCACCCTTTGCCTTTTTTTTAAGTGCGTGAGCTCCCAACATTAGCAAGAATCAGCTCCAATAAGAAAAGCCAAAAACTTGTGCGACAGCACCTCATTCTAGAAAACAGAAGAAAGGCTCCTAACTATCAATCTGTTGAACTATTATAATCGAAGTGAACAAAGCCTTGTCTAAGTAAGAGAAGTGTTTGCTATGTCAAATGCAGCGGTGAGGCACTTCTCATCAAACACCATGAAAAATCACAGTAATACAGTGTCACAAAAATAAAATGACAATTTCCAGCAACCAAACCCAAAGACACAGAATATTGTAATCTATATGATAAGGAATTTCAAATAGCTATTATGAAGAAATCCAACAAAGTAAAGAAAATTCGGAAAGGCAGTACAGTGGCCTCAGAAATAAAAACAAACAAACAGAGGAGTACTTTACTAAAGAGATTGAAATTCTAAAAAAGAAACGAACAGAAATTCTGGAGCTGAAGTACTCAATAAATGAGGTGAAGAATGCATTGGAAATACAGCATATCATATGGAAGAGGGAATTAGAAAGCTCAAGGAAAAAAATATAGAAATAATTTAGGTGAAAGAGGAGTGAGAACTAAGATTTTTAAAAAGTGAAGAAACTCTATGAGAACTGACTCCATTAGAAAAGCCAACGCAAGAATAATGAGTTCCTTAGAAGTAAAAGAGAGGGATAAGGAAGCAGAGAGTGTATTTAAAAACTAACAGCTGAGGGCTTCCCTGGTGGCGCAGTGGTTGAGAATCTGCCTGCCAATGCAGGGGACACGGGTTCGAGCCCTGGTCTGGGAAGATCCCACATGCCGCGGAGCAACTAGGCCCGTGAGCCACAACTACTGAGCCTGCGCGTCTGGAGCCTGTGCTCCGCAACAAGAGAGGCCGCGATAGTGAGAGGCCCGCACACCGTGATGAAGAGTGGCCCCCACTTGCCGCAACTAGAGAAAGCCCTCGCAAAAAAAAAAAAAAAAAAAAACTAATAGCTGAGAACTTCCCAAACCTGGGAAGGAACTGGATATGCAAGGCCATGAAGCTAATAGAACACCTTATTATCTCACTGCAAAAAGATCTTTTCCAAGACACATTATACATATATTAAAAATTTTTTATTGGAGTATAGTTGCTTTACAACATTGTGTTAGTTTCTGCTGTACAGCAAAGTGAATCAGTTATACGTATACATATATCCCCTCTTTTTTAGATTTCCTTCCCATTTATATCACCACAGAGCACTGAGTAGAGTTCCCTGTGCTATACAGTAGGGTCTCATTAGTTATATATTTTATACATAGTGGTATATATATGTCACTCCCAATCTCCCAATTCATCCCACTCCCCCTTTCCCCCTTGGTATCCATAAGTTTGTTCTCTACATTTGTGTCTCTATTTCTGCTCATTATATTAAAATTATCAAAAGTCAACAATAAAGGAAGAATTTTAAAAGCAGCTGGGGAGAAAAAGACAATAACCTGTAAATGTACCCTCATTAGGCTATCAACAGATTCATCAGCAGAAACGCTACAGGCCAGGAGAGAGTAGAATGACATATTCAAAATATTAAACCATAAAAATTGCCAGCCAAGAACATTCTATCCAGCAAAGTTATCATTCAGATATTAAGAAATTAAGAGAAATTAAGGCTTTCCTAGATGAACAAAAACTGAAGGAGTTCACCACTAGACCTGCCTTACAAGAAATGTTGAAAGGAGCTCTTTAAGCTGAAACAAAAAGACAAAATCACACAAAACTCTGATTAAGGTGGTAAATAGAATAGAATACTGTAACTCTTTTTTTAGAATAGTATATTAAACTCTTAACTGTAGCTTAAAAGTTAAAGGAAAAGAACATTAAAAATAACTGTAGCTGCTACAACTTGGTAATAAAATCACAGCACAAAAAGTCGTGATTTGTGACATAAAAATATAAAAAGGGAAAAGTAAAAGAATGGAACCTTATAGGCAAATGAAGATAAATTGCTATCAGCCGAAAAAAGACTATTTTATCTATGAGATGTTTTATGTAAACCTCATGGTAACTGGAAAGCAAAAATCTAGAGCAGAACACAAATCATAAAAAAAGGAGAGACTGAGCAAACCTCCATAGAATACCACCAACGTATAAAGGTGGACAGAAACAAAGGAAGAAGAAACAATGAAGAGACAAAATAACCAGAAGGCAAAATATAAAATGGCAGTAGTAAATCCTTAAATATCAAAAATCACCCTAAATGTAAATGGATTGAACTCACCAGTCAAAAGGCACAGAGTGACCGGATGGAGAAAAAGACAAGACCCAAGTATATGCTGCCTAAAGGAGACTAATTTTAGCTCTAAAAACACACATAGGCTCAAAGTAAAAGGATGGAAGATGATATTTCAAACAAACAGAAATGAAAAGTAGGTGAGGGTAGCCATACTAATATCAGACAAAATAGACTTAAAAAAAAAGAGTAACAAGAGACAAAGAAGGTCATTATATAATGATAAATGAGTCAATACATCAAGAAGCTATAATAATCCTAAATGTATCTGCTCCCAACACCCAAGCACCAAAATATGTTAAGCGATTAATAACAGATCTTAAGGAAGAAATAGACAACAATATAATAATTGTAGGGAACTTCAATACCCCACTATCAGCAATAGAGAGATCATCTAGGTGGAAAATCAACAAGGAAACATTGGAATTGAAACACACTTTAGAACAAATGGACTTAATGGACACATACAGAATACTCAATCCAACAGCAACAGAATACACATCATTCTTAAGTGTACATGGACCATTCTCCAGGATAAATCATATGACAGGCCACTCAATAAACCTTAGCAAATTTAATAAGATTGAAATTGTACCATTTTCTCTCACCACAATAGTGTGAAACTAGAAATCAACAATAAGAGGAAAGAGAAAATCTACAGTAATGTGGAAACTAAACAGCACACTACTAAACAGTCATTGGGTCAAAGAAGAAATAAAAAGTGAAATAAAATTCTCAAAACAAATGAAAATGGAAACACGACATATCAAAGACTGTGGGATGCAACAAAAGCAGTTCTGAGAGAAAATTTTATAGCAATAAATGCATATATTATGAAATTAGAACGATCTCAAATAAACAACCTAAATTTTTAACTCAAGAGCTAGAAAAAGAACAAACTATGCTCACAGTTACCAGAAGGAAGGAAATAATAAAAATAAGTGTGGAAATAAGTGAAATAGAGACCAGGAGAGCAATTAAAATGATCATGGAAACTAACAGCTGATTCTTTGAAAAGACAAATAAAATTCACAAACCTTTAGCTAGATTAACTAAGAAAAAAGAGAGAAGACTCAAATAAATAAAAATAGACATGAAAGAGGAGACATTACAAATGATACTACAGAAATACATAAAATCAGAAGAGACTGCTATGAACAATTATATGCCAACAAATTACATAATTTAGAAGAAATTGATATATTTCTAGAAGCACATGATCTACCAAGATCAGGAAGAAAAAGGAAATCTGAACAGACTAATAATCAATAAAGAGATTGAGTCGGTAAGCAAAAACTCCCAACACAGAAATCTCCAGTAGCAGACAACTTCACTAGAGTATTCTACCAAACATTTAAAGAAGAATTAACACAATCCTCCTCAAACTCTTAAAACATATTGAAAAGGAGGGAACACTTCCAAATTACTCTATGAGGCCAGCATCACTTTGATACCAAAATGAGATAAGGATACCACAAGAAAACTGTAGACCAATATCCCTGATGAATATAGATGCAAAAATTCTCAACAAAATCTTAGCAAATTCAAGAATTCAAGACACAGTAAAAGGATTATACACCTTGACCAAGTGGGACTTATACCTGAGATGCAAGGATGGTTCAACCTATGCAAATCAATAAATGTAATAAATCACATCAATAAAATGAAAGATAAAAATCACATGATAGTTTCAATAGATGAAGAAAAATCATTTGACATCCTTTCATGATAAAAACCCTTAACAGACTGGGTATAGAAAGAACATATTTTAATATAATAAAGTACATATGGGACAAACCCACTATACACTAACATTATACTCAATGGAGAGAAATTGAAAGTGTTTCCTTTAAGATTAGGACCAAGGTAAGAATGTCCACTCTCACCTCTCCTATACAATATAGTAGTGGAAGTCCTAGCTAGAGAAATTAGGCAAAACAGAGAAATAAAGTGCATCCAAATCGGAAAAGAAAAGTAAAATTGTCATTAGATGATATGATCCCATATATAAAAAATCCCATAGAATCAGTCAAAAAACCTGTTGGAATTAATACAGTGGCAGGATACAAAATCAACGTACAGAAATCAACTGCATTCCTTTACACTAATGATGAAACATCAGAAGGAAATAAAACCATCCCATTCACAATAGCGTCAAAAAATACTTAGGAGTAAATTTGATTGAAGAAGTGAAAGATTTGTACAATGAAAACTGCAAAACTATACTGAAATAAATCAAAGAAGACACAAACAAATGGAAAGATATTTGTTCATGGATCAGAAGAATTAATATTGTTAAAATGGCCATACTTCCCAAAGCCATGTACAGATTCAATGCAACCCCCAACAAAATACTAAAACATTTTTCACAGAAATAGAAGAAACTTCCTAAAATTTATGTGGCACTATAAAAGACCATAAGTAGCAAAACAATCTGGAGGAAAAATAACAAAGCTGGAGATATCACACTTCCTGATTTCAAACTATACTACAAAGCCATAGTAATAAAGAAGGTATGGTACTGCCACAGAAATAGACATATTGACCAGTAGAACTGAATAAAAAGCCCAGAATTAAACCCAAACATATACAGTTAACTAATATTTAACACAGGAGCTAAGAATACTCAGTAGGGAAAGGATAGTCTCTTCAACAAATGGTGTTGGGAAAACTGAATAAACACATTCAGAGAAATGAAATTGGACCCCTATCTCACAAAACTCACAAAAATTAACTTGAAATGGATCAAAGACTTAAACATAAGAGCTGATATGATAAAAACTCCTAGAAGAAAGTCTAGGAATGAAACTCATCAATATTGGTCTCGGCAATAACTTTTTGGGCATGATGCCATAAGCACAAAAAATGGAACAAAACAAAAATCAAATGGGATTACATCAAACTCAAAAGCTTCTGCACAGCAACAGAAACAATTAAAATGAAAAGGCAGTGTACAGAATGGAAGAAAATTTTTGAAAACCATATATTGGATAAGGGGTTAATATCCAAAATATATGAAGAAATCAGTTAACTCAATAACAACAACAATGACAAAATCCAGTTAAAAAGTGGACAGAAGAACTAAATAGACATTTCTCCAAAGAGGACATCAAAATGGCCAAGAGACACATGAAAATATGCTCAACATCACTAATCATTAGGGAAATGCAAATCAAAACCACAATGAGATATCATGTCACACCTATTCGAATAGCTGTTCAAGAAGACAAGAGACAAGTGCTGGCGAGGATGTGGTGAAAATGAAACCTGTATATATTGTTGGTGGGAATGTAAATTGGTCCAACCACTATGGAAAACAATATGGAGATTCTTCAAAAAATTAAAAACATATCTACCATACAATTCAGCAATTCCACTTCTGGGTGTTTAGCCAAAAGAAATGAAAACAGGATATCAAAGAAATATCTGTACTTTCATGTTTATCGCAACATCATTCATAATAGTGCTGGTATGGAAACAACACAAATGCCCATCAGTGGATGAATGGATTAACAAGATGTGGTACACATATACAATAGAATATGCAGCCATGAGAAATGAGATATCCTCCCATTTGCAACAACATGGATGAACATTGAGCATGTTATGCTAAGTGAGATAAGTCAGATAAAGACAAGTACTGTATGATCCCGTATATGTGTAATCTAAAAAAGTTAAACCTGTAAAAACAGAATAAAATGGTGGTTACCAGTGGGGGTGGGGACAAGAGTGATGGTGTTTAAGGTACAAACTTGTAACAAGTAGTAAATAAGCCCCAGAGATCTAATACACAGTATAATGAATATAGACAGTAATTATGTAATGTGATAAATACCACATCAGCAATATACAACATATATATGTATCAAAGTAACAAGTTGTACACCTTAAACTTACACAACGTTACACATCAAACTTGTTCAATTAAAAAAAAGCAGACATCAGGAAAATGCATATCAAAACCACAAATGAAGTATCACCTCACACCTGTCACAATGGCTATCATCAAAAAGACAACAAATAAAAACATTGGCCAGGATGTGGAGAAAAGGGAATCCTAGTACACTGTTGGTAGCAATGTAAATGACTGCATCCACTATGGAAAACAATAAGGAGGTTCCTCAAAAAACCAAAAATAGAACTACCATATAATCTATCAATTCTACTCCTGGAAAAAGAAAATAAAAAACACTAATTCAAAAAGATATGTGCACCCCAGTGTTCAAAGCAGCATTATTTACAATAGCCAAAATATGGAAACAACCTAAGTGTCCATCAACAGATGAATGGATAAAGAAGATGTGGTATATTTATATACAATGGAATACTACTCAGTCATAAAAAGAATGAAATTTTGCCAGTTGTGACAACATGGATGGACCTGGAGGGTATTTTGCTTAGTGAAGTAAGTCAGAAATAGAAAGGCAAATACTGTATGTTTTCACCTATATATGGAATCTGAAAAATAAACGAATATAACAAAACAGAAATGGACTCAGATAAATAGAAGAAACTAGTGGTTACCAAGGTAAGAGGGATGGGGGGAAGAGCAAGATAGGGGTAAGGGGTTCAGAAGTACAAAGTACTATGAATAAAATAAGATACAAGGATGTAATGCACAGAACAGGGACTATAGCCAATATTTTATAACTTTAAATGGAATATATTTTATAAAAATATTGAATCACTATGTTGTACACATGAAACTAACAATATTGTAAATCAACTATACAACTTTAAAAGAAATGAATAGATAGATTCAATAGATAGATAAATAAACAGGAACAGTTGAAATCACAGATGTGAATTAATTGTGGTGTGTTAAGGAAGTAGATGAGATTATTAATAACTTTTTTGAGAAGAGGAAAAATAATCAGTGAGGAAAGGAGTGGTCAGTGAAGTGGATTGAGAACCCACATGATGATTATCAAAATTAGAGAAGAGAGCAAGAAAAGAGAGAGAAAAAACAAAACAAAACAAAACAAACCCACAACCATATTTAGAGTAGTAGTATAGGGAAGACAAGGAGAATGAGAACTGAGAAAAGGGCATTATATTTCATAACTAAAAGTTCATTAGTGACACTTTAGAAATCAGTGGAGAATTAATGTTTGTTAAACCATTTTCTAAAAGGTTAATTTTTCATTCGACACATTTTTTTAATGAAAGGAGAGAGGGAAATGGAATGGAAGCTAGTAGGTGGTGAAATTAAGCAAGATTTGTTTCCTTCATGCCATTAACTTATAATGTAAAAAATATTTAAATATAAAAAAAGTTTTTGCAATTTTTAAGGCTGAGTAAAGGGAGCAACAGGTAAGTCAAAGAATAGATATGTGAGTATTAGGAAGATCTACAGGGACAGACAGAAAGGGTTTATGGGAGAGTGAAACTAGAGAGGCCAATTAGGGAACTGTTTCAGTAGTCCTGGCAAGGGATGTTGCAAGGTGACTTGAATTAGGTTTGTAGTTGTGGAAGTGGTGAATATTGGTTGGATCCAGTCAATATTTTGAAGATAGAGCTGATCTGATTTGATGATGAATAAGATATGAGATGTGAGAACAAGAGAAATAAAAAATGATGTCGTTTTATTGGCTTAAGCAACTGAAAGAATGGAGGTGCCATTTACTGCGATGAGTGAGACTAAGGAAAATGCAGGACTTTTTTTTCAATGTGTTAGTACTGGTTTTACTCTTAGACATCCACGTGGTGATGTTGTCTAGAAAGTTAGACACATGAGTCTTTAACTAAGAGTGAAGTTCAGGACATGTAAGTTTGATATTCATCCGTACATTAATAATATGGAAATAAGGAGAAATCAGCTATGAACATTAAGAGTAATCAGTGAGGTAGGTATGAAGATCTGGAGAGGGTGATGTCTGCAAAACAAAAGAAAGGATGTTTCAAGAAAGGGCATGTTCAGCTGTGTCCAAGTCTGGTGAGACGTAGAGTAAGACGTGTACACAGAATTAGGGGAGATTTGCACCTCTGGTAGTATCTGAAGTAAACAAAATCATTGATTAGTTGGTTAATCAACTCTTAATTATCTTTTTCTTGGAATTGATTTTTTAGGCAAGGCTCTAGGTATTTTGATGTGGAGGAATGGGGTAGTGTTACATGAAGTAGAGTCACAGACAGTGGAGGGATGGCATTAGAACAGGCAGCTCTGGAGGGGGTATTTCTTACATATAGGTCTCTGTGGTGTTCCTAGATTTAATTTATAGAGTGTTAGGTGGTATCACTGCTGGGTGATTTGGGGGCCTGCCATAAACTTTGCTGAAAGGGTATCAGTGCCAGTATAGAGGGGTTGGGCTTATCAAAAGCACTTGGAGATCTGGAGGGTAGACTTAAAGGACACCATTTTTTCTTTATCACTTTTAGTAGAAATACGTGATACAAAGTGTAGCAGTTTAGATCTGTGCAGAATAAAGATGTTATAACAAACACATTGAAAACAGAATTCTCATAAAATTCAACAATTATCTTCTCTTGGTGTCTCTTAAACTCAAGTAGACAGCAAGAGACAGGATGAGGGTTTTCACTGAGGATGAAAGAAATTTGTATGTCTTCTCTTACATTCTTTTTCATATCCCTTTTGCCTGTGGTCATATAAATCTTTTTCTTACTTTAAATGATGAAATCTTCAAAGTCAGAGAGTTAATAACAAAAATAATTACCAATAACTGTCCTATAAGGAAAACCTAAAGATATTTAGATTTTTCTTGTTAATGATTGCACTATATTGCCAGAAATAGCAGTTCTCTATTTTATCTCCAGCACACATTTATGGAGGAAAGGTGTAAGTTAAAAAAAATTTTTTAAATGCCCTATTTTGTTATTTTCATTCATTGTACTTTATAGTTACTTTTTGTTTTTCTTCTCTTGCTTGTCAGTCAATGACAGAACCCAACAAGTCTAAGAAAACTTTATCTTTGTAAATATTGTACCTTGAATCCTGCATCTTATTTTTGTCCTTTAATTTTACTATCTGCCTTGCTGAATATAAATACATACAAATATAATGCCTATAGAACTATCTATTAATTGTATACTTTTATTATGATAATGATGATGATTATTATTTTGCTGCAAAGTGGGTAAAACAAAGTGGGTAGAATAATGGATATTTTGCCTGATTATAAGAAAATATTGTACTATTAAAAATGGATTCCATGGTTACTTTATATTGTTACACAATTACTGATGAACAAGCTCATTGGCATCTTCTTATATTATTTTGGGAGTTTATTTGCCACTTCTACTATTGCCATGATTTGTATGTTACCACTAACCTGAATTATTTACTGTTTATACAATATACCCACCTTTCCTACAAATTTGTGTTCCTGTCATTGTAGTTCCTAGATGTTCCTCCCTCTTGTTTACCTATGACATTCCATTTATTCTTCAGATTCTGCCTCAAATTTGTCCTTCCTTATAAAAGTGTACTGATGATATAACCAAAAGACCTCACCAATTCTTACTTATTTGTACATGTCCTCTGACAATTATCCCATGTGGGCTTGATGTTTGTGTAAATGCTTTATCTTCTGTATTCCTTGAGGGGTGTCATTTTTTACATTTTATCTTCCACAGTTTTCTGTACAGACCACCAGTTCAATGAGAAGTGAATTTAATTGAGTCTTTGTGTTCATACCCCTTTCTGTTTCCATGGTAAGGTAGTTGTTACCTCCCTTTTGCATGTATCAATACCTCACACCTGCCTATGTTTGTAGTCTTTAATGAAAATAATGGCTACCATTTGGAGGGTTTACTATATGCTGAGTATTGTCTTTTAGTACTTTATACACATTAATTTATTACTCCTCATAAAAAAATGGAGTTAACATGATGATAATCCCCACTTTACAGAGGAGGAAATTGAGGTGCAGAGAATTTAAGTAATTTATCTAGAGCCATGCAGTTGGTGGAGTCCATTTTTAGAATTGAGAATTTTTGCATCTATAAATTCAGGGAATTTGGCCTATAGTTTTCTTTTCTTTTAGTACTCTTATCTGTCTTCGGTATCCTGGTAATGCTGGCCTCCTAAAATGAGTTTGGGAGTGGTTCCTCCTCTTTATCTTTTTGGAAGAGTTTTAGAAGGATTGGCATTAATTCTTTAAGTGTTTGCTGGAATTCACCAGCAAAATCATCTTGTCTTGGGCTTTTCTTTGTTGGGAGGTTTTTGATTATTGCTTCAATTTTGTTAGTCATTATTAGTCTCTTCAGATTTTCTAAATCTGCATGATTCAGTCCTGGTAGTTGTGTGTTTCTAGGAATTTATCCATTTCTTCTAAGTTGTACAGTTTATTGGCTTGTAATTGTTCATAGTAGCCTGTTACGTCCTTTGTATTTCTCTGGTAATAGTTACAATGCCTCCTCTTTCATTTTTAATTTTATTTGAGTCCTCTCTCTTTTCTCTTGGTTAATCTAGTTAAGGATTTGTCCATTTTGTTTATCTTTTCTAAAAACCAACTCTTAGTTTCATTGATTGTTTTTCTATTATGTTTCTAGTCTCTATCATTTATTTCTGATCTAATCTTTATTTTTTCCTTCTCTCTACTAAATTGGGCTTAGTTCTTCTTTTTCTAATTCTTTGAGGTGTAAAGTTAGTTTGTTTATTTTAGCTTTTTCTTTTTTTTATAATGTAACATTTATTGCTGTAAACTTCCCTCTTAGAACAGCTTTTGCTGCATCCCATCTGTTTTAGTATATCATGTTTTTCTTTACTGTCGTCTCAAGATACTTTCTAATTTCCCTTTTGATTTCTTTGACTCATTGGTTGTTCAGTAGTGTGTTGTTTAATTTCTACATATTTGTGAATTTTCCAGCTTTCTTCCTGTTAATTATTTCTAATTTCATACAATGGCAAACGAGTGACAAGGTGCCTGACCCAATGAAGGAAACAGAAAAATAAACAACACAAAAAAATGTTCAATTGTGATATTTGTCAGAGAGTCATGAGGTAGGAAATAATGGAAGATAGAAGATAGGGTAATAAGACATTTTCTGCGAATTTAACATTAAAAATGAAGGATGAGAAGTTTGCTGTACAGAGGTCAGAAGGAGGAAGAAGAAATGAGAAAAAACATTCCAGGGACAGAAAACTCCAGGTGCAAGGGCCCTGGGTGAGAAAAGGAATATTTCCTTTCATTTTTTAAAAAAAAATTTATTTATTTTATTTATTTTTAGCTGCATTGGGTTTTTGTTGCTGCGCAAGGGCTTTCTCTAGTTGTGGCAAGCGGGGGCTACTCTTTGTTGTAGTACGTGGGCCTCTCATTGCGGTGGTTTCTCTTGTTGCAGAGCACTGTCTCTAGGCATGCGGGCTTCAGTAGTTGTGGCTGGCGGGCTCTAGAGTGCAGGCTCAATAGCTGTGGCGCACAGGCCCAGCCGCTCTGTGGCCTGTGTGATCCTTCCGGACCAGGGCTCAATCCTGTGTCCCCTGTATTGGCAGGCGGGTTCTTAAGCACTGCGCCACCAGGGAAGCCCCTCCTTTCATTTTTATTATTAGCATGTTCTTTATAATTTGGCCATAGTGCTCTTTGTGATTAAACTACAGTAAAATTAAGGAAATGGTCATATGGCCTCATTAATATGCTATCAGTAGTATATATTTATAATAATTGTTTTTAAATCATTTAAAAATACTTGTTCTGTTTCTTAATATAAATTGTACCTGAGAATTGATATCTTCAGTTCCATTTCTGTTTTTAACTTACTGATTTTGCAAAAAGGTAAAAAAAAGTCATTTAATTGGCATATTTTTTAACTTATGCAAGAAATTTTATTTTAGCTAAAGAATGTGCATTTTAAAAATTTCAGTGTTATTTTCAACATGAAAATATCTAAAAAGACAGGAGCTGCACAATTGTTTAGTTTTTAATTTCTTTCTAACTTTGCAGTTTGTGTATAGATATCACCATATAACCTAAAAAAAGATGAATACTATTTTAACAATATTTTATACTTTCTGTACAAAGCAAGGTGAAATTATATTAAACCATTGACTTCTTGCGTATTGACCTTGCACTGGCTCTTGAAAGGGAATGAAAATAGAGACATTCATTGCTAAGAATAAATTTCTTGCCTGAAGTTGAGGGAAAATAAAAGCCCTGACAACCGTGACAGAGAGTCAAAGGTTCTCATCTTTGGAGTAAAAAGGTGTCCACACATCAAGGGCAAAAAATGCTAAAATCTCAGAGGCAGAGAGAACGCTATAGAGAGCCTTCCTGGACCTACTGAGGTTAAATCATTTACTTCATCATGTATTTTCATTCTACCTCCTTCCTCTAGTATTTTAGGGCTGTGAATGCTTTTATTAATCTTAAGCTGTTAAATTGTCACTTTTAAATTTGCTATATGAAAGCGTTCCCTGTGGGAAAGCATTTTATTGAGCAGAGTTTGAACATTCAGGCTTGAAAGGGAAAATAGTTGTGTCCTTAGTCCATTTGTGTTTAATCTCCTCTTTGTTTCTCCTCCTTGTCCAAATTAAGAAAAACTCATACACAGGAGAAAAGTACATTGAAAATGTGTTTTCTTTCATTTTTAATGCTTTAATGGCAGGCAGAGTTATCTCCTTTTGTTTTAACGAAATATTTGTTAAATCACTCATCCTTCCATCATTTAGTTTACCTCCCAGAAGTCTTCACAGTTCTTCCAAATGGAAGAAATATTTCTCTTTTTTGTATTTCTATGGTATATATTGTCTATAGAATGATTTCACAAATACAATTTTTATATTATAGATTCTTCCCCTAAAAGGAACACTCTTCCCAATTTGATCATAATCTGAACATTAGAGTGTGCATTGTGCATCTATTGATATCTCCCCAGAAACTACCTGAATATGCTTAAATCATCTACCTTTAGACCTAGAGTTCTGAAATCTCATCAGATGTGTCTAGATACAAAGTGGTTTTATAATCATCTTTGACAGTCAATAGGTCCTTTCTACCCAAAGAATTTGAATATTTGTTCATTTCCTTTCCTGAATTATCTTGTTTTCATTTTTAAACTCCAAAGGGTTTAGAGAAAAGTCTTCATTATCTATGTCTGCCTTATTAATAATATGCCCATAGCACCCTATACACAAAAACAGTGTTAGGCGTTTAGGGATCTAAGTCATGAGTAGGAATTAGCTTGGGCAAGGTAGTAAAAGAAGGATCTCTGCACTTAAAAAGTGCTTTGTTCTTATTTGCTTGTTTTGATATCTTGCTCTGATCAGGTTGTTGGTTTTAACCTTGGTTCTTATAAATGCTTTCAGATCACTTGATTATATTTTCTGAATGCAGCTTCCCATTGTTTCTTCTTCATTAACCATTTCTTTCTCTGGGTCAAAATTAAATGGAGAGAACCAGTTCCCTTTGTGGTTTTCTCAGCCTCTTAACAGTGCTATTTTTCCCTAGAAAGCATGTTAAAAATATAATGCCTATGTAACGAATTTTCCAAAGATAGAAATATTTTTTAATACTTCTGATCTCTCTTAATTTTAAGACATCACATAATAAAGTTGTATGAACCTGTACTTCTCCCTAAACTACTTATCTCTCTCAGTGAATAGCACTGTTACCAGATACTTTGCCGAGCGGTAAACTGATTGAAAGTAGATTGGTAGAAATCTGGGAGATATCACAGATACTTCACTTTCCTTAACCTCTAACATGTCACTCCCACATTCCACCATCTTTACAATTTTTGTTTTATTGTAAGAACACTTAACGTGAGATCTACCCTCTTAGCAAATATTTAAGTGCATAATACATTATTGTTGACCATAGCTATAATATTGTACAGTAGATCTCTAGAGAAAGCCTGAATTAATCACAAAACTTCTCAATCAGTGGCCTTAATCAAACTAAATACTGACCAAAAGAGAGTAGATCTTATCGACGGACTATCTCATACCTATATCAGCAATTTTGTGAAAGTGTTCTCAACTAGAGGCAGCAAACATGCATTGGAGTCCTAGAGAACAGCCCTACCAGCCGGAAGTGTGCAGGGTGCCATGGTTATCAGCTGTTGCTTGGGAATCTAGAGTTTGTAGAGGTCAGTTAGAAGACGACCTATTGTACTACCAAAGGAAAAAATATGTTCCTTAATATAAATATTGGGCATCATTTTTAAATGATAGTTCAGTTTCTTTCCTTCCTAATTTAAGCCTTCACACTATATATTAAACTCAGTTTAGTTCAACAAAGGATTACTGATTACCTACTATATTTCAGGATATTTGAGAATACAAAAAAGAATAAGGCATCCAGTCCTTTTTTCATCAGAGATCATAGTCAAGTTGGGGAGACCTAAAGGATAGTTTTGAAATGATATGATAAATTCAAGTAATACAAGTATGTATAGGGTGCTATGGTCATATTATTAATAAGGCAGACATAGATAATGAAGACTTTTCTCTAAACCCTTTGGAGTTTAAAAATGAAAACAAGATAATTCAGGAAAGGAAATGAACAAATATTCAAATTCTTTGGGTAGAAAGGACCTATTGACTGTCAAAGATGATTATAAAACCACTTTGTATCTAGACACATCTGATGAGATTTCAGAACTCTAGGTCTAAAGGTAAATGATTTAAGCATATACAGGAAAAAAATACAACCAAATGCAGTTGAGAATGACTTCAAATAACTTATCAACAACATGGGACTGGAAAGTGCAAAGTTCTGAGGGAAATTGAACTTGGATTTTTAATTCTGTTCACAGCCTAAAAGAGCAGAACATGAGATACAACAATGAAGGGCAGCTAAGTATGATCTGATAAGGAGTAGAGAGGGTCAACAATAATTCATAGTGGATCCATTGAACTTGGATGCTTACAGCACTTGCCTTTGAGCAGGAAGAGTTTTTAAGGGAAATACAACTTAATTTACTTCTGTAGTACATAATAATCTCAGAATTATACTGGCTATTTTTTTTCTACAACAATGCTCACAACAGATAAGTTTGTAATAGCCAACGCTAAAAATAAACCAAATGTCCTTAAATAAGTGGTTAAACAAACTAATACTACTCAGCGGTAAAAAGGAGCACACTATTGACACACACAATGACTTAGATGGCTCTCAAGGGAATTATTCTGAGTGAAAAAGAGCCAATATTGAAAGATTACATAATATATGATTCTATTTATACAACATTCTTTTTAAAAATTGAGGCATAATTGAGGCATAATTGATATATAACTTGTAACATTATATTAATTTCAGATGTACAACATAATGATACAATATTTGTATATACTGTAAAATGATCACCACAATGTCTAGTTAACATCCATCCCCATATATAGTTAAAAACATTTTTTTTCTTGTGATGAGTACTTTTAAGATCTACTCTCTTAGCCATATTCAAATATGCAACACAGTGTTATTAACTATAGTCACCATGCTGTGCATTACATCCCCGTGAAATTCTTTTATAACTGGAAGTTAGTACCTTTTAACTCCCTTTACTCATTTCGCCCAGTCCCCACCTCTGGCAACCACCAATCTGTTTTTTATATCTATGGGCTTTGTTTTTTGTTTGCTTGCTTGTTTTTGATTTTAGATTCCACATGAGAGTGAGATCATATGGTATTTGTCTTTGTCTGACTTATTTCACTTAGTATAATGCCCTCAAGGTCCACCCATGTTGCTGCAGATTGCAAGAACTCATTCTTTTTTACGGCTTCTTTTTATATATATCTATATCTATATCTATATATATATCACATCTTCTTTATCCATTCATCTATCAGTGGACACTTAAGTTGTTTCCATATCTTGGCTGTTGTAAATAATGCTGCAGTGAACCTGGAGGTGCATATAGCTTTTCAAATTAGCGTTTTCATTTTCTTTGGATAAATACCAAGAAATGGGATTGCTGGATCATATGTTAGTTTTATTTTTAATTTTTTTTGAGGAATCATCATATTGTTTTCCATAGCGGCTGCATCAATTTACAATCCCACCAACAGTGCACAATATAATGGCTATTTTATCAGCTTTAAAATTATGGAGTTTTTCTATTGACAATACACAGAAATCTTAGAGAACCAAAATTAATAGTATAACTGACAGAAATCAGAAGGATGAGGAGAAGTAAAGGTAGGTTCTTTAGCTTTCTAGGTCAGCCAATAGATCAGCTTAAAGGTGATGGAGCAAGAAAAAGAGGTTTAAATCGATTATTTTATATTATAAACATAACCACAATTAGAACTACAAATTATAACTAATACACATCATGAGTTAGGTGGGGAAAACGAGAAGATTTATGAGGAAAATTATAAATTATTCTTTTTTAAGAAGAGGTCTGGTAGAGGATATAAAAAAGAGAAACTGAAAAGTGGTTATATTTTTTTACTTAAAACTTTTCTGTATGGCTTGACTTTATTCCTCTAAGTGAAAATATTGCTTTAGAAAAAAGATACTTAATGCATAAAACACAAGATGAAATACCAAAATACTACTGGGTAAGCATTTTAGGAATGACTCCCCTTCCACTTTAGGTTTTATATTTTTCCCCAAATTTTCTATACACATTACTTTTGTAATCTAAAATTCTGTAAAATATATTTCATGTTTAAAAAAGTGGTAACATCTGATGTAACACAATGTATTTCAAATAGACATGCAAGTTATTGCAAAAAATCAGATATATCCTTTACAAGGCCAAGTTGCTCACGTATGTTGAGTACCTATGACATAGTTGCAGTGTAACTGTTGATGGTTTTTTAATCTTGTAAGTACTGACTTAAGTCCTGTGCATCACAGATAATATGACAATTCCAAAAATTAAGCTGTAGAGAAAAATTCCTTGTTACTACATAGAAAATCACTTGATAGAATTAAATGAGTCACTCAACCGTGCTGCACAAATTTATAGCCATTATCTGTGGAGAAATAGAGTTAGCACTGGCATTAAATGTACCATTTAATTCCTTTATTATAAATTTCATGTTCTGCTCAAATTCTTTAACCACTACCATATGGTTTTCATTATGTTCGTTGCCATTTGTAATGCCCGGTAAGTTAAAAACTTTATTATATATTGATTTACTGCTGTGAATGCCTGCAAACCTTTGTGCTCTCGACACCATCATTGATCAGATATCAATTGTTTTTTACTCTCAGACCACAGAACATATTAAACTGATTCTGGATATATCTTTACATGCTAAAGGGCCTGACCCCAATTTTTCTGTTAAAGGCCTTTTAGCTTCAGTTTTAAGAGCAATTTTGTTTTTTGCAATATTGTAGTGTTCTTGACTAGGATTACTGCTTTTTCATTTATTTGGCTGGAAAGCAGGACTAAAACAGTGTTTCAGATAATTTCTAGAGATGTGGCAGCTGTTCTTGATTTAATCAATGTCCATAAAAATGATTTAGGAATGTCTTATTTGGAAAATGAGTTGTACAGGTGATCATAAATTAAAGTGCTTTTAAAAAATATACCAGTTAAAAGGAATGAATACGGACTTCCCTGGTGGTCCAGTGGTTAAGACACTGCACTTCCAGTGCAGGGGGCCCGGGTTCGATCCCTGGTCAGGGAACTAGATTTTGCATGCCCCAACGAAGATCCCGCACGTGGCAAACGAAGATCCCGCGTGCCTCAACTAAGATACAGCGCAGCCAAATAAATAAATAAATGTTTTTTTTAAAAAAAGGAATGAATGCTTTGTCCCATCCTAGATTCTGTTACATATGGTTTTAATATGCCTCTATATGGTGGGATAATCATTGTCCAAAGAATGACAAACTGCAGCTGAATTTGCAAGATAATTTTCTGATTATTTTCCTATTTTTTCTATTTGCTTTGAGATACCTATTCAATTATCTAATACATAGTTGAAAATAAAATGCTGTATTCTAAGTGCAGAAGTCTACAATAATATATAAATATTAAAAAATTTAACCATCGTGACATATAGAACATTAAAAGGTTAACTGAATAATTAATATTAAATACTTTCTGAAACAAATTGGTGAATCTGAGTGTTAGAATTCTTCTAAGCATTATTTTCTATTAAACGTGATAGTTTAGCCTACATATGAGTGAAATAGAAACAATAAACTTCTATACAAACAAATGTTAGTGTCTCATTCTATATGAAAATTAGGGATGTTAAAGGGCATTTTGTCAGCCTGAACTCTGAAGTCAGGCAAACCTGATTTTGAAACAAAGTTTTACATGAATTTACTACCTATTGAAAAGGAATAGTACTTTCCTTATCTGAACTGAGGATTAAATGAGATTATGGTTGCATGTGAGAAGTTCCTGGTACATAGTATGTAATAAAGGAAAAAGGCTGCCAATTATTTCATGAGATTGAGTTACACTAATGATTGTCTAAGCATCTCAATTTATCTACCTTCCTGAATTAGCTGTTTGACAGATAAAAATAATCTGATATGCTAAGAAAATAGCTAAAATTTCCTTATTTAGAAATGATAAACAAGGAATTACCACATGTTATTTCAAAGTTAATTAAATTTGATTCCTTTTAGCTATTTTGTGTGTGTGTGTGTGTGTGTAGATTTCAGTTGGCTTTAGGACAGTGCTTTTCAAAATTTCAGTGTACATGTGAATCACCTGGAGATGTTGCAGAAATCCAGATTCTTGGTCAGTAGGTCTGGGGTAGGGTCTGAGATTCTGAATTTCTAAAAGCTTACTGGTGATACCAAAGCTATTGGACCACGGTGTGTGTGTGTGTGTGCTGGTACCTGGGGTAGCGAGATGCTACATAATATATCCCCCTGCTCTTTCCTATCATATGCTTCCATAGCACCCTGAATGTACACTCTCAAAATTATTTGTTTTTGGTGTTAAAATCTTTTAAATCTTGTACTCCCTTCCATATATTGTAAGCTCCTGAAAGTATGTCTTCTTTTACTCACTGCTCTGTCCCAGAACAGCACAGTGCCTGGAGCTTGGCAGTGAGTACTCATTTGCTTAGTGTTGGTAAACTACATGCCAGAAATGAAGTCCATGGCTGAAAAGATAATAAGAAGCCACAGATTGAAAGGTTCTACGTAATGGCTGGGTTACAAAATCGTTTTGCAAAATGGACTACTTCTCCACACCCGTAGGTTTAGTTTAACTTCTTCCCCCAGAAATGTATGTATGTGCGTGTGTCTAGTGGGCATGGTCAGAATTGCTGTTTGAAAGACATACTGTATCATTCTGGTAATTAGATACAATATAACTAAATTTACTGCTTTATAAATTTACTTTGACATTGATTCAAGATGGAGCATTTGAAAAGAGTAACTGAAAACAAAGTCAAAAGAGGGCTAGGTCACTAAGTTTCTTTATGGCCAAGATGATGCTGCCACCTAGTAGAGTTTTGAGAAGGTATAATACTGTATTGTAGACTGGAAATTTTCTAAGAGAGTAGATCTTAAGTTTTCTCACCACACACAGACACACACACACACACACACACAAATGGTAACTATGTAAGATGATGGTGTGTGGGTAAACTTGGTTGTGGTAATCATTTTACAGTGTATACCTATATCAAACCATCACCTTTTTTCCCTGTCAATTATGTGTCAGTAATTTGTCATAATAGATTGTTAGTTTGCATTTTCTGAGATTTTTATATAAATGGATTCATGTAATATGTACTCTTTTAGTCTGACTTCTTTCACTCAGCAAAATTATGTCGTTGTGTGTATCAATGGTTTGTTTCTTCCTAAATGGAGCAGAATTCCATTTAATGAAGAGAAAGTTTACACTTTGAAGTAGATGCTATCCAGGCATTCATTTCTCTGCAGGGTGTATGGAAAGAGAAAATTATGAACTTTCAGTTCTGATTGTGTTGTTACGTAGAGTAAAGAAGTGGGTGATAAATATAAAATTTTGCCTTTCTAGTACTTCACAAGCTAACTTTAATGATTTTATACGTAGGTATTAATGTGTGCATTCATTTTACTTGAAAATAACATATACAGTATTCATATGAGCTAACATTAGCCTATCAAGTCTAGTTAACTCATGCTCTCAGCACATCCTTACAGGCAACAGTGAACTAATGGGGATTGGGACTGAGAACATTAATGTTGATTTGTGTCTCTTGGAGTTTTCTTCTTGTACAATCCTTCATAACAGGTTAATTATGCATGGAGAGACATACCTTGAAAGATGGACAGAAATTTCAGTTTGTTTTCATCTATTGTATCATATTCCTGTTTTGAACCCCTTCAGTTTTTCTTGTTCTCACTATCTCTGGGGCAGCTGGCCACTTTTCCACTTTTTCAGTTCACACTGCAGAAACAGTATGTGTGACTCTGGTCAGCTTCAGGCAAACACACATGTCCATATTCAGCGCTTCTTGCCTTCTGCCACTTGGGATTAATCTTTGAACCAAGGAGTCTGGAGCAGGAAGAAAACATAGACAGAATCATAATGGTACTGTTTTCAGTAAACTCTCAAATACTGCAAATATTAACATGGAATTAATCATGACAGGAGAATGTAAAGGAACAAATTTGAAATTTGAGTAGGTATTTCTTAAAATTCCTAATATGACCATTATAAAATATATTAGTTTATAAATTTGCATTTAAGATAAAATAGAAATATTCTTAAATTTTTAATGTCAAAACTTTTAATTTTTCATTTATTTGATAATTACATTACATATTACATATATATCTTTACATATAAATATATTAATAAAAATTTTAAGGTTATTTGGGACTTTTACCCAAGAACTGAAAAACTCTTTTGAGTTTAGGAAGTTTGGTTTTTTTTGTTGTGTTATTGTCCTTTTCCTTGATTCGCATCTTATCTCAGGTGTCTGAACAGAATGCCGTATTTAGGGGATTGATTGCATTTCACATATTAAAGATGAAGAAACTCCAGAAACTCAGAAGTTTTTACTATTACTTTTAGATAGATGAGGAGTGTGAAAGGGTAGATATCCTTAGTTAATATTAGGGAACTAAATCTATCTGAGTAAAACCAATTGGAAAGAATTTTTTTTGTCTCAGGCTAAGGGCCTTTGTTCTGCAGTAACGACAGCCATTTAAAGTAAATTGTCCATTAAAGTACCACTCCAGCTTTTGACAAATTGCATCAAACTGTTTTCTTCCTCCAGGGAAACACAAACCTGAGAACGGTGGTTTTATTTTTTCTGCTTGACATATAGGTTTCCTGAACCAGCAGGCTAAAATGCTTTTAGGTGCTCTATAAGACAACCCAAAGAGGTTATATATGGTCCAGTAGAGCCCAAGTGAGGGCACTGAATACTAGCAACTTATCTTGTGTGATGACAAATAATTGGTCATGCTCTTATATCATTTATCATTTTGAAAAGAGTTCTCACTTTTTAATCATGTAATATAAGAACAATGGAACAGAACTGACAAAAGCTATAAATCCTATTTTTGGCTAAAAAGCCATCGAACCATACAAAAATAATTCAAATGACTGTAAAGGTACAAAATCAAAGCACTGCTGTTGTAGGCAGCTACTATCTTACTTTCAGGGGACAAAAGTTCAAGTTGCTAATTATAACTCAGCAAAAACTCAATTTTGATAGAAATATTCTTCAAAAATTAAATCAGCTGTAGTAAAGATGCAAAGATAACTATACAACTGTGGTTTAGATGTTAATGGAATGAAATATTTTACTGTCTTTTTAACTTAGTATTATTTTAGCTATGTGAAGACAATATCTGAATTGTTATTATTATCAGTAGTAAAAATAGTTATAATATTCTACCTTTACAGTATATAATAAGAAAAATAAACATTGCCTGTGTTTCTAAAACAAGCTATTCACTTTAGCTTTGATTATCTATATGTTGTGGTTATATAATTTATTAGTAAAAAATCCTTCATTGCAAACTAAAAATTCTAATTCACAAATATGAAAAGAACATTATGCTAAAATAACTGAAATTTGCTTAAATCCTTTGATTTTAGGGATAATTTTCTAATGTACAGTATTTTGTGGAAAGTATAAAATTCATCATCTCATACTGGATCCATAGTCTGGAAAGTTCTGAGTAGTATCAATTTCCTTGACTTTCACAACTTTGACACTTTTGAAGATAACAGGTCTGTTATTTTGTAGACTGTCCCTGAATTTGGGTTTTTCTGATATTTCCTATTGATTAGATTCTAGTTATGCACATTTAGAAAGAATATCACAGAAATGAGGTTATGTTCCTTTCAGGAGGCCCATGATTTTGATTTGTCTCATTATTCGTAATGTTAACTTTGATTATGTATTTAAAATTATGTCTGCCAGACTTATCCACTGTACAATTACTCATTTTACTTTTGTAGTGATTAAGAATTTTGTAGAGAAGTGTTTTAAAATGGTGTAAACATTCCATTCTTTACTAAACTTTTGATACATTCATTTATTTGTTTAGATTAGTAAATTTACTTATTTTGATGCCCAAATTGTCCTACATTTAGCCAAAGGGAGACTCTTCAATATGGCTTCTGTGTCCTTTTGACATGTCCAAATTGTCCTTTAAGCACTTTATTTCTTTCTGGCATTAGTAAGATTTTCCAGGCCCTTTTTCTACTTTCCCTGACTCAGTCAGCTAGTCTACAAAAGATCTTCAATTCCATTCCAGGTGTTTAGAAACTGAGATCTGGTAGCACTTATTAATAAGGTACACTCTTCCTAGGCTCAGTAGACAGTTCTAAGCAATATGTGTATGTACATATATGGGTACATACATACATTTACATCTATATTCTATATTTCCACACATACGTTTGTATCTATATTTCTTTCTCTGTCTCTGTCTTTGTCTCTTTGTATGTGTTAAAATACCTGAGTTAACATCAGTGTCTTCAATTCTATTGAAGGATTTGTCCTTGTTTTCTCCCTTTCCCTTCTCTGAGTGTGAGAAACCCAACTCCTACTAGCTTCAGTATATGTACTGTATTTGGTCAATCCCTCTGTATGTAACTAATCTCCTGTTGCCACCACTGCCCTCTGCTGCATAGATGCCTGCCTCATCCTGCTCAGGCTCAGATACCGTATCTCCCCTCGGCAAGGATGCTCCATTAACTGTTCATGCTCCGACAGCCCAGGTGAGGCCACTGGCTCTCCTCCACAAGGACACTCTCTCACACAAGTTGGTCTCTGGCATTCTGCAAATGTGCCCTAGTGGCTTCTCCTTTCCCTTGTGATAACCCATTTCCTCGTTTCCTCTGATATCACACACACATAACACCTTCCTGGATTTCTTCTATCTTTGTTTTACTTACAATTTTTTTTTTTCTTTTCATGCCCGCTCGCTAGAGTTCAAGTTCCCTAGAGCTTCTTCCTTGCTGCCTACATGATGTCGATCAGTCTCATAGTTTTAAGTTTCTTCTCCATGTCAATAACTCCCAAATCAGTATCTGCTGAGTTTAAAGCTGATGCACATGACTGCCTACTTGGCATCTATGCACGGGTCTCATGCATTTAGATATAAGATGGACAAATGAGAACTCTTGATTCTTCTTGTGCCACTCTTCTTCCTCCAATAAATGACACCACTATTGTTGTATAAGCCAGAATACAGGCATAGTCCTTGATTTGTTTTCCTGACCCACACACATGCAATATATTAGCAAATCCAGCTGGTATTTTCTTCAAATGTTTTCCTTATCTGCTGATTTCCATCAATCTCCATTGCTGCTACAGTGGCCCAAGCCATAATTATACCTCATGTAATTGCCTCCTAACTATTTTCTCCTACTTCTATAATCAATAATCTATTCTTCTGTAATCTGTAATCTATTCCTCTAACGAAGGTAGAACTATCTTTTAAAAATCAAATCAGACCACATTGTCTCTCAACAGAAATCCTCGCTGCTTTTCCATTGCACTTATAATGAAATGCAATCTTCTTGACCTGGTCTACAGTGCTCCCTCTGTGGTCTGGCTCCAGTTTATCTCTGTCATGCCATCCTTTACCACTTTTCCCCTCTGGCTTACTAAGAGCTATCTTGTCCTTCTTGTTTTCCAACAGGCCAAGTTTTCCCCAACTCAGGCATTTGGATTTGCTCTCTAGTACACACTTTCTCCAAATCTTCATTTAGCTGACCCCTTCTCATTTGGATCTCACTGAAATATCACCTTCTTAGAGAGGTTAAATTAATTGACCAACTTGAGACCAAAACTCTCAAGTCTGTTAGTGAAGTTCTGAGTTCAGCAAGGCACTTAGTGATCATTTACAAGTGGCTGCTGAGAGTCTCAGAAGGGGGTTTGGAGTTTGTCCCACATATACGGTTCATAGGAGGCAGCTGAGATTTCATGGATCATGAGAGAGTTTAAGAGTGTTAAGAGAACCTGTGGAACAGAGGAAGTCAGGAGCAAGAAGATGGAGAACTTCTGATAGATACGTAGGGTCTTGACTTTATGGCCTAGACTGTAGACTTCAGCAGTGGTCACAGGTACCCAGTAGCATCTGGTAAAACCATCTACTACAGCACAAGAAGCGCAAAGGAAGGTCAGACAGCCAGGAACGAAAGCTATCCTGCAACCCCCCTTAGATACTTCTGAAATACCCAGAAGAGATCTCCCAGATGTGAGGTTTCTTTCCTCAATATCCCAGAAGACCTATAAATGTCTCCTTAAACATATCCCTAGGTATCGTCTTGGGGGAAGGGGTTAGGGGTGAATGAAGTGCTAAAAGAATTATCACTTGGTTTAAAAAGACTGAGGTAACCTGAGAAAATATAAATGGAAGAGATTTGGTTTATGAAACCTAAGCCCACCCAAGTTTCCTAGTGGACTAAGGGTAAATGGGCCATATGATCATTTTCATGTGTACTGCTCATTTTATTCACCTGGAGGAGCTTTAAAAAGCTAATGTCTGAGTCTGTCACCCCAGAGATTCTGATTTAATTGACCTGGGGCGTGGCCTGAGCATCATGATATTTTGAAATTTTCCAGGTGCTTCTAATGTACAGCCAAGGTTGACAGACTGAGAACCAGTGTTTTAGACTAAAATAATCTCTATACACATTTCCAGTCACATACCACCATTTCATATATGTGTATATATCCTGGTATGAGTGAGATTTAGCTAGGACCCCCTAATCCCTGACTCACTAGACAGATTCTGATTAAAAAAGTTTCCAAGGGGTATAAGTACTGAAATATTTCTAGAAAATGAATTACTTTAATCAAGTTAGCTCCATTAAAAAATTTATTACCTTGAGGTCTCTTTTTGCCCCAGTTGGCTTCAGTGGAGTCTGGGAACATGTCAACTGGCCTCTTTGGACACCTTTCCCCTAGGTTCATACCATCACCTCGACCTTTTACATATTACTATCCTCACCTTGAGAGGAGATGTGGAAAAATTAACTTAGTAAGACTTCTTCCCAAAGGCTTAAAGCAGAGCCGACCTTTGCGATATTTTCTCTTCCTTTCTCCTAGGGTTTGTGAGCAATCATCCTTGCGGTCAGGATCAGTCCAAAAATTCCCAGTTTTATACATTTGGCAGAACTGCCTGGTTATCCTTATTAAAGCAAACAATAATACTAACAATAAAAATCAGATCTTTCAGCTGCATCCTACCTAATCTAAGAAACACAACTGGCCAGCGTTAAGATTAATGGGGCTCAGGAAAGCACCATGGTAAAGCTTGCTAACCCAGCAGTCTTTCGAAATGTGCCATGACATCCTCAGCAATGACATCTTCATAATGTTTCATGAGGGTATGTATTGAGTCTAATGAACTTTTGTTAGCTCTGCTGTTTCTCACTTTGTTCACTTTTGCAGCTGCTAAAATGGGAAAGATTGAGATCAGCAAGTTTCTGTGAGTAAGCTAAAAGAGGAATAATTTTTTTCTACCTACTTAGCAAATTTCTCTTGTGACAATTGGATGTTATTTGGGGTTTCATACTTGGAGGAAGAAGCACAAGCAAATTTCAGTCATTTTAGAGAATAAATATTCTCTGTATATATATTTGTAGCGGTTATTTTCTTTCTTTTTGAGGTTTATGACTGATCCTGGGCATGTGGCCCCTTGTGTATTGCTCTTCTGGAACAGCCTGAAAAGAATTTTCCAAGAGTTATGTGGAGCTTCTCTTTAGTTAAAATTCTGCTTTTTTTCCTCACTGGAGTATCAGTCTTCAGAGAACCAACATAACAAAGGAGTAAATACAAATAGATACAAAAATATCTATGAGAAGATCACTGAATTAGATTTGTGAAAGCACATTAAAAGTAATTTTCTACTGAAAAATTTAATTAAATTTATTAATCATATCTCTGTTTGCTGGTGTTAAATAAAAATTTAAAAGATAGAAATCAATAAACAGAGATAAAAGCTTCTCAAGAATAAATGAAAGGAAGTAATAAAAAGACTAAGCTGAAGTGCCTCCTATCAACAGCAGCTGATAAAATATTGAAAGATTTGCCTTGTGTAATGTCTCTGGAGAGCCATCTTGCTGATCTACTAGACCATGATTGACAACTTTGAGACCTTGCTGGAAGCCACAAAAGTATATCTATAATATTATGCTCAATTGCATAGGTCTTTCTTGCTAAACGGGGCTGGAAATAACATACCACCGAACGATGGGCTTTTAAGAAATTGAACATTCTCCTCAGTCCTAGCTGAAGTTGAATTTGCTTAGAATTAGATGTTACATGGTATCTGGAATGCAAAAAACAAAAAAACCAGAGCATTGTACCTAAGCACATGTAAAACTGTTTTGGAGGAGTTAAGAAATCAGTGGAGGAAATTTTATGGGGGCGGGCAGGTGAGTTCAATGTCAGAATAAATAATTAGTACTATTTACTGACATTTCATGTGCCTGGTACTAACCTCACTGATTTATGTTCATTATCTTAATTAAGTCTCACAAAAAAAGCCTCACCTATGAGACGTGTAATGATACTTCCTCTTTTCTTGAGATAAGAAATTGAAACTCAGGAAAATTAAGGAACTTGCCCAAGGTCATAGTAAATAGTGGCTTAACTTGTATTTGAACCCACATCAGAGCAACTCCAAGTGACATGACAAACTGAAATTGACTATGAGGCTGGTGACACCATAGGCATCTATTCACAAGAGTGATATGCCTTTTCAGTTTGTTGATTGTTTCCTTCACTGTGCAAAAGCTTTTCAGTTTGATGTAGTCCCATTCATTTATTTTTACTTTTTTGCCCTTGCCTGAGGTGACAGATCCAGAAGATCGATGTTAAAGAGTTTACTACCTATGCTTTCCTCTAGGATTTTTATGGTTGCAAGTCTTACATTTAAGTCTTTAATACATTTTGAGTTTATTTTTGTATATATGAAAATGGTCCACTTTCATTCATTTGCATGCATCTGTCCAGTTTTCCCAACACCATTTATTGAAGAGAAAATCTTTTCCCATTTTATGTTCTTGCCTCCTTTGTTGTAGATTAATTGACTGTAAGCATAGGTTTATTTCTGGGCTCCCTATTCTGTTCCATTGATAGATGTGTCTGTTTTTGTGCCAATACAGTAGTGTTTTGATTACTATAGCTTTGTAATATTGTTTGAAATCAGGAAGTGTGATGCCCTCAGCTTTGTTATTCCTTCTCTAGATTGCTGTGGCTATTCAGGTTCTTTTGTGTTTCTATACAAATTTTAAGATTATTTGTTCTAGTTCTGTGAAAAATGTCAGTGGTATCTTTATTTTTTTTCTTTACATCTTTATTGGAATATAATTGCTTTACAATGGTGTGTTAGTTTCTGCTTTATAACAAAGTAAATCAGCTATACATATACATATACATATATCCCCATATATCCTCCCTCTTGCATCTCCCTCCCACCCTCCCTATCCCACCCTCTAGGTGGTCACAAAGCACCAAGCTGATCTCCCTGTGCTATGTGGCTGCTTCCCACTAGCTAGCTATTTTACATTTGGTAGTGTATATATGTCCATGCCACTCTCTCACTTCATCCCAGCTTCCCCTTCCCCTTCCCCTTCCCCATGTCCTCAAGTCGATTCTCTATGTCTGCATCTTTATTCCTGTCCTGTCCCTAGGTTCTTCAGAACCATTTTTTTTTTTTTTTTTAGATTCCATATATATGTGTTAGCATACGGTATTTGATTTTCTCTTTCTGACTTACTTTACTCTGTATGACCGACTCTAGGTCCATCCACCTCACTACAAATAACTCAATTTCGTTTCTTTTTATGACTGAGTAATATTCCATTGTATATATGTGCCACATCTTCTTTATCCACTCATCTGTCGATGGACACTTAGGTTGCTTCCATGTCCTGGCTATTGTAAACAGAGCTGCAATGAACATTGTGGTACATGACTCTTTTTGAATTATGGTTTTCTCAGGGTATATGCCCAGTAGTGGGATTGCTGGGTTGTATGGTAGTTCTAATTTTAGTTTTTTAAGGAACCTCCATACTGTTCTCCATAGTGGCTGTATTCAGAGAACATGAGGTAATTCTATGGAATATGTAATCTTTCAGTAGAGATTCTGCTTGGAACTCCAGGTTAAGGTATCCAATATTTTCATTTAAATTTCTCATGCCTACGTCAGAGCAAAACAGAGCTCTTGATATCCCCACATTTCTACCACATAACTGGTCCTCAAACCTGTTTCACTATCTCAGTAAATACACTCATCCACCAAGATTTCTACCTTGCTGTCACTATTCACATTCTGTGCATTAGCAAATACAGTTATCTCTTTAAAATGTTTTATATCCATCTATTTTTCTTTAATAATATTCATTATTATTATGATACTGAGATTTTCTTTTCATTAACAAGCAGATGCTATGAGGGCAGAGATCTCACTTTTCCTATTCTTGATTTTGTTTCTGATGTTTAATTCTCAATGCCTGCAACATGGTAGACATTCAATAAATATTTACTTAATAAATAAATTAAATGATCAATGTAGTAGATGTTGTATAATGCTCACATAACATTTAGTGGAATTTCCTCAGCCCCCATTCCTTTCATACAATACCCTCATTTTGTTCAGATAATCCACTCTCCTTCCCAAGGTCCTGTGCTTCATGTAATCAATCATTTAGGCATATGACATCTTTCTGTACAATAAGATGTGAAGTGATATATGTTATTGGCTTCTAAGAATTGTTTCCTTACTCCTAGTAAGAAACATAGGATTGTCATCTGTCATAGTCCCTGCATGTTGTCCTATCTGCTTGGGACATTTGGGCCTGTGGAAGCCATTCCACGGCCATGAAGAAAACGAAACTAGCAGAGAAAACACTTTGAAAATGCCTGAGGAAATGATAGAAAGAATATGGGTCCTTGAAATGTTGAGTTAATGAAACCTGAGTTGCTGATGTTGGATCTTTTGTGTGGAGTATTCCAACTTACTCATTGTTAGCAAGTTGAGCTAAAATTCTGGCTACTTGCTGCCCAAACCATCACAATACATACATTTACATTAAAAATTTTATAAGAGATATAAGCAAATATAATCTAAAATATATTTTCTTTCTAATATCTTTGCCTACTTATATTAATCCAATAATTTTTAAATAAATAATACTGAGTTAAATTCTGAGATATTTATTTAAAGTTTTCTTGTTTTATCACCTGAATGAATTTCTAGTACAAGAATAGATTAAATACAAAAAAAAAAAAAAAAAAGAATAGATTAAATGCCTGAATTGTTATTATTATTATATGGTATTTTATTTTATTACTTGTCTTTTAAAGTTAAAAAATTATTCTTCATTTAAAAAAATATTTTTACCTGCCTGGTGAGAGATTCTGACAGTTTTTTTGTTAAGGAAGAACAAAGAACCTTTGGGCCTACTTTCAAGGACAATTAAGACCTTTGGAAGTTTGAGAATTTTGCCATCTTCTGAGTTATTCTGAAACCTTGGCGCTGACTTGTGGTTTAGTGTATGTTGTGACTGATCTTTTCCATTTATTACCACTCCAAAAGTATCATATCTAATGGTCAGTCTGTTGTATACCTAGAGACTTAGATGTTCCTCGAATGAATTTCTCTGTAATGTTATCATTTTCATCAAATACGTCCCACAAAAGAGAATTTATGGCCTAAAATTTTTGTTCTAGGGACTCTTCTATGCCAATTTTTATTACCTCAAATCTTCTAAAATAGCCATATCTTAAAGGTCATTTCAAAGTAACCAAAATACTTGTTTTCCAGAATGAGAGAAGAAAAATAAATGATGAAGTCATTATGTACTTTAGAATAACAGTGGTCATAATTAAACTAGCATGTCATTTTATCCTATAATTTAGATTATGCCAAATGATTTTTATTGGATGATCTGTGCTTGTTAAATTCAGCAGACACTATGACAACCTATTCCCCTGGTGTAACAGAGTTCCAAGAAAAAAAAATTATCAGTGATTCACAAAAACACTCCCACAGGATTAGATGAAACACCTATCTACTTTCTTTGAAAGCATATTGAAATGATTTATAATAACCAAATCACTAATACTACTAAAATTAGATATCGAATAAATGGTCAAGTGTAGACCGTTTGTTAAACTTTTGGGTCAATGGGAACATATGAGACTAGAATGAGAGGTTATTTTTGGAGGCTTAAAAGTAACTTTTTGAGACTAAGTAGAAAAATGAAGGCATCAAAAGATCAAAGTGTGAAGTTCATTAATTCATTTATCCAACAAATAGTTTTTAAGTGCTTACTATGTGACAAACATTGTTCTCGACTCCACACAATATAGGAAAATATTTTTGCACTCCTCACTCATAGAACTTACAGTGTAGTAGAGAAGGAAAGGAAATATCATACATAGAAAAATTGTATGCTAGATTGTGATAAATGCTATGGAATAAAAAGATTAGGGTAGATTGTGAGTGTGGGGTACAGGGTACATTCTTTGTGTTGCAGTTTAAAATAGGGTGATCAGAATAGACCTACTTTGAAAGTGATATTGTTCAACTTGTATCAGATATTTCATTATATTTTAGAACAATCCAATAATAAAAGGTTGACTGATTGATCTTCCAGGCAAATGCACCATGGAAAAATGAGCATTATAACACCTTAAATGTGTATGACAATGTTTACACACACATACACACAATTCTCTAATGTATATGATGAGGTTGTTACTATTAGCCCATTTTACATGTGACATATTTTAGACAAAGAGAAATTAAATGACTTGCCTGAAGTTAATTAACTAGTTCTTTCATCCCTAAATTTTGTATTTAAATCATGTTAGTTAATTCACTCTTAAGTTGTCCAGCTCTCATAATCTATTTTTTTACCCTATTGGATGGCCATTGTGAGAAATCACAATTTATAATGTCCAGACTTGGTTCAATTTTTTGTAATTACTTTGAACAATGAATTATGATTCTTAATAAGAAGAGTCAAGATGTCATTATTACTATTACTATGACTATAGAGATTCATTTTTATATAACCACTAATACCTTTACCATTTAATGTGCTGATTATGTTAATAAGATTTGGCATACGTAACCCAATTAATTGGCACAGTGGAGAGTCAGCATAGGTATAGAAGCAAGGTGAGTTTCTCTTGATTAAATTGTACAGGGTGCCCCCAACAGAGTCAAGTGTCAGATGTAATAACAATCTCATATTTCTGACTTACTGGCTTATGGACATTATTTAATAGCTTGTCAGAAGTCATTTAAGTAAACTGATTTGAAAAATGGAATTCAGTACAGATTATTCATGTAGAAAGCAACATTTAAATCAGAGTAATAAGCATTTTTGTTTTGTTACACATAATGAGTGAATTTACGTAAATTCTACTACAAGGTCTTATTAAAAGTATTCAGTTTTGATTCCTAGGTGTTTAGCAAGATTTTTTGAAATACATGAAACAGAGTTAGATGCCATCTTAAAGATTATAATTGTATGACACCACACAGTTATCACATAGGATCTGACAACCAGAAAATACATATTTTGTTTGTAAATTGAAATGCAAGAAAGCAAAGTTGTGAAACTCACTTTACATAAACAGTTTGTAAGAGAACTTTTTCTAACTAACCTTTTCTAATATATAATTGGTGATCATGTCCTATATGTGAGGCAGGACATAAAAATTAAGAATCAGAGTCTCCATGTTATACTGATAAGAAGTTCTGGTCAAAAATTATTGGTGAGAGAAATGCATGGAGTATGATATGAAATGTCCATCAAGATAGTATAAAATGAAAATAAAGAAAGGTAGGAATCAGACCCTACAGAGCCTTGAAACAGTGTCAAAAAGTTTCACATTTGCCTTAAAAGCCGAGGAAAGTCATTGAGAAGGAGTTTGACATAATCAGATTTGAATTCCACACGATCCCTTTGCCTGCAGTGTTAAAAATAAATTTAAAAGATATGCAGTAAAAGGTGGAGGACCACTTAAGACAAGGGATTAACAAACTAGGGATCTGTGGGGTAAATCCAGCCTGCCACATGCTTTATTTTACAGCCCAGGAGTTAAAATTTGTTTTTACATTTTTAAATGTTTGAAAGAAAAATAGAAGAATAAAATTTCATGTCACATAAAAATTATGTGAAATTCAAATGTGTCCATAAATAAAGTTTTATTGGAACACAGTCATTCTTATTCATTTCATTAATTTACTGCCTATGACTGCTATTGTCATTACAATTTCAGCATTAGTAATTGCAATAGAGATCATAATGCTCAAACACCCTAAAATATTTATTTTAGGGCCTTTACAGAAAAAGTTTACTGACTACTGATTTCAGCTATTGAAGTGATCCAGGTGAGAGCTGATGGTAGCTTACAAAGATAAACAGTAATACGTGAATCCAAGAGGGATAATCATACCTCCATTTCACAGTACACTGGGTATAGAAATAAGGGAAAATGTAACGTCAGAGAGGCTCCTGAATTTCTGAATTTCATGTGCATGTTGATAGCATTCATGAGTTAGTTAACACTGGAAGAGGATCACGTTGGCGAGGGAGTGGAGTGAAATAAAGATCTCAGTTTCATACATCTGAGTTTTCAGGTACTTTGAAATTTATAAGAACGTATGTCAAGTAGATAGTTGAATATATATGGAGTTCAGATGAGTGATTCATGTGGGAGCTATAAAGCTGTGAGTAACCAATGGGCCATATATAGCAGTTAAACTCATTAGTTTTGATGAAGCATCCAAGGGTGAGAGTGCAGAATGATGCCAGAATATGTTCTAGCACCAAATCTTAAGGAATTGCAATATTTATTGTTTGGGTAAAGTAGGATGGCCCTGTGAAGAAGACAGAAAAAGGCGCAAGAGAGGAAAGATGAAAACCAGGAGACTTTAATATCATGGAAAATAAAGAAAAAATGTCAAGAAAGAAGGAGTGCTCAACCATGTACATCCTGCCAAGAACCAAGAAAAATGACTGACTAAATCTCTACTGAGATTGCCAACTTTAGCCATGCTTTTTTTTCGATGGATGTTTATTTCTATGTTATCTATAATAAATATTCTGAATGGTGATCAGGCCAAATAAGTCAATAAAGACAAAAAAACTGATAGTTTGAATTACACAAATATTTAAAACTTCTGACAACTAAAAAGCAAATGCCAAATCAAAGAAAAACAAAAAATTGGGAAAAATAGTGGCAATGCATATGTAAAGATTTATGATACAAAATTATTAAAGGTCAATAATAAAATGCTGAGTACTGCAACAGAAAAATGGGACAAAAATTGAATAGGCAATTCAGAAAAATAGCAATGCATATGATTGGTAAACTTGAAAAAAAATACTCAGCAAATGAACATCTCATTTCTGTGCCTGTAAAGTTGAGAACTAGACCTTACAAAGTGGTAACTCCTCCTCATCTAGGAGATTCACTTCTGCCTTCTAGCTCCCAAACCAATATTAGTTAATTAATTGTACATTCAGGTTTTATAGATTGACTGAACTTTACAAACAGTGATAACATCTGTCTAAAAAAATTTTTTTTGAGTGATCATAATACTTAAAAAATTATAGCCACAAAAGCATAACAAATGCTATTGAAATTCAGGGTTATACAGTGTAATTGAGGGAAAGCAAGAATGTCTCCCTTTCTTACTAACCAGAAGGAATGTGCAGGTTTTATACTGTACAAAACATAGATGAATGCTTAAATAAGTGGGAAGGGGTGGCCTAGGAGTTGAGAGACTTGTATGGTTCTAGCCTTGTAAATAACATCTCTGTGTGCCTTTCCTTATACGAAGAGAATTATCATGAGGAATAAACAAGTTATTTTGATGGAGAAAAATTATTACACATTTATGTTTTTTCTCTGGGGTCAAATTGTATTGTTGGTCAATATGTTATTTACATATTGCTAATTTTCAAGGTCCTCTTCCAATGTACATGGAAACATAAACAGAATATCAGCAATGACATTTAAAATGCATTATCTTTATCAATAGAAGTTTATGCTATTTTAGTCATGTCAGGATGATGAATGGCATATAATTCAGAGAAAAATGGCCCAGAGCAGATATACAGAATTTACATAGGATGGATTCATCTGGTAGTAAATCAAATGAACATTTCAGTTTTATGGTCTTCAAGAAGCTAATCCTAATTTACAATTTATTTGCATGATTTGAACATTTTGACCCTTTTATTTAAACTCAAATTATGTCATCTTTACCTAAACGACCATCATTTTTGTATTATTAAGAGGTTAATTAGTTTTCTAATTTATAGAGCTGAAAGATATCTTTGAGATTGAGATAAATGCATTTTTCTAAAAGAAACAGTTTGCTATAATTCCAGTGTCCCAATTCCATCCTGTTATTCAATACTTCTAAACATAGTTCAAACATTTGATACATTCCTTTGAAAGCATGCTTAAGTCTTATTTACATATGCATGTCCAATATAATTAATGAAATCTAAAATCCCTGGAGTACTGCGTTACTGTCCTTTTCTTTTATATTTCCCTACAACAAATAGTATAGTTCAGTGGTTTTCAACCCTGGCTGAGCATCAGAATGATCTGTGAAGCTGTTAAAAATATCTTAAGAGAGGCCAGCCTCCCCATGCATTCCCACTGAGTCTTAAGCTGAGACTGAACCTCCTGGGGTGAGCCCTGTCATTTTTATTTTGAAAAATCTTCACAGATGATAGTGAGACTGAATTAATTAAGACTTTTCAGGTTATAAATTAAAAAATTCCCCTTGAGCTATCTTATAAAAGGGGGACTTATTTTAAGGATACAGAAATCACTCACAGAACAGAGTAGGGATGTGGTTCAGCCCCAGAAATAGACTAGAGCCAGGGCCTGGGAGCATGGAAGGGTACCCCGCAGGGGGCTTCGCCTACAGCCTGCTTTCTGATCCCTTTTTTTTCTTTGCATGTCAACATTATTCATCTCTACCCTTACAGGCAAGCATCCACTGTTTCCCAGATTCTGAGTTTACACTTTCTCTTTTCGAGAAAGCGGTCAGACTGATCCTTGAATCTCTTGGTTCCGATTCTTGGTTTTTGTTTGTTTTCATTTTTTAGTCACGTTGCGTGGCATGTGGGATCTTAGATCCCAAAGTTACTCAGGATAGGATTCATCTGTTGAGTTTGAGTCATTCCAAATCTTAGCACAGGCCATATTCTACAACCATTACTGCTCCCACCGAGGATGGTGTGAGGGAGCTGGGGGGACAAATCTACAAGGTGTGGCCAGGGTTCGGGATCACTGGATAATTCATTTAAACAACAGACATTTTATAAGCTCACAACAGGTGCCCCACTGGACTGAGAATACAAAATTTAACAGGAGAGATATGCTACCTGCTTTACAAGGTGCTTCAAATATTCTGTTTAATTTTTTCCCCAGGGGAGAGATAGTAGCATCCTGAAGCAACGGTAGTAGCATTGAAGAAGAAGAGATGTGGGCAAAATTGAGATACATTTAAGAAGTAGAATGAAAAGACCTGGTGTTTGTTCAGATACAAGTTGAAAGTGAAAGAGAAGAGACAAAGATGATCAAGGTAATCCTATAATTTATTGTCCAAAAGAATATACTTTTGAGAGTGAAAGGGGACACTAATAAAAAATGAGAATATATTATCACTGTAAAGTTGAGGCTCGGGTTTCTGGCCTGGGAAACTGGATGATGATGCTAACATTTTATTAAAGATCGCAGAACAGGTTCAAGTGGGGAGGAGGGCTTCAGTTTTAAACCCATTGAGGCGGAGGTGCAAGTGCGCCATACCAATGGAGCTACCCACCTGGCCTGTAGGCATATGGGTCTAGAACTCCAGAGACATTTTTTCAGCAGAGATATTTATTTGGAGAGTCAATAGTCCATTGACAATAAATGAAAGCGATGGAGTAGAAAATATCACTCTCACCAGAAGCTTCTATCTTTTAAATCTTCCTGAGGCAAAACAGTTATTTATTTAAGATCTATATGTTCCTGTCTCTTTACCTCTTTCAGGTGTTAACATAATCTGAAGCTACAGATCATATTACTGTTAGTAAACTACCTTTACATTATAAAAGTTCTACCAAAACTAGATGGACATTTCTACTTTCAGTTTGGTAATCAAATTCACAATAATGATTTGGAATTCACCATGTCTATTTATTTCCAGTGCCTTCTTAATTTTTATTTGTAAAAATATTATGTTTAATTCTTGATGACATTTGGAGAATTATGTTCAATTATAGATTGAGTGACTAAAGAACTAGTGAAACCAGATGTTGAGAAGGGAGTATTTGAGGTTTTGAAAGCCTTGTTCTCTTTGTAAGGTTAAGAATACAGTAATCGCATCTTCTTTTATTTTACTCTCAGTGAAGAACAGTTGATGAGGATAGTGTGGTGTGTGTGTGTGAGGGGAGGGGGGAGATAAAGGGAAGACCTAAAAAAAGGAAAGGGAAAAAGGAAGAAGCAAAGGGTTTTATGAGCTTTGCTAAATTCTTCAGCATTCTTATTATCTCATCATATTCTTAGTGGTTCTCACGGTATAGGGCTCTTTCCTTAATTTTATTTTCTCACTTCCCAAGGCTGTGCTTAAGGCCATAAGTTCTGAGGATTCTGAAAGGCAGTCATCTTTGTCAGTACCAGTGGGCATTAATGCCTGGAGACTTAAGAAATTATTGATTTCACACTGACATCATCTGTTCCTCATTTTGCTGAGTATACACACTGATTCTCTATTGTCAAGACTGTGTAATCTAAGAAACACCACAGTAACTACCTTATGTGACATTAAAACAATTTTACCTATGGTACAAAGGTTTTCCCAGGTGTAGAGACTGACAAATAAAATGTGTAATGCCTAAAGAACTAGTGAAAAGCAGAATTTCTAAATCAGAAAAATCTGTCTTTGGTGTATTCCAAAATTATCTTTCAATATAGTCTCATTCCTGAGATTCCAATTTTCAGGTGTCATTTTTATTGGTTTTAAACTAATAACTGATTAGACTGGAAGTGTGTGACATCTTTTCAGCCTCTCTTTAACAATCTAAAACATAAATCTCTAATGGTAAGCTCTAATATCTAAATTAATGGTATGTATCCTGTTGATATTTTAATCAAGTTCTATAAATATAACAATTATATAAGTATTTATTCTAACCAGTTTAGTAATCTGGACACATGTATTCCATTAAGGTGTATTTTATATTAACATGGAACACTTTCAAGACCAGATAAATATATATGTGCTTTTTCTTCTAGTTTTACTGGGATATAACTGACATATACCACTGTATAAGTTTAAGGTTTATAGCATAATGATTTGATTTACATACATCATGAAGTGATTATCACAATAAGTTTATTGAACATTCATCATCTCATACAGATACAAAATTAATATTATGACATAGTGTGAGTGTGTTTCGTGTTTGGTAATTGCAATCATTGTTGCTTTTGTTGTGGTCATCCATTTACAATGCTTGGTGTCAGTTTATTTATCTCTTGTAAAAATAAAATACAGTGTGTGTGTGTGAAAAAAAAAAAAGAATGTTCTGGAGGTGGATGGTGCTGATGGTTGCACAAACAATGTGAATGTACTTAATGCCACTGAACTGTACACTTAAATATAGTGAAGATGGTAAGTTTTACGTTATGTATATTTTATCACTGTTTTTTAAAATAAAGAATAATACCTTTTTAAACTCAAAAAAAAAAATTCAAAAAATTTTTTCTTGTGCTGAAAGCTTTTAGTGTTTATTCTCTTAAAAACTTTCATATAGGACTTCCCTGGTGGTGCAGTGGTTGAGAGTCTGCCTGCCAATGCAGGGGACAAGGGTTTGAGCCCTGGTCCGGGAGGATCCCACATGCTGTGGAGCAACTAAGCCCGTTTGCCACGGCTGCTGGGCCTGCACTCTAGAGCCCGCAAGCCACAACTAATGAAGCCCGCACGCCTAGAGCCTGTGCTCCGCAATGGGAAAAGCCACTGCAATGAGAACATGTGCACTGCAGTGAAGAGTGGCCCCCACTCACAGCAACTGGAGAAAGCCTGCACGCAGCAACGAAAATGCAACACAGCCAAAAAAAACCTTTCATATATAACACACAGCAGTGTTAATTATATTTATCATGTTGTACATTACATCCCTAGTATTTATTTGTCTTATAACTGGATGTTTTTTAACTTTCTTTAATGCATTTGTTATTCAATCATTCTATCAAGAAAGCCCTCTTTTTTCTTCTCCTCCCCTCACATCCCAATATCCAATAAGGGCCTCTATAAGTCTGCTTGGGTTTCCATAACAAAATACCACATCCTGGATGGCTTAAACAACAGAAATTAGTTCATCACAGTTCTGGAGGCTGGGAAGTCAAAGATTAAGGTGCCAGTCAGGTATGTTTCATTCTGAGGCCTCCTCTCTTAGCTTGTAGGCAGCTACCATCTCACTGTGTGTTCACACGACCTCTTCTTTGTGTGCTTGCTGAAAGCAAGTGAGCTCTCTGGTGTCTCTTCTTGTAAGGACACTAATCCCATCAGATCATGGGCCCATCCTTATGACCTCATTTAACCTTAATTACTTCCTTAGAGGTCCCCTCTTCAAATATATCTACACTGGGGTTAGGGCTTTAACATATGAATTTGGGGAGGGGACCCAAATATTCAGTTCATAACAGGGACCAAGTCCAGGAAGATTGGTAAAGATGATATTTCCATATCTACTATCTTATTTTAGATTCTTTCTGTTTCTTGTTTGAATAATGTTGAAGTCTCTAATCTCCAATCTTTATTTCTCCATTTTATCCTTCTTATAAGTGCCTTGTGTTGATTATAATGTTTAAACTTGGTGATTCTACTTCCATGACTAATACTTCAATTTTTCTTTGGAGTAAAGTATAAGTTGCGTGGCACATAAGGCCCTCTATCATCTATCTCTTTTTGCTTTACTCTACAGCATAATACATAGAGTGCTCCTCATGCTACATATGACATAATGTTATTGATTTACAAATAACTTCTCCAAGTATCAGGGTTTTATTCCTTTGTTTATTATTTTTTTCTTCTTGGGAGACCCTTACCTTCATTGGAAAATGGCTACATATTATTATGGTCCCAGCAGACGTGTCAAATCCTCTATGAAGTCTTACTTTTTTCTTGTTCCTATAGAGTGTGCCTAGAAAAAAATAATTTCTACCAACCTGAAACAAAATATATATTAAAAAAGACCTAAGATACCTCTAAAAAACTTTTGGGCCACACAAGAAATCAAAGCTGTTATTGCAAAAGACTTAGAATAAATGAACAGCATAAGCATTCCATATTCAAATACATGGGAATTCATTAAAGTAATGCTTGAGTGAAAATTTGTAGCTTTAAATGCTTATTTTAATAAATAACAAGCTCACTTCATTCAGAATTATGCAAATTAATTTGAAAACCTGGTTGGAATGAATGAATTTTTAGGAAAATATAAAACATACATGCCAAAAGAGATACAAAATCCATACAGAACACTTTACATATTAAAAAAATGAGAAAAAGAAAGAGAAAAGCTATTTCTGAAATAACACCAGCTCAAGACATTTTTAAACGATTATTCAAAAGCAAACAACAACATGAAAGGAAGAATATCAAAAAGAAATCCGAATTCCAAATCCTTTCGAAGAATACCAAGGCCTGTGAAAGATAGCAACAAATAAGAAAAGCAGAAACCAAGACAATTTTTTGAATGTTGCTACAAAAATGGGAAAAAAAATGATAGCACATGAAAGAATAATAAACTTTGAACAAGTCAAGTTTATACAATAATGAAAAGATGATCCAGCATTAGGAAATCCTAAATCATCTCCATAGTTGCTAATAATATAATTGCCTACATTTAATGAAATTGGGATAGACAGATATTTATTATCATAAAATATATTTACATGTGGCCCAATCCAAAACTCACAATTACACTTAACACAAAAATATAGATATTCTTCTATCATGTCAGGAGTGTAAAAATTATGTTTATTTGGAATATCTAACAGGATAAGAGAATTTTGAAAAGTGTTGGGTATAATATTAATGTTCAGAAATCAATTTTATTCCATATAAATGATAGGCAGTTAGAAGCTGCACTTGAAGAAAAGACCCCAATAACAATTACAATATGCTAAATGAAATATCTAATCATTGCATACCTTGTCAGTTACAGAATGGCAGCTATTTTCTCCATGTGGGTGGCTTGTTATTTCATTTTTTTATGGGTTAATTCTTTTTCACTTTTAAACATGGAAAAATTCAAATATATCGTGAAGTAGAGAGAATAGTGGAATGAACCTCTTTCACCCAGCTTTAATAATAATATATGGCCAATCTTCTTTTATCCAAATGCCAACCCATACTCCACACTTCATTGGTTTTCTTTTGAGTTAGATCATTTAATTTTATATGTAAATATTTCAACATGTATTTCTAGAAACTTCACAAACAATTTGGACTAGTAATTATATGTAAAATATAGTTAAAAATAATATTGGATTCGCCAAAATGTTTGTTCTTCTTTTTCTGTAAGATGGCTGTAGTAGCACTTAGTTGTCTTTAACTTCATTTGAAACAATTTTGTTAGATTGTATTGTGACAGCTGTCATATCAGCATGTATTAAAAAAAAAAGGAATCAAAATTGGTGAATTTTTGTGTAGCCATTTTAATATTGCAGATGGAAGAAATAAGCAACATTTTCAGCAGATTATGCTTTATTATTTCAAGGAAGATTTCAAACGCAACTGAAACGAAAACAAGATTTGTGCAGTGTATGGAGAAGGTGCTGTGACTGATCAAATGTGTCAAAAGTGGTCTGTGAAGTTTCGTGCTGGAGATTTCTCGCTGGACAATGCTCCATAGTTGGGTAGACCAGTTGAAGTCAATAACGATCAAATCGAGACATTAATTGAGAACAGTCAACGTTATACCATGCGGGAGATAGCCGACATACTCAAAATACCCAAATCAAGCGCTGAAAATTACTTGCATCAGCTTGGTTATGTTAATCACTTTGATGTTTGGGTTCCATATAAATTAAGTGAAAAACACCTTCTTGACCATATTTGTGCATGAGATTCTCTACTTAAACATACTGAAAACGTTCCGTTTTTAAAACAAATTGTGACGGGCGATGAAACGTGGATACTGTACAATAATGTGGAACAGAAGAGATCGTGGGACAAGTGAAATGAACCACCACCAACCACACCAAAGGCCGGTCTTCATCCAAAGAAGGTGATGTTGTGTATATGGTGGGATTGGAAGTGAGTCCTCTATTGTGAGCTCCTTCTGGAAAACCAAATGATTAATTCCAACAAGTACTGCTCCCAGTTAGACCAACAGAAAGCAGCACTCCACAAAAAGCGTCCAGAATTAGTCAACAGAAAACGCATAATCTTCCATCAGGATAACACAAGACTGCGTGTTTCTTTGATGACCAGGCAACAACTGTTACAGCTTGGCTGGGAAGTTCTGATTCATCCACCTATTCAGCAGACATTGCACCTTTGGATTTCCATTTATTTGGGTCTTTACAAAATTCTCTTAAAGGAAAAAATTTCAATTCCCTGCAAGACTGTAAAAGACACCTGGAACAGTTCTTTGGTCAAAAAGATAAAAAGTTTTGGGAAGATGGAATTATGAAGTTGCCTGAAAAATGGCAGAAGGTAGTGAAACCAAAGGGTGAATATGTTGTTCAATAAAGTTCTTGGTGAAAATGAAAAATGTGTCTTTTATTTGTACTTAAAAACTGAAAGCACTTTTTGGCAAACCCAATAATTCTTTTAATATAATCAGTGTTCAAATCCCCATGATTGTACCCACATAACTCTCTTTCTTCCTGCCTCCCTTTCCCAATTTATTTTTTAGCCAGTTTTGTCTCGTAGTTCCTGTTGTTTGAACTTTGCGATATCCTCTAGTGTCATTTAATGTATTCTTACAGATTTTGTAATTAGTGGTTAGATCTAGTGACTGTACAATTCAGGTTTATATATTTATATTTTAGTAAAATACTTCAAATATGGTGCTGTACATGTCCATCAGGAAGCATGTATGTCTGGCTGTCTCTTTGTAATGTTGGCAGCCACCGATAATCACTGTTAGATCCATATTTTTCATTGTGAGTGACAAAATAGGGATATTCCAATTTTATCAATTCATTCTAATTAGACAGGCTAAATGTTGTCTATTGAATAACAGAAATACCTTTATTATTGTACAAATTTTTAATATTTTTGTAGCTTTCATTTTTTGTTGTGATTAAAGACATATACTTAACTTCATTTTTCTAAAAAGCCTATTGTTATTTAGTATTTTCATACTCTGCCCAGCCACTATTGCTTGACATATTTTAACAATACACTAAAAGATATTCATCCTAATCATGCAATTTAACTATTGCCTTAGATTGAATTATTCAAATCTAACACTCTGAGGCAGAAATTTTTATGCAGGAGGTTTCTTAGGAGGTGCTTTTGGTAACAATATCTGTGCACAAGAGAAGCAGACATGGGCAGGAAAGATGTTAAACTCTGATGCAAAAAAAATTATATGGGAGCCAATTATATGGAGAACTCTGGAGCTGGACAATTTCTAGAGTTGTCTTGGACCAATGGGAGGAAACCAGATCTCATTACCCTGCAGGGACCAATTTTTGGAAGAAAAAAGGGGAGGAAGCTATCTGTGGTTAAGGACAATTCCTGGAGAGCAAATCAGAAGTGAGATGTCAGCAGGTACTGGCAACTGAGGGAAGATGCCTCAGGCCTGGAGGGCAATTTTGGTGGGGCACCACAGCATCCAGTACAGCCTATTCTGTGCATTCACATCCACTTGCTTCCTGTAGTAAGTTCAGCTCATCGAGAAATAGCTTCTCTAGGATTTGGGGGATGCTTACAAAAAGCAGGTTAGTGGAAAGGACTCAAATCCCAACAACTGCAACTGGTCTTGAGGACACAACTGATGCTCCTTATGTCCCTCATTCTAAATTCCCTAATTTCCAGCTAGGACCTCCTCTAGTCTAGGTGACTTATAAGATGGGGTGAGCCAGACCTTCACACCAGAGGAGTCCAAGCACCTGTTATCATGACCTTTTCAAGCGGGGGCTCCTGCACTTGTCTATTTGCTGCCCCAAATAGGCAGAGTGGGGGTACTAAGAAACACCCTGGTGGATCCCAGGGAGACAAATGTATTCTTTTCTGCCTCCAGTGTATAATAACATACCCATCTCCTCTTGATAATCAAGGTTAATTCACCAGCCAGTGTGGTGACTCCTTTCCTTGCTTGATGTTCTCTTGGAACAAGGAACCTGAAGAAACCTATCAGCAGCCATCATTTAATGAGAATCTTGCTGCTTCCTGTGTTATAAACAATCTCTCTGAGAACTGGGACCTCTAGACCAACATCACCAAGAATGGAAAGCACAAATTCCCCAAGTATTTCAGTGTGGTAAGCAAGGCCACTTCCATCCCTTGGTTACCTGACCCTCATAGTCTGTGTGGGATATACCACCATACAATGGTCTTTGAGTATGGAGAGTCGAAACTTTCTATTATTGGCTTGCCACAAAAAAAATTTTTTTTAATATTTTGGTTGCAAAAGTCTACAAAGTAAGGGATTAAATGTTTATTTGATTCTATTTTAAAAATAAGTCCATATGAATCATTTTCTCAAAAACTTTCTTAACTATATATAGCAACATTCTTGGTATTTAGGTTTTCAAACCAGAGCAGAAAATGTTTATTCACAATTTGTAATCAACTAAATGGCTAACTTGCTAATGTCATTGAAATATGGTATGTGAATAAATTTTTCCCAACCCATTTTATGAAACAGTTTGTGCAGGGAACATAAAGTATGAAAAATTAAGCAAATATGAATGCAGTTAATATATACTAAATATTAACATTTTATTGTGGAGATAAAATGTGGTAACAATTGGATTATAATAATACAACAAAGAAAGGCTATCTCAGCTATGTACTTCTAATTATTTTACCAGTTAACTCAGTAGGTAGCAGTTTACATGTCTAAAATACTTACCTAAGCAAGTAATAAACATAGGGGATAGATGGCTGTAGTTAAGGTGTATAGTTTTTTTTTGTTCCGTAAACTGAAATTCTTTATGATTACATAGAGTTTTTGAGATTTAAGAGTAAAATAAAATATTGGGAATATAACTAAGACCCCCTTTTTTAATAGACATACTTCTCCTTAATATATCCAAGGAAATATTTTAAATTATTGTCATTTGGGTCAGTCAATAAATAACATCCCAAAACATTGAATAAAATGAAATTATTCATCAAAGTATATGACGGAACAACTTATTTGGTGAGCTGACATTGGAAACAGACCACAGAACTATGTATGATTTTTCACAATTTAAAAGGCATGAGCAGGGGACTTCCCTGGCAGTCCAGTGGTTAAGACTTTGCCATCCAATGCAGGGGATGCGGGTTCCATCCCTGGTCAGGGAGTTAAGATCCCACATGCTTTGCGGCCAAAACCCAAAACATAAAACAGAAGCAATATTGTAACAAATTCAATAAAGACTTTTATTTTTTTAAAAAATTAAAAATAAAGACTTTAAAAATGGTCCACATCAAAAAAATCTTTTAAAAAAACATAAAAAGCATGAACATATGATAAATTTTTGGTATACAATTGTCATTCTCAGTATCATGAAACTGTAATGCAACAGGAAGCTTCATCATGTATAAAAATGCATCATTTAATAGAGAAAAAAAAGTCCAAGTAGGTCTCATTCCCATTTCACTGAGTGTAAGTTGGTCACCCTGGTCCACCATCTGAAACCGGAGTTTATAGGGGACCATAGGACATTCCATGTATTTATGTCATTTCCGGAATGTATTAGAGAGCCATATTGTGGTGTAATTGCATTTGTAGATGTGAAATACTTAGTTTTGCATATTCAAACAATATTTTAGTTTCTTACCCTTTTTATTTCCTTTGCAATAGTCAATCTACTGTCCTTTTGATTTGGAATGATTTTCCTGTATTAAATGGCTTTAGTTATTATGCTATAACTTATGATTCAAGAGACTAGAATAAAAAAATAATGATTTTTTATTTTACAAAGTAGATACATTGCAGGTAGAAAAGTGAGCTGATTCTGTAGCTATTTTCTATAAACCATGACAGCCAATAAAAAATGGTTAGCTATTGGTATAATAACTTACAATTTATACCAAATCAATGTTAGGTTTCAGTGTAGTTATATACAGGGAATTTGAACACACATTACTTTGCCAGAATTTTCTCCTTGGTGCATTAGTCATAAAGGTGTCTATATATATAACATACTATCTGCAGTTTAGCAGTATTCCTACATAGCACATGTTAATACCCCATTACATACCCAAATTGCCATTTTGAACAGTATTTTCACAGGTCATAATTTATAGTTTTGATTACTTCATGAGATTATGCACTCATATCAGCATTTCAGAAACAGAACATTTCAAACTGCAAGGATGTAAAGTGTTTTATTTTTTTAAAACAATCAAAGAAAATTTTGCTTTATTTCCTCATTGGATATTCTCCAGTGTCCATAACTTTGACATGCTCCCAATTTTCTTGACATGCTGAGAATACTAAAGTCAAGCTTTTTATCTCTCTGATATGTATCTTGGGTTCCTGTGGTTGAAAAAAAAAATTCCTTGAAATCAAAATGTCACAATAAGATTGGTTAAAATGACAAAGTTTTTACTTTAAGGCAACTTATTTTTGTCAAAGCCTTGTACAATCTTTTTCTTTTCTTTTTATTTTTTAACTTTTTCTATGTTCTCTCTACTGAAACATATTAGAAATCTTGCTATCTTCATGTATAGGTTTCAAATTGACCTATATTGTACTTCTGTGGAAAAAATTACCTTTCAGAGGCTTTTTACACTTTTCACCTTTTTTAAAAAAAATTATTTATTTATATTTATTTTTGGCTGGGTTGGGTCTTCATTGCTGCGCGTGGGCTATCTCTAGTTGCGGCAAACGGGGGCTACTCTTCATTGCAGTGCACGGGCTTCTCATTGCAGTGGCTTCTCTTGTTGCAGAGCACGGGCTCTAGGCGGGCGGGCTTCTGTAGTTGTGGCACACGGGCTCAGTAGTTGTGGCATACGGGCTTAGTTGCTCTGCAACAAGTGGGATCTTCCCAGACCAGGGTTCGAACCTGTGTCCCCTGCATTGGCAGGTGGATTCTTAACCACTGCGCCACCAAGGAAGTCCGTTCACCTTTTTTTAAATTACTTTAGAAATTGCCTTTTTGTTTTAGTTTCAAGTACAGCAAATACTTTCTCCCATCTAGTGGGTTGTCTGTATACTTTCTTGATGGTACAGTTTGAAGTGCAAAATTTTAAAATTTTCATAAAATTTAAATTATTTACCTAATTTTTTCTCTTGTAGCTTTTCTTTTTCATGTTATATCTAAGAATGTCATGTCATTGCTGGATTCAGAATCATGAAAGTTTTCTCCTATGTTTTCTTCTATTAATTTTATAATTTTAGCACTTACATTTAGGTTCCTGATGCCTTTTGAGTTATGTTTTGTATATCGAGTGAGGTAGGGGACCATCTTCACTCTTTTGCATGAGGATATCCAATTGTCATAGAACCATTTATTTGAAAAGACTATGATTTACCCATGGAATGGTCTGGCACCCTTCTTGAAATCAACTGATCATTCATTAAATGTGAGGGATTTTATTTCTGGTTTCTCAATTCTATTCCATATACCTGTGTGTCTTTTCTTATGCTAGTACCAGGCAGTCTTGATTACTGCAACTTTGTAGTAAGTTTTGAAAATGGAAAGTGTGAGCCTGCTGACTTTGTTCTTTTTCAAGATTGTTTTGGTGCTTTTCTGAGTCACACGTTGCTGTTTATTTGCATGTGTTTTAGTTTTGTTTTGTTGAGAATTGGACACTTAAGATTATATATTGGAGCAGCTCCCCTCTCCCTGGGGTTTGTTGTTGGTTTATTTGTTTAGTGACTAGCTGGATTATTTTAGTGACATCTACTTGCCCGGCAGTGTGAAGCCTCTGACTCTTGCTCAGAGGTGCAGTCTTGGGTGTGTGTGTATATTCACCCTGGAGTGACAGTGTTTTGAGCAGGGTTCTCTTTGTCTCCTTTCCTGATTAAACCCAGCTGTTAGACTCCACTAATTGCGCTATTGTTTTGACAATGCCCTGGAGTGTAAATTGCTCCATTGTCTGATATAATTAAATTCAGCCCCTTTACAGGGGTAGTTTTGGAGGCCAATGTTTGAGGTTCCAGCTTATCCCATGAAAGTTATTAGTTGTCTGAATACTTGGCTTTATCTGATTAACTTGGTTTTCTGTGGCTTAACTTGTTACTCTTGTGAAGCTACCTTAATTGCTTACCACCAAAACCTTTACTGTTTTTGAGAGGACCATTATATTTGACCTTTGCCACCCTCTGTTACACTGGGGAGAACTTCACATTTCCCTGTTCTTAAGGACTGCCTCTCTTCTGGCCAAATCTCTGAGCCCTGGCTCTGGGTCTGGGGGTGGGACAGTGGCCTACTTTTCTCTTAGTGATGCCTCTGCTTTAAGAGCAAGTTGCTGGGCAAGGTGGTAGCCTCTGGTCTTCTCAGCTTGTGTCTCGTGGCGTGGGACCTCCACGCTGTGTATGGGCCTCGGTAAGGATAGACTGGAGCCCAGTTTTCCTAGCCTTTCATGCCTGAGGTTGATTCTCTACCTTATGAGTGGAGACTGGTGGACAAAGAGAGCCTGTGTTATCTTGGCCACACTCACCTGAGATTTAGTTTCTGCAACCAATAGCTGGCAGAAATGAGAAATCCTGACAGGAGGGGAGGGGCAAGATGGCGGAAGAGTAAGACGCGGAGATCACCTTCCTCTCCACAGATACATGAGAAATACATCTACACGTGGAACTGCTCCTACAGAACACCCACTGAACACTGGCAGAAGACGTCAGACCTCCCAAAAGTCTGAGCCATGTGGATGAAAGGCTCTTGGTGCTCCAGCCAGGCATCAGGGCTGTGCCCCTGAGGTGGGAGAGCCAACTTCAGGACACTGGTCCACAAGAGACCTCCCAGCTCCACGTAATACCAAACGGCGAAAATCTCTCAGAGATCTCCATCTCAACATCAAGACCCAGCTTCACTCAACGACCAGCAAGCTACAGTGCTGGACACCCTATGCCAAACAACTAGCAAGACAGGAACACAGCCCCATCCATTAACAGAGAGGCTGCCTAAAATCATAATAAGGTCACAGACACCCCAAAACAAACCACCAGACGTGGACGAGCCCACCAGAAAGACAACATCCAGCCTCATCCACCAGAACACAGACACTAGTTCCCTCCACCAGGAAACCTACACAACCCACGGAACCAACCTTAGCCACTGGGGACAGATACCAAAAACAACGGGAACTACGAACCTGCAGCCTGTGAAAAGGAGACCCCAAACACAGTAAGATAAGCAAAATGAGAAGACAGAAAAACACACAGCAGATGAAGGAGCAGGGTCAAAACACACCAGACCTAACAAATGAAGAGGAAATAGGTAGTCTACCTGAAAAAGAATTCAGAATAATGATATTAAGGATGATCCAAAATCTTGGAAATAGAATAGACAAAATGCAAGAAACATTTAACAAGGACGTAGAAGAACTAAAGAGGAACCAAGCAACGATGAAAAGCACAATAAATGAAATTAAAAATACTCTAGATGGGATCAATAGCAGAATAACTGAGGCAGAAGAACGGATAAGTGACCTGGAAGATAAAATGGTGGAAATAACTACTGCAGAGCAGAATAAAGAAAAAAGAATGAAAAGAACCGAGGACAGTCTCAGAGACCTCTGGGACAACATTAAACGCACCAACATTCGAATTATAGGGGTCCCAGAAGAAGAAGAGAAAAAGAAAGGGACTGAGAAAATATTTGAAGAGATTATAGTTGAAAACTTCCCTAATGTGGGAAAGGAAATAGTTAATCAAGTCCTGGAAGCACAGAGAGTCCCATACAGGATAAATCCAAGGAGAAACACACCAAGACACATATTAATCAAACTATCAAAAATTAAATATAAAGAAAACATATTAAAAGCAGCAAGGGAAAAACAACAGATAACACACAAGGGCATCCCCATAAGGTTAACAGCTGATCTTTCAGCAGAAACTCTGCAAGCCAGAAGGGAGTGGCAGGATATACTTAAAGTGATGAAGGAGAAAAACCTACAACCAAGATTACTCTACCCAGCAAGGATCTCATTCAGATTTGATGGAGAAATTAAAACCTTTACAGACAAGCAAAAGCTGAGAGAGTTCAGCACCACCAAACCAGCTTTACAACAAATGCTAAAGGAACTTCTCTAGGCAAGAAACACAAGACAAGGAAAACACCTACAATAACAAACCCAAAACATTTAAGAAAATGGGAATAGGAACATACGTATCGATAATTACCTTAAATGTAAATGGATTAAATGCTCCCACCAAAAGACACAGACTGGCTGAATGGATACAAAAACAAGACCCATATATATGCTGTCTACAAGAGACCCACTTCAGACCTAGAGACACATACAGACTGAAAGTGAGGGGATGGAAAAAGATATTCCATGCAAATGGAAATCAAAAGAAAGCTGGAGTAGCAATTCTCATATCAGACAAAATAGACTTTAAAATAAAGACTATTACAAGAGACAAAGAAGGACACTATATAATGATCAAGGGATCGATCCAAGAGGAAGGTATAACAATTGTAAATATTTATGCACCCAACATAGGAGCACCTCAATACATAAGGCAAATACTAACAGCCATAAAAGGGGAAATCGACAGTAACACAATCATAGTAGGGGACTTTAACACCCCACTTTCACCAATGGACAGATCATCCAAAATGAAAATAAATAAGGAAACACAAGCTTTAAATGATACATTAAACAAGATGGACTTAATTGATATTTATAGGACATTCCACCCAAAAACAACAGAATACACATTTTTCTCAAGTGCTCATGGAACATTCTCCAGGATAGATCATATCTTGGGTCACAAATCAAGCCTTGGTAAATTTAAAAAAATTGAAATCGTATCAAGTATCTTTTCCGACCACAACGCTATGAGACTAGATATCAATTACAGGAAAAGATCTGTAAAAAATACAAACACATGGAGGCTACACAATACACTACTTAATAACGAAGTGATCACTGAAGAAATCAAAGGGGAAATCAAAAAATACCTAGAAACAAATGACAATGGAGACACGACGATCCAAAACCTATGGGATGCAGCAAAAGCAGTTCTAAGAGGGAAGTTTATAGCAATACAAGCCTACATCAAGAAACAGGAAACATCTCGAATAAACAACCTAACCTTGCACCTAAAGCAATTAGAGAAAGAAGAACAAAAAACCCCAAAGCTAGCAGAAGGAAAGAAATCATAAAGATCAGATCAGAAATAAATGAAAAAGAAATGAAGGAAACAATAGCAAAAATCAATGAAACTAAAAGCTGGTTCTTTGAGAAGATAAACAAAATTGATAAACCATTAGCCAGACTCATCAAGAGAAAAAGGGAGAAGACTCAAATTAATAGAATTAGAAATGAAAAAGGAGAAGTAACCACTGACACTGCAGAAATACAAACGATCATGAGAGATTACTACAAGCAGCTCTATGCCAATAAAATGGACAACCTGGAAGAAATGGACAGATTCTTAGAAATGCACAACCTGCCAAGACTGAACCAGGAAGAAATAGAAAATATGAACAGACCAATCACAAGCACTGAAATTGAAACTGTGATTAAAAATCTTCCAACACACAAAAGCCCAGGACCAGATGGCTTCACAGGCGAATTCTATCAAACATTTAGAGAAGAGCTGACACCTATCCTTCTCAAACTCTTCCAAAATATTGCAGAGGGAGGAACACTCCCCAACTCATTCTACGAGGCCACCATCACCCTGATACCAAAACCAGACAAAGATGTCACAAAGAAAGAAAACTACAGGCCAATATCACTGATGAACATAGATGCAAAAATCCTCAACAAAATACTAGCAAACAGGATCCAACAGCACATTAAAAGGATTATACACCATGATCAAGTGGGGTTTATTCCAGGAATGCAAGAATTCTTCAATATACGCAAATCAATCAACGTGATACATCATATTAACAAATTGAAGGAGAAAAACCATATGATCATCTCAATAGATGCAGAGAAAGCTTTTGACAAAATTCAACACCCATTTATGATAAAAGCCCTGCAGAAAGTAGGCATAGAGGGAACTTTCCTCAACATAATAAAGGCCATATATGACAAACCCACAGCCAACATTGTCCTCAATGGTGAAAAACTGAAACCATTTCCACTAAGATCAGGAACAAGACAAGGTTGCCCACTCTCACCACTATTATTCAACATAGTTTTGGAAGTGTTAGCCACAGCAATCAGAGAAGAAAAAGAAATAAAAGGAATCCAAATCGGAAAAGAAGAAGTAAAGCTGTCACTGTTTGCAGATGACATGATACTATACATAGAGACTCCTAAAGATGCTACCAGAAAAATACTAGAGCTAATCAATGAATTTGGTAAAGTAGCAGGATACAAAATTAATGCACAGAAATCTCTTGCATTCCTGTATACTAATGATGAAAAATCTGAAAGTGAAATTAAGAAAACACTCCCGTTTACCATTGCAACAAAAAGAATAAAATATCTAGGAATAAACCTACCTAAGGAGACAAAAGACCTGTATGCAGAAAATTATAGGACACTGATGAAAGAAATTAAAGATGATACAAATAGATGGAGAGATATAACATGTTCTTGGATTGGAAGAATCAACATTGTGAAAATGACTCTGCTACCCAAAGCAATCTACAGATTCAACGCAATCCCTATCAAACTACCACTGGCATTTTTCACAGAACTAGAACAAAAAATTTCACAATTTGTATGGAAACACAAAAGACCCCGAATAGCCAAAGCAATCTTGAGAACGAAAAATGGAGCTGGAGGAATCAGGCTCCCTGACTTCAGACTATACTACAAAGCTACAGTAATCAAGACAGTATGGTACTGGCACAAAAACAGAAATATAGATCAATGGAACAGGATAGAAAGCCCAGAGCTAAACCCACGCACATATGGTCACCTTATCTTTGATAAAGGAGGCAAGCATATACAGTGGAGAAAAGACAGCCTCTTCAATAAGTGGTGCTGGGAAAATTGGACAGGTACATGTAAAAGTATGAAATTAGAACACTCCCTGACACCATACACAAAAATAAACTCAAAATGGATTAAAAACCTAAGTGTAAGGCCAGACACTATCAAACTCTTAGAGGAAAACATAGGCAGAACACTCTATGACATAAACCACAGCAAGATCCTTTTTGACCCAGGTCCTAGAGAAATGGAAATAAAAACACAAATAAACAAATGGGACCTAATGAAACTTAAAAGCTTTTGCACAGCAAAGGAAACCATAAACAAGACCAAAAGACAACCCTCAGAATGGGAGAAAATATTTGCAAATGAAGCAACGGACAAAGGATTAATCTCCAAGATTTACAAGCAGCTCATGCAGCTCAATAACAAAAAAACAAACAACCCAATCCAAAAATGGGCAGAAGACCTAAATAGACATTTCTCCAAAGAAGATATACAGATTGCCAACAGACACATGAAGGAATGCTCAACATCATTAATCATTAGAGAAATGCAAATCAAAACTACAATGAGGTATCATCTCACACCGGTCAGAATGGCCATCATCAAAAAATCTAGAAACAATAAATGCTGGAGAGGGTGTGGAGAAAAGGGAACACTCTTGCACTGTTGGTGGGAATGTAAATTGATACAGCCACTATGGAGAACAGTATGGAGGTTCCTTAAAAAACTAAAAATAGAACTACCATACGACCCAGCAATCCCACTACTGGGCATATACCCTGAGAAAACCATAATTCAGAAAGAGTCATGTACCAAAATATTCATTGCAGCTCTGTTTAGAATAGCCAGGACATGGAAGCAACCTAGGTGTCCATCATCGGATGAATGGATAAAGAAGATGTGGCACATATATACAATGGAATATTACTCAGACATAAAAAGAAATAAAATGGAGGTGTTTGTAATGAGGTGGATGGAGTTAGAGTCTGTCATACAGAGTGAAGTAAGTCAGAAAGAGAAAAAGAAATACAGTATGCTAACACATATATATGGAATCTAAGGGGAAAAAAAAAAAAAAGGTCATGAAGAACCTAGTGGCAAGATGGGAATAAAGACACAGACCTACTAGAGAATGGACTTGAGGATATGGGGAGGGGGAGGGGTGAGATGTGACAGGGTGAGAGAGTGTCATGGACATATATACACTACCAAATGTAAAATAGATAGCTAGTGGGAAGCAGCCGCATAGCACAGGGAGATCAGCTCGGTGCTTTGTGACCACCTAGAGGGGTGGGATAGGGAGGGTGGGAGGGAGGGAGATGCAAGAGGGAAGAGATATGGGAACATATGTATATGTATAACTGATTCACTTTGTTATAAAGCAGAAGCTAACACACCATTGTAAAGCAATTATACTTCAATAAAGATGTTTAAAAAAAAAAAAAGAAAGAAATCCTGACAGCCTGTTCCTCCCGGGAGGATACTGTAGGGGAGCAAAATTGGCCACCCTGAAATGTCTCTGGCATGTGGATTATTTTGAGCTGAAAACAATCAAGACCCAAAAGACTCAGGAAAAAGCTTTGACCTCCTCCTTAGCTGCCTAAAATAATTTAGATAGAGGGCTTAATCCCTGAGTAGGGCTATCACCAGAGATACCTGCAAAGAATATGGGCTAGGTGGGGTACGGGAAGCTCAGCAGGGCTTAGAGATTGGAGTCCACTCTGTGTCCCAGTGTCTCTGCCTGGCCCAGCAAACATTTGTTTTCTAAACGTGTGCTTTCCCATCTCCATGTGCATTGCTTTCTTCCCCTTTGAAATCCCAAACTACTAGCCCCAACATCCTCTTTGTCTTTAGCTGAAGATGGTGTTCAAGGTGAGGGTTTTGGCCTTTTTAAGCGAGTTACTGAGTTTTCCTGGGCTTCCCCCATGCGAACATGTTATTAAATTTTTGGTTTGGTTTTTCTCTTGTTAGTTTGCCTCCTGTCGATTTAATTCTTAGACCAGCCAGAAGAACCTAGAAGGGCAGAGGAAAATTTCTTCCTCCCCAACAATACCATAGCCTTTGACTGGGAGAAGGAACCCTGTACTCTTGGCTGTAGCCACCTTCAATGGAGTTTCCATTAGGCTGAGCTACGAGGGGAAAGAGGAAGTGGATCGTGTTCAAATACCACAGACTCTCCCTGTTCTTACTGAGTTCTAATAGATTTTCTTAAATGTTTGCTATTTACTTTTTGCCCTTGGAACAGTTTCCAAAAACTTCATTAAAAATTATTTTTCCTACCAGTTATACTTGTTTTGCTAGGAAATATGTCTTTGGAGGTCCTCCCATTGCCATTTCAGAAGTAGAGTTTCCCTTAATTTTTTTACATAGTTGTTTCCATCAGGTCATAGGGAGATTCTTTCTCTCAGGAATCAGATGGCCAGGGCTTTGCAACAGCTTTTTTTTTTTTTTTTTTTTTTTTTTTTGCCACTCAGCTCTTTTCTCTATTAACACTCTTAGTTCTTGCCAATGCCTGGAATTAACAGGTATGTGATATTTAAAAACAAATATAGTCTAAAGTCCGGGAGCCTGATTCTCAAGAATCCATTTTTCTTTCTCAAGTTTGCTTTGGCTATTCGGGGTCTTCTGTGTTTCCATACAAATTCTGAAATTTTTTGTTCTAGTTATGTGAAAAATGCCATTGGTAGTTTGATAGGGATTGCATTGAATCTGTAGATTGCTTTGGGTAGTATAGTCATTTTCACAATATTGATTCTCCCAATCCAAGAACATGGTATATCTCTCCATCTGTTTGTATCATCTTTAATTTCTTTCATCAGTGTCTTATAGTTTTCTGCATACAGGTCTTTTGTCTCCTTTTATTTGTAGTGAGGTGGATGGACCTAGAGTTTGTCATACAGAGTGAAGCAAGTCAGAAAGAGAAAAACAAATACCGTATGCTAACATATATATGGAATCTAAAAAAAAAAAAGTTCTGAAGAACCTAGGGGCAGGACAGGAATAAAGACGCAGACATAGAGAATGGACTTGAGGACACGGGGATGGGGAAGGGTAAGCTGGGATGAAGTGAGAGAGTGGCATTGACATATATACACTACCAAATGTAAAATAGATAGCTAGTGGGAAGCAGCCATATAGCACAGGGAGATCAGCTTGGTGCTTTGTGACCACCTAGAGAGGTGGGATAAGGAGGTGGGAGGGAGACGCAAGAGGGAGAGGATATGGGAATATATGTATACGTATAGCTGGTTCACTTTGTTATACAGCAGAAGCTAACACAACAATGTAAAGCAATTGTACTCCAATAAAGATGTTAAAAAAAATAAAGACAATGAAATATTTCCAAAAAAAACAAGAAAACAAATATAAAATGGCAAGGACAAAACAAATCATTTTAAAAAAGGAGGCGTTAAAAATTGACTATTATATATCTCAGAGTCTATTCTACTTGAAGATGTTTAGTTTTGTTTATAAGCTATCACCCTTTTTAGAGGAAAATGCTCCAATTTACAGGTTCTGCTGAGACTTTAGTACCATGTGATCCCAAACCTTCTTTTGTACGTTTTGACCAATTTTAGTCTGTCTAGGCACTCATGATTTGTGTCAGTCTCACAGAGATGAGTTGGGAAAATTGGATTTATTTGGAATTCTAAGAGGCAAAAAGGGAAGTTTCAGTCGTGGTGGCATCTTGGGCAGGTATTATGAGCTTCATGGATGATTAATAAGCAGAAAGAGCAGACCTATCACAAAAGAAAAAAAAAATGCTGGGAACAATACTTAGGAAGAGAGCTTCTGAGAAAGAGTGAAGACAAAGTAGGGTAGCTACCTGAATCTTCAACAGTCTTTGATCCTCCTGGGGCCTGGGTGTTGAATTTTCCTAGGGTTGTTTTTTTTTTTTTTTTTGGCAGATTCTTGTGTTCTTTCAAATAAACTTTCCTTTTTCTGAGTTCCCTTAAATATGTTTTCCTCTCATGTAACAAAAAGATTTCTAGCTAGAAATCCTGGAATGAAAATTAGCTGGTATGTTATCAAAATTGATAAGGTTTTTAAGAATATTTTACCATCAGTAGAATATACTCTGTAGTTATGTACTTTTTTCTGTCAGAAAAATCACTTCAGTGGATGAACCCTTATGGGTTTAATTCAATTTTAATTTGTCAGTCCTATTATAAAGTGCATTAAAAATTAAAAAGAAATCCTATACTTTCTCTATCTAGTCTTTTGATTATGAGCATTTACTTATCCTGAATATAATATCAATAAAACTGAAATCAGTGATTCATATGCTATTGGAAAAGAACTACTTTTGTCTTTAGCATATTATTTTGCCTTTGTAATATAGTGGCAATTTTATATAATGTATATTGATAGGATTTTTTTGATAGTGACAAATTCAGAACAAGTCATACTTATAAAGGAAAGATAATTGAATATTGATACAATAAATGGAAATGTATTTATTTTTTTGTATTGTAATTGCTTTGAAAAACAATCAGTTATAAAGGTTTTGAATTAACTATAGACATTTTAAAAAATATTCTCTTTGGGATTAACTGCTTAATCATAAATCCCATCATTTATCAGTTGATTTTAAAATAATTGCAGGCTTCTAAATGGAGATAATAAAATTTCTTTTCTCACTCAGCAGATATGAAAAATATTTTAAATTTATATAAATTTATAAATGTTTTCTAATATGGAAAGAAAAACCACCTAGCCCTGTACTTCATTTTCTTATTTTATGCATATATTTTATGCATATATTAATGGATAAACTAGAAAATTAATAACCAGGCTATTTAGTTTTTAGTGTCAGAAGCAGAACAAAATGATTTCCTCTTTACAGTGTCACTATATACTCAGAACTGCCAAATCCAGTGGTGTTTTCTCAATCTTTACTTTAGGCGAGGTTCATGGGAAGTAGACTCTGAAGTGGAAATTTGTGTGCATGACCTTACTGGGATAGTTCTCTAGAGCACGATGGCTGTTAGGGTGTGAGGAAGGCAAGACTGGGAAGAGGGAGAAGCTGAAGTGCAGCTATGTAGTTACTGCCGGGCCTCGGCCAATTGTACCATGAGCTCTGAAGCTAGAGCCAGAGTCTGTACTCACTCATAAGCAAGTGATTGGATGTCAGATGCCTCTGGAGAAAAGGCATAACCTTGGGTAAGGTAACTCTCTCTGGCCAAGGACAGTTCCTGGGGAGGCACTCAGGTGTCAGCCAACAGTAGGCATCCCTCCCAGCAGCTGGGGGAATTAGTGCCTTGATCCTAAGCAAAACCTGGTTAGCACATGGCAGCATCTGCTCCTGACCACCCTTGTGCCTTTCAGATCCATAAATTAACTTCAATACATCTGGGAACAGCTCTTCCATTATTCTAGTTGGTTTCTTTTCCTAGGGAAACTTAGAAACATTAGTGGGAGTAACTACAGCCCTTGTCACTACTATGTGGTTTCTGGGCCATGACGACACTCCCTCTACTGCCTTCCATAAGCTAATACCTCTGCTGGACTATATGTCTCACTTGGTGGGGTAATACATACCCTCATCTTTGAAAGTTCTGAATCACCATGTACTTGTGTTAATATGCTCTAGCAAACATTTTACATCTGGAAAGCGTCTGCCGTTGAGAATACTTCTTAGTTGAGTTTGTGGTAACACATTGTTATCCTCCAGGATCTTTCTGACTTTTACTGGAGAGAGGTGCATGAATTTAATGGGGGACAATATGGGGACCGCCACCACTGCATTCTTTTAGATCTTTAAGAGTTGCATTAATTTCTGCTGTTTTCACCAGGTGGTGATATTTTTGGTTTACTAACTTGACAGGAGGGCAGTTTCAAAGGTGCATACTGGCCTTGTGCACTATAATAGAACTTCCCCCACAGGCCAGGTGCCCATGTGGCTATTCTGGCAAACACCAAGTATATCTATTCCAATCACACATTTGTGAATTGATTATATGGCCACTGGGTGGGTCTGCAGACCCTGTGGTTACATTCTGTACTGATCCTGAGTCAAGATTACATTTAAGACATGCTCCCAATAAGTCCCCATTATAACTGAAATTTTGGGTCTCTGGGTATTGATGTCAACTTGGACCCATCGTCCAACAGTTCTCAACATCTCTAGGTATTTTCTTTTCTCCTAGTATACTTACCCTTTGGAGAAGACAGGGGGAATGCTTACCAAATATGTTTTTTATGATTTTATAGGGTTCCTTTTACTGGGGCTTAAAAGTAAGCTTGGATCCAGAAATTAGGCAAGGCATCATGACTTTTTATTTTGGTGGTTTTTCCAAGCCTTCCGATCATTGATCCTTCATTTCTTTTTCTTTCTTTTTTTTTTTTTAAATTTATTTAATTTATTTATTTATGGCTATGTTGGGTCCTCGTTTCTGTGTGAGGGCTTTCTCTAGTTGTGGCAAGCGGGGGCCACTCTTCATCGCGGCACATGGGCCTCTCACCACCGCGGCCTCACTTGTTGTGGACCACAGGCTCCAGATGAGCAGGCTCAGTAATTGTGGCTCACAGGCCCAGCTGCTCTGGCATGTGGGATCTTCCCAGACCAGGGCTCGAACCCGTGTCCCCTGCATTGGCAGGCAGACTCTCAACCACTGCGCCACCAGGGAAGCCCTGATCCTTCATTTCTTTTGTAGTAAAGAGTGAGAAATATACTTGTTGGCTGCCATCTATATTGACACTACAGATGTCATGTTCTGTTAACCATCTCTGTAGCTCTTGACCATTCAGGTCCACCTTGTTGCCATTCAAATCTTGCTGCTATTATTGTAATTACACCCACTTTGTTTCTGACTGTTCGGTGCTGCCACTTGATCTCTATTATTTCAGGATTCTATCCTCCACGTTGCATTCAAGTAAGGCAGTTTGGTAGGTAAGAGCATCTTTCATAGTCATCCCTTGTCCAAAGAGTGTAGCCAACATTGACCTTGTTGGAGGTACTGATGCCCCTCTCACAAGCACATTCTTATTGCTTGATAATCGGAGTTATCTTGACTTTCTCTAGTCTTTCCTGAAGAACATAACCATCTGGTGGGTTTTCCAGTCTTGTGTACTTTATTCCCTTCTCTGCATCTTTTCACCCCTTCTTCCTCCATCTCTCAAGAGTATACTGGCATTTCTACTTTACTTGATGTGGAATATCACTTTCTTCAAGTTTCCAGGATCCTTTCTAGCCGGCACTATTCACCAGGCTCCTTTTCAGGGTGTTTAATCTTGTTTTATGGAAGAATGCTGCCATATCTATAGACTCTCTTTTTCTGGCTTTATAGAGCTTTATGGTCTACCAGGGTCCAATTGTACACATACTACTGGATTCCTTGGGTTCATGCTGTCTAGATTCTGCAGATATTTCAAAGTATAACCCCTTTCCTCCCTTAGGAGGTCTAACACTTCCTTGGTTTGGTTAATTTTTGACTTTATCCTCTTATTTCTGTGGTAACCAGAAGAGGATGGTTGGAGGAGATTCCTGAGAAGGTACAGAATTGAAGATGAGATATTTTTCAATGCTGCTAAAGAGGTCCTCTAGCTTTCACACTTTGCCCTGTATTTGTGATTAATTACCCTCCACCATCCTGGGACTTCCTTCAGAGCCTCCATAACACTCAGCAGTCACCATCTTCTGACTACATTAGATCACTTGCAGAAAGAAAATGAGTAGTTCAAGTATTTAAATTTCTAGCCAGTCCCTCATACAGCTAAGACATAGGAAGATAACAAAAGCTAAAGGGCTGTAACAGTTGAAAATCAAATTTGAAACTCGACTGCTACTTGTAGAATTTAAATGCTAGTTGAATTCACCTTAATTAAAAAGGAGCAGTCATTTGTTTCACTGAAAAAGAAATTTATCCTAGAGAGAGTATTGCCTTTTTTGGCTACAGTGCTTCAGCTAGCAGCACCATTCAATCACTTATAAAATACTTATTTACTACCATGTTGCTTCACACAGCCTTGCTTCTGATAATGGTTAGCACATCAGCAAAATATATTTTACAATAAGCTTATGTTGATTGAGTTCGCTGGTCTTGCCACATACTCTATCATGGAAAAGCAGCTGGGGGAATTCCTGGGCCGTCCAGTGTTTAAGACCCCACACTTTCACTGCTGAGGGTGTGAGTTCAATACCTGAGCAGGAAACTAAGATCCTGCAAGCTGTGCGGCACGGCCAAAAATAAATAAATAAATAAATAAAGATAAAAATAAAAATAAATTATTAAAAAAAAAAAAGCAGCTGGCATTGCATAACACAGCATCCATTTTGTAGCCCGTGGGTCAAGAAGTAATTTCAACTTTCAAGCCTTATTATTTAGGAAAGATTTCATAAGGTTATAGCTGCCATAGATAGTGAATTCTTTGATGGATCTGGGCAAAGCCAATAGAAAACCCTCTAGAAAGGATTCACCATTCTAAATACCATGAAGAATATTCATGATTTGTGGGAAGAAATCAAAATATCAACATACACAGAGAGGAGTTTAGAAGAAGCTGATTCCAACTCTCATGGATGACTTTGAGGGCTTCAGGACTTTAGTGGAGGAAGTAAACTGCAGATGTGGTGGAAATAGTAGGAGAACTAGAATTGCAAGTGGAGCCTGAAGATGTGATTGAATTGCTGCAATCTCATTGTAAAACTTTAACAGATGAGGAGTTGCTTCTTATGGATGAACAAAGAAAGTGGTTTCTTGAGATGGAATCTACTCCTGGTGAAGATGCTGTGGAGATTATTGAAATGATGATAAAGGATTTAGAATATTACCTAAACTTAGTTGATAGAGCAGCAGCGGAGTTTGAGAGGATTGACTCCAGTTTTGAAAGAAGTTCTACTGTGGGAAGAATGCTATCAAACAGCGTTGCATGCTACTGAGAAATCATTCGTGAAAGGAAGAGTCAGTCAATATGACAAGCTTAATTGTTGTCTTATTTTAAGAAATTGCCACAGGGACTTCCCTGGTGACACAGTGGTTAAGAATCTGCCTGCCAATGCAGGGCACATGGTTCGATCCCTGGTCCAGGAAGATCCCACATGCCACAGAGCAACTAAGCCCATGCGCCACAACTACTGAGCCTGCGCTCTAGATCCTGCGAGCCACAACCACTGAGCCCGCGTGCCACAACTACTGAAGCCTGCTTGCCTGGAGCCCGGGCTCCACGACAAGAGAAGCCACTGCAATGTGAAGCCTTCGAACCACAATGAAGAGTAGCCCCCGCTCGCTGCAGCTAGAGAAAGCCCGTGTGCAGCAACAAAGACCCAACACAGCCAAAAATAAAAATAAATAAATAAATTTATTAAAAAAAAAAAAGAAATTGCCACAGCCACACCAACACTTCAGCAATCACCCCCTGAGCAGTCAGCATCCATCTTCATCGAGGCAAGACCCTCCATCAGCAAACAGATTACAACTCGCTGAAGGCTCAGAAGATGGTTAGCATTTTTTAGCAATAAAGAATTTTTAAATTAAGATATGTACATTTTTAAAGAAATAATACTATTATTTGCACAGTTAATACACTGTAGTATAGTGTAAACATAACTTTTATATACACTGGGAAACCAAAAAATTTGTTTGACTCACTTTATTGCCATATTCACTTTGTTGTGATGGTCTGGAACCAAACTGCAATATTTCTGAGGTATGCCTGTACTCAGTGAGGTTCCTGCTACATAATACAAGTAGGGAAGGCTATGAATGGAATTCAAGGCATTCTCTGGTGTGTCACTTTAGTGGTTCCATGTCCGGCTGTAAAAGTTAGTAGAAGATTAAATGGTTTGGCAGTATCTACTATAACTAAATGTGTTTTCCAAGATCCAGCAATTCTACTTCTTCTACATATTCAACTGAAATGAATACATATGTTTATCAAAAGCAATATACTAGAATGTATATATAAGTACTATTTTAATAGGTAAAAATTAGAAATTACCCAAATTTCTATCACCATAGAATAGAAAAGCGAACGATCTAAAACTACATGAATAATATTGATGAATCTCACAAACACAATGTTGAGGAAAGGATGCCAGGCAGAAAAGAATACTGTGGTGGTTAATTTTACCTGTCAACTTGACTGGCTGCTGGGCACCCAGATTATAGAGGGTGTTTTTGTGAGGGTGTTCTGGATAAGATTAGCATTTGAATTGGTGGATTCAATAAAGTAGATTGTCCTCCCCAATCTGGGTGGACATCATCTAAATCATTGAAGGCTTGAATAAAACAAAAGGTGGAGGCAAAAAAAAAAAAAAAAAAACCCAAAGGTGTAGGGAGGAGGAATTATCCCCTTCCTGCCTGATTGCTTCAGCTGGGGCATTCTGTCTTCTCCTGGTCTTGATGTACCTGGTTCTCAGTCCTTCACACTCAAACTGGAATCTACATCATTGGCTTCCTTGCTTCTCAGACTGAATCACACTATTGGCTTTCCTGAGTCTCCAGCTTGAAGACGAAAGACTGTGGGACTTCTCAGTCTCCACAATTACATGAGCCAATTCATCATTTATCTATCTATCTATCTATCTATCTATCTATCTATCTATCTATCTATCTATCTATCTATCTATCATCTTACTGGTTTCTCTGGAGAACTCTGACTAAAACAGATTTATATTAAATTGATTCTATTCACGTAAAGGTTTAAAGTAGGTAAAAGTAAAAAAGTTTGAAGTGTAAAATCAAGTAAAAATTGAATTCAAGATAATGTGTACTCTCAGAGGGGAAGATAGTGAATGGAAGGGAGCATGAGAGAAGCTTCCAGACTGCTGGTAATGTTGATTTTTATCTGTGCTGATTATATAGGTGTGTTCAATTTTGAAAAATAATTTGATCTGCACATTTATTATATGAGTACCTTTGTGTATACATATTTTGCTTCAACGAACAGTTAAAATAATCTATTACAAGGTCATGGAGGATTAAGGCAACACAATAAGACAGGACAATTAATGATTCAGTGAGGATTAGGACAGTCCATTAGTAAAGATCCTTGGCCATATGAGGTTCTTGCTCAGGTTAAAAAAAACAAACCTGTAATATCGCATGGAAATTATAACTATCATATATGATCAACAAATTATACAAATAGAATTGTATGCACTTATTATTTCCATATTTGAATATCGTAATTATTTTCCTGTTTTACTAACATTTTGTATAAAGTGCATTGTTGATAGATAAATTTAAAATGTAATCTTTGGGCTTCCCTGGTGGCACAGTGGTTGAGAATCTGCCTGCCAATGCAGGGGACACGGGTTCGAGCCCTGATCTGGGAAGATCCCACATGCCGCGTAGCAACTAGGCCTGTGAGCCACAACTACTGAGCCTGCGCATCTGGAGCCTGTGCCCCGCAGCAAGAGAGGCTGCGACAGTGAGAGGCCCACACACCGCGATGAAAAGTGGCCCCCGCTTGCCACAACTAGAGAAAGCCCTCGCATAGAAACGAAGACCCAACACGGCCAACAAAATAAAATAAATAAATAAGTCAGGAGCTCTTAAAAAAAAAAAAAAACTAATTAAAAAAAAAAAATGTAATCTTTAATTCTAGAGTATCCAAGTGGACCGAAAGAAGAACTAACATCTTTCGTAGTTGAGTACAATGACTGATGAGATTTTGTTTCCCCTTTTTGGGGAGAGGATGAACTTATTTTCATTTGTATGAGCTATTGTTGCATTTTGCTAGTTAAAGTATTATTTACACTGCTTTTATTGTTGTTGAATAGAAATTTAAATATGAGTAGTGTCTTAGTCCAGTTGGGCTGCTGTAACAGAATACTGTAGACTGGGTAGACTGTAAGCAGCAGAAATTTATGTCCCATGGTTCTGGAGGCTGAAAAGGCCAAAATCAAGGCACAGGAACTTTCAGTGTCTGGTGGGAGCCTTCTTCCTTGTTCATAGATGGTGGTCTTTTTGCTGTTTCCTCACATAGTGGAAGAGGCAAAGGAACTCTCTGGGGTCTCTTATTAGGGCACATTCATGTGGGCTCTGCTGTCATGACCTAGTCACATCCAAAAGGCCCCACCTTCAAATACCAACACGTTGGAGATTAGGCTTCAATGTGTGAATTTTGAGGGGGGACACACACATTCAGTCTTTAGCAAGTAGAGAAATGTATATGGATGCTGAGTTGTGGAAGGGGTAGACTGTAACATCTAGTCTCCCTCCCACGTTGGTACACCTATACAGGTGTCCCCCACTTTTTGAAAGTTTGCCTTGTGCTTTGTTTTCACAAAAGACCTACAATGGTACCTACATGTAGTACCTACATTAGTTTTCACTAACTGAAAGAAATGCAAAGAGGATTTTCACTTTTACAAAAAAGGTAAAAAGTGAAAATAGCATTCAGTGTTTGTTTTGCAGCCAGCTGTTATAAAGGCAGCCTGTACCCTAAGCAGCAGGAGTGGCACCAAAAAGCTCCTTCCCCTGGAAATTCACTCAGCATCTCAGCACCAAGCCGCTGTAACTTTGAACTGTGTCTATGCTTTATCTCATTTTATTTTGTGCATCTGTTAGCAAGATGTGTCCCAAGTTAATTGCTTCTTCACTTTAGGCCATTATGAAAGTTTTCATGGGAATGCTCTACTTTCCGATAGTGGGGGAAACCTGTACTTTCTTCTTCATTGGGGCTGGAAGCCTCAAATTACACTTTCCAGAGTTGGTTAATACTTGACCTCATGTTAGCTTTTGCTAGTGGGAAAGTATAGATGAAAGATTGAAAGGCAGAAAGAAAGCAGGAGCTATTTATATTCTGCTTCTATCAGTGATTGCTGGCAATGAGAGCAGCAGCTTACTGAAAATAGACCCATGTTGCCTTAGGATCAGGGGCAATTCCAACAACATCAACGAGATTGAGGGCTTCTGAATCATCAGCAGTCCAGTTTTAAATGCAGAAAAAACAAAAGCATCACTTCTGTCATTGCAGTGACACGTGCAGGCTCATAGCTTCCTACCTGAAAGAGGAAGCAGCTTCTAGATATCTTTTTTCCTTTTGTTCCTTCTGTCCCTTGTGCATTTTCTCCTTTTCCTTTTGCTCCTACAGTTCCTTATCCAATTCCCTGCATTAAGTCTCTCATGCTTGAAGTATCTAGAGAGGTTTCTCTTTTCTTGATAGGATACTATACAATTCAACAAGGAAGCATTAATCCAGAATAAGAAGCATGGATACATGCTAGCACATGTGGGGACTGTGTAGACATTGAGAAAAGGCAACAAATCTAGGTGAAGGAGTTGCAAAAAACAAACATGGTCTTTGGGTAGAATTATAAGAGTTACCCTTTTCTCCAGGGAAATGTTTGTTGCATGGAGCCTGGGTTGGATTTCCTCTTGCTACGCTAGTCAGGTACTTCAATGGTATTAACCCCACAAGATAATCTGATGATCCTAAAGAAAAAAATCTTTAGATCTGGCATCTTTCCTCTTGATGTTTATTTTTGATGGCCTAGCCCCTTAGTTTTAATGAGCCACTTCCTTGGGGACCAAGAAACAAAGCCTTGATTTTAATGAACCATTCTCTAAGGGTCAGGATGAGGTTGGGAGGTTATATAAGAAAATCTCACATAAAGCAAGGAGGGAAAACCTGGATTCAGAGAAAAGAAATATAAATTCAGTAATACAAAAGAAGTCAGGAGAAAAGAAAAAAGATGTATAAAGTATACTGAACAGAAAAAAAAACCCCAATGTACAAAGGAGATTAAATAAAAACCACAAGATATTAGAAATGAATTCAAATACATCCATCAACAGTCAATCCAAATGGACTAACCCTCCAATGAAGATAAAATTTGCCAAATTGGATGAGAAAAAAAATGTGATTTTTGCACAATTTACTAAAATCATACCTGGAATATAGACAGAGAAAACTTGAAAGTGAAGGCATGGAAAAAAAAAAAAAATATATATATATATATATATACAAGGAAAAGACTAACCAAAAAGAAGTTTGTACACCTATAGACTTTTTGAAAAAAAAAAAAATTATTGCTAGAAATTGTTTAAAAATCCAGTTTATACTTTTGAAAGATCCAAATTTCCAGGAATATGTAACAACCATAAAGTTGTATGCACTTAATTATATAGACTGAAAATATGTAAAGCAAAAACTGACAGAATTAAACAGAAGAAATCAATAACTTCTTAGAAGAGATTTTCACACACTTTTCTCCCTAGTTTATGGATTATTCAGACTCAAAATCAATATGAATATAGAAAATTTTAAGAAACCTTCAAACATAACTAGTCCAGTATATGCATATTATGTATATATCTATCTCTGTATCTCTGTATCTGTATGTATCTGTACTTACATTGATCTACCATCTGTGTATGTATCTCTCTCTCTCTCTCTCTACCCTAGAACTGGAGAACACATATTCTTTCCAAACAAACATGAAACATTTAAAAATTGACTATCTATTGAACCCTAAAAATTTCTCAAAAAAATTGAGACCAATTTGCTGGCCACAATGAAATTAAGTTACAATTAAATAATAAAAAGATAACTGAAAATCCCCTTAAAGTTGGAAATGTAAATCCTCACTTTTTTATAACACATGTGCCAAATAAAAATGAAAATAAAATATTATGAATGAAATGAAACATGAAAATTAGAAATATTTAGTACTGAGTGCTAATGAAAATACTTTTACCACATTTGTGGTATACATAAAAAGGGATATTTGAGGAGAAATTTATAATATTACATGCTGACATCACAAAAGAAGAAAAGTAGGAAATGGACCAGTTAAACATATCTACACAAAAACAAGTCTGAATAAAGAGCAGGTCTAACCAGAACCCTTCCTCTAGTTATGACAATTATGTATTAAAACTCTATGCAATTTATGATAAATACAAGAATTTAAAGAAATCATTCTTTTTCTCCCTCTTATTATTTTAAATAGAAAAAATCTATAAAATAAAAAATAGAACATTAAAAATAGAAATTCTACTATATAACTTCTTCATTTACTGAATGGTTTTTATAATTTAAAAATGTTATTCTTTTCAGAGGGAAAGAGGATTACGTAGAATTCAGCACTCAGCTTTTCCTCTAAGTAGCTAAAGTAATACTTTTCTTTTTGAAGCTGAGCTATTTAACAAATAGGAGACTAAAATCTGCTATTCTCACCTGAGCTACTTATAAGAAATTGTTATCTTTAAAAAAGCATGGCTAAACATTCGTTTTCTACTGAATCATTTTTAAAATTTAAAGTATTTGTTAAAAATATTTGTCCTGTGTTGAAGTCAATCAAGAGAAGATAATTTCCATCAATATGAAGACAAGTAATAGCCTCTTCCTCATTCACAAATGAAATATGATAATATGAAATTTTATTTTTTCTCTGAGATCTTCTCAATCTTGGTTAGACTAAATTTACTAAGTGATAGGAATATAATTTTATTATACCAAATTTATAACCTTAGTGAGGAATAATTTTTCATTCCAAATAGACATGTATTTCTCAATGTCAAAGATAGGCTTAAAGGAAATTAAGTAAGGTAAGTCATGTGAATTTGTGATATATTTATAAACAATAGATTAAATTGAAATAAGGAGGTCTTTATTGTTTCTGATCTGTCAGTTGTATGACAGGTAGAATATAAAGACAATTGTGGTCAGTATGTATATATAACATAAAGTATACATTTACCAATTTTGTGTTAGAATTATTTTGTGATGTAATCCTTTTCTTGTAATAATTTTTTGATGAATTTTTATTTAAATTTATTTCTTTTTCCTTAAGAAAACAATTCCTCTAGATAGTTCCTCAAAGCATAATGGCAAATACCATCTAATGACTCACAAATCATCAATTCTTTCTTTGGAAAAGCATTAATACATTCCTGAAGACTTACAAGTGTTTTCTTTCAGGTAGTTTACTCTCTAACCATTACTCTGGTCTGAGCTCTGCTCCCTAGTATCAATATTTACCCATTACAGAGGTTCATTAATTGCATTTAATAACTTCTTGTCAAACACTTTTGTTTCCTGCAACTTTTTAAAAAAGCCATTGCACTTTTGTTGCAAAACTCCCACCTTATTAAAACTAAACAGTTCATCTACACTGAGCCTACCTAACAAGCAACAGAACATTATGAGAAAACATATTATGCTGACTGGTTGCACTTTAAATTTATAGCTAAGAATAAGTGGTTGCTTAATACAGCATGGCAATCCTACCATATATCCTTACTCTGTTTTCTTCCCATTCTCCAAGAATATCACATATATTCACTCCTTCCCACAGAAATCTAATAACTTGCCTTACTCAATCTCAGCTGATGACTCTGCTTTATATTGAGGAAAAAAGTGAACTACCCTTTACAACAAACTCTACTGTTCTACCTGCATGGAAACTCATATATCTTGCTGAGGTCGGTAGCCTCCAAAAATGGTCCCCAATGATTCTAACTTCTGCCATTACACCTTTTTGTATAGTCCCTGCCCAAATTGTACCAGGATTGTTCTATGTGACCAATATAATACACTTTCAAGATTGAGTTAAAAAAGATTACTTTCTTCTTTCTCTCTGCACTTGTTCTAGAGAAAGCCAGCTCACGAACAGCCTTATGAAATGACCTGCACTGTGAGGAACTGCAACTTCTCCTGCAAACAAACATGTGAGTATGCTCAGAATAAATTCTTCTTTAGAGACTGTATCCCTGGCTGACAGCTTGACTGCGACCTCATAAGAGACACTGAGCCAGAGAACCCCAGGAAGAATGCTCCTCAATTCCTGTACCTCGAACACTATGTAAAGTAGTAAGTATTTGTTGTTTTATCTACTAAGTTTGGGAGTGATTTTTGCACAACAATTACAAAGTAGATTTGGTACCAGAAGTTGGGTACTATCATAACAAAAACCTAAAATATAGGAATGATTTGGAATCAGGCAGGGAATGGAATTGGGGAAAGCTGTAAGGATTTTGAGAAGACTGTTAGTTAAATCATTAAATGTCTTGAACACTGTTTATAGAATTTTGAACTCTGAGGAGGCTGCTGGTGAGGTCTTAAAGTGAGAAAAATACTACTGGATATTGGAAGAAAGGGGCTCCTTGTTATGTTGTGGCATAAAGTTTATCAACCCTGTTGCCTGTAGTAATGTGCAAATTAGACAATGTGCCCAGTGAACTGTGTGATATAGCTAAAGAAATTTATAACTATAGGGTTGAAAATGTCATCTTGTTTCTTCTGGCAGATTGTAGCAAAATGAAAGAAGAGAAAGATAAGCTAATAGAAGGATCATTAAATAATGAAGCTGGGACTTGCTGATTTTGAAGGTTACCAACCTTTTCAGGTGGCAAAGAAAGCTAAAATTAATAAGTGGTTTCTAAGCAAAGATCAAATTTACCAGTATCCATTGTATGCCAATTATTTTCCATCGTTGAGGAAGAATGTCCACAACATTTATCCTATTCCTGTCTCAACATGTTGAGTGTATGAGACATATAACTTTCTCTTTAGTTTTCAAGACTTCAGATAAAGAGGAACCATACGCAAGTAGCTGTACATAGGGAACAACACCTATGGGATCTCATTCACACTCAGATTTGATTTAGATGATGAGATTCCAGACCGTGAGCTGACTGTCATGGGTCATGGGTTGAGGTATTTAGGGGTGTTGAGAAGGTGTTCATGTATTTTGCGTGTGGAGTGGATATGAATCACTGAAAGTCAGAGGCTGGATTATAGAAGACAGCCTCCAAGATGGCATCGTGATTTTAACCTTGCGGAATTCACACCTTTGTAGTCTCCCTCTCCCACCCACACTGATCAGATATTTTGTAGAATGCCCCTCTATTGGGATTTGTCTGATATTTTTCTGATGGTTAGACTGGGGTTATAGGTTTTGAGGAGGAATACCACAGAAGTAAAGCACTATTTTTATCACATCATGTCAAGAGTACATGTTATCAACAAGATTTATTACTGTTGATCTTGACCTTGATCACCTGGCTGAGCTAGTAGTTTTTCATCTTTCTTCACTATAGAGTTACTCTTTTTTCCACCCACTTTCCATATTGTAGTAATGGGAAGGAAGTCACTCTGCACAGCTCACACCTGAGTGAGGAGTTCACTCAACCTCCTTGAAGGGGGAGTATCTACATAAATTATTTGGAGTTCTCGTACATGGAGTCTTATCCCCCATTTATTTATTAATTCAGTCACTTATGCATGTCATTATGGAATCATGGGTATTTAGTTTATACTTTGAGTTGTAACCAATAATTCATTACTTTAGTTTTAGCTTTGGCCATTGGAAGCACTTTAAATTAGCTTTTATGTCCCTTTGACAAATTCCCAATCAATGTGTTGCTGTTATTGTTGTTGTTTTTAACACTTCTTTACTTTCTGACACTACAAGATGTTGCATGTTCATCTTGTTTATTTTTTCCCCAGTCCTAGGATCAGCAATAATATTCCTATATTATCCTTTTAAAGTACATGGGATCATAAGTGATGGCACCTCTTTCATTTTAATATTGATAATCTTGTCTTCTTTCATATTTTCTTTGTTAGCCTGGCTAGAGGTTTATCAATTTAACTGAAATAAAAAAAAATCTAGTTTTTTTTTAGTTTTAATTTTTAAACCAAAAAAATTTAGTTTTAAATTTTGATTTAAATGTAGTTTAAAAATTTTTAAAAATTTCTCATGAGAGGGCTTCCCTGGTGGCGCAGTGGTTAAGAATCCTCCTGCCAATTCAGGGGACATGGGTTCAAGCCCTGGTCTGGGAAGATCCCACATGCCGCAGAGCAACAAAGCCTGTGCACCACAACTACTGAGCCTGCACTCTAGAGCCCACGAGCCACAACTGCTGAGCCCACGTGCCACAACTACTGAAGCCCGCGCGCTTAGAGCCCGTGCTCCACAAGAGAAGCCACCGCAATGAGAAGCCCACGCACTGCAACGAAGAGTAGCACCCACTTGCCGCAACTAGAGAAAGCCCACGCACAGCAATGAAGGTCCAACACAGCTGAAAATAAAATAAATAAAATAAATAGATTAAAAAAACATTTTCTCCTGAGACTTCTTCATTGACCTATGTTTTGCTTAGAAGTGTGTCATTTAATGTCCAAATATTTGGAGAATTTTCCACCTTTCTTTTATTGATTGTTATTGATTTATAATTCATTTTCATTGTGGTCTGAGAATATATTTTGCATGACTTCTGTCCTTTTAAACTGGTAAAGGGGTATTTTATTGCCTATAATTTGGTCTGTTTTAGTGACTGTTCCATGTGAGTTTGAGAAAGATGTGTACTCTTCTGTTGTTTAATGGAGTATTCTGTAAATGTCAATGAGATCAAGTTGATTGGTAGTTCTGTTCAGGTCATCTATATCCCTCCTGATTTTCTGCCTTCTTGATTTATCAATTACTGAGAGAGGATTGCTGACTACAGTGGGTCTCCAACTATAATGGTGAATTGTCTATTTCTCCTTGCAGTTCTATCAGTTTTTGTTTCAAGTGTTTTGACACTTTTTAAGTACACACATTAAGGGCTGTTATGTCTTTATGAAAAATTGACTTCTTTGTCATTCTGAAATGCCTCTTTATTCCTGATAATATTCCTTGTTCTGAAATCTATTTTGCTTACTTCAGCTTTCCTTTGATTATTATTAGCATGATATATTTTCCCCCATCTCTTTACTTTTAATCTATCAGAGTCCTTATATTTAAAGTAGGTTTCTGTAGACAACTTACAATTCGGTCTTTTCATTGGCATATTTAGACTATTTGCATTATTTATAGAGTTACATTACTATCTACCATATTTGTAACTGTTTTCTAATCACTGCATTTGTTCTTCGTTTCTTTTTCCTTTCCCTCTTTTTCTGCCTTTTCTAGTTTTCATTCAACATTTTATATAATTCCATTTTTCTCTCTCCCATTTTCCCTAATGTCTGGAAATTACTAATCAGTTTACTGTTCATAATTTTGCCTTTTCCAGAATGTCCTATAGTTGGAATCATACAGTTTGTAACCTTTACAGAGTGACTTCTATCACTTAGTAATATGCATTTTAGGTTCTCTCATGTCTCTTCATAGCTTGATAGTTTCTCTTTATTCCATTGAATGGATTATCACAGTTTGTTTATCATTCATCTGTTGAAGATCTTGGTTACTTCCAAGTATTGGCAATTGTGAATAAAGCTGCTGTAAATATCCATGTGTAAGTTTTTGTGTGGAGATAAGTTTTCAGCTCATTTGCGTAACTACCAAGGAGCATGATTATTGGATCATATGGTAAGATTATATTTATTATTTTTAAGAAACTGCAGAACTGTCTTCCTAAGTGGCTGTACCTTTTTGCATTTCTACCAGCAATGCATGAGAGTTCTTGGTTCTCTATAGCCTTGATAACATTTGGTATTGTCAGTGTTTTGGATTTTAGCCATTCTAGTAAGTGTATAGTTATATCTCATTTTTGTTTTAGTTCACAATTCCTTAATGACATATGATGTGGAGCATCTTTTCATATGCTTTTTTTTTTTTTTTTTCCGCCATCCTTGTATCTTCAGGTGAAGTGTCTGTTCTAACCTCTTCCTCACTTTTTTGATTGGGTTGCATTTTTTTATTGTTGATTTTTGAGTGTTCTTTGTATATTTTGGATACATGTCCGTTATCAGATATTTATTTTGCTAATATTTCCTCTCAGTCTGTGGCTTGTCTTTTCATCCTCTTAATAGTCTTTTGCAGAGAGTAGTTTTAATTTTAATGAGATCCAATATATACTTTTTTTTAAGGATCATGCTTTTGCTGTTTTACCTAAAAACATTTTGCCAAAGAGATAGTCACCTAGATATTCTCCTCTGTTATCTTCTATAAGCTTTATAGTTCTGTGTTTTACCTTGAGGTCTGTGCCCCACTTTGAGTCAATTTTTGTGAGAGTTGTTGTAAGGTCATCTTGCACATAAATATCCAGTTGTTCCAGCACTATTTGTTGAAAAGAACTATTCTTTTTCTATTGCCATTGCCTCTGCCCCTTTTTCAAAGATTACTTGACTATATTTGTGTAGGTCTCTTTCTGGGCTATCTGTTCTGTCACATTGATCTATCTCTTCTTTCACCAATACTACACTGCCTTGATTGTTGTAGCTGTCATGAAGTCATGTAGCATCTGTCCTCTGACTTTGTTCTTTTTCTTAAATATTGTATTGGCCATTCTGGATCTTTTGCCTTTCCATATAAACTTTAAAATCAGTTTGTTGATGTCCACAAAGTAACTTGCTAGAATTTTGATTGGGAATACATCCAATATGAAGAGAAGTTGGAAGATTTGATATTGTAACAATATGATTTCTCTCTGAAAACTTGTTTTAATATATATTACAATTCAGGTCTACTAGTGACAAATTCTCTCCATTTTTGCTTTCTTCAAAAAACATTTCTCCTTCAATTTTGAAGATAATTTAATTTGGTCAGAATTCTAGTTTGATGGGTTTTTTTATTTCAGTGCTTTAAGTATTTTACTCCTCTTTCTTCTTGCTTGCATGGTTTCTGAAGAGAGGTCTGATCTATTTCTTATTCTTGTTCTTCTATAAGTAAGGTGCTATTTTCCTCTGGCTTCTTCCAAGGTTTCTCTGTTTTGATTTTCTGCAGTTTGAATGTGATATGCTTACCTGTATTTTTAAATTTAAAAAAATTTTTAACTCAGTATTCTCTGAGTTTCTAGGATCTTGGGTTTGGTGTCTGTCATTAATTTTGGAAAATTCTCAGTCATTATTACTTAAATATTTCTTCTGTTCTTTTTTCTCTTTCTTCTCCTTCTGGCATTTCCATTATGTTACACCTTTTGTAACTGTTTTTTCTTCACTCTTTTTCTCACTGCATTTTGATTTGGGAAGTTTATATTGACATATCTTCAAGTCTGTTGATTCTTTCCTTAGCCATATCCAGTCTACTGGTGAACTCATCAAAAGAATTCTTTATTTCTGATACAATATTTTACATTTTTACCATTTAAAAAAAATTTATTTACTTATTTTACTTATTTATTTTTGGCTGCACTGGGTCTTCGTTGCTGTGCACAAGCTTTCTCTAGTTGCGGCGAGCGGGGCTACTCTTCGTTGCAGTGCATGGGCTTCTCATTGCGGTGCCTTCTCTTGTTGCAGAGCATGGGCTCTAGGCGCGCGGGCTCAGTAGTTGTGGCTCACGGGCTCTAGAGCGCAGGCTCAGTAGTTGTGGTTCACGGGCTTAGTTGCTCTGTGGCATGTGGGATCTTCCTGAATCAGGGCTCGAACCAGTGTCCCCTGCATTGGCAGGTGGATTCTTAACCACTGCACCACTAGGGAAGCCCTACATTTTTACCATTTTTGGATTCATTAAAAAAATTTATATCTCTGCCTACATTGGGTAATGTACCTGATCTTTTGTGTTTTCCACTTTTTCCATTAGAGTCCTTAACATATTAATCATAGTTATTTTAATGCTTACTTTATGTCTTCAGATAGTGTTTTCTCTTGCCTTATTCATGCCTTGTAATTTTTGGTTGAAAGCAGATATGATGTATTAAATAATTAGAGCAGAGGTAAAGGGCTTTATTATGAAATTGTATGTTATTCTTGCTAGGAGTTGTACTATGTTTAGTGGTTGCTGTACCTGCAGTTGCCAGAGGATTTGAATTCTTCTAATGTTTTTATTTTTGTCTCTCCTGTTGTCTTTGGACTTCTCTAAAAACTCCTTCTTAAATAGAAATGGGAATCGGCTCACATGATTATGGAGGCTAACAATCCCATGATTTGCTGTTGACAAGCTGTATGCTCAAGAAAGTAGATGGTGTAGTCCCAGTCTGAAGGACAGGAAGCTTAAGACCCAAGAAAAGCTAATGCTTCACAAAGGCAGAAATAAAACCTGTGTTCCAGCTCATGGCTGTCAGGCAGGAGGGAATTCCCCATTACTTGTGGGAGAATTGGCCTTTTTCTCTATCCAGACCTTCAACTGATTAAAAGGGGTCCACCCACATTATGGAGGGCAGCCTGCCTTACCCAGTCTGCTGCTTCATATGTTAATCTCATCCAGCAACACTCCTACAGACACAATCAGAATAATGTATGACTAAATATTATTCAATATTATTCAATATTTAGTCTAGTCAACTTGCCACATAAAATTATTCATCACAGCTATTGCCTGATATGTGTCACTCATTCTTTCCCATCGATTATTGAGGGTCCATGGGTCAGATGACTTGTCTTTTAGTTCATAAGATAATGAATCAAAAGTTGCAACATTCATCTGAGATAGAGATCGTCAACTTTCACCAAAGGATTCTGGACCCTGAACATGATTGCAGTACTGGAATAACCTTTGGGAGTATTTCTTTTGAGCAGGAGTAAAATGCGTAATGAGTGTAGGTAAAAGAGTGACCTAATGTTTGGTCACCAGAAGGATAGACTTCTGGCTACTTGGGAGAATTACATCACTCTGTTTCCTTGAGATTAGACATGATCATATCACTTGCTTTGACCAATAAAACGTGAACATGAGTGATCTGTTCCACTTACAGATGGAAGTAATTAACAGACTGTGCTTCCACAATCATCATGGTAAGGGAAGTGAAATTGAAAGTTGAACAGCAGCAATTAAATAGCGGTGTTGCAAGTATTAAGTGAGATACAAAGGAAAGCTATCCAAGATTCGTGTTTTTCCATTATTAATATTAGTGAAAATATATCTCATGTATTATTCTAAAAATGATTGACTCTCAAAGATAATAATTTTCTCCAACGAATATTTACAGATTTCAATATATTAGAGGCAATTTTTAAGGACCAATTTTTATTTGCACAGAACTGAAAAAAGTAATAGATTAAAAATCAAAAGTAAATAGTTAGAAGTTGTAACACAAACTCTTACCTAAATTTTGAAATGGACTTTAACTCAAATTAAATTTAGTTGAATCAGTAGATTGATAATAAATCATCCCAGTAACTCTCCCCAGTTGTTAGTCTTTCAGGAATAGACTTTTAAGTATTAATAATTTGTAACTTAAAATTTTTTCCTTGGAGAATTAATGTATATCTCAGTAATTAAATGTTCATTTCCCAAAATGAGCAATTTCTAAATAACCATTGCTTTCTTCAAATGTTGTCAAAGATGATCAACTTTTAAAAAATTGTCCAAATTTCTAGTTTTGTGCCATCAATAATAAAAAATTAAAAATTTAAAGTAAATCTATGAATATGTGATATAAATAATTTATATTTCCTTGCAAATTGATCTTTATGATTACTGTTCTTTAGGCCTGATAATTTTTTAACAAGGAGTATGATATTATATACATTAATTTTATTGTGTGTGTGTATGTGTGTATTCATGCCTCTGTGTGTGTGCTGTAAAGCATTCTTCTTTAAATGCTCCAGAAACCAAGGCTTAAATTAATTTTTTATATTCATTTGGCTTTCATATAGATGCTTTTTTAAAAAAGTTTTATATTTTTTCTATAATAATGTCTCCCTTTCATATAAGAGAAGGTACTTAGAAATGAAATTGATTTAGTGTTTGTAACATGCATTTCTGATTCATGAAGCTTTGAATGGGAATGACTCAAACAACATTAGAGCAAAATAAAATGCCATCAATTTAGGAAATTAAAACATTTTTTCTTTATAAAAATTATTTACCTCAGAGCTACAAGCTGCATACTTTTCATAGGTTGGAAATATTCAAGCGTAAGTAAGGCCAGTGACAGAATGTGGATTAAGAACACTTGTACTTCTTCATCTGTACTCATGGCACCAAATATGGCCAAACTATGGTACATTTTTTATTTCCTCCAATTAACTGCCTTTATAAAAAACAAGAGATGTAGTCTAGGTCCAGATCCAGAGAGCCTGGATTCTGGAACACATTCCAACATTAAAATTAAAAATAGATAGTTTTTTAATAGTTCCAAAATTGAAAATAGAACTACCATGTAATATGGTGATCCCAACTCTGTATATATATATATCCATGAGAATCAAAATCAAGATCTTAAAGAGATATTAGTACTCTCAATGTTCATTGCAGCACTACTCACAATAGCCAAGGTGTGGAAACAAATGTCCATTTCCTGATAAATGGATAAATAAAGTGTGGTATGTACATACAGTGGGATACTATCCAGACTTAAGCGAGAAGGAAATTCGGCAATATGCAGGAACATGGATATTATGCTAAGTGAAATAAGCCAGACATAGATAAGTACTGTATGATTCCACTTATATGAGGTACCTTAAATAGTCAAATTTATAAAATCAAAGACTGGAATGGTGATTACCAGGGGCTGTGGGGGGAGGAAATGATGAGTTACTAATCCACAGGCATATAGTTTCAGTTAAGTAAGATAAAAGTTCTAGATATGTGTTGTATAGCATTGTACCTATAATCAACAATAAATTTTTTTAAGTGGATAGATCTCATGTTGAGTGTTCTTAATCACAATAAAATAAGACATCACAAGAAAATAAAATTAGAAACCAATATCTCTTATAAGTATAGATGAAAAAATCCTCAATCAAATATTAGCAGATCAAATTTAATAGAACATTTTTTTAAAGATTTTTTTTTTGATGTGGACCATTTTTTAAGTCTTTATTGAATTTGTTACAATATTGCTTCTGTTTTGTTTTTGGTTTTTTGGCCACAAGGCATTTGGGATCTTAGCTCCCTGACCAGGGATCAAACCCGCACCCCCTGCATTGGAAGGCGAAGTCTTAACCACTGGACTGCCAGGGAAGTCCCAATAGCACATTAAAAGGATTACACACCATAACTGGTGGATTTATGCCAGGAATGCAAGGATAGTTCAACATAAGCAAATAAATAAATTAATCTAATAATCACATTACTTGAATGATCTCAATTGATTCAGAAATGGGATTTGACAAATCCAATACACTTTCATTAAAAACAACAACAACAACAGCTCTCAGAGAACTAGGAGTAAAGGGAAAATTCCTTAACAAGATAAAAGGCATTTGTGAAAAACCCATAGCTAACATCATACTCAGTGATGAAAGACGGATGCTTTCCCCTCAAGATCAGGAACAAGAGAAGGAGGCCTGCTTTCACCCTACTATTTGACATTGTGCTGGAATTCTAGACAAAGAAATTTAGACAGGGGAAAAGAAATAAAAGGCATTCAAATTAAAGAGGAAGAAGTAAACTCATTTCACAGATAACATGACCCCAAAATTGAATATCCTGAAGAATTCACAAGAAAGCTATTAGAGCTACTGCATGGATTAAGCAAAGTTGTAGGGTAGGAGATCAATGCACAACAATCAGTTGTGTCTCTATACACCGGTAATGAACAATCAGAAAAAGAAATCAAGAAAAAAATTCCATTTACAATAGCGTTTTAAAGAATAACATACTGAGGATAAATTTAATTGTGTAGGTAAAAGAATGTACGCTAAAAATTCCAAAACGTTGCTGAAAGAAATTAAAGAAGACTGGAATAATGAAAAGACCTCTTATGTTCAAGGATGGAAAGACTTAATATTATCAAGATGTCAATTCTACTCAAAATGATCTACAGATTCAACAAAATCCTTTTAATTTCAATGGTCTTTTTTGCAGAAATGAAAATATTGATTCTCAAATTCAAATAAAACTGCATGAGGCTCCAAATAGCTAAAATAATCTTGAAAAAGATGACCAAATTTTGAGGACACATACTTCCCGATTTTAAAACTTACTACAAAGCCATGGCAATTAAAATACTGTAATACTGACATGAAGATAAGACATATAAATCAATGGAATAGGATTGAGAGTTCAAAAATAAATCTATACCTCCATAGCCAATTAATTTTTGACAAGGGTGCCAAGTTCATTCAATGGAGAAAGAATATTCTCTTCAAAAGATGGTGCTGGGACAAGTAGATTTCCACATGCAAAAGAAAGATGTTGGATCCCTAAATCATACCATATGAAAAAATTAACTCAAAATGATCAACAACCTAAATATAGAGTTAAAAACCACAAAATTGTTAGAAGACAACATAGAAGTAAATCTTCATGACCATGGATTTGGCAATGGATTCTTAGATATGACACCAATCACAACAATATTTTTAAAATATAAATTGTGTTCATTGCAGCATTATTCACAATTGCCAAAAGGTGGAAACAACCCAAGTGTTCATCAACATATGAATGGATAAAACGTAGTATACACAAAAAATGGAATAATTTTCATCCATGAAAAGGAGTGAAGTTCTTATACATGCTATAACATGGTTGAGTCTTGAAAACATTATGCTAAATGAAACAAGCCAGACACACAAGAACAAATATTGCATGATTTTATTTATATGAAATATCTGAAATAGGCAAATTCAGAGACAGAAAGTACATTAGAGGTTACTAGTGGCTGGGGGAGGTCAGGTGCAGAGTTTTTGTTTAATAGTTACAGAATTTCTATTTGGGGTGATAAAAAAATTTTAGAAATAGAGACTGGTAATAGTTGTATAACATGGTGAATGAAATTAATGTCATTGAATTATATACTTAAAAATGGATAAAATGGTAAACTTTATTTTATATATATATTTTCCACAATTAAAAAGAATAATGTAATATACCTAAGCCATGGAATTGTACAATTTAATGTGTGAATTATGTAGTATGTGAATTATATCTAAATGAAGCTGTTAAAAAAAAGTCTGGACTTTGGCATAAAAAACAAATGATTCAGCTCTATTTCATCACTTAACTCAAAGACTTTGGAAAATTTACCTAACCACTCTAAAGCTTCAGTGTCTTTCTCTGTATAATGGGGATAAATTGCACCAAATTTCCAGAGTTATTATGAGAAATAATTAGGTAATGATTGTAAAAAACAAAAAAAAACCGAAGAGAACAAAAAGACCCCCCAAAAAACCCACTGTGAGTGGCACATAGTTAGAAATCAGTAACCAGTAAGTCCTGACTGTGGTGGTAGTGGTGATGATGATGATGATGAAGACGGCTGGGGTCGGATAGGGTAGCAGAGGAGGCTAAGATAGAGGAAGACGCTGAAGAGGATATGAACCAAGGTGCACATTTAGGGTGGTACACTTACAGTCAGAAGATGAAGTTGGAATCCTAGTCCTCCAGATTCTAACTATGTAGCTGGTGTGTTTCTTAACTCTCTCATTTTCTTATGTGAAAACTGGCTAAGTTCAGATGAAATATTGCTTATCTGAAAACTGGGAAATAACAATAGGTACCATACAGGATTGTGTTTCCACAGTATTGTTGGTTAGCCTTTTATCAGTATTCTTTGTCAGTGATGATTAACATTTAATAAGGTTATACTATGTGTTCTACGACGCAGGTGCAAGTCATTTTTTGAGTTTTGCTGATGAAGAAATTAAAACAGAGAGAGTTTTAAAAACTTATCCATGAACAGCCAGCTATAAATGCCAGAGCTGGGATTCAAACCCAAGCCATGTGGCTCCAAAGCCTTATCCCTCACCACAAAACATGGAAACACAACTCTTGATAATAGCCACACTGGATTACCCTCCTCTGCTGTTGCAAACTGAGCCTTTTGCTTAAAATATGAAAATTGTGGTTGCATTAAGCAGCTAACATCAAACACAAGGGATTTTCATTTTTTATTTCTTTTTGCAGGGAGGTGGCAGAGGAACTGATTGCATACCTTTACTAGATCTTTGTTCTCATTAGGAAAATCATTTTAGCTCTGAAAACAAAATCTCCTAAAATAGTTTCCAAGGCAACTTGTAATAAACCAATACTACATATTTAGAGGATTATAGTAGAATGCTGTTAATCATATGACTTCTTTTGTGCATTTATTTCATTACTTATTGTTATTATATGGTATTCATTTTCATAGATGATTCTTCTCATCATTTAATAGCTGCATCTGCTCAACACCAGATTATATAAGTAAAAGGTAAAAACCAGCATCTTTGTGTCTTGATTGCTCAGAATCTAGATTATAGTTAGGTTAACATATAGTTAGGTTAGATTATAGTATTTGATATAAAAAGAATTGAAAGATAAAAGGAACTGCTTCCTCTTAATTTTCTCATTCTGAAAACTGCTGTCTGTAGCCCTCTTACTTTTTGCATGTCTTCTTTTGAAACTAAGGGGCTTTTAAAAAGAGGTGAAGTACTTCTATACAAATTACTGTTTGCTAAAGTTGCTGTCACTTGAAGACTGAGTTTATTTTTGTTTCAGAGCTTTAGGTTAATATGCCTCAAAAATCACTTTTCATTTATTCTTTTTTTTACGTTTTAAATCTTTTATTTTAAGTTGCAGTGTTTTCAAATACTGTTAAGTTAAAAGCAAAGACAGAAAATAATATGATTTGAAGATTTAAGTAGAAAGGATTTATAAAATAAGGCCAGATACAGAATAAATAAAACTCTAAAAAAACAAATCCAAACAGAATCCTCAAAGGGTATACTAATCCTGTATTGGTTCTATATAGTGCTTGTTGGTAAATTATTTTTCCAATAATATTATTTACCCCTTTTTAGAAAGCAGTGATCTGCCCAAGATGCATTACCAAGTTATACGTAAAGGAATTGGGCCATGCCAATTTGCTTTTCAGTTTGTGAAAAACAGGGCAAATCAATTCTACATAAATTCCAGATGTATTGACTATATACTACCAATCTATTAATCTAAAATGTATTATTATATATTTTTGGACACCTACTATTTATGAAATTTCATCTGAATGCATAGGGATGTTGAATATAATCCTTCATTCCTACATTGGCTAGAGCCTTTATAACTAAATTGTAAATATTATTTTACAAGATCCTAGAGGCAGGGCCCTATTAAATTATCTTTTTATACTAAGGGTTTGGAACAAATCTGGGCATAAAGCAGAAACTAACATATATTTATCAAATGACTAAACAGTTGACTTAGGTAATTCAGCTTTTTAGAAAAGGACAGATAAGCCCTGAAAGAAGAATGCCTCAGAATTCAGGAAGTACAGTGGGAACATATTATATACAATATGTGAGTTGAATATAATATTGGGAGTTTGTGTATGTCTCACACAATTCAATATTAAACTTCTGCTGTTAATTCGTTTTTAAAAGAATTTCTAATATATTGTTCTTTCAATAATATTTGAGAGTTTTCCAGTGGAATAAATTTGAAGTTTTATTTTGATCTTTACTGTCAAGATTTTAGATGCTCTTATAACTTTGCTTATTAGAAAAATGATGAAAAAACTAACACTTTTAGAGAACAAGAGCATTTAGAATTTTGAGAGCTCAGATCAATTGCAAAAACTTAATTACTATTTTGTTAAAGCTGCTCTGAGATTAAAACTCAGATTTATACTAAAACTCGTTAGGTTCACCTATGATTTAAAAACTGTTTTTTTTTTCAGATCAAGAATGTGAATATATGCCATACTTTTACATGAGGATGGGTAAAATTATTTGGTCTTTATATTAAATTATACTAAAAATATATATTATTTTTCTGATTGAGACATAAAATGTATCTTTAATTATAAAAGTAATGGATGCTTATGGGTAGAAAACATGAAAAATAAACAAGAACAGAAAATGAAAATATCTTATAGTGATGTCATCCAAAGATACTTAATCATTTTTTTAATGTATTTCCTGTTAGGCTTTTTCCTCTTGTCTCTTGCTGGGTGCCTTCCTTCCTGTTTCTTTCTTTGTCTTTATTCTTTCCTTGTGTCTGTTTTTCTCTGTCTTTGTTTATGTTTGTCCCTCATTCCTTTCTCTGATTCCTATCTCTGTCTTTTTATTTTTTTATGTTATTTTCTCTGCTGGTCCCTTTCTGTTCTTTAATTAAAATGTCCACAGTATTTCATATTTGTCACTTTTAGTTTTATTTTTACCTTATTACTATAACTGTTAAAGACTGATGTAGAAAATCGCAAGTCACCTATCCTCTGGAAACATTCTGGAATGTGTCACATAAGTGAAAAATTCTATCGCTGGAGCAGGGACCTCTAAGGGCAGGAACTATTTTTAAGGTCTGTTTCATTTTTTATGGTAAATTGATGAAATCTCATGCTCTATTTCAGTCAGTTTTATTGAAGAAGAATTTTGAACTGGATAAAGTGAAAGCTGGTTACTGAAGTGATGATTTAAGTCATGGACGTAGTTGGAGATAAATGGAGGAATGTTTTAAGGAATATAGCAACACTAAGAGAACCAGGTGTGGAAGTAAAAGTAAGGATAAAGGAAAGAGTAAATCTATTAGTGAGAAGTTGATAGTAAAATCCTGAGGATGGTAGGAGAACGGTCACAGGAAGGGGGAGGTTCAACTTGTAAGGGATAATGGGAAAATAAAAGGAAAATAAAACTGAGACAGGAGAAATGAGAAGATAAAGCAGATAAAATAGAGAATGGATAAGGATTGTTTGTTGAGTGAAGGAATGATAAAAATTTCCAAATCCACTTCTGTACCAAGGGACTGTTTTGTCTTGTTTTTGTTTGTGTAAGTGTTTAAAGAATAAACTTAATCTTAGTTTCCAGGTTATTGTATAAATCAATATGGACATGATATTTTTATCTTCACTACACAACTTTGTATAAACATGTCAGGGTTCTAAAAACCATATGGGAAATTTACTATATATAAATTTTTAGGCCCAAGTCCAGTTCCATTGAAATAGAATCTCTAGGAGAATTCTATATGATTAACAAGAGGCCAGACTATTTTGTGTGATCACAAAACTTGTAAAACGTATTGTAAAACTACTCAACCACTAAATTAGAGCAATCATTTGACTACTGCAACATTTTTCTCTATGTATGCCCCTTCTAAGTTTATGATGTCTTTGGAAAAACACTATAAAATTTTTCTTGTTAAATATTGTTGGGGAGGAAGAAATTTTTCTCTACTTTTCTAGGTTCTTCTGGCTAGTCTAAGAATTAAATTTATGTGAGATAGATTAACAGGAGAATATTGAACAAAATTTATTAACTTGTGTAGGTGGGAGGGACTTGGGAAAACTGAGTAACTCAGTTTTCAAAGACCTCACCTTAAATGTCATCTTCAGCTAAATTCAAAAGAGGATATTGCGGGTAGGGGTTTGGGAGTTCAGAGGGGAGAAAGGCAATTCACATGGAGGTGGAAAAGCAAAGGTTTGGTAAACAAATGTTTGCTGGACCAGGCAGAGACACTGGGACACAGAATGGACTCTCATCTTTAGGCCAGGCCTGGAGTTTCCCCCACCACAACAAGCCCATATTCTTTGCAGATCTTTCTGGTAACAACTGTATTCTGGGAACAGTCCCTTTATCTAAATTCTTCAGGCAGCTAAGAGAGAGGTAAAAAGAAAGACTTCCCGAGTCTTCTGTTTCTTAATAATAATCAGCCTAAATTAATCCTCCTGCCAGAGACATACATTCTGGGGTGGCAAATTTTGCTGCTCTAAAATATCTACCAAAACTTTAAATTCAGACCTAATATAAGAGAAATTGAACTGGAAAAAGGTCGCTTGAAATACGTTTTGGGTAGTATTTCAAGTTGTTTGCATTTTCTGCATACTCTCAGACTGTGCTGTCCAGTAAGGTAGCCACTAGACACATGTGGCCATTAAGCACGTGAAATATGGCTAGTCCAAACTGAGATGTCCTGTAAGTATTAGATCACACTAAATTCTGAAGTTAGTACAGAAAAGGAAAAGAATGTGAAATATCTAGAGGTAGTTTTAAAGAAGATATTATTTAGATACACAAAAGCATGTAGAATATAGTAATTTTATAAGAAAATTACTTAAAACAATTTTATGTGTTGATTACATTTGAAATGATAAGTGTTGGATATATGGGTTAAATGAAATATAGTATTAAACTTAATTTTACCTGTTTCTTTTTATTTTTTTAAATGAGGCCACTAGAAAATGTAGTATTAGATGCGTGGCTCATGCCTTTCTAGGTGACAGTGCTGCTCTAAGGCAGCAGTCAACAAACTACTGCCTTGGGCCAGATCCAACCAATGACCCCTTTTGTACAACAATACACCCATATGTTTCCACGTTGGCTATAGCTGCTTTTAGGCTACAATGGCAGAGTTTAGTAGTTGCAACAGAGAGCATGTGATCTTCAAAACCTACAATATTTACTACCTGGATCTTTAAAGAAAAAGTTTGCCAACCACTGTTCTAGAGTAAAAGGAATAATCGGGCAGATTTATTTAATGTTAATCATTAGATTTTTCTCATCTGCACAAGAAGACTCTGTAGGTGAGAAGAGAAGCTAGCAAATGGAAAGGTATCCTATTTTAGTAAGGGAACCTGCCCATCATTTAAGAAATGTATACATTCCAGGGCCTGAAATTATAGCTAGTTCATTTAAAGAAAAGAAAGCAATGATAATAATATCAACCAGAAAACTTCAATAATCTATACTTCATTAATTTCTCTTTCTAGGCTAGGATGAATATATTTATGCTCCCTTCCTGCTCTAACAACTCCTGTTACATTTTCTTGCTGCCAAACTTCATTGCTGACACTTTTAAGAAACATGGATCATCAACTCTTACTGACTAAAGGGCAAGAAAATGCGTGAGCTGGTGATCTCATTGGTGGTTGTAGTTGTTACATGGGGAGGAAAAGTTTAAGACAAAGTAAAACTGAGCTGAGCATTTTGAGAAAAACAGGAAAGAGTAAGGTGATGTGGAAAATAGCAATGTCTTTATTTTTAGGGATGGGCTCTTATTTCATTACTTGTTTTCATTATATATGACTAGTTTTACACTGACAGGGAACATTTCCCTCTAGACTTCTTTCAGCCACAAAAAAGAAAAAAAAGAAAAGAAATCCAGTTTGTAAAACCTTTAAAAGGATAATGCTCAAGGAGCCTGATCTGCGTCTCATAAACTTTGAGCCTGAAGCCATGATCGGTGAGACTTTGAGGGTCTTGAGAGAGGGGAATGAGTTTATTTTGCACATGGTATGGATATTAGTTATTGAGACCGAAGAGCAGACTGTGTTGGATTGCTTTGAAAGGTGTTTGAAACAGTTCCTCCCATGTCCTCTGCAATGTAATTTTCTGCTCCTCCCATCAAGACTTGGAGTTTATTTCCCTACTCCTTTGAACGTTAAGCTGACTTCTGACTTTCTTTGACCAACAGAATGTGATTAGAGTGATGTTACTTGATTTTGGAGGCTAGACCTTAAGAGATCTTGCAGCTTCCACTTTTATTCCCTTGGAATGCTTCCTCCAGGCTATTCTGTGAGAAAGACAGTGTGTCCGTTATCTATTGCTGCGTAACAACATTACCGTAAACTTGGTGGCTTAAAACCACACATGTTTATCACAGTTTCTGTGGTTCAGGAGTCCAGGCACAGCTATGCTCAGTCCTTGATTAGGGTGTCACACAGCTGAAATAGAAGTATTGGCTGGGACTGCAGTCTCATCTGAGGTCTGACAGAGAAAAGATCCACTCCTATGCTCACACAGGTTGTTGGAGGAATTCAGTTCTTTGCTCCTAGAGGCATACTGTCATTCCTTGCCATGTGGGGCTTCTCCGTAAGGCTGCTTGCTTGCTACCTTAAAGACAACCAGAGAGAAAGAAACTCAAAAGATAAGTACTGCATTCTTATGTCATGTAATCTCATATGCGTAATCACATACATACCATCCCCTTTGCCATGTTCTATGGATTTTGAAGCAAATCACAGTTCCAGCCCACACCCAAGGGGAGGGAATCCCATAAGGATGTGAACAGCAGGAGGTGGCAATCATGAGGCTGCTTCTAGACTCTGTTCATCACAACCAGGCTACTTTACTGGAGGACGAAAGTTATCAAAAATTGTGAATGGTCTGAGATTTTACCCTACTTGTAAGCTACCAAGTGCACTTGCCACAGTTTCATGGACACACAACTTCAGTGTCATAGATAAAGGATATTAGATTCCATAAGATCCCACTCATGGAGTGTGGATGGGGGTGGATTGAAGAAAAGGGGAGGTCCTCGTAACAGGAATCAGGTTTTATTACATTGTTAAAGAGTCATTTTTACAACACATTTTGTACACACATTACAAATTTATATAAAGAAGTAAATTAAGGCATTTCCCCCAATGTATGGAAACAAACTATAATAACAACCAAAACTAAAATAGAAGACATAAAAAGAGAAGAAACAAAACCTTTCATTATCAAAGGAAACATCTATCTTGTATTAAAAATTACTTTCAAAAATTGTCAATTTGATAATGAACGCTTTGTGCAAATGTCCAAAGAAAAATCAGAGGTAGGATTCAATTGAAAACTACCTTATTCTCCCCAAATTGACCTCTCAAAACTGTGTGTTGAGGCTAATTTTTCCTTTCTCTCTGTGTTGAAACTTGAGCAAATATGTAGCTTATCTCTTGACTTTTTGCTGGTGTCTTAGTCTCCTTGGGCTACCATAACAAAATACCATAGAATAGGAGGCTTACAAACAGAAATTAATTTTCTCACAGTTCTGGAGCCCAGAAGTCCAAGATTAAGGTTCCAGTTGATTTGGTTCTTCCTGGATTACAGATGGCTGTCTTCTCACAATGTCCTACCATGGACTTTCTTCCTTGCATGTACACGGAGAGGGTGAGAAAGCTCTCTGCTGTCTCCCCTCATACAGACACTAATTCTATCAGGGTCCCAACTCTTATTACTTTACTTAATTACTTCCTTAGAGGCTCCATCACCCCAGAGTCACACTGGGGGTTAGGTCATCAACACATGAACTTTGGGGAGACATTCAGTTCATAACAGCTAGTAAACCAAAAGTTTTGTTTTCTCTTTAGTCTCAAACAATATCAGTTCAGTAATTTTTATGTCTATTCCAGTATACAATTTAAAAATTATGAACTTCTTTTAAAGTTGTGGCAGCTTCTCTCTGGCTGCATTACTCTCCTTGTCTTTCTTCTAGGTCACTGGCTAGAGTGAGGGGGGCGTAGAGGGAGGAGAAGCAAGGGGCAGGAGTGGTCCAGCCAGTGCCTCAGTCAAGGGTCAGTAAACTCTTTTCTGCTTTGCCAGACATATGATCTCTAGCGCAGCCACTCAGCTCTGCCATAGTAGTATAAAAACAATCACAGGCAATGAGTAAATAAAAGCATGGCTGTGTTCCAGTAAACTTTTTATTTACAAAAATAGGCAAAGGTACACAATTTGCCATTCTCTTTCCTAGAGCCTAAGTTAAACCAAAAAGAGAATCCCATTTTTATTACCCTGTTGCTTGGTTAGGTGTAGTGACACTTGAGAAGCTGCATACCTTGGGGGATGGGATAGGTGCCTTTATTCTAAGGGTGCCTGTCTCACTAAGCATATCCTATTTCAGCATTTGCTGCATGTTAGAAATCTCTGAGAAACTTTAAAAAAATCTGATGCACACACCACACTAAAATGAGTTAAATCAGAAAGCTGGGTGGTGATTTGGTACCCAGTACTAATCCAACAAGCAGTCAAGATTAGAAACCACTGCTTTAGTTGCAGTTTATTGAAAAGAGTCAGACACACATAGATAGCATCTTGACCATATAAAAGTTAATAGGAGTACCGGGGTTTCCATATAGTATTCTTCTAGGTTTTACATAATCTGATTTGGCCTCTGTTTTGGTTCCATTTCTTGAGTCTGTGAGGTCACATGATTGGCAACGTATTTTTTGAGTATTTATCTCAGTTTTGACCTGAAAACACTTCTTATGCAACACGTGGAGTATTTCTTTTAGGTTCACACTGCTGAGGCAAGTAAGAAGCTCGTTGCACTCATGCCTTGCTGCAGCCCATACTTGATAGGGGAACAGGCCAAATTGTTCTGAAACCCCTTACCCTTAGTCAGGTGTGTGTGTATGTGTGTGCGTTTGTGTGTGTGTGTGTGTGTGTGTGTGCGCGCGTGCGTGTTGAGGGTTGTTCTGTGATGACTGGAGAGCAGGATCTGAAATTTATCTCCAGTGGCCTCGGCCTGCAGTGGCTTGAAGCAGGGTTTCGGTTCCTGGCCAGTGATTGAGGTCGGGTCGCAGCGGTGAGAGCACCGAATCCTAGCCACTAGACCAGTGGTCAGTGACAAGGCCCTGGCCCTATGGCTTTGCAGAAATATGTGGTCTCTTATCTTCTATCTGGGCAGGGCCCAGCCTCCTCTCTCAGTTGTCCTGTTATTCCCGTCTCGGAGTGTCGGTCCACAAGGAACAAACTCAAACTGTTTGCCCTGGGGGCCCATCTGTCTCCTGCCTCAAAATGACTTTCTATTCTGTGTCTATTTCCCCTGCCTACCCACTCTGATGACAGCATTCCTTGGACACCAGAGAGAAATAGGACAGGGGGTCAGGTTCCTGACTTCCCAGTACGCTGCCATGGTCTGCTACTGTAGATCCTGCCCTAGATATTTATCAGTCATTTCTCAATGTTTCTGTATTATTCTGTTGTTATTATTTTTAGGTGAAGATATTTGTAGACCCAGCCGTAGCCTCATGGGAGGGACTTAGCAAAATTGAATTTCAAGTCTCCCCATTGGCAGAGGGTGAAGAAAAATGGACAGCTTAATGACAACTAGGTTGGTTTAGACTATTGAACTCCTAGGTGCCTTGAGCTATTGGTTCTGGAGTATTTCATGCCACAATATTTACAGTTACGGCATTCATGGAAGCACTGACAACACCTGATTGTTCACTTTTGAAACCAGGGGGTTGCTGAAGAACGTATTAAGGTCATTTTGAAACTTGTCCTTAGTTATATAGTGATATATTCTATTCTTTCATGACACTAAGGTATTCTTTCTAATCAAGGAAATAACACATTCAGGACATCAAAGAGCTTCCAGGACTAAGCCTGTCTAAATAAAGGCAAACTGAGTGTGAGGAGGCTGGTGCTGCCTTTGATCAATTTCATTGTTTCCTTGATACCACTTGGTTGAATCCCATGACTCTTACACAGTCTGGAAAATTAATACTTTTTACTTCAGCATTCTGTAACTCACACTTTATTATAATTCCCAATACTGTCTCTCTGGTCTCAACTTTCTATTTTGCCTTGGACCCTGAATATAAACGTTACCTAATGCAAGTTCCGGTACCCGAGACACAGTAAGGCCAAACAAAGAGTTTGGAGAGTTTGGAGAGTTTGGAGTTTGGAGCAGAGATAGGTTTATTGCAGGGCCAAGCAAGGAGAACAGGTGACTTGTGCTCCAGAAAACCCCAAGCTTCCCAAAGGGTTTCAGCAAAGCATTTTTAAAGGGAAGGTAAGGGAGGGGCGCCCCAGGGTATGTGATCAGCTTGTGCACAATTCTGATTGGTTGACCGTGATCAATCCTTAGGCTATGAAGGTCTGGGGGCTCTGTGCTCTTGATCATCATGTAGTTAATTTCTTCCATTTGGTGGTGGTTTTAGCATCTGAAAAACTCAGGATATATGCCTCAGCTACTATTATCTAGGTATTTCAGAGAAGAGCTAAAGCAGAGGATATGGGGGAGGGGTCTGTCTCAGGGAAGGCCCCGTAGGATCCTGCTTGATTACACAAATAATTCAGAAAATGTTTGAGTTATGTGACACAACTGAGTTTTAGGATAGACTATGGTTACTTGAATGTATGGAGGGTTATAGAATATAATCAATTTCTTTTCGGTAGACTGTCATCTCATCTCACCTTGAATTGAGAATGGGTAAATTTAAGATTGTTTTTTCCCATATGATTTAAAATGTGTGCTCCTTTTTATTTTGCATGTTTGTGCTTTTTGTCTTTTTCTCTTGATTAGGTGAGCTAATGGTTTGTTTATTTTATGATTTGCTTTTGTAAACAACCAACACTTGGTTTTAAGGATTATTTTTTCTGTCTTCTAATTTATTAATATTTGAATTTTTCATCTTAATTCCTTTCATCAAATATTTTTGTTGTTTTCTTATAATTTCTTGAATTGAGTGTTTAATTAATTGATGTTCATCTTTCCTTTTTATAAATGGGAATATTTAGAACTGAGAATTTTCCTCTGCACTACTCTAGTTGTATCTCAATACATTTCAGTAATGTTATCTGTAACTTCTGTTTTTATTGTTTCTTTGAACTTACATAGGAATAACATTTAAAAAAGATTACCTTGTGTTAGACAACATCTGAAATTCTAATGAATCTTAAACAGTACAGACACCATTTTGATTATAACATAATAAAACTAGAATACATCAAGAAAAAATGAAAGCACAGGCAAAGGCACATATGCAGAATCAATCTCTCTCTTTCACATACGTGTACACAGACACACACACACACACACACACCTATGTTCCTTCCAAACAAGGACTTAAAAGTAATACATAAATAAAATATTGCAAATATTTCTTATGGAAATTTGAAAAAACTTGAATTTAATTGGAAAAAAACTTTTAAATTCCTTGAAAAGCCAAAAATATGTATATTTAGCATAAAAGAAAAAGAGAAAATGAAAGATTCTTTTACACTTTCTATGTGACTTGTTCCCAGTGTTTTGTAAATGTTGAAAAAATATTGTAGTGGGACATGTAAAATCACCAATGCCTCTTAATTGTTAACAAGGAAAGGAGATAGTAGGAATCAAAGAAATGTAACACATTTTAATAACTAATATTTTAGTTTTTAAAACTGAAAGAAAATTCTATTCAAAAGAAAGGCTAACCAAACAAAGATATAATCTACATGCAACTATTCTGGGATAGTGATAAATTCAACTGAATAATATTTTTGGAAGTTGAACAAAACATTCTACCATTAGGGAAAGAAAATAAATAGTAAATAACTAGATTTAAGAAACCCATTCAGAAAAACATTTAGAAGTAATATAGAAGGGTGTAATTTTTTCTCAGTGTGATAGATAGAGATATTAATTAAAAGTAATACAAAATATTAGAGGAGACTGGAACTAGAAAACCAGTGGGAATGAGAAATAAATGTTTCAAGAATTCCTGAAAGTATTGAGATATGAGTTAATGATTTTTACAGAGTATCTTAAACATCATTATGCAATAACCTCCAGGCCAATTCAAGCTGATCCATTACACAAAGAAAAGCAATTTGAGTTACCCTTAGGTGTCTGTTTACCAAAAGACATTGAAAAAGAAATATAATGAAGATAGCCTCAGACATTATAAAGTAAAAATAAATGCCATAAAAATGAGAATAGTAGGAATGTGAATTATGAGAAGAAAATATATTTCTACTTATAAAACTATGATTTAGCTTGGAATTGAAGTAAATTTTATTTCTATAAATGAAGGACTATTACATTAATTCTTTTAATATCCAGTAGAATACTAGATAACAAGGTGCTTAAAATTTCTATTATTTTATCCTTATACCACAAAAATTAAGAGCCCTTCAATAAGCCACTTTATCTGGACTAGAACATTTATTTCTGGATAAACTCAGATTTCTGGAAATTATTCAGAATTTCCAAATGTTTAATTTTATAACATCTTGGAGAGGTTAAAATTTTATATATATATATAATATATATTTATATATTTCTATCTACCCATATATTTTTTCTATCCATATATTTTTCTATTTTCTATCTATCTACATCTTCATTATCTACCCATCTCCATGCCTCTGTATCTGTATCTATCCCCTCTATGAGACTAAATAGAATACGTACATTATTTAAATGAAATCTGCAATGTACAGAAACATCTATTTAAAAATTTTAATCATAATGTCAGTAAATTAAAAGTGCATTTTTATTTCTTGTAGTTCAATAACAGGCAAAATTATTTTTAAAAGATAAAACTTTTAGTGTATAATTAATATTTTTCAGCATAATTTTTTTTTCTTTTGTGGATTTAAAAAATAACTATTTTTGAACATCTCTGAAGCTATAATTTTATTTAAACTCTTAAAATTTCTTCTGACTTCAAAAAGAAAGAAAATTCCTTAGTAAATTAAAAAATCCCTTGATATTTATAAAAACACATTTTCCAAGTCCATAGCAGTTGAAGGATAATGAAACCTGAAACAATTGCATGCATAATGCTTTAAGATGTTAACCAAAAATTCCAAAAATGGGTACCTGATTGAAATAAAGAGGCATTTATTTGCTGTTTGTTAGGCCTGCTGTTTGGGAGAGACAGATTCAAGAAGCACTTGATTTACGTGCTGCCTGACTACAAATTGGGGGAGGTTTATAAAGACAAAAACCTGTCTGTTACATAAGTTGTTTGTCAATAATTAGAACTGGACCTGGTAAGAAGTATGGGGGCTTGTTAAGCAAGGATTGGTTGGGGTCTGAAATTATTACATAGTTTCAAAGGGGGGAACTGTCAAAGTACAAGTTTGCAGCTGGTAGCTGCTAGCAGATAGTGTTTTGAAAATGGTTAGTGGTGTCCTAGAGTTTGATACAGTTCAGAGAAAACTCAAGTTCTCAGTGATATAGAAATGTGTCTAAAACCACATCCACAATGGCTACCCAGCTCCCTTTTGGATGCCTGAACCGTAGTTACTCCAATTTGATTTTTAAATGATCTTAAGTATGTCATTGAAGAAATGCCTTGATGGCTTCTTATTTCTCTTCCAAGTTTAGTGCTGGTGTTTAGCAGTTGATCATCCCTTTGGCCTTCTGCATGATGATGTAAAGACAAGCTATCCCTTTGAATTTAGAGTCTTCTGTTAGACCCTTCACATCTGGTTACAAAAGAGAGAATGTGTAGATGATGCAAGTACTTTTCATGTAAGTGCATTACATCCCTTCTTCCACATTTGTTTGTCAGAACTTAATCATGTGGTTATACCTAACTCCAAGGTAGTGTGTGTTTGTGTGTGTGTGTGTTTATGTGTGTGTGTGTGTGTGTGTAGGTGTACTGTGGCTGGGAGGTGTTTACTGTGTGTTCAGGAGGAAAGCAAAACAAGTGTTAAATACAGTGAACTATATTCTATAGAGGGGAGCTTTTAAAATTAAAACAAATCAATGATTTTCTCATTAAAAAATTTCAGTAGAGCTAGAAAATGTACTAGAAAAAACATACAGTGTACAAAAGCCTCAAAAATGGAAATAACTTAATAAGAAATGTTTTAGATCTATATGAAAAATTAAGGGATAGTTAGGAAGAACTGAATAATTACAGTCACAGTGTGATCTTGAGATGACTCACTATCAGAAAGGCACTATCTCTCCCTATTTTAATCTATAATTTTAACATATTTCCAATAATATATCAGTGTGAATTTTTAGTTAGCAAAACTTATTCTAAATTCACATTAAAATAAATAGACAAAGATTCCCAGCAAACTGTGTAAAAATAAAAAGTTGTGAGGAGCTACTATCTCTAAGTATTAAAACTAATTTAAACTTTGCTTAATAAAAATAGATTTATCCAGTAATTTCATTCTTGGAAATTTGTCATATAGATTAATACAACATATAAAACTTCTAGAGCCAGTATTTTAATGGAACTGATTCATCAAATTATATGCCCAGTCTTTTAGAATAGATTACCACTGTAACCAACTATTATGAATGTGCTGTGATAAGCACTTGCTGATATCACATACAATTTATATTTATTTCAACAATGTTTATCATACCAAAAAGTCAGAAAGAAACAAAATATCAAACAATACCAGAATTTAAAAAATTGATATAGTAAACAGCCATGATAAAGAAATAGGTAGCATGGTATAATCTCTAAGACAAATTTTTTTCCAGATGCAAAGAAATATGTACATTATGCTGCTAGTTTTCTTAAAGTCCTTTTATTTTGACGTAATTGTAGATTCAAAGGAAGTTGTAAAGCTAGGACAGAAAGACCCCTTGTATCCTTTACCCACTTCCCCCAATGGTTATATCTCACATAATTAGAGTACAATAATATCAAAACCAGGAATTTAGCATTGGTACAATGACGTTGGTGTGTGTAGTTCTTGTCCTTTTATCACATGGGTAGATTTATATAACAACCAGACTGTTCCATCACTCCAAAGTTCTCCCTCATGCTATACATTTTTAGTCATTTCCGCCCTCCACCCTCCAAACCTGGAAACCACTAATCTGTATTCCCTGCTAACCCCTGGGAAGCATTCCTGTTTTCCAACACTTTAATATTGGCATTTCAAGACTGTTATATAAATGAAATCATAATGTATGTGACTTTTGAAATTGGATTTTTTTCACTCAGCATAATATCCTTGATATCCATCTAAGGTGTTGTGTGTTTCAGTAGTTTATCCCTTAATATTGCTGAGTATAGGGTATGGGGGTACTGCAGTGTGTTTAACCATTCACTCATCAAGAGGTGTTTTGGTTGTTTCCAATTTGTGGCCACAATTTTTTAAAAAAGCCACTATGAACAATCATGGGCGGGTTTTTGTGAGGGCATAAATTTTCATTTCTTTGGCATAAATGCTCCAAAGAACAGTTGCTGGGTTGTATGGTAAATATATGTTTAGGTTTTTTGTTTTGTTTTGTTTTGTTTTAGAAACTGCTGAACTAGTTTTCCAGGATGGTTGTACCATTTTACATTTTCTCCACCAATGTATGAGAGATCAGATTCTCTGCATCCTTGTCAGCATTTGGTTATATTATTTTTATATTTAATATTATTTAACTAAACCATTTAAATATTTTTATATAGGTTGCTATTCTTAAAATGTAAAAATTATCACTTTTTATTTTAGCTATTCTAGTAAGCGTGTAGTGATATCATTTTGATCTTAATGAGTAGTGATATTGCACATCTTTTCATGTGCTTGTTTGCCATCCACGTATCTTCTGTGAAATGTCGCTCCATATCTTTTGCCCCTTTTTGAATTAGATTTTTTTACAGTTGATTTTAATAATTATTTATGTATTCTCATATGAGTCATTTGTCAGATATATGGTTTTGCAAATATTTTCTCTAAATGTATAGCTTATCTTTTCATCTTATTAACAGAGTATTTCACAGAACAAATTTTTAATATTGGTAAAGTCCAATTTATCAAAATTTTTTAAGGATTGTGCTTTGGTGTCATTTCTAAAAACTGTTTACTGATCCCTGGGTCCCAGAGATATTCTCTTATGTTATCTAGTATAAGTTTTTTAGTTTTATGTTTTACATTTAAATCTTTGGTTTATTTTGCATTGATTTTTGTTAAATACAGCTATTATTAATATATATATATATAATTGTACAATTAAATCATTTTAAAAAACAAAGGTAATAAAAACTGAAAACTCATTACTTTCTAATTAGTTACTACATTTTACTATTATTTATGCTTTTGAGTTCATGTTTATTGTATCTTTAGGGCAGAAATACTATATAATGGTGTATTACTACTTATCTCTTTCTACTTCATGTTCAGTGATATTACTTTGGTTGCTTGAAATTGGCCTCCATGGGAGAATTTATACCACGAATATTGACAAATGCTACAAATTAACATCTTTCATTTTAATCAGAGAACTAATTGTTAAATATTTATCAGCACACCATTGTATCAAACTATATAATGATCTCAACAGAAAAAATAGAGCAGCTGAACAGAAAAATGGACCAAAAAATAAAGAAGCAATTTAGACTAAAAAAAAGAATTATAAAAGGCTAATGTGACAGAGATTGTTAACATATCTAATTTCAATTCTCCTTTTTCCTTAGTAACAAACTTTCAATTTTGTTTGGGGCAGTTTCTTAGTCTGTTAGGGCTGCTATATAAAAATACCACAGACTGGATATCTTATAAAAAAAGAAATTTATTTCTCACAATTTTGAAGGCTGAAAGTCTGAGATCAGGGTGGCAGTATGGTTGGGTGAGGGCCCTCTTCAGGGTTGCAGACTTCTCATTGTATCCTCATGTGGTAGAAGGGGTGAGGGATCTCTGTGGGGTCTCTTTTCTAAAAGCACTAATCCCACTCATGAAGGCTCAACTCTCATGACCCCACCTTCTAATACCATAACATTTTGGGGTTAAGATTTCAACAGATGAATTTTGGAGGGACACAGACATTCAGGCCATGGCATTCTGCCTTTGCCCCACCCCCTCAATTCATTTCCTTCTCAAATACAAATACATTCATTCCACCCCAGCAGCTCCAAAAGTCTTAACTTGTTCTAGCATCAACTTAAAAATCTAAAGTCCAAAGTCTCATCTAAATATCACCTAAATCAGATATGGGTGGGACTCAAATTATGATTCATTCTGAGACAAATTCCTCTCCAGTTGTGAATTTGTGCAATCAAACAAGTTATGAGTTATGTGCTTTCAAAATACTATAGTGGGGCAGGCATAAGACAGATATTCCAAATTCAAAAGTGAGACATAGGACAGAAGGAAGGGGTGATAGGTCCCAAGCAAATCCCAAACCCAACAAGACAAGGCTTGAGAGTAAATCTTCTTTAACTTGATACTCTGCCTTCTGGGGCAGAGGCCATGCCTTTCAGACCTACTGGGATGGGGATTCTGCCTTCTGGACACACATTCCAGTTCCCATGGCTTTGCTGGGCACAGCCCATGCAGCATCTCTCCTGGTCTGGAAACACAGGCCAGTGGTTCTACTGGTCTGGGTTTGTGGGGGTAGACCCACCCCTGGGCAGGGGTCCAGCCGCCATGGCGTGGGTGTTACCACCCCAACAGATTCGGCCGTGGTCTTCCAGTCTGTTGAAACCTAGGCAATGGCTCCTACTTTTGAAACTGAGGAGGCGGTTCTGATGATTTCTGAATCACCTTTGGAATCCTTTTTCTCTTGTCTTGAAGAATATTGCATGTTTGCAGGTGAATAACTCCATGGTCCCTTCTAGTAAAATCTAGGAAATCCAACAACTTCCAAATTCCTTCCTGTCTCCTTCCCCTTCCGTTCAAACTGGCTGTTTTCCTGTTGGGGTGGCTGATTAAATCCATGGTTCCTAATCCCCTTATCAGAGGTTCGCTTGGCCACACCCAGAGTGTTCCCTTCGGAACATGCTTTCTCGTTTTTTTTTGTAAAACGATAGGATAGGAATTTTCCAAATTTTAAATTTCTGCTTCCCTTTTGATTAACGATTACCTCTTTAAGTCATTTCTCTTCTCACATTTTACTGTATGTATTCAAGAGAAGTCAATCTTTACTTTTAACACTTTGCTTAGAAATAGCTTCAGTCAAATATCCAAATTTTTTCACCACTCACAAGTTCTGCCTTCCACGAAACACTAGGTCATGACAAAATTCAGGCAAGTTCTTTGACACTTTATTATAAAGATTGCCTTTCCTGTAGTTTCCAATAACATGTTCCTCATTTCCATCTGAGACTTCATCAGAATGGCCTTTACTGTCCACATTCCTACCAACATTCTGTTCACAGCCACTTAGATATTCTCTGAGAAGACTGAGGCTCTCTCTGCAGGTGTCCTCTTCTGAGTCCTCACCCGAATTGCCTTTAGTGGTCTGTTCACAGCAATATAGGCTTTTTCTAACATGCAGCTCAAAACTCTTCCAGCCTTTTGCCTAGTTCCAAAACTACTACATTTTTAGGTATTTGTTACAGCAGCACCCTACTTCTAGGTACCAATTTTTGTCTTAGTCTGTTCAGGCGTATACAACAAAATACCACAGACTGGGTACTTATAAATAGCAGGAATTTATTGCTCACAATTCTGCAGGCTGGAAATCTGAGATCAAGCAGTGATGAACCCAGCTAGATGTTTTTCCCAGGCTTCCTGTCAGTTAACCATATGACAATTCTTGCCAATTAGACGTAAGCAGAAGTGTTTGGCATTTGGAGAAAGATTCACGTCAGGTGCCACACATGCTTTTTTCTTTATACCTGAAAGAGGAACTTGTTTCATAAAGCTATCTATTTCCTTACTGTTATGGCAAAGAAATTAACATCTAAATTCCTCATTTGTTTATTTAACTGTACTGGGAGTTCTCTGTTACATGCTGTCAAATTCGAATCTCTAATACACACACATTAAGAAATAGTGAAGTTCAATTGAAATGCTTGAAGACCTGGAAAATAAGGAGAAAATAATCTTGGGAAAATTAAAAAAACAAAGCCATTGTTTATGAGTATGTGTTAAAAAAAAAAAGCACTGTAATTCTCATATGTTTTTATAAGGAGTTTAAATTGGCTAAAACTTTTTAAGATGAAAAGATTTAGATCCATAATTTCACTTATAAAAATTGATCCTCAAGCAATATTTGCATGGGTATGTTTTATCCATTATATATTTGTAACAATAAATTTTGTAAGAACAAAAAATTTGCAATAGAAACGGATGGAAGAAAATGTTTCATGCATGTAAAAATACTATTTTGTTGTAAAATATAAAATAATAATAATAAACAATACCAACAACTAAAAAACAACTGAACATATTTAACATTGTGCTAAGAGCTTTACATGTATTGGCTCATTGAATTTTTATTAGAATCCTATGAGTCAGAAAACATTATCAGCATTTTATATACTGGGAAACTGCGCTTTTGAGAGATTTACATAATTTTTCTAGGTGACACAGCCAGTATGTGGTAGAATTTGAATGCAGTGTTTATAATTACAAAATCCGTGCTATTGGCTATGTTAATAGAATTTTAGATAGATTTAGATATATAGATATTATATATTTTTTAATGAAAAAGTCATTTTATAGTTTCTATAGCAAGATCCAATGATATAAACTAATGAAGAGAGAGATCTAGAAAGACATTTAGAGGAAAAAACGTGAACTATTAATAATGGTTATCCTTTGTGGATGATTTTAATGGAGACCTTCACCAAGAACAATATAGTAGGTTGGAATGGTTGGAATTTGTTCTATTAATTTATATTCAAGGAAAACAACAAAGAATATTAAAGTTCAATGAAATGGCATCATTTCTCTAGAGAGAAAGAATGTACTTATAATAATCTAGGATTTTAATGCAGTCAGTCAGTCATATTCTCACAGTGTTCATATTATGGATGCTGCTATGTGGGAGATATAAGATATAAGTTCCTACTCCTGAGGGTGAAAGGCTCATATTTTTTGCAAAATTGACACTCAAAGTGACAGGTAATTCCTGGCTTGTATAACGCAAGAGATTGCTTTAAGCCCTATTGTGCTTTAAAGTCAACATGGCAAATACCAAGCTCATCTTTGTTCAGTAAATATTTTATTTATTTCCTCAATTAGATTGTAAGTTCCTTATAGGCATGCTGCTGAGCACAAAATGTATAACAAATGAACAGACCAAGTTTTTGTTTGTTTATTTTGCTTATAGTATCTGTTGCTTCTCTCTTTTCCCATATAATTAAAGTATTACTGCTTATGGGTGAAAATTTGAGAAAATATATTTAAAATTTTAAAGAATATCATCTTAAAAAACTATGATCTTCTTACCCAGAAATGAAATGAACATTATGCTTTATTTTTCTACTTTAGGAAGTTTTAAAAATTTGGTTGCAATCATATTGCATCCTGATTTTTTGTCATTTAACATTACTTTGGAATGCCATTACAAATTTTTTATAAACATAATTTTAATATTTACGTACTATTGTATTAAAGCAATGTGATATAATTTGAATAATCATTGCTTTTTCAATTATTTGCCCTTTTAAATAAGACTAGAGTAATTTTTTGTTTATTTGGTTTTCTGAATGTGCCTGTCTGATTATTTTCTTAAGAAACTACCCATTTCACAGGATACTGTTCAAAGTCAATTATTGTTACTTGAAAAGTAAAGAAAATATTTTGCTATTCTAATCGGTTAATTGTGCTTCATTATTATTTTAATTTGAATAATTTTTATTTTAATGATAAGAAACACCATTTTTTCTTTGACATTTTAAAATATTGTCTGCCTCGCTACTGGGTTCAAGTCTTAGTAACTTTGTATTAAGGTAAATGATGACTGTAATAGTTGTTTTGATTTCCATAACCATAGTCATCATTGTCATCATCTTCACCACGATATCAAAATTCTGAGAACCCAATTCCTGAATTATAGTATACTACGTTTTTTTAAATTGTAAGCTAATTTAATCACATTCTCTACAGACCATTTTGTAAATGAATTTGCTCAGGATCAGTGTCAAATTTTCCCCCTTTAAAAAGCTACAGGTGGAAAAGTTGAAGAATATATCCTTTTCCTTCTCTAGCATGCACAACTGGTTATTAAGCAATTTTCTCATAGACTATGTAATACGTGTACTAGTCAGGATTTTCCAGAGAAACGTAATCAATAAGATGTTTGTTAGTTTGATTGCTTATTTATTTAAAGGAATTGCTCATGCAGTTATAGAGGCTAACAACTCCCAAGATCTACAAGGTGAGTCAGCACGCTGGAGTCCCAGGAGAGCCAATTGTGTAGTTGCTGTCTGAAGACCTGCAGCCTCAAGGCTCAGGAAGCACTGATCTTTCAGTTCAAGTCCAAAGGCAGGAAAAAGCCAATGTTCCAGTTTGAAGGTAGTCATTCAGAAAGAATTCTCTCGTACTCAGAAGAGGGTCAGCCTTTTTATCCTATTCAGGCCTTCAACTGATTGGATGGAGCCCACCCACATTAGGCAGGGCAATCTGCCTTACTCAGTCTACCAATTTCAATGTTAATCTAATTCAGATACCCGCTTTTAGAAACATCCAGAATAATGTTTGGCCAAATATCTGAGTAATTCATGACCCAGTCAAGTTAACACAGAAAATTAACCATAGCAATATTCATATTTACTGATTACTGTATGACAGTTACTTTTCTTAGGATTTTACTTGTATTAATTTATTAAATACTCATAACAAATCTATGAGTTCATATTACTTTTTTTTTTTCTATTTTGGAAATGAGGACCAGGTAAATAATTTGCCTCAGAGCAAAAAAACTGAAAAAAGATAGCATTAGAATTTCATTACAGTTTTCTGGTGACAAAAATGGCACTCCTTATCACAATTTAACACTGCCTCTTTAGATTGAACACTTTGGATTATAAATGCAGTTGTCAAGAATTATCATTTATATCTAGACACTTTCTAGAGTAAAAGAATATGCTAAAAATTATGCTAGGACAACAGGCATAAATTGAGACTATCACCCTCAAATAAATTTTCAGTAAAAGAGCTACTGTGTAACTATATAAGATTGCAGGCATATTTTCCCTCCCTTTTCCTACTACTGGTAAAAATTAAGAATAAAAACTCACATTTGGAGCTTCCCTGGTGGCGCAGTGGTTGAGAATCTGCCTGCCAATGCAGGGGACACGGGTTCGAGCCCTGGTCTGGGAAGATCCCACATGCCGCGGAGCAACTAGGCCCGTGAGCCACAATTGCTGAGCCTGCGCGTCTGGAGCCTGTGCTCCGCAATGAGAGAGGCCGCGATAGTGAGAGGCCCGCACACCGCGATGAAGAGTGGCCCCAGCTCGCCGCAACTAGAGAAAGCCCTCGCACAGAAACGAAGACCCAGCACAGCCAAAAATAAATAAATAAATAAATAAATTTATAAAAAAAAAAAACAACTCACATTTGCCCCAGCATGCAGAGATGACACGGCTGACTTTTAGTATGAGTTCAAGATAAAAAAAAAAAAAAAAGACAGACTGATTAGTTACAGAAGGAACTGCAGGGTCAAACAGATAACAGTCATTCCCAAGGTTAACAAGTAAAGCAGAAAGCTGGCATTTTGTAAAACACATTAGAAATAGACTCTGCATTGAATATCAACTGATAAAGATTCACTTCTTAAGTGGTACTTGCAGCATTGAGCATACAAAGGCTAAGAACTTAATAGTAAGGTCACTGTAACAAATAAGTGGAATTCTAATAGTGATGATATGAAGAAATAAAAGAATATTAGATCCACTAAAGAGAATCAGCAAAAGTGAACAACATATATAATGCAAACCAGACCAGAAAAGATATCCTTCCCTTGAAAAGGCTGTTAGGTTTACTTTTCACTTGCTTTGTAGAAGACCTAAGATACTGCTATTAGAACCACAGTCTATATCTCTTACAATTCTGTTTATTCATTTTAGCAGTACTATATTAGTTATATATTGTGCCACAAATTACTCCAAAATTTAGCAGTTTAAGACTGCAAATATTATAATTCTTGTGGATCAGGAGTTCAGGAGCAGCTTAAGTGGGTAACTCTGGCTCAAGGTTTCTCATTATTTCAGTCACACTCTGAGCTGGGCCTGCATTCTCATCTGAAGGCTTGACTCAAGTAGAATTTGTTTCTAAAGTCACTCAGAGATTTTTGGCAGACCTCAGTTCCTTGCGGGCTTTTGGACTGAGGGCATCAATTCATCCCTGGATGTTGGCCTCTGTATGTGGACCGTTCTATAGGAATCTCACATGGCTACTGGCTTCACCCAGAATAAGTGATCTTGGAGGAAGTAAGAATGCACCTCAGATATTTATAACCTAATCTCAGAAGTAAATTATCACTTAACCTTATGTATTAGATGTGAGTCACTAAATCTAGTCCACACACAAGGGGAAGGGATCATGCAAAGACTGAATTCCAGGAGGTAAGATGATTTGTGCTATCTTGGATGCTGGCTTCCATAATCTGCCCTTTGGGCCCCAATAGTTCACAGCCCTCCCACATATGAAATACACTCTCTTCCTCCCAAGAGTGCACGAAGTCTCATCTCATAGCATCAGTTCAAAATCCATAGTCTTGTCCTTTAAATCAGGTCCAGGCATGGATGAGGCTCCTCAAGTGTAATTTCTTTACAGCTTTTTGAGCACACTTCCTTTTGATCTGTGAAACTAAACAGATGAGTTATCTGCTCCCCATACACCTAACATACAATGGTGGGGCAGAAATAGGATAGCCACTATAGACATTCCTGTTCAAAATGTGGGAAATGGGAGGCTAAAGTTGATCACTGGTCCATAGAATTTCTCAAGTCCATATTGAATAATGCTGGAAGTTTGAATTGTCTTAAGGCTTTGGAATAATTCTCCATGGCTTTGAGCTCCACCTTTTGGGCTCTTTTGAGTGAAGTTTCTTTCTCAGAAAATGTAGCACATGTTCACAACCGAGCGGTTCTCTCAGCCTAATTCAAGTTTCCCATATTGGAATCTGTCCTCTAACCCCATTACAATTGTCAGAATCTCATTCCTTCCCAATTAATGCCCTAACTTTAACAAAAGAGACCCCACAAGTTTAGGAGTTCAATTTGCTTGTTTCGGTTTTCAGAAGTCTTGGCCCTGTAGCTACAGAAATAAGACTTTCTTCAGGAAAGTCATAGAGGCTTTCACATCCCTTACTTAAGGCCTTGAACTAGGAATTTAAAGGCCCGAGTGCATAATTGTCTTTTCTCAAACCCTCCAGCACAGTTGGAGCAAGCAACCACAGACAAGCAAGCAACCAACCATCTGCCCTATTCTGTTTATGTTCACTAAAATATTCTATGGGAGTGAATACATAATCACACAGAGCCTTGCCTTTCGACACTTGATTACAAGCATCTTAGCATGATAATTTGAGTAACTGTTTTCCTATGCATGTCATAGGCTATCATGCCTCCTTTACCATTGGAAGCAGAGTCATTAATGCTTTTATATCTAATCAGATCAGAGATCTCATTCCATAAATCTTAGAATAAATTCATAGAACTTATCCTTAAGAGTCTGATCCTCTGGAACCACTCTCAATGTATGTGTCTGTCAAGGTTCAGTCAGAAGAGTGGAACCAACAGTAGGTAACAGAGGAGCCTCCTTGGACCACTAACATTCCCCAACCACAAGCTTCAAAGTCTATACATCATCTTTCCCAAATCAAATCATCTGTAAGAGGACCTCTGTGTCCTTTTGTTAAGGTCACAAAATTCTGACTCTCTCTTCTCTCATGGTCAGTCAGTTAATGTCATTCATGATGGTAAATAGCAGTAAATGATCCCTTGATCAAAGATACTGAGATCCATCTGACAGATTTGCAGAACTCTGAAGCCTAGGGAGAGGGAGACTGAGCGATTTGCTTCCTTGCTTGATCTTGCTACCAAGATTTCTAGTTTTCTTATACCCTGTATACATAGGTCCATCCTCTTCAGATTCCTGAATATTAATAACAAGGCATAGTGCAGTCATGCTGTATTAAGAATTTTTCTTTTTGCACAAAGTATTTATTTTATTTAAATTTGTGTAAACCAAGAGCTTCTCAAAGGTCTCTAAAGATTAAAGATCTGTTCCAATATGATCATCTTTTTCTGCTTATGTAGAGAAGTGGCTGGAGGCTTTACCAAACTGAGAAAGAACAATGGACTTCATTACATTTAATGCAGCAGGAAGAGAGGAAAACATTCGTCCTTCCATGGTCTTAATATTATCAAAACTTCCCCTAGTTCCTTCACAGTATTTATATGATAGCTTTTTTTGTTGTTGTTAGTGTTCTAAAAACAGGTTTTAGAATCACAATCTATATCACTTATTATTCTGGATATTTATTCTTCAGTTTAGTTATTATTAATAAATTCTGCCAATTTCATAAAACTTGAGTAAAAGTCTACATCAGATAATGGTATACCGGGAAATCTGTATCTGCCCAAACACTAGAGCCCAGAATAAGTAAAACCAAATATGGAGACCTACTTCAATCGGGTGTCCAGAAAAACCTACAAGATCCATGGAGGGTCCTTCACTTTTAAAAAAATTTTTTTGACAATAGAATATATAATTTGATAATCCACATATATACATATATGTAATAAATATGTGGACATATACGTGTAAATGTGCACATGTATGTGTCTCTGTGCACACATATATTTCCTTGGGAGAGTCAGTTCATACTTTTATCACACTCTCAAAAGCATCCATGAGCCCAAAAATTATTAAAAACCACTGATTTAGAGAATTCTGTCTGGGTTGAGCTTATGTTACAACTACAAATAGGCAGTGTAAATTTCTGGATACTAATTAGATGACATGAAGACTGAATTATAAATGAGTGGTGGCAACAAATTAGAATATTGCAAATTAGAATATTACAGGGAGTTTGAAATTGTAGAACACAGGCGATAAATAACGTGAAGGAGAGACAGGATCCACAAACATTTGGTCTGATGCACCCTCTGGGGTCAAGCTAGGGTTTTCCAACTTATATTTGAACTGATTTCTGTCTTTCACCTTAAAATACGAGTATAATCTTAAATTTAGAGAAAAAGAAAAATGTTACATTAGGTTGGAGGGGAATTATTGGTTTGTAAACATGTTTTCAAAACTACTAAATAAAATGGAAAAGCTCAGCACAGGAATCTTGCAGAAGAGATAGACATTATCTGCCTAGTAATTTTTATGTCATCATGAGTAAAAGAAATTTAAACAGATGATAGATTGGAGCTCCAGTTTAGCCTTTAGTTATAGTTATGGGCAAAATTCACTCTCAAGTAGCAAAGGCATAGATGCAGGCCACTGAGCTGCATGATTAGATCTTGATATATAAGACAATAGGTTGCCTTTTGAAGCTGACTCTGAAAACCTCAAGCAAATATTGTACATTGATATTTTGTTTTCTTTTAATTTCTATGAGAGATAGTAAACCAATATATTCAGTTATAAGAGGTTTTCTGTCTTTGTATTACTTACATATTTCCATCCAAAAATTCAAATCATTCATGTTTTCTTTGACTAATGGAATTTTTCCTCCCTATTCTCCTCAGTTTTGAATTTATTGTCAGAGAACTTGAATTTTATGCTGAAACATCAGTTAGTTTACATATTAGTTTAAGACTACTAAAAACATAGTTTGAACTTTTATTTTTATTGTATTTCTTTTCAAAGACATACATCCATAGATATGTATGTTCTTGTTTATCATTGAAGTATAATTAGCATGCAGGAAAATTTAAAATTTTTGATTGTATGTTTAACAAGCTTTGTCAAATCAAGATATACAACATTCCCATCATCTCAGAAATTTATGCTTTTCCCTTTTCTATCTAATCTCCCAAAACCACCCCAATCACCATTCAGACTTTTAGCAGCTTAGCTTTGTTTGCTGGTTTTAGAAATTCATGTTAATGCAATTATACATCAGGTGCTCTATTTCTGGATTCTTATCCTCAACACAAAGTTTTTCAGATTTATCCAATTGTTGCATGAATCAGTACTTCATTCATTTTTATATCCTAGGAGTGTTCCATTATATGAGTATACTCCAAATGTTTTATCCATTCTTTTGTTGATGGATATTTGGGTTGTTTTCAGATTTTTTAAATCAATTTTACCAAGGTAAAGTTTACATAAATTAAAATGAGCAGATTTTAAGACTACAATTTGATGAGTTTTGACAAATTTATGTACTTGTGGAACCACAATCTCAAGATAAAAATTACTTCTATAATCATTGAAAGGTCCTCCTGAACTTTTGCTTTCAATGCCCTGGCCTCTGGGTAACCGCTGATCTGATTTTTAGCACTACAGCTTTGATTTTTCAGTTCTGGAACTACATATAAATTGTGTCGTAAAATTTTTTCATCTGGCTTCTTTCACTCAGCAATGTTTTGTTTTTTTAAAAAAATTCATCCATGATATTTTTTTTTGAATTTTCTGTGGTGTTTCACAAATCAGTAGTTTATATCATTTATTACTGAGTACTATCACAATGTAAGAATATGCCAAAACTTTCATATTTATTCTCTTGTCAATGGACTTTTGTGTTGTTTCCAGTTTTTAGCTATTATGAATAAAAATGTTATGAATATTAGTTTACAACTCTTTTATGAGTATATACATTATGTACTCTTGGGTATATATCCATGAGTTGCTATCTCTGGTACATGGAATGAATATATGTTTAATTGTATAAGGTTTTCCAAAGTAGTTGTAACATTTTACACTCTCATCTAAAATATATAAGAATTATAGTTGCTCCACATCCTTGTCACCACTAGGCATAGTCAATCCTTTTTATTTCAGCCATTTTATTGGGTATGAAGTGCTATCACACTGGTTTTTATTTGTACTTCCTTGATGACTAATGACAATAAGTGAACACATAAAGTGCCAGGCATTCTTCTAAGCAATTTGCTTATATCTTATACTCAAAATAATTCTATAAAGTAGGTATTGAAAGGACTGATAATCAGAGAGAGCTACTTTGTTTTTTTTAATTTTCATAAGATTGTGTATTAGCTGCAACTCTTCCCACAGTTTCCTTTACAAATAAACTTTGGGCATTTTTCAAGTCAAAGTGCCATATTTATTATAGTATTCATGTGTTTCTTAATCATTTAATGTGTATAAAATTGTACTACTGTTTTATTAGAGTCCCATGTTGGTTTTTTTTTTTTAATGTGTCACTGACAAAGTTTTTGAATGTTGTGCCTGCAGCCCTATTGACCCATAATCCCTGTGGATTTTATTATGTCATTTTGCATAATACAATGATTTATAGGAACACATATGTCTCATTATAGCAGAACTATCTTTTTTTTCCTTGCTACATTTAAAATCTTTTTCTTTTTTTTTTCCCAGAAATTTTATTATGATGCCCTAAGTATGGTTTTTATCATGTTTTTCCTCTTTGGTGTTCCTAGTTCTTATAGAATATATAGGTTAATGTCTTTTATTGGTATTGCAAATTCTTAACCAAAAACCTTCAAATATTTCTTCTGCCCCATTATCTATCTCCTCTCCTTTTAGTGTTTTATTTATACTTTATGTTGTACTTTTCCACCATAGCCTGTGTATTTCTTAACATTTTTTTCTGTAATTCTCTTTTTCTGCTCTGTGTTTTAGTTGGTATATTTGTTTGTGACCTCTCTGCTTGTTCACTAATTCTCTCTTTAGCTATGTCTCTTTTACTGTTAAACTATAAACTGTTTTCTTAATTTTAATATTTTCTTAATTCTAGAATTTTTCTATGTAGTCAGTCCTATGGCTACCCTCCCAAATGCAAACATGGTCATATTCATCCCAAAGTATGCACACTCCTGTCTTAGTGTATCGTGAATGTTGATGCGGAGAAATTTTATACAAGCCATAGTCCTTTTTTCTAAAATATATGAGTTCATCTTTTGGCCTAATAACCAAAAATTATTATTTTATTTTAAAAATCTAAATATTTCTCTAACATTTGACTTGGTGTTCAACACTCTTGGTTAATTTTCTCCGTCACAAAAAGTGCCCTTTCAACATCAGATTCTAGTCTATTATTATAGGAGTTTATTGAATTGTATTACTAAACATTTGTTCTCTCCAGTTGTTTTAATATTTTTCTTTGGAAACTCCAAGTATGCATACAGTGGCTATCCTTTCCCTATTCAGTGATAGATTTCTTACTAGTAATTTTTAATGTTTATTTTTGTTTCAGTTTGCTCACTATTTTATTTCTGTCCTTTATGTTCTCTACTTAACTATTAACCAGGTCTGTCATCTCCTGTGTGCCTTAAAATTTTGACTTTGTTTCTGTAAATGTTTTATTTTTCTAAGAAACTGAGTTTTGCCTGTTTCTTAACAGTTAACTTAGTCCTAGAATCTGCTTCCAAGTTTAATTTTTCTATACCAGCTTTTTGCATAAGGGGAGAAGGCAAGGAAGTCACAGTCACCCCTGGGGAACTTTGTGGGGGCAGTTATTCTCTTTAAGTGCCATGCCAATTGGTAGCTAACCTGCTTCTGACTTTTATGAACTCAGTCATGTTCTGGGGAGCTTCCAGTGCTCTCTAGTTCCTTCGCTGGCTGTTATCTCCAAAATTCCTAGCCCCTCCTTGTAAGCTATGTTCCTCTGTTTTAGAAGATGTTTATTCCTCATACCTTATGAGGTCTGCCAACTTTGTGTTACTGGGTTATTTCTATACTTTCTCTCTATCCCTTCACGTATGCTCACATCCTGTGCAAATGCAACATGAGGTGAAAGCTCACTTTTGCTTCTGCTTTTGGGTATCTGCCATTCAATGCCTTTCTCTCTTTCCCCATTCTACTGTCACTCCCATTGCTGCTTCCTGATGTCTCCGAAGTTCTCTGTTGTTTCTGTTAGCATTTAGAATTTGAGGATTTCCTCTTAGCGTGTTCTAGTTTCAAGTGTGAGTGTTTTCATTCTTTCTTTGTTTTTTTTCCCCTGAGAAAGTGTTTTTTGTTTGTGTGTGCTTGTGTGTTTGTTGTTAAGTGTGTTGTCCTATGCACTAAGAAAGAACATCAATATTTTGAATGGGAGATTTCAAAACAAAGCTGCTACTTTGTTTATATCAGTGACAATTTTTAAAACTTTGTCTATATTTAGGTCAAGAATCTGTGGGGGAAATTTGGGGAGAATGATAGGAATCATCTGAAAGTTTTAGTTAGGTTGTACTCTATAAGGATACTTTTTCACCACATCTACTGGGTCCTCTCCCTGGGGTAACATGTCTGCCCTCAGGTTTGGTGTCCCCTTTTTTTATCTGCAGGAGTTTTTGTTGCTTTCATAGTTCTCCCAAGTGGAAATTTATTTATCTGGTTTCAAGTGACTTGGGTCAGTAGTTACAAAGGTGCTTCTTTCTCAACCTTTTTTCTCCATTCTGCAACATCTTCAGTCCAGAGTTCTGGTTTATACAACTAGGTCTCAGAAAATTAAGAAGCAGATATCCTACTTTATTTCATCCTTACTGACTACTGTACAGTCTATAATGAGAAACCTAGGGATGATTCACATCTCACCTGCACCAGGCCTGTTCTGAAACTTACATTTACTTCAAGATTTTGTTATTTGGATACCTAAGAGATGTGCCAAATTCTCTTAGAAAATTCTACACACTCCATGGGAATTGTAAATATATTTATATATCCAGTTCTGATATTTTCTACTAGTTGGTTTCAAAATATTCTCTGTTTGGCAGTTATTCATTTATTAACTCTCTGTTTCTAACTTTCTCTCTAATGGACTTTAGTGAGTAACATGATTATCTAGATATTTTTCGCTTTGAATTCATTTAATCTTTACTAAATGAATATACATTATTTATGGACTATAAAATTATTACAAAAAAGTTCTTGTTATATTTTCAGAATCATCATGATTTTTGAATGATTGTGATAACTTAAATAAGCATGCCAGTCAAAATGTTGAACTACTTAATACAAAACAAAAGAAAATATGTGAAAGAGCGCTTTATTCTATATATATTTTACTTATTAGTACAGTTCTTGGAAGCTTAATAAATTTACTTACTATCTGATAATGGGTTTCATTTCCCATTTTTTGAAAATAAAAGACTAAAAGGACTAGGATAGCAGGACAAAAAAGAAAAAGAAAGAAAGAAAAGCCACAAAAGGCAGATGCAATAGACAATAGAGAAACTGCAGTAAGAAATTATGTCAAAAGTTTATCACAACATCCATCGTGTTTTTCCTGTCTGAGCCAGTCATGCAGACTTTTTAATATTTCTTTGAATGTGTCATATGTGCTTGTCAGAGGGTCTTTGTCCACATTGTTTTCTCTGCCTAAAACATTTTCACTATTCTGTTGATCTTATCCTTCAAACCTCAACTCAATATCACATCCTTAAGGAAACATCTCCTAGAGGTTCTCCTGTTGTATGTGCTCTTCTTTTTTTACACCATCATTTCATGGCAATATTGTAATGTGGGGTTCACCTCAGGGGGATATTCCACTTTGGATTTTTCCTCTTTGCAGAAAATAGACCTTTGGAAATGAGAAAAAGAAATGATGAGTTCTTCTGTTCCTCACCAGTCTTAGGTGAATTCTAAGAGATGAGAAGCAAAATTTTATAGCTAAGAGAGAGCTATTTCTCTGGTAGGTAACATGCTTGATATCTGGAGCAGAACCAGGCATTTGAAAATTTTCAAGCATGCTCAAGTTGCTTTTCATAGCAACTAATTCAATAATCATTAGACTGTTTTGAATTCTATCCTTAGAATTAATAATTAGTGAGCATATGTGCCTTGATTATGACTACTAAGTAACGAAAACTCATTTTAAAGGGAATTATTTATAATAGAACGTGCCTTGCCTTTAAATTCAGAAGATATGGTTGGATCTAGACTTTACTATTTACTAGTTAAGTAACCTTAAGAAAATCACTTAACCACTGAAGCCTGCAGTTCATCATCTATAATTAAGACTAAATGCTTATGTACTAACAGGGTCATTCATATGATAAAAAGTAGACTATAAACATAAACTACAAGCTCTAAAGTTATATTAGAACTATAAAGCAGTAAAAAAGTTAGTTTATGCTTCAGTTAAGTACTCCATTAGCTTAATAATAGAAATGGCCACAAATTAGCAACTATTTCTTTCTTTCTACATTAACTAGTTTTATATATATATATATATATATATATATATATATATATATATATATATATACTCTTTATGTAAGGATTTTAAAGGATATAGGCTTCTCAGATGTTAAGTATGTAATAAACAACCCTCTAATTTTTTTCTGCTTTCAACATTTCACATTCTGAGCATTTATAACCTGGTATCAAATTATTAAAAACATAAAGGTCATAAAACCAAATTCATAATCCAAGAATTTGTGATGTCTAACTTTCTTTCTCTCTTTCCCTTTCTTTCTTTTTCTTGTTTCTTGCTTGCTTGTTTGCTTTCTTCCTTTCTTACTCTTTCTGTCTTACTTTCTATACTCTATTCAATGGTCATTGGTATGAAATATTACACATTTTTCAGTAGAGGAAGGGAGTGAACTTGTTACCAAGTCCAAGCTCATACTGCTTGCCACACGACTGGCCAATAAATGGAGGGATGGGTTGTTGGTGCAAGAAATGACTTTATTCTGAAAGCCGGCCGATGAAGAAGATAGTGGACTAGTGTCCCAAAGAACCATCTTGCCTGAGTTTGGATGCTAGTTTCTTTTATAGAACAAAGGCGGGGAGGTGAGTCAAAAAAGGTGATAAGTTGTTGCAGATATTTCCTGGTTCCCGCCAGACCCCAGAGGGGATATGTTAATTTCTTCTTTCTTGCAGCCATTCACGGGTGAGCCTGGTCAAGATGTTTCCTGTGAGCTAAACAAAGGTATTTTAGTTTAACCTCATTGTATGGGAGGCAGGGTTCCCAGGGATAGGCCATTATGTATACTTTAAGCTATAGGCAACATCTCTTTAGTGATTAACTTGTAGCAAAAACCATAGAAAGTTAAAGAAACAGACCAATATGGAGTCAGAGTCGTTCCTCCCTATTACAAACCTTTTTTTACCTTTAAGAACTGGTGTATATTGATAGTTCTGTAAATAGGAATATGACTACTTAAGTATAAAACACTTAAAAAGTATGAAGAAGGGAAAATAGGTTAATTCTATCATTTGTCTCATAGCAGCAGCCTTTGTGAGTCATTATTGACTATTTATGAATTTATTTTTTATTAATTCTATATGTTTCTTTGTCTATAATATAAATACAGGGATTAAAATTAATAGTGTAGCATAATGTATGCAATAAACGTTACATAATTTTTTCTCTATTCCATAACTCATTTCTGGTCTTCAAATATATTCCTTCTTAGATTATCCTAGTAATAAGTATTTATTTAATAGGGAAATGTAGAGAAAAATTGATTTATCTTTTAGCTATATAATTCAAATGTACTGAAGTTTTCAAAATGGTTATTAACATTAAATGTCCAATTAACAGTGGTAGAATTACAACACATATTGGAAAATTTGGGAAAAAAGCAAATAAATTATTACTTCAAACTAATTTGTCACACATTTTGAAAAACAAATTTCAGATCTGAATGATTAGGTTATTAAGATTGTGAGTTGGCATTTCTATTACCAGATCCAATTTTTGTTACACAAATCAGGCACAGCATCAACTGTGATTGTTTGCTTCAGGAAATGGTATCTGAGCTGTGATTTATGCAACACTATAGTAGAAAAGCACTGGAGTTGAAATCAGAAAACCTATGGTCTAGTCCAAGTTTAGGCATTTTTTAGCTTAGCTGACTTGAACACATTAATTGCCTTTCTAAATCTAAGCTATTTTAAATACAAAACAAAAAAATTAAAACTAAATTACAGATATTTCTAAAAATTAAATTATGTAGTTATGTAAAAAGAAATTTAAGTATAAAGCAATGCAAGATTGCTTTCTTTCACCCAGTTGTCCTTTTCTTTGCTCATGTTACCATTCTAGCTAGCAATGCCTTCTCCATTCTCTAAGTGTAAAATGTAAACACTATCTGTGTTGCTGACTTAAAGCACTATGTCTCCCCCTGTGTATTCCTTTAGTCTGCATTTAGTCATGAAGTCCCACTTCCCCAACTTTATTTGAAGCACCATGGGACCTGATACATGTACTCTACCATTATTTCTTTCTCATAATATCAAACTGTAAGGGTCATGATGGGAGGAGGCATACCCATTTTGATCACCATTGTTCGTACTTAGCCCAGTGGCTGGTAGATTCTTTAAAATGTTTTTTGATTGTATAATGAATATTCAGAACACAATTTAATTGATTGAAATAGAGAGTGTGATATTGTAGAGGGGGAAAAAACCTTTCTCAAGGGTAAGAGAATTGAGGTTCTATTCCTGAATAGCTTTGTTTCTATCTATATAACCTTGGATATGTCACTTAAACTCTGGCTATCTGCTCCTCATCTGTAATACAAAGGGGTTAATCCACAAATTCTAAAATTGTGAATATGTACTTTTTTTAGAAATGTTTACATCCTTTAGAAATGACAGTAAATGATTCAGACAAATGCCTTTAAAATTTTCTTCTTTACTCCCAAACTCCCATAGATATAATTCTTCTCTTTTTTTGGTAAAAACTAACAATTTTTAAGGCTTCTTTAGTAGCTTTCCAGAAGCCCAACATTGTTTCCCTAGAGTGCTGAATTTTCATCTATCATTTGTCTAAAACTGCAGTTTTCCTGACTTCAAGCTCTCACTCCCACACAGCTTTCTCTCCTGTCCTCATTGCATGATAACCTAAGTCATTAAATGCAATGCAGTTTAACCTAAGTCCATTTTATTTTAGAGATGATATGTGCCAGTATATGTTCATGAGGGTTGTGCTTTTTGAGACATTGGATGGGAAGAAGCAGCCATGGCTCTCAGGATACCTGTGAACTCTATATATTGCCCATTGGTGAAGGTGTGGCCTCCCTAATAATGAGTTTCATATTCCCTTAAATGAAAGAAATAAGCTTGTATATTCTCCCCAACCTCCACCCTCTGCTGGGATGGACACTTGAATTACTAAAGCCCTAATGCCAGTAGTTACTGACTTTCCTCAAATCTGGTTGGACTCTATCATGCTTGGGCAGGATTACCAGCAACTTGACATCTGTTAGGGAACTAAGGCCAGGAGAAGTCCCATCAGTCCTATCCTGTTTCTCTCTTAACTCTTCTTCAAAGTTTCTGAATCCTTAATTATGGAAAGTAAAGAGTTGGCATGTGGGCGTCTCGCATTAACCCCAACTGTTACCCAGGCGAAAGAGTGCAGTCCATGTGGCATGTTTGAGACACAGTGCTATAGACAGTGTGTGAGCAAAAAGGCAGTTTCTGAGCCTGGTCTTTCACTTGAATAATCCTCACATTTTTTTCCAAGATTAGTTATGATGATTCCCCCAAATAATTTATTTCCTGTTAGCTTTCTTTCTCCATGTGGCTCAATTAGAGACTGAGATAGAATTTTGGTTCCTAACTATCCTTATTTACCTTTAAGTGGACACAAAGTGCTTATGCCTTTTGAGCTTTTGTTTCACTTTGTTTTTAAATAATTTTTATAATCAAGATATGTCAGAATGAAGAGAGAGTAGATCCCAAGATATAAAATTTCTCTTCAGGTGTTAAAGGAAAATAAGTTTCAAGCATCAAATATAATTTTTTCCTAAGCTTATGGTCTGTTCCTTTCTGCATCATACCTTATGCACCAAGAATCTTTAATTCTTAGTCCCTCAAATTACTCTTAGGGATTTTAGTTTTAATTTCTAATTTCTAGCTAAGAACACAGACTGTAAACGAATACATAATATATAATGATGACAAATGTTAAATACTAGCCTCCCCAAAATACCACTGAAATAATTTGTTAATAAGACAAAGGTGAGTCCATTACTTTCTGTGATAAGAGTGAGCACTACCTAGATGGAGTCTTAGCATCTCCAAGGGGAGACACAGAGTTGTGAAATTTATGAACTTTTTGATATTATAGTCTGATTAGGATTGGGTAAAGATTATAATATGATAGTTTAGGCCTCATGGGTACAGCAAAGTGAGGGTTTTGAGGAAAGGGATTGAAAGAGTCTAGGAGATCATATGGTAGTTCTAATTATTCCACTTCTGGGTATTTATCCAAAGAAAACAAAAGAACTAATTTGAAAAGATATATGCACCCCTATTTCATTGCACTATTATTTATAATAGCCAAGATGTGGAGGCAACCTAAGTGTCCATTGATAGGTGAATGGATAAAGAAAATGTGGTATTATGCTAAGTGAAATAAGTCAGATAGAGAAAGACAAATACCATATGATTTCACTCATATGTGGAATCTAAAAAACAAAACAAATGAACAACAACAACAAAAAAACCAAAGTCAGACTCATAGATACAGAAGACAAATTGGTGGTTGCCAGAGAAGAGGGCAGTTGGGTGGTGGGCAAAATGGGTGAAGGGGATCAAGAGGTACAAAGTTCCAGTTATAAAATACATAAGTCATGGGGAAGTAATGTACAACATATGAGATATAGTCAGTAATACTCTATTACTTTTGTATGGTGACAGATGGTAACTAGACTTATTGTGGTGATTAATTTGTAATATATATAAATGTCAAGTCACTATGTTGTACACCTGAAACTAATATAATATTGTATGTCAATTATACTTCAATCAAAATAAAACAAGAGTCTGGGAAAGAAAACAATCATTTGAGATTATTGATTAAAATGCTCAGTAATCTGATGTTCAATGAAATAGGTCTCTCAGGAACTGTTCCTGAAATGAATAATAAAATTATTTGTAACTTTTTTCTTCCTGGGCAAGAATTTCCTGGAAAACACAACAAAAAAAAGCTCAAAAGCCGTAACTACTTTATGACCACTTGGTTGTGCCGATGAAGACGGTGGAAAACTAGAAGTCATTTTAATATAGATGGTAAGCTCTGTGCGTGTACTGGTAAATGGTTTCAATTCTCATACATCTTAAAAGTGAAAGAGGGAAATGTAAATAAATTATAGAGAAGTATTTTCTTGAAGTTAAAGTGACTGTTCCGTGTGTCTGTGTGTGTGTGTCTGTGTGTGTGTGTGTGTGTGTGTGTATTGGTATGCTGGATGCCTATTGATGTTTATAGCAGAAGAAAGTATTTGTGAGGTCATCTGATATCTATTTGGGGTTGATAAGCACTTGAAAGCAGGAACAGTATTTTATTCATATTCCATATTTTGTCTCTGCACTATAGGGACCAATTATCTTTTTCTGCAAGACATATACATGTGAATTATAGTAAAATAAACCAATAAATATCAAAACATAAAATAACACTATGAGAAAATATACAACACTACACAAGGAAGTATGCTTTGTCAGTATTTCCGACTGTACAGAATATGGGTTCTTGGCTCAAGTAGAGATGACTGAGTTTAAGCAGTTAGGACAGGTATCATGGTACAGATGGTGTCTGTTCTGGGACATGAAAGACCCATAGACTTTTAATAATTAAAATCACCAAAGGATGTCGTATTATACAAGAGATGAACAAGGGTGCTAAGGTGGTACCTGGCACATAGTAGGTACTCAATAATTTGAGTTAAATTACAAGTGAGTTATGTGATGGTAAGTAGACTCTTGATCTTTAAATGCAAATTTCCTGTAAGATAGTATTGGGAAATTCGATTGAAAAACTATTTGGGCAAGGTTATAAAAGACATTAAGTAAGATAATGAGTGTAGACATTTTTCTATAGGCAGTGGAGAACTGATGACTCTTGAACAGAGAAATCATTTGAGGGTGCTTTTGAAAGAATAAGCAAGCAGCACTATGCTGGGACAATTCAAAGGAGAGGAGCTGGTGGTGGAGAGTATAGTTAGAAAGAATGTCAATCTGAAATGGAACCAGAGAGTATAAAATGGAAAATGTCATGCATGTGCCCTAAGGAAAATAAAACTTAAGGACTGAGAGACTGATTTCCTATAAATGCCTGATTTACAGATGACTGATAATATTGGAATTTTCTTAAATGATAAGGAGTTGGTTAAGGGTTGCCTCATATCAACTTTGGGAAAGTTTGCTTATGGTTTCCAGAGGCATGAACAAGAAATGAGCCAGGTGTCATTGGTCTTGAAAAATAAGCTGAATTGAGCTTTGTTTATATGTCTGGACTGGTTTTGTCTGCTCAGGGAATTTTCACACCTGGTCTCCATTTGTTTTTGATTTTAACAGACTCCAACTGCACTCTCCCTTCTTTATGCTCCCCGACCATATATAGAGCCTACCCTAAACCCTCAGCGGATTCGCCCGTTTGCATGTCTGGAATTGTAATTCCTCTGCTATTCCCAAATAAACTCATCTTTTTTGATAATTTTGAGCTTCATTTTACCTTAAAAATAACAGAAGGTTATTACAATATTCCACAAATGAGTACATGTTATCTTTGTCTTAAGAGAAATGACAATAAATGGGTATTTAATGAACATTTAAAATATGTGATTCATTATGTTGTATGTTTTTGGAAAATTGTCGTCATTTAACACACAGCACCCACCAGCTTATACTTGAATATGACAGAAGGGATATTCCCTGGTAAGATTTTGACATCACTTTTAGGTTATTTACAGATAAGCTGAAATGCATATTAAAAATATAATTTTTCTGGAAATAAAATTATAAACCTAATTCTAATTTATTAGTTATTTACCATTCTATTCTCATAACTGGACATGGGAAAAGGGTGAACATCTTTGCCAGGTTAAAAGGGACTATAAAATGTTTAATTAAATCTAAGCATTGCATTTGATAGTTTTGTGGCTAACTCAAGATGCAGTGGTTGTTGTTGGCATTAAAGTCCTAATTAAAGAGAGGAGTACAGCCTTTTGTAACATATTAAATAAATTTTCTCTAGTGTGGTCCATATGGTATATGGCTTAGGTAGATATTTTCATAATAAAATCATGAGGGAGAAAAGCCTTTACACTTTTAACAACAATAATTAAAACACACAGATTTGTTAGCCAAAAAGATATTGTAACCTAACCTATTTAGGTTAGGTTAAAGTTAAGTGGAAATAGATTCTTTGAAGCAGTTTTACAAACATATTAGTAAGTTTGACTGGTACTATCATAAATGAAAACATAAAAATTATTGAATGTATCATTTATGCTGAATTCTCTGAAATAGGGAGAAGATAACACATACAAATTATGCTTTAAAACATACAAGGTGGGGGCTTCCCTGGTGGCGCAATGGTTAAGAATCTGCCTGCCAATGCAGGGGACACGGGTTCAAGCCCTGGTCTCAGAAGATCCCACATACCGTGGAGCATCTGGGCCCGTGAGCCACAACTACTGAGCCTGTGCATCTGGAGCCTGTGCTCTGCAACAAGAGAGGCCGCGATAGTGAGAGGCCAGCGCACCGCGATGAAGAGTGGCCCCCACTCGCTACAACTAGAGAAAGCCCTCGCACAGAAACGAAAACCCAACACAGCCAAAAATAAATAAATTAAAAAAAAAAAAAAACATACAAGGTGGGAAAAATGATCAGTAATTTGAGTTATCTTTAAAAAATCTATCAAATTCTACTTGGAATTTTAGTTATTATCCATGCACATGTCAACTACTTGAAAATAGAGATTTTTGTCTTATTTACTTTTTATATTCCCAATAGTATTTTCTATATTTTAACTTATTAATTACTTAATTATTATTGATAAATTCATATGGGGTATGGAGATTATTTTGATCAAAGCTATAGTAGCTAAGTAAAATGTATTTATCTTTATATTTTGTAGTAAAATTCATTAAAAATTATCTTAGAGCTTGCGTTTTAGGCCCTGTATAAGAAATCCTTCCCACTCCATAAATCATCTTAGCTTTATCTTCCAGGGATTTATAATTTTGCTTGTCATATCTGGGCATTTAATCCACCTGGGGCTTATTTTCATTTATGATGTGAGTTAATGATAATAGCATCATATTTTTTTTCTTAAAGTGAGTTAAATTTCCCCAAATAATTTATTGGACATTCTATTATTTTCACATTTATTTGTGATGATACCTCTACATAAATCATACTTATTTCTGGATTCTATTTGGTCTGTTTGTCTATATCAGTTCCTTATTGTCTTAATTGCAATGGCTTCAGCTAGCTTAATAGCTGTTAGGGTGCATTTTCCTTGACTTCTCTTATGTGTGTTCTTTTCAATTGCTTTTGCTCACTGTGGGCATTTATTTTCTCATGTAAATTTTAGGACCCCTTTATGAAATTGCATATTTTGTTCATATTTCTTTACATTTATAAATTAAATTTGTTTATTTAAATATATACTTAAATTATTTTGGAGAGAATGGCATCTTTACAGTATTGATATTTTTTATCACTCTATGAAAATGGTATATGTCTGCATTTATATAGGTATTCTTTTTCTGTTCTTTAATTGAATTTAAAAAATATGTATAAAGGTGTTATGTATTTTTTGTTAGGTGAATTAATTAATTAAGTAATTTATGCCACTGTGTTATAATTGATTGTTTTTTATATCGAAAAATTTATAAACTCTTCTTGGATCTAACAACCTTTCCTCTTTCTATTAATAGTTACAGCAGTTTGTTTCCATTTGTATCACAGAATTTAAACATTTTGAGAACTTATCCATGTATAGCTTTAAGCCATATAATATTTTCATAAATAGCACAGTAGTCCCCGACTTCTCATTGATACAGGTCACCCATAAAGTTTCTTAAGAGCAAAACTTCAGTACTGAGCCTGTTGCTATTTCTTTCTATAAAAATGTTGCACTTTTCTTCTGTTTTGTTATATTAGTTTATTTTCAACATTTCACATATAAGTGATAACATACAGTATTTGTCTTTGCCTGCCTTATTTCACTAAGCATAAGATTCTCTAGGTCCATCCTCATTGCTGCAAAAGGCAATATTTCATTCATTTTTATGGCTGAGTAATATTCCATTGCATATATATACCACACCTTCTTTATCCATTCTTCTGTTGATGGATTCTTTATGCTTCCCGTACCTGGATATCTGTTTCCTTCTTCAGGTTTGGGATGGAAAACATTGCATTTTTGTTCAGAGTAGAAATTCTTGTTATAGTGAAAAATGCAGAATTTGGCAAATGCTACTAGCTTCCATATCTTATCATCAAAAGTGCAAATATACAATATCATAGCAAGATATCAGAGAATTTTCCTCTTCCCATTGTGTAGCATCCTTCCCTTTGGGGAATTACTGTCTTACCTGTTATGTCATCCTGGTAAGGCACTTCCAGGTTTTAGGGGAACAATGATCCAGATCAGGCCAATTATGATTTCTCTTTCTTCAACAGTGTTTGTCAAAGAATTAGGCATGTAATCTAAACAGTGCCAATGAGATATAATCTCAAATATTAATTTTAAGAAACAAGGAAAGAGGGAAAAAAAACCCCTCTAAACCTGCTAAACTATGAGATGTGATGTTGAGGCCTCTGATGGTCATCTCACCTATTTGAATGGTGGAAGCCCATCTGTAGAGCTCACAAAAGGAGCCCTGCACAGAAGGAAGCAAAGCCAAGTCAATAGGAGAAGGGAGACCTGAATTCATTTTCCCCTTTCAAAGGCTCAATTTAGGCACTATATTTTCTTTTCTTAGAACTAGTCTGAGATGTATTGGCATTATTTGCAGTCAAAAGTTTCCTAATACTTACCTGATACTTGCAAGTAGGCTGTTACCTCTGACAAGCTCTAAAGTATGAAATTTTTGGAGTTGTCAGAAGGATGGGAATATATTGAGTTAGTCAAAAAGTTCGTTCAGGTTTTTCTGTAAGATGTTATGTTTACATAACATAATGAACAAACTTTTTGACCAACACAATACATTCACTACCAAGTGGGAATTTGGCAATCCTTATTTGGTAATAAAGCACCTGGTTAAATTATCTCTTTGTGTGTGTGTGTGTGTGTGTGTGTGTGTGTGTGTGTTGGGGAAAGACGTATATCATATGCCTACAGAGTTTGGATGTTTAGAGAACTAAGTAGAAAAATGTCAGACTGTAGAATTATGTTGACTCATTCTTGTGGCCTTTAATACTGTCTTGAGAGAAGCAGGGACAAAACTTTACTGAGAAGCACAGACCTTGGAGGGTCATTCAGACCATGTGAGAACTTTGGCTTTTGCTTTGAGTGAGATGGAGAGGCATTGAATGGTTTTGAAAAATAGGATAAGATGATCTGGATAATGATTCTAAGCCTCACTCTGGCTTTTGAGTAGGGAATAGACATAGAAATGCGAGGAAAGACCAGTTAAGAATCTATAATAATGACCCAGCTGGGAAATGGTGGTGGTTACTCACAGTGGATGTAGTAAGAAATGGTCAGAGTTTCAGATAATATGTGTCAGTCTAGATATGCTAACTATGAAAGATGATTAGCCAATGGGAAATCTCATACTGATCATCCAGAGAAACTGAGTGACAGATAACCCAACATACCTATGAACACTGACCCCTTCCAGCTCCCTAAAGACCCTTGCCTGACCTTTTCAGCTCACTCAGTGGGAACAGTGCCAGACTGAGATGTTTCAGAGCCTTTGCTCCCTAGACAGCAGAATACTTAAGCATATTTCTCTAGGTTCCACTCAACATGATTTCCTGTTGTCATTCCAGCCAGTAAAGGTACAAGTGTTCAGTAATGCTGTTCTATTAAGGCTATATATTATAATTGTAGACCAAAAGAGCTGACAGATATGTTGTGACTGTTTATAAATGTATCTACTTAAACCTAAAAAATGTTTGAAGTATATTGTCAAATTGGTATTCTATTACTTAAACAGAATTTAAATGTTTATAAGAACTGCATGTACTTTTCAGTCTATGAAAGAGATTATCTATTTAAAGAAAATTTGCTTTTAGCCACACAGCACTATATATTTCTCTCTCTTGAGAATTGCATCATCAAACTCATTCAGTGGGGCATCTGAGAAGAATAAGAGTGCTATATGTTTATAATGAATATAATAATATATAAATAAAATGTGTTGATGTCTCATTAATGAATAATAAGAAAATTAAGAAGGGTTTACGCCACATCTTCTTTATCCATTCATCTGTCCATGGACACTTAGGTTGCTTCCATGTCCTGGCTATTGTAAATAGAGTTGCAATGAACATTGTGGTACATGACTCTTTTTGAATTATGCTTTTCTCAGGGTATATGCCCAGTAGTGGGATTGCTGGGTCATATGGTGGCACATGTATACAATGGAATATTACTCAGCCATAAAAAGAAACGAAATTGTGTTATTTGTAGTGAGGTGGATGGACCTAGAGTCTGTCATACAGAGACAAGTAAGTCAGAAAGAGAAAAACAAATACTGTATGCTAACACATATATATGGAATCTAAAAAAAAAAAAAAAATGGTTCTGAAGAACCTAGGGGCAGGACAGGAATAAAGACGCAGACATAGAGAATGGACTTGAGGACACGGGGAGGGGGAAGGGTAAGCTGGGATGAAGTGAGAGAGTGGCATGGACTTATATATACTACCAAATGTAAAGTAGCTAGTGGGAAGCAGCTGCATAGCACAGGGAGATCAGCTCAGTGCTTTGTTACCACCTAGAGGGGTGGGATAGGGAGGGTGGGAGGGAGATGCAAGAGGGAGGATATATGGGGATATATGTATACATATAGCTGATTCGCTTTGTGATACAGCAGAAACTAACACACCATTGTAAAGCAATTATACTCCAATAAAGATGTTAAAAAATAAAAAGTGTTTACGCTATGCTTATTATAGCAAGCATTGTTAATTTGCACTAACATTTTGATTTTCACCTGTAATCTAGTGAGAAAGACATCTTAATGATGTAAAGCTAGATACAAAAAGGGAGTTAGACAATATTGTATTTCTTTTATTTAAGAAGACAATATTGTATTTCTTTTATTTAAGAGTTATTGCTGGATTTATGTATTTTAATGAAGAAAATTATTAATTGATTAAAAACCTATTGGCCAAATGTTTTCCATATTACTATCTAATTAATCATTTGCATTTTCCTTGAGTAAGCACTTTTGAAAGCTATTTTCTTCTGTATACTACTAATTTTTAACAAGCAACCATATGTAAAACATGGCAAACATTAATTCCATCAAAACCTCACTGGGAGTTCTCAGAAATTGACAGGCTGATTCTCAAATTCATAAGAAAATATGAAGGACCTAGAAAAGCCAAAACATGGTTTGGAATCTACATATATTTTTAAGCATTAAAACTTTCTGTTTACATATATCCAAAACCATAAAACTAGTTTTTTATTCAGAAGGTAACTAGCAGGGGGTTATCATTTTGAGAAATGAATTAATTATTTACTATGTAAAATTATCCCTTTTATTTTAAAACCTAAAGAGAATGAATTAGACTTTGTGTTTGCTTCACTTTGCAAATCCTATTACTGCCGGGTATACAGCTCAGGTGCTATTTTGCAAGGGCCATTCTCAACTAGTCATTTCCAACTCCATGACTTAGTAATAAGCTTATTCAAAAGTTGCAGCGAAAACTCTGATGTTCGGATTAGAAGATGCAAAGTCTAAAATAATCTTAAACCTGGCTGAAATAGGTGACAAGATCTAGGGAAACCTATCATATAAGAATGTCCCATTCTTCACAATGTTCACTTTGAGGACGAAAAGTGACTCCTTAGAGATCTGGAGCTAATCTTCACCTAAGAAATGATGTGCTTTAAACACAAAGGAACAGATATGCTATATTGTTGCCAATTCTACAAGATTTCTTTATGTGAATATTTTATATTGCTATACCAAATGAAGCAATTCAATTATTATAAGAATTTTGGTATTATTTATTATACCACATGTGTATTTAAAGCATTAGAATATATTAATATGGCAAGATTATTTTAGGATTGATATTATTCCAACAATATTTATAAGTCCATTCCAGTTATATTTAAATATGTATATGTAAATATGAGTTTATGTATGCTTTTGGATCAGTGGGTCTTATGCTTTTGGATATGGACATGTATGGATGGTTTGAATATGATGTATGTGGGAATGAGAGAAGATGGGAGGTGTCTATAAGTGGATCAGTGTTTACATAGTTGATATAGTTATTTTTAACACTGTCCCCTATGCCTGTAATTATCCATATTTATGCATGTCTGCATGGGAGTGTTTGTGTTTTTTAAATCAAATTCTATAACATTAATAGATTTAAATTAATGTTTGAATTTATAGAACTATAGGTGAATAGATTTAAATTTAAATATAACATTAATTGGTTTAAGTTCTATTTAACAGGTGTAGTGACAAGTTTTAAAATCATTGTGCTTGTCTGTATTTATTTGAAACACTGAAGGAGATTGAAAAAAAGTCTGATTTATTAGATGTAAAAGAGTTTTTCAAACATTTGGAAGTAGGTATTGCAAATGGTTGAGAGAAATAGATTAAATTTTCAGATGTAGTTTGAAATATCTTAAGGAATTGATAAAATTAAGTTTGTAAACATTGCTAGATATTTAGGGAAATTTACTCATGGAAATGAAAATGAAAATTAATTGGGCATTAAATTTGATTCCACTTATCTAAGGTTTCTAAAATAGTCAAATTCATAGAAACAGAGAATAGAATAGTGGTTGCCAGGGGCTGGGGGGTTGAGGGAAATGGAGAGTTGTTGTTCAATGGATGCAAAGTTTCCGTTATGCTAGGTGAGTAAATTCTAGAAATCTGCTGTATAATAGTGCCTAGGGCTAACAATAAGGCATGGTGCACTCCAAAATTTGTTAGGAAGGTATACCTCATGTTAAGTGTTCTTACTAAAAAATTAAACAACAACAATAAAGGGACACAAGAAAACTTTGGGAGGTGTTGGATATGTCTACTACCTTGATTATACTGATGGCATCACAGATGTTTGCTGTGTCTAAACCCATCAAATGGCATATTTAAATATGTGTAGTTTTTTGTATACCTCAATAAAGTTGTTAAGAAAACAAATTTTCCAAATAAAGGTATTTAATGATAACCCACATTACTATATTTATAATTGAATACACCAGACTATAAACCGTGTTTAGGAGTTTAAAAGGAAAACAGATTTTTAAATTTGTAAACTGAATAAATTGAGAACTAAAGAAAATACAAGCAACCATAAAAGTTCTTTACCAAACACAGAAACCACACCTCCCCGCCCCCCATACCATAATCTCAAATAATGAGTAGGTAGAAATCTTGGGAAAATCCTCAAACAACCACAGCCATGATCAGATGAAAGGTGATTTCTTTGTCTATAAATGGTTTCTTTTTCCTCGCAGGCCCCCCCCAACCCCTATCCTGGATAGCAGGCAAAGGAAAATCAACAAAAGAGCTAGACTTAGTATAGAAAATAAGTGATTCAAGAATCTTTCAAGGAAACATTCAGTCTCTCTTGGTAAAATGCTTGGTCTCTCAGGCTTCTCAGACTTTGTCTACAAATGACGAGAGGTGTGTGGAAATATGGTTTATGGGCTCTCTTATTAAGGTGAGGCACAGAACACATCTGTCATTTGTATCCTCTGGTCACTGTTTTCCCAGATAGCCTTTGCAACAAAAGTCCATGCCGGAGTAACAAAGAACCTGATCTCCGCGTCTTAACAAGTGCCCACTGGCAGCTCTTGTCCCTCTCAGTCTTCCTTTCGTCCTGAGTGGAAGAGGAGCCCTCTCTACTTCTCTGTCAGATTTTTCTTCGGACACCTGCTTTCTGGGGCCCTGCTATTTCAGGGTCCCTGACTACAGACTTGACTCTGAACCAGTCATGTCCACATCACATGGGACTCATGGGAGGCTCTGTTATATAAACAAGGCAAAGATGGTCTCTGTCTATTGGCCCAATGTTGATTATTTCTTCATAGCAGACTGGGGCCCATTAGCTCCAAAGCCCACCGGCACCAAACTCAGATTTTTTAGATTAGGCCATTTAGAGACTGTTTGCTTTGCATACCCTGCAAAACTGCACTCAACACCTGCTAGCCATCTGTATGATAAACCTCAGTCTATAGAAGACCTCAGACTGCTGCTGTCCTTCAGAGTCTCTGACCCGGAGACTCTCCACTGTGCTGCTGAGCAAAATCACCTCCACTGACACAATTCTACTAGTTAAGTTAGAATTTAAAATATTCTTTTAGAGCCACATGATGTTTGGTCAATCAAATCATTTTTCTCTTTCTTTTCTTCAATAATAATAAGCAGAATAAGAACTCATATTTATTAAATGCTTGTTATATTGCAGGCATTTTCCTAAGCATTTTACATATATTAACTTAATTCTCAACAACAAAAAAATCAACTTTGCTATAGGTCCTAGCATTATTCCAATTTAAAGATGAAGAAACTGAATCACAGGGAGGTTAAGTAATTTGTCCAAGGTCAGAGAACCAAGATTCAAACTGAGGCATACTTATCTTAGATCCTTACAACCTTGCTCTCATTGAATTTTACTTTACCAGGCCCTCATCTTTTTTTTTTTTTTTTAATTTTTATTTATTTATTTATTTATTTATGGCTGTGTTGGGTCTTCGTTTATGTGCGAGGGCTTTCTCTAGTTGCGGCAAGTGGGGGCCACTCTTCATTGCGGTGCGCGGGCCTCTCACTATCGCGGCCTCTCTTGTTGCGGAGCACAGGCTCCAGACGCGCAGGCTCAGTAATTGTGGCTCACGGGCCCAGCTGCTCCGCGGCATGTGGGATCTTCCCAGACCAGGACTCGAACCCGTGTCCCCTGCATTAGCAGGCAGATTCTCAACCACTGCGCCACCAGGGAAGCCCCAGGCCCTCATCTTTTATTAAAATTATAGCAAGACAAACAGAAAACAAAAACCAAAGCAAAACAATACCCTCTATTTACTTCTGTTTTAAAAATTCTCTCCAAAAGAGTTCTCGTTATATCACCTTAGATGAACAAGGCAAATATAATAGTTGGTCTTCTTTTATACATACAACATATGTATATTACATAATATACTCTAGATAGATAGATAAATATACTCTAGATAGATAGATAAATAAATGAATGGATGGATGATATATATGGGGGAAAGGTGGGGGAGACCTTCACAAAGATACTGATCTTTCCTCTGTCTTGCCTCCCTATAGTTCATGCTGCTAAGAGTAGCCACTATAATACTTTCAAAATAAAATCAGATCATTGCTCTGCTCAAAGCATGTCATGGTTTCCATTTCACCAATATGGCCTTGTTGGTTTTGGAACATGCTAAGAATGCATTGACATGTATGTGACACTCCACAAAGTTCCTTCTATCAAACACACTCTTCTCCCTTTCCCTGTGACTTTTCCCCCTCTCTATTTTCAGGTCTATGTTCAAAGGTTACTGTGTTGAAGAAGTTCTTCTTGGACGATTCTATATATAGAACACTTCTCTCTGCAGTATTGCTAACTCTTACTTTGCCCTAATCTTCTTTATAGCATTTATATGGCTCCAGAATGCAACTATAAAACCAGGGACCGTGTCTATTTGGTTTACTGTTGTATCCCCAGTGTTTAAAATAGTGACTAGACAGTTTTCAGCACTCAATACTTATTTCTTATGTGAATAATATATTTATAGCTAACTTTGAAGAGATGTTAAACAAGGTGCTAGGTGTTATGTTTAAGTGGTTTAAATATATGATACATAACCATGACAAGAATTTCATGTTATAGAGAGAAACAACCAGCTTATAAGTGTCACAGATAGGACTTGATCTGAGGCAGTCTGATTTTAGAGACTACACTATTTATCATCATATCAAACTACCAGACTATGAGAAATTTCTTTAGTGTTTAAAACATTATTCTCTTCTTTGAGGTTTTGGTATTGTTCATTCTTTCAATTAAAGAGAGCAAATGCAATTAACATTTATTTTTACCCTGGCTGAGAGACAGTTTAAAATTTGGTTTGTTCTCCAGTCATTAATTTTATCAATGCCTTGGAATGTATGCCTGTTCTAAATACTACTCCAAGTTGTTGGTTTTTTCTGGAAAAAAAATGTGGTAAATTAAAAAATTATAATTTGCCTTTAGGATCTCTAATCTGCTGATCTTGTGTTATGCCTTATTTGTGACTTGCATTGCATTCACTGTCTTCTGGGAAACTCCGGGCTTTGATTTTTCCTCCTCAGTATCTTATAGTACATTCATGGTTATTTCACTTAATTTTGTGCTTTGTGAACACTTTTCCTACTTTACAATGTAATTTTAATTCTAATTACATATTTAATGTTAATGTTACTTTCAATTCCATGTATAAACTCCAGGAAAAAATGCAGAAGAATATATGTTACTTGGGCTTTATTCAGGAATTGACAGTGTAAGTTGGTCATAAAATTCTGCACTAATTTTTTACTGCTTTCTCACTGAGATATTGAATATATAAACGGACAATAGCCAAAGCGTTACCAGCCTGGGTCCTTGGACTCTATAATCAAATAGAAATTGATAGAGGCCAGACGCGAAACTTAAGCAAGGCTTTACTGGGACTCATGCTTCAGCAAGAGGGAGTGAAAACAAGTAACAGGTGCCCTTGCTTGCTCCCCAGGGTGGGGTGAGCTGGTTCCTTAAATGGTGTGAGGGTAGGGGCAGATGGGTGGGTCAGCCGGAGGGGTAGCTTAGGTGGTCTGTGTACCCCCGTGGTGGTGCTGTGTGCAGGGATGATGCGCAGTACCCTGCTTTTGCTCCCGGAACCTCAGACGTGTCAGTTGGTTTTTGGCCTTTTTATATCTTACTGTTCATAATTTGCCCCAACTGTGCATGCATGCAGTTATTTTTAATCCCTTATAGTTTCTTTGTATTCTGTTGCTGAAGAAGGAGATGTTTGTCCAGGTGCAAGCACTCCAGTAAAGGGTCCCGGTCCCAGCCTATCTCAAAACCATATATAAAAGTAGAATTCTGACCCTCAGCCTGCAGCAACCAGTCCAGGAAGCTAAACAACAGCCTCAGTAGCCATTGACCCAAAACAGCCAGGACTTGATCAGTAACTGAGGCTTCTCTAATTTTTGCCCCTGCTCCCAACTTAGGAGCAACCAGAGAAAGCCAAGTGTGCTCCCCTAACCAATCGTATAGGCTGCTCCACTTCCAGTTGGTCTGCTTACGGCTTCTCCAGGGCAACAGCCTCCAATCAGGATACTGAAGCCTTCCTTTTTTTTTCTTTCCATATAAAGCTTTCCCATTCATCTGTCTGCCTTTGAGTCTCTGCCAACAAAAGGGTTGATGGCTGACTCCCTTGCTATAGCAAGCTCTGAATAAATCTCATTTGCTCATTCTTATTTGGGTAGACTTAGTTTATTTCCACAGTTCCTTTATCAGTACCCTGACAAATTTATTTTAATTGCTTCTAGAGTATGTGTTCCTAATCTTATATTTAAAATGTAGACTTTCACGTATTTATACACTGTATTCATGAACAACCATTTTAACTATGGAGAGAGTGGCAGTCAAGGACAAAGCCCCCCACTTCTGGGCGAGCCATGTTCATATGCATATCAGCATTCCTAAAGTAGGTGCCGCCATTCAGAGACCACAGCTGAGGCACATTTTAGGCGCCTCAGCTGAAACCTTGTTAAGATATTTTCTCCACTCTGACTCAGCACTTTTTCACTCCTACCACATCTCCCTCCCCCTGCTCCTGGCCACCTGGGTCTATAAAAGGCAGGAGGGTTTTTTTTTTTGTTTCTTTTTCAGGATCCTCAGCCTTGAGATGATTTCCCCCACTGTGCTGCACATCATCTGACTGACCCTCTCCCAGTACCCTTCCATGGGGAAAAATGGAACATTGGCTAGCCTGTACTTTTCTTTTTCTTTGCTTCTTGCCTGCACTATCACAGTATCATGGGGAAAATTGTGTTCCCGAACAATTCATATGTTGAAGTCCTAACCTCCAGTACCTCAGAATGTGACTGTATTTGGAAATACGGACTTAAAGAGGTAATAAGTTTAAATGAGGTCATTGGCATGGACTCTAATCCACTATGACTGGTGTCCTTATAAGAAGAGAATTTTAGGACAAAGACACACAGAGGGAAGATCACGTGAAGACATAGGGAGAAGATGGTTATCTACAAGCCCAGGAGCCAGGCCTCAGAAGAAACAACCCTGCTGACATCTTGATCTCTAGCCTCTAGAACTGTAAGTTTAAACCACCCAGTCTGTGGTACCCTGTTATGGCAGTCCTAACAAACAAATACACACAATAAGTGAACAAAGCCTTGATTGTTACTTTTGGTTTGGCTCATTGTCCTAACCTACCACCTTGATACCTGGCAGCTCAACAGTTTTTCTCTTCATTGTATAAATAATGTCTTTTGAAGAACACTTAAAAAAAAAATATTTATTTGGCTGCGCCGGGTCTTAGTTACGGCATGTGGGATCTTTTAATTGAGGCATGTGGGATCCACTTCCCTGACCAGGGATGGAACTGGGTCCCCTGCATTGGGAGTGCGGAGTCTTAACCACTGGACAACCAGGGAAGTCCTTGAAGAACACTTTTTTTAATGAAGTCTCAGTTTACAGTTTTTTCTTTTATGTTCCATGTTTTGTTTAATTTATCTAAAAAATCTTTGTTAGGTTACAAATAAACTGTTTTCTTTATGAAATTTTATCATTTTTAGTTGAATATTTAGGTAGACTTTTCATTTTGAGGTCATTTTTTCTGCATGGCATGAGAAAAGGGAGAATGCTCAATCTTTATGCATACAGATTAAATTTAATTGCTTTGGCATCTTTGTCAGAAACAAATTGGCCCTATGTATGTGGCCTATTTCTGGATGTTCCATTTTGTTACATTGATGTATATATCTATCTTTTCACTAATACCAAACAGTTTTGATTTTGTAGCTTTATTCTCAAAATTAGGTGGAATAAGTCTTCCAGATTTTTCTTTTTATTCAAAATCATTTTTGAATCAGCTTGTCGACTCGTATAATTGGAATTGTATTTAATGCATAGTTGAAATGGGGGGAGTTACTATCTTAAAAATACTAAGTGTTTCAGTCCATGAGTATTGAATATTTCTCCATCTAGTAGTCTTTTTTATTTTCTATCATTAATAATATGTAATTTACATTGTTGAGAAATAGTGCATCTTTTGTTAGACTTTTTCATGAATATTTTATTTTGTGTGTAGTGAATGGAAATTTAAATATTTTATTTTTTTAATTGTTGCCACTAGTTAGCAAAAGTACAACTGATTTTGGTATTTTAATCTTTTATCCTTGAATTTTGCCATATTAATTCATAAATTTTAGTAGTTTTTTTTGTGGATTCCGTGGAATTTTCTATTTAAACAATCATACTATCTGCAAAAGGTTTACTTCTTACTTTCCTGGCTTTATCTTTTATTGATTGTTTTTGCCTTATTGCAATGGCTAGGGCCTTCAGAACAATGTTGAACAGGAGTGTTGAAAGTGGGAATCATTACCCTTTTCCTGATTACACAGGGAAAATATTCAGGTTTCCTTCATTATTGAAGATCTAGGCTGTAGATTTTTTTTTAGATTCATTTGATCAGATTGAGGAAGTTCCCTATTTTTTAACAGCCTTGTTGAGTTATCATTTATATGTATGCTGCATGTATTTAATGTGTACAGTTTGATGAATTGGGACATAGGCAAACACCTTTGATACACCTTTGATACCATCACCGCAATCAAGGTAATATACATAGCAATACCTTCCAGAGTTTTCTTGTTTATTTATTTATTGTGGTGAGAACTTAACATGAGATCTACCCTCTTAAATTTTTAAGAGCACAATACTGTATTGTAAACTATATGTACTATGTTGTACAGCATATATTCTGGAATTTATTCATCCAGTGTAACTGAAATTTTATACCCATTAAATAACAATTCCCCATTTTCTCCATCCCCCCCAGCCTCCTCTGGCAAACACTGTTGTATTCTTTGCTTTTGAGAATTTGACTGTGTGTGTGTGTGTGTGTGTGTGTGTGTGTATGCTATCAATATAAGACACCTCTCTCCCTTTTTTTTTTTTTACCAAGCATGAACAAGTGTCTCAATTTTATTTAACATTTTTAAATGACTATACAACTTTCTATAATGCACAGTACAAAAAAAGTGCAAAATATTTACCATAAGCATGTGGTTATGAAAGTGAATACCCACAGCGGTTGCATCATCAACCCAACTAAGCACTTTTACTCATTTAAAGAAGCCACAGCGTTTTCTGAAAGTTTGTTGGACGTTAACAGCTGCTCTACATCTTCTCCCACTACCGTCTTCAGAACTGGTTCATATTGCTCAGCACATACCCACTGGGGGTTAAGAAGGCGGTAAAAAGCACCACGAGGGCAATAGCCACCTCTGCGGTCGACGTGGGGCGTTGGCGCGGAGGCTCCGAGTGGGCCAGGCGCTGACCAGGCTGCAGGACCAGCAGGGTCACGCGGCGGCTGGGAAGTAGGCAGAGAACCAGCAGGCGCGGCATGACTCGTTGGCTGAGGCGCAGCAAGGCGAAGACGCGAGGCGAGGTGAGGTGAAGCGAAGTGACGCGAGGCGAGGTTTTATGATATAAGGTCTAAGATCTGTAGTTAGCAAACTGGAGATGTAGGAGAGCCAGCCAGTGGTGTAAGTTCCAGACTGAGCTTGAATGCAGGAGAATACTGATGTCCCAGCTTGAAGACAGTCAAGCAGTTAGAAATAATTTTTCTTATTCAGTCTTTTAGTCTGTTCATTCCTTCAGTGGGCTGGTTGAGGCCCATTCACATTGGGGAGGACAATCTGCTTTACTTGCTTTTATCAATTCAAATGTTAATCTCATCTAGAAACACCCTCGCAGACCCATAAGTATGTTTGACCAAATATCTGGGCACCCCGTGGCCCAGTCAAGTTGACATAAAACTAACCACATCAGGAGCTCAGATGATTGATTTGAGGCAGTTGCTTCTTCATACCTGCAAGGGAATCACAGTGTTGATATTTTAATAGATTGCTTTACATAGTGAAGAAAATGTTTCAATGCATGATTTTATTTTCTTTGCTATGGAGCCCTATCTATCCTTACAACTAAATGAGTAGAAGAGCACTGGTTATTGTTAGAGAAGTATCCTTTATTATTAGCATGGTTTGCTTAAACTCTTTTCCCAATGCAAGACAACTAGGATTAGCTAGTTTAACTAGATTGCTAGATTTTCAATGTATGAGCTCTAGTAATAATTCCTAACTAGTACAATTGCAGTTGTATATACAATTAGTTTCATAAATTAGGATGTTTATTTAACTATTGAAGCATAAGCAGGTGGTTAGGTTAATAAAGTAGTGTAGCCAAAAAACTTTAATTTAGGCAGTGGTGATAAATTTAGTTTTACTATTATGATCCATGATAAAAAATTATACAGTATATAATTTTCTTCCAATAAGAATAAAACAGTTGAATATGCACCAAAAGTTGGTGCTGAAACAAAGTAAACCAAGATAGAATAAAGGTTAACTTTTAGACCAAGACAGGCAGAACTAGCATAACTCAGATCAAGCTAGTTTTTTTAGATTCCCTTGGAAGAATAATAAAGCAAACCAAATATTCAATTAAATTTAATAATGAAATGAACCTCCAAAGTTCATGCAAAATGACCAACCATCATAGTATTGTATCAGAACTTCAGGACCCACAGTAGACTGATAGAACCCCTTAGTCTATTTCAGGTCTTCCCAGCTTCTACATAGATTAAGATTTTGTCTTCACACCCTTTTATACCTATATTTATATCTATATCTATGTGTATGTGTGTGTATATTTATATATGTGTATATATATATATCAATAAAACTTAACAAATAATATACATATATACTTTTCATACCAAGAGACTGGAAATTTTGTAACATCTAAGCCTGAGACATCCATCTTAACTTCGTGTTCCAGTTTTACTCACAATTTGTGACACATAATATGTGTTAAATCAGTTTTCTAAGTGAAAATGTAATGTCATATATCCATACTCTAGAAATTGTAAAAGACAGTATTATGGGATTATTCAGGTAATATAAAATATGCCAATCTGCATCCCATAGTATACTTTCAAATTACTTTAGTTTTAACTTTAGCATTCTCATTTTATAGGTTGTTTCTAACTTCTGATTATTTTAAATATTTTGTGTTATAAGGGAGGACAATTACATTCATTGAAAAAAAATTTTCTAATATTCATGTGCTTTTGAGTGGTTCTCAAAATTTGCAGTCAGGAACCTTTTAGATCTATTGTTTTGAACACCAAAGAAGAGAGTGCTATTACTGAAGTCATTTAACATAATCCACTTTGACCTTTGCCAGAATACTGTTTACATGTTTTCTCTCTGCTTCAAAATATACTACTCCTTATACAGATAAGTTTTATAGACACTCACCAATATAATAATAAATTGTCATGACTATGAAAAGGAAAATTCTTTACCTATAATGATAAACTATCAAATTAAATAACAAATTTTGACCCATATCCTTAATATGAAGTTTTATTTCATTTACCTATGCTTAATGATGATTTACGAGTATTTAAAAAATATTCCATAGAAAATATTTATTCTAAAATTTTAAATTAGTAGACCAGACAAAAAGAACTCATTATATTATATGTAGCACAAGCAGAACTCTTTGCGCATTTGAAAAGATGAATATATTAGTTATGTACCTGGTGTAACACACTCTAAAACATAATTTAAGGGAGTGGCTCTCAAAATTTGCTCTCAGAAACTTATAAAATTCTTAAAAATTGTGGAGACCCTTAATGTGGGTAAATTCTATCTATATTTTTCATATTAGAAATTTAAATGGAGAACTTTTAGAATATTCATTTAAAATAGGTATTGTATATAATATAAAACATAATTAAAACAAATATATTATGAAATATTTATAAAATATTCTATATATTTATATAACTATAAAAATAACTTTAAAACACAAAAATAGCAAGAAGAGTGGCATCTTATCATTTTAGAAATCTTTCATGTTTGGTTCGATAGAAGAGAGCTTATTCATTCAGTTGTAATATACATCATGTGGTCTGGAATACTTAAGAAAGTAGCATGAAAAAGGCAAACTTGTTCTTCTCTTCCCCCTCCCCCTTCCCTTCTTCCTCTTCTTCTTCTTCCTCCTTTTCCGCTTCTTCATCTTACTGTTATTATTATTGAGAAAATAATTTTTACTTCACTGACCATTTAATGAAATATAGAAAACCAAGAAGTGGCCTTTTAAGTTACCTATTAGTTTTCTATAATCATGCTGTACTATTCGACAGCTATGGAAAAATTCTCCAATTTGTCCTCAGTGTCAGACCTTTGGGGTAGAAAAATTCTTATCAGTATGTACCTGCTGGGCATTTAGTAGCTCAAGCAAGTTGGCAAGATTGTCAGCACTCTCAGAATACAGAATTTCTCAACAAATAATATATAATGTGGTTTTATATGCAGAAATCTATTTCAGGTGATACAGTAAAAAGATACAGGATAAAATGCTGATGAAAACATGCAAGTTAACAGAAATTCCTTTGTAATCATCTCCTTTCTCCATTAATTATCTATTATAAGCTTTTTTCCTCTATCATTAACTTATTTCCCAAACTTGGTGTATTAGTGTAATGATAATGACATTGACAGTTATTCTATGGAATTTTCCCTTTTCACAGTCTAGCAAACAGATTGCAAATGATTAGCTATGTAGCATTAGGCTATTATTTACCCTTCTGAAATTCATGGTCTCATATCAAGTGGGGCAATAATTCCTTTTTTACTGAGTCCAAGATCATACTGCTCGCCTCATGACAGGCCAATAAATGAGAGACAAGTTGTTGGGGCAAGGACTAGTGTCTTTATTCGGAAAGCCAGCAGACTGAACCAAAAAGATGGTGGACTAGTGTCCAAAAGAACCATCTTATCCGAGTTAGAATTCAGGCTTCTTTTATACTAAAAGGTTGCAGACTTCTTGGTGAAGAAATCCTTTGTTCTTGGAGCTGTCCATATAGGACTCCTCACAATGTTCTTGTAAACCTCCAAGAAGGCAAATGTTATTCTCTGTTCTGCAACTTTTTATCTCTATATAAATGGAAAAGTGTTATACCTTTAAAGGTCAGAGCCTATCATGTGTATTTCAGGCTATAGGTAACATTCTTTTACAAAGGCGCACAGCCAGCATGACTAAGCACAGGCAACAGAGCACAAGGGTTAGAGCTAAAGGAATAGATCCAATATGGAGTCAGGTTTGTTTTTCTCTGTTACACTCTCATATCCATCTTACATAGTTATTAAATATATTAACATACAAAAAATATAATGTAAACTATAAGGTGATATCCAAATATTAAGCTATAGTTATTTCAATGAAATATGAACACAGTGAAAGTTCTTAGTCGTTGACATATGTTAATTCAAGACACATACCTGGATCCGTGAATAGATGATGCCTTGATCTCTAATATCCAAATATTAGTGTGAAAATATGATTCCAGGTCGATGGTTGAAAAATAACTGTTGGGTAGTTGCCTGGTTTCTCTAGTGAAAATGACATTAGAAAATTCAGTCTAACCATAGATCGTTATAGATTAGTGGTTGCTCGAAAATACAACTAGTTCTGAAGCCCCTTTGGGAAGTTTTAATTTTGTCATAGTAGTCTAATTTGTGATAGTTGATAACTGGGGAAGTGTGTGTGTGTGTGTGTGTGTGTGTGTGTGTGTGTAAAATGATGAATTACCTGAAAGCTTCATATTGGAACATACTCTATCTCCACAGCCCCTAGCTGTTCTAGAAACATGGCAACCTCTGGAGATGCAATATAATTTTATTTTTTTGCATCAATTTTATGACTTTAGTACATTTCTTATTTATCATTAAAGGACACTCTGGACTCTTTGCCTACAATGGGAAGTGGAAGTTAACTGCTTTGTGGTAGCAGCAATGGACTGCATTCTGTCACTCAATTGTTATCAGTGACCTAAGTGAAATAAGATAGTTTCTTGGTAGTGAATTCAAAAGGAAAGCACTTAAATGTTTTCCACAGGAATCTTAGTATGCCTTTGTGAGCATAATATAGCTGATATAGTGGCAACCTAATTTCCCTGTGAGTATTCACTTTAGCCATACCAGCTGCTAGTCTCTACCACTAGCAACAGCTTTGATATTAAATAGAGATAGTCATTTTTGTAAAGAAGTAAATCGCTTTATTTATTACTGATGTTGCTTGCCTCATATATTGAAACACTTTGTCACAGCTGGAGAATGCAGCTGCTTTCTTTTTCCTTATACTGCAATAAAAAATAGATCATAAGTGAAATACATTAGAGAGTGAAATAGTTTATTCAGTGTTTAAAATAGGCTGTCAGCAAGTTAGAAATATATAATTTTCAGAAAATGAGTATATAATTTATAGCAAAACATATTGATAATGATCAATTATCTGATTGTGTTATAGTATTATTTTGAAACTCTTATTTCTTAGTTAAGACAATACCCTATTTCAAAGAAATTGAAGCTTGTGAATTTTGGAATCTTTTGTGCAATCATCGATAAAAGATGATCAGATGTAAAATTTTTATAAATATATAATATCAGAGCCTGGCACATATTAGCAATGGGAGTCTTAAACACAAAATATAATTGTTCTGAATGATGTGATGAAACTGTTTAGAACGTCAAAATGTGATTTATCAAAACCACACTTCTCAAGTCAATAAAAAACTAAACTCATACACTCTTAGTTGTTCTCTAAGGTCAGGAATATTTAGACTTGGTGTTCTAAGCTCAGAGGAAATTCATGTGCTCCACAAGGAATGTATATAAAACTGTCTTGATCATTAAGTGAACTGATTAAACTCTAGTGTATAAAATCTTTTTGTTGATCTGGTAGGAAGTTTCCAACTAAAACTACCTAATAGTTTTCTAATAAAATAATTTTAAAATAAGAGTAAAAATAAAATAATAACTTCCCTTTCCATCTATGACAGAGTAATGAACTGGATTTACCCTTTCTCCTTCGGCAAAAACAAAATCTAAAGGCAGACAAAAAATATGAAATAATTGTTTTTGGACATTGGACAAAATGCAGTGTAAGTCTGTGATCCTTTGAGAAGAGAAAAGCGAACAACATGATCCTGTGATTTTTTCCAAATTATTAGCTGGAAATAGTTTTCTCACTGAAAGGCAAAAAGGGCTTCTAGGTGTGGAGTGGGGCTAGGTGAGATTTTTACCTTTTCCTCATGTTTTTATAGAGTATGGAACATCTGCACAAGACTCAATAGTGGAGTGAATATTTCTGGCCTGTGAAGGAATATTAGGGCATTGAGGATATTTGATCTGAATGAAAATTATCTGTGAATTATACAATTCATTAATTTTAGGAAAAAATTGAGGTAATGGTAAATTTAACTAAAATTCATCAACATACAGCAAAGTAGCTGTTATTTAGAATAAATAGTTGTAAATCTGGCTTTAAATTTTATGATCTATGACCTTGGGTAAGTCTATTAACTTTTTTTGATCTCAGTTTTCTCATCTGTAAAGTGAAATTGCTAAACAAAGTCAGTAGTTGATAATAATTGAGAGTAATAACAGTTATTGAGCATCATCTACATGCCTCAATAATTCTTCACAACATCTCTGTGAAATGGGAATTCTTAGTATCCCATTTTACAGCAAGGATAAGTAACCTGTCCCAGGTAGTGGGTGACAGAGAGAAAATATGCACCCAGGTGTGTTTGTTTCTCAACTCTCTGTCATTATTCACCACATTATAATATTTAAATATGGATTAACCAAAACCCATGTGTTTTGACATGTACTCCATAATAGATAATGTAATAACAGAAGTAGTAGATAATTAACATAATAGCAGAAAGGAAGATCAATATAGCTATTCACTTATTAATTTTAACCCCAAGAATATTTTATAAAAGAAAAAAATAAATGCTCCTCAGAGCTAAAACAACTGTTTCAATTTCCCATATCACTTTCCAGACTTCTACTTGTATACATGCATATTTATAAATGTTTCTTTACATGTTTTTATATCTGACTTCCAGATTCTTTTCTGTGATGGTGATATAATACAATTCTTTATATTGCTTATATTTCCATCAGTTGTACAGTTATCTTTTTTTTGTTGCAGAAGACATATTTGTATTTCCATTTTCTACAAATTTATTTATGTAATTACTATGGAACTGAAAGTTCAGTGATTTAAAAATTATGCTATTTGGTACATTTAGATATGTTTTTCATTTATCTTTCATGTTTTGTTTATATTAGCCATACTACCTATTTTACATTATTGTGATTATCAGTTAATATATATTCCTTGTATACTGTACTGAGCCAGAGGCTGCAAACTGTTTTACTTATTTCTGTATTACCCAATGTGAGCAGTGCCTGAGACGTAGTAGAAGCTCAGTAAATATTTGAAGCCATCCCTCTTCGTGGCATTCAAGAGCATCAGGATATATATCTAAAATCCTGTGTGCAATTTAATTTAGCTTTTGAGATCATCAACATAGCACTTGTAGTTTGCATATATTGAGGTGAAAAGTCATAACTACCTCTTGTCTCTCTTAACTCAGATCTTTATGGATGCAAGTGGCAATATTCTCTAAGGAAGCCACTGTGCCCACTGGGAGCAATTTATCTGACCAACATAACATCTTTACATGTTTATTGGGGTAAAAAGAGCTAGTTAACTCTTACAAGAACCAAATTTAACTGATATGAGCACTTCCTAAGTATATTTATTATTATTTTTTATCCCTAGAACTCTTAGCACATTTCCAAATCTAAGATTTTACCTCACGTGAAAGTACCACAAGACTTCCTTGCCATAGGTCCCTCGGCTGTCACCAACTGCCTTTGAAAAAATTGTATAACTGTTAACTCTGCTTTTGGTCTAAAGTAAACTAGGTGCCTTTCAATATGATTTCCTAGATTGTTTTAATTCTCCAGGGAAGAAATTAGGAATGAGAGGTTAGTTGGGAATATATGTTAATTACTTCATTTGAGCACTCTTAAATTTACTTTGTGTCAGGCTGTTCTAAGAGCTTTACACATTGCAAATCATTTAATTCTCATAACTCTTCCATTTTCATCATGTCACCTCTCTAGTACAACTTTCTTGGAATTTCAGTCAGTAAGAATTTTTGAAATAAGATTTTTCTTAGAAATTCCAAAGGTGATTTTATTCCATCAAAATAAAGACTTAAATTATATGTACTATCAAAAATAATCTCCTTCACAAAAGTATATTTCACTATGCTTTTCAACTTTTGAAATGCTTTAAATAGCATTATTAAATTAAACGGCATTCTTATAAGTGCTATAGCATAGAAATGTTTGAGAGCACATTTTTTCTTTGTGATACTGGAAATTTTATAATTGAGTGTTAATTTTGAAAACATGATCAATTTGTAATAACATGATTAATTTGTAATTTAGCTATATTTGTTCCAGTTTTTTTTTTTTTTTTTGCCAGTAAAAGCACTGACATTAAAGTGATAACAAATGATCTATGAAATTTGGGAAGATTAGTAGTTTTGTTCTCTAATATCCTTTTAAGTTAGTAATTACTTTGAACATCAATTGTCTAAATTTACCAATTAAAAGACAAGTTGTCAGATGGGTAAAAAAAATAGACTAAATATATGTTGTCTACAAGAAATTGCATTAATATGAAGACATAAATAGGTTAAAGGTAAATGGATGGAGAAAAATATAATATGCTAATACTAATACTAATACTGTCTTCAAAAGAAGACAGGAGTAGTTATATTAATTTTAGACAGTGAGGACTTCAAAGCAAGGAAAGATATCAGAGATAAATAAGGGCATTACATAATAATAGGATAAATTATCCAAGAAGTATAACAATCCTTAACATGTATGCACTGAATAAGAGAATGACAAACTACATGAGGCAAAAACTAATAAAGTTGCAAAGAGAAATAGATAAACCAATTATCACTGGAGACTTCAACATCACCATATTATAAATGGGCAGATTCAGTAGGCCGAAAATCAATAAGGACAATCAACTGGATATAACTGACATCTATAACCACTTTCTCCAACAACAGCAGCATATACATTCTTTTCAAGCACACATAATATATTCATCAAGGTTGACTACATTCTGAGCCATAAAACACACCTTAATGAATTTAAAAGAATGGAAATCATATAGTGACTGCTCTCAGAACACAATGGGATTAAACTAGAAATAACAGAAAAATAACTAGAAAATCCCCTTTATTGAGTCATTTTTATCCTATTTTAATTCTTTAAACATATATATATGTAAAATAGTTGAAGCATTTATCTACTAAATCCAACATCTAGGCCCTCTGAAAGTCCATTTATAGTGCCTGCTTTTCTTCCAGAGTATGGATCATTGTTTCCTTATTCTTTCATATTTCCTAATTTTATTGACAAAATTGTGCATTTTAGGTAATATGTTGTAGCAAGTCTGAATTCTGCTTTATTTTTTGTAACTTTCCTGCATCTCAAAGAATATATCTGGTTATATCTCTTCTCATATTTTTTATTCTAATTATTTTTTAGCCTGGTGTCTAAGAGGCTAAGACTGCAAAGCTGTCAGCCAGTGATAGGGGAAAAGCATGTGCTCCTACAACTCAAGTCCTTAAGAATTTAAACCTTAGCCTAATTACCTGCATGTATGTTGAAATGCATTCAAAATACAGCCAGTCTTCCAGTCTTTCTAGGCTTCCACTTCTCAGATATCTGAAATATCTTAGGGATGAGAGACCTCAGGATCTCTCAAGTATCCCTTATGCATGTACATAATTTCTTTGTCAGCCAGGAATGTGTCAGCCAGGACAGCTTATCTCACCCTTACATAGTTCTCCAGTATCCAGCCTTCTGGCTAGGGCACTCTGTACCAACTAGAACTACAAACTATTCCTAGCAGAGTTACAGGTTTTGCCCTTTATTTCCCACTCAGTTCCCTACTATTAATGAAAAAAAATCACAAGTTTTTAGCTTTCACCCCAAATCAAGTGTGCCTTTCTGGAAGCAAAGCTTCTGGTTATGGTGGTCAGCCATGCTCTGTGAAAACTGTCCTAGCTGATCAAGATGGGAAGAGAGAAGGAAGGGAGCAGCCCCACACCGCTCCCCCCACCGCCCATGCAAAAAACAGACTCTGTTCTTACCTGAAATTATGAATAATCCCTTCCCAATTATTTTTTGCCATTGGTCTATTTCCAGATTCCTAATATGGTTTGTTTTGATAATTCTGTCTAATTTTATACATATTTTTGAGGAGGAGGATTCATTAAACTCCTGAAAGCCATAGCCAAAAGTCCCAGCCACAACTTTTGCACATTAACCCAGACAATACTTTGGTATTCAGAGAAAACAGTTTCTTCATCTTTCTGTAAGTGTTCTAATATTCCTTCCCTTCGCCTTCCATGGGATCTCACTCTGCTAATGGAAAAATAAACTTCTTAATTGACAACATCCTGTTATTCTTGTTTAAATAATCTCTTTTGGTTACATGTTCAGTTATTTAAGCAGTATCAGAGGACAAATAGTCTTTTAGGGATGACTGCTTCAATTGAGCAAATATTGGCAGTTGGGTTTCCTCTCTGATCATTGCTCTTAGCCTTAGAGTGGTGAGGTGATCCTGGTAATCTTCAGTCGTTTCAGGCCCTCTAATGACACCCACCAATGAAATTCATCACCCCAAACTTTATTTTTGGTCACAAAGCTTAAAGCTGCCTTACAATTATAATAATGTTTAAATATTCATATATGTGTGTGGGTGTACTTGAATGGGTGCATGTTTATAAAAAATCCGTAGCATTGCTAATTTATTTGATATATTTAAGAATCGTAGTGACAAATTTTATAATCGCTATGCTTTTCTTCATGCTTTGTTTGAAATACTTGAGTGTTTGCTTTTTTAAATTTAAAAGTCTGATTTATTAAATTTAAAAGAGTTTTATAAGTGGTAGGAAGCCTTTGTTGTCTAGATTGAGATGTAGATATTTTGAATGCTTGAGAAAAATAGACTAATTTTTTCATATAGCTTGAACCATCTTAAGGAATTTACCTAATGAAATTTGTAAACTGGTAAATATTTAAGGTAATTCTCCACTGTCAAAATGATAAACTAATTAAGTATTATTTGAACAAAGGACACAAGTAAAAGTTAGTGCCTTTAATTTTAACACAAATTTACTATATTTACAAGTGACTATTATAAGTGACAGGTTGTGTTACAAGTTTAAGGAGACTTAGATTTACAAATTGAATAATTGAATACTAAAAACAAAAATGCAAGCTTTGAATCAGTGAATTTTTGGGCCTGTAGTACAGGCACTGTATTATTGTTAACTCAGTGCCTGTGTCCCAATTAAATAATCTAACACATTCCAAAAATTTGATCCATTGCATCACTGTACAACAAAGATGGTCTCAAGAAAAAGAAATAGAAATCAGGGAAACAGGAGTAGGGAAGCAGATGGAAAAGGGAGGTCTAAGAACTGACCATAGAAGATAGGGAATGGAGGAATGGTCAAGAAGTCAACAAAGATTGAGGGCTGATCACTGTTTTCCTCAAAGTTTTATCAAGGGCTCCATCTTGCCATATGCTTAATTTACATCTCAGATTCGTAGTTTTTAGTTGCTTTAATTGAATGTAAGCAGCAAATGAAATTAGATCCTCTTGGATATATGAGGGTGAACTCATAATTCTATGTATGAAGTAATGTGTTAGTTCAGTAATTGGTCTGCTTTCTTCTTTAGGAAAAAATGCAAGTCCGGTATTAGAGTTTGGTATAAATTAAGGAAAAAACCCACAAAATTTCCTTAGAAATGCTATAGGCCAGCATTTCTGACCATGCTGCAGTGGGAAACTGCACATTGCATTTGGTCATGATATCTATGTTTTCCAAAAAAATAGAGTATGAGATAAAACTATTGACCTGATAAGCTCCTTATGGAAACTGATGCATAAGATTAGCAACATTGGGATAGCTAGCTTTAGGACAAGGTAAAAGAGGGAAGAAGTTAGTTTTATTATGAGGATGTGAAAATATATGAGAAAGGTTTATATAATGCAAACATAATAAGAAAAAGTGAGGGAAACCTAGTATTTAAAGTCTAATTAATATTGTTAAAATAAGAACAGTGCTACTGTGGAACACTAGTTTGAGGATTTAAAACTATAGTAGAGGTTAGTTTTCCATTATTCTATTTATTGGCCCTTTTGCATCACTACAGTGTATGATAAAGAATATCCATAATAAAGAATTGCAGAAACTGTAAAAGATTGCATTTCTTCTGAATGGTCAATGAGGATTACAATTTCAGCCAGTCAGTTTTACTGCATTTCCATTCCCAGAGTCCAGTTTAAGAGGGTAACAGAAGAACTGTGTCTCACTGCCCACTCATTTCTTCTCATCATTGCCTTTTTCACTTACCTTTAAAAACGTTACATCCAGTTGTCTAGGTTTATCTAATGAAATAGGTCTTCCTGTTTTCTGCATTAGATGTGCCTAGTAAGTAACTCCTTTCATTTATTGATGCTTTTCTCGGTTCAGTTATTCTATGTCCAGTTCTAGTTAGATATAACATCTTCAGTTTCTCTAGAAGGGTGAGGGTTTTAAATTTCTTTTATTGTGATAGAACATACAATGTTTTTCATTTTAAACATTTTTAAGTGTAAAATTCAGTGGCATTACATTCGCAGTGTTGAGGAATCATCACCACTATTTCCAAAAATTTCTCAGTACTCCAAGTAGAAACTGCAACAATTAAGTAGTAATTGTAAGCAGTAATCTCCATTCCTACCTTCAACCCCTGTTCCTGGTAACCTTTAATCTTCTTTTTAGGTCTATGCATTTGCCCATTGTATACAATATATAATTTAAGTAGAATAAATATTTGTCCTGTGTCTGGATTATTTCACTTATTTAGTATAATGTTTTAGAGGTTCATTTCTGTTATAGCATGTGTAAGGGCTTCATTCTTTGATGGCTGAATAATATTCCACTATATGTGTATATCACATTGTTTTTGTCCATTCATCTGTTGACAATAGTTGTTTCCACCTTTTGGCAAATAATACTGCAATGAATGTTATTGTATAAGTATTTGAATTCCTGTTTTCAGAGTGGAATTTCTAAGTCATATGGTAATTCTATGTTTAGCTTTTTGAGGAAACACCAAACTTTTCCACAGCAGCTGCAATTCCCAACAGCAATTTAAGAGTATTCTAATTTCTCTATGTCCTGGCCAACCCTGTCATTTTCCTTAAAAAAAAAAAAAAAAAAAAGTCATCCTAGTATGTATGAAACAGTAACTCATTCTGGTTTTGATTTCAATTTCCTAATGGTTAATGATACTGCATGTCTACAAAAGCTTATTGGCCATTTTTATATCTTGTTTGGAGAAATGTCTATTCAAGTCTTTGCCCATATTTTAATTGTTTTTTATTTTGAGTTGCATGAGTTCTTTATATATTCTGGATGTTACACCTTTATCAGATATATGATTTGAAAATATTTAAATATTTTCATCCATTCTACAAGTTGTCTCTTCACTTTCATGATAATATCCTTTGATGCACAAAAGTTTTTAATTTTGATGGAGTCCAGATATGTTGCTCACTCTTTTGGTGTCATATCTAATAATCCATTGCCAAAAATATAAGAACATGAAGGTCTTTTCCATTTATTTAGTCCTTTTAAAATTTCTTTCAGAAACGTTATAAACTTTTTATTGTATAAGTCTTTCACCTCCTTGATTGATTGATTGATTATTATTATTTTATTTAGGTATGCTATTGTAGTGGGAATTGCTCTCAATTTTGGAGGTATTATTTATTTTAGGTGTATAGAAATACAATTGACTTTTTGTGTTTATATTCTGTCCTGTAACCTTGCTGAGTTCACTTATTAGTTCTAGTAGCCTTCTTGTGGATTTGCATATTTGGGGATGTCTATTCACATCTGCAAACAGAGATAGTTTTACTTCTTTCTCTCCCACTTGGATGCCTTTTATGTCTTTTTATTGTCTAATTGCTCTGGTAAAAAAAAGTTCTATTACGATGTTGAATAGTAGTGATGAAACAGGGCACTAAAAATCTCCCAACAAAGAAAAATCCAGGACCAGATGGCTTCAGTAGTGAATTATACTGAACACTTAAATGAGAATTAACACCAGTATTTCTCAAACTTTTCCAAAAATGGAAGAGGAAGGAACATTTCCTAACCTGTACTATGAGGCCAGCATTACCCTGACACCAAAGCCATGTAAGGACGTCACAAGAAAAGAAAATTAAATACCAGTATTTTTTATGAATATAAATGCAAAAATTCTCAACAAAAAACTAGCACACTGAATTTAATAGCATATTAAAAGGATTAGACATCATGACTCAATGGGATTTATCCCAGAATGCAAGGAAGGTTCAACATGAGAAAACTAACCAATATGATGCACTGTGTTATGGTTTGAATTGTGCCCCCTCCAAATTCATATATTGATTTTCTAACCTCTCTACCAAATAAAGTCACTTTATTTGGAAATAGGGTCATTGAGGATGTAATTATTTGTTGAGATGAAGTTGTAGTGGAGTATGGTGGGACCCTAATTCAATATGACTGTTATTGTAGAAGGAACATCATGTAAAAACCCAGACATACACAGGGAAAATCCAATGTGAAGACTGGAGTTATACTGCCCAAAGCCAAGGAACTACCAAAAGCTAGAAGACAGGCTTAGAACAGATTCTGTTCTAGTGCTTTCAGAGGAAGGATGGCCCTGCAAACTCTGATCTCAGAATTCTAGCTTCTAGAACTGTGAGACATTTCTGTCGTTTAACCCATTCAGTTTGTGGTGCTTTGTAACAGTAGCCCTAAGTAACTAATTGGGACTACATTAGTAGATTGAAGAAGAAAAGTGACATGATCATCTCAATGAACAGAGAAAAGGCATTTGACAAGATCCACCATTCCTTCATGATAAAAACATTCAGAAAACTAGGAATAGAAGGGAACTTCCTCAACATGATAAAAGGGATTTATTAAAAACCCACAGCTAATAACATCATACCCAATGGTGAAAAGTGAAAAGTTTCCTATTTTTTGGTCAATCTAGCTAAAAGTTTGTAAATTTTCATTTTTTCAAAAACACAAACGTATGGCTTCATAGATTCTATTGTTTTTCTAGTGCATATTTTATTTTTCTTCATTCTAATCTTTATTATTTCATTTTCTCTGCTAGCTTTGGGTTTATTTTGCTCCTCTTTCTAGTTCCTCAAGGTGTGAAGTTAAGGTTATTGACTTGAGATCTTTCTTCTTTTTTTAATGTAGATGTTTACAGTTATAAATTTCCCTCTGAGCGCTGCCTTTGCTGCATCCCATAAGTTTTGTTATGTTGCATCATTATTTTAATTTATTTTTAAGTATTTTCTAAACTCTTGAGATTTCTTCTTTGACCCATTGGTTAAGAGTATGTCATTTAATTTCCACATATTTGTGAATTTTCCAGTGTTCCTTATTGATATCTAGCATTACTCCATTGTGGTCAGAAAAGATACTTTGTTTGACTCAGTCTTTTAGAATTTATTGTGATTTGTTTTGTGGCCTAATATGGTCTATTCTGAAGAATATTCTGTGTGCCCTTGTGGATTCTCTTTCTGGGTGGAGTGCTCTATATGTCTGTTAGGTCTAATCAATTTACAGTTTTATTTTAGTCTTCTATAATACTTATTGATATTCTATATAGAAGTTCTATTCATTATTGGAAGTGGTATACTGAAAAACTGTTTCTCCTTTGAATTCTGTCATTATTTGCTTTATTTATTTTGGGGGCTCTGCTGTTTGGTGCAGATATGTTTATAATTGTTTTATTAATGAATAGACCCTTTTATCAATATATAATGCCATTTTTTGTCTCGTAACATTGACATAGTCTATTTTGTCTGATATTAATATAGCGCCCCAGGCCTCTTTTGGTTACTATTGGCATGGAGTATCTTTTTCCATCCTTTAAATCTATTTGTTTCTTTGGATCTAAAATGCATCTCCTGTAGGCAGTATATAGTTGTATTTTTTTTTTTTTATTCTATATGCCTCTGCCTTTTGATTAGAGAATTTATTCCATTTACATGTAAAGTAATTACAGATAGGGAAGGATTTTTCCATTTAACTATTTTCTGTGTGCTTACAGCTATTTTTGTCCTTCACTTTCTTCATCATTGCCTTCTTTTGTGTGTTGTTGCTTTTTTTGTGGTGAACCATTTGACTATCTTTTTATTTTCTGTATATTTTTAGATGTTTTATTAACATCTAAAATGTTAATAAAATAACATTATTTTATTACCATACCATGGAGAGAATACATTTACAAATTTATAACATAATTTGAATTGATGTCACATAACTTTAATGGCATGGAAAATCGCTTTTCTTATACAGCTTTATCTCTTTTCCCCTGTACTTATTGTATGTAGAATACAATAAGTATTGTAAAAAATATATACATGATGTGGCCAATACCATTGAATTATAATTTTAATGTATTTGTCTTTTAAATCCTATAGGAAAATATGGAGTTACAAACCAAAAATTAATAACATTGTCTTTTATATTTGCCTATGTATTTACCTTTACCAGAGAACTTTACTTTTTCACAAAGCTTTGAGTTACTGTCTAGCATCTTTTCATTTCAATCTGAAGGATTATTTTTATAAATCCTTGTAGGGCAGGTCTAGTGATAACACACTCCCTCAGCTTTTACCTAGGAATGTCTTAATTTCTCCCTATTTTAAGGACGGTTTTGTTTGACACAGAATTCTTAGTTGATAGTTTTTTTCTTTCAGGTCATCCTATTGTCTTCTGCCACACATAGTTTGATGAGAAATTACCTGTTAATCTTATTGAGGTTCCTTGTAAATGAATGTGAGGTGTCACTTCTCTCACTGTTTTCATGATAGCTTGTCTTTTGACAGGTTGATTATAATGTTTCTTGGTGTGAGTCTATCCAATTTTGAAACTTAGGTTTGTAGATTCATGAGTTTCGATAAATTTGGGATGTTTTGGCCATTATTTCTTCACATATTCTTTCTGTCCTTTTTCTCTTTTCCTTCTGGGATTCACATAATGCATATTTTGGTCTGCTGGACAGTATCACATAGGTCCTTATCTCATATATGTTCTTTAGGCTCTGTTTATTTTCATTTTTTTTTCTGCTTCTCAGACTAAATAATTTCAATTTTTCTATCTTCAAGTTCACTTATTATTTCTTCTGTGTGTTTAAATCTTCTGTTGAATCCCTCTAGTGAATTTTCTATTTCAGTTATTGTACTTTTCATCTCCAGAATCTGTGTGGTTCCAATTTTTACAAGTTATTTATTATTATTATGATAAGAATACATAACAAAATTTACCCTTTTAACCATTTTTAAGTGTGTAATTCAGTACCATTAAGTACATTTACAATGTTCTGCAAACATTACCTCTATCCATTTCCAGAACTTTTTCATCATCCCCCAAAGAAACTCTGTACCCATTAATCAATAACTTCCCAATCCACACTCTCTCCAGTTCCTGTTAACATCTATTCGACTTTTCTCTGTGAATTTTCCAGTTCTGTGTAGCTCAGATAAGTGAAATCATGTATTAACCTTTTTTGTGTCTGGTTTATTTCACTTAGCGTAATGTTTTCAAGGTTCATCCATGTTGTAGTGTATATCAGAATTTTATTCCTTTTTAAGGCTGAATAATATTTTATTGTACATTTATACTATATCTTGTTTATCCATTCACCTATTGATGAACATTTGGGTTGTTTCCACCTTTGGCTATTGTGAATAGTGCTGCTATGAATATTGGTGTACAAGTATCTGAATCCCTGCTTTCAGTTCTTTTGGGTATATACCTAGAAGTGGAATTAATGAAATATGTAGCAATTCTATGCTTAACTTCTTGAGGGACTGTCAAAATTTTCCATGGTGGCTGTTTGGTTCCCTTTTATAATTTCTACTTCTTTATTGATATTCTCATTTAGTTCACATATTTTTTTCCTGATTTCCTTCAGTCTATGTCTATGTTTTCCTTTGGCTTTTTGAGGATATTTAATATAATTGTTCTATGGTCTTTGTATAATTACTCCAAAGTCTGGACTCCCTCAGGGAGGGTTTCTTAATGTTTATTTTGTTCCTCTAAAGGGGCTATATTTTCCTGTTTCTTTGTATTCCTTGTGGGGTTTTTTGGGTTGTTTTTGTTGTTGAAAACTGGACATTTGCATATTATAATGTGGTAACTTGGAAATCAGATCTCCCTCTTTTCCGTCTTTTTTGTTTTTTTTATGTTTTTGATTTTTGAAGGCTATAGTAGCCCATTTGTTTAGTGACTTCCCCAAACTATATTTTCAGAGGATGTGTTCCTCATCTTCTGTGGTCACTGAAGTCTCTGTTCCTTGTGTTAAGCTAGAGGTTTCATAGAGATTCCCTTGAACACCAGGAGCTAAAAAACATACACACCCTCGTCTGTGAAGATTGGATCTATGAAGGGAACTGCTTCGAATACTTAGGTAGGCTTACACTGAGCCTAAGGATTGGTTTGAGGTGAAAATTTAGGGTGTTTCATATCTTTTCTGAGCATGAGTTTTGTTCTGGGCATGTCCATGGCTTTCTAAATTCCTCTCATGGGTGCTTTTGAATGCCTTAATTTCTTAATGAAACTCCCTAACTTTTGTTCCAGGGCTTTTGGCATCTGTTTCATGTTTCCATCACATTTTTTTCCCCTAAGCATCTGTGAGTTGTTAATTTGGCTTGCAGTTTTTTTGAGCTATGCCTACTGCTTTTCTGGTCTGAGTTCCCAGTTAAGCTGAACAGGGACAAGTGCTTTTCTACATTTCAGGCAGCTCCCAGTTTGTAACAGACAAACACAATAATTTTCCAATGAAGTCTGCTCTGCTTCCTTCAAAAGCAGGGACCAAGGACTTACACAAGGAATGCAAGTTTCTTTCTTTAAGACTGCTACTGTGCTGGGGAGGGGGTGGGGCAAGGGCAAGTAAAAACATCATAAATCTTTGCTACCATTTGAAAGTTACCTTTTTCTTGATTCAATGTTTGATTAGTTACTATAAACCTTTAACTGTTTTCCAGAGTTCTGAAAAGTTGGGTTTGACAGTTTTTGCTTGTCAGTGTTTCTGTGGGGGGATGGGAACTTCGAGGTGTATACTCCATTTTGCTGCAGTCTAGACTAATGGTGAGGTTTTCACAAATGTGACTACCACGTGTTCTGAAAATATGTCTGGATCCATTTTGATTGGCTATTTCTAAGGTAATAAACAATTTTTACTGGAAATTCAACCTCACATTAAGTCTTGATCTAACTTTCTTTTTCCAACTTTCTTTTTCTAACTCAAGGTATATTTTAGCAGAATGCTCATGTGCCTTCTCAGCAATGTATTCAATAACCAAATTACTAAAAAGATGAACATTTGAACCTTATGTATTAATTTTTTGTAATAAAATTTGAAACTTCCCTAGTAAAATTCATTGCTTTTGTTTGTTTGGCCTCACTGCACGGATTGTGGGATTTTAGTTCCCTGACCAGGGATTGAACCCAGGCCCTCAGCAATGAAAGCTCCAAGTCCTAACCACTGGACTGCCAGGGAACTCCCAAAGTTCATTGTTTTTAGAAATATATGTGCCTTTAATATCAAACTCAGTTAGTTTATGGGTCCCAAATTTTCATAGTACATGAGTCAGGAAACTACCACCCATGGGGTAAACCTGGCCTGCCATCTATTTTTGACAAGCCTGCAAAGTAAGAATGGTTTTATAAGTTTTTAATCACTGGAAAAAAATGATGTTTTGGGGTATAAAAATGTAAAAAAACCTCAAATTTTACTTTTCATAAATATTCATTGAATTCCAGTCACATTCACTTGTTCATATATTGTCTATGGTTGCTTTTGTGCTAGCAAGGCATAATGAAATAGTTTTGACAGAGACCATTATGCCCTGCAAAAGTATGATGTTTACTATCTAGCCCTTCACATAAAAGGTTTGCCAGCCTCTGTACAACAGAAACAGAGTCAACAACCTGAGAACTCATTCCCATGCCTTATGGATTAAGAGGTATTCTTCAGAATCAAAGGTTCGTTACTTATAGAAATTTAAGCTACTACAGATTTTATCAGGTAATATGCATTTTTTCCCACTAAGTTATCTAAACAGTCACAAAGTTTCATTTAACACATGACATATAACAGAAGCTTTTCGGGATTAAGGTTTTTCCTAGAACTTAAATTTATCAATAATTTAAACCACTTTTTCCATAATTTTGACAGCTTCAAGAATTCTGAACTTTATGCTTCTTCCTCAAGTTGGAGAAAATTGGAAATCTCCTTTATCATTAGAAACCTTCTATCAGAGAGTACATTAACTCTTATATGTTAAATCTTTAATTAGAGACGTATGTGAACCAGAATGCCTTAAAATCAGAATGCATTTCAGCTGCTAAAGATTTGCTTATTTCCTTATCAACTTTTGAAAACATGGATGAGAACTTTGATAAAAAATTTTACACTAAAATCTTCTGTTATGTTAAAAGGCAACCTAAAAGTATGTGATTTCTGAAGCTGGGGAGCATCAGTGGTTTGTTTGGATGACATCTGTAAGGATACTTTCAATACCACTGTCAATTTATGCACACTGGAAGAATTAGTTCTCCTGAAAATTGTTTTGATCTGGACCGCCAGTCATTTCTCATCAACTATCATTTTTGAAAAGGTCTACATCTATAGGGTACATCATTTTGTATGATCTTTGAGATCAAATAATTTATAAGAGATTATTATAAATAGACTACATTACTAACTGAGTAGCTTCATCATCACTGGAATGTAAAAATTCTTTATAATTACATTTTTTCCCTCTGGAGCTATCTGTCATAACCTCACTGACTAACTTTATTAAAGGAAATCCAATTTTGTAAAACAAAATTTTCTCAGATATTTCTGCTTTAGCGCTGGCTACTGTCAAGAAGATTATAGATAAAAGGTACCACATTCTCTAAAAATGTATGAGTCAGCATTAGGGTAGATAGTGGTGATGACTGAAATTCTTTACTGTTTGGTCCACCTTTTTCATCTTTTAAACAAGACTTTTAGAATCCAGAGGCAAACATGCTGAACGAAGTTGGATCCATGTCACAAAGTACTAAGTTAACTGATTTTGAAAAAATAGATAGCACTAGCTATCCATCTTGTTAAGTTTTCCTCAGTGCTTTTTATGTTCTTACAAATAGAATCTTTATATCTATATTCATATAAGGTATCTATATAAAGGATTTAATAACTTTATTGACCAACAATTTGTGTATTGATGGTATTTTATCCACAGAAGGTACCGTGTCAGAAAAGGGTTTTTTAGTCATGGGGTCATTTTATGTATATATAATATTTTATGCACAATAATTCTTTACTTCTTGACGGTGCTTTATCCATAGTTGGATCTTTTTGGGAGGTGTTTTATAAACTGATGAAATTTTATCTGCAGGTGGTATACTTTTATTTGAACATTCAAATGCATCTTTTATAGTGAACCAATCATTTTCATAGCTGTGTCATAGAATTAAGCTTGAGTTTCATCTCAGTTTGCTAACTATTCTAGTGAACATACCCTCTAAAAATTTAACAGGAAAAATTCAAGTTCATTTCCTGATGGGTAATGAGGGCTGACTGGTTTACTAGGTACACTTTCTGTCTCTTTATCTTCATGGCATGTATGTATTGAATAATACTAGCACTCAGCATCTTCTTATACCAAAATGCTTATCAAAAGCATTATCAAAACTTTCTCTCACCCAGGTCTCTAATATACTTCTCTTGCTTTTAATATTTTGCTCAGCATTACAAGAATCATCTTACAGGACACTATGTTATGTTTTAAAAAACATTTTATTTTCTAAGGGAAGTAAGCATAGTTACATCAGGTATAGAAACTTCAGTGCTTGTCCTGGTGAGGTGGTGAGGAAGATTTGGAAATATTGGTGTTAGTTCGAGAAAACACCTTTGACAGAGCTGAAGATACCTTTGCCAGCATTTTAGATCCTTGTTTAGGAATACTAGGCTTGGGAGTTTCTGTGGACAAAGCAAAAAAAGTAGTATAGATATTTATTAGACATTCTAGTTGAGGCAGCCATACTATACAATTGATGATTTAGAATTCAAAAACTGACATTTATAGAATAATTTATGGGATTAAAAAAGAAAGATTCTTTTGATTCTTCCAACACTCCTGTGAAGGAAACAGGAAAAATATCTCCATTTTTGTATATGAATCTTGGCGAGGTCAGAAACCTTGCCTAAGGTCACATGAGGAGTGGCCAAGCTTGGACAGGGAACAGCTTTCTGACTCTCATGGCATTATTATATGCTGCACTCTGATACTTCGTTAATCAGGTGTACAAAGAATACCTTTCTTTTTCTAGCAGAAACACCTCTGAAAAAGTCTGATGAGCTAAACTCACATGGGAAAGTAACTTTCAACGCTATACAGTGAGGGTGTCTATTTCAGAGTGCTCACTTGAAAACAGAAGTGCATTAAAACTGCTATAATTTCTCACCACTTTGGGTAAATTTTTAGTTGACTAACTTCAAGTGGTTTTTTTTTTTGTCATGTGACAGAAGACTGTATAGATAATAAAAATTTCCATTTGGATTCATTTTTCTATACCACTTCTTCAGGGCATGGACTCTCAGAATATCATATTATAATTTAACAAAATGAATATTTTACATGTAAAGACAAGTAAATATGTACTTTTCTGAAACTTTATGATAGGATGTGATAGGACATGAAAACACACATGATAGTAAAAGCCCATCTTTTCTTAATTCCAGTACATGCCGAAGTTCGTGACTATACCTCTTGCAGTTACCTAGATTTGTCTTTTCTAGCAAGGTAATCTTCTATTGTTAAAGCTAAGATAGCCAACAGCAGATTTAAAACTAAGAAAGCCAACAGAATAAAGAATAAAAATGTATGTTTAGGTTTTTACTGTGCTATAAAAAGGAAAAAGCCCAAATCTGCAGCAGACAAGACAAAAGCATGAATGAAAGAGAAAGATGTATATTCTGAAAAGGCAAGATAAAAATTTTACTAACACGACTGAGGCATTGATACAAGGCTTCTGAAATTCTCATTGGAGAGGTAAGAGTTAATGTTCTGAAAACTTGGTGGCCTTGTTAAAAATGCAGATTCCTGGGCATCATTACTCCAAGATGCTAACTTAGCCAGCTAGAGAGGGTCCATTGTACTCACATGCAGTTCCCCCCAACCCTTGTGCCCCTGAGGCACACACAGACTGCCCTGAGGGACCAGGCTTGTTGCTACAATGGGTGCTCTCTCTCAGCAGTGAGGACTGCCTGATGCTGATCAAAGACACCCTCTACTCAAGGCTCTGTTGTGACCTAAAGGGGAAGGAAATCCAAAAAAGGAGGGGATATATGTATATGTATAACTGATTCGCTTTGCTGTGCAGCAGAAACTAACACAACATTGTAAAGCAACTATACTGCAATTAAAAAAAAAAAGAAAAAAAAAAAAAAGTATTCTGGGTGGTTCCAGTATAAAGCAGTTCCTAGAAACACAATGAAGACACTGCCCAAATCCACATTCACTATTAGATGACTGGTGGGTTGCTGGTGTCCTATGTTAATAGCATCATCCCCAGAGAGAATAGTGAACCCTTGTGTTTATCAGTTAATAGCTCTTTTCACAGTAAAACTTTAAGCTATCTTTGTCATTGAGGACATAATTCTGGGATGCAGTGGTAACTATATGGAACCACAATGTAGAGGGAAGAAAGAATGTTGGGTCAGAGTCAGAAGATATGTTTTTGAGCCCTAAAAGCTTTCCATTTGTTGGCTGTATAACCTCAGACAGTTATTTACCTCCATTTTCTCATTTGTAAATTAGGGCTCTAAGACTTGCAGAGGGAATATAATACAGTGTAGGAGATATGAACAAGTTTGGTTTGGTCCATAAACTGTTTTGCATTACTTGATAAAACCTGAAAGTCAGGAATTTTCACATAGAACTTCCATTTCCAGTTTCTTCTGAAAAATGCTAGGACCTGAATTAGAAGGCCTGGCAACAATCCAGCATGCCAATGACTGGACCTGAGTAACAGCTCCCTTCTTTAAATGGGGCATGCCATCTCCAGTGGACCACAGACCCCTGCTCAAAATACTGCTCTTGTTTGTTACCTACCTAGCTCCTGTGAACATTTGATTATGTGACCTGTGGTCATGTTGAATGAGCTTAGGCTTTGAAGTCGGGCAGATCTGTATTTGAATCCCAGCTCTGCAGCTTACTAGCTTGGGGTGACCTTGAGTAACCTACTCTCACTTTCTCTTTAGTAAAATAAAGATAGCTGATACCTATTCAACGTTAGTTCCGTTATCTATTACTCCTTTGGTTTAAGAATTGCATAGTAAACTACAAATGGAAATAATATCTTACTATTTATATTTTTATATATAGCAATCTCATATTGATAATACATGTCAATACTGCAAGGGAGAAGCTACCCATTCTAGGAGTAATGTTAAAAGGATAGTATATTTTGTACCTGAAATGACTTCTTTCGAGGAATTCACACTACCAAGAATATTCTTGTTTCCTTCAAATATGGTGATAAACTGCCAAGACAAAACAAAGTATTGACTGGACCTTTTGTTGGATACTACACACTAGAGATACCTAGAAATCCTCAAGAGATGTAGCATAATCATTACAGCATTTTATATAATTTCTGTGTTCTGCAGTCACAAATAATTATTCTCTGACACTTAGACTCCTACTTTTTGCCAATTATGATGGCTAGGATTGACCCTTATCATAGATATGGGCCTTGGCTACCAAATGATGATTAAAGGTTCAGGCATGTTAAAAGTGACAAAAAATGTCAGCTCTGTCTCTCCCCCTTCCCCTTTTGGATGAATTGGAGTGAGAAGTAAGTTATAAATTCTTTTCTGATAATAGAGATAAGAGAAGGACAATGGATGTTTACTATATAAGCCCAATTTCCTTTTATGGAAATTTTAGCGATTTTGGAATCTAGAGAAGTAAAGTGGGTGTGTGGAGCTAGGGCAGGGAACATGGCTCAGGTACTGGTTTTACTCTGTAGGTCTTTATCATATATTTGAATGCAAAGGGAGCAATTTTCCCAGAAAGGCATAAAATAGCCTGGGACAGGTACCTGGGCTTCACTGTAACTATTCTATAATGCTAGCAATTTAAAAAGTAAAAAAGTCAATGAAGTAAGGCTAAATACATGTAACATAAAATGTACTGTATATAGATTATGTAAAGACTACCAGATATTAATGAGTTTTACCACAATTCCTCCAAAAGGACTTGAGGTAGTTTATGTACTGAAATATTTTGAACAGGATGCCTAAAGAATAAAATGGAGCAGAGACTACCTAAAGAATTTATTCTCAGCATTGGCTTCACAGTAGAGTTATCTGTGGAAAATTTTTTAAAAATATGAATACCTGGGTCCCATACCACCACTGGAATTGAAATCCTTGAGGGTGGGGCAGATATTGATATTAAAAAAAAAATCATGGCTCTAATTTGTGAGAATTAGAGTTGATAATCCCTAATCTATAAGTAGGGAGCAGATGCTCCCTACTTATGAGATGAGAAATATACTTAAGTTCTGCTAAGAACTTCTAGCGGTGCATTAGATTCAGGAGTATTTGCTATTACTTCGTGGAACATTGTTAAAATCACTTAAGGTTTTTGTCTGAAAATTTCAAAATCTTGGCTATGTTGGAGTTGGCATCTCTTGTCCTTTCCCTTGAAAGTGGTAGACATTGTCTTAGTTCTTTGTATGTTAAGTAATATTGGATTGTATCCTGAGCATTTTAAACAATTTATGTGATTCTAAGAACTGTTAAAATCCTTTGTAGAAGGTTGATTTTTTTAAAGTATGTAATTAACCCATTAAGTTTCAGACCACACATCCTACTCTGCCTTCTATGGCTGTGGTTCCAGTGTAAGTTCAGTTTTCAAAGTCTCGGTGGTATTTTTTAGTGCATACCACTATTAAGACTGTAGTTCAAGTTCTCATAGCCTTTTGTCTATAGAACTTCAGGTCAGTTCCTGGCATGCACATCTCAGGAGACAATTTATAAACAGATTTGGAGGGATTCCTTTTTTGATATCCCTCCTCTCTTTGATTCCTTTTAGTGTCTCTGACTCTCAGTAGTCTCCTTTTCTGGTTCTATGCTTAGAATGCTGTGTGCTTCTAGCCTTCCTGTGTGCTGTCTAACACATCCCATGACTGTATCCATGTCTGGGGTAAATTAACAAGAGAAAGCAGAGAAAAAAGTAGCACGTTTCCCCCTAATGTTCTTCAGGTTACTGGAGTCTTTTTCCTAATTCCTCTGGTCAGAAGGATTTTCTTTCAGTCTTAAGTGCCTCACAGCCTTTGCTGCCATTGTTGTGTAGCTTCATGGCTGAAACTTACTTTGTGGCAGGGGCAGAAGAGGGGTAAAAAGTGGGCTTCCCTATTTTCCATTTCATAGGAACTTCTTCCTAATTCTGGTAAGAGAGCAGTGGATTCTCTTGGAGCTTTCTTATTTTATCCATTCCCTCTATATAATTACAGGATTTGAACTGCCCTGGGTCTATGCTAGGAGATGTGAGAGGAAAAAACCCAGGAAACTCATAATGGTATTATTTTTTGAGTTTTGATTTCCCTCCTCAAACTCCTGATATTATTTACTTTTCAGAACCCTCAGTAGTTGTCCAAAGTTTTTAGTTTTAATCAGTGAGAGATACAGGTGGAATGTGCTTACTCCACCTTACTCAGAACTGGACTGAATAACAACTTAAGTTATAGTTTTACCACGGAAAAAGCAGTAAGCAAGGAAAAGTGAAGAACCAAAAGGGTCCAGATTAGCCTGCAATTCACTTTGGCACAAGGAATGGCCCGTCATCAGACTAGAGATTCACTGTCTCCCCTTTAGTGCCATATGATTTTACTTGGAAAATATGGCCTAAGTGCAGCCTGAGGTTGTCAAATAGATGTTTATGTTCAAAAATGAAGATTAGGTTGAGTGAGGAACTAACCCAGCATCTTTAGATATGTGGCAAAAGTTATCTTAAGTATGAGTTGTAAGATATGGCTCTGAAAATTACTCTGATAATGAGAAGTGACTGGATAATGGATGGACTGTAATGTCATGGGGTTGGGGAGATTTGCTTAAAAATGGGATTAAATTGAGCCAAGAAACAAACAAAACAGAAGAGGATTTGTAGCTTGAGCACTCATTGGAAGCTTTCTAAAAAGATTTAGCAAAGAGGACACTTTCTGAGTTTACACTGGAGAACAGCTGGGCCTTTTGGAAAACTGCCTTTAGACAGTCAGTCCTTTGGAATACAGAGAAATAGATGGAATCAGCAATTATTTCTTATAAACTGCTGTCTTCCATTTTTGCTTTTATTTCCTCCCTGCCTCCACCAAGTCCCTCACTTGGGTCTACCTGCCCTAGGCAGGGCCAAGTGACTCACTCCCTCTAGGATTTCCTCCAGAGACTGCAGTAACAGAGTTAAGGAATGGAATTGCAATTAGGTGCTAGGGAGGAACAGTGGCTTATCCTGTGCACTTAAGCAAGGAATGATAACTTAACCCTAAGGTGACAATTAATGGATTTCTTGGGTACCACCGACAAGTCTCAGCCAGGAGGAGAGATCTGAGCATGAAGAAATTGCAAATAGGGGAATGCTTCCTGATGCCTCTCAAATAGCACCACGTAGTCCCTGGTTTGACCTTGAAAATTGGGCTGTGTTCACCTGGACTCCATGTATTCTAATTAGAGGATATTGAAAAGTATTTACCTTAACATTGTTTGAATTTTCTGGCCTTCGTTCCTGAGAACTTGCTGTAGAGGGGGGGAAAAATAGTATTTTTTCTGAGGCATAAATAGTGCTGACACAAATCTGATCTTATTTTTTTCGCCAAAAAGTCATAGAATTTAGGCTGATAGAAGAAATTATTATTATTTTTAGTGTACAGACAATGTGAACAAAACTGAAATAGGTGAGATCTCTAGAATTCTGTGGCATATCTTAGCCCTTCTTTTAGAAATTATGAAAGATGAAGTGTGATGTAGTAGGAAAGGCAGATTCTGTAACTTAGTAGGTATACATCTATGCATGGCCACTCAATCCCTACGGCCCTATTTATTTTACATGTAAAATGAGAAGTTACCCTGTAGGTGATTCCTAAGGGCCTTTCTAGCTTTAACACTTGATTCTACATAGCTAATTAAAAGCAGATAATTGGAACAAAGAGGAAGGTGCTAGTCTTATGAAATACTCTGAGTGAAAATCAGGAGAATTTTGAGGCAATACCAAGAAGAAACCTTGTGGAGTTGCACAGAACTAAAAGTTACCTAAATTTCAGGGGAGGTCAAGACACCAGTAGAAGAATTCAACCCAAGGAGGTAGAAATGGTACTGTGAGATAAGTTTCATAAAGACCCCAGCTAACGTGTTAGGGAGTCAGAAAACCCAAGTTTGAGTCTTGGCTTCACTACTTAGAGCTGTGTGAATGTTGGCAAATTTAATCTAACTTCTCTCCCAGTTTCCTCCTATGTAGAATGTAAATAAGACTATCTTCCTGCCTGTCTCTAAAGAGGACTCGAGATATCTCATACGTAAAAAGTATGCATTTTATAGACATGCGATCATCAAGAGTCAACACATGTGATTACTCTCTGAATTACCCTTTGGGTCAATGTAGGTTCTGGAAAAAAAAAGTAAAACCTCAACTCAAATATGATAAGAGCTGATTATCTGACTTATCTGAGAAAATTGGTAAAATTTCATTGTTGGTTGATAATATTTCTAAAGTGTCTGACTCTATATCGCATATAGCTGAACTGACTTTTGCTTTTAAATGACTGAGGACATTTGGGTTTACTACCAGGACTATTATTCCAAACACCAGTTTTTATGTTTCCAGGTTAGATGGCTATCAACTTTCCAGGATATACTAGGAATTTGTTTTGATGAAGAGTCACAGAAAAATTCCTGCTAATTCAGGATCTAACATACTCAGATTTGAGATTTTCTCCCATATTCTATATAAGACTATAAACTAAAATTAGGAATGTATGTGTTCAACCCTAAGCTTGTCACTGAACTCCAGACTGAAATATCCTATTGCTTATGTGACACCTCAACTTAAATATCGAATATCTAATACCTTAACATAACCAAAACAGAATTCTTGTGCACCCTCCTTCGATTCCCATAGTCTCTCCTATTTTACTAACTGCCTCCTCCTACTGTATGCCTGTTTTAGGCTCTTGGGAATATAGCTGTGATCTTCATGGAGCTTACATTCTAGAGGGAGGTAGTGAAAAAAACAATTAATTAAAACATACAGTCTGGCATATAGTAATAAATGCTAAGGAGAAAAATAGCAAAGAAGTGGAATATGTAGTGCCATCTTGAGAATGAGGTTACAATTTCAAAGAGTGTGGTCAAAGAAGATGTCACAGAGAAGGTGACATTGGAGCAAAGTTCTGAAGGTGAGGAATGAGCAATGTAGATACAGAGGGAAGAGCACTACATGAGGATCAGCAAGTGCAAAGACCCTGAATTCCTGGAATATTTGAGGAACAGCAAGAAGGTCAGTGAGGCCTGAGCAGGGTGAGCCAGAAAGAGAAACAGAGGAGGAGGTTAGAGAGGTAATAGGGGTTTGGAGTGATGTCCAGATGATGTAAGGGTTTGCAAGCCATTGTAAGTTCTTTGGCTTTTGTCCCAGATGAGATGGGAAATACTTATACCTGGAATTATCTTTGATGCCCTGCCTCAAGTTACAATGTAAATTCTTTGAGATCAAGGACTTTGTCAGTTTTGTTCACACATGGGATTTTAGAACACAAAGGAGGTGCTCAGTAAAATCTTTGAATGAATGAATGAATGAATAAACGATTGAACTGGACAGCTGCAATATTACTGAAGGATATAAGAATTAAGCTGGATCATTGCAACAAAGTTGGAAAAAACAAAACACTGAATTTAGGGTCAGGAGCATTGGGATCTAGACTGTGTTCTGGCTCTGACTCAAAGTAATCTTGGACATTTTCTCACCTTGAGCTTGAGTTTCCTCATGTAAACAATGAGGGGCGTTATAGTAAGTGATTTCTGTCTAACTCTAGCAGCCTAGGATTCCGTAATACAGGAATCATACAGTGATTATTTTGACCCCTGGTTATGGTACATTTATAGAATTTTGGCATGCTTACTGTTACTCTATGAATCCCATCTTAATAAAAATGATTTCCACTTCCAAGTTGAGAGAATATGTTTCTTAAGTAACAACCTGAGTGAGTTGTATGTTTGAAATAACCAGGGTAAACCTGTGGTTCAAATTTCAAGGCCACTTTATAGTAAACATGACACTCAACCTCTTGGACATGCTACCATTGTTAGAACCACATTAATCATCTGAGGTTTCAACAGAGTGCCAAACAGTCCTCACACAAATGTTCTAAGCAGTCAGTACAATTATAGATTAAAAAAACAACAGGGGCTTCCCTGGTGGCACAGTGGTTGAGAATCTGCCTGCCAATGCAGGGGACACGGGTTCGAGCCCTGGTCTGGGAAGATCCCACATGCCGCGGAGCAACTGGGCCCGTGAGCCACAGCTACTGAGCCTGCGCGTCTGGAGCCTGTGCTCCACAACAAGAGAGGCCGCGATAGTGAGAGGCCCGCGCACCGTGATGAAGAGTGGCCCCCACTTGCCACAACTAGAGAAAGCCCGCGCAAAAAAAAAAACAAAAAAACAAAAAAAACCCAACAACAACAAAGTGAGGTCCATACTAGCCATATTTAAATGTAAGCAAATAAATTTAGCTTTAAAAGCCTTTTTGGGGGTACATTTTGATAGGGTTAAGCACAAATGAAGGATAACTTCTCAAAGAAATTGTTAAATCCTAGTATCATGGGTTCTGGTTCAGCTAGAAACTATCATATGATATACCCTGATTTTGTGACTATTTCTCACAGGAGCATGGTAAATATAAATTCATATTATCATACCATATTCTTGACCAAAATCATTAATAAGACAAACTAGCTGACTTATTTTAACACCTGTGTGATGTAGTACTGGATCATTTCTAAAAGTAGATAAGCTCATAGGGAAAAAAAAAAGTATCAACTTCAGGTTTGATAACTAAAAAAACTGATCAAAGCAGTAGAGTGTCCTTTTGAATACTTTCTACTTTAAATCAAGAAATACAAAAATCCAACCTTCCATCATTTTAGTACTTTTATCTGCCATACAATCTTCAGTCTCACTAAAACAAAAGAAAAAAAATATTTAATTTTTTTGTGTATTTAATGAATCAAGAAATTACTGGTTAAGTAAAAGAACAATTTGTCAGTCATTCTTCATATGGAAGTAAACCTGGAAGAGTGTATCACTGAGTTTCCAAATTGAATGCAAATTATTTCTAAATTGACTCTTTTCTCCCAACTTTTAAAATTTTGGTTAAATACACATAACATAAAATTTACCATCTTAACCATTTTTAAGTGTACAGTTCTGTGCTTGAGTACATTCACATTATTGTGCAACCATCACCACCATTCATCTATAGAACTTTTTCATTTTCCCCAATTGAAACTCTGTACTGCTAAATACTAACACCGCATATTCCTCTCTCTCCATCCCCTGGAACCAGTCTTCTACCTTCTGCTTCTGTGATTTGACTACTTAGGTATCTCATATAAGTGGAATCATGTAATATTTGTCATTTTGAGACTGACTTATTCACTTAGCATAATGTCTTCAAGGTGACATATAGCATGTGTCAGGACGTCCTTCCTTTCTAAAACTGAATAATATTCTACTGAATGTATGTACCATATTTTGTTTTTCCATTCATCCATCAATGGACTCTTGTGCTGCTTCCATGATTTGGCTATTGTGAATAATGATGCTATGAATATGAGTGTAAAAATATCTGCTTGAGTCCCCGTTTTCAATTCTTTGGGGTATATACCCAGAAGTAGAATTGCTGGATCATATGGTTACTCTATATATTTAACTTTTTAGAGAAACTCTCACACTGTTTTCCATAGTGACTGCACCATTTTAAATTCCCAGCAGCATTGTACAAGGGTTCCAGTTTCTTCACATTCTTGCCAACGTGTTATTTTCTGAAAAATTTTTTGATACTAGCTATCCTAATGGGTGTGCAATAGCATCTCATTATGGTTTTGACTTGCATTTCCCTAATGATTAGTGATGTTGAGGATCTTTTCGCGTGCTTATTGCCCATTTGTACATCCTCTTTGTAGAAGTATCTATTCAAGTCCCTTGCCCAATTTTTAATCAGGTTGTTTGGTTTTTTGCTCTTGTTGAGTTATAGGAGTTCTTTATATGTTCTGGATAGTAATCCCTTATCAGACATATGACTTGCAAATATTTTCTCCCATTCTATGTGCTGACTTTTCACTCTGTCCTTTGAAGCACAAAAGTTTTTAATTTTGGTAAAGTCAAACTTATCTAATTTTTCTTTTACCGCTTGTGCTTTTAGTATCATATCCAAGAAACTATTGTCAAATCCAGTGTCATGGGGCTTTCCCCCTATGTTTTCTTATAAGAGTTCTATAGTTTTATGTAGGTCTTTGATCCATTTTGAATTAGTTTTTATACAGAGTATAAGGTAAGGGTCTAACTTCATTTTTGTTTGTGTGTGGTTATCTAGTTTTCCCAACATTGTTTGTTGAAAAGACTGTTTTTTCTCCATTGGATGGTCTTGGCATGCTTATCAAAAATTATTTGACCATATATTAAGGATTTGTTTCTGGGCTCTTTATTCTATTCCATTGGTCTACATATCTGTCTTCATGTCAGCACCACACTGTTTTGATTACCATAGCTCTGTAGTAAGTTTTGAAATTAGGAAGTCCAAGTATGTTCTTCCTTTTCAAGATTGTTTTGGCTGTTAGGAGTCCTTTGAGATACTATATAAATTCTAGAATGAATTTTTTCTTTTCCTGCAGAAAAAGGTCATTAAGTATTTTTATAAGGATTCATTTAATCTGTAGAATCCTTTGGGTAATATTGAAATCTTAATGGACTATTTCCATTAATCTGTGTCTCCTTTAATTTCCTTTAGGTATGTTTTGTAGTTTTCGGTGTACAAATCTTTTGCCGCTTGGTAAGTCTATTCCTAAATATTTTATTCTGTTTGATACTAGTGCGGATTGAATTTTTCTTAACTTCGTTTTTGGATTGTTCATTGTTAGTGTATAGAAATGCAGTTGTCTTCTTCTGTGTTGATTCTATATCCTTTTCATTTTGTTTATGATTTCCTTTGCTGTGCAAAAGCTTTTGAGTTTAATTAGGTCCCATTTGTTTACTTTTGTTTTTATTTCCATTACTCTGGGAGATGGATCGAAAAAGATATTGCTGCAATTTATGTCAGAGAGTGTTCTGCCTATGTTTTCCTCTAAGAGTTTTATAGTGTCCAGTCTCACATTTAGGTCTTTAATCCATTTTCAGTTTATTTTTGTGTATGGTGTAAAAGAGTGTTCTAATTTCATTTTTTTTTTTTTTTACATGTAGCTGTCCAGTTTACCCAGCACCACTTATTGAAGAGGCTGTCTTTTTGCCATTGTATATTCTTGTTTCCTTTGTCATAGATTAGGTGACCACAGGTGTGTGGGTTTATCTCTGGGCTTTCTATCCTGTTCCATTCATCTATATTTCTGTTTTTGTGCCAGTATCATACTGTCTTGATTACTGTAGCTTTGTAGTATAGTCTGAAGTGAGGGAGCCTGATTCCTCCAGCTCCCTTTTACTCTCTCAAGTTGCTTTGGTTATCCGGGGTCTTTTGTGTCTCCATACAGATTTTTTTGTTCTAGTTCTGTGAATAATGCCATTGGTAATTTGATAGGGATTGCATTGAATCTGTAGATTGCCTTAGGTAGTATAGTCATTTTGAGAATATTGATTCTTCCAATCCAAGAACCTGGTATATCTTCTGTTTGTGTCATCTTTGATTTCTTTCATCAGTGTTGTATAGTTTTTGGAGTACAGGTCTTTTGTCTCCTTAGGTAGGTTTATTCCTAGGTATTTTATTCTTTTTCCTGCAATGGTAAATGGGATTGTTTCTTTAATTTCTTATTCTGATCTTTCGTTGTTAGTGTATAGAAATGCAAGATATTTCTGTGTATTAATTTTGTAACCTGCAACTTTAGCAAATTCATTGACGAGCTCTAGTAGTTTTCTGGTAGTGTCTTTAGGATTTTCTAGGTATAATATGTCATCTGCAAACAGTGACAGTTTAACTTCTTCTTTTCCAATTTGAATTCCTTTTATTTCTTTTTCTTCTCTGATTGTCATAGCTAGGACTTCCAAAACTATGTTGAATAAAAGTGCAAGACTGGACATCCTTGTCTTGCTCCTGATCTTAGAGAAAATGTTTTCAGCTTTTCACCACTGAGTATGATGTTAGCTGTAGGTTTGTCATATATGGCCTTTATTATATTGAGGTATGTAATCCCTCATTTCCTCCACTACTGCCTTCCTTTGTGTCAGTTGAGGTTTTGCAGAGATGCATTTTGATTACCTTTTTATTTCCTTTCATTTATATTCTATAGATATTTTCTTTGTTACCACACAGATTCCATATAATGTCCTAAAGTTATGACAGTCTATCTTAAATTGATACCAATTTAACCTCAACTTCATACAAAGACTCTACTCCTTTATAGATCAACCCCCATCCCTTTGTTATTACTGTCCCAAATTATGGCTTTATATATTCCATGCCCATCAGCATAAATTTATAATTATTTTTTATGCATTTGTTCTTTAAATCCTGTAGAAAATAAAAGTGGAATTACGAACTAAAATTATTATAATACTGGTTTTTATATTTGTCCCTGTGTTTACCTTTACTAGAGAGTTTTATATTTTCATATGGTTTTAAGTTACTGTCTAGCATCTTTTACTTTCAATTTGAAGAACTTCTTTTAGCATTTCTTGCAGTCATGTCTAGTGGTAATGAACTTTCTCAGCTTTTTGTTTTATTTTTTGTCTTAGAACGTTCTGATTTCTCATTTTTGAAGGGTATTTTTGCTGGTTATAGAGTTCTCACTTGATAGTTTTCTTTCTTTTAGCCCTTTAAGCATATAATCTACTGCCTTCCATCCTGCAAGATTTCTTCTGAAAATTTTACTGATAATTTTATGGAGCTCTCTTGTACAAGTCATTTCTGTCTTGTCACTTTCAAGGTTCTCTTTTTGTCTTTGGCTTTTGATGACTGTGATTATAAGATGTCTCAGGTAGTCTCTGTGTGCTTATGCTACTTAGAATTCATTGAACTTATTGTATTTGTATATTCATGCTTTTTCAAATTTGAGGAGGTTTTAGCCATTATTTCCTCAAATAATCGCCCTGCCCCTTTCTCTCTCTCTTCTCTGGAACTCACCATGGTGTGTATATGTATATATATATACTTACATATGTATATATCACTGCTTGATGGTGTCCATTAAGTGCCACAGAATCTGTTCACTCTTTTTTCAGTCTTTTCTTTTTGCTGCTCAGACTCAAAAATTTCAAATGACTTGTGTTCAAGTTCACTGATTCTTTCTTCCACTTGATTGAGTCTGCTCTTGAACCCATCTAGTGAATTTCTGAGCTCCAGAATTTCTGTTATTTCTGTCTGGTTCCTTTTTAGTTTCTATCTCTTTGTTTTTATTTATATGTATTTTATTCATATACTTTTCCCCTGATTTCCTTTAGTTCTTTGTGTTTTTCTGTAGCTTTTGAACATATTTAAGACAGTTATTTTAAAATCTTTGTCATGTATGTCTAATTCGTGTGCTTCTCCATGGACATTTTCTGGGAATTTATTTGGTTTCTTAAAATGTGCCCTAATTTCATTAATATGCATTGTGATCTTATGTCGAAATTTGAGCATTTAAAGAAATAGCTACCTCTTCCAGTTTTTGGAGATTGTTGTAGAAGCCCTTCACTAATTAGTAGGACTCTGAGCCTTGGGAACAGTCTGAGGTAAAGCCTTCAGATCTTACTTTTGTTCTGGGTATATGTCCTTCTGGGCCTACGTATGTACTTTTTTTTTTCCTTCTTCCATTTTCCTGACCTGCTTTTAAATGTTTTATTTCCTAAGAGTCTCATCATGTTTCTTCTCAGGGCCTTAGCTATCCTATTGTTTTCCCCTGCCTGTAATCTCTTTCCCTCAGGTGTTTGTGCATCTGCAGTCCCTTGTGATTTTCATGCACCATGGCATCCATCTACTGACTTCTGTGGCTTCTAGGCTTAGACCCAAACAATGCCAGCATTCCCAATTTGAGCTCCTATTCAGGTGAGACAGAAAACATTCCCTCAGGCAGCCCACAGATAGGCCCAAACATTACAAACAAGTTCCAATCTGCTCTTTCCACCTCAAGAGAGAAAACTGAGAATTGGGCCATTTCTTCCCAACTGTGCCACATCATGTTGCAGAAGGGGGTTGGGCAAAAACAAGTAAAAGTGTGTGGAATTTCCTGCCACTTTGAATGTGGCTTTTCTTTGATTGGGCATTCCCTTGGTTGCTGCAGTTATCTGACTGGTTTCCAGAGCTCCTATAAAGTTGTTTTAGCAGTCTGTAGTTGTTTATTTTTTGTTCCTAGAAGAAAATAAGGGTGTGCAGTTTCTTGGTCTGCTATCTTGCTCTAAATTGTCTTTTATTTGGTATTATCTGTGCCCTCTGTCTTCACTGATATAAACAATAGAGAGGTACCTGCATTACTAATTTTGTATGTTAATATAATCATTACGCAGGAAAAAAGAGGCAATGATTGGCCAGGAAAATATGTCCCAAAATAGTGTCAGTGTCAAAAAGAAACAATTCCATCATGCTGAGTGGGAAAAAATTATAACCAGGTAGATTTTTCTCCTATTTATACCTATTGCTTCTCCCACAATAGAAATGCTACCTCTTTTAGGTTATGAATATTCTTATAAACTTAAGAATAATTTTAGACAAGTTCTAACTGTTTTAGATAGTTATTGTTTTAGATATAGTTATTAATTAGATTTCAAGTCTACAGTGTACTTTTTCTCTCTGTCCTCTATAAATGCCATATAGTTCAGACTTTGCTCCTATAGTCATCCGAACTTGGGTTGCCTTCTCCTCATGTAAATGCTGTCCATCTTTACAGGCCCACATCAAACTCCATTGCTTTCTAGAATTCATCCCTGAATGCTTCAGCTTACACTGCTCCCTCTCTTATTTGGATTCTTCTTAGAGGCAGTTATACACACTGGAACATTTAGTTACTTAGAGTTGAGCAGGAACCCTCTGGGCTGAAAGGCACTGGGTCACAATAGAATCTGCACTATCTTCCAGGTAAGAAAAACAAAAAACAAAAACAAAACACACTAGCAAATTCTTCATCCAAGACACTGCTATACTAGGAAGAACATAGAGGCCAGGTAACTAGAAATGCGGAATCAGATAGAAAGGAGAGGGTTTAGGGAATGTCCACAGTAGGGAGCCAAGGGAGAAAAGGATAAGGAGTGAGGGAAGGTCTAGGGCTGAATATTTGCCCAATCGTAGTTTTACCAGAGACCTCATTCTTCCCATAAGCATTAGTTTCATCTCATATTTCTATTTTTATATTGCTTTAATCTCATGTACCCAGCAGATGAAATCAGATCTTCTTGGTTGTATGATGATGAACTCATAATTCTGTGTATGAAGTAATGTGTCGGCTCAGTAATAAGGTTTCTTTCTTCTTTCTGGAAAAGTGCAAACCATATGTTACATAAAGTAGTGTTTGATATGCACTTTCTCATACACTTGGCATATTCTGCCCTCTAATCTACACTATTATTAGAAGAAGTTTCAGAGATTACATTAAAAATGGATGAACACTGTAATTCTAATTAAAATGTCTCTTTCCGATATAATTCTTTGGAAATGGCTAGTAAAGATGATCTATATTATAATATTGAAGTCTGAATAAACATTAAAGATTAACCTAGCACAAACTTTGAAGAATATAGTTTTCCATTTCTGTACTTTACAAATATTTTAATGAAAACTTAGTTCAAAAAGAAAAAGAACAGAGATATAATTCTGGTCAGTTCAGAAGCTTGTCAAGTCAGTTATCTTAACCGTACTCTGATCTGTTTGTTGGGAAGTCATGTGTGATTTTATGGCTATAACTTTCGTAAGAATACCTTGACTGTTATGTCTACTAGAATCTTGAAAAAACAGACTACTATTATTCGGATTATTGTATATGAACAATAATCCATTATATGAAATCCATTTTGACTTTTGGTATTGTTATAACAATTCTTTAGTTATCTATGAAGCCAGCATTTCTGAGTATGAGGCTCAAGAAAACTATTCTGCAGACTGCATTTGGTCATGTAATCACACATAGATTCCCAACAAATAGGTCAGAGTATGTGTTAAGATGATTTACCTGGGAAACTTCTGAATTGAAGAGCTGTATCTCTGTTCTTTTTCTCTGGTTCATCTCAGCTTTTGTGTTAATCTAGGAATAATGTCAAATGGATAATCAATAGAATTGTCTCATCAGGAAATCCTGTATCATATACACTTTTCCAAGACATGTTTTGGTATGGATTTTTTAGACAGGAACCACCCAAAGGGTCACTGAAGTCTAGACCATTATGTTATGTGAGGGGTATGGTATTAGGGACAAGAGCTGTTCCCCATGACGAGAGTGGAGTTTATGGGCTGATTGCAAGGGTGATATTTAAAATATTTTGATTAACTTGTTAACTTTGTGCAAGTTGGCTAAGTGACTTGTAAGAAAAAAGTTGGCTATGTAACTGCCCAAAAGATATATATATCTATTAAAGTGAGAGTCAAGATTCAAACTCAGACAATCTGAATTAGTGTGGATTCTTTTTTACCTCTTCCTACCTTGGCCTATTTTCTGGTCCCGCCCTACCTGCTCAAAAGGTATTTATCAGCCAAAATACAAAAGGGCCGGAATCTATTAAAAGATAGATGTAAATAATTAGCTTGCATTTCTCTTAAATAGCTTCCACTTTCTGTTATCCCTGGACTTCTAGCTAATATATGTCTCTTTGCATTACCTGCTTTCCCTCAATTGTGTTTTATGGCTTCATCTGTTAGTTATTTCTCTCATACTGTAAATGTTGCCAGACTAAGGAAGAGACTATCTGGAACCATTTTAGTGTATTTTTCTGCCCAATTAAGGTACATTCTTGGACAGAATTTCTGAAGATCTCTACTCTTTCCATAGATATCTGGTTATTGACAGTCATATTTCTCACTCACCTTCCTCTGTGGCTTTTCCTCCCAAATAGAATCTGTTTCAGTCAGGGTTCTTGAGCAGGTGGCCATGTCAAGTTTAGCAACAGTTCTTTTAAATTGTCCCTCCTTCGGTTCTATTACATGATTTGAGGTTGCTTCAGTATTTTCAACATTTGCATTGGATGTGGGCTGACAACATTTGCTTAGTGAAAAATTCTTTTTCAGGCTACTTGTGCTTCGTGTTGGCTTGGGAGAAACAACTTTGGTTTCTACTGGCTTTGTGGCTTCTTTCACTTGATCTTCAACTTTTTCTCCTAAGTGTTCTTCTTGTACAATCTCTCTTAAAACAACTTCATCTTCATCAGACATTAGTTCCTTTTCTATGGTACTTTCTGAAACTTCTTGATCAATATCATGAGCTACTAACCGAAGGATAAGTTCTTTTTTGTTCTGAACATCTTTTAAAAGCTCCACCTTGGTGATATCAGGCTTTCTTATATTCTGAAATGAATTTCTGCAAACAGCCTGGAATTGAAGGTATAATGAATATCAAAAACAAATGTCTCAATCACTTTTCCTGTGATTCTATTATAATACAGCTATTTTAGTATGATTTCTAGTTTCAATGTTAAAGTAGTATTATCTTCAGATGCCATGCTTACATTAGCAATATTTTTAAAAAGAAACATGAAAATTGTAAGAAATATTTGTTGGTATCTATCATTTCTTTTACCTTCAGAGGTTATTTTATTAATCTACCATAATTTACTCCAGAGTTTAAAGGAAGGACTAAAATAGGCTCTTTTTCTTCTTTTTTTGGTTAAACTTTATATTTTGTTGCATCATATTTACTTTTTTGTTTTTCAGTTACTTTGAAAGTTTGTGACAGAAGTAGACATGATAATATATTTTTCTAAAATTGTAGATGGGTTATCATAGAGAAACTGAAATGTACATATTTTCAACAAGAAAGCAAGGTATTATCTGATCTTGACTTTTAAAAATGATGAATAACCAAGATTGTAAAGGTCTTTGACTCTTTAATCCCTATCATTCCACCCCTGATCCTTTGGATATATTTTCCAAAAGAATCTTGAAAACATAAATCTTCATTTTTTTCTCACCTCCCTAGTCAAATCTCACTTTCCATTTTCAATGTCTTAAGACAGATAAAAGACAGTTACAATTAAATAACAGAACTTCCGCACTTCAGTAGCCTTTGATGATGCCACAGAACCTCCAAATTGTTTTGAGTTAATAATTCTAGACCTCAACATCCCTGTGTAACACTGTAAGCCAGTTTTTCAGATATTGGTGCCCTAAAAGAATATCTTCTGTGGAAACAAAATATAGAAACAGCCTCCTTAAGAATTTAAAACCAATCAGTTTTGATTTTCTGTGTTAGTGGAGGGGACCAGTGGTTTACAAAATCCAAAATCGTTCTATATGGCTTTGGAATTTGTGACTATATATGGTTTTCATATGTACATGCCTAGTGTGTTGGGAATTTATGGTATCTCAAAACAGAAAATAAAGCCCTTGGGTGAGGCCAACAAGTGTCTAGGTTCGCTGATCTAATCTACTGTTCTTTAGCTTCTTCTCTTCTCCCTATGCAGGAGATTGATACTCAGATTGGTACAAATCATATGTCTTATCAGAGTTGTCTAGGTCTGCTTCTTTGTGTTTTATTTTGAGGATGGATTTTCTTCCCCTTAAGAGGACAGCGGTAATTATTTTGGTTTAAATATTCCCATCCTGCTTTCCTGTGGTCTATAAATGACTTAATGAAAGAGAACTGGTAACTACGAGTAAGATTTGTGACAGACAATTCTACAGGTAATTAAAAACTGCTTTTGACTAATGTTATTCTATAGTCTGTTCAACAAATTTTACTCCTAAGGGGTTACTTATGTATGAATGAAGACTACCAAATAATATGCTAATGCAAACGATGAGAATCCATGTGGAAGGATAAATTTTAGAGTTTGAAAGGACTGTCATCTGGTTCAAAAAATTTAGGGAAAAGAAGATTAAATTAGTATGTCAGCCCATAATAATCTCAGTATTTGAGTAAAACACAAAGTGCCAATTAACATATTTAACAGCCCTGAGACCTAGTTCAATGTGTTGCAGGATAGTGCTGGAGAAAATTTACTTCAAGTTTATGCTCCAGGGAGAATGGTTCTATAAAAGTTTGCTCATTGTCCAGGCCACAGATTATACCCCTAAGCACACTCAGTCCTCTTATGAGTGAATACCATCAGGAGAAGGGGCTCTGATAAAAATCAAAATGTGTAGTAGATCAGTGTAACTATTGGCCAGACCACCCTTTGTCCTCAGCGGTATAGTTCCCTTGTAACAAGGACATCATTTTGTCATTTTAAAGTCTCAATTAGTTTAATATATTTGGGGCCTAAGTATGGAGCTGCAGGGCAGAGCTAGGGACTAAAGCACGAGGAAACAGGTTCATAAATATGGCAGCAATAAAGCAGCTAAATCTAGAACAAGGATAGAAGAAGAAAGAAACTTGGTACTTCTTGAGAGTATAGAAGAACTTGAGAAAGGCTAATATAATTAAAGTGAAATAATAAGAAACAAGTATAACCTAAGAGTTTATAGAGTAGTAGTAATCAGAGTAGTCTGATGTATGTTGATGAATGTTGTTAAAAGTAAAAAGAGTAGTATTACCGCTATAGAGCCTTAGGTTTGAGAAATCTATTTTAGATAGTTTTATCATTATAATTTCAGTCAGCCTGATTTTACTGTTAAGGGTATGTCCCTATATTCCCATTATTTTTTTAAAGCCCGTTTAAACTGATTGTCTTAGGAAAACTAGCCTGAGACCTTTAGAGTGAGCCACAGAGCTGATATGGCAAGTCCCAGTAAGTCATATAACTATACGAATGAACTTGTGCAACCAGTTTTCCTATTGGGCTAGGCAATAACAACAACAACAGCAAATACATTCCCATATACCTATTTGAGGAAGGGAATCACAGAACAACCATGGCTCACTTTTTTTTTTTCTATTGCTTTTTCACTTACCTCAAAGGGTTTTACATCGAGTCGTCCCGTCTTATTCAATGAGGTACGTCTTTCTCTCTTTAACTGTCCTACAGTAGATGTGTCTGAGGAATAACTTCTTCTACTTATTGATGCTCTTCTCAGTTCTGCTATGTTATGTCCAGTGTTTTTTAAACATTCCACCTTAAGTTTCTCAAGAGGTTGAGTTTTTACAGAAATTACTGCTAAATGTTCTGAGATAATGTTTGGATCTATTTTGAGTGGTTTATTCCCAACATGTGGAACTATTTTAATTGTAGAGTCCTCTACAATTGAATCTTTATTTGACTCTTCTTTATCTAAGTCAGGGATCACTTTAGCATGTTCTTGTGCCTTTTGAACAATTCTGTTAATGTCTAGATCTCTGAAGAGACCAGCATTTGAATTCTTTGGACTAACTGTATCTAAGGGAAAATTTGAAACTTCATTAATAATTAAACTGGCCACTTTTTTAGGGAAAACTCCATTTGTACTTTTTATATCATAATAAAGATCTTTATGGGTTCCAGGTTGTTGTAGTACATTACTATAAATAGAATCAATAACCTGAGAAATCATTTCTATACTTTCTGGATTTAAAAAGTGTTCTTCAGAATCAGCAGCAACAAGATTAATATTACTCTTAGAAATTTCAGCCGTCACAGATTTTGTCAGTTGAGATGCAATTTTATTTAACTCAGGCTTTGGTAAGTTTTTTGCATGTTTGCTTGAGGCACTTGGCAACCTTACTATTTTAGCCAAGAACAAAGCCAATGCTTCCTCTAAAAACGTGGCATCTAACACGGAACCTTTTTTGGATGAAGACTTTTCCTGGGACTTAAATTCATCAACCATTTTGACCACTTTTTCCATAATTTTGACAGCTTCCAGAGCTAATTCTGAACTTGATAATTCTTCCTCTACTTGAGGTTGAAATTTAGAATTGGAAATTTCTTTCACCAATAAAAAACCTATTATATCAGAGAGGACATTACTCTTACCCATTAAATCTTTAAATATAGAAGTGTGTGAGCCAGAGTGCTTTAAAATACTGGTATAAACAGAATTAACTACTTTTTCAACGGTTTCATTGTCAGCTAAAGGTACAGTAGGCAAGTCCTTCGCTGGTGATACAACTTTAATCTTACTTTTGGAGATAAATTCTTGTATTGAATTTAATATTTTTGAGATAATTTTTTGAATTTCAGTTTCTATGGATTTGCGTCTTTCATTATCTACTTTCGGAAACATAGATAAAAGCTTCGATAAAAATTTTACAGCAATTTCTTCTATTATGTTATAAGGCAGTATACGAGCATGTGATGGTTGAGGCTGGGGAACATCAGCAGTTTGGATAACATCTTTAAGAATATTTTCAACAACATTGTCAACTTCTGCACACTGGTATGGAGTTAGCTCTCCAGAAAAGTAGTTCTGCAACTGATTGCCAGTCACTTCTCGTAGAATTAAGTCAACCATGGTTTCTGAAAGAATTCTACATCCACTGGCTGCACAATTTTGTATAACCTCTTGTGATCCAAACTGTGACAAGAGATTATTATAGAGCGATTGAACCACTAATTGAATAATTTCATCATCATTGGGATGTAAGGATTCCACATACTGTATAATCGTATCTTCATTTTTGGAGATCTCTGTTGTAACTGTACTTAATAACTTCATTTGAAGGAAATCTAGTTCTGTGAACCAGGTGCCCTCAGATGTTTCTGCTTCGGTGTTGGATACTGTTGAGAAAATTTTAGATGAAAGAGCATAAATCACATTCTCTAAGAATTCATGAGGCAGCATGATGGTATATGGCGATGATGTCTGACATTCTTTGCTGGCTGTTTGAGCCACCTTTTGGACCTTTTTAACAACATCCTTAGTTTCCAGAGGCAAACATGATGAAGGTGGAAACTCATCACACGATATCAAATTTAGCTTATATTGAAAAATTTCACTTATCACTGCACTAGTTAGTTGTCTTGCTAAATTTCCCCCATTATTCTTTATATTCTTACAAATGGAGTCTTGAGATTTATATTCCTTCAAAATATTGCACACAGAGGAGTGAACAACTTTGTTGACCAATGTTTTATCAATTGATATTTTATCTAGGAAAAGTATCTTATTCGAAGAGGGTTTTTCAGTCATTTTATGCATATTATCCACAGTTATTTTCTTGACGTTGGATAGTGCTTTATCTATATTTGATTCTTTATGCCTGGGAGGTTCTTTAGGAACTGATGACACTTTATCTACAGGTGGAAAAAACTGATTTTCCTTATCTGGCCTAAATACCTTAATTTGAGCATCTGAAAACTCCTTCAACAGTGAATCAATAAGTCTCATAGCTGTGTCATAGAGTTCAGCTTGATTTTCATCATCACTTACATTTTGACATCTATCATATGTTTGTGTTTCTGGTGAGGAAGAAAAGACCAATTTGTTAACCATTTCGGTGATAACATCTTCTAAAAATTTAGCAGGAAAAATTCCAGGTTCACTTTTTGGTGGGTACTGAGGACTGTCTGATTTACTAGGTTCCTTTTTAATATCCTTAACTTTTATTTTCTCTTTTTCTCTTTTTTCCCCTCTCTCTTTCTCTTTCTCCCTCTCTTCTTCTATTTCTCTTGCTTTCTCTTTTTCTTCTTTTTTCTCTTTGGCAGGGAGATTTTTGTTAATTGACAGGTATAAATCCTTTGTTGAAATGGACTGTGCAAAATCCTCGCCAACCTCTTGAACTAGAGGCAGTGATATATAACTTGGGAGACTTTGTCGTTTTGAATAATCTGCTGATTCTTGAGAATGATATATTCCTAAGATATTATCATAAATATTTTCAATGACATTTTGAACACATTCATAATCTGAGCACTGTCCTTCCTTTATATCTATTTGAGCTGGAGAGTCTTTCCTCTCCTCGTTTGGCTTTTGGGCAACTGTTTTCTCTATTGTGGTCTTTGTATTTCTTGCTTTGGTTGTCAAAGAAGATAACTGAAAGGGCTTGTCTTCTTTTTTTAATGAATTTTCTCTTGTTTTGTCAATCTTCTTCTCAATGTCTATTGCAAAATCTGGTCCAAGTATTTCCTTTTCACATTCTGTACCATCAGTAGCTACTAGAAATTGTGTGTGTACCTCCTTACCTTGCCCCTCCTTATTTGAAGGTGATATGCTTTTCTTCTCAATTTCACTATTTTTAAGTGTTCCCTTCAAATACGGCTCCTGTTTATCTTTACTTTTCACACTAGTAGTTGGCGAAGTAACTTCTGATACATTATATTTTTGAATTGGAATTCCCATTTTATTTTCATTCTCTTTCTTTTTATTTGCCACATCTGCAGCTGACCCTGATAACAGGTTAACCATGTTGCTTTTCATAATTCTAGTTACAGAGGTAACTATTGGATCTTGGATGTCACCTTTTTTCATTGATGTCTCCTTAGTTTTGAAACTTTTCTTTTTACTCATTGCACCTCTATCTATTTCCAAAGTATCCAACACATTTTTCTGGTCTGAGGTTAGAGATGTGTGTTTATATGATTGTTCTGGTAAAGTAAGTTGGTTCCCTTTTAAGCATCTGTTTATCTGTGTAGAGGTTTTCTGTGGAAGGTGTTTAACCCTTTGGGTGATGTTATCTGGATTTAGAAATGAATAGAAGGTGGAAGACCAGTCTCCTGAAAAAAGTGGTTGAATCTTGAAAGCAGAGATGGCCTTCTGGGCTGAAGCAGCAATCATTTCTGTAACAATGTTATTTTTATCATCCATCTGAATAGCATTAGATCCATACTTTCCTATGAACTGATCATACACAAAATTGGATATCTTATCAACTGTCTCTTTATCAATTGGTGGAAAAGAAAAAATTTCTTCAGCATTTGGTAGAACTTTAATTTCACTTTTCCTAAATTCTCCTATCAGAGAGTTTGCAAATTTTATAGCCAAGCTCACAATGTCTGGCTCTGGTGTTTCTTTTTTCTTAGAATCTTCAGTAATACTTGGAAGAGAGTAAAACTTGTGAACAAGGTCAACAATTACATCTTCCAAAAATGTAGCTGAATATAGAGAAGGCTGTCTCTTTTCTTTACCAGGTTTAGTATGTACAGAGACATGGTCATAATTAGATAAGTTATTGGAAGATGATTCTTCACCATGTAAAAATGGCCTCAGATGATGATCCATGATTTCCTTCATAATGAAACCAGCTATTTTACTGAGGAATGAGCCTCCTTTTTTGTCTGCATCTTTCTGGACTTCAGCTTGAAATTCAGATTTTTTCAAAATATTATTACATATAGAGTCAACCAAATTCTCAGTCACTTCTAATTGCATACTCTCTGCGTCCTCCTCTGCCGTAGCAAGATGGATCTCATGTTCAGAAATTTCTTTGATAATTTCATCAGTTATTTTTGATGCTGCATCCACAAACTCATAATCTGGTGAAACCTCTTCCTCTTGTAGTTCACTTTCAGTGTCAGTTGAAGGGAAGATATGCACTAGAAGCTTGTAAATCATGTCTTCTAAAAGGGAACGTGACAGCACAGTAATACATGATGGCAAGGCATGGCTATCTCTCATGATGACATTGAGCACATTTCTGATGATTTTATCAGCTTGAGGGGAAGAGTAGGAAGAAGATACTAATTCTCCTGAAACTAGTGACTGCACCTGATAATCATAAATTTCTTCCAAAAGCAAATTATATATTTTTCTTCCAAAACAAGCTGTGTCACTTTGTATAGCCCTATATATTTGAATCAGAGATTTATATTCATCTAATATTTTTTCATAAATTAGGTTGACTGTTTTTTGAACCATTTCTTTATATCCTTCTGAAAAACACATATCATCATCAAAGTTATCTGAAACTAAAATCTCCGATGTGGTGAACTCCAGAACAATTGATTTTACTAATGTTGTAACAATGCCAGTAATTTTGTCTTTTACTGTATCTGGGTTTTCAGCAGCCAAGACATTATGTGAGAATGCATAAAGAAGTTTACATAAAAGTTCAGAAATTACTTCCTCCAAAAAGACAGCTGAATTCACAATGAAAGACAACTCTTTTTGTTTAGGATCTACTACTTTCTGTTTATAAGTTTGATCAACTGCGGCTGAAAGGAGAGTTTTATCTCCAGATAAAAATAACTGAAGATGATGGTTAAAGATTTCTTTTATTATAAAACTTGCTATTTTTGAAACAGGTATATTACTTATACCTTTTTTATCTTTTGTAAGAGACTGGTATATATTTGAATAGGAAAGATCAGCATAAATGGAATCAACCATGGATTGGATATCTTTTTCTGAAATCATACTATGTTTTTCATTCCCATGTTTAATAATACATATTGAATGTTTTGAAATTATTGACATGATTTCATTTATCAGTTTTATTACTGTATTACTTAAGTCTGATTGAGAAGTATTTGGGTGTTCTGTACTGGAGGCCAATGGACTCATCTGAGATATAAGCTGAGACACAATTTTTTCCAAATGAGTATGTGATAACATAGTAGTATATATTGTTGAAGCCTGTCTTTGGAATCTTGATTTAGTAATGTCGCATTGAACTTTCTTTATCAAAATATCAGTACTAAGTTTGGATTGTGATCCAAATGGAAACTTTTCTATAAGATTTGGATGAATTTGGAAATCAAAGGTTTTGGCTAGGATGGTTTTAGTTATCCTTGCAGCCAGCGTCTTTGTGTCATTTAGAAAATCTTTATCAGGCATCATATCCATTTCGTATTCTTGCACAACTTTGCTGTACACCATATCAATAATGTTTTTGACTACATCTCTCTCCACTGGAGGCAAACATAAATTTTCCTCAGCATTCTCTAAAATGCTAACTTGGGCTTTTGAGAATTCCTCTGTTATGAACTGTATGAGTTTTTCAGCTTTATCAAACAGTTCATCTTCTGAATCTGTTACTGATTTTGTTTGTACAATGCCTAACACCCTGTGGAATATCTTGCTTAAAACCCCAGAAATCACATCTTCCAAAAAAGTTGAGGAATAAACACTGGCATAAAACCACTGCCTTTTCTCATCACCAAAATATGTATATGATGAAGAAGGTAATGACTTTCTGTCCACAAATGGCTGAAGATGTTGTTGACAGATATGTTTAATGATAAAACCTGCTATTCTGTCAATAAAAACATCATTACTGCTTGTGATATTTTGCTCAACTGATTCTTGAGACTCAGAGTTTGAAATATTCTTGAATACTGAGTCCACAAGATGCTGAACATTGTCTTCTGAATAAACAAACTTGGTTTCTTCATCTTTTGAAAATCGAATTTCATGTTGGGAAATTTTCATCCTAATATCACTGATTATATTTGAAGCAATTTCATTGAAATTAACTTTTGATCCATCTTTTGGAGTTTCTCTGTTTGCAACAATGCTAGATGCAGAAGGGAAAATTCTAGATAATAGTACTCTGATCATGTCTTCTAAAAATGTGTATGGCAGCAAGGTGTTATATGGAGATAAACTCTGACTTGGCTTGGTAGACCTACTGATGTTACTAAGAACATCTTGAATGATATTCTCAGTTGTTGAAATAAAATATGAAGATGATGACAAATCCCCAGAAAACAATGGATGAAGAAGGTAATCTGAAATAGCTGCTACAACTAAGTTGGTAATTTTTTCCACAAAAATATCGCTGTCTTCAGACTCTTTATCAACCTCAGGGTCTAATCCGTGCTGTTTTAAAACATTTCTATAAACTGAGGTGACGAGTTCATCCACAATATCTGTATCTACAGAGGGGTAAGACTGTTCTTTGTCATCATATAGAATGTGAACTTTAGCTTTGTTAAAATGGTTATTTACTGAGTTTACTATTTTTTGGGTCATGTTTTCCAGCTCAATTTCAGTGTTATGCTTTGGACTGAAAAATTTTGATAAAAGTCTGGCAACAATTTCCCCTACAAATGTCTTAGGGTAAATACCTGAGGGTGATGGCATCTGGGGTCTGTGTGACTCTATGACTTCACTGAGAACCTGTTTAACCATACTCGATATTGTATCTGATGGAGTCTTTGGATGAGGTAAACCTTCTCCACACAAAAATGGTTGAAGATGATTTTCAATAATCTCTTGGATAATAAAACTGGCTATTTGGTCAACCATAATTGGGCTTCGGCTGACTATACTTTTCTGTATTGAAAGAAGAGAGTCAGATGTTTGCATAATATTTCTATAAACAGAATCCACCATCTTCTGGAGGTTTTTTCCTGTACATAGATATTGATTATCATATATAGTGAACCAAATTTTATGTTTTGAAATGGCTGATATAACCTTATTTATTATACAGGTAGATATTTCATTAAAATCTGAACTCATGAAATATCTTTCTCCCAAAGAGGACGCCTTACTGGGTGGAGGAATGAGTAGAGATAAAAGTCTTCTGATGATATCTTCTAAAAATGAGTGTGATAACATGGTGCTATAGCTTGCTGAAGACCTAGCTTGGGAAGTAAATTCTCTCAGGTTGTTTTGAAGTTTCTGTAATATAATTTCAGCGTTGAGAGGGTAGTATGAATTATGTAAGAGCTTTCCCCTGAAGCAAGATGGGAGTTGGTAGTCCAAAATCTCTAACAATATGCTATTCGTTATTTGTTCTGCTATTGAAGTACTGTCACATGCCAGATTACCACCACAGGTCATTTTCAACTTATATTGCTGTAAAACATCATAATAAACTGAGTCAACAATCCTACTAAAAGTTTCTTTATGGATTGGTGGAAAACACAGCCTTTCTTCAGAATTCCGTAAAACAGTGACCCTTGCCTTATTAAACTCATTCACTACATTGTTGACAAATAATGCATTCATCTCATTGAGCTGGGCTTCAGTGATGTTTTCATTTTTGCCCCACAGTGAAATAGAGAGGTTAAAAAACAGTTCTGAAATTATGTCCTCTAAAAATGTGGCTGAATAAACACCCGTATTCACATCTCCTGGATATAGCTTATTATGGATGGCTATTGTATCCTTATCCTTTGTTCCCTGTCTTTTAAGAGGTGACACATTAGCAAAATTTACTGAATACTTCTTGCCAAATGGTGCTTGTATTTTGGAGTTAACTACACTGAGATTATTCAGGGGTCCTGTCAAAGCATTGCCATCATAACTCGTGAGTCCTAAAGAACCTTTACCTTGTCCTAATTCTGTTAACTCTGGCCTTTTTGTTTTTATGAAACTAGACTGTATTTCTCTCATTCCATACTTCAAATGCTTGTTTGCAAAAGGTGGACTTTGGGGGAGTTGTATACTGTGACATAATTTATCCATCAATGATTTAACCAAGCTGTGGGAAAGAACAGTAAGAATAGAGTCTGATGACAGTAAATCTTGATCCATTTCTGCCAGATTTTCCAAAACGTCTGACATATAATCCCCTTGAAATTGTTCACAGTCCATCGTTCTCTTACAATAATCAAATTCTTCATCTTGTACACTTTGAAGTATTTTTAAAAGTTGACATTCTTCTGCTGATATCTCTTCAGAAAGAGGGCTATTATCAAGAAAGACAGAGTTTGTGCATTTTTCTAAAAGTGTTCTAATAAGTTTCTCACACACAACATTGAGAAGGAAAACTGATTTGGGGGTGAGCCCTAAGTTATTTCCAAGTATGTTATTACATTGCCGATCATTTGATGATGAGAAAAATATTCTTGCTTTTTTATCAGTATCCATAGCCTCATCTGGCTGTTCATCTGGTAAAAATAAATCCAAAACAATACTGAAAACTTTGTTGACTACTTCTTTGGATTCATGAGTTTTTAAGCTACCAGCCAGACTATCTAACTTATGGGCCAGATAACTTAATTTATTTTTTTGAATGATATGATCAGTTTTGTGAGTAGATAATTCCCAGTCTCTGGAAGCTTTCTGTCTTTGCATGGTATTTTTTTTGTTGCAAATGGGCACACTATTACTTCTAAGGATGGAAAATGGTCTATTTCTTCCACTGTTTTCCAGGTGATGATTTAACCCTATTTCTTTGGACAGTACATGCATCACACCTATTAAGAGATCCTGAAAGAGATCATCAAAGTCAGCAGCAGCTACTCCTGGGCAGCAAATATACTTTCTTTTTAATGAAAACATTTGCTGTGCAGTGTCATTCTCTATGATGTTACTATTTAAAAGGATTTCAGCAATGATTTCAGAAATACTTAAAGCAAGTTCTCCAACAGAAATGGACCTACTCTCAAACACTTGAGAATCAATTGAAATAATTGTGTTAAATGCTGCATGGGAAGCTTTCTCCTTTTCTCTGCTGTCTGTGGTGCTATCAGAAATGCTTGAAATTAAATGGCAAATGACAGACTCAGTGAGATGTTCACAAAATTGATAAAGCGAAGAATCATTGTATATGCTTCTTAGAGGCTGTTTCGATTGATATTTTTTTCTTGACAGTGTGGAAACAATAGACACCTCCTCACTGGAAACTTAAAAAAGAAAACATTACCATTTTAGCATGCATTAAGGGACATATGGAAAATTCTATATATTGGTAGTTATTTACATATGAATTTCACCTTTGGAACACCTCACTAAAGAAAAAGAAAAATCTAGTCAAGAAAGATATTGGGTTTTCTTCAGATACTTATTTTCCCACCTGTGGAATCTTAGTTTTAGCCATAAAGTTGAGAAAATAACCCTGAAGAATTCAAATCTCTAAGTCTAGTGCTGATACCTGTCTTGCTTAGATGGGTTAAGGTGCTTGAAGAAGCTAGAAATCCTGGGGCAGAGAAATGATTTCCAAGTGTGGTGTTACATCTTAACATGTCTGCAGTGATCTCTAGAGACTTCATATAATTATTTAAAAAATATTTTTATTCAAACATATAATGTTATGTATTACTTTTAGGAAGCTAAAGAGTTGTGTTGCAATAACAACTTGACTGAAATAAAAGTGTGCTCACTTCAGAAAGGTTAGGGATGGACTGTAACATCAGCAGTACTTTAACCCCTAGATTAGTTTGTCACAAAGATGATGGGCCAACCCAGCCAGGCACAGGACTATATTCTGCTATTCAACAGAGTACTGCAAATCATATACCTACTTGGTATGGCTGATTTCTTGGAGTGGTAGCCAGAGCTACATACTCTTTTTTTCACAAAACTTCCTCAGAATGTAATAACCTATTATACCTCTGCATGTGGAATCAGGCAAGACTCAGTGGAGAGGGGAGGCTTTAAGCTGAACTTTGACAGCTAGACAGGTTTTGGCCATGTTGAGATGAAGGGAGGGAGGAAAGAGTGCTCCACGTGGAAGGAACATGAGTGAAATTGCTGGAAGGCCCCAGACATGTCTGGGAATAGAGAAGAGATATGATAGAAAGAGCCAAATACCAATGGGAGGGAATCATGGATCTTCTCGTTTGCTTTCTTTTTCTTATTTTCTAAGTTCAATTAGGCTGTGCTTAAAGAAATTCTACTTATAAGCTTGCAATTTCAGACACACAACTGTCCACCTTGAAATCATACCAGTTTTAAGTATAGGAAATGGCCTCATTGTGCAGGTAGGTAGGACTGATAGTATGTGTTCTGCAATTTGAATGATGGGCAAGTGATGTATCTGGACTGGTAACGTAGCAACTAATTATTGGCAACTAGAATTACTGATCCAGTTCAAGGCTATAATAGATTATTAGATTGAATTTTATGAACTTTCCAATAATAGGTTTTCACATATGAAAATAGCTATCACATATGGTTCAACCTCTAACATATACAGATAAGCATTTTTTAAAAGGGAATGAAAATATATATTTAAATATATGTTTAGAGTATTATACCTAAAAGGAATTTAATAACACTGGAATACAAGCAAAATAAGATGTTTAACACTACTGTTCTTATACACTGTGACTAATAATAGCAACGACTTCAACTGTACACATTAAAGTTGAATCACAACCTTCAATCAGTTACCTGTACATTTGGTATGATTATAAAGAAGTCATGCTTGAGAACTTTAAAAGATCTTTGGAACTCATACCTCATATTCAACCAAAATCCCCTGCTTTAAAAAAGTCACATTTTCTCTCATCTGCAGATATGGAAAATTGAGAGACCTTTTCAGATTCAAACCATATGAATTTTTTTTTTTTTTTTTTTAGTATCTTGATATATTAAGAAGTAATTAAATACCCTCCTAAGGCTGTTTTCAGAAAAACAGTAAATGAAGCTTCTTGGACAGGAGATCTTTTAAGTATATCTATTTTTTCTAAATTATGCCCACTTTTAAATATATCTATTGTTTTCTAAATTATGCCCATTCTTGCTTACCTCTAGTTTCAAAGTTCTTGAAATATGTGACCACAGATGTGGTGACATGTCTTGCTACCAAATGAATTTCATTTGGACCCAGTTCATGATCAGCAAAAGCAATGACTTCAACTTCCTGCAGAGTCTTTATCTTCAGGTAACTCTTATTTTCCCATTTTTGCATTAAAGAAAAATCTCCCCTGCTGGCTTCAGGTTTTTTGTTTTCTTCTTCAGGTATACAACTGATTCTTTTATCCCACATTCTAAGCAAACTTTTCTCCTCATTCTTTTGACCATATATTACAGACAAAGGGTTTTGCTTTGATATGAAAAATGGTTTCATTGTTTCTGTGCTTTCATTAATGTGTGGTTGACTTGGAAAGCCGTAGCTTGACAGCACAGTACTGACAATATTTTCTGCGGCTAAACAAATTTTGAGTGGAGAGACAGTTGTCTGAATTTGGTTTGGCTCAACAACTGGTTTGGAGATCTCATAATGAAACACTCTTGGATTTTCACCTTTTCTCATTTCTGTGAATGATATGACTTGCTGTAATGCTGTTTCTGTGGATTCATTTGCTTTCTTTAACAGTTTTTGTAAGACACTCCCTTCCGGGAGGGAGCTATTTCCTTTCATAGCTTGATCAAAATAGCCCAAGTCAGATTCCTTTGGGCTAAAGTCTTGTACTTTGTTTCTAGAGCATGATGGTATGTTTTCTGAATCAAGCCTTTCCATTGGCTCTGAGCTTCTAATTGTGTCTTCTACAGAGGCTCTGGAATATAAGGGTAAATTTGATGAAGACTTATACCTTTTTTTCTTATCTTCCTCTGAATAAAACCCTAAACCCAGTACACTGCTTTGTGGAGGATGATTCCCAAATCTTACTTCCTTTAACTTTGACATGGGCATTTTCGTATTAGTTGCTAATTCAACCTGATTAACAATGTAGGTATTTTCTACTCCTTGGAACAAACTTTCCTTTGGAAGGTTTTTGATCAGAGACTCATTGAAATGAGTACACTGGTCCATCAGTGTACCAACTATCTCACTTGCTGCAATATTTTCTTTCAATATGCTAATTGAAGATGGTTCTGCTTGGCTTATTTCTTTGTCCAGCTTGCTCTTAATTATACCAAGCATGTCGCTGACGATATTAATGGCATATGTAAGTAACTCTGAATGGAACGAATGAACCTGTAGAAGGGTATTCTGTACATTTTCCTTGGAAATAACAGTACTTGACTTGGATTCATCAGAAAACTTTTTTAGTGGTTGTAATTTTGGCAACATCTTTTTGCTTAATAGTCTCTGTTGGACAGGAAAAAGGTTTTCTACAGGCATTTTCGCTACTTCAGAAAACTCATATTTAGAGATATGTTTAAACTGTAAGTCTACAAATGACTCTAACAGGTTTAAAATCCTTTCTACAATTTCTCGAATAATTTGGTTGCTAGAGCCCAAAGGACTTTGGTCTTCGGTTTTAGTGTTATATATTGGTTCATTGCTGAGGATGTCCTTGGTTGGAAAACCATATTTACTTTTAGTAGTAATGTGTTCTTTCCTACTTGCTGGAGTTTCTTTACCACGTGGGGTGGGCATTTGGGATAAAAAGCACAGCTGTAATTTTTCAAATAGCATTTCAACAATTTCCTTTCCAAACATATTAATTTGTGCTTTGGTGTCTTCAGCTCTCATAGACGCTCCCTTAAAACAACTATGAAACCTGTTTTCACAGTCCTCAAGATGTGGCAAATTTAAAAGTGAAAGAGAATATTCTAATTCTTTTGCTTTTATTGAAATTTCAGTCAAACCATTTTCAGCTATCATCAAGAGCTTACATTTTTCATTTTCCATGTCATTTGATTCTGCTTGCCATTTGTCAAACATTTTTTTAAATATACCTTCTTTAGGAAAAATCTGTTCTAACTGTAAAGAAACATTTTCCAAGTAAAAACATGCTTGTGGTTTGGCAGGAGACTCTGCACCTATATTCCCCTGTGAAAGTTTGGGATCATCCAGATGACAGAATATGATAGGATTAGCCAAATTTTGGTTATTTGTAGCATATAATCCTTGCAAAACCGTACTAACTATTTTATTTGCTGCCATGATTTGATCGGATGGTAAAGCTTTATCACTTACCATTGCTCTAATTTGCATCACCTTTTCAAATTCTTTAACAGTTGTTTTCAGGATATTACTTATTATATCCTTGGCATACATTTTTAGTTCTGAAGTAGGCAACTTCACTTCCAGTAAGTTTTTGGCATCTCCCGTTGGTAGGATGTGTGGCAGCCCAATGGCAGTCTTGGACCAGGTGTCTTTTGGAGTCTTCTGTCTAGGACCTAATTTAGTCTTGCTTTTGGCCTTAGTACGACTAGGTCCTAGGTGTGGTTTTGCTCTAAATTTAGGCAAAGGAGTAACTTTTGATCTTGCTTTTAAACTTGTTTTAAAACCTGGCTTAGGGTTGCCCTTAGGGCTCAGTTTAGAACTGTGTAGCCTTAGAGGTTGCAACTCAACAGAACAACCTTTATGGGACAGGGTCTCTTCTAGATAAAGTGAGGCAAAATTTGTGATCTTATTGAGAACCATTTGGACTAAATCCTTGCCCACTTTTAATGGTGAATATTGTAAAAAAGTTTTTTCCAATAGAGAGACATTTTGACTGCCTGCATAAGGATAAACCTGTGGTAGCATATAGCTAGTGAGATTACTTCCTATTCCTGCTTGTGTAGTTTCTCTGATGCATGATGATTTCTTTGGTAAAATATTTTTGTCAGTTGCTTGTACTTTATTACTTTCATATAACGATGTCACAGCTACAGAGTACATTTTCCCCAAAACGCTTTCAATTATGTCACTTGCTACACTGTTAATATGGGATTGAAAGAAGTTTTTTTGTGTTATGTCTAATGTTTTAATTTTAGAGCTAGACATAAAGTGGGGGATTTCATTAAATGAAGGCAAATGGCCTATGATTTCCATTATTCTTTGATACACTTTACTTAAAACTTCTTTCACCGCACTGAATAATGCAGTTCTTTCTTTTTGTTTTGATTCTTCATTTTTCATAAATATTTCTTCTAGAACAATTCTCTGGCTTTCCCTTTCCAATGCCATTTGGTTTTGTTCTGATGGATACTTTGAAAACAGAGACAGTTTGGTGTGTGTTTCCTGAGCTCTTTGTCCCAGTGATATTTCATTTGATGCAGTTAGTTGTGAAAATAAGTTAGGATTGTCCTTTGAGTAAAAACTGATTTCCTTTACAGATCTTTTATTATATAAAATCTTTAAGATACTGTTGACAATTTCACTCACAGTGGTGATTTCTTGGAATGAAATGTTGTTTGGGTATGGATGCATCTTTTGGATTTTGAGGTCTAAGTCATTTTTAATCAGCTTCAAAATGGCACTGGCAATGATGTCAGCATATTCCTTAAGACTAGCTTGTGATAGATGAATTGTAGATCCAAGTTTTTCTCTGTAACTGGCAAAAGTGAAATCTGTGAGCTCTTCACTGAGAACAGTTTCATTTGATATTTTCAGGATATTCACATTTGATTCCACCTGGCTTGATTCACGAAAGATGCTGTCATCTCGTCTACAGTTTTCCAGTTCTGGGCTCAGAAATGACTTTTCTTTAGGCTGGAAAGCAAGAGTAATTAACAAATCCATTCTTTCTGTGGCAAATGATTCTAACCGATTGAAAATAGTTTTAGTAATGAAGTCAGCACTTTCCTCACATGGGTCAGGAACAGATTTCTTGGGGTCTTCTTTCTCTACTATAGTTATATGAGTATCATTAGCATAAGCTGATTTCAGATTTTTTGAAGATGGAAAATGCTCTGTTTTTCTTTCACTTTTTGACTCCATAAGAAGAGGCTGTTGACACTCTGCTTTTGGAAACATATCACAAAAGGTCAGAGGCAATCTTGTAGAAGTAGGATCCTTTGAATTTATGCTAAGTATGACAGCAGAACTGAGATTATGAAGAACAATATCTACTATATCATTGGATATCAAAATGACATCTGAGTTAGGAACTGAAAAATTTGGAAGAATCTTATTTGCATCCTCAATGAACATTTCAGAATTTGCTCTGGAATGTTTGCCAGCTATGCTACATTTCAAAGCAGGTGTGGCAAATGAGAGATTATTCTGATACAGTAGTTTTTCATAAATATCACGTAAGATACTTTCAATGGTATCTTGTATTTGAAACTGAAGTACTTTTTGATACTCAGTCTTAAACAGCTTTTCAATAATACCTTCTTGCTGATCTGAATTAATCTCTTTGTCAGAATTGTTTTTGTCACATTTTCCTTTAGATGATACAATATCTAACACTGTGTTAACAATTTGACTTGCAATACTTTCAGAAACCACAATGTTATGAGTTAAGAAAGAATTTTCCCTTTCTTTATCTAATTCATGTTTGATTCCTTGTAAAATTTTTCTGGCCACTTCTGTTGCATATGTATTTAATTTATTCAACGAGACTTGACATAATGAGTTGGTCTTTTCTGACATAATATGATCCACTGAGCAACAGGAAAATTGATCATCAGAATACAAATCTTTGGCTGATAATGCTTTGCTTAATGTACTCTTATCCTGCTGAATAGGTAAAGCCATTGGAACTGTGAAGTTGATCTGGGGACAAAAGAGAGATTGTACTTTGGAAGTAGCAAAAGTTTCTAAACTTGTTAATATTGTCTGTACAATATCTTCAACTGTGTTTACTTTAGCCTGTTTGTCAACACTGAATCTGGACTGAAGAGTATATGGATTCTTGTTCGGCACAGTGATGGGGGGCTTTTCTCCTCCACTGGTGTGTTCATGAAAAGAAACATTTGTTGAAAAGGTGATGGTTTTATACCTGTTTTCACTTGCATTTCTCCCTGTCATAGCAGCTGAATAAAGTTTATCAAACACAGTTCTAACAACATCATCTGCCACTATGGTTACATCTGCTTCAGACACCATCATTTTATCTATAAATTGAACAGATGTTTGAGCAATTGTCTCTTCAACATTGTGAGGGATGCCACTTAAATAGGAGTGGGAGAGAGAAAGCACATTTAATTGACTGACCAAAGCACTTTGAAAAATTTCATTCAAAATATTTCTTATAATGGGAACAATTGGAGATTTCTGTGGTCCTTTGAGTTTCACTTCAATTTTGTTTAAGGTTCTTTCTAGAACACATTGTTGAAGAGAATCTGATTTAGTTTCTTCTCTAAGTGATCTTCTCTCTCCAATGAATTCTTTCTCTGTATTTGCAGTATCTTCTAGAAATGAATCTGATTCAGCTCCACCAGGAAGAAAATTTCCATAGGTTGGCCTGTATCTATAAGTTTGAATGCCTCTCTCTTCAGATTCAGTTTCATTAAGCATATCTGAGGATACTGCATCTAAAATTAAACTGACTATATTCTCAAGCATTTGTTTGTCAGGTGGTGGTGTTTCCATACTTGCCTTCAAATCTAATGAGTTCATATTTAATTCTGTTTGAATAGCTTTCAAAATAGCACTTGATATCTTCTTTGCATGCATGTATAAAGCAGACTGCAATAGTTCTTCATGTGTGTCCGTGAAAACACTGGGACTTTCACATTCCAAGTCCATCTTACTGCTTTTTTTATTTCCATCATTGATAGAAGCCTTCAGAGTTTCTAAATTTCCATTGGCAAACCCTTCTAGTTTAGCGAAAACCATATTAAGAATATCTGAAGCCACAGCTTTCAGTTTATTAGAATGAATTTCTTTTGTGCTCCCTGTTTTGGAAGACTTAGGAGCAATAGATTTTTCCTTGCTTTTAGTCATATCTTTATTACCCTTCTGAACCATCCTGGAAACTATGCTGGAGATTATGTCAGTGCACTTGGCCATTTCCTCAATAATTGAAGTAAAAGATAGGCTGTCAATATCAAGAGACTCTGAGACAGCTTTAAATCCTGAACTTACAGAACTACTATCCATGTTAACACTACATAATTTTGCAAGGATATATTCCAAAATTGTTGTGGAAATGAGCTGAATATTAGACTGCATTTCAGTGGCTGTTTGCTGATTCTCATTTGTCTTCTCTCTGCTTAGGTTACTACAAGACGGCTGACAGTGAGGGTGGGCTCCTATGAGCTTGCATAACATTTCATAGAGTGTTTCCCCAATATTATCTAACACTTGCAATCTGGAATTCTCTTTGAGATCTTTTTCACTAATGACACTATGGAGAGCACATGGAGTAGCTAAAAATTTGTAAAAAGTTTTTTTATCCTGTCTACTTGGCAAAATGTTCCCTTTATCAACATTATCAGATCTGCATGATGTCATAGGCTTTGGATTATCTGACAGGAGTGAAATATTGCTTTGATCTGAATGTCCACTTGATAATATTTCACAAATGCAAGTTAATAATGGAGATGCCATAATGTCATCACTGAGATTTGAGACAAGAGATTCTAATTTATCAGTGTCAGTAAAAAATCCTTTACCTGTAAGGGATTTGGTATGGTCTGTTTCCCTAAGATTTAGGGTTTTCTTATTGAGTTCCAGTTCATTCTGGATAGCATGCAAAACAATGTTTACCACTTTAGTTGTATAAGTACTAAGTTGAGATTGTAATGAAGATTGCTCTGCAAGTAAAGGTTTGAAGCCCAGTTGCAATTTTGGACAAACAAATAACTTCAGCCTTTTAAAAACTGCATTAATGATCTTATCAGTAATGTCATCTATAGGCTTATGTTCACTTTCTTCAGATTTTAACAGGGAAGGCTTTGCAGGATCTACATCGAGTGAAGATAAATATTTCATTTTCTTTTCACTCTCGAACCATATTTTTAATGGCTTTTGATTTGGTGCTTCTTTGACCATGTGGAGAGTGTCAGGACTCTCTAGAGAAGTTTGATGAACTGATGATGAAATGGAACTTTTGGTGGTATTGGGAATGCAGCTTGCCTCATGAAGTATATTTAATACAGCATCTGTTATTTCTTGAGCTACTGCACTAATTTCTGACACAGAAAACATCTGGTCCATCCATTCTTGATGTGACAGTCCTTGAGGTTTTTCTGAAACAAGAACTGAAGCTTCTTTGCCAGTTTTACGGTCTAAGCGACCAGGAGGAATAGAAGATACGTCCTTGAGCATTTCCGTTAAAATACTTTTAACTATGTTTTCTGAAGCCTTGTGTATTTGATGCTTTTGATCTTGGCTGAAAAACAAAATGTCTTTATTTAAACAGGGATTTTCCTTTAAAATTTTATTCTTAAAAAATGGTAGCTCAGTCTTTAACCTCCGATCATGAAATGCAATTTTGCTTCTTGGAGAAGCAGGCTTTGTAGGTTGTTTGCTATTTCTTTTGTATTCAAGACAAGTGTTTCCTTTTGTAAACCAATGCTCAGGAATCTGTTCTTGTGATTTTGCTTTTTCATCTTTAAAAGATGAATCAAGCATATTTCCCACAATTTTGTCTATTTCTTCATTATCATCTTCAGAATAAAGGACCATGCCAGGAACATTAATAGGTGGAAATGGTCTTCCAGACCCAGGACCATTAGATAATCTAGTGCCAGTGAGTCTGTACTTTAATTCAGTGTCAGAAGGACTTCTCAGTCTAGAGTGTCTACATTTTTGATTATCTGCTTTTACTGGTTCCTGATGTAACTGAGTAAAGATATCATCGAGCAGCTTAAGGAGTACTACTGTTTCATCAGATGCAATAAGTCTCTCATTAGTAAGTTCGGTTTGTACATGTCCTAGTATAGTGCTGATTGCTTCCTCTATATAGCCAACCAAAGAGGACTGGGAAAAAATATTTGACATTAAATTTTGTATTTCTTCTTTAACAATTAAATTAGCTGCATCAAGTTCAGGACTACATTTCTTTTTGTTGGCTTTTATAAGGCGCATATATGTTGGGTCTGCCATATGTTGCTGATAGGAAAGTTTAGCTGCATCTTCAAGATGAGGAAGTTCATATTGCTTGCAAGATGCAAGAGTCATCAGCTTTTCTAAAATGGCATGCACCATATCCTCTGCAATATCACACATGGGTTCCACGGTATGAGGCAGTGAATCTATTAAAGGTTTTCCATATGATGGAGTGAGAGATTCTCCACTGGGTGTTAAGCTTGGTTTAATGTTGACTGACAAATCTTCTTGTGAAAATATCTGGATACATTTTTTCTCAACTGCAGACTGTAGCTTCTCAAGCATATTTTCCACGATCTCTGAAGCTACTGAGCAGATATCAGCATTAGAAACCAAGTCTCCTTTTTCAGGCTCACTTTGGTCAACAAAAACTTCAGCAGTAACAGAAGAAATAGAAGGAATGGCCTGTGTTAAATCAGACATTATTTCTTGAAAAATGCTTTCCAAAATCAATTCAGTTTCCCCTTTTAAGCGACACTTAAAGTTAACAAAAACATTCTTTAAGCTCTTCATTTCATTCATGGCTTTTGTTTTTTGATCAGAAAACAATGGACTCTCTAAGCCGTCTGTTTCAGTGGTAGCATCCTTTGATTTTTTTGTGCTTGTTTCAAATGATGCTAGAAGGTGACTATCAGATTTACAACTTCTGAGCTTAGGGTATGTATATATCATGCTTGTTTTATTATATTTGAGTTCAGATGTTATAGATTGTCCTTTAATGTGATATGTTTTTCCCACAACTGTTCTTTCCACATGGGCAGATGGTGGTTTTAAAGGTGTGGCTGGTCGCCTTACTGATAAGTCAACTGCAAATGCACAGGGCTCTCCCTGAAATGTTTTAGTTGTTGCAGATGTGTAGCTTCCATATGTAAACTCTTCACTGCATGTGCTACAAAAACTTGAACTATCTGAAGAGAGGATGGAGTCATCAGACACTGGGTATGCATTATTTTTCAACCTTTCTTCATACTTTGTGATGGCTGGGTATAATATACTGGTCACTGTAGCCACAACCCAGGTCATTATATTCTGAATTATGCTATTCAGTTCCCCAGAAGTTACCTGGAAAAGAGGCAAGCAGGAATGAAAAGAAAATCATGTTAACAACTTACTCTATTCTGGGACAGAGGATAACATTTAATTTTTTATGTCAAACAATGCATAGCTTGATACCATCATCATTATAAAAAGAACACAGTGAAAGAAAATCTATTTAGAATTTCAAATTAATTTCAAGTTGGTTTATTCTGTGCTACAGTAAAATACTTTTTGTATAAGTTTCCATTTGACTCCCATTCCCTCAGAAGTTTTTTCTCCCCCCCAACATTTATTGCTAGGATAAATGAATTTCTGGTTTAAAAAAAAAAAAAAATCACTAACTTGCTATCCAGGCACATTACAGGCAAGTATTTTGGCAAGAAGAAACATGGTGTCTACAACCCAGCAAAATTACTTTAAAATGAACCAGATTATTTCTAACAAAGCATTTCTCGAACAGATGCAGTCAAAACATTTGGGTGCCTTCAGAGGGATCTGTCTAGCTAAGATGTAAGGATGGAAAAGAAGCCATCTCTCCTCCCCTTCCCTGCTGCAGGGGTGAGCCTGTGAATGTGTATATATGGAAATGACTACAGCTAATTGCTAAGAATCATTTGATAGGTAACAAAAATGCTCATGCTTTACAGAGATTGAATGGCTTTGTATCCAACAAAAAAGTATCAGTGGAAACTGTCTTAAGAAGGCTGAGAAAAGATGATGCACTGAGGGAACAAATGAATTTAGACTGAAAACAAGGGCAATCTAGAACTGAGTCTCAAAGAGTCAGGAGGGCTGAGCAAGAATAGGTGTTGGAGAATCCCTCATTTTGAGCTGGAAATAAGAATTCAGGGACCAGATTTGTATGAGTTTCCTTAGTGGTCAGTGGTGCTGTCCTACATTTAAACTGGACCAACAGTAGAAACAAAATCTATCTATCTGTTTCTATATACCTCAAATTATGTACTGAAAAAAAATATTTTTTGATTAATTAATTAATTTATTTTTGGCTGCATTGGGTCTTCATTGCTGTGTGCAGGCTTTCTCTAGCTGCAGCAAGCGGGGGCTACTCTTCACTGGGGTGCGCAGGCTTCTCACTGCGGTGGCTTCTCTTGTTGTGGAGCGTGGGCTCTAGGTGCACAGGCTTCAGTAGTTGTGGTGTGTGGGCTCAGTAGTTGTGGTGCGTGGGCTCAGTAGTTGTGGCTCACAGGCTCTAGAGCGCAGGCTTAGTAGTTTAGTTGCTCCATGGCATGGGGGATCTTCCCGGGCCAGGGCTCAAACCCGCGTCCCCTGCATTGGCAGGCAGATTCTCAACCACTGCGCCACCAGGGAAGCCCCTGAAAATATATTTTGGACTCGCAAAACATCCTCTTGCCTATAATAAACTAATAGTATGTTTTAAATTGTTATTACTCTTAAAACATAAAAAGCAATAAACACAAGTAATTGGCAGCAAAGCCTGGAAGGCTGGCATGTAGACAGGAGGATAAACAGTAGGATTCCTGTAATGGGGCTGTTCACACCCAAAATATTGCCTTAAGTTAGTTAGAATTATTCCCATTTCAGGCCAACATTGAAAGATAAGTTAACACCTATGTAGCATACTCTCTCCTGACACATTAAAGACTGTTTAGGGGCACCCCAAGGAAAGCCATTTTATTCTGCTCTAATCCCTGAATCTCCTAATACATTTTTGCATTTATTATACAGACAATGGCTAGTGGTCTGAAAACAATATTTTGGGTGATAGCATATGTCATATAATACTTACATAATCACATCCAAAATCAAATATTTTAAGAACAAAGCAACTGTTCTAATCTACTATGACATATAAACTAAGACATTTAATATATATTATTTTTTTTAGTACCAGAGATAATAAACAGTAGACCTACATTATTACTCTTAGGCTAGGTATGAGAAGAAGTTTCCAACCTTGATATATGAAAGATATTCCTAAAATTTTCTATGTAGTAAAATATGATAAATAGAACATAGTTTGCAGTTGCTTTCCATTATAATATTAAACTGAGAAATATTCTCTTGAATCAAAAGTTTTCATTTTGCTACATGTTCTATGAATTGAGTTCATGTGAAAAAGTATGTCAGAATATATGTTGTTTTCAAACCTCTCTCTCTTTCCTAACTGGTCTGACTGGATCCAGAATTAGGCCTTATAAAAATACCCTCTTATCCAAGTCTCAGCTCATAGGTGACCAGGTCCTTTTTATGTGACTGGGGTGCTTCCCACAAAACTGGCTAGAGACAAACGCAAGTTTGTCAGCCAAGTCTGTGAAGTGATTTTGTTAATGGCTTCCCATGACAGACTGGGTTTATGATTATTTGATGGCTAGGTCCCTTAATGACCCTTCCCTGACTTCCTGCTCATCCCCATGAGACATCTTCCTGAAGAGCCAAAATTATATTTTGATGAGAACTTTAGACTACTGTAAAATCTAAGAATTAACTTAAAGTAAACTTATTAAAGGAGAAAAAAAGGGCAAAGAGGGACACTAATATCAATAAATGATTACTCATTGTTTGATTCATAGTTTTTTTCCTATTATGACACATACAAGAGTATCATTAATATGCTGCTTTATCAATGAGTTTTATGATACATACTTTTTCTTGCAAGCAGTTTTGTAGGCGATTCTGTTGTCTGTAAAGTCAAGAAAGGTTGATGATTTAGTTATTACTTAGGGTCAAGAATTTATGTAGCTTTTTCCAAAACTTCTAATCAGTGAATCAGTTTCTTCTCTTTGTATCTAAGAGATTTTTAAAAGAAATTCAAAAGAATAAACTTTTTTATTGTCCACCCCCACCACCTATTTCTCTTCCTTCTTTGATTTTGGCCCACATGATTTATTACTCAGAGGAGTAGAATTGTGGCTGCTCCATAAAAAATATGTCTATTTGAAAATTCCAATTCTGACCCATGTTAACCATTCCTGCTTTGAGGTTCTCTGGGGAAGGACACAGACTTGGAGGGAGACAGTGAGATAGTCCTTTCTGTTTGCTAAAAGGCAGCATGAGGTGGCAAGACAATCTGACCAGAGCTTCCGGATAATCCTTAACTTACTTACCCTTTCAAATCCCACAGTCCTACCCACACTCTCATCAAACAGTAGTAAGGAATTAAGGTGACTATTTAATAACTATGGGTTAAAATCATAAATTTCTAGCCATATTAAATACCAATTTAGATGTAGCCCTTTTCTATGTATGACAATATTCTATCATGTGTTCTAATTAGATTTTTTATCATGATACTAATGAAATAAACAACATAGTTTTCTGAATTGTAAAAATTAAAGAACTCAATGAAAAATACAGAATAACACACAGTTAATAAAACAAGATCTGAGACTTTAGTTCTGATTTATTTTTGTATATTTCAGATATTTATTTTCATAAATTTCAATATAGGCCCTTTGCTTATCTTCTTCCTGCTTTCTTAAGAGAAAATTGATATACCTTTTTTACTTTTTCTAGGCCTGTACTTTACTTTACATTATAAAATTAGACACTGAGTTTGTGTTGTGCAGTGATGAGAGCTGGGATCCTGCTCCAATAGCAGTGAGCATCACTAACCTGTGAAGAAGACCACACGCAGAGGAAACAAACTTGGACTGAAATCAGTGATAGCTTACTCATCAACTATGTTCTCCCAAGATCTCAGAAGAACATGTATACAGTTAAATGGGTTCCTTCAGAAGGGTGGCAAGATGGCCGAGTAGAAGGATTTGAGCTCACCTTCTCTCATGAAAACACCAAAAACACAACTAATGGCTGAACAACCATCGACAGAAAAGACTGGAACCTATCAAAAAAGATATTCTAGATCCAAAGACAAAGAAGAAGCCACAAAAAGATGGTAGAAGGGGTGCTTTCATAATATAATCAAATCCCATACCCACCAGGTTGGCAACCCACAAACTGGAAACTAATTATATCACAGAGGTTCTCCCACAGGACTGAGAGTTCTGAGTCACACATCAGGTTCCCCAGCCTGGGGGTTTGGCATCAGGAGGAGGAGCCCCCAGAGCATTTGGTTTGAAGGCCAGTGGGGCTTGAGTGCAGGAGCTCCATAGGACTGGGGGAAACAGAGACTCCACTCTTGGAGGGTGCACACAAGGTTTCATGTGCACAGGGACCCAGGGCAAAGCAGTGACTCTGTAGGAACCTGGGCCAGACCTACCTGTGGGTCTTGGAGTGTCTCCTGGGGGTCAGCTGTGGCCCACTTCGGGGGCAAGAACACTGGTGGCAGAGGCCCCTGGGAAAATTCCTCAGCATGAGCTCTCCCAAAGGTCACCATTTTGGCACGGAGACCTGGCCCCACCTATTAGCCTGCAGGTTCAAGTGCTGGGATGCCTCAGGCCAGAAAACCAACAGGATGGGAACACAGCCCCACCCATCAACAGACAGGCTGGCTAAAGTCCTCCTGAGCCCCTTGACACAGGCCTGTCCACCAGAGGGACATGACCCAGTTCCACTCAAAGTGGGCAGGTACCAGTCCCTCCCGCCAAGAAGCCTGCAGGAGTCCCTGAACTGACCTCACCCACCAGGGGGCAGACACCAGAAGCAAGAACTACAATCCTGCAGCATGCAGAATGGAGACTACAAACACAGAAAGGCCAGAAGGGAGTGGTATGATATATGTAAAGTGAAGAAAGGGAAAAATGTACAACCAAGGATACTCAAACCAGCAAGACTTTCATTCAGATTTGACAGAGAAATCAAAAGCTTTACAGACAAGCAAAAGTTAAGAGAATTCAGCACCACCAAACCAGCTTTATGACAAATGCTAAAGGAGCTTCTCTAGGAGGAAAAGAAAAGGCCACAACTAAAAACAAGAAAAGTACAAATGGAAAAGCTCACCAGTAAAGGCAAACATACAATAAAGGTAGGAAATCATCCACACACAAATATGATATCAAAACCATCAATCATGAGAAGAGGAGAGTATAAATGCATGATATATTGGAAATGCATTTGAAATTGAGACCAGCAACTTAAAACAACCTTGCATATATATAGACTTCTTTATCAAAACCTCATGGTAACTGTATCTACAATAGATACACAAAAAAGAAAAAGGAATCCAACACTAAAGATAGTCAGTCATCAAATCACAAGAGAAGAGGAAGGGAAGAAAAAAAACCTACATAAACAAACCCCCCAAAATTAAGAAAATAGCAAGTAGAGGCAAGACAGGACTCATGCCCCTGAGAGGCTGGGGTATGGGGGCAGTTCCCATGCTCAGAGGGGCCCACACATGGAGAGGGGATCAGCAGGGATGGGGAGAGACTTTTGGGGGATCAGAAGGGAACACGGCCAGCGTCTTCCCCATTGGCTCAGGGCCCTGGGGTCCCAAGCCTAAACCTTCGCCCCCTGGCTGCGCTGAGCCTAGGCCCTGTCCCCCAATCCCCCAAGGCCTTTTCCAGCATGCCAGTCCTGAGCCTATGCCCTGTCCCCCCTCGCCTAATCCATGACCCCCCACCGAGGTCTTTTCTGGCCCTTTTTTATTTTTGGTTGCTGTTGTGGTTTGGTTTTGCCTTGTTGTTGTTTCATTTATATTTGTATTTTTTTCTAATGTATTTTTTAATTCTAATTTTATTTTTTATTTGTTGTTGTTCTTTTTGTTTGTTGCCATTTTTTTTTTTTTTTTTTGGCTGTGCCATTCAGCTTGCAGGATCTTGGTTTCCCAGGCCAGGGGTCAGACCTTAGCTCCTGTGGTGGGAGCACTGAGTCCAAACCACTGGACTAACAGAGAACCTCAGACCCCAAGGAATATTAATTGCTGTGAGCTCTCCGGGAGGTCCTCATCTTGGCACCAAGACCCAGCTCTACTCAACTGCCTGCAAACTCCAGTGCTGGATGCCTCAGGCCAAACAACCAGTAAGAGAAGAACATAGCCCCACCCATCAAAAAAAATGAGATGACAAAAAAATATGTTACTGATGAAGGAGCAAGGTAAAAAACTACAAGACCAAATAAAATGAAGAGGAAATAGGCAAGCTACCTGAAAAATATTTCAGAGTAATGACAGTGAAGATGATCCAAAATCTCAGAAATAGAATGGAGGTACGGATCGAGAAAATACAAGAAATGTTTAACAAGGATGTAGAAGAACTAAAGAACAAACAAACAGTGATGAACAACATAATAACTGAAGTGAAAAATACACTAGAAGGAATCAATAGGAGAATAACTGAAGCAGAAGAACAAATAAGTGAGCTAGAAGACAGAATGGCGGAAATCACTGCTGAGGAGCAGAATAAAGAAAAAAGAATGAGAAGAAATGAGGACAGTCTAGAAACCTCTAGGACAACATTAAATGCACCAACATTTGAATTATAGGGGTTCCAGAAGAAGAAGAGAAAGAGAAAGGGTCTGAGAAAATATTTGAAGAGATTATAGTCGAAAACTTCCCTAACATGGGAAATAGGCACCCAAGTCCAGGAAGCACAGAGAGTTCCATACAGAATAAACACAAGGAGATACACACCAAGACACATATTAATCAAACTAACAAAAATTAAATTCAAAGAAAAAACATTAAAAGCAGCAAGGGAAAAGCAACAAATAACCTACAAGGGTATCCCCATAAAGTTATCAGCTGATTTCCTGTGGGGAGTGGCAGGAAATACTTAAAGTGATGAAAGGGAAAAACTTACAACCAAGATTACTCTACCCAACAAGGATCTCATTCAGATTTGACAGAGAAATCAAAAACTTTACAGACAAGCAAAAGACAAGAAAATTCAGCACCACCAAACCAGCTTTACAACAAATGCTAAAGGAACTTCTCTAGGCGGGAAACACAAGAGAAGAAAAAGACCTACAGAAACAAACCCAGAACAATTAAGAAAATGGTAATAGGAACATACGTATTGATAATTACCTTGAATGTAGTGGAATAAACGCTCCAACCAAAAGACATAGCCTGGCTGAAAGGATAAAAAAACAAGACCCATATCTATGCTGTCTACAAGAGACCCACTTCAGACCTAGGGACACATACAGACTGAAAGTGAGGAGATGGAAAAAGACATTCCATGCAATTGGAAATCAAAGAAAGCTGGAGGAGCAATACTCATATCAGAAAAAATAGACTTTAAAATAAAGACTGTTACAAGAGATAAGGAAGGACACTACATAATGATCAAGGGTTCAATCCAAGAAGAAGATGTAACAATCAAATATTTATGCACCCAACATAGGAGCACCTCAATACACAAGGCAAATGCTAAGAGCTGTAATAGGGGAAATTGACAGTAACACAATAATAGTGGGGGACTTTGGTTTCCCACTGAAACCAATGGGCAGATCAGCCAGACAGAAATAAGGAAACACAAGCTTTAAATGATACAACAGACCGGATAGACTTGATATTTATAGGACATTCCACCCAAAAGGGACAGAATACACTTTCTTCTCAAGTGCACATGGAACATTCTCCAGGACAGATCACATCTTGGGTCACAAATGAAGCTTCAGAAAATTTAAGAAAATTGAAATTGTATCAAGTGTCTTTTCTGAACACAATACTATGAGATTAGAAATCAATTACAGGAAAAAAACTGTAAAAAACACAAACACATGGAGGCTAAATAATACACTACTAAACAACCAAGAGATCACTGAAGAAATCAAAGAGGAAATAAAAAATACATAGAAACAAATGACAATGAAAACACAACAACCCAAAACCTATGGGATGCAGCAAAAGCAGTTCTAAGAAGGAAGTTTACAGCAATTCAATCTCACCTTGAGAAACAAGAACAATCTCAAATAAGCAATCTAACCTTACACCTAAAGCAACTAGAGAATGAAGAACAAAGACAACTGAAAGTCAGTAAAAGGAAAGAAATCATAAAAATCAGAGCAGACATAAATGAAATAGAAATTAAGATAACAATAGCAAACATCAATAAAACTAGAAGTTGGTTCTTTGAGAAGATAAACAAAATTGATAAACCTATAGCCAGACTCATCAAGAAAAAAAGGGAGGACTCAAATCAATAAAATTAGGAATGAAAAAGGAGAAATTACAACTTCCACTGCAGAAATACAAAGGATCATAAGAGACTGCTACAGGCAACTATATGCCAATAAAATGGACAACCTGGAAGAAATGGACAAATTCTTGGAAAGGTACAACTTTCCAAGACTGAACCAGGAAGAATTAGAAAATATAAACAGACCAATCACAAGTAATGAAATTGAAACTGTGATTAAAAATCTTCCAACAAACAAAATCCAGGACCAGATGGCTTCACAGGCCAATTCTATCAAACATTTAGAGTAGAGCTAACACCAATCCTTCTCAAACTCTTCCAAAAAATTGCAGAGGGAGGAACACTCCCAAACTCATTCTGTGAGGCCACTGTCACCCAAAACCAGACAAAGATATCACAAAAAAAATTACAGACCAATATTACTGATGAACATAGAATGCAAAAATCCTCAACAGAGTACTAGCAAACAGAATCCAACAGCACATTAAAAGGATCCTACACCATGATCAAGTTGGATTTATCCCAGGGATGGAAGGATTCTTTAATATATGCAAATCAATCAATGTGATACACCATGTTAACAAATTGAAGAATAAAAACCATATGATCATCTCAATAGATGCAGAAAAAGGTTTTGACAAAATTCAACACCAATTTATGATAAAAACTCCCCATAAAGTGGGCATAGAGGGAAACTACCTCAACATAATAAAGGTCATATATGACAAACCCACAGAAAACATCATTCCCAATGGTGAAAAACTGAAGGCATTTCCTCTAAGATCAGGAACAAGACAAGGATGTCCACTCTCGCCACTATTATTCAACATAGTTTTGGAAGTCCTACCTGTGCCACTCAGAGAAGAAAAAGAAATAATAGGAATTCAAATTGGAAAAGACAAAGTAAAAGTGTCACTCTTTGCAGGTGACATACTATATGTAGAGAATCCTAAAGATGCTACCAGAAAAGATGCTACTACTAGAGCTAATCAATGAATTTGGTAAAGTTGCACAATACAAAATTAATGCACAGAAATCTCTTGCACCTCCTGTACACTAACAATGAAAGATCAGCAAGAGAAATTAAGGAAACAATCCCATTTACCATTGCAACAAAAAGAATACCTAGGAATAAACCTAATTAAGGAGGCAAAAAACCTGTACTCAGAAAACTATAAAACACTGATGAAAGGAATCAAAGATGACACAAACAGATGGAGAGATATACCATGTTCCTGGATTGGAAGAATCAATATTGTGAAAATGACTATCATACCCAGGGCAATCTACAGAGTCAATGCAAGACCAATGCCAGTGGCATCTTTCACCGAGCTAGAACAAAAACGTTTACAATTTGTATGGAAACACAAAAGACCCCTAATAGGCAAAGCAACCTTGAGAAGGAAAAGCGGAGCTGGAGGAATCAGGATGCCTGATTTCAGACTATACTACAAAGTACAGTAATCAAGACAGTATGGTACAGGCACAAAAACAGAAATATAGATCAGTGGAACAGGATAGAAAGCCCAGAGATAAACCCACGCACCTATGGTCACCTAATCTATGACAAAGGAGGCAGGAACATACAATGGAAGAAAGACAGTATCTTCAATAAGTGATGCTGGGAAAACTGGACACCTACATGTAAAAGAATCAAATTCAAACTCTACCTAACACCATACACAAAAATAAACTGAAAATGGATTAAAGAACTAAATGTAAGGCCGGACACTATAAAACTCTTAGAAGAAAACATAGGAAAAACACTCTGACATAAATCAGAGCAAGATTTTTTTTGACCTGCCTCCTAGAGTAATGGAAATAACAACAAAAATAAACAAATGGGACCAATTAATCCTAAAAGCTTTTTCACAGCAAAGGAAACCATAAACAAGACAAAAAGACAACCCTCAGAATGGGAGAAAATATTTGCAAATGATACAACTAACAAAGGATTAATCTCCAAAATATACAAACAGCTCAAGCAGCTCAATATCAAAAAAACCAAACAACCAAATCCAAAAATAGGCAGAAGATCTAAATAGACATTTCTCCAAAGAAGACATACAGATGGCCTGGAGGCACATGGAAAGCTTCTCAACATCACAATTATTAGAGAAATGCAAATCAAAACTATAATGAGGTATTACCTCACACCGGCCAGAATGGACATCATCAAAAAATCTACAAACAACAAATGCTGGAGAGGGTGTGAAGAAAAGGGAACCCTCTTGCACTGTTGGTGGGAATGTAAACTGATACAGCCACTATGGAGAACAGTATAGAGGTTCCTTAAAAAACTAAAAATAGAACTACCATATGACCCAGCAATCCCACTACTGGGCATAAACCCTGAGAAAACCATAATTCAAAATGAGACATGTACCCCAGTGTTCATAGCAGCATGATTTACAATAACCAGGACATGGAAACAACCTAAATGTCTATTGACAGATGAATGGATAAAGAAAATGTAGTACATATATACAATGGAATATTACTCAACCATAGAAAGGAACGAAATTGGGTCATTTGTAGAGATGTGGATGGACCTAGAGTGTGTCATACAGAGTGAAGTCAGAAAGAGAAAAACAAATATTGTATATTAATGCATTATGTGGAATTGAGAAAAATGATACAGATGAAACCTATTTGTAGGGCAGGGATAGAGATGAAGACATAGAGAAAGCAGGTATGGACACGGGGAAGGGGAGGGTGAGCTGAATTGGGAGATTAGGCTTGACATAAATATACTACCATGTGTAAAATAGATAGCTAGTGGGAACCTGCTGTAGAGCACAGGGAGCTCAGCTCAGTGCTCTGTGATGACCTAGATAGGTGGGAGGGGTGGTGGGTGGGAGGGAGGTCCAAGAGGGAGTGGATATATGTATACATATAGCTGATTCACTTCATTGTACAGCAGGAACTAGCACACTGTCAAGCAATTATGCTCCAATTAAAAAAAAGATTAAATAAATAAATAAATAAATAACATAGGGGTAGTAGAAAGCATGTAGAAGGTACTCAATTAAGATCCACTGACCAATGAAGGCTTATTAATGAACAGACTCCAGTAGAACTTTTCTGAAAGAAAACAATGAGTAAATTAGTATCACCCACATTCAGTGCCCTCTGTGTCTTCAGGTCAACAAGCCAAGCCCTGGGGACACAAATATGAACAAGATGTAGTCCCTGATCTTAAGGAGTGTACAGACTTGTGGGGACACAGATGTGTAGACAACTGTAATATTTACAAAACACATGGACACGTCTTATCTCATTTACATCATGAGAACCCAAGGTAGCTGGTATAACATGTGACTTTATACTCAATGTTTATTAGAGAAACTGAGGTTAAGTGACTTGTTCAAGATCACTCCAGTAGTACGTGGAGTTGTAACAAGAACCCAGTTCTGCTGACTCCAAACCAAGGGCTCTTTCTGCTGCACGCTAATGTTCTAGCATAACATGCTTATTTCCCAGTGCCAGTGACGCTGGAGAAATCCAGCTCATGAAAAGCATTGATATCTAGTGAGTGAGAGGCAGGCATTGATGGCATCAAGGAAGGCAGGCTTTGAAAAGCACCTGTGAATAGTTAAATATTTTTCTTCTCATTAACTATAATTTTTCAAATACCAAAAAGAATTTGAGGTTACTTTTGACAAAGCATGATACCATATATATTTTTTTATGTTTAAAAGAACAAAGTAATGAATGGAAATAGAGATGAAATCCCTGTGTCAGAAAATTGAGGGTAAGAATAGGTGGGCATAACTCTTAGCTCTGAGCTTCCTGAGAGACAAAGCAAACTGGGAAGTGACAAGGTTCTTGTATACAAAAGGAGGCGGACTAATTTTAATTTTAGCATATATTATCACCATTTGTCCTCTGATTTCTGAATCACACAGCAAAAATCAGTATTCTTATAGAAAACACTGATTTGAAAGTATAGCATTTTACCAATAAAAAAAGTGAATTTGTTATATTTGTAAATTCTGTGGGTTGATCAGAAGATTTGGAAATTTGGTAACAACATACTCAATAGCACATGATTGCCAACATTAATGGTTTGGTCTGTTCTGTAAAGGAAAATGGGAGAATTGGCATCCAGTTTAGAAGGATCATGCAGCAGAGTATCAGAAATGTAATGGGGGTAGGGGGGTGAGAAAAAGATTGCCCTCTTCATAAACAGTACACATTTCAAGTTCTTAACTGAGTGAACTATAGCCAAAATGGCACATCAAACACAAGATGACATTCACCAGCTATGAGGATACTTCATCATTCATTCACTCATTCCACAAACAGTTACTGAGTGCCCAGAGTGGGCATTCAAGCCCTGTCCTTAAGGATGAAGACAGAGCAGTGAACAACACAGACAAAAATGCCTGCCTTCGCCAAGCTTTCATGAGGCAAAGCCTAGCATGTAGCACAAATTAAAGATGGATGTGTACTTTGTCTATGAGAGAGCTGGAGTTCCACAGTCACACTGGCATCCAAATGAGACATCCTAAAAAGGCTACAGCCCTGTGTCACTGCAGACTGAAACACATGCTTGATTTTTGTCACAGAACTATCTAGAGCATAGGGGCAGCTAGGAAGGGAGTGCAAACACCGATCCTAACTGCCGTAAAACAGGGCTGAAGAGTAGTTCCCACCTTTTGAAGCTCACAACGGATGGAGGGTGGGCCAACCTTCCCACTGCAGAAGTAGCCAACAAGCACCTCCTTCAGTTTGAGGAAATGGTCCTCTCCTGCTATAAAAATGGCTTTAAGAAGCAGCTGGGTGGGTCGGGGGGGAAGCTACAGCAGCTACAGAAGCTGTTAGACAAGGTAAAAAAAAAATATATGTATATATATATTTATATATGGTTTTTTAAGACCCATGCATGCATTTATTCAACTAATATTTATTAAATCCTCACTACATATGCAAAAAGCACCATGGTAGGAACTAGGGAAAGAGAGAGGGGAGTGGGTGGAGACATGGTTCCTGCCCTCATGTCTCTTACCTTCTAGAAAGAGAGTCAGACATTGAACAACTAATCAATTAATTAATTAAAAGTAGAACATCTACTAGGAAGAACGATTGGAGTCTATAAGAACTTTAAAAGGGCAAATTAACCTAGTGCCAAAGATAACAGAAACCCTTTACACAATCCCACTCACTTTCTCACTCTCTCCTCTCCCTCTCCTCCATTCCGTCCCCTTCCCCATCCCTCCTCTCTCAGACACACATCCACACACACAGGTGCACACACAGGCACACATAGCTATGATGTAATCAGGCACCTCTTTGTCTTCCTTTCAAAGAGACAACTTTTGAGCTATAAATACTAAAGATATTCATTCTGGCTCTTAGGCCAACAGGCTGCAACCCTGGCAAAACCATGCCAAAATTCCTACTCTGAGTTAAGATACAGTCAGGTCTAGATGAAAAAAGGAACGTTTCAACTGATTATATCTTCAAGTGTTTCCTAGATATTTGAGTTTATGGTTGTGCTTGTCCTTCTTGATACTTAATTAGAATGTACAGGCCTCAGATATGAGCTTGCAGGAGACAGTGTTCAAAATGAAAATGACAGCTTTCCATTGGCTTGTGTGCTGTTCTATAGCAGCTCAGTGTCAGGTGTTGAAGTTAAGCTAAACTACATAAAAACAGAAGATGTAAAAGCTAAAGTTGAAAAATTAAAACTTAGAGTCTACATATACTGAACTTTGATTGGCTATTCAATTATAAAGTCAAATTGGAAAAAACATAAGAAAAGTAAGGAACATAATTTTGGACAGAGCATTGAGCTGGGCAGATTTTAAAACTTTTCAATTAAGTTATATAACTACAAAATACTTGTGGTAGATAAAAATTAGAAAATACAGGTATATAGACAGAGATAAAAATACAGGCATATTTAAAAACCAAAGCACTTTCCATAAAATGACTATATCAAAGTATTTAACCAATTCTTTATTATTGGGCATTTATGCTTTTGCCTAATCTTTATTAACACAAATGTTTTGATGAACACCTTTATATATGCATTTCTGCACATCTCTCATTATTTTCTTATAATAAATTCTTAGAAGTGGAATTTCTTAGCTGGGCAGTATTCAAATGTTTAAAATTAGAATTAAAGCAACAGCCAACTTTAGAAAAAAGAAATCATAAGTAACACAGTAACAGTGGGGGACTTTCACACTCCACTTTCATCAATAGACAGTTCATCCAGAGAGAAAATCAATAAGGAAACACAGGCTTTAAATGGCATATTAAACCAGATAGACTTAATTGATATTTATAGGACATTCCATCCAAAAGCAGCAGAATACACACTCTTCTTAAGTGCATATGGAACATTCTCCAGGATAGAGAATATGTGGGGCCACAAAGTGAGCCTTGCTAAATTTAAGAAAATTGAAACCATATCAAGCATCTTTTCCAACTATAACTCTATGAGATTAGAAATTGACTACAGGAAAAAAAAATTATAAAAAGCAGAAGCAAGTAGAGGCTAAAAAATATGTTACTAAAGGACCAAGGGATCACTGAAGAAATCAAAGAGGAAATCAAAAAATACCTAGAGACAGATATTGGAGATTGGTTCAAGATGGCGGAGTGGAAGGACGTGCTCTTAAACTCCCTCTTGCGAGAGCACCGGAATCACAACTAACTGCTGAACAATCATCAACAAGAAGACACTAGAACTCACCAAAAAAGATACCCCACATCCAAAGACATAGGAGAAGCTGCAATGAGATGGTAGGAGTGGCGCAATCACAATAAAATCAAATCCCATAGCCGCTGGGTGGGTGACTCACAAACTGGAGAACACTTAAACCACAGAAGTCCACCAACTGGAGTGAAGGTTCTGAGCCCCATGGCAGGCGTCCCAACCTGGGGGTCCGGCAACAGGAGGAGGAATTCCCAGAGAATCAGACTTTGAAGGCTAGTGGGATTTGATTGCAGGATTTCGACAGGACTTGGGGAAACAGAGCCTCCAGTCTTGGAGGGCACACACAAAGTAGTGTGTGCATCAGGACCCAGGGGAAGGAGCAGTGACCCCATAGGAGACTGAAACAGACCTACCTGCTAGTGTTGGAGGGTCTCCTGTAGAGGTGGGGGGTGGCTGTGGCTCACCACAGGGACAAGGACATTGGCAGCAGAAGTTCTGGGAAGTACTCCTTGGTGTGAGCCCTCCCAGAGTCTGCCATTAACCCCACCAAAGAGCCAGGTAGGCTCCAGTGCTGGGTCACCTCAAGCCAAATAAAGAGGGAACCCAGCCCCACCCATCAGCAGACAAGCGGATTAAAGTTTTACTGAGCTCTGCCCACCTGAGCAACAGCCAGCTCTACCCACCACCAGTCCCTCCCATCAGGAAACTTGCACAAGCCTCATAGATAGCTTAATCCACCAGAGGGCAGACAGCAGAAGTGAGAAGAACTACGATCCTGCAGCCTGTGGAACAAAAACCACATTCACAGAAAGATACACAAGATGAAAAGACAGAGGGCTATGTACCAGATGAAGGAACAAGATAAAACCCCAGAAAAACAACTAAATGAAGTGGAGATAGGCAACCTTCCAGAAAAAGAATTCAGAATAATGATAGTGAAGATGATCCAGGACCTCAGAAAAAGAATGGTGGCAAAGATCCAGAAGATGCAAGAAATGTTTAATGAAGACCTAGAAGAATGAAAGAACAAACACCTAGAAGAATTAAAGAACAAACAGAGATGAACAATACAATAATTGAAATGAAAAATACACTAGAAGGAATCAATAGCAGAATAACTGAGGCAGAAAAACGGATAAGTGACCTGGAAGACAGAATGGTGTAATTCACTGCCACAGAACAGAATAAAGGAAGAAGAATGAAAAGAAATGAAGACAGCCTAAGAGACCCCTTGGACAACATTAAATGCAACAACATTCACATTATAGGGGTCCCAGAAGGAGAAGAGAGAGAGAAAGGACCGGAGAAAACATTTGAAGAGATTAAAGTTGAAAATTTCCCTAACATGGGAAAGAAAATAGCCACCCAAGTCCAGGAAGCACAGAGACTACCAGGCAGGATAAACCCAAGGAGAAACACATCAAGACACATACTGATCAAACTGACAAAAATTCAAGACAAAAATTATTAAAAGCAACAAGGGAAAAATGACAAATAAAATACAAGGGAACTCCCATAAGGTTAACAGCTGATTTCTCAGCAGAAACTCTACAAGCCAGAAGGGCATGGCATGATATATTTAAAGTGATGAAAGGGAAGAACCTAAATCAAGATTACTCTACCCGGCAGGATCTCATTCAGATTCGAGAGAGAAATCAAAAGCTTTACAGACAAGCAAAAGCTAAGAAAATTCAGCAGCACCAAACCAGCTCTACAACAAATGCTAAAGGAACTTCTCTAAGTGGGAAACATAAGAGAAGAAAAGGACCTAAAAAAACAAACCCAAAACAATTAAGAAAATGGTAATAGGAACATACATATCAATAATTACCTTAAAAGTGAATGGATTAAATGCTCCAACCAAAAGACACAGGCTTGCTGAATGGATACAAAAACAAGACCCATATATATGCTGTTTACAAGAGACCCACTTCAGACCTAAGGACACATACAAACTGAAAATAAGGGGATGGAAAAAGATATTCCATGCAAATGTAAATCAAAAGAAAGCTGGAGTAGCAATACTCATATCAGGTAAAATAGACTTTAAAATAAAGTCTGTTACAAGAGACAAGGAAGGACACTACATAATGATCAAGAGATCAATCCAAGAAAAAGATATAACAATTATAAGTGTATATGCACCCAACATAGGAGCACCTCAATACATAAGGCAAATGCTAACAGCTATAAAAGAGGAAATCGACAGTAACACAATAATAGTGAGGGACTTTGACACCTCACTTACACCAATGGACAGATCATCCAGACAGAGAATTAATAAGGATACACAAGCTTTAAATGACACACTAGACCAGATAGATTTAATTGATATTTATAGGACATTCCATCCAAAAACAGCAGATTACACTTTCTGCTCAAGTGCACATGGAACATTCTCCAGGATAGATCACATTTTGGGTCACAAATCAAGCCTTGGTAAATTTAAGAAAATTGAAACCATATCAAGCACCTTTTCCAACCACAGCACTATGAGATTAGAAATCTTTTACGGGGAAAAAAATGTAAAAAACACAAACACATGGAGGCTAAACAATACGTTACTAAATAACCAAGAGATCACTGAAGAAATAAAAGAGGAAATCAAAAAATACCCAGAGAAAATGACAATGAAAACATGATGATCCAAAACCTGTGGAATGCAGCAAAAGCAGTTCTAAGAAGGAAGTTTATAGCAATACAATCCTATCTCAAGAAACAAGAAAAGTCTCAATAAACAATCTAACCTTACACCTAATGGAACTAGAGAAAAAAGAACAAAGAAAACCCAAAGTTCGTAGAAGGAAAGAATTCATAAAGATCAGAGCAGAAATAAATGAAATAGAAAAAAAGAAAACAGTAGCAAGATCAATAAAACTAAAAGTTGGTCCTTTGAGAAGATAAACAAAATTGGTAAACCTTTAGCCAGACTCATCAAGAAAAAGAGGGAGAGGACTCAATAAAATTAGAAATGAAAAAGGACAAGTTACAACAGACATTGCAGAAATACAAAGCATCATAAGAGACTACTACAAGCAACTCTATGCCAATAAAATGGACAACCTGGAAGAAATGGACAAACTCTTAGAAAGGTATAACCTTCCAAGACTGAACCAGGAAGAAATAGAAAATATGAACAGACCAATCACAAGTAATGAAATTGAAACTGTGATTAAAAATCTTCCAACAAACAAAAGCCCAGGACCAGATGGCTTCACAGGCCAATTCTATCAAACATTTAGAGAAGAGCTAAAACCAATCCTTCTCAAACTCTTCCAGAAAACTGCAGAGGAAAGAACATTCCCAAACTCATTCTACAAGGCCACCATCACCCTGATATGAAAAGCAGACAAAGATATCACAAAAAAAGAAAATTACACACCAATATCACTGATGAATATAGATGCAAAAATATTCAACAAAATACTAGCAAACAGAATCCAAGAACACATTAAAAGGATCATACACCATGATCAAGCTGGATTTATCCCAGGGATGCAAGGATTCTTCAATACATGCAAAACAATGTAATACGCCATATTAAAAATTGAAGATTAAAACCATATGATCATCTCATAGATGCAGAAAAAGCTTTTGAAAAATTCAACACCCATTTATGATAAAAACTCTCCATAGAGTGGGCATAGAGGGAACCTACCTCAACATAATAAAGGCCATATACGACAAACCCACAGCAAACATCATTCTCAATGGTGAAAAGCTGACAGCATTCCCTCTAAGGTCAGGAACAAGACAAGGATGTCCACTCTTGCTGCTATTATTCAACATAGTTTTGGAAGTCCTAGCCACGGCAATCAGAGAAGAAAAAGAAATAAAAGGGATACAAATTGGAAAAGAAGTAGTAAAACTGTCACTCTTTGCAGATGACATGATACTATACAAAGATAATCCTAAAGATGCCACCAGAAAACTACTAGAGCTAATCAATGAATTTGGTAAAGTTTCAGGATATAAAATTAATGCACAGAAATCTCGTGCATTCCTATACATTAACAACAAAAGATCAGAAAGAGAAATTAAGGAAACAATCCCATTCACCACTGCAACAAAAATAATAAATACCTAGGAATAAACCTACCTAAGGAGGTAAATGACCTGTACTCAGAAAACTCCTGAGACACTGATGAAAGAAATCAAAGATGACACAAACAGACGGTGAGAGATATACCATGCTCTTGGATTAGAAGAATCAATATTGTGAAAATGACTATACTACAAAAAGCAATCTACAGATTCAATGCAATCCCTGTCAAAGTACCAATGGCATTTTTTACAGAACTAGAACAAAAAATCTTAAAATTTGTGTGGAGACACAAAAGACCCCAAATAGCCAAAGCAGTTTTGAGGGAAAAAAACGGAGCTGAAGGAATCAGACTCCCTGACTTCAGACAATACTACAAAGCTACAGTAATCAAGACAGAATGGTACTGGCACAAAAACAGAAATATAGATCAATGGAATGGGATAGAAAGCCCACAGATAAACCCATGTATCTATGGTCACCTAATCTATGACAAAGGAGGCAAGGATATACATGGAAAAGACAGTCTCTTCAATAAGTGGTGCTTATATAACTGGACAGCTACATGTAAAAGAATAAAATTAGAAAACTCCCTAACAACATTCACAAAAATAACCTCAAAATGGATTAAAGACCTAAATGTAAGACGGGACATTATAAAACTCTTAGAGTAAAACATAGAAAGAACACTCTGATAAATCACAGCAAGATCTTTTTTGACTCACCTCCTAGAGTAATGGAAATAAAAACAAAAATAAACAAATGGGACCTAATGAATCTTAAAAGCTTTTGCAAAGCAAAGGAAACTATAAACAAGACGAAAAGACAGCCCTCAGAATGGGAGAAATTATTTGCAAATGAATCAACGGACAAAGGATTAATCTCCAAAATATATAAACAGCTCATGCAGCTCAATATTTAAAAAACAAATAACCCGATGAAAAAATGGGCAGAAGATCTAAACAGACATTTCTCCAAAGAAGACATACAGATGGCCAAGAGGCACATGAAGAGATGCTCAACATTTTTGCTAATTATTAGAGAAATGCAAATCAAAACTACAATCCAGTATCACCTATACTGGTCAGAATGGCCATCATCAAAAAGTCTACAAACAGGGAATTCCCTGGCTTTCCAGTGGTTAGGAGTTTGTGGTTCCACTGCAGGGTACCTGGGTTCGATCCCTGGTTGGGGAACTAGAATCCCACAAGCTGTGCAGCGCAGCCAAAGAAAAGTGTCTACAAACAATAAATGCTGGAGAGGGTGGGGAAAAAAGGGAACCCTCCTATACTGTTGGTGGGAATATAACCTGGTACAACCACTATGGAGAACAATGGAGGTTCCTTAAAAAACTAAAAATACAACTACCATATGATCTAGCAATCCCACTCCTGGACATGTATCCAGAGAAAACCATACTTCAAAAAGATACATGCACCCCAATGTTCATTGCAGCACTATTTACAGTAGCCAAGACATAGAAGCAACCTAAATGTCCATTGACAGAGGAATGGATAAAGAAGATGTGGTACATATATACCATGGGATATTACTCGGCCACAAAAAAGAATGAAATAATGCCACAACATGGATCAACCTAGAGATTATCATACCAAGTGAAGTAAGTCAGACAAAGACAAATATCATATGATATCACTTATATGTGGAGTCTAAAAAATGATAGAAATGAACTTATTTACAGAACAGAAACAGACTCACAGACTTTGAAAACAAACTTCTGGTTACCAAAGGGGAAATGGGACGGGAGGGATAAATTCAGAGTTTGGGATTAACATATACACACTACTATATATAAAATAGATAATTAACAGGACCTACTGTATAGGACAGGGAACTCTACTCAATATTCTATAATAACCTATATGGGAAAAAAATCTGAAAAAGAATAGATATATGTATATGTATAACTGAATCACTTTGCTGTACACCTGAAACTAACACTGTAAATCCACTATACTCCAATATAAAATGAAAATTTTTTAAATAAATAAATAAAATTAAAAATTTCCCAAAGTCTAAAATTCAGTTATGAGAAACAGCAAGACAGAGAATTATATCCTATATCTTGGCAGAAAATGAAAACCTCCCTGGTTTCAGCTCAGACATGGGCTTTGTAGCAACAGTCCATACTCCGACTAGTACCTTTTGCAATATGGAACCTGGAGCCTGAAAGGTAATGTCAGTGACATGTTTTTATCTTTTGGCCTCTATTTTTTCAGGATCTGTTTTCTTAGGTCAACCTAAGCACAGTTTTTTTTTTTCTTTTTGATATTCTGCAACCTAACTCTCCCAGATTCATTTTTCTATTCTCTTCACATTATACTGTAGGCACCAAATGGAACTCAAGGAGTCCATTGTATTAACTGATACCTGTACCTGACTCCAACAGACTTTCTGCCTCAAAGGCATGCAGAAATATCCAAACAAAGAGAAAAGACCTAAGAATAAAAATAATCAAATAACTGAGAAAACTTCAAAGAAGACCACTAAAAAACAACTGTGATAACCAGATAAAGGTTGACATCAGTGAAAATGGCAGAGTAAAGAGCTCTGAAAATTTATTCCTTCTTAAAAGCAATAGGTAAACTAGCAATTTTTTTTTCATTATTTTATAGTTAATGGTTTTCATAGTCAATTTTTTTCAGTTTTCAGAACTCTGGAAATTAACCAAAGGCTTTCAGCATTCCAGAGAGTGTTTACTCAAGAAAAAGAGCTGATCTAGGTAAGAACAGTGAGCTTTGTGGTGTTTTAACTTGTCCTATTTCCATCCTCTTTCTCACCAACAGGGTATCTTTGAAAAAGAACAGCTGACAATCACAGTGGCATAGGTTTCTTCCTTGTGGTATCTGCCCAATATCTAGCATTATGCTTTGAACATAAATAAATTCCCATTTAAAATCGTTTGGATTTGGGCCTACTCACTCTAACACAAAATGAAGCCTTTGTGCAGGCCACTAATGGACTTCTAGAACTGGTTCCTAGTTTCTTGCCATCAATTTTTCTTATATATTACTGTTGGAGTTATCCATCATGTATGCTAATTTGACCATACCATTCCCCTTCCAGAACATCAGAGTATTGCCCAATAAGTAAACTATAAATTTCTGACCACAGTATGAAAGTAGCAAGCAGACTTACTGTCTTCTTCACTCTGTTACTTCCTACATCTTCCATCCCAATAATATAAATATATTCATTATCTAAGTGTAATGCGTAATTATTGAAACTGTTTATACCCACTGCTATCATACTTGCTTTGTCTTCATTCTCTTGGTCTTGAATTTCCATGTCTATTTTACAAATGTTTCTGTCTTTTGTATTAACATTAGAAAAAATAGAACTAATCAGTAGACGAAAGGGAGGGAGAGATAGGGTGGATGGTAGAATACATGTAATGATTCCACAGTAAAGTCTTACGAAATCTGGAATTAAATCAGAATGAGAAGAATGTGAATGTGTATGATGGGCAGAGTAAGACCAGAAAGTATTGTTAGCTGTGTTTTGTTTGTATTCTGACAGGATGCTAGGCTGGTTGGCTGCAACTAAAAGTATTTTTCCCTGTCAATTTGGGAGGGCGTGGTGAAGAATCTCCAGGTAATACACAGAGTTACTCATCTTACCGAGCTAAGATTTTTAATGAAAAAGTATCCAAAATATTTGCTATGGAAGATCCAAGTGACTCTGTAGTTCTATAATGTTGGGTGGAGAAAAATAAAGAGGCAGCACTCAAGACTTTATTATGATCTTCCTCTAACCATTTCTATAAAGAGGCAGGTATTTATATTTAATAAACATTTACCAAATAACTAAAATAAAAATGGCCGTTTTGTACAAATGATCACCATTCTTCCACCTTGTTCTATTTCTTTAAACCGGACTAGTCCAGTTTCCTTCTTTCTGCATCTATTATAGTGCTGTGTATCCTATGAACTCTCAGTAAGTCAGTTAAACTGATGTTCATCAGTCCTAAAGTCAAGATCCTTCCTCCAAGAAAGCTTGGTCCGAATATGTCAACAGCATTTACCACCATATACCACTTAACTCTATCCAACCATTTTCATAGGAATTTGGGGTTTGTAAAGTCTTTCCTGGACCTCAGTTGAGTTATTGATTTTTTTAAAAAAGGCGACGGTGTTGGGTCTAAAATGATAGTCTCTCTGCTCTAAAGTTGAGAAAGCCATATATAGACACCAACAGAAATAGGCTGCCACCAGTTTGAGGAATAAAAATCCCTCAGGCTCCCCAAATTTCTTCTCCAGAGACTTGCAAGTTCTATCATTAGAGATTATTATTTTGGATTATATGGCAAATACACTTTAGGATAGGAATGACTAATTAAAAATTTAAAAAGTAAAACTAATCTAAACTAATCTGTCCTTAGGAAGCCAGTAATCTCAAAAGGTTTAAGGAATGGTAAATGTTTCAAAGGGGAGAAAGGCAAAGAGACAAGTCCAGATCCTGGAAAGCTACCTGAAGAAGAGAAGACATGGTTGGATATACTTGAAAGTGGCATGAAGACTCTGAATATAGGGTAAGTGTAGAACCATAGTGGGGTAAAGAAATAAGGAAAAGGAAGAACATTAACTTTGTCTACTTTACAATTTAAGCTTAGTGAGGAGAATTTGCAAAAGACAAACGTTTCACTAAATCTAAGTAGAAGTACAAGAATGGAGGATCCCATGTAATTATTTGCTTTTTAATATGACCCACGTACTTATTAGAATATTAATTTATCATTATACATTAATTTTCTTAGATACTTACGTATTTGAGAAAGCACAAGAAGGGAAAATACCCTGGACTGTGGCAGGAGCCCGAGGTCCTATTTACCAGAAAAAGAAAATAATTAGTTTGCATCCTTCCCCAACAACTTGTAAAATGATAATATCCTCTAATAGTTCTTTATTCTCTATTGTCAGTCTTGTTTAAAAGCCTCCAGAGACTCTCGACAATGAAGTCTAAATTTCTTTGCAAGGCATAAAATATACCATACAATCTGATGTTCTTATCTACCTCTCTAGTGTCTTCTCTGGCTAGTCTTCCATGTGTATTCTATGGATCAGAGGCGCAAAATAACTTATTTCCTAAATGTATCATCTTTCCCATGCCTCTGGGCCCTTGTTTTTGCCATTTCCTTTGTCTGGAGCACCCTATGCCCTCTTTTAACTTCTTATCTTTTAGGTCTCAGACAGCTTGTGTTAACTCTTCTAGAAAGCCTTCCTTGAAACTAAGTAAATATTCTTCTCTAGTGGTCCTAAAGCATTCTACCCATTTCTATTATAAAACTCATTATGCTATACTGTAATTAAAGGTTTACTCTTCTGTCTCCCTGATTATGATGTAAATTTCCCACTATATCTCCAACATTTATTTTTTGAGAATACTACGTAATTAACGTTTCCTCAACATTTATTCATTGATTTGTTGGCCATTAATCTCTTCCCACTCAAACATCATCTCACTCGCTTTGTATGTAATCTAGCTAGATTTCATTACTGGATTTTAGTAAAGATTCTGGATACAGATGACATAGAAAGTTTTTATGCACAACACCTCCACACTGGATTTGGTGTTTGTTAATTATGCAAATACACAAATGAATAAAAATTTTAGACAAAAAGAATGTCCTGGTTACAGAAAGTAGTGTTAGTAATTAGAGCCTGTTCAGTCAAGTTTAAGTGGTAACTCTTGTTTCTCCCAATAAATGTGTAACCAATAGGTACCAGTGACGTGTAAAAATGTCTTACTTAAATCCTATGAACCTTTTTGACTTTGTTTGTGTAGATATATTTTTTTGTGTGTGTTCAGATTTGGAGAAGCAGTACCTGAAATTAAGAATTCATAGACCTGAGAAATTAAGTGTGAAGATAATATAATTTTAAAAGCAAAATAAAAAACAAACTCTTCTGTGGTTTCATTAATATGCTGGAGTAAATATTCTAAAAATATTTTCCTAGAATTCTGTATAAAATATTAAAACCATCCTCTTAAAAACAGCTAAGCTTTCAAGGAGGTAAGAGAAATCTTTGAGAGTAAAAAATTGGGGGGAACACACATATGGAATTGTAAGCAAATGATGAAGCTGATGCCTGCCCTGTGCCCATTGGCCATAACTGCAAACTTAATGGATAGCCAGGGGATTCAAAACCATATATCAGGCTCAAACCAGATGGGAAATAAAACCTTAGAGCTTGTGAAAATATACTTTATCCCACAAAACTACACCCTTGGTGAAAGAGCTATCTTAAAAAAATCATGCCACAGAGGTAGCAGCACAGACAAATTATGCCTTGGCATCAGCTGTGGATAGAGGAAGAAGAGCAGAAAAGAATAATATCTCTGAAGAATTCATAACCACATATTATCTCTTATGTGACTTTGAGGTTCAAATTCACTGTATGGTCCATAAAACTCCAAATGAGAAATTTAAAATGAACCTGTTTTTATAGCTCTCCCAGATGCCTAGCAGTAGCATATGAAAAAAACTTAACAGCTTTATTGAAGTATAATTGATATTTGCAAAACTGTACATATTTAACATGTTCAGTTTGAGTTTCTACATAGTAATACATCCTATCAAAGTATGGAATTCTGTCAAAAATGATGCATTTCTGTCAAAAAGAAGCTAACATATAACAACACATCCCTGCCACTCACATATAGACAAATATGAAGAAACAAACCAACATGCCAGTTATCAGGGGGAAAAAAACATTAAAATTAGACCACAAAAATTTCAGATATTGGAATTATCAAATATAGACTATAAAATATGTGTATTTTATATGTTTAAATAAATAAAGTAGTAATTGGAAATCACAGGAATGGAACCTATCAAAAAAGTCCAATCAAATCTGAATAATGATGAGAAATTTTATAATATATATTATATATATATGTTTAATCAAACAAATTTAAAAGTGTATTAAATTTATAGAATAGTAAAATAGATACAACTGAAGAGAGAATTGGTGAAATGGAAGACAACCTCAAAGAAATTAACCAGAATGCAATAGAGAGAAATGGAAAATGTGGTTTTTAGACGATGTAGAAGTAGACACACACACACACACACACACACACATGTATATAACTGGAGTTTCAGAAGAAAAGAATAAAGAAAATGAGGAGAAGCAACATAGGAGAGAAAAACAGCTGAGACTTGGCCAGAACTGCTCATCATAGTGATACTAAAGTAAAGAAGATGAAAGATCTTAAAAGCAGCCTGTGGTGTGTGTGTGGCGGGGGTGAGAAGGTGGGGAGGGGGATGTGGGAGGAAGGACCACTTACATAGGAATTAAGTAGAACAGAAAGCAGGTCATTTAAGTAAAACAATATTTTCAAAGTGCTAAGAAAAAAAGAACTGTCCCTGAGAACTGGTATATCCAGCCATAATTATATCCCATAACATGGATAAAATACAGTTTTATTAAATAAAATCTGAGACTTTACTCCCAAAATACATTCATTAATGACATTTCTAAAGAATGGATGTATTTTAGGAAAAATGAAGGTGATTCTATAAAGTATGAAATGCAAAAAGGAATGATGAACAACAATAAAATGGTAAACGTGAGAAAATATAAATAAAACTTGAAAAATAGAATAGTAATTTAATAGAAAAATAGAAACATAATTTCTATAAAATAGAAAAGTAATTTAATTTTGAATTTTTTACCAGATAAATTATTAGTTAAATATGATATGAGATAGTGAGTAGAAGTAAATTATTGTAACTTTGACTTTTACTTTAAGTATACATGTTAAAATTTAAGGGTAATTGTCAAAAGAAATATACACATAGTAAAAAATTTCCAAAACAGTAGAAGGAAAGCTGAATTAAAAAATACATTTAATATTCTAAAAGAAAGGAAGAAAGGAGAAATTAAATATATATATATATTAAAAAGGAGAACAAACTGAAAGCAAAAATAAGGCAGTAAAAATCTTCCAAAGATCTGTAATTAACATAAATGTAAACGGTTTAAATTCAGTTAAAAATCAGAAATTCTAATACTGAATAAAATAAAGCAAAATCCAAAGTCAAGTATTTATAAGAGCTACAATTAAACATCTAAAGACTCTAAGATTGAAAGCTGATACAACTATAGTAACATCAGGCAAATTGAATTTAAGACAGAAAGCATGGCTCAGGATAAAGGTCACTACATAATAATAAGATTAAGTTATTACCTTGGTAATAAGTTGCCAAGATAACCCTAGATATGACTAATAACCTCGATCAAGAAATAAACAAGCAAAAATGGATACAACTACATGGAGGAGTTGAAAAACTATCTTATCATTCACGATAATTTTTTGAACAAAGAATTTAAAAAGTAAGAATATAGACTATTTGAACTACACAACTAAACATCTCAGTTGAACAGAAATATTTAGAATATTGTACTTCAAAGTTGACAATATTCATTGTTTTCAAACAGGACATTAAACAAATTAATCATGTACGCTAAGCCAATAAAGCAATTCTTCAGATACTTCAAAAGGCTGGTAACATAAAGGTCATGTTCTCAGTCTACAAAGCAATTAGAAATCAATAACAACAACAACAAAAAATCCAATATACTTGAAATTTTAAAACTCATGAATACAAAATAACACACAAAATTGGAATTTAGATACAATTTAGAGAAGAATAAAAATACTGCACATCAAATTTTGCAGTACATTTCAAAATCTCTTTTGTACATACCACCAATTTAGTATCATACACAGTTCTAAGCACTTGACAAATATTAAGTTATTGAATTGCCATAGCAATCATATGAACAACGTACTATTATTATTCTCATTTTATAGTTGGAAAAACTAAAGAACAGAGAAGTTAAACAACTTGGCCAAACATAAATTCAAGTGTGGGAGTGTGGATTCAACTTAACTAGTCTGGGGTCAGAGTATGTGTTCTTTCCCATACTACCATTTCATAATCCTATACTCAATATGTATGGAGAGGATATATGATAAATTTATGTCAATAAATTTGAAAATTCAGATGAATTGAATACATTTTCAAGAAAAGTCTAACATGCCCAAAAAATCTGAAAAGAAATGAAAAATAGGAATAGTTCTGAATCACTAAAGTCATTGAATCTGGAAAGATTTTGTCACATAGAGAGCCAGGACAGGTTATTTTGCCAGTAATTTCTACCAAGCATTTATGAAATATATGATTCTCACTTTAGAAACTTCCAGAAAATAATAAAGAGGTAATATAATGCATAAAGCTAGTGTAAACTTGTACAAAAACCACACCAGAAAACTATGAAAAAGGAAAATTACAGCCGAACTTCTCTCAAGAACCTGGATGCTAAAATCCTACAAAAATTACTAGAAAATCTAATCTAGAAATGTATAAGATAATACATGATGAATAAATTTGATTTAATCAAGAAATGAATGATTGTTCTGAGAATAAAAAGTGATCATCTCAACAAGAGATGCACTAAAAAGTTAACATTCACTGATAAACCTTAGCAAATTAGAAATAGAAGGGCATTTTCTTAACCTGGCATCTACCAAAATATTCCGGTGGGCATCATATTTAATGGTGAATAATTTTAAAATATTTTAAATCAGAAAGAAAACAAAAAGCCCACTTTCATCATTTTATTCACCATTTCTCTGAAGGCCCTAGAAATGGGAAGAGTACAAGAAATAATTTTAAAATATTAAGATTGCAAATAAAGTAACTAATCTGTCATTATTTACCGGTAATATGGTTATATTAAAAAACAAAAGAATCGGGCTTCCCTGGTGGTGCAGTGGTTGGGAGTCTGCCTGCTAATGCAGGGGACACGGGTTCTAGCCCTGGTCTGGGAAGATCCCACGTGCCACGGAGCAACTAGGCCCGTGAGCCACAACTGCTGAGCCTGCGCGTCTGGAGCCTGTGCTCTGCAACCGGAGAGGCCACGACAGTGAGAGGCCCGCGCACCGCGATGAAGAGTGGCCCCCACTCGCTGCAACTGGAGAAAGCCCTCGCATAGAAACGAAGACCCAACACAGCCGAAAATAAAAATATAAATAAATAAACAAATTTAATTAAAAAACCCCAAAAGAATCAACAAATAAGGAATAAGAATTAGAGAATTTGAAAAGGTTGCTGGACACATAATCATATAAAAATCAATCACATTTCTATACATTAATAACAAGTAGTTAGAGAATATACCATTTTTAATAGCAATAGAAATAGTTAGTACCTAGGAACAAATCTAACAAAAAGATGTGTAAGATGTTTCTGGCGAAAATACTAAACTTAAAGAAATGAAATTTCCATAAAATGGAGTGATAGACCCTTTACGCTGATAGGGAGAATCAGTATTGTAAAGATATCTGTTCTCCCTTTATTAATTTATAGTTTCAATGCAGTTTCAGTCAACACCTCAGCTGTGTGTGTCTGCGTGTGTTTCTGAGACTGGCAGGTCAATTTAAAATTTATATGGAGGAAGATAGATTTAGCCAAGGCACTCCCAGAAAAGTAGAACAAAGTGGTAAAAGTGGTAGCAGATGGGAGCTGGTGGATGAGATGTCTTCTTACTGAGGTCAAGACATTGTGAATCATCAACATTGTGATACTAGTGCAATGACAAACTGATCTTTTGGAACAGAATAGAGAAATCAGAAACAGATCCACACATATATGGTATCTGCATATATTAGCAAGCTGGCATTCCAGATAAGTGGGTGAGGACAGATCTTTCAAAAGAATAGTTCTCAGGCAGAGAGTCAATAGCAATTGCTGGTATACCCACGGTTCAGCTGGGACTGAGAGCAGTACCAACAACAGTGTACTTTGTGAGCCCACACAATAGGCGAAAGGGGACACAACAGAGCACACTCACAGGTGAACAGCTCCAGAGGTGGAATACTCAGTGGCTTCTCTCCCCATGGGAGTGCTCCAGTCCCACCTACCTCACATCATAGACCAGAAACACAGCTAAGAAACAGATCTGGGGGCCTCTATGTGAGCAACTAAGGATCAGACCCTGCCCCTGACAGGGCAGTGACAACCACAGAGCAAAGGGGAGGCCCCACTCAATATCCAGGGCAGGCTATAGTCAGCACAACACCAGTCAAACCCTCTATCAAAGGAATAGGGCATACACTGAGAAAAGAGGTGGCAGTCATCCATACTAAAAACAGCCCTTGCACCAAAAAAAAAAAAAAAAAAAAATTAAACCCAAGCAGGCTACATAGGGATGTTCCCACATAAAAATAGCCCTCCGAGACTCCAAGACAGTCTGAGGGTCTGGCATCAGGAGGAAGAACCTCCAGAGCATTTAGCCTTGAAGCCCAGCAGGGCTTGAGTGCACGTGCTGCACTCTTGGAGGGTGCACACAAGGTTTCATGTGCACTGGGACTCAGCATAAAGCAGTACGTCCATAGGAACCTGGGCTAGATCTACCTAGGGGTCTTGGAGGGTCTCCTGGGGAGGTGGGGGTTGATTGGCTGTACCTCAGCGTGTGGGCAAGGGGACTGGTAGCAGAGGCCCCAGAGAATATTAACTGGCATGAGCTCTCTTGGAGGTCCCCATTTTGGCACCAAGAACCAACCCCACCCAACAGCCTGCAAGCTCCAGTGCTGGAATGCCTCAGGCCAAACAACCAGCAAGACAGGAACACAGCCCTACCCATCAGCAGACAGGCTGCCTAAAGTTGTACTAAGCTCACAGACACCCCAAAACACACCCCGGACATGGCCCTGCCCACCAGAGGGACAACACCCAGCTCCACCCACCAGAGGGCAGGCACCTGTCCCTCCCACCAGGAAGCCTGGACCAACCTCACCCACCAAGGGGCAGATACCAGAAGCAAGAGGAACTATGATCCTGCAGCCCATGGAAAGGAGACCACAAACACAGTAACTTAGATAGAACGAGACGACAGAAATATGTTGCAGAAGGAGCAAGATAAAAACCTACAAGACCAAATAAATGAAGAGGAGATAGGAAATCTACCTGAAAAAGAATTCAGAGTAATGATAGTAAAGATGATCTAAAATCTCAGAAAAAAAATGGCAGATCAGATCGAGATGATACAAGAAATGTTTAACAAAAACCTAGAAAAACTAAAGAACAAACAATCAGAAATGAACAATACAATAACTGAAATGAAAAATACACTAGAAGGAATTGATAGGAGAATAAATGAGGAAGAAGAATGGATAAGTGAGCTAGAAGATAGAATGGTGGAAATCACTGCTGTAGAATAGAATAAAGAAAAAAGAATGAAAAGAAATGAGGACAGTCTCAGAGACCTCTGGGACAACATTAAACACACCAACATTTGAATTATAGTGGTGCCAGAAGAAGAGAAAGAGAAAGGGCCTGAGAAAATATTTGAAGAGATTAGAGTAGAAAACTTGCCTAACATGGGAAAGGAAATAGTCACCCAAGTCCAGGAAGCACAGAGTCCCATACAGGATAAACCCAAGAAGGAACATGCTGAGGCACATATTAATCAAATGAACAAAAATTAATACAAAGAAAAAATATTGAAAGCAACAAGGGAAAATCAACAAACAACATACAAGGGAATCCCCAATGGTTATCAGCTGATTTTTAAGCAGAAACTCTGCAGGCCAGAACGGAGTGGCAGGATATGTTTAAAGTGATGAAAGGGAAAAACCTACAGCCAAGAATACTCTACCCAGCAAGGCTCTCATTCAGATTCGATGGAGAAATCAAAAGCTTTACAGACAAGCAATGGCTAAGAGAATTCAGCACCACCAAACCAGCTTTACAACAAATGCTAAAGGAACTTCTCTAGGCAGGTGAGGTTAAACAAACAAACAAAAAAGGCCACAACTAGAAACAAGAAAATCACAAATTGGAAAGTGCACTGGTAAAAGCAAACCTACAGTAAAAGTAGGAAATCATCCATACACAAATATGATATCAAAACCAGCAAACATGAGAAGAGGAGAGTACAAATACAGGAAATGGGAATTACATTTAAAATTGAGAGACCAGCAACTTAAAACAACCTTGTATATATATAGACTGCTACATCAAAACCTCATGGGAAATGCAAACCAAAAAACAGATACACAAAAAAGAAAAAGCAACCCAAACACAACACTAAAGATGGTCATCAAACCACAAGAGAAGAGAACAAAAGAGGAAGGGATGAACAAAGACCTACAAAAACAAACTCAAAACAATTAAGAAAATGGTAATAGGAACATACATATCAATAATTACCTAAAATGTAAATGGATTAAATGCTCCAACCAATAGACACAGAATGGCTGAATAGATACAAAACAAGACCTGTGTATATGCTGTCTATAAGAGACCAACTTCAGACCTGGGACACACACAGACTGAAAGTGAGGGGATGGAAAAAGATATTCCATGCAAATGGAAATCAAAGAAAGCTGCAGTAGCAATACTCATATCAGACAAAATAGACTTTAAAATAAGATACAAGGAAGGACACTACATAATGATCAAGGGATCATTCCAAGAAGAAGATATAACAATTGTAAATATATATGCACCCAAAATAGGAGCACCAATATATAAAGCAAATGCTAATGGCCATAAAAAGGGAAATCAAAAGTAACACAATAGTGGGGGACTTTAAGACGCAGATCATGCAGACAGAAAATAAGGAAACACAAGCCTTAAATGATACATTAGACAAGATAGACTTGATATTTATAGAACATTCCATCCAAAACCAGCAGAATACACTTTCTTCTCAAGTGCACATGGAACATTCTCCAGGATAGATCACACCTTGGGTCACAAATCAAGCCTCGGAAAATTTAAGAAAACAAATCATTTCAAGCATCTTTTCTGACCACAACGCTATGAGTTTAGAAATCAATTACAGGAATAAAAACTATAAAAAACACAAACACGTGGAGGCTAAACAACATGTTACTAAACAACCAATGGATCACTGAAGAAATCAAAGAGGAAATCAAATAATACCTAGAAACAAATGATAACAAAAGAAAGAGAATCCAAAACCTATGGGGTACAGCAAAGGGAGTTCTAAGATGGAAGTTTATAGCAATACAATCTTACCTCAGAAAACAAGAAAAATCTCAAACAACCTAACCTTACACCTAAAGCAACTAGAGAAACAAGAACAAACAAAGCCCAAAGTTAGTAGAAGGAAAAGAAATCATAAAAATCAGAGCAGAAATAAATGAAATGGAGATAAAGAAAACAACAGCAAAGATCAATGAAACTAAAAGCTAGTTCTTTTGGAACAACAAAACTGATAAACCTTTAGCTATACTCATCAAGAAAAAAAGGGAGAGGGCTCCAATCAATAAAATTAGAAATGAAAAAAGGAAGTTACAACTGACACCACAGGAATACAAAGGATCATAAGAGACTATTACAAGCAACCATACACAAATAAAATGGACAACCTAGAAGAAACAGACAAATTCTTAGAAAGGTACAACCTTCCAATACTGAACCAGGAAGAAATAGAATATATGAACAGACCAATCACAAGTACTGAAATTGAAACTATGATTAAAAAACTTGCAGCAAACACAAGTCCAGGAACAGATAGCTTCACAGGGGAATTCTGTAAAACATTTAGAGAAGAGTTAACACCTACCTTCTGGAACTCTTCAAAAAACTGCAGAGGAAGGGAAGGAATACTTCCCAAGCTCATTGTATGAGGCCACCATCACTCTGATACCAAAACCAGACAAAGATGTCACAAAAAAAGAAAATTACAGGCCAATATCACCTATGAACATAGATGCAAAAATCCTCAACAAAATACTAGCCAACCAAATCCAACAACACATTAAAAGGATCATACACCATGATCAAGTGGGATTTATCTCAGAGATGCAAGGATTCTTCAATATATGCAAACCAATCAATGTGATACACTGTATTAACAAATTGAAGAATAAAAACCATATGATCATCTCAATAGATGAAGAAAAAGCTTCTGACAAATTTCAACACCCATTTATGATAAAAACTCTCCATAAAGTGGGCAAAGAGGGAACCTACTTCAACATAATAAAGGTCATATACAACAAACCCACAGCAAACATCATTCTCAATGGCAAAAACTGAAAGCATTTCCTCTAAGGTCAGGAACAAGACAAGGATGTCCACTCTTGCCACTACTATTCAACATAGTTTTGGAAGTCCTAGCCACACAATCAGTGAAGAAAACGAAATAAAAGGAATCCAGATTGGAAAAGAAGAAGTAAAACTGTCACTGTTTGCAGATAACATGATATTATACATAGAAAACCCTAAAGATGCTACCAGAAAAGTACTAGAGCTTATCAATGAATTCTGTAAAGTTGCAAGATACATAATTAATACACAGAAATATCTTGCATTCCTATACACTAATAATGAAAGATCAGAAAGAAAAATTAAGGAAACAATCCCATTTACCATCATATCAAGACAAATAAAATACCTAGGAATAAATCTACCTAAGGAGGCAAATGCTTGTACTCAGAATAAGTACTGAGTATAAGGTACTGACAAAAGAAATGAAAGATGACACAAACAGATGGAGAGATATACCATGTTCCTGGATTGGAAGAATCAATATTGTGAAAATGACTCTACTACCCAAAGCAATCTACAGATTCAATGCAATCCCTATCAAATTACCAATGACATTTTTGACAGAATTAGCACAAAAATTTTTACAATTTGTATGGAAACACGAAAGACCCCGAATAGCCAAAGCAATCTTGAGAAAGAAAAATGGAGCTGGAGTAATCACACTCCCTGACATCAGGCTATACTGCAAAGCCACAGTAATCAAAACAGTATGGTACTGGCACAAAAAAAGAAATATAGATCAGTGGAACAGGATAGGAAGCCCAGAAATAAACCCACGCACCTGTGGTCACCTAACCTATGGCAAAGGAGGCAAGAACATACAATGGAGAAAAGACAGTCTTTTCAATAAGTGGTGCTGTGAAACCGTAAACAAAATGAAATGACAACCTACAGAATGGGAGAAAATATCTGCAAATGATGCGACCAACAAGGGGTTAATTTCCAAAATATACAGACAGCTCTTGCAGCTCAGTATCAAAAACACGAACAACCCAATCAAAAAATGGGTGTAAGGGCTTCCCTGGTGGCGCAGTGGTTGAGAATCCGCCTGCCAATGCAGGGGACACAGGTTTGAGCCCTAGTCTGGGAAGATCCCACATGCCACAGAGCAACTGGGCCCGTGAGCCACAACTACTGAGCCTGCGTGTCTGGAGCCTGTGCTCCGCAACAAGAGAGGCCACGACAGTGAGAGGCCCGCGCACAGCAATGAAGAGTGGCCCCCGCTCGCCACAACTAGAGAAAGCCCTCGCACAGAAACGAAGACCCAACACAGCCAAAAAAAAAAAAAAAAAAAAAAAAGCAAATCATCCAAAAACAACAACAAAATAGATATATATATAATAGATATATATATAGTTTAAAAAAAAATGGGCCTAAGATCTAAATAGACATTTCTCCAAAGAAAACATGTCAATGGCCAAATAGCACATGGAAATATGCTCAACCTCACTAATTATTAGAGGAATGCAAATCAAAACTACAATGAGGTATCACCTCACACTGGTCTGAGTGCCCATCATCAAAAAATCTGCAAACAATAAATGCTGGAGAGGAGGTGGAGAAAAGGGAACCCTCTTGCACTGTTGATGGGAATGTAAACTGGTACAGCCACTATGGAGAACAGTATGGATGTTCCTTAAAAAACTAAAAATAGATTTACCATATGATGCAGCAATCCCACTCCTGGGCATATATCTGGAGAAAACCATAGTTCAAAAAGATACATGTACCCCAATGTTCACTGCAGCACTGTTTACAATAGTCAGGACATGGAAACAACATAAATGTCCATCAACAGAGGAATGGATAAAGAAGATGTGGTACATATATACAATGGAATATTCTCAGCCATAAAAAAGAACAAAATAATGCCATTTGCAGCAACATGTATGGACCTAGAGATTGTCATACTGAGTGAAGTCAGACAGAGAAAGACAAATATATGCTATCACTTATATGTGGGATCTAAAAGAAAAAAAGGTACAAATGAACTTATTTACAAAACAAAAATAGTCACAGATGTAGAAAACAAACTTGTGATTACTATGGGGTAAAGGGGGGGAAGGGATAAATTGAGAGACTTGGATTGACATGTACATACTATATATATATACACAGTGTGTGTATATATATATATGGATAACTATATATATATATATATATATATATATATATATATATATATATATATATAATAGATAACTAATAAGGACATACTGTATATGACAGGGAACTCTACTCAGTACTCTGTAATGTATAATGGCCTATATGGGGAAAAGAATTTAAAAAAGAGTGGATATATGTATATGTATAACGGACTCACTCTGCTGTACACCTGAAACTAACACAGTATTTTAAATCAACTATACTCTAGTAAAAATTAAAAAAGAAAAAAAAGTTCTCAGGCAAACAGTTATTCATGTGGGGAGGAAGGCAAGGGAGATAAGAGTTTTACACTGAGAGGACCTGAAGGGGAGCTCTACTGGTAGACTGGTTTGCTGTAGGTCCTTAAGGTAAGAAAGGGCTACAAATTATGCCTGAGGGGAGGTACAGGAATTTTCTCTTAACAGAGGGTTATTTATGATTCTAGTCATCCTGTTCCCCTTATGCAGAAATAATTGTGGTTTCCTCTACTTGCTGATTTCCTGCTAATACATAGGCCTAACAGCTAAGGTCATAAAAAAAAGTATGACCAAGTAGAGAAAATTAAAAACTCACTTAAGAGGAACCCAGCAATCATAGGGCTGAGAACTACACGTGACATTGTCAAAAGCAAAACTGATGAAAGACTCAAGCTATGCCCATTCACTGCATATTGCCTATGGCTGATTTCCAGCTACAGTGGCAGAGCTGAATAATTGCAATAGAGACTTCATGGCTGGTCAACACATGAATTAAAACCTTAGGTCTCTCAAATAAAGAATAGACATTTTTTTGGTATATCTGTGGAACATTAAAAAATATCGATACATATTTGGCCATGAAGAAAACTTAACTTCAATGAAGAGAGCTTTAAAGGCTATATTTTCTGATACTAATTCAAAGAAATTAAAAATAAGAATGTTACCAAAATTATTTATTAGAAATTTAAAAATATACACAGATATCTGTTTTGAAAGAGAATTTAAGAGGGGAAGTAAAATCTATGTGTAAACCAATAAAAAACAGAACAATTTACATCAAAATCTACAGTTATGAGCTACACTCACAGGAAAATGTTTAGCATAGAGGGTATTATTATTAGAATAGAATAAAAAACAAAACAGAATTCCACAGTTTTGGAAGACAGAGTTAATAGCTTGGCTGGGAATGCTCTGTCCTTATCTCTATGGAAAAATGGATGTTTGACTTTGACTTTTTTATTAAACTTACTTTTTGCTTATTTATTTTTTTAATTAAATTACAACTGATTTACAATATTTCCTTAGCTTCAGGTGTATAGTAATTCAGTTATATATATTTTTTCAGATTATATTCCATTATAGATTACAAAATACTGAATTTAATTCTTCATGCTATACAGTAAATCCTTGTTGCTTATGTATTTTATGTATAGTAGTTTGTATCTGTTAATCCCATACTCCTCTCATTTGTCTCTCCTTCCCTCCTTTCTCCCCTTTGGAAACCGTATGTTTGTTTTCTATCTCTGTGTGACTGTTGTAGTTTTGTATATAGAAGTGCTTCTGCTGTATCCCATAGATTTTGTATGGTTGTGAGTTCATTTTTGTTTATCTTGAGGTATTTTCTGATGTCTTCTTTGATTTCATCATTGACCTATTGGTTTTTTAGTATCATGTTGTTTAGTCTCCATTAGTGTTCATTCTTTTCCCAGTTTTCTTTCTGTGGTTGATTTCTGGTTTCATACTATTGTGGTCAGAAAAGATGCTTGAAATAATATCTAACCTCTCAAATTTGTTGGAGCTTGTTTGGTTACCTTAGTATGTGGTCTGTTCTAGAGCTTTCCATGCATGCTTCAGAAGAATGTGTAGTCTGTTTTTTTTTGTTTTGTTTTTTGGATGTAGTATCCTGTAGATGTCAATTAAGTCAAACTTGTCTACTGTGTCAACGTAGGACCTCCATTGCGTTACTGATTTTCTGAGAAGAAAAATATCTGAAATAAACACCTTAGCTTTAACAGCTCAAGGAACTAATTAAAGAAGGACAAACTAAGCCCAAAGATAACAGATGGAAGGTAATAACAAAGATCAGAGTGGAAATAAATGAAATAGAGCCCAAAAAGAAAATAGGAAAGATTAATAAAAATAAGTACTTTTTAAAAAAGATTAACAAAATAGACAAACCTTTAGCTTGACTTAACAGGAAAAAAAAGGGGGGAAGACTCAAAATTAGAAATGAAAAAGTAGACATTACAGTTGATACCACATAAAGTCAAAGGATAATAAAAAACTACCACGAATAATTATATCCCAACAAATTAGATAACCTAGAAGAAATGGATAAATTCTTAGAAACATCCAACCTACCAAGATGGAATTATAAAGAAGTAGAATATCTGACAGACCAATTACTAATAAGGAGATTGAATCAGTAATCAAAAACCTTCCACACAGGGAACTATGTTCAATATCCTATGATAAACCGTAATGGAAAATAATATAAAAAAAGAATGTATATATGTGTATAACTGAGTCACTCTGCTGTACGGAAGAGAGTGGCACAACACTGTAAATCAACTATAGTTCAATGAAAATAATTAAAATCTTCCAGCAAAGAAAAGTCCAGGACCAGATGGTTTCACTGGTGAATTGACTAAACATTTAAAGATGAATTAATACAAATCCTTATCAAACTCTTCCAAAAAAAAAAAAAAAAAACCAAACCCAGAAGATGAGGGATCAGTTCCAAATTCATTATACAAGGCCAGCATTACTGAGATATCAAAGCCAGACAAGGACACTACAAGGAAAAAAAAAAAAAGCTATAGGCCAATATCCCTGATGAACATAGATGCAAAAATTCAAAACAAAATATTAGCAAACCAATTCAGTAGTACATTAAAAGAATCATATGCCAGGATCGAGTGGGATTTATCCCTGTGATGCAAGAATGGTTCAACATATGCAAGTGGTTAACTGTAATACACCACATTAACAAAATGAAGGCTAAAAATCATATGATCATCTCTAGATGCATAAAAAGTATTTGACAAAATTTAGCACCATTTCATGATAGAAATTCTCAATAAATTGGGCATAGAACGAATGTTCCTCAACATAATAAAGACCATACAAGTCCCCAGCTAATATCATATTCAGTGGTGAAAAGCTGAAAACTTTTGCTCTAGGTCAGGAACAAGACAAGGATGCCAACTCTTGCCACTTTTATTCACACAGTACTGGAAGTCCTAGGCAGAGCAATTAGGCAAGAAAAAGAAATAAAATATAACTAAATCAGAAACAAAGAAGTAATATTATCTCTATTTGCAGATGACGTGCTATTATAAAGAGAAAACCCTAAAGAATGCACCAAAATAACTGTAGGAGCTAATAATGGAATTCAGTAAAGACATAGCATACAAAAATCAGTACATAAAAATCAGTTATGTGTCTGTACACTAATAACAAACTATCAGAAAAAGAAATTAACAAAATAATTCCATTTAGATAGCATCAAAAAGAATAATATATTTAGGAATAAATTTAACAAAGGAGGTGAAAGACCTGTACACTGAAAACTATAGGACACTGATGGAAGAAATTGAAGATACAAATAAACAGACAGATATGCCTTAACATGGATGGGAAGAATTAATATTGTTAAAATGTCCAAATGTGATCTACTGATTTAATGCAGTCTATATCAAAATTCCAATGCCATCTTTCACAGAAATAGAACAGTCCTAGAATGTATATCAAACCATAATAGATCCTGAATAGCCAAAGCAATCTTGAGAAAGAAGAACAAAGCTAGAGGCATCACACTTCTTGATTTTAAACTATATTACAGAGCTACAGTAATCAAAACAGCATAGTACTGGCACAGAGGTAGATGGGGCAGAGTAGAGAGCCCAGAAGTAAACCCATGCATATATGTATATGTATATATATACATTCAATTAACTTATAACAAAGGAGTCAGGAATATGCAATGCAGAAAGCATAGTGTTTTTAAAAAATAGTGTTGGGAAAACTGGACAACTGCATGCAAAAGAATGAAACTGGAGCCCTACCTTATACAGTACACAAAATTCAACTCAGAATAGATTAAAAACTTGAACGTAAGATCTGAAATTATAAAACTCTTAGAAGAAAACTAAGCCCCCTGACATTGGTCTTGGCAATGATTTTTTGGATTTGACAGCAAAACAAAGAAAATGAAAGCAAAAATAAATGGGATCACTTCAACTAAAAAGCTTTTGCACAGCAAAGAAAACCATAAACAAAATGAACAGACAATCCATGGAATGGGATAGAATAGTTGCAAACATCATATCTGATATGTGGTTAACATCCAAAATACATAAGGATACAATTCAATAGCAAAAAACCCATAATACCCAATTAAAAAATGGGCAGAGAGACTGAACTGACATTTTCCAATTTAAACCTACAAATGGCCAACAGGTATGTGAAAAGGTGCTCAACATCAATAATCATCAAGAAAATGCAAATCAAAACTACAATAAGATATACATCCTAATAGGTGTGAGGTGATATAAAAAAGACAAGAGATAAATTCTGGTGAGGATGTGGGTTAAAGGGTACACATATACACTGTTGGTGGGAATGTAAAATAGTACAGCCATTATGGAAAACAGTATGGAGGTTCCTCAGGAAATTAAAGATAGAACTACTATATGATCCAGCAACTCCACTTCCAGGTCTATACACACAAAAAATGAAATCATTATCTTAAAGAGATATCTGTACTACCATGGTCATTGCAGCATTATTCACAATAACCAAGGTATGGAAACAATGTCAGCGTCTGTTGATGAATGAATGCATAAAGAAAATATATTATCTAAACACACACACACACACACACTCACCATCTGGGAAAACATGGATGAAGCTGGAGGGCATATTATGCTAGCTGAAATAAGTCATAACACAGAGACACAAATACTGCAAGATTACACTTTTATGTGGAATCTTAAAAAAATGTTGAACTCATAGAAACAGAGAGTAGAATGGTGGTTGCCAGGGGCTGGGATAAGAAGCAAATAGGGAGAAGCTGGTAAAAGGGTAAACCTTTTATATATAAGATGAACAAAGTCTGAGGATCTAATGTATAACATAGTGTCTGTAGTTGATAATACTGTACTGCATAATTGAAATCTGCTAATGGAATAGATCTTAAGTTTTCTCACAAAAAAAATCAAAGAAATATCTTAACATTGACTAGGAAAAGATTTCTTACACAGGACACAGAAATAACTCATCAAAAATAAATGGTAATTTGAATGATAATAACCTGTTCTTCAAAAGCCTTAATAAAAGAGAGAGAAGGCATATAGTGTGAGAATATATTACACCGTTATATACAACAAAGGATTCATTATGCAGAATATTAAAAAAACCTGCTAACAAATTAGTAAGAAGCAGAGGCACAATCTCATAGAAAAATAGGTAAGAGGCTTAAGTAGAACCTTCACAAAATGAGATATCCAAGTAGCCAATAAAGATATGAAAATTCATTACTAATAAGAGAAATGTTAATTAAAACCTCAATAACATAACAATCTACCGGAATGGCTAAAATTAAAGACTATAATACCAAAGTGTTGAGATGGCTGGATATGAAATCACAAGAACTCTCATTAACTGCTGGTAAAACTTTAAATTGGTGAGACCCCTTCAGGAAACTCTTGAGTATTATCTACTAGTGTATATACATACCCAATGGCCAAGCAGTTTTATTCTTAGATATATATCCATAGAACACACTCACACACAAATGTGCTAGAAAGTTCATAAATTATTACTCATAACAGTTCATATCTGGAAAATCCATATCTCCATAAACAGAATAAATTGTATGTTCATGAAGTGGAATACTATATATAACAATTAAAATGAATTACAATGACACACAAAAATAGTATGAAACTCAGAAACATAATATTGAGAGAGGCAGCCAGAAACAAAGCATACCTTGATTTCATTTATATATAAAGTTCAAAAACAGGCAGTAGTAATCTATTGTGGTAGAAATCAAGAGAATGAAAAGGAGGCAGGATGTTTCGATTTGGAGGGAAAAGAATGAGTGTTTTTGCAGTGCAGATAATATTACTGTTCATATCAGGGGTTACATAGATTTGTGTGCTTTGTGATGATTTACTGAACACAAATTTGTATTTTCTGAATGCTTTTAATTTTAATTAAAAAGTTAAAATATTGGGGCTTCCCTGGTGGCGCAGTGGTTAAGAATCCACCTGCCAGTGCAGGGGACACGGGTTCGAGCCCTGGTCTGGGAAGATCCCACATGCCGCGGAGCAACTAAGCCCGTGCGCCACAACTACTGAGCCTGCGCTCTAGAGCCCACGAGCCACAACTACTGAGGCCGCGTGCCACAACTACTGAAGCCCACGCACCTAGAGCCCGTGCTCTGCAACGAGAAGCCACCGCAATGAGAAGCCCATGCACCGCAACAAAGAGCAGCCCCTGCTCGCCACAACTAGAGAAAGCCCGTGCACAGCAACAAAGACCCAATGCAACCAAAAATAAATAATAAATAAATAAATTAATTTTTAAAAAAAGTTAAAATATTAGTATTAGGATACATACACAAGATATTATGAATAATTTTATGCTAATACATTTGGAAACTTAGGCAAATTGATAAATTTGTAGAAAAAGATAAATTACTAGACTAACAACTAAATGATCCTATATTTAAAAATGTTTAATTGTAATTAAGAACTACCTAACAAAGTAACTCCTAGCCCAGATAGCATCACCAGTAAATTCTACAAAATGTTTAAGGAAAAAATTACCCCAATATTCTACCTAGGTCTTCCAGAAGAAAATAAAGGATGGAACACTTATAAAGATAGTACAACCTTTATGTTGAAAAAGATATTATGAGAAGTGAAAATTATAGGCCAATTGCTGTTATGACTATATAAGGAAAAAATGTAAAACAAAACAAGCAGATTGAATCAAGGTGCATAGAAAAAGAATAATACATAACGATCAAATGATTATTATTTGAAGAAAAGTCTGGAGCAACATTTTAAAAAATGAACATAATTCATTAACAGAATAAAGGAGAAAAGTCATATAATCATCTCAGTAATTGTGAAACAAAAACAAAATCCAATTGAACAAAACTCAACATCCATTCATAATGAAAGATCTTAGCAGGGTAAGGATTTAAGACAACGTCCTTAATATGTTGAAACCTATAAAAAATAATCAGCAGGCATTCTTCTTAATTACAAAATGTTAAGTATTCTCTCTCAGATTGGGAACAAAACAAATGTCTTATTCAACACACACTAATGATACTAGACAGTTTAAGAAGTCAAGAAAAATAGCTATAGGATTGGAAAGGAAGAAATAAAGCTGACATTTGTAGAAAACATTATTATATATGTAGAAAGTCTAAAATAATCTGCAGATAAATTATTAGTAATAATAATTGAGGTTACCCAGGTTTCTGACCAATATAGAAAACTTAGTTTTATTTCATCAGAGCATCAATAATTATAAAATACAAATTTAAAAGATATTCTTTAAAGTATCATAAAAAATCAAGTTCCTAGGAATAAGCCTAATGAAAAATATTTACGGCACAAAAGTACAAACATTAGTGAGAGAAATTAAAGGAAAGTTACATATGTTCTTGGACTGGAAGATATAATACTTTAAAGATGTAATTCTCCTGAAACTAATCTCCAGATTAATGCCATTCCAATAAAAAATCCCAGTAAGGGGCTTCTCTGGTGGCGCAGTGGTTGAGAATCTGCCTGCCAATGCAGGGGACACGGGTTCGAGCCCTGGTCTGGGAAGATCCCACATGCCGCGGAGCAACTGGGCCCATGAGCCACAATTACTGAGCCTGCGCGTCTGGAACCTGTGCTCCGCAACAAGAGAGGCCGCGATAGTGAGAGGCCCGCGCACCGCGATGAAGAGTGGTCCCCACTTGCCACAACTAGAGAAAGCCCTTGCACAGAAACGAAGACCCAACACAGCCATAAATAAACAAACAAACAAACAAACAAATAAAGAAAGAAAGAACGTGAATTTCTTTAAAAAAAAAAGAAAATCCCAGTAAGATTTTTTTTTTGGAACTCAACAAGCTCTTTTTAAAATTTATATGGAAAGGCAAAGGGCTAAGAATAGTCAACTAGTCAATACTCTAGCTGCTCTACTGGATATCAAGATTTACTACAAGGCTTTTGTAATTAGGACAGCGGAGTATTGGCTTGATAATAAGAAACTGCACAAATATGCACAAATGGATATATAAACTATAATATCAGAAATCAAGATAATGACAGTATCTGCGGAAGAGAATACTGATTGGGAGTGAGTATAATGAGGCCTTCTGCTGGATTTCCAATGTTCTATTTCTCGATCTACATTGTGGTTTCATGGGTGTTGTGCTTTGTGATAATTCATTGAGCTGTATATTATTTTGTAGTCTTTTCTGATTATATGTTTTACTTCAGTTTAGAGAATATACAAAAATATAATATGATGAGTGTGATTTATTTCTGAAATGGGAAAATAGTATATGACAGAATCTATCAACATAATCCTTATAAATCAAAGAAGAACATATGATTATATCCGTAGGTACTAGAAAGGATTTTTAAAAAATTAATAATTTTATTTCATAAATAAAATTCATAATTTCATCTTCAGCCATAATAAGATAGGAAAAAACACTATTTAAAGATAATAAAGTATTATTTACCAAAACCAACAGCAAATATCCTAAATGGCAAAACACCAAAACTATTTAAAGTAAAACCCAGAATTTAACAGTCATATTGTTAACTACCATGCCACTTAATATTGGAAGTTCCAATAACTATATTTAGACAGATTATTAAAATGAGTACAAACATTTGGGAATTTAAAAAATTCTCTCATGTAATTGTTTATTAAGAAAAAACAAGAGATATTAGCAAAAATATTAAAATTAACAGGAGATTTTGGTAATGTAATTGGATACAAGATGAAAAACTTTACAGTGTTTCTCTAGCATTAGGAATCTATTTATACATGAATGTGGGAACATATTTATAAAAGTGGCAAAAGTGATAAAATTACTTAGGAATAAACTTAAGCACAAAACCAGTATTTATCCTGAATCACATATTTATGTGTCATATATGTATGTATATAATAAAACAATACTCAAGACAACTTCTAAACATAGAAAGGCATTCAATACTCAAAGAAAGAGAACAATTAACATTAAAAAGTATCAATTTTCTCAAAATTAAAATAGAAAATTCCTTCTCATCCTTCATGTCTTAAGTATGACCTATTCTGTAAAGGCTTCTCTGAGGACCCCAGGCAGACCTAGGCACTGTCTTCTCTGTATTTCTTCTGATTTGTACACACACCTACTTTCTTTATTGTACTTATCATATTGGGTTGTGGTTATCGGCATGATTATCTCCTTACTACACTGTAACAGCCCTGGGTAAGAACCATGGGTTTTCTTTGTTCAGTCTTTAGCACCAACCTGGCATGAATCAGGAGCTCAATAAATGTTAGTTGAAAGAATGAATTAATAGACTGCACAATTTACTCAATAGCTGTTGCTGATGTTTACCTGATTCACAGAAGTAGCCTGGTCTCTTTGATCTTTCATTCCAATCAGCATTTATCTCCTTCTACATAATCCAAACAACAAAACAAACATTCTCAAAGGATTTTTTTTTTCCAGGATCTGAACATCAACTATTATTTATATATTTAAAATACAGAGATTTAAGATTCTGAGAACTCTTAAATGTCAATTTTTTTTAGAAATGCACACATTTTTGATGATTATATTACATCTATTATTTACAGAATTCAAAAGTTCACAGTTATGTTATAGGAGGGCCACAAGACTATGCACACATAAGGTAATTTGCTAAGACTCATGGGACTCAGAATACAGTTGTACTCACATCTAATATTTATTACAGTAAAAGGATACACTATAGGATAAATAAGGGGGAAAGACATAGGAGGAGTCTGGAAAAAATCCATGCATAGTCTTCCTTATGTTCTCTCCCTCCTGTAAAAGGACACATTTGAACATGCTGTTTTCTCCAGCAATAAAAAATGCAGCAACATGTGTGCAATGTTTCAGCCTGAGAAATCCATTAGAAACTCAGCACTGAAGGTTTTTATTGAAGGCTGGTCATGAAGACATCCTCTGCCTAGTGCACATCTGAAATTCTAGCCCCCCCAAAAGGAAATAAGATGTTCAGCAAAAATCACATTGTTTGCAGAATCTACGTACATGCACCCACCCATTCAGTTAGGGAAATTTCCATATCCGTTAGGGAATGTTAGAAAAGCCAAGTTCCCAAACACTAGCCATAGGCCAATCTTGCAAGCAGGCCTCTACAAAGACAGCAGTCCCAAGCCTGCTATGTTAACTCTTTTCTGTACAATATTATTTATTGTTAAATTATCTTTGGAGTGCACTGATTAGTAAGGAAGTTAACTCAGTGGGACAAATGAATAGGTGTATTTTTTTAACAAGGCTAAAAAAAGAATAAAAGACTAAGCAGAGCTGGAAGGCAGAGAGCAGATTCTCTGAATATATGAGGATTTGGCTCTCAGAGCAGAAAATCCAGTGCGATAGACTTCTTTTTTTTCTTTTGGCTGCACCATGTGCTTTGTGGGATCTTAGCTCCTAAACCAGGGATCGAACTCAGGCCCCCAGCAGTGAAAGCGCCAAGTCCTAACCACTGGACTGCCAGGGAATTCCTGCAATAGACTTTTTTATTCCCAGATCTGAGAGCTGAACACAGGCCACCAGAAATACATTTTCTGACAGTGGTAGGCTTTGTACAACATGATGGAAACAGGATGTGATACTTATCATAATAAAATTCTCATAGTATTTATCATAATAAATTAGATATTTGTGGACATTTAATATTCATTTTAGAGAAATATGGATGGCAGATTTAAGAATACACATATTACTCAAAAAACATCAATAATAAAATTTATAGACTGTTTTCAAAGAAGTTTTTCATTTTTTTGTTGTTGTTTTGGTTTGGTTTTTAGTACATGACATAGTCTTTGACATCTGTTGGGCAATATGAGGACTTTAAATGTCAGAGTTGTTAAGAAATTTCTTTTTCATGCTTAATGTGGATATTAACATAGTAGAACACTGAAATGTAAAATACTTGTTTATAATAAAACTGTGCTACAGAGAAGCATATTATAGTAAACATACTACATTTATGAGCTACGTATAATGTAGTCTGTCAATTATTATGCATTAGAGGACACAGAAGATGCCACTTTCTACCCTAATCAAATAGAATTCATTTGGAAAGAATCTAATAAATTTCCAGTTTACTGAAAGCTCTTTCAAACCGTGTTAACTTTTTAGCACAGTTGATACAGTTAACACTGTGTTACTAATGGAATGGAAGATGTGGTTTTGACTCCTATAATAGCAAGCTGGCAATGCACAGAGAAAAATATCTATATATCTATGTTATATTCAGAAGCCGCACCCTGAATTTTTGCTGGTAACTTTTCAACAGCAAGTAACTGTTCACTGGTCAAAAGGAAATGGGGAGAGACGGTATGTCTGTCTCTGAACAATCCATCAGTACTAGTCAAAGCCCAATCAGAGAAGCCTAATTTGATACTTCCTCTTAAGTCTGCATGTATGTACTGTAAACAACATGTTGTAGCTTATATTTGGGAAGACTATCCAAGAGCTATTAAAATTTTATTATGGTATGATTAATTTCAGGGACTGAAGTTGTTCTGTATTGTCATTTCATGAGTGAATTTTTTATACCAATGATGATCATATGATTGTACTTCATTTATTGTTTGCATTTGGGGCAAAAGAAATATATACCTCATCCTTTGAAGGACCCACATAAGACTGTGAAGATCTGGGAAAATTTCTTGTAGCTGAATTCTGAGCTGAAATCATTGAATCTTGAGCTGAGACATGTATCTCTCCTGGAGAAAGATGAGATACTTTTACATATGAAAAGATAATATTGCTGGAACAAGGGTGAATGTTAATGAATAGAACTGATCCAATGTTCTCCCTGCTGAGCTGCCACAATCACTGGAATACACCAATCAGGGATTTACCTGAGTTAAGGAAGTATCTCTAAGAATAACATGACCTTTTTTGATGTTTAGTGCCTACAAATTTCCAGTGGTTCACCATTGCCCTCAGGAACAAGTCTGAGATTCTTAACCTCTGATCCTAATTTATTTAATATTATGCCAGCTTAATCCCTATAACTAACCACAAACCACTGGCAGATTTAACTGTTTGCATTTCACTCAGTCTGTGACGGAAAACCATTCACAACTTGAATAGGGGAATAACCAAAACTGTGTTTTAGGAAGATTGCTTTACACCAAAATGTAGGGTGGATTAAAAAGAGGAAGAAGAGGTTGGAGGAAGGTTACTGAAATAGTCAAGGATGGAGGAAAGGCAGCAGTTGTGGGAATGCAAAAGAGAGGGAAAGAGGAATGAAGGAGGCAGATTAGACAGAGAGTGGCAACTTTGGGATACAAAATTCAAGAAAGAGGAAGAGTCAAAGATAAGTCAAGTTTTGTGCCTGGGTAAAAACAGAAGGATCAAGAAGTTGAAAATTTTGATTTTTGTATTGAATTTGAGGTGGTCATTGGCCACTGGATGGAGGTGTTTAGTATTTTCTATGTGTGTATATAGGTTTTGCATGAGAGTGTTTTTAGTGACTTCCAAAAATCTAACAAGGTGCAGAAAAACTTAGCTATTGTATATTCCACTCAAGGGGAGATGGGAAATAGGATGTACTGTCTGTGGGGAATAGATGGCAGTGCAGTATGAGGACCTTCCTGGGGATATTTCTCTGTATTATAAGCTACTGAACCATAGTATGTCAGTACCTTACTCTACCTATCACTATAAACAGCTACAGCAGAGACTCTAACTTTTCCACACTTTGCAAATTTCAAAAGTCATACTTATCAAGCAATCATTCAAACATATAGGCTAATTATAACATCAAAATTCATAAACAGTTTTATACCATGCTTTATTTTCCAAAATAACCATGGTTTTTATAATCAGGTATAACAAGTAACTTGAGAAACCATATGGTGAAACCATAATTAGGTACTTAACAAACAACAGAACAATTATGAATGTTTTTTATTTTCTTACCTCTATTATCAAAAATACTTGATTTTTTATTTGTCTCTCCATCTTTCTATATGGTACAACATTAAAGATAAGAACATTCATTAGTAACTTCACTTCTGAAAGAGATTTTAGCTTCTACCAATCAACCAAATTAGTACAGATTTTCTTCCCTTTTATCTTCTAACTCTCTCATGAAAATCGTCTCAGGGACAATACTTATTACCAACCTCCTAGGACACCTTCCACAGGGATCTCAAATTTCACTGGTTCAAAATTGAGTTTAATATGCAGCCACGTACAAACTTTACCCTCTTCTAGTACTCCATATTTTGTTTAAAGACATGGTAATCTATTTAGTGGTTGGTTCTAAAACATTTAGTCATTAAGTCTGTTTCAGGGAAATACAATCCAACCTATTCTAATCCAATCTAATGCTTTAAAAACACATTGCTTAGAATCAAAATAAAATTTATCATCCCAGACTCTCAATTCACTGTAATAACATTTTTGTATCTGTCTGCCCCATTAGACAATGAGTCCTCAAGGGGAAAGATTATGTCTTATTCTTCTTTGTATCCTATGTGACCAATTTATTCATTTTCCCTTCCTTCAGGAAAAAGTCACAGGGCTTTGGCCAACAGTAGATGCTCAATAAATATTAGATATTGCAATTGCTAAATGTTTGTTTCGATTAGTTTCTGCTAATGAGAGTGAGTTTAGCACAAAGGTAATTCAACACATCTAGGGAAAGGGATCAGTTCTCATGAATAGATCCTAATATCCCTAACCAATCCGTAACACGCTAGAGAGGGAGATGGTTCACAGAAGTAAAAGTTAACTAGATAAATTAATAATCACATACAGAAGCTTGAGACATAATTTCATACCTTTTGTTCAATATCATTATCTTGTACATCTGGCTGACAAACAACAGAAGGTACTGATTTTTTGGCAACATTCTTTGAACTACTTAGAGACCGATGAATGGTGTTTACAAAGGGTCCTAAAAGTAAATGAAAGAAACAGTATATTTTTTAAAAGAACTCACTTAAGTATAATTTAATGGTTTAATTATAATTGTTTGGTTTAATTATAGTGGTTTAATTATAATTTAATTATAACTTAATTATTTAAATTGAATGGTTTCCTCAATTTAAAAATACATCTATAACTGTGAAGCCATCACTGCAACCAAAATAAAATTTCTAATACCCCTGAAAGTTTTCTCATCCACCTTTGTAATCCATTTATCTCTTTCTTCCCATCCTCAGACAACACTGCTCTGTACCTCTTACACAAGATTAATCTGGATTTTCTAGAATTTTATATCAATGGGATCATATAGTATGTGATATACAGTATTTTTTGCCTGGCTTCTTTCGCTCAGTATAGTATGTTTTAATAATTCATTCCTTTTTTTTAAAATTTCTGAGAAGTATTCCATTGTATGGATATGCTACCATTCTTTATCTATTCACCTGTTGTTTGGGTTGTTTCCAGTTTTGGCAACTTACAAATATTTATGAACTTACCTGCACAAGTTTTTGTGTGGGCATACTTTTTCATTTCTATTGGGTAAATACCTAGTAGTAGAATGGCTGGGTCATATGGTAGGTATATGTCTAACTTTTAAGAAATGCCAAACTGTTTTCCCAAGTGGTTGTACCATTTCATACCATTCAGCAGTGTGTCAGAGTTTTAATTCTCCCACATCCTTGTCAACACTTAGTAAGCAGAAGAAAGGAAATAAGTACAGATCAAAGTGAAAAAGAAATAGAAAAACAAGAGGGAAAATAAACTAACAGTTGACTCCTTGAGAAGTTCAATAAAACTGATAAAGCCAGATTGATCAGGAAAAAGAGAAAACACAAATTTCCATCATCAGGGAAATCAGAGATAACAGCATAACAGTCTATAGATAATACTAAAAATAATAGATTATGCAAATGTATAGCAATAAATTAAACTTATATGAAAGGGACAGATTTTCCTCAAAAACAATCAGATCTCACTCATGAATAAATAGAAAATATGAAGAACCTCATATCTATTAAAGAAATGGAATATATAGTTAAAAACATTTCTACAAAGAAAACTCCAGGCTCAAAAGACTTTACTTCTGAATTACACAAAATACCAAAGGAAGAATTTACACTAATTCTACACAAGTTCATCCAGAAAATTGAAGAGGAGTCAACTTCTCTCCCAACTCATACTTTGAGACCAGAATCACTCAGATATAAAAATCACTACAAGACATTACAAGAAAAGAAAAACTCAGTCAATATCTTCCTATGAATAAAGATGCAAAATCTATAAATAAATTGAATCTAACAATGTACAATAAAAGATAATACATAATGAATAAGTGAGGCTTATTCCAGGAATGCAGGGTTAGTTTATCATTCAAAAATAAGCCAAAGTAACTTACCACAGTAAGAGAAAAGAGGAGGAAATGTAGACGATTATCTCAAAGATGAAAGGAAAAACATGATAAAATTCAACACCCATTCATGATGAAACTTCTTAGTGAATGAGGAGTATGAGGGTATGTCCTTCCTTTGATAAAAGCTATCTTCAAATCTCCAGAACTATATTCTAATTTATATTGATCACTTAGCCTTATATTTTAGAACAAGATCAGGATGTACACGATCACCATTTTGTTCAGCACTGTTCTGGAGGTCCTGGCCAGCAAGAAAAAGAAATGAAAGGTGAACCCAAATAAAGTCCCAGCTGACTATGTTGTAGAAATTGGAGAGCTGAAAAGATACATACATGCCAATGTTCACAGCACTGCTATTTACAATAGTCAAGACATGGAAATAACCCAAGTGCCCATCAACAAATGATTGGCTTAAGATGTGATGTATCATGTATGTGTATACACACACACAGAGAATATTATGTGACCATAAAAAATAATGAAATATTGCTGTTTGCAGTAACATGGATGGGCCTAGAGAATATTATGCTTAGTGTGTTAAGTCAGACACAGAAAGACAAATACTATATGATATCACTTATATGTGGAATCTAAAAAATAATACAAATGAATCTATACAAAACAGAAACGGACTCACAGACTTAGAAAACAAACTTAATGATTACCAAAGGGGAGAGGGAATAAGGAAGGGACAAATTAGTATGGGATTAATGGATACAAACTATATTCATAAAATAGATAAGCAACAAGGATTTACTGTATAGCACAGGGAATTATACTCAATATCTTGTAATAACCTATAATGGAATATAATCTGCCAAAAATATCATTTGCCCTGAATCATTATGCTGTACACCTGAAACTAATGTAATATTGTAAATCTACTATACTTCAATAAAAAAAATAAAATTTCTATGGAAATGCAAAGGCCCTAGAACAACCAAGTCAACTTAGAAAAACAAATGTTGGAGAACTCAAACTGCCAAATTTCAAGACTTATTATAAAGCTACAGTAATTAAGAGAATGCTATTGAATATACTCACATAAGGACAAATAGACCAATAAAAGAAAAGAGCATGTCCAGAAATAGGTCCAACTATATATGATTACTTCATCTTCTCAAAGATACCAATGAAACTCATTGGTGTTGAAACAACTGAATGTGTACAAGATAAGCTTGGATAGTCCAGTCTTCTCAGATAGCAAGGAAGCTAACAAAAATCACTAGGGTTGTGTCAAAAAGGACTCGAGAGTTATCTTGAAGGGGCTCTCACTGGCCAGAGCTGTCACAGTTTCAACATTAGTAAGCACAGTAATAGCAATTTTTAAGCGCATAAAATTTATATAAATCTGTGAATTCATAATGAAACAAAACTAATTGCTCACTGTTAGAAGATGCTACTGAAACAATTCATTATTTTGAAAACTAATAAATGATGGTAAAATATTAAGCATCAGCCTGCTTTTCTCAAGTATCCTGTATCACAATGTAACCAAACAGTAGTTGGGGGAAAGTTTCTTTTTATTAGAAATTTTCTAGCTAGTTTACGAAGAAGGAAAAATATCCCAATTTTGTAACCCATAATTAATTTGTGGATCAAGGCCTTGAACATAAATGGCTGCTAATATCACAAAGAGAAAGACAATGCAATATTATGAGTCTCCTGATGGAAATATACACCATCATGTATGCATCAGTCTTGCTAAAGAAACTGAACCTGAAAGTGCACAGATTTAACTAATACTTTACAGGAAATACAGAAGAAATAACATATACCATATAGATGCAATCAGCAAAAATTCAGTCACTGAGGAGCTCAACAAGACAAGCAACTCAATTTCTTCAACAAATAAACTAATTTTAAAGAGGAGGAGGGAGGGAAGGAGAGGAATATATGGAAGGAGAACCTATAGATTAAAAGACTCAAAAGACATACAAACTATCGCAGTATGTGTCAATGTAGATTCAAAGTAACGTCAAAATATTTTTGTGACATTTATGAGATTACTGGAAAGCTGAATTGTGATTAGATATTTGATTACATTAAGGAAATATTATTTGTGCAATGTGATCATGGTATTGTGCTTACGCATTAAAAAAATAATCCTTATCTTTTAGGTACATATTGATATGTTGATGGATGAAATAATATGTGTGGGATGTGCTTTAAAACAATATGGCAGCAGGGAGAAGTTGAGGGCATAGACAAAACAAAACTGTCCATGAGTTGTTGAAGTTGAAAGATAGGCACATAAGGATTCTGTTGGTTTTTGCTTATGTTTGAAATGTTTAATAAGGCTAAAAAAGTCATTAACAAAATTATGGAAATATGTGCCACAAATAAGACAAAAGATTAATGTCTTTGCCATATCAAAGAGAACTCATAGAAATGAACCTCAAATAAAAAGTAACAAAATATACAAACTATAAGGAAAAATGTAAAATTTTATTATACTGAACTAAGAACTTCTGTACATCAAAAGATAAAAAGAGAATAGAAACAAATTACAAATTGGAAGAAGATATTGCTATACCATATATATGTATATAATAGAGTGTGTAACCAAAAAAATCTTTCAAATCTGTAAGAGAAAGAAAAATAACCCAATAGGAAAATGGACAAGAGATTTGAAAAAATAATTTCTCAGAAGAGGGAACATGACCCAGAAATCCCATATCGAGGCATATAACCCCTAGAGAATCACCTGTCCATGAATACCAGGAGATATATATGTATAGAATGTTTGGTGACATATTGTTCAAATAACAGATACTTCCCAAAAGAAAAACATATTAAATTGTGGTATATTTACACAATGGGATATTCACACAATGGGATAGGATTAGTACTGAAAGGAAGTAAAATGTCAGATAATACATAGGTAAAACTTTTGAAATATAATGCTGAGTATAAAAAGCAAGTCACAAAACACTGTATACAATATCATATCAATTATATTAAAATACCTTAATAATGGTATCTATATCCATCAGAACCATGGAGAACAACAGTTTTAAAGTTTTGGGGAAAAAAAAAAAAAGCCTGACAATTTATAATTCGATATCAAGGGTAAATAGTATCATTCAGGAATGAAGGTAAAATAAAAATACTCTCAGGTGAAGGAAAACTAAGATAATTCAGTGCCAGATAATTTGTTCTAAAAGAGATGCTAAGGGAAGTTCTACAGACTGAAGGAAAATGATACCAGAAAGAAACGTGGGACCAGAAACATCAGGAATTAACGGGCGACCAAAATGTTAATTATTTGAGTAAATATGATAGGCTGTTCTTCCCCTATTTAGTCATTTAAATGATGATTACTCTGAGTGGCTGTTTGGTATATGTAGATGTAATACATAAGATAATTATAACAAAGGGGAGAGGAGTAAGGTGACATACATAGTGGTAAGGTTTCCAAATTCTACATAAAGAGGTAGAATATCTAGTTAGGGTTGACTGTGATAAGCTAAGTAAGTACACTGTTACTTAGAACAACCACTAAAAAATCTGTATAAAGAGACATAGTAAAAACAATAGCCATGGACAATTGGAAATCAAACTTTAAAAATACCATATACAACAGTACCAAAAATGAAGCACTTATGTATACATATAACACAACATATACAAGATTTCTATGCTGAAAACTACAAAACACTTATGAAAGAAATCAAGGACGACCTAAACATCCTTGATTGGAAGGACCCTGTGAAGATTTCTTTCCCCCTTAAATCGATCTATACATTGATTTAATATACTTTATTCAAAAATCCTGGCATAATTTTTACAGTAAAGCTGAGTATAAAATTTATACTCAGGTAAATGAATTAAAATATCTATAAAAATTTTGAAGAAAAATAAAGTTGCTGGAATTATACTACATTTTAATAACAAGCTACAGTAATCAAAGACAGTGCAATGTGGGCAAAGGGGGAGACACACTGATCAATCAGAAACAGAAAAAGAAAATTAAAAGGCAAGTTACAGACTGAGAGAAAATATTTGCAAGTCACACACCTGAAAAATACTTATATTCAGAATATACAAATAACTCCCAAAACTCAACAGAGCAAAAAGCTTCAACAGATACTTCACCAGGCAGGATTTACAAAAGGCAAACAGCATATGAAAAGATATTCATCATCATTAGCCATCAGGCAAATACAAATTAAAACCACAATGAGATACCATTACATCTATTAGAATGACTAAAATAAAAACTACTGATAATACCAACAGTTACAAGGATGCATAGCAAATAGGGAATGCAAAATGCTATAGCCACTCTGGAAAACAGTTGGGCAATTCTTTATAAACTTAAACATATACAACAATTCCTTGTTCACACAAAAAGCTTAATGTATACTTCTGATCTTTCTATTCATAATCACCAAAATCTGGAAACAACCAAATTTCCTTCAACTGATGTATGCATAAATAAACCTGGTACATACACACAATGGACTACTACTCAGCAATAAAAAGGAGTCAACTATTGACAAATGAAATAATTTGAAAGAATTTCAAAGGTATGCTGAGTGAAAGGAGCAATTATCAAAAGGTCAAATACCATATGATTCCATTTACAAGGCATTTTCCAAAGGAAAAAGAACTATAGTGATGGAGAACATATCAGTGGTTGCCTGGGCTTATTAGTGGGAGGGAAGATGGTGTGACTGCAAAAGGACATTTTTGGGATGTTGTAAATGTTCTCACGTGATTGTGGTAGAGGTCATACAAATTCATAGGTGTGTTAAAATTCATGCAATTATATAAAAAATTCCATTTTGCTTTAGGGTAATTTAAAAACCAAAATAAGTTACCCCAGGATCTTTTTATGGGAATGAAAAAATACAGAGACAAGATCAGAAGCAGACACTATAGAGAATTCTGGCCTCTGAACTCTGTTTGGATAGTTGCCAATTACGAAACGTGGGGGCAAACTGCCCATAAGAGTGTAAAGGTTGTGACACTGTATGGAGTTCATACTCAGTTCAGTGATGAGACGGAAACTAAGGAGGTTTGATTATGGTGAATGGGAAAGAGGGGCACTTTTAATATATAATGAATTGTGATATCACTACTGTACATTTCTAAAATTCACACAAAACAAGAATGATTCACTTGCCAATCTCTTAGAGGGTAGAAATAGATCCTGTCCCCCCCAGATATGTATTAATATAGTTTTAGAATTCATCTTTGTCTCCCAACTATGCTTAATTAAATTTATAGTTTTGATACCTGGACAACTGTCACAGATAGACTGGTACCTTAGTGAGGCTGAAAATCATATTTTCCATCTATCATCCTTTCCTCCAATAACACTGAGATTATTTTGACATTAGTAAGACCAGTCTGGCCTGCATTCAACACTAGACTTTTAGAAGATCATTCTGCATGAGATAACTGCTTTAGAGACTGAGAATTTAGTTTTATTGTCTGCATTTAGTAGATATGTGGCTGGTGTTGTCATAATTGTATGTGTTGTAAGTAACTCTTTGATATTTTATAAAAAAAATCTTTGGACTTTAAAAATGGGACCAAAAAATCTTTGGACTTTAAAAATCTTTCTTTGGTCTTTAAAGCTTAGAGCTGAATTAAGTAAACCTCAGTAGTCCTGAGTGGAAGACAGCCTCAGCTAAGGCAACCCTGTCTTATCCCAGAGACTTTATGAGACTAATCAAATTACACACTCAGGGAAGAAAAGATTTTAAACTTTTTCTTTAGAATTTAACTGATAAAGACAAAGGGATTTAATTTTTATACTTTAATTTTTCCCTGGAAATTTAATATGGGAGAAGAATTCATATTGCTTAATTTTTAACAGTCTTATACTTTTGATAGTATATTATTTGGAGGATATTTATGCTGTTGTTTGGGTTCCTGGTCTAATCCAATGAGCTCTAATGGACAACATGAAGTAACATAGAATGATATAAATAAAGAAAGTGATATTTCACTGGGGTCCATAGTGGGTTGAGTGAATGTACATAAACTTAATTTCTGACTCACTTCAGAGTTTTTTTCTTTTTGTTAACATCTTTATTGGAGTATAATTGCTTTACATTGTTGTGTTAGTTGCTGCTGTATAACAAAGTGAGTCAGCTATACGTATACATATATCCCCATATCCCCTCCCTCTTGCGTTTCAGAGTTTTTAAAAATCATTTTGAGCAATATAAAAATTATCTTGCAATTTGTTACGTTCATGTATTTTTCATTCAGCAGCAATAGACCATTTAATTTGTCTAAAATGATGATAAGTTCAGAACACTAAATCTGTAACTTGAGATGAAATTCTGAAAGCAATAGAGGTTATATCATTGTTTGTAAGCATCACTCTAAATCTGTCATTTGACAACAAAGAACAGAGGAATTATCTGAATTTAAGCAAAAAAGGCCATCCAAATTCAGTCTTTCCCAAAAATACTATTTAATATTTCTTATCACAATATTAAATTACCATATGCTCCTTTATTTGCTTTCTGGTCACCAACAGGATAAACTATCTTTATGTCATCATTACTCTTCTTTTTCTTCTTTGGAGAATAAGCTTAAAGAAATGCAACAAAACACTTATTTTTAATAATGATGATGACAGAATTACCCAAGACAGGCTCTCTTTTCATGCCCAATAGGAAGTGAGCCTATATGCTAATTTCTATTTAGGATTGTGGGAAGGTACTGGAGAAGATGGAGGAATGCGAAAAACGATTACTCTTCAAATATTATCCCTTCAAGTTAAAAGATAGAAGGACAGAATTTTCCTCTGACAGAGAGAAAAGCTATACCTGGCTCAACTGTAACACGCCATTTCGTCTTTGTAGGGATGGATACCAATATAGCTACTGGCTGGAGACCCACCAGCCCACAGTGACAATTGCAACTCTTGAATGTACCTCACAGACTAGCATAAGCAACCATATACATATTCCTCCTTTGTGATAAAGGAAATTATAGTTCCTGTTTCTAACCATTTAGGAGGGCAAAGGATCCTCACAGCATGTGCGCTCAATGGGTTTTCATTAAGGCTGTCAAATGTGAGAGTGATCTGTCTTCTCATTGGAGCAGTTTCACCCAATATTCCTGTCCTCTCTTCCTCTCTCTGTCCCTCTGGAAGCTGTCTACTTGGTGGAAGATGACAACATTATTATAGAGGAATAATTCAATTTCATTTGTCACCTTGATAAAATAAATTAATTTATATCCCACTTCTTCAAAAAAAGGGATTTGAGGCAACAAGTGTTTAAAAATGTCTTCTTGAAACTCTTTTCCTATTAAATGAGAACGTTAACGGTTGTTGATGCAGGGATGTATATAGTTTCTAAAGTGATTTCTTTTTTGAAGAAAAAAGAAATTGAAATGAAAATGAAATGAAATTGCTATCATTATCTCAATGAGCTGAAGAGACTGAATTAGTCCATTCAGTAAGCATGCATGTATACAAACACACACAAAGATATACATATATACATACGATACTAGGTGCTCTGTGAAACAGAAAGGTGGGAGTTACAATATAATAGGTAATTAAGACGGTGGGAAGTATGGAATACATGTATTAAGAATAATACAAAGTGCTAAAAGTGATTCGAAGGACAGGTATCTTCCAATTACAGTTATCAAGAAAGACTTTTTGTAGTGTCCCTTACAGTGGAGCTTAAAGAATTGTAGGAGTTAAAGAGATGGACAGTAAGCATGTCATTCCAGGCTAGAAACTTGGATAAAGAGAGGCCCAGAAGTATAAAAGTTCACTTGTGTTTTAGGAACGGTCAGCAGTCTCGTTTGATTAGACAATGAAATTAATTGAATGCTTACTATGGGCTAGAACTTTTGGGCTCTTTATGGGATTTAGGAGTATTTTCTTCTCAGATGATGCAACTGTGATTCAAAGAGGTTAAATAATTTGTTCAAGGTATTTACATGGCTAGACAATGGTAAAGCAGGACTTCGACTTCAGCAGTTTGGCTTTACAGCCTAAGCATATCACCCCTAGATCAGATCTGCCTTCTTCAAGGAGGTAATGTGAAATAAAGTTAGGTTTGGGTTTGACCCTAGATGGTGATGAATGGTTGTCTTAGAAGTTTGAGCTTCACTTAAGACGTAATGGGCATCTTTAAGTTTTGAGGCCAGGAGAAAGAACTAGCAGAACAGAGTTTTATGTGTAATTATGTAGCAGTGTAAAAAATGGATCTGAGGTAGGTAAAAATAAGAGCCAATGGAGACTAGTTAGTAATCTACTTAAGGGACAAAGGGAGGCTCTCACATAGAAACAGGATTGATGGGACAGAGATAGGATTGATGGGATGCTATGATGATAACTCATGGAAGATTATTATCTTCTTTCCTGATACATTTAGTCACAGATAATTAAAACAAGTCTACATTTTTGTATTCTGGCCATGAAATTTTAATATCATTAATTAATTTAATAAATCCTACTATAGTCTTAAAATGTTAAAAATAAAAGGAAGCTGGTAGATATTGGGCATAACAAAGTAATGACTTGATGTTCTTCCTTTAAACTTTCATTTCTTCCCTTTTTTCCTTTCTTTGTTCCTTTCTATCTTTCTCTACCTCCTCCTTCCCTTCTTCCCTGTGTTCTTTTCTGGTACTGTCTATCCTTTATGGCTGGCAAAATAGTAGAACACCATGTTGGTATGTGATAGCAATTATCTTACAAATTTTTAAGGTTTCAGTAGCAAAAAATACATTAAGTATAGGGAAGTTGGTTAGAACTGCAATATAGGCAAGCCTGTCTGCTGAACCACTTGATAAGGTTATTTTAATTTTTACATGTATGTCTACTTTTCAACTTGAACTATTGATAGGGAAATGCCTAGAACCCTTCCCTGGCACAAAGCAGGTAGCAAGCGTGAGCAAACAGAGTTTTGTAAAAGGATCTTTTACATAAATACACAGACAAGCACTTTCTACATAGCTACATCAGCCCTTAATGTTCTCACATTCATAATGTGGTCCATCTTGTTCTCTGTAATCAATTGTATTTTTCCTCATATCTTCTCTTTTAATGCCACTTTCTTGCATTTTTTGTAAATGATAAGCCATTTTTTTCTCTAGAAGGGCTTGTTTCTAAAATATTAAAGAAGTATATTGGTTAACATCAACTTGCTGTTTAGAAATACAAATAAATATTTAAAATGTGATAGTATGTTGGAAATGAGCTTGTGACTTGTAAGGTTATTCTGAGTACAAACTTGGGAGGGTAGTAAGGGGTAAGTTTCCACACATGGTCAAACATGAAGAATATATTTAACCCTTAGATGCAATTTATCTCACTGCACACCTTCAGGGTGTCTAGTTTCAGATCAGATAGCATCTCAATGCATTGCTCTCCTGGTGAGTTCAGGCAATTTCAAATCATCTTCAGTTGGAGGATTCCTTAACCAAGAGTCACTCAGGCCTAACATAGGTAAACATAATATCATACATGAAATTTGACTTCTCTCTGTAAATCTCTGGACTAATACTGACACTGGATGTGCCAGAAAAGAGATAGCTGCACAGAGGAAAACACCCAGAAATCCTCAGAGAATTTCCTAAGGTAGTCAGCAATGGAATGGATCACTATGTGTATGTGAGGAAACTATCCAAGACCAAAGACAGGATCATCTCAAAGGATTAAGAAAACAGTACTTGGCACCTACCTATGATGCCTATTCTCACCAGCCACCCCAGAAGAATTTTGTAAGTCATAGGGCACTGGGTAGAGTACTAAAATATCTTGCCTCAGTAGTGGGGAATAACTAGTCCCAGATTAAACATGGCTCTGGCCCCATCTAACAACTATTAAAAAGCAAGACCTATAAAAATCAAACCATTTCCAAATAAACTACCTATCTACATTCAAGAAAAAAAGCTAAGGAGTATTTATAAAAAGCTGAAAATATTCAGCACACACAATATAAAATTCACGATATCTGGCATCTGATCAAAGAATACCAAGCATATAAAGAAGCACAGAAATATGACCCATAAAGTGAGTAATCAATCAAAAATGATCCAGAAATGATACAGATGTTAGAATTAAAGATAACATTAAAATAGATAAACTAAAAATAGAGTTATCATATGATGCTACAATCCTACTTCTGGGCATATATCTGGAGAAAACTCTAATTTGAAAAGATACATGCACCCCAATGTTCACTGCAGCACTATTTACAACAGTCAGGACATGGAAGCAACCTAAATGTCCATCAACATAGGAATGGATAAAGAAGATGTGGTATATATATATATATATGTATATATATATATGTATATATATATATATATATATATACATATATATATATACACAATGGAATATTACTCAGCCATGAAAAAGAATTACATAATGCCATTTGCAGCAACATGGATGGACCTAGAGATCATCACATAAGTGAAGTAAGTCAGAGAAAGACAAATGTATCACTTATATGTGGAATCTAAAAAAATGATACAAATGAACTTATTTACAAAGCAGCAATAGACTCAACAGACATAGAAAACAAACTTATGGTTACCAAAGGGGATAGCAGGGAGTGGGTGGAGAGATAAATTAGGAGTTTGGGATTAACATATACACACTACTATATATAAAATTAGGTAAACAACAAGGACCTGCTGTATAGCACAGGGAACTATATGCAGTATCTTGTAATAACCTATAATGGAAAAGAATCAGAAAAAGCATCTATCTATATATACCTATATATGTACAACTGAATCACTGTTGCACACTTGAACCTAACACGACTTGTAAATTAACTATACTTGAATTAAAAAAAAAACAGACAACATAACTACATTCCATATATTTACAAGGTAAACAAGAGACATGGAAGATATAAAAAGGGCCCAAATCAATTTTTTTTTTTAATGTGTGAGATGAGTAATGCAATGGATGCATTAATGGCAGAGTAGATATTGCAGGGACAGAGATTAATTAATACGTGTTCAGAAAAAGAAACCATCTAAAATGAAACACTGAGAGAAAAAAAAAATTACAAAATGAGAGGCTGTGGCCAAGATGGCAGAGTAGGAAGACCCTGAGCTCACCTCCTTCCATGGGCACACCGAAATTAAAACTATCTGCAGAGCAACTGTGAGAATGACATGAAGACTAGCAGAAAAGATTTTCCACAACTAAAGATATAAATAAGTAACCACAATGAGATGGGTAGGAGAGGAAGAGATGAGGTATAGTCAAGAGCCACACCTTGGGGTAGGTGACCCACAAGAGGATAATCACAATTGCAGAGGTTCTTCCCAAGGAGAAAGAGGTCCAAGCTCAATATCAGGCTCCCCAGCCATGGGGTCCTGCACCAAGAAGACGAACCTCAAGAACATCTGGCTCTGAAGGTCAGCAGGGCTTGTGTATGGGAGAACCAGAGGGCTGCAGGAAATAGTGACTCTGTTCTTAAAGGGCACATGTAAATCTCACATGTTCTAAGTCCCAGCACAGAGGCAGTAAGTTGAAAGAAGCCTGGGTCAGACCAACTTGTTCATCTTGGAGAGACTCCTGGAGAGATAGGAGGCAGCTGGCATTTCCTCTGGGGATGGAGATGCTGGTGGTAGCCATTTTGGGAGGCTTGTTCTACTATGAAGACACCAGTGCTGGCAAGTGCCATTTTGGAGTCCTCCCTCTAGCTTATTAGCACTGGGGGATGATCTTCTCACCAGAGAGCTGGCACCAGTCCTGGGATCCACCTGGGCCATACAACCAGCCTCACTGGGACCCACCATCTCCCAACAGGTGACTAGTTCCTAACCCAGCCACCACAGGCCCCATAGCCAGCCTCACCAGGACATGCCTTGCCCACCAGTTGGCTGGCACGAGACATGGGACCCCCTGGGCCTTGTAACCAGCTGCACCAGGACCCAGCTATGTCCACCAGTGGGCAGGCAGCCATCACATGAGGCACGGCCTGACAGCCAACCAGACCAGGGGCCAGCCCTGCCTACCAGCACACCAAAGTAGTCAGCCCTGCAACTGCAGAAGCAACAGAAGGGCCCATGCAGCCCCCATAGGGGACACCCCTGGAGCATAGAGCTCTCATGACCAGAGGGGAGTGTGCTGCTGGGTGTCACAGGATGGTACCTACATAAGGACACTTCTTCGAGATTGGGAAATGTAACCAATCTACCTAATACACAGAAATAAACACAAAGAATTAGGCAAAATGAGGAGAGAGAGCAATATGTTCCAAACAAAAACAAAACTTCAGACAAAGAACTAAATAAAGTGGAGATAAACAATCTACCTGATAAAATTGAGTTCAAGGTAATAGTCATAAACATGCTCAAGGAACACAGAAGAAGATGGATGAACCAGTGAGAAGTTCAACAAGAGTTAGAAAACATAAAGAATCAAACAGAACTGAATAATACAATAACTAAAATTAAAAATACACTAGAAGGAATCAACAGATTAGCTGATACAAAGGAACAGATTGGTGAACCGGAAGACAGAATAGTTGGAATCACCCAAGCTGAACAGAAAAAAGAAAAAAAAGAGTTAAACAAAATAAGGAGATTTTAAGATCTCTGGACATCAACCACACTATCATTTACATTACAGGGGTCCCAGAAGGAGAAGAGAGAGGGAAAGGGACCAAGAACTTATTTGAAGAAATAGATGAAAACTTGTCTAACCTGAGAGAGAAAATAGACATTCAGGTCCAGGAAGCACAAAGAAACCCAATCAAGATCAACCCAAAGAGGTCCACACCAAGACACATTATAATTACATTGGCAAAAATTAAAGAAAGAATCGTAAAAGCAGCAGGAGAAAAGCAACTAGTTATGTACAAGGTGACTCACATAAGACTCTGAGCTAACTTTCCAGCAGACCAGAAAAGAGTGGCACAATATATTCAAAGTGTGAAAGGGAAAACTATAACCAAGAATACCTGGCAAGGCTATCATTCTCATTTGAAGGACAGCTCATAAGTTTTGTAGATAAGCAAAAGCTAAGAGTTCAGCACCACTAAACTGGCTTTACAAGAAATGTGAAAGGGACTTCTCTAAGCAGAAAATAGCACAGCTAGAAATATGAAAAACACAAAAGGAAAAATCCCATTGGTAAAGGCAAGCATACAATAAAGGCAGTGGATCAGCCACTTATAAAGTTAGTAGGAAAGTTAAAAGCCAAAAGTAGTAAAATCATCTATATCCACTATAAGTAGTTAAGGGATACATAAAACAAAAAGATGTAAAATATAATATATCAAAACATTAAAAGTGGAGGGGAGAGTAAAAATGTAGGGTTGCTAGAATGCATTTGAATCTAAGAGATAATCAACTAAAATAATCATATATATATATGGGTTTTTACACATGAGCTTCCCAGTAACCACAAACCAAAAATGTATAATAAAACACACAAAAAAGAGAAACAAATCCAAGCATAATATTAAAGATACTCATCAAGTCACAATGGAAGAGAGCAAAAGATCAAAGGAATGTAAAAGAACTACAAAACAACCACAAATCAGTGAACAAAACGGCATTAAGTACATACATATCAATAACTGCTTTAAATGTAAAAGGACTAAATGTTCCAATCAAATGACAGAGTGGCTGAATGAATACAAAAAAAAGACCCATATATATGCTGCTTACAAGTGACTCACCTCAGATCTAAAGACACACCAACTGAAAGTTAAGGGGATGAAAAAAGTACTCGATACAAAATCTGGGGTAGCAGTACTTTTATCAGACAAAATAGACTTTAAAACAAAGACTGTGACAAGAAACAAGGAAGGATATTACATAATGATAAAAGGATTGATCCAGGAAGATATAACAATTTTAAGTATCTATGTATCCAACATAGGAGCACCTAAATACACAAAGTAAATGCTAACAAACATAAAGGGAGAAATTGACAGTAACACAATAATAGTAAGGGACAATAACACTCCACTTACATCAATAGATAGATCATCCAGACAGAAAATCAATAAGGAAACACTAGCCTTAAATAACACATTAGACCCAATGGATTTTATATATACATATAACATTCCATCGAAAAGCAGCAGAATACACATTCTTTTCAAGTACACATGGGACATTCTCCAGCATAGATCAATCACATGTTAGGCCACAAAACAAGTCTAAATAAGTTTAAGAAGATTGAAATCATATCAAGCATCTTTTCTGACCACAATGAAATCACCACAAGAAAAAGACCTGCAAAAAACACAAATATGTAGAGGCTAGACAACATGCTACTAACCAACCAATGGGTCACTGAAGAAATCAAACTAAACATACCTGGAAACAAAAGAAAATAGAAACACAATGATCCAAAATCTATGGGACACAGCAAAAGCAGTTCTAAGAGGGAAGTTTATAGCAATACAAGCTTACCTCAGGAAACAAGAAAATTCTCAAATAAAGAACCTAACCCACACCTAACAGAATTAGAAAGAGAAGAACAAACAAAACTCAGAGTTAGTACAAGGAAAGAAGTCATAAAGATCAGAGCAGAATAAATGGAATAAAGACTAAAAAAAAAAGGTGGAAAAGATCAATGAAACTAAGAGCTGGTTCTTTGAAAAGATAAACAGAATTGATAAACCTTTAGCCAGACTCATCAAGAAAGAGAGGGCCCAAATAAATAAATCAGAAATGAAAAGGAAGTTACAACCAACACCACAGAAATACAAAGGATAAGAGATTGTTATGAACAATTATATGCCAATAAAATATACAACCTAGAAGAAATATACATTCCCAGAAATGTACAATCTCCCAAGACTGAATTGGGAGGAAAATATGAACAAACCAATTACCAGTAATGAAGTTTAACCAGCAGGACCTGAGGGCTTCACTGGTGAATTCTACCAATATTTAAAGAGGAGTTAACACCTATTCTTCTCAAACTATTCCAAAATATCAAAGAGGAAGGAAGGGTCTTCTAAACTCATTCTAAGATACCAGCATCACCCTGATACTGAAACAAGACAAAGACACCACAAAAAAGGGAAATTACAGGCCATTATCACTGGTGAACCTAAGATGTAAAAATCCTCAACAAAATATTAGAAGTCAGAACTTGACAATACATTATAAGGATCACACACCACGATCAAGTGGGATTTATCCCAGGGATATAAGAATGGGTCAATACCTGCAAATCAATCTATGTCATACACCACATTAACAGTCTGAAAAAAATCATATGATTTTCTCCATAGATGCAGAAAAAAGTTTTGACAAAAATTCAACATCCATTTATGATAAAAAAAAACTCTCCACAAAGCTGGTACAGAGGAAGCATACCTCAACATAATAAAGACCCTTTGTGACAAACCTACAGTCAACATCATACTCAATGGTGAAAAACTGAAAGCATTTCCTCTAAGATCAGGAATAAGACAAGGATGCCCCATCTCACCACTTTTCTTGAATATAGTATTGGAAGTCCTAGCCATGGCAATCAGACAAGAAAAGTAATAAAATGCATCCAAATTGGAAAGGAAGATGTAAAACTGTCTGTTTGCAGATGGCATGATACTATATATAGAAAATCCTAGAGATGCCCCCCAAAGTTATTAGAACTAGTAAATGAATTCAGTAAAGTTGCAGGATACAAAATTAATATACAGAAATCTGTCATGTTTCTACACACTAACAATGAGCTATCAGAAAGAGAAATTAAGAATCACATTTACAGTTGCATCAAAAAGAATACAATACCTAGGAATAACTCTAACAAAGGAGGTAAGAGACTTATACTTGAAAACTACAAGACATTAATGAAATAAACTGAAGACAAATGGGAAGATATACTGTGCTCATGAATTGGAAGAATTAGTATTGTTAAAATGACCATATTGCCCAAGGCAATATACAGATTCATTGTAATCCCTAACCCTAACCAATGGCATTTTTTAGAACTAGAACAAATAATTCTAAAATTGGTATGAAAACACAAAAGACCCTGAAGAACCAAAACAATCTTGAGAAAGATGACCAAAATCATGGTCCCTGATTTCAAAGTATACTACAAAGCTACAGTTCAAAGCAGTATGGAGCTGGCACCAAAGCAGACACATATATCACTGGAACAGAAGAGAGCCTAGAAATAAACCCACACTTATATAGTCAATTAATCTACAATAAAGGAGGCACGAATATACAACAGGGAAAAGACAGCTTCTTCAATATATGGTGCTGGGAAAACTGGACAGCTACAGGGAAAGGATCAAACTGATTTACTTTCTCATACCATACACAAAAACAAATTCAAAATTGGATTAAAGACTTAAATGTAAGACCCCAAACCAATAAACTCCTAAGGGAAAACAGGCAGTATGCTCTTTGACATCGATGTTAGCATTATTATTATTACTTTGATCTGTCTCCTCAGGCAAGGAAAACAAAAGCAAAACTAAACAAATGGGATTCCAACAAACTAAAACGTTTTTGGACATGTAGACTATTGGCAAAACAAAAGGCAGCTTACTGAATGGGAGAAGATATTTGCAAACGATACACCCAATAAAGGGTTAATATTCAAAATACACAACAGAATCTTACAACTCATCAAAAAAAAAGCCAACTTAAAAATGGTCAGAGGACTTGCTCAACATGACTAATCTTCAGGGAAATGCAAATCAAAATCACAATGAGTTACCACCTCACCCCTGCCAGAATGGCTATCATTAAAAAGACAACTAATAACAAATGGTGAGGATGTGGAGAAAAGGCAACCCTCAAGGCACTGTTGGTAGGATTGTAAATTATTAGATGGTATCAGCCACTATGGAAAACAATATGGAAACTCCTCAAAAAATTAAAAATAGAGCTACCATATGACCCAGAAATTTCACTTCTGGGTATTTAACCAAAGGAAATACGAACACTTATACAAAAGATACATGCACCCCAGTGTTCACTGCAGCATTATTAACAGTAGCCAAGATATGGAAGCAACCTAAGTGTCCATCCATAGCCAAATGGATAAAGAAGATGTAGTCACACACACACTGGAATATTACTCAGCCATTAAAAATATGAAATATTGCCATTTGTGACAACATGGATGAACTAGAGGATATTATAGCTAAGTGAAATAAGTCAGAGTAAGACAAATACTGCATATCACGTGTAGCATCTAAAAAATAAAATGAACAACAACAACACAATAAAACAGATTCAGATACAGAGAAGAAACAGGTGGTTTCCAGAAGGGAGGGGGTGTGAAGTGGGTGAAATAGATGTAGGGGATTAAGAGGTGCAAACCTCAAGTTATATAATAAATGAATCACAAGGACAAAATATATAGCATAGGGAATATGGTCAATAATATAATAACTTTGTATAAGGACAGAGCATTACTAGACTTATTGTGGTGATCATTTTATAATGTATACAAATGTCAAATCATTATGTAATATACCTGAAACTAACATAATATTGTACACTGACTATATTTCAATTTAAAAATTACAAAATGAAAAGCATATCAGTGAAGTCTGGTACAATGTCAAGCAGCCTATTATGTCTGTAGAGAGGCAAGATAGGACAAAAAAAAATTTGATAATAACATCCATTATAATTGCTTCTATTCTACATAATACTGGAGGTTCTAGTCAGTGCAGTCAGGCAAGAAAAGGAAATAAAAAGGCATCCATGTTCAATGAGAAGTTAAACTACTTTCATTTGTAGCAACATGATCATTCATGTAGAATATCGATTGGTACCTAGAATAAAACAACTAGAACTAATAAGTGTTTTTATCAATACAAGATACAAAATGAATATTAAAAATTGTTTTTCTATATCCTAACCTCAATTGGAATTTGAAATTAAAAATACAAATTACAATAGCATAAATCATGAAATACATAGGGAAGAATCTAGCAAAAGATGTGTAAGAGCTGTTCACTTCAAATTACATGAGTACACGAGAAGAAAAATTAAGAAAACCTAAATAAATGGAGAGAGGTATTTGGTTCATGAGTTGGAAGACCCAGTATTACCAAAAGATCAATTCTGCCCAAACTGACCTACAGAGTCAATACAATTCCAATCAAAATTTCAGCAAAATTTCTTGGCAGAAATTGACAAGATGATTTTAAAATTTATACAGAAATGTAAAGGGCTTAGATTAACCAAAACAACTTCGAAATAGAAAAACAAACTTGGAAGGCTAACATTACTGATTTAAACAATTATTAAAGGTATAATAATCAAGGCAGTATAATAGACAAATAGGGCAAGGAGCAGAAAAGGAGTAAATTTAGAATAATACAACTGATTTTTGACAAAGAAGCTAAGACAGACCTCTTAAAAGTTTTTGACAACCCTGTAACTTAAGCACATAAATTGGAGTAAAAATACAGATAATATCAAATCTGAAAGCAAAAAATATAAATATATTAAGAAACACATACAAATGAATTGAAAACCTCGCATATTAAAACATGATTCAAAAAAGACAATTTAGAATAGCTGCATTGGAAATATCAATAATTCAAATAGCTCTGCCATTAAGATGCCTCAGGTAGCCTGTGGTGTTACCATGCCTACCATCAGTGGTCATGTTTAATGGACACTCCCAATGCCATAATTTGATCCACTGCACTAGATGTCACTAAAATTGGCCAAGACTCCTTGAAAAGCAAATGTGATCAGGCAAAAATTAAGAGGAAACCTAGGGCATGTTGTTGCTACACGTAAAAGAGTGAAATTAGAACACTCTCTAACACGATACACAAAAATAAACTCAAAATGGATTAAAGACCTAAATGTAAGGTCGGACATTATAAAACTCTTAGAGGAAATCATAGGCAGAACACTCTTTGACATAAATTGCAGCAATATCTTTTTGATCCACCTCCTAGAGTAATGAAAATAAAAACAAAAATAAACAAATGGGACCTAATTAAACTTAAAAGCTTCTGCACAGCAAAGGAAACCATAAATAAAATGAATAGACAAGCCTCATAATGGGAGAAAATATTTGCAAATGAAGTGACCGACAAGGGATTAATCTCCAAAATATACAAACAGTTCATGCAGCTCTATGTCAAAGCAAAGAAACAACCCAATCAAAAAATGGGCAGAAGATCTAAATAGACATTTCTCCAAAGAAGACATACATATGGCCAAAAAGCACATGAAAAGATGCTCAACATCACTAATTATCAGAGAAATGCAAATCAAAACTACAATGAGATATCACCTCACACTGGTCAGAATGGCCATCAAAAAATCTACAAACAATAAATGCTGGAGAGGGTGTGGAGAAAAGGGAACCCTCCTACATTGTTGGTGGGAATGTAAACTGGTACAACCACTATGGAGAACAGTATGGAGGTTCCTTAAAAAACTAAAAATAGAACTATGATTCTATTTTTGATCCAGCAATCCAATATGATCCAGCAATCCCCCTCCTGGCCACATACCCAGAGAAAACTATAATCTAAAAGAATACATGCACCCCAGTGTGCGCTGCAGCACTATTTACAGTAGACAAAACATGGAAGCAACCTAAACATCCATCCACAGAGGAATGGATAAAGAAGATGTGGTACATATATACAATAGAATATTACTCTGCCATAAAAAATGAAATAATGCCATTTGCAGCAACATGGATGGACCTAGAGATTATCATACTAAGTGAAGTCAGAAAGAGAAAGACAAATATCATGTGATATAACTCATATGTGGAATCTAATTAAAAAAATAAGAAACGAACTTATTTACAAAACAGAAACAGACCTACAGATATCGAAAACAAACTTATGGATAACCAAAGGGGAAACGTGGTGGGGGAAGGGATAAATCAGAAGCTTGGGATGAATAAACACACACACTACTATATATAAGACAGATAACCAACAAGGATCTACTGTATAGCACAGGGTACTCTACTCAATATTCTGTGATAACCTATATAAGAAAAGAAAGTAAAAAAGAATGAATATATGTACATGTATAACTGAATCACTTTGCTGTACACCTGAAAACAATGTTGTAAATCAACTATACTCCAATAAAAAAGTGGTGAAAAATATTAAATATAAATATTAAATATTAAATATAAATATTAATAAAATAAATATTATAAAATATTATAAAATATTTTTTATAAAATATTTTATAAAATATTATAAAATAAATATTAATATAAATATAAATATTAAATAAAAATATTAAATATAAATATTAAATATTAGAAAATAATAATTATAGTAAATTAGAATAAGCTGAGCTTGCCATATGAGTAATGAGTCCCTGACAATACTTAAAGGTACATGTATGAAGGGTAGAATAAAAGATTACCAACATATTTCAATTTCCAATATTTAAAAAATTATATAGCAGTAGATAGCAGTATAACCAAATTATGTAAATCTTACACTTACATATAGGTTTGTCAACAACATACTACCTAAAATAATCATTTAGATTAGATTATTTTAGGTTAATATTTATTGACATGAAGAGTTGTCAATGTTATTTCGTTCAATGAAAAAGCAGTCTACAAAACAGCCTATAAGGAACAATAACATAAATTTATTTATTGGAATATATAAATATTCATAGAAATATTATGCAATGTATGTGTATGTAGTTGTGTGTGTATGTATACCAATAAATAGGGTGGTGCTGGGATTACAAATGAATTTTCTTTCTCTTTATACTGATTTATACTCTAAATCATATAATATTACATATTATTTAAGGTTCAAAACAGTTACTCTAAGAAAATTAACTAGTGGGGAAAAATTGAGAACTTTCTCCAAGAAATTCTGATTCTAAGAAAAACAATCAGTTATGTCATTTTTTTCTATAGGAATTACAAGTGTAGTTTATGGTGTGAGATAAAGTCAAAAGTAGTTATATCAAAAAATAGAGAAGTACTTTTTATATTATGGTTGCAATATGACCAAAATATAGCAAAAATTTTTATAACTTTCAGTTCTGTATAATACAAATCATTTGGGGTAACTATTCTATCATCTCACAAAGTGAACTACATTCAAAAATCAAAACTATCAAAAGCTTGTCCTCAAACAGCCCCAATTAGAGGTTAAAGCTCACCCTACCTTCCTGTCACTCTCTTCTCTGCTTTTACGGCGTTGTTCCTCTATCCTAGCTTCTCTTTTAACATCTTCTCCAATCCTTGTTAGAAGTAACATCTCTTTTGCCTTCCACTCCTAAAGAGCACGATGTTACTGTATTCAGTATGTATTCACAATAAACCAACAAGCAAGTTAGAACAAGTCAAGAGCCTAACAGAAATCAGGTCAAGCGTAACTGCAAGTCATACGTTGGCTTTAGAATGCGCTTTCTTCACTGCACGCCTATTAGGAATGCAGGGATGGTTATTTTTAACTAAAGCTAAATTTAAAATTTTTGCCTTTCCACACTGAGGGCTATAGGAGAGTTAAACAGTATCTAGTAACTTTCACCATCATCACTTTAAGAGCAGATATTAGCTCATATATGTAGTTTGTGGTGTCATCCTCATTTTATGTAACAACATGCATATCATAGCTGTGAAGAAAGATCAATGTGGGTAAAATGCTTAGACTTGAAATGACTTCAAGAAGTATGATGGACAGCTCCAATTATTTACAAATGAAATAACTGTACACAATTTTTCTCTCAATATTTTAAATTTGTTGTCTCTCACCTCTTCAATTTTTCTACGAAGACTAAGTTTTCTTCTTGTGTGTTCCTGCTGTCGTCTTTCTTCTCTATCCATCCGGATTAGGCGTTGCTCTTCTGCTGTGCGCTCAAGACGTTCTAATTCCCTACTTACCATATCCAAATATCTAAGTAAAAATGAAAATGTAAGTGAAGGTGAATTGGGAGTTTTCCTTATTATGGCATCATCTGCTTTGATAGTCCAAAACTACCTCCTTTCTTGCTTTTTACTTCTTGAGCTACAGGAATTTTACTGTTTTTCTATCAGCTCTGTTCATGGACTTTAAGCCAGCCTGACCCATGAACTCACCATATTTTATTCATTACGCAGTTCTCCCTACTATATATATATAAGAATCTGTTGTTATGGCCAAGACAATGATAAAATGTGGAGCAGACTGATTAAAAACATTTTGTACAGTACATATTCACAATAGGCTTAGGAATATGAGTTTGCAAAGAAGACTGAAATAACTGAAACACTGACTTCAAATCTGGAAAAAATCAGATTTGAATTTCCTTAGAAAAGATGTGTGTTGAGCCCCTTGTAATTTATAAGGCCTTGAACAAATCTTGCATCTATAGTCTGGGTCTCTGGTATGTCAATCTGTATTATGGAACTACCATGGAACATAAAATCAGGTAATGCAGCTTAATTTCTCACTTTAATGGAGGAGGAGGAAAGAACTATACTAAGAAATGGTCTTGACCATGGAAAGGTAATGATTGAATGTAAGTAGATAATATCTAAAGAGCTTGCAGTTTTGTTTTTTTCTTTTGAGATAATGCATGTTTATATTAGTATTAGATAAAGTTATACCAAACCTCCTTTTTTGACTTTGCATTAATTTCCTCAAACTTAATGCTGTCAGTGCTTAAAGAAGACCCATAAAAAACTATTATTAGAGGCATGTGCTAAAGATACTTTCCCACCATCTCCTATTATAGGAAGGATTTTGGATTTGATTAATTCTTCAGTTATCAGCTTGGATTACCTCTTGGACTCCCAGAAACTCTATCTTCTCTAGTAGAAATTCATCTTTATAGCCTTGGCACCCAAGTTTCCAATTCCTGTACTTCTTGATCTCCCTTCCTCTCCATACTGAAAGAGTGGAGTTAAATAGCATCCAGTACTTTAAAAAATTTCCTACCTTCAATTATTTGTAGTATTTTCCAACTTATTTGGGTCCACATTATATACATAAACTATGCATTAACTTCAATCTCACCTGTGCCTTATTAATCGTTCCTGGTCCTTAATAGATGGGGTGCCCTCCTGTAACAACCAATTTTGGAACTGTGCAACATCAGAACGTCCAGGTATTTGATTGTCTTCCTGTAGTTTATTTACTTGTTTTGCAAGCATTTTCTATTAAGAAAAAGTGTGTATCATATATATGTATATGTATGTATATGTGTGTATATATGTATAAATAAATTTTTTTAAACATTTCCCAGAAAACTGTCTTTTGATATGCCTTTTTCATATTTAGCATTTAGTAAAATTCCCATACTTTGTAAATAACTAATTCTGTTTAAAAAAAAAAAGATTTAAATACAGTTAAAGATTTTTTTGATGTGGACCATTTTTAAAGTCTTTACTGAATTTGTTACAATACTGCTTTTGTTTCATGTTTTTAGTTTTTTGGCCCTGAGGCATGTGGGATCCTAGCTCCCGGATCAGGGATTGAACCCACACCCCCTGCATTAGAAGGTGAAGTCTTAACCACTGAACTGCCAGGGAAGTCCCTAACTGTATTTAAATCTATTTTGAATCCACTGCAGACGTGGACAACTGAACCAAAGTAAAGATTTCTCTCTCTGAAAATAAAAGATAAATATTTCAGCTTATTTTTCTACCCATTCTGAAGAAATTTAAAAAAATGGAAGAAGCGGAGGAGAAACTGTAGGCACAGAGGAGGAAATGGGGGGAAATATAGAACACTTAAAAGTACTGGGGAGTCATCCTCATTTCTATACAACTCTCTTGACCTTAGAACATAAACTTGTAAAAGTACATATATGAGCACCTTTCTCATTTTTACCCAACTCTCTTGACTCTAACGCCTGAATTCACTCACGCAGGCACACACGTGAACACACTCTCACACGAACTTTTAGTGAAAATGTGAAAGGAAGTCACTAACTTTACCCACTCACTCTATACCAATCATTCCACTTCACCTTTAAGGACATTTTTTACTGTATGAACACAGCCACATGTGTGTGGGTACAAACATACAGTGTACATGTTCTTTGAGTCACCTTTAGGATGTTATAACTATTCATACTGTTCCTCTCCTGTTACTTAAGCTGTTTCGGTTTCTAGCTTAAGAATCTTGCTACTACAATGGACTCTTCCCATTGGTCCCAGCTCACGTAGAAGGGACACATCTGAGTAGCAATTTAATTACTAAATTTTGTCAGTTACCACTGGCATATTAATAGATGACTTGGTCCCTTTCCTTCTCTTGGCACAAAATAGCAACCTCAAAATATTATTTACTACTGCTCTAAATTTTTACTTGGAAAAATTAAGTTATCAAAATTCAAGGTAAAATATTATAAGAAAATACTTTGTATACAAACCTTTCTTCCAAACTCTATGTTAAAAAAACAAATTTAAGTATTTAACTTACTTGTTCTCTTATATAGTTTCTTTCAAAGTCTAATTTTAAACTGGTAAGATATTGCCTGTACTTATTCAATTCCCTCAAGGTACATACAATCTAAAAAAAAAAAAACAAAACAATAATAACAACAAAAATATATAAATACAAATATTTTAAAATCAAAGCAATTACTTTCCAGAGCAAAAATAACATTTTGATATCAAGTAATAAATTACTAACAATTTTGTAAGTAATAGCTCTCTAAAGTTGTTAATCAATAGGAAACTGCTATCCAAATAACATTACTTTATTAATATGACTTATACCATGATAAGGAATTGGGTACACACAATTGGAGCTATTAAAATACCAATGTAATAATAATGTTCAACCCCAGTAAGAATAGAGTCTATCAGGACTCTATCAGGCTGATTTTGCTAGGTTCTTATTTTGTCTAAAGTTTTTAAAAAGTATATGGGACATAATCCTTGACAAGCATACATGCCATTAGAGACAGAGAAAGAGGACTATGATACAGTTGGGAAAATTATTTGTATATCCTCAAATTATTTGGTAATCATCTTTTGATATTACAAAGAAAAAAGGTAAATGAGGAAGTAGTTTCACTTAGAAAACAACTGTTGTCCGATTTCCTTTGATCCAAATACTGAATAATTTATGGACTTTTCCATTAAGTATCTCTTATGACCAAGTTAAAGGTGATACAGGTCACCCAGTGAGGTACAGAAGCAAGCTTATACCAAGTCTTGGAGGTTTTCAATGATTAAAAAGAAATTATCTTCAACTCACTCTATTATTGCTGGTGATGTAGCCACCTTTCTTTAATCTCCTCAAGATGTCTTTACGCTTATGGTAGGCTCTTAAATGTGGATCATGGAGACTTTTATATTGGTTTTCCAGAAGTCGACAATAAGGATCAGTCAGGTTAAAACCATAAGAAGGTCGGAAAAGCTGCAAACATAGATTTAAACATATTATAAACATACAATTAATGAATTTTACTTTTAATATCAACCTATTAAAACACCAGATTGTTCATTGAAAATAAAGCATGCAAGAAGAATGTGAAGTGGGGAAAAACCTGCAATAGAAGAATTTGGAATGGGCAATGTTAATTGCTCATCCCTACCTCTTTTCTTCACTGACCTGAATTATTCAAAAAATCCACCCTCACTCAATTAATCCACCCCCCCGCCCCAATCTCCATCAGCTCCTGACCCAAAGCTAGAAAATGGAGGAGGAAAGGAAAAGAAAGGGAATAGGATAAAATTTGTTTTTAATGTATAAAGCTAATACTAAGATTCTCCCTTTTCCTCCTCCCTCTTCCAGATCAAGGCACTGCATTAGAAGAATAAAGGGATAATATCAATTATCATGATTATATCTCAATAATCTGAAAATGAAGGAAAATAGAAAATCTTTCACAAAGATTCATTGAAACAACTCTGACAAAAAATAGAAGTAAAACTCAGATGTTAAAGATGATGAATTAAAGAGTTACTGTATTTTGAGTTCTTATCTACTACAAGACACCCAATGATTTCTGAGCACTACAGTCTGGAAAAAATTCAAGGTCTATATTATACAGTTCAACATATTGAAGAACCAATTATGAAGGCTATTGATAGGGATTGAGGTTTCTCCATATGTGTAAAGACCAAATACAACCTTATGAAGTAGTCATTAACATATAAAAGAAGGAAAATATCACCTAATAGTCATATTGCTATATCTTTTACTTTAGAGGAAGCAGATGAATTATTTAATCTCATCTGTAAGTTAAAACATTACAAAGTGAGGGGGTTTAAAATTTTGGGGGGGATGTGAGTACTTAGTCCATTTTTCAAAAATTTTTCAATAGCAGGATGGTGATAATGGGTAATGCGAGAACCTCTGAAAGGGAAAAAGTAGAGGATGGAAGCAGGTGTGGAAGTCATCCAAATGTTGTCTTTGCATCCTATCTTTGTGCTTTCCTCTAGGTTTTCTTGGACAGAACAACAGAAATTTTAGTCTAAAGTGATGTCAAAGCAGGAATTGGCTCAAGTGAAAGGCAGTTGGAATGTGTGGGAGATGTGGCAAACCTGAGAGCACATGCCCTGTCTGCAGGCATCTAATTCAATTTATATGACCCCACATATTGTGCATCAATCCAGAACTGTCTGGAGGTACCAATTTGTGCTCAGTCTGTGTTCTGTCTGGCGGTAGCCACCTCAGTCAGATTCTGAACACTAAGGAGCCTGGGTTGGGACCCTAAAAAGAACTCCCTCAAGGTAAGTATGAGGATTCTTCTTATGTGGACAAAAGGGGAGACTGGGGAACCTGATAGGATGCTAGTGTTCCTTATCCATTTAAAAGCTTCCTGGTAAGTTTCTGACCACTTGCTTAATACCAGACTTTAATCTCTTCCAAGTGGTCTAAGTTGTAAAGTAGAATTCCCTAATTACCGAAGCTTCCCTGAGAAGGCAAGAAAAAAAAGGGAATTCTATAGGGCAATGTCTTAAATTCAGTGAGACCAGATAAGAAGTTCATATCTTTCCTGTAAGGGAAATAGTCAAAAATCATGAGTCAAGGAGTGGACTGTTTCTTTTAGATGTTGATGTTTAGCTGTCAACTTCTTTTAGATGTTGAATTTTAGCTTTGATGGCCTATGCTTCTCAAAACCAGCCCTGGACTACTAACCTGTAAACAAAGAACACCTTTCATATTGGGTTGCCCAAAAAGTTCGTTCAGGTTTTTCAGTAACATCTTACCGAAAAATCTGAATGAACTTTTTGGGCAACCCAATACAAACCCATTTATTAGTGTCAGGGTAACCCATCTGTTGTCAATTAAAATAATTGGAAAGAAACAACTAAAAGTGTAAATATAAAGCACTACTTCATTGAGGAGATTGATATCCTTTTTCTTTCAGTACAAAGTCAGTCTTCAGGGAAATTGGGCCTAATTATGATTAAATGAAGAGTTTGGGGGAAAATGAATGTAATAAAGAACAGAGAACATCTTTTTAAAAAGTAGTTGACAAGTGAATTACTATTTGACAGAGAAAATGGTAATACAGCAAACAATATTTGAGGAAGCAGACAGAAGACAGGGCTAAGTTTACATAATAAAAAGGAGTGATATAGGTTTCAAGCATGCTTTAGGAAAGCTGGTTTGTGTGTTTATGACTTAGTCAAATTGTGTGAGGTTGGCATATTTTTAGTTAACTTGCTGTATTCTAGTAGAAGAGATTTCTTTTTAAAAAGGGAAATTATGTATTTTCCAAAAACAAAATTTACTTTAAGAAATCATGTTTATTAGGCAAGTATCAAATATGAAGGGCCCCTACTCATTTCTGATGACATCATAAATACTAGATGAGTAAGGGGGTAACTCAGAATTCTTCCTTGTAGAATTTTTTGCAATACTGATCAAAGCAACTGCTCAAAAAGAATGTATTGAACCTCCTTCAGTGTTAAGTACTGAATCAAGGAATGGGGAGGCTTGAGAGAGGGGGTCGCACTGAGGACTAAAAACATGAAAGAGTTTGAGGGCAGTATACACTATAACCCAGTAAGATTTAAATTATAAAATTATAGTGTTGAATAAAATTATACAAACCAAGGGCAATGCAAATTCTAAGGAAATATAAGCTAATTGGGGGGCTGTAATGGTTGAGAAGGAATCTTGAAAGATGGCCCAAATTCATAGTTGGGGAGAAGAGCAAAGGGTATGCCAGGTTTGGGAGGCAAGGTGAACAAAGTCACAGAAGTATTAACATGGTCTGTGTGAGTAGGTATAAAAGACCCCAACTAGAAAAAGCAGAGGCTCCGCACTGGAGAAAAGACTGGATGGGGAGGCTGGGGCAAATCATGGAGTCTCCTCAGGGAGACAGAGCCTTGTTTTCCTATAGTCAGGTTAAAGGACTAAACACTTTAATTCATTTCAACTCTACTTTTTTTCGCACTTCGTGTGTGAAACAGAATTCAGCTCAAAACAAAGAGAGGTGTTCTGTAATGAGAGTTCTGTCCAAGTTATTATTGGTTAAAATCATAACATATAATTAAATGCCAGCCAGTACAGATAACCTTCCACCTTTCGACCAAACATATTTCTAAGTGAAGTAAATCTCAATAAATATGTATAAATGAAGTGTTATTATAAAGTTAATTTATAATTTATGGAATCATATTAAAACAGAACTAAGAATCTAAACTTTCTAGCCCATGATTCTGTCCAAATCATACGAGATGAAGTTGCTTGGTACGCATCCTGAACAATACCTTAGGATAGGATACGTACGGAACATTAGTGCAAATTCCCTCAATGCACTTCACATGATGTAGCTAGCGCCTGAATTTAACAGCAGTCGAAAAGAACAAAGAAACCAACGTAAGACAATTAAACATCACTTTACCTTTTCACTTAATTTCGTGGTATAGTATAAAGGGTTGCTTCCTGGGATCACAGGCAGCTTCACCCCAAGAGGCAGATCCAGTAGTTGAGCTGCTCCGACCCCCGGAAAGTGGGTTTTGTGCGCGCCCTGTCAGGTACAATTGGAGAGTTTTGTCTTTCCTTTAGGTATGTTAGTTTAGGCCAACCTACTGTTACTCCAACCTGAGGAACTGAAGGGTCCAGCCCCGCCAGACAGCCGGGAAGACCTCCGCTTCCGGGTTACCAGCTCCCTCCCGCCGGCGCCACGGCCAGTTGCGGCCAGTACCGCCCGAGCCCCGCCACCTGCCGCGCCGCATGAGGGCGCGAGAAGCTGGACGGTTACAGACCACACGGACCGCACGTGACCGTCCGCGGCACCGCCCCCCCCGCCCCCCACCACCACGCCCACCCGGCCGGAGGCCTGGTAGAGGACAAGGATGACCAGTCTTCGCTAGCACTCACGTCTCCGCACTGCTGGTTGTCCGCGGCCAGGCCGCTGGTGGCCGTCTTGGTAGCGGCGACGTTGGCAGCCTTGGAGCAGGCGCTGAGGTACAACTCCATAGCCGGCCTGGGCCCCTCTGCGCCCCCACCGCCCTCCCCTCTCGCTTCCCCTCGCACCCCTTTCCCGTCGTTGTCCCTCAGTCCCCACCGGGCCGGAATGGCCGGTACCCCGCGTTCCGGAGGCCCACCCTCGCGGCGTTACAGGCTCCGAACGTGCGGACGCCGCACAGCAGTGCCCTCCGCGAGGGCCGGCCCCTTGCGCCGGGGGCCTGGGCGCCTCAGAGCTGGGGAAATCGGTACTAGCGGCCTGGTCCCAGCGCGCCAAGGTCGAAATAGCTTTTCTCTCTGAACCCTACAACCCTCAGTCAAACCAACTCAGAATCAAAGTGTATAAAGCTTTGCTGGCCTGTTAGCTGGCTAATTTCTCCTGGCCTCCGGGAAGGTTTGGTTCCATGCAGAAAACAAACAAAAAAGAGTGACTGTGCAGCCCATTCTAGGGCCAGAGGCCTGGCTTTCTACATGCCCCCCACCCCCCCTTACAGACTGTGACCATACCGCATCCCCAGGCTCCCATAACCTCTCCCCACCCCACTCCAGGTCCCACAGGACGTACTGTCCTCCGACCCCCCTCTAGTCTTCCTCTTTCATTTCTAGCTCTCTTGTCTCTCTCTCCCAATCCCTCCTCTCCACCTCTTGCCCTTCTCCTATATGCCTCTTTCTCCTCCTCTCAACCATCCAGCCAAAATTTATAAAGTGCCTGACACCTTTGGGCCAGTCATCTGAGCTGGGTACTAAAGGATACAGTAAAGAGAAAAAAATATGGTCCCTTTCTTCAAGGAGCTAACTAGACTGTGGGTACTTTGAGGGCAGAGACTGTATCTGATGTCAGGAATTTGGACTTAGTCTCTTAGATTCCTTGGCACACTCTTATCCTCTTATTTTGGGGCCATTAGTAATAATACCTACCATTTATTGAGAATTTGCTAACTCCAGATTCTGTGCTAAACACTCTCTACATTAACCTTTATAACAGCCTTGTCAAGAAATACCCCATTTTTTCAAAGATTAAAGAAGAATGACAATCACTATTAAATAGTGGCCCCAGAGGCAGTTTCTTAAATCAGTACACTCTACTTTTACATCTGCTCTATTTGTTTTAATGCCATGCAGATGCTTAGGACTCCTAAATTTGAACGGATGTCTCACAATCATCTCAAATTCAATATATTCAAATCTCAACCCACACCTTCCACCATAGAACAAAACAAAGGCCCTATTCTTCCTGCATTTCCCATCTCAGTGACAATATCAGTATCTCCCCAAACGAGAAGCTGAGAAATTCTAGATACTTCCCCTTCTGAGCTTGCTGATTCAAGACTGACTGTGTCTTTGCTGTGCTGTTTCCTCTGCCTGACAGCCCTTTGCACTTCATTGCTTGGCTAATTGCAATCAGCCTTTAAGACTGCTTAAGTATTCTCTCCTCTAGGAAGCCTTTCTGACATTTCTAAGCTTTTGTCAAATTCTCTTCCTCTGTGCTTCCCTCCGTTTTAGCACTTTTCCCAATACATCAAAAATGTCTCTTTACCTGTCACTCTCCCTTTAATAGAATGGAAACTCCTTGAAAGCAGGTATTTGCTTATTCAATTTTATATGTACAGTACTTGGCATAGTACCTAGCAAGCATTTAGTGAGTCCTAAGTATATTTTTGTTGCTACATACTAATGATGGCCCTACCCACACAATAGCAATAAAGGTTTTTGCTAGCAAAAATCTTTTTCTATGGAATGCTTTTAGCAGGACGTTCCTAAATTGTCTAGAATTGCTTATGGTAAACAAACTGGAATATAAAGATTTATGCATAATGGTTGGTTGGAGAATGTTATATAATCTGTGTAACCCACTATAAAATATAAATGTCTCATAATCTAACTGGCTCCTTCTATCAAAGTGAAGTAATGCATTCCTCACAAAAACCTCATCTGTTAACTTGGGCCAGAGTGCATCTGATGTGGTGTAGTAGGACTTGGAGAACGGTGCTAGAGGTCTTGGACCTTTTTTTAAATGTTACCTGTGCCTTATGATTACATATATCCTTGAAATTATTAGTAAAGCTTGATACTGGGTATGAGTCCCTTGAATCTTAATTATCAAGCTAATCCTTTATGTTATCTTAAATTCCAAGATGCATCGATTTCTATGATAGCCCTTCTCAACTTTCATCCTCTTGATTGATTTAATCATTTGATGTCCCTCAGAAGGCAGAAGATGAAGAATTTTATATTGGTAAAGTAATAACATATGTGGGTAAAAATCTGAACACTAAAATTAATTCGCCCTTATTCTCAGATCCCAAGACTCTCAACCCAGAAGCAAACTATTGATATAGTCTGTGTATTGTTATGTACATGCAAACATATCTTATGAAGCATTTAGTGTTCATTTTTACTGAGCAATATGTCTTGAAGATCATTCCATATGAATAACTGTGATTTAATTTAGTTTTTAACTACACATGTAGAGTGTGTAATGCTGTAATTACCATAATTTATTCAACTAGTCTTATATTTATGAATTTTTAGATTTTTTTCTGTTACAAAAATTCTGTAATAAGCATCCTTTTAAATAGATTCCTAGATTAAAGGGTATGTTGTTTTTTTTTTCTTACAGATATTGTCATGTTTCCCTCAAAGCAGTTATACTAATTCATCCTACCACAAACAGAGATTTGGTAAGGTACGTGCCTGATGTTCTTGTCTTCTTTCTGTCCTGAGTAGATATTTCTCATAGGTTGTGGTTTCAAGTAACGGCTATAACTAGTTTTTATAATTTTTTTTTTGTTTCAGAGACAATATAGATTCTTTTCCCTCAATTTTCATGCTTTTTTTTTTTTTTTTGTCTTGTATTTTGAAACCTTTACTCTGCTAACTTTAAGCAAAATCACTGGATAATTTTCTGTTAATGTATTTAAAGTTATATAAGCTTAGGGAATGAATAAAAGGAAAGTAGTGGCCAAATTGCTTATTATAGACTAACCGGCAAAATATATTTTTTGTCTCCTTTAAAAATCAAAGCAACATTTAGTAATCATAATAAACATATGTGTATATTTAGCCCAAAATATATCACAAGTTAAAAATAAGCTTGAACTTGTCAGCCTGTGTACAAAAGGGTTAATACACTAGACCTGAGCCTGCTATCTTTTTAGAGAAGCCCGCTTGCAAGATTCTCTCATGACTAGCATCTGGGAACTTGGCAGTTGAACCACTCACAAACTGATTACATGGGTTCACTGTGCCTAGACTGTTTGTAAAGACAGTGTTTATGCTGGACACATGCTTTCTATCTGGGCGTCTGGGATTTTGATATGTGCTGGGGAGCAGGTGCTACCTAATCATCCACCATAAAAACCTTGGGCTCTGTTATGGGCTGAATTGTGTTCCCCTAAAATTCCTATGTAGAAATCCTAACCCTTAGTACCTGAGAATGTCGCCATATTTGGAGGGAGGGCCTTTAAATAGGTGATTAAGTTAAAATGAGATCATCAGAATAGGCCCTAATCTAATATGACTGATATCCTTATCAGAATGGGAGGTTAGGATATAGACAGGCACAGAGGGACGATCATATGAAGACATGGGTCTGTCTCATCACTATAAAATGAAAATTCTTTAGGGAAGATTTGTCTGTCTTGTTCAATGTACTCTTCAATAACTAGATCAGTGCTCAGTAATTATTATTAAATAGAAAAGACAGTAGGAGGTAATCAATAAACACCATTTCAGTAAATGAGCAAATTTAAGAAAAGGGAAATTTTTTTTTCTTGGTTATTGCTTAAAAGGACATTACCAGTGTTTACTTCAGGATATTTATGCTTTTGTTTTCATTTTATTTTATTGCATCCATTTCTGAGCAATGATCTTTCTAATTGACACTATCTTCTTTAGATAGCATCCCACATTTTTAATCCCTAAATTATTGTTTTCCTACACGGTGTTAAGAACATGAGCTATGGACCTGGAGATTATCATAGTAAGTGAAGTAAGTCAGACAGAGAAAGACAAATATCATATGATATCGCTTACATGCAGAATCTAAAAAAAAATGATACAAATGAACTTATTTACAAAACAGAAACAGACTCACAGACTTAGAAAATAAACTTATGGTTACCAAAGGAGAAAGGTGTGGGGGTGGGAGGGGTGGCGAAGGATAAATTGGGAGTTTGGGATTGATATATACATACTACTGTATTTAAAACAGATAACAAGGACCTACTGTATAGCACAGGGAACTGTACTCGATATTCTGTAATAACCTAAATGGGAAAAGAATAGATATGTGTATAGCTGAATCACTGTGCTGTACACCTGAAACAACACTGTAAATCAACTGTACTCCAATATATATTTAAAAAAATGAGCTATAGGGTAGTAAAAAAAACTGTTATAGCTTGTCATTCCTCTTTTTCTCTCATTTAATTATTTATTTAAAGAATAGGTACATCATTAAATTATAGTAATAACTTTCTTGCATACTTTGATTGCATCAGAATATTTTAATTGCAATTGTTCGGCTTTCATACAGTGATACTTATAAAACCTATCAGTATCTGCAGATTAAACAAAGTTCAGGGGCTTACTGATCTGGGTAAAGGTACAGTTATTTTGTTAAATGGAGGATCAAAAACTGTTAGCTACCTGTGAAATTAACTTGGTGGATCAAGGCAATATTTTTAAAGATAAACAAAAGAGAAAAGACCAAAAAATAGTTTTTCAGATTTAGCATATTACTTTATGCAAATTTTTTTTAGTTATAGGTTTATAATTGACATATTTTCCTTATATACGTAATGTGTGTATTATGAATTTAAGGAAGGACAGCCACAAAATAATAGATTATGAGCATTTATACTTCAATAAAAAGATTCTAAAACATGAAAATCCTTCAGAATATTAGAACAGAAAATGGTATCGGACATTTAAATGAATACTTTTATTTTACAAATAAAAACACAGGAAATTAGTAAAATGAAATCTTCCAAAATTACCAATAGATTAATGGGAAATTTAAGGTTGTAACTCAAGGCTTCTGTCAATTTTTCAAATTGTGGCGCTTAAGAGAATATAATGCTTTATGCTGTTCAAGAATATAACTTTGGATCTGTTCTACTCAGACTGAAACTGGAATCAAGTTAAGATTAATTTTTTTTCAATAAGCATATTTGTTTTATACTAGGTGCAATCACCATAGAAATGTGGTTGTTCTTTTCAACTTTGTTAAAAGATATTCATTTAAATGTATAACCACAATTAGAGGCATTTATTAATTTCTTAATTTTATCCTTGTAATAATGAATTGAGAAATTTTTGTTAACATGGAATAATTGTCACCTTTTCATGTAGTTGGTATTAAAACTATCCTAATATAAGTGTTCAGAATGAGCACCAGTTAAAAATATTACTACGTCCTGTCATCTTCTGCCAGTTGGTCATTTATATTAATGTTGCAGGGAATCACAGGGTTATTTCCCAGGAAGCAGCTTATCAGTTGCAGGGCTTTTTGTTTGTTTGGTTAATTTTCACCTAATTAGTGAACAGTCTGAAAAAAACTTTTATCTTTAGTATGGTTTCAGAAGTCATGAAGGTGGGAATAAAAAAGACCTTAGAGGACATTGGTAGAAAAAAAGAAAAAATCTCAATTCTTTTTTATTTGACTTTTCTGTCTGAATTTTACCTTGTCTGATATAGGAGCTCATTTCTGTTTTATTAGTGCTGGCATGACAGACATATGCAGTTGCCTATTTCTTTATTGTAAATTCTTTTGAATCACTTTTAGATATATCTGTGACATACAGAAAACAGTTGGGTTTTGTTTTGTGGGACAATTTGAAATTTTAAAAAAATTTAAAAAACCCATTTTCACTTCTTAACATAAATATATGTTCTACTCTGTCAAATTATTTTATGCTGTATTTACTAAGATTCCTTTGGTGACTTTCTCGCTCCCTTTCTTGTTTAACTTTATTAAAGATCTTAACTGCCCTATTAATGCTTCCAGAATTCTTTGATATCTTTAAATAGAAAGTACTAATAAAATTATTTTGAAATTATTAGGAAAGGTTTATATTGGAAAAGATCTTCAAATCATGTAAGTCTGATTTGGAAATGGAATCCTTTGTGTTATCTCAGGGTTAATAACTTGTTCAAGGTTACAGAATTAGAAAGTGATTCCTCCTTCACTCCAGAACACACTATGTATTAGTGTGCTCACAGGAATAAAATTTACCTTTGTCACACTAATTTAAAAAAATTCCAACAGGCTTTTGTACAAGGTAGTCCTAAGTTCACCTTTACCAACTCTTAACTGAACGAGCTATGAATCACAATTCCTTAATTCATAAAATGGCAATGATAACAATATCTATCTTAAATAATTATGTTATTAAAAGGTGAAATAGCGTATGTAAAGAAGCTGTGCAATGGTTTGTAGACAGCCCTCAATAGATGTTATTTTCCACTTCTTCTTCTTTATATAATTTTTTCCTCTTCCCTTTATGGAAACAAGAATTATTGTGAGAACTTGAATATATAATGCCTGCCTGTGATCATAAGATTCAAATGCATATTCTGTGTCTTGGGCAACTTTCACTTTCCTCATTAATTTTTTACTCAAATAATGCAGTTTTCTGTAAGTGAGTTTTATCAGATTTCGTCAAAAATTACTTCAAAGATAGTATTTTCATCACATCTATTTGGAGACTATTTTATCACTAAGGAGGAAACTCTTACCAATGAATATCTGATTGTCCAAAGGTATTCAGATAACACATTTAAATTCCTACTTTATTTGCAGCTAATCATAAATAAGAACAGTTTTTGACCTTTGCTAATTATCATCTTTCTACCATTGCAAAATGCTAACATTGCAAAATCTTAGTCTCTATAACCATTATGCTTCATAAAATATATTTTAAAACCAAAATTATTACAAGTAACCCTTCCTTTAACCTTCACGAAGTGCAAGAATTTAAAAAATATCTTTCTTGTTTCGGTAACTCAAGTTTGTTAACTACCTGGTAAAGTTTCCAAAGACTTTTAGAGTGATAAAGGAAGCAGCCTACTTTTATAAATAAGAAGATTGTTACGTTAATTAAAAGTTAATAAAGTCTAAGTTTTGCATGTAGAATATAGAAAATATGCTTTCACTGCTAACATTCGTACATTGTGCTTATTATTATAAATTACATCTCTTTAAATTGTTTTGAAGTACTTAAATAACATGTCAGTAAGTTATCCTGTTCTTTAATTAAAAAAATGTGAATGTGGCAGTAAAGTTGGAAAACTTCAATATGTAAAATATCAAAGTGGCTTCTCAGTCAACAAAACTGAGCCATTCACCTTTTATATGAGTGAGGGGTTTAATAAAATGAATTAGAGCTTATACAAAAGCAGGAAGGGCTAGTATGAACATCTGAAATGCTACAGCTGGATGATCAGTGAAACAATAACAACTAGAGCCTAAAGCACTAGAGCAGGAGGAAAAGCAGGTGTTCAAATAGAAATCCAGTTATGCGATGTGTCTAGCCAAAAGGTGGGAGCATGAAGAGAGAGCTCATGAAGAATTCTGCAAAGTCTGCCACAACGGGACAGTATGAGCTTGTAAAGTCATCTGCAGCTTCACTCTGATTAAGGCACTATGACCGATCTCTGAAAACAATGGCTTTTGCTTCACTTCTCCCTTCCGTATCTCACACAAATTACTTTCACTGGCAAATTCTGACCTAGAGCTTAGGGGAAGAAGATTCCAGAAAAATTAGTTTTTATCCTTACCAAGATTATGTTAGAGACAGGTATAGAAGAGATAATCTAGCACAGTTATAACGTCTTCTTTATATTTGATAAAATAAACATTTATCTTCCTGTTTCTAGAACAATTGATCTTTTATGTGTATTATCATAAAATGAAATGTAAACAGTCAAACAGTAAGTGATCAGAACTTTAATATGACACTCTGTGATTCCTTTCCAACTTTTCCCCCTGGATTTCTATCTTGTGTATAAAAACTCAGTCCAGGTTACAGCCTCTCTTTCAGTATGAATATGCTAATCTTAAAATTCTGAGACATAAAATTTTAAAACTGTTTTCTTAGATAAATGTTGAGCATCGCACACTGCTGTCAATTTGTGTTTTATCCTTTTGATATTTGTTTTCAAAAGTATTATAACAGCTTCTTTAACTTATTAAAAGAAATAGAAGATTTCTACTGGCTTAGTTCTGTCAGTCTTCTTGGAGCCAAATTGCAATGAAGCTGACCAAACTGCATGAATTGGGGCTTGATTTCTTGTCTATTTAATTTTTTCTATTGAAGCATACTTTATATCCAGTAAAATGCAAAAATATTTAGCATATATCTCTATGAGTTTTACTAAATGAACTCACCTATATAACTGTCACCTAGATCTAGAACATTATCAGCACACCAGAAGTCTATCAGTGATGTCTCCAAGCAAAATATTCTGACATATATCACTATAGATGAAATTTGAATGTTTTATATATTACATAAATAGAATCTAACGACACGTATCATTTGTGCTTGGTTTATTTTATTCAATATTATGTCTGTGAGATTCATTCCTGTTGTTGCCTGTAGGAGCAGTTCATTGAATGGTATCCACTATATGGATATAGCAAACTGTACTTTTACATTTCATTATTGATGGGCATTTTGATCGTTTCTAGTTTGGAGATATTACAAATAATGATGCTACAAAAATTTTTGTACATGCTCTTTGATGCACATGTATATGTATTTCTGGAATAGAATTGATGAGTAGTAGCATGAATATTTTCAGCTTTAGTAAATACTGCAAACTATTTTCCAAAGTGGATTTCTAATTTGCACTCCCACCAGTAGGACAGAAAAGTTCTAGCTCTCCACATCATCACTAATAATTAGTATAATCAGTTGTTGTTGTTATTTTGTTTTAGCCCTCTGGTAGATGTGCAGTAGTATCTAATTTTCATTTCTCTGGTGACTAATGATGCATATTTTCTCATATGCTGTCTGTCATTTGTTTATCCTCTTTTGTGAAGTGTTCAAAGTTTTTGACTTTGCTGGCATGTCTGCTTTTTTATTATTGATTTGTAGCAGTTTTTATGGACTTGCATACATCCTTTGTTGTTTTCACATATTGGAAATATCTGTCATTTTGTGGCCTAATTTTCACATTCTTAATGTCTTTTGATGGTCAGAATCTTTTTTTAATAATTGTATTTATTTATTTTTTGGCTGCGTTGGGTCTTCGTTGCTGTGTGAGGGCGTTCTCTAGTTGCAGTGAGTGGGGGCTACTCTTCATTGTGGTGTGCGGGCTTCTCATTGCGGTGGCTTCTCTTGTTTCAGAGCACACGCTCTAGGCATGTGGGCTTCAGTAGTTGCGGCATCTGGGCTCAGTAGTTGTGTCTCCCGGGCTCTAGAGTGCAAGCTCAGTAGTTGTGGCACACAAGCTTAATTGCTCCTTGGCATTTGGGATCTTCCCGGACCAGGGCTCAAACCTGTGTCCCCTGCATTGGCAGGCGGATTCTTAACCACTGAGCCACCGGGGAAGTCCCAGAATCTCTTAATTTTTGACATCCAATTAATCTATCTTTTCTTTAATATTTTGTTTCTTATATACTTACTCATAAATTGTTGTCTATCCTAGGGTCTTGAAGATAATTGCCCATGTTAATTTCTAAAAGCTTTATTGTTTTAACTTTCAAATTTAGTTTTATAATCTATCTGAATTGCTATTTGTGTGTTGTGGAGGAAAAGATGTATTTTTCACACAGATTCCAACTGATCCAGTACCATTTATTCAAAAAAGAACATCTTTCCTCATTTCAATGCAGTGACACTTTGACGTAAACCAGGTGACAATAGGAGTCAGTATGTTTCTCTCTTTGCTCCATTGAGCTATTTGTCTATCCTTGCACCTATACCACATTCTCTTAATTACTACAGATTTGCCTGTCATTGGACAACATCCAGCTTTCTTTTTCATCTTCAAACCAATCTTAGATTTGTGTACCCTTTCCATTTATATATAAATTTTAGAATAAGTTTGTAAATTTCTACAAAAACAAAAATGTGCCATAATTTTGATTGGAATTGTGGGAGATAGTTTAAGACTATATAGTATATCTCTGAACACATTTTCATCCATGAGTGTTAGTATCCACTGAGGATAGTCGCCTGAAAAAATAGGACTGTTATGTTTACCAAATTTTTATTTGTTTCTGATTCTACAATTCATTCTATTTATGTAGAACTTCTTAGTTGTGATTATACTGTAAAAATGATCTTTCCCTACTTTATTCATTCCCAATATTAGTTCCTGTTTGTTATTACTACTTTTGAAACTTTTATTTAAAAAACCTAGACATTAAATGTGCTCATAGCTTCCAGGTATTTTCATTAGACAGAGCTAAGATACACACACACGCACAAAGAGACCTATATCTGTTTCTTTGTTTATTCATATCCATTTGTTAACACACAGCTCACACCAATTTATCTAAGTCCAATCAAATGCCACAGGCTTCATTCTTGTCTTCATCTTTCTCATGTTTTAATTCCCTGCTGGTATCCATTATCCTTAATAAATTTACTTAGATTTTTTCATGACCCCTTTGTTTAACCATTCCCCAATCCTGCCATTACTTCTGCCTCAGTCATGTTTGCCTCTTCTATCTTGGTCACCTTGATAAAAGGAAAGAAAATGGAAAGAAATTGAAACAGTTTTCTTTTCTCTTTTTTGAAGAGAAAAGATAGAAGACAAAATGACAGGAAAGAAAAATAGATGAAGTGAGCAAGATGGAGGAAAAAGAGCTTCTCATTGATATCTCACCTCAGCAACAATAACTTGGCAACCATAAATGGGCAAAAGTGCCTTTGTAGGAACTTTGGGATCTAGGTAGGAGGTTGTGAAACTTCAGTGGAGTCCAAAACTTAGGAAATCCATTTTGAGAAGGCATGCCTGCACCCAAGAGGCTGACTTGCCAACTGTGGTCTCGATTAAAGACCCAGAAACAGCTCTGTACCCCTAAGGAGTAGGCTACAGCCCCATTAGCCATGGTCCTGTCACCAGCACTATTTACTAAGGGCCTGGGAGGAGTTGCTCACCAATGCAAGAGTGCATTGATCATGAAGAAACAGGCAAATATACTGCCAAAGGAAACTTTTAAGCTTTAGTAACTTACCCTAAAGAAATGGAGATCTACAAATTAACTGTGTTGAATTCTTTGTCAGACGTCTTAAGGAAACTTAATGAAATGCAAGAGGACACAGATGGACAACTAAATAAAATCAGGAAAAAATGCACTAATAAAATGAGAAGTTTTATAAAGAAGTAGAAACCATAAAGCAAAGAAATTCTGGAATTGAAGAATGCAATGAGCATCTAAATATAAAAAGCAAATATTAACAGAACTAAAGAGAGAAATAGACAGTAATATAATAATAGTAGGGGATTTCAATACCTTGCTTTCAATATTGGATAGATCATCCAGACAGAAAATTAATGAGTAAACAGTGGCCCTGAATAACACTTTACACCAAATAGACCTAACAGACATATATAGAACATTCTATCCAACAGCACCATAATACACATACTTATCAATGCACACAGAACATTCTCTAGATCATATTTTAGGCCACAAAGCAAATATTAATAAATTTAAGAAGACTGTAATCCTATCAGTTGTTTTTTTCTGATCATAATATGAAACGAGAAGTCAATAACAGGAAAATGGAAAAACGTACAAATACATGAAAATTAAAACACAACCTTGAAAAACTAGTGGGTAAATGAAGGAATCAAAAGGGAAATCAGAAAGTAACTTGAGACACATGAAAATGAAAACAATAAAATTGCTTATGGGATGCAGCAAAATCAGTTCTAAAAGGATAGTTTACAGTGATAAATGCTTATGTTAAGAAAAAGACCTCAAATAAATGATCAAATTTTATACCTCAAGGAATTTGAAAAAGAAACTAATTCCAAAGTCACAATAGAAAGGAAATAAAAGATTAGAGCAGAAATAAATATAACCAAGAAAAAAAGAACTCAAATATACAAAATTATAAATGAAAGAGAAAAAATTACAATTTACACCACAGAAATACAAAATATCATAAGAGGTTACTATGAACAACTATATGACAATAAATTGTATAACCTAGAAGAAATGGATAAATTTGCTAAGACTGAATCATGAAAAATACAAAATCTGAACATACCAATAATGACTTAGGAGATTGAGCCGTAATCAAACCCTCCCAACAAAGAGAAGCCCAGGACCAGGTAGCTTCACTGGTGAATCCTATCAAACATTTAAAGAATTAATGCCAATTCTTCTCAAACTCCACCCCAAAACTGAAGAGGTGAGAATACTCCCAAAGTGTTCTCTGTTCCTAAAGACAAAATTTCTCTGACACCTAAGTCAGATAAAGACTACAAGAAAAGAAGACCACTGGCCAATATCCCTGGTGAATATAGATGGAAAAATTCCAAACAAAATACTAGCAAACCAAATTCAACGGCGTATGTAAATGAGCATACACCATGATCAAGTGGGATTTATCCATGGAATGCAGGGATGGCTCAACCTATATAAATCAATAAACTCCATACACCACCTTAATAGAATGAAGTATAAAAATCATATGATTCTCTAAATAGATACAGAAGTAGTATTTGACAAAATTCAACACCTTTTCATGATAAAAGCTCTGAACATATTGGGAAGAACATACCTCAACATAGTAAAAACTGCATATGACAAACACACAGCTAACATCATACTCAATGGGAAAGTTTGAAAGCTTTTCTTCTAAGATAGGTACAAGACAAGTGTGCCCATCTTTATTCAACATAGTGCTGGAAATCCTAGCCAGAGCAATTAGGGAAGAAAAAGAAGACATCCAAATCAGAAAGGATGAAATAATATCGTTTCTCTTTGGAGATGACATACTATTACATGGAAAACCCTAAAGATTCCACTAAAAAACTGTTAGAACAAATAAACAAATTCTGTAAAGTTTCAGGATAATTCCTCTTATATGGTAGTTTCTATATCAGATCACTTCTTCAGGGCAAGTCATCCTAATGAGAGTTAAAGCACTTTTTAGTTCTGTTTCTTACTCTTCTTACATATAAATCACTGAAGCTCTTAGATTTTGGCCTGGAAACTTCTGGCCATTATATTACAGAAGCTAAATAAATCACATAGCTACTTACTATTCCTTAAAAAAATCCAAGATTAGACTTTGAGATCTACAGTTGCAGTACTTCTTGTAAGCCAGACACCTGATATAATAGTTTACTCTTTAAATTCTTGCTAAGAGGCAAAAAGCCTACCTGGCATGTTTCTAAAAATATATTAAAGCTAACAAGTAATTATAGATATGGACAGTTGAGTTGTCATATTTTTAAGCTAGTGTGTACTAGTCAGGACTCATCCAGAGAAACAGAGTCAGTAGGAAAGTGAATATATATATTTGTTTGTTTATTATGAGGAATTACTGTATGCAGTTGTGGGGGCTGGCTAAACAAGCCCTAAAGTCTACAGGGCAGGCAGCCAGGAAGGGTAGATCATGAGCAGGATGAAATGCCATGAGATGAGCTGAAGCTTACTGTGCACAGATGGGCAACCAGAAAGGAAGATCCACTGAAAAGGAGAGAAATTGCAGATCCAGCTGCTGTTTGTAGTCTTTGATCAGGGAAGTGCTGAGCCCCCTTTTAATGTTCTTCCAACAGAGGGCAGTGGCCAAGATGGTGGAGTAGGAAGACACTGATCTTACCTCCTTCCATGGACACATGAAATTTAAAACGATTTACAAAGTATCAATGAGAATGACCTGAAGACTAGCAGGAAAGGTCTTTTACAACTAAAGATAAAAAGAAGGAAACACAACAAGGCAGGTAGGAGGGGTGGAGCCACAATACACTCAAGGCCCATACCCCCAGGTAGGCGACCCACCAACAGAAGGATAATTACAATTGCAGAGGCTTTCCCCAAAGACTGAGGGGTTCTGGCTCAACATTGGGCTCCCCAGCCCAGCAGGTCTGCATTGGAAATATTAGCTTCCAGAATGTTTGGCTTTGAAGGCTAGCAGGATTTACTTCCGTGAGGGCCAGAGGACTGTAGGAAACAGAGACTCTGTACTTAAAGGGCATATGCAAAGTCTCACACACTCTGAGACCTAGTGCAGAGGCAGTAATTTGAAAGGAGCCTGGTTCAGACCTACTTGGAGATCTTGGAGAAGCCTCTTGGAGAGGCAAGAGGCCAATGGGACCCTTTGGGGACATAGACACTGGTGGCAACCATTTGTAGGAGCTTCTTCCAATGTGAGGACACTGGTACTGGTAAGCACCATTTTGGAGTCCTCTTTCTAGACTATAAACGCTGGGACCTTAGCCCACCTACCAGCACACCCACAGTAATCATCCCTGCCACAAAAGAAGAGGCCACACACAATCCATATAGGGAACACCCCTAGAGCACAGGGCTCTGGTGACCAGAGATGAGTGTGTTGCTGGGCTCCATAGGATGTCTCCCACATAAGGCCACTTCTCCAAGATCAGAAATGTTACTGACATTCCTGATACATAGAAATAAAACAGAATTAGTCAAAAAGAGGCAACAGAGGAATATGTCCCAAATGAAGGAACAAGATAAAACCACAGAAGAACTAAGCAAAGTGGAGATAAGTAATCTACCCAATAAAAGCTCATCATAATCATGCTCAATGAATTCAGGAGAAGAATGGATGAACACAGTGAAAAGTTTAAAAAAGAGTTAGAAAATATGAAGAAGAACCAAACATAGCTTAATAATGAAATAGTAAATAAAAATACACTAGAAGGAATCAACAGTACATTAGGTGATACAGAGGCACAGATCAACAAACTAGAAGATAGAGTCATGGAAATCACCCAAGCTGAACAGAAAAAAGAATTTTAATAAATGAGGGCAGTTTAGGAGACCTCTGGAGCAACATCAAGTGTACTAACATACACATTGTGCGGGTCCCAGAAAGAAAAGAGACAGAAAAGGGGGCAGAAAACCTACTTAAAGAGGTAATAGCTGAAAACTTCCCTTATCTGGGAAAGGAGACAGACATCCATGTCCAGGACTCACAGAGAGTCCCAAAGAATATCAACCCAAAGAGGTCCACACCTTGTAATTAAGATGGCAAAAATCAAGACAAAGAGAGACTCTTAAAAGCAGCAAGGGAAAAGCACTAGTTACATACAAGGGAACTTCCATAAGACTGTAAGCTGACTTTTCAGTGGAAACTCTGCAGGCAAAAAGGGAGTGGCATAATATATCAAAGTGAAGAAAGGAAAAGACCCACAACCAAGAATAATCTACCTGGCAAGTCTGTCATTCAGGAGAGGTAGAGTTTTACAAAAAAGGAAAATTAAGAGTTCAGCACCACTAAACTGGCTTTAAAAGAAATGTTAAAGGGATCTTTCTAAGCAGAAAAGACCATGACTAGAAATATGAAAATTATGAAAAAAATCTTATTGGTAAAGGCAAACATACAGTAAAGGTAGTAGGTCAACCACTTATAAAGCTAGTATTAAGATTAGAAGACAAAAGTAGTAGAATCATCTATATGCACAATATGTAGTTAAGGGATACACAAAAAGATGTAAAATATGATATCAAAAGCATTAAACTTAAGAGGAGAGTAAAATGTAGGGTGGTTAGAATGTGTTTGAATTTAGAGAGCATCAACTTTAAATAATCAAATATATTTAAGAAGTTATATATATGAATCTCATGGTAACCAGAAATCAAAAAACTATAATACATACAGAAAAAAAGAGAAAGTAATCCAAACATAACACTAAAGATAGTCGAATTATATCAAATTACAAGGGAAGAGAGTAAAATAAAAAGGAAAAAAAAAAGATCTACAAAACAACCAGAAAACAACAAACAAAATGGCAATAATTACATACCTATCGTTACTTTAAATGTAAATGGAATAAATACTTCAATCAGAAGCATACAGTGCCTGAATTGATAAAAAACAAGATCCATGTATATGTGAGTCTCCAAGAGACTCACTTCAGATCTAAAGACACACACAGACTGAAAATTGGCAGATGGAAAAAGGTATTTCAAGAAAATGGAAACAAAGGTGGGGTAACAATACGTGTATCAGACAAAATAGACTTTAAGACAAAGATGGTACAAGAGACAAAGAAGTACATGATATAAAGGTAAAGGGATCGATCTAACAAGAAGATATAATTGTAAACATATAGGCACCCAATATAGGAGCACCTAGATACATAAAGCAAATATTAATAAACAAAAGGAGATGTTGATAGTCATATAGCAATAGTCAGGGATTTTAACACCCCACTTACATCAATGGATAGATCATCCAGAGAGAAAATCTGTTAGGAAACCCTGGCCTTAAACAACACATGAGATCAGATTGACTTAATAGATACATAGAGAACATTCCATCCAAAAACAGAATACACATTCTTTTCAAGTGCACTTGGAGCGTTCTTCAGGATAGATCATGTGGTAGGCCACAAAATTAGCCTCAATAAATTTAAGAAGATTGCAGTCATCTCAAGCATCTTTTCTGACACACTGTGGGACTAGAAATCAACTATAAGACACATAAACACATGGAGGCTAAACAATGTGCTACTAAACAACCAGTGGGTCACTGAAGAAATCAAAAGGAAATTTTAAAGATACCTGGAGACAAATGACAGTGAAAACACAATGATTCAAAATATATGGCACACAGGATAAACTGTCTAGGAGGGAAGTTTATAGCAATAAAAGCCTACCTCAGGAAACAAGTAAAATGTCAAATAAACAACCTAACTTTATACCTAAAGGAACTAGAAAAATAATAAAACCCAAAGTTAGAAGGAAAGAAATGTTAAAGTCAGGGCAGAAATAAATGAAATAGAGATTTAACAAAAGAAGAGATGAATGAGACTAAAAGCTGGTTCTTAGAAAAAATAAATAAAATTGATAAACCTTTAGCCAGACTCATCAGAAAAGGAGGCCCAAATAAAATCAGAGAGAAAAAAGAAGTTGCAGTATGTACTAGAAAAATACAAAGGATCATAAGAGATTATTACAAACAAATTAGTTGATTTATACACCAATAAAATGGACAAACTAGAAGATATGGACAAATTACTAGAAATATACAATCTCCCAAGACAGAATCAGAAAGAAATAGAAAATATGAACAAATTACTAGTAATGAAATTGAATCAGTAATCCAAAAACTGTAAACAGACAAAAACCCAGGACAAGAAGGCTTAACAAGTGAACTCTACCAAACATTTAAAAAAGATTTAACACCTATCCTTCTCAAACTACTCCAAAAAAAGGAAGAGGAAAGAATGCTTCTGAACTTAGTCTATGAGGTTAGCATCACCCTGATACCAAAACCAGAAAAAGACGCCACAACGAAAGTTACAGACCAATAATCACTTATGAATAAGATGCAGAAATCCTCAAGAGATCAGCAAACCTAACTGAACAATACATTAAAAGGACCATAAAACCCAATCAAGTGAGATTTATCCCAGGGATTCAAGGATGGTTCAATATCCAAAAAATCAATGTGATAAAACACATTAACAAATTGAAGAAAAATCACATGATCATCCTAGTAGATGCAGACAAAGCGTTTGACAAAATTAACATCCATTTCATAAAAACTCTCAACAACACAGGTATAGAGGGAACATATCTCAACATAATAAAGGCCATATATGACAAGTCAACAGCTAACATCAGACTCAATGATGAAAAGCTGAAAGAATTTCCTCTAAGATCAAGAACAAGACAAGGATGCCCACTCTCACCACTTTTATTCAACACAGTATTGGAATTCCTGGCCACATCAATAAGACAAGAAAAATAAAAGGAATTCAAATTGGAAAGGAAGAAGTAAAACTGCCACTGTTTGCAGATGACAGGGTGCCATATTGAAATTCCAAATATGCCTCTGCTCAAAACTATTAGAACTAGTAGAAGCATTCAGTAAATTTACAGGATACAAAATACAGAAATCTGTCACATTTCTATACACTGCCAACAAAATATCAGAAAGAGAAATTAAGAAGCAATTTCATTTACAATTGCATCAAAATAAAATACCTAGGAATAAAACTATCCAAGGTGGCAAAAGACTTGTGTTCAGAAAACTATAAGACTTCATAAAATACAGACAACAAAAACATGTGAAGCCACACCATGCTCATCGATTAGAAGAATATTGTTAAAAATGACCATATTACCCAAGGCAATCTATAGATTCAATGCAATCTCTATCAAAATACCAATGGCATTTTTCACAAGACTAGAACAAATAATTCTAAAATTTGTATGGAAACATATAAAACCTCAAAAAGCCAAAATAATCTTAAGAAAGAAGAACAAAGCTGGAAGTATCACACCTTCTGATTTACTGAATGGGAGAAAATATTTTCAAATGATATATCTGATAGGAGATTAATATCGAAAATATACACAAAACTTCACACAACTCAGCATTAAAAAACAACCTGTATAAAAAATGGGCAGAGAACCTGAATAGACATTTTTTCCAAAGAAGAGATACAGGTGGCCAACAGACACATGAAAAGATGCTCAACCTTAGTAATTATCAGGGAAATGCAAATGAAAGCCTCAATGAAATATTACCTCACATCTGTCAGAATAGATATTATAAAAAAGATAAATAAGTGTTGGTGAGGATGTGGAGAAAAGGGAATCTTTGTGCACTGTTGGTAGGAATGCAAAATTGGTGCAGCCACTATGGAAAACAATAGAGAGGTTCCTCAAAAACTTAAAAATTGATCCAGAAATTCCACTTCTATTTTTCTGAAGAAAACAAACACACTAATTTGAAAAGATAAACACACCCCAGTGTTCATCACAGCATTATTTACAATAGCCAAAATATGGGTGCTACCTTTGATAGATAAATGGATAAGGAAGATGTGGTATATTTATACAGTTAGCCATAAAAAAATGAAATCTTGCCTTTTGCAACAATATGGATAGATGGAGAGGGCATAATGCTAAGTGAAATAAGTCAGAGAAAGACGAATATGGTATGAAATCACTTATGTGGAATTCAAAAAAAAAAAAAAAAGAACCAACATAATAAAACAGAGTTGTAGATACAGAGAACAAACAGGTGGTTGCCAGAGGTGAGGAGGATGGTAGGATGAGGGAAATATTTGAGAAAAATTAAGAGGTACAACTTCCATTTACAAAATAAATGAGTCACAGGGATGAAATGTATGGCTAGGGGAATACAGTCAATACTAATCTCTTTGTATGGTGACAGATAGTAAGTAAACTTACCATGGTGATCATTTTGTAATGTATAGAAATATCAAATCACTATGTTGTTCACCTGGAACTAACAGTGTTGTAGGTCAATTATACTAAATAAATAAATACCAACAGATTAAGTTTGGTGTGTGCAGGATGCTCTCTTTTGATTCACTTAAAATCAACTGATTAGGGACTTTAATATTTATAAAATCCCTTTACAGTGGCACATAGAATAATGTTTGATTGAATAACCAGGAGAAGGTGTGCATATGGTAAAAAATTACTACTGTCACCTTTCTTTTAACTATGTCAAGAAAATATTCCCTGTAGCCTACTCTAATTAGAAATATACTAGGAAGAGAATTCTGGGGAATATTGTTCAGCCAAGTTGACACATCATAAAGCCATCACACAGTCACCCAAAACACCTTAAAACAGGGGAGAGAGGACACATTTCACTAAAACATTTTATTTTCCATTACTCACCTCAAAGTTTGTATGAATGAGTCCAGCTGTCACCTTGATATTCTAGAATCAACAATCAATTGAATTCTAGAATTCTCATATGAATTTAGACCTGGGATCTTTGTGTCAATCTTACTGGACACAAATCTGTGCGAGTTCACAGTGGTATAATGAAGAGATGGTCATAAATATGGTACAGAAAAATTAAATGATACGATGTTTGCTTATTAGTATACAATATGGGATGTTGTATAAAAATTACAACATAAGAATATTGAAGAATGAATTTTCATAATATGCTGCCAGAATACATATGACTTCCTAGGTCACATCCAAAGTGTGAGCAATCTGTCACTCACAAGACTTTCCCTTTGTCTTTCTTATGAGGTTTGTATACCTCTTGGTTTACAGTTCTGCCTGAATGTTTCAGATACTCCAGAAAAAAGTGACTAGGTTTTGTCCAATATGTTTTTGGATCTGTATTTTTAATATTGTATTTGAGATTCAGAAGTTTGACATAAATGATGGAAAATTAAGTTTAGCATATACTGTAATACTCAGGTGATCAGGACTGTTCAATTATTCTTTACTGAGATTCTATTGTCCCCATACTTTTACTAAACACTTTACATGTAATTAATACTAATGCACATTGTCTATTTTCAAGGAGCTTATTTTCAAGAGATGAGACATTTTAGTCAAGTACTTACAATACAGTATGATGAGTGCTCTTCATGAATACTATGGGAGGACATAAGAGTCTTGACAAAGCATTAGGTAAAAGGGAGATCTTAGCCAGAGAAGGCGTCTAAATGTTTGCAATGGACCAGTAATGAGAAATAGTAAATTAATGAGGAGATAAATAATTTAAATAATTGGATTTCATAGAAAAAGATGAGCTCATTGAAGAGTTTTAAAGAAGATAATAATATGATTAACTGAGTTTTAGAAAGATTAACCATACACACAAAACAGTGTCTGGTCTCACAGTATATATTAAATACTAGATAAATGAATGAGTGAATAAATGCAATACAGAGAGTGAATCAGAAGAGTTCATTTACAAGAGACAGGTAGCCCAGCTCATAGGCTGTTGAAGTAAACTAAGCTAGAGATCATGGGCTTAACTAACTATTGGCTTAAAGGAGAAAAGTTATAGATTCCAGAAATATTAAGAAAGTAGAACAAGGAATATTTCATGATTTAGTTGTTTAGTATGAGAGTAGATAAAGGAAAGAAAGGAATCAAAAGCAAATATGTGGCTTAAATTACTGAGAATGGAAATGTGGGATGAAGAGAAGATGGGAGTATCCGTGAAGAATAACTCCAATAACATTTTCATTAAAACAAAGCCTGTGAGAGGTATTATAGGATAAAGACACTTCTGTTTTATAATATTCAAGTTTCAGTTAGCAACTATGAAGACTTTAAATACAAGCAGTATATATTTAACAGTACACTTATAATTCAGAATTTAATATGCTGTTTTTACATATTATAAAGAATCAACAAGGTTCTTCTGTGAGTTTCAGAGTACAGCTCTGTCATGTCTGTACATATGGCGCAGTTCTAAATGGGATAAATATGAGGACAGATCTTGTGTAATACACACATACCTCTCTGTTATGCATACTGTAATTTAACCAGCTAGTAAATGAAACTAGTAGTTATTTTCATAAGGATTTTTTTGAAATAAACTTTGTGTTTCTAAGAAGTTAGATCAAAACAAACTATTTTTTGTGTTCTCTGAACAACAGTGATGCCTTAGTCTGGAAAATATATAATGCTGTTGTGAACAATTGGTGACTGAATATACTCATGAAAAACCATATTTAGATCTCTCCATTTATATTGCTCATCATCATTCTCTTGTAGAACCTGATTTAGGGAACTGACTCTAAATGGGGTCCTTGTTTTATGATAGAAAAGGGTTTTCAGAAGAAAGATTACTCAATATCAAAAGAATAAGCCATTTTTCTTAAAATGTCATCAGACACTTTTAGAGAACAAATATCTTTACAGTACTCAGGTTGGCAGCAGATAGAACCAATATGTCTAAATCATCATGTTTTGTTTTGTTATTTAAAGAGGTAAATTTTACAAAATGTCCATCAATGAGATCTCTAAAATTCCTTTACAGTGTTAATTTTATATAGGTAACTAAATAACATAAGAAATAAATTCACTTAAAATAATTGTTTTCCAGACATTTTGAGCATGGAACCCTTTAAATACCAAAATATTTCAACCATTTACCATGCTAGTATTTGAATTTTCAGACTCAGCTGATTGAAGGAACACATTATGAATAATAAGTATATAGATTCAGTTATTTAAACACACTATATATTAACCAAAATATTCACTTAATATTTCAAGACTAGTAATACACTTATAATATATATAAATTCATGCAACTCTTGCTGAATTACCATTACCATTAATTACCATTAACCCATCTGGCAAATGCTGAAATAGAAAATAAAATTAAGTCTGTAAGATATTCAAAAGACAAAAACCTTAAAATGACCTTGTACTTTATCCTACTAACTTCTCTCCCAGGGAAATATCTATTGGATATTGAGCTTGCTGCAATACTATGGAATAGGACTAACATCTATCTCTGGATCTAGATATGGTTCTTACCTTCTTTGAGTCTTTTCTCCAGAAATGACATATTTTTGTCTCTTTGCCCTATGTCATGTCTAATCTGACCTTGACTTACTTCTAAACTGTTACCTCAGCTTACTACCAATTCAACGTTAACAAAACATATTGCTAAATGAGATAAGTCAGAGAAAGACAAAGTCTGTATGATATCACTTATATATGGAATCTAAAAAAGCCAAACTTGTATAAACAGAGAGTAGAATGTTGATTACCGGGGGCTGGAGAGGGCGGGGAAATCGGAAGATGTTGTTAAAGGATACATAATTGCAATTAGAAGGTGAATAAGTTCTAGAAATTTAATGCATAGCATAGTAATTATAGCCAACAATACTGCATTATATACTTCATAGATGCTAAGAGACTAGATATTAAATGATCTCACCACAAAAAAGAAGTGATACTTATGTAATATTATAGATGTGTTAGTTAATGCTTTGATGGTAATCATATTGCAATATATAAATTTATCAAATCAATACATACACCTTAAACTTATAAAATGTTATATGTCTATTGATCTGTACATCTGAAGGTGGGTGGACTGGACCTCATGGAGGTGGTGGAACTGGAGGAGTAGTGGTGGAACTGGAGGAGTAGTGGTGGAACTGGAGGAGCAGTGGTGGAACTGGAGGAGCAGTGGTGGTGGTTCCCACAATCCCAGCAGTTCCAGGAATAGCAGTGATACCCATGACCCTGGCGTCCCTGGCAGCAGTGGCAACACCTGCAACCGTAGCTCCCCCAGCAGTGGTTGTGGTGCCTGCAACCCTGGTGACCCCAGCAATGGTGGTGGTGCCTGTGACCCTGGCAATTTTGTTAGCAGCAACAGAACTGGTGACCTCTGTGGTACAAGCAAGGACAATGGCACCCACAACCCCTCTGGCAGAAGGAGTAGAGGGTGGAAAGTGTGCACTCACAAATATAGCTGGAGGCAACTCCTTTAAAAACAAGCAAAAGAAAACATGTGCTATAGTGCCACTTGCTAGAAAACAAAAGAAAGGCCTCTAATTCCCAAGGTAAAGAAGCTTTACCTAAATAAGAAAGGTGTCCCTAGGGACTTCCCTGGTGGCGCAGTGGTTAAGAATCCACCTGCCAATGTAGGGGACACGAGTTTGAGCCCTGGTCTGGGAAGATCCCACATGCCACAGAGCAATTAAGCCCTGTGACACAACCACTGAGCCTGTGCTCTAGAGCCTGTGAGCCACAACCACTGAGCTCTTGTGCCACAACTACTGAAGACCGCGTGCCTAGAGCCCATGCTCCACAACAAGAGAAGCCACCACAATGAGAAGCCTGCACATCACAATGAAGAGTAGCCTCCCGCTTGCTGCAACTAGAGAAAGCCCACATGCAGCAATGAAGACCCAACACAGCCAAAAATAGATAAATAAACATAAATAAATTTAAAAAAAAAAAAGGAAAGGTGTCCTTAGTTCAAATGTGCCAGCAGAGGCACATCTCATCAAATACCATGAAAAATCACAGTAATATGGTATCACAGAAAAGAGAATGGCAATTTTCCAGCAGCCAAACTCAAAGTCATGGAAGATTGGCATCTAACTGATAGAGAATTCAAAATAGCTGTTATGAAGAAATTCAGTGAGCTACAAGAAAACTCAGAAAGGTAATTCAGAAAGGTAGTTCAGTTAACTCAGGAATAAAATTAGTGAACAGATGTAATTTGCCAAAAATATTGAAATTATAAAGAACAAAAATTCTGGAGCTGAAGAACTCAGCATATGAGATGAAGGATGCATTGGAACACATGGCAACAGATCAGGTGGAAGAGAGAATAAGCAATCTGGAAGATAGGAATCTAGAAATGATTCCGGTTGAATAGGAGAGAGAACTAAGACTTCAAAAAGGTAAAGAAACCTTATGAGAACTATCAGACTCCATTAGGAGAGCTAACTTAAGAGTAACAGGTATACCAGAAGAAGAGGGCAGAGAGGTTATTCAAGGAAATAATAGCTGAGAACTTACCAAACCAAGGGAAATAAGTAGACATATAGTCCATGAAGATAACAGATCACTATCTCAATGAGAAAAGACCCCCTCCAAGACACATTACAGTGAATCTGCCAAGTCAATGATAAAAGACTATTAAAGGCAGTCAGGGAAAAACCTACAGATGAACCCCCATTAGACCATAAGCAAATTTCTCATCAGAAATTCTACAGACTGGGAGAGAGTGGAATGACATATTGAAAGTATTGAAAGATAAAGACTTCCAGCAAAGAATACTTTATTCAGCAAAGTTATCCTTCAGGTAGGAAAGAGAAATAAAAGCTTTCTCAGATAAACAAAAACTGAGGGATTTTACCACTACTAAACTTGCCTTACAAGAAATGTTGAAGGGAGCTTTTCTGCTTAAAACAGTAAGACAAAAATACACAAAACTTTGAGTAAGGTGATAAAGACAGAATCAGAAAATTGTAACTATTTTAGAATAGGATGTTAATTATAGCATAGAGGTTTAAAGGGAAAAAGCATTAAAAATAACTATAGCTACTACAGTTTAGTAACAAACTCACAGCATAAAAAAGGATAATTTGTGACACCAAAAATATAAAAGGGGGTGGGAAAAATGGAGCCTGTATAAGCAAATGAAGATAAGCTGCTATCAGTAGAAAAAGGACTATTTCATCTATGAGAGTTTATTCAAACCTCATGGTAACCACAAAACCGAAGTCTAGAACAAAAGCACAAAAGGGGAAACTGAGCATATCATCATAGAAAACTACCAACCCAAAAAGGCAAACAGAAACACAAAGTAAAAACAAACAATAGAGATACAAAACAACGAGAAAACAAAACATAAAATGACAGTAATGAGTCCTTATATATCAATAATCACTCTAAATATAAATGAGTTAAACTCACCAATCGAAAGGCACAGAGTGGCTTGATGGATTGAAAAGCAAAGAAGAGCAAACTATATGCTGCCTTAGGAGACTCATCTCAACTCCAAAGACAGACAGATTCAAAGTGAAGGGGTGGAAGATGATACTGCAAGTAAATGTTAACTGAAAGAAAACAGGTATAGCCATACTTATATCAGACAAAATAGATCAAGCCAAAAATGGTAATAAGAAAGGTAATTATGTAATGAATGATAAAGGGTCAAGAGAACAAGAAGCTAACAAAGTAATACACTGTGCACTTTAAATATGTAAAATGTAACATGGCAAATTTATCAAAAAAATCAAATCAAAAACAGCCAACAACCTAAAATGTATACATAATAAAATCCTAGGATGACATAATAAAAAAGAAATATATGTATATATCTAGTTAAATTCAGCTGTAGACATTCCGGAATGCTTTCACTGTTCATATCTTCAGAAATGTAACATTTCTATTAAATCTTATTCTATTAAGACAAAAATAGATATTTCATGTTTTCAAACAGGTATATTTCATGTTTTTTGTATGTAGTCAACAGATTATGTATACATATCTTTTGAGTTTCTTTATAGGAACAATTTAAAGTACAATGTAATCTCCCTGAGATTGTTTATTTAGGGCAATAGGACATATGGTGTGAAAAATAAAACTAATGCTACGGTTGAGGTCACAGGATAGCACATGATTAATACCACTTGAATGATGTTGTGTGGTATCAAAGAAGTAAGGATATGTGAAAGACTTTGTGAAAGTAGACTGAACCATAAAGAATGTTTGGATTTCATTAAACAGAAGGACTTTATCAATCTGTATTAAGTTTAGTGTGATTTTCAATGTATCAGTATAGTAATAAAGTAACTCAAAAGAATTGCAGTTTTAAATTCAACCTATTGCAAAATATATAACAAAAATGATATACCTATAAAATAATCACAAGGAGCCTAAGATTCATTTATTATTTAAGTAGAAATAATATACAGTATTTCTAAAATCTGGAGTAGATGGGCCATTATTAATTCATAAGTTATAAAACCCATTTGATACGAAAATGAAAAGAAAGAAAAATTGACTCTTGAAATTGATTTTAATCAGCAGGTTAGAGAAAGGTTCATAAAATATTAACCTGTGTCAAAATTTAAGGAATATTTATTCTTGATGCCATATTATGTACAAATGAAGAAAATCATTAAGTCTATTTTTTGCATGTGGAATTTTATATATTGTACTTATTTTATGCACTTATTTCATCTCCCATTCTGTCTCCATAATTATATCTTAAACTTCCAACTTACTTTGATTAAAAAATACTAATTTACCATGAAAACTTTAAAATTTGACAACTACGTAGTAACTGGATTCTATTTTTTACTTATACTGCTTAAGTTATATTTGAGCACTTAAAATCTGAGCTTTTAGCTATCAGAGCCACATGGAGAAATACAGTAGCTGGGATAAGCTTAGGCAGGACTAGATATGTAGGATTCACTTCTCTAGCAAACTATTTACTACATAGTAGACACAATATTCATTTTTCCAGTTTCTCTACCTACATATCCTCTATTAAAATGCCTTACTCGTCTAAACATTTATAAGAATTGTAGAAATGAAAAGGACTACTGAAATAGTTGGACTAATAGAATGGTTGCCTATAGCAGATACACAAATACCATGAATTCATTTGATACCGGTTCAGTAATATAGTTCAAATGAAAGATAAAAGGTCCACAAAAATACTTTTAGGAAGGCTAGCCCCTTTAGTAACTAGCTGATATTTGTGACACTTTAAATGACAGGGTTTTAGTCTGACATAGCAAAGTCTTCATACATAATTGCTGCCAGAATTTGTTGTCGGCCACAGAGGACTAAGCATTTAACACATTGGTCTTTTCACAAATAAGTTATTAATAATTGGGGAGGAAAACAAAACAGAACACTCCCTGGGGGCTCTATAGGTTTAAAAGAGTAGGCATTTTTTTTTTTTTTCTTTTGAGAGGAGGCAAAAATTGGGAGAATTGATCAACATGGAGTGATTCCCACCATAGTTGCAAAAGTGGCAGCACTGGGTTCCAAAAGCCTAATAGAAAAATGTGAAATCTTTGAAGCTAGAGGAACTTTGTGAAGGAACTCCAGGAAACCACAGCTGCTATAAAGTGAGGAAGGAGTCCCTAGTAAGAGAAAAGACAGGAGAAACCTGATTCCTTCATTAACTTAGTCCGTGTTCACTGAATGGTCCCTGAACAAGGCACATGAAGGTCAAATTGAAAGCAGATTGCAACCGAAGATTAAGAAATCGAGTGGAAATCTATACTGCCACTCAAGGCAGGCATGAGTCAGCAATTTAAGTCTAACAAACTAAAACAAAACATTTGTATTCTTGGAGAAGTATAAGAGAATCTAGAATGTACCAAACATAGTATTCACAATGTTCAGGACAAAAATCAAGTTAATCACAGGAAAATGTGACCTAGTATCAAGAAAAAGCTCTCAACAAATGACGATTGCTAATTAACTCAGATGCTGCAATTTTCAGACCAAGATTTTAAAACAACTTTCTTGACTATGTTCATTGAAGTAAAGGAGAATATGCTTGTAATGAGTGAAAATACAGGAAATATCAGTAGAGGAATAGCAAATATGAAAGAAAATTCAATTGAAATATTAGATCTGAAAATAGAGGTGAGGAGCTCCAAATTCTATGTACAAATTCTGATAAAATCTCTGACTGACTCTGAAACCATGCATACATGAGGTAGACTCAAAGCACCACAGTCAACGTGATTAGCCATTAAGGAAATGCAAATTAAAACTGCAATGAGACACTACACACATCCATCAGAATGTCTGTTAAAATGACTGCGAACATCAAATGTCAGCAACAATGTGAAATATCCAGACCTCTCTGGTTATTGATTGGAATAACCAACCAATATATAGTTGGTTGAATGTAAAATGGTAAAACAACTCTGAAAGACAATCTGGAAGCTTTTTTTCCCCTTCTTTTTTAGTAAAAATAAACTACCCTTTGACCCAGCAGTCCCCTTCTGGGTATTTATTAAAAAGAAATAACTTATTTTCACAAAAAAATAAGTGTAGATGAATGTTAATAGCAGCTCTATTTCATAATAGGCAAAAACATGGAAACATCCCAGGTGTCCTTCAACAGGAGAATTGCTGAACAAATGTGGTACATTCCTGCAGTGGAATACTACTCAGAAATGGAAAGGAGCAAACTAGTATTTCACAAGTTTCCAGTAGCTAAATATTTCTCTAAAGTCTAAAACACTTTATCAGCACTTCGCAAAACTTTGTCAGCATGACTAACAAGATTTTTCTCTTGTTTTAGTTTGGTTTTTTCCTAAAGAAGCTACAATATAAATATTATGAACCAAAGAGAGACAACCAGTCTGTCTGCTTACCTTCCGTATCTCTTAAGGTCCTGATGAAAGAGCAAAAAAGAAACATAAAGGGAAACAGAAAAACCAAAACAAGGTTGGAAAATATGAAATGGAAAAACTACAGTCCAAGATGCTGAAAAACAGACTGACGGAAAAAATAAAAGCCAGGGGAAACACTCACCCAAGAGAGCAGAGGAAAGCGTAGTTCTTCCTGAAAGAGCTCTGAACAAACTGCAGCAGAGAAGCAACCAATATAAGGAGCAGGTGTGGACCTCGGGCCCCCAGGCAGGATAACTACTAACAACATTTATTCATGACAGGTGGCCATGTGGATGCTCCCTCTCCGCATTCCCGGGTTCTGTAGAGTAGAGAAAAGCTTTAACTTCTTGAATAAAACTTGAGAACCACTCTCAAAAGAAAGTTGTTTGTCTAGGTAGCAAACCAGTGTGGGTTGTCAAGCCCAAGATAAAAGAGCAAAGCTTGAGGAAACTCTGGAGTTTATATCAGATGCTGAAAAAAAATACCCGTGTAACAAAAGTGTTGAAGGCGACTTTACCTAGGAATAAATGCAGGTGTTCTCCCTGGAGATGAGAAGAGCCTTTATTTTGGTGGTTGTGGGGATCCACAGACTAGCTCCCTCTGTGTTCCACCAACACCAAGACCCACTTCCAAAAAACACCCTATTGGTCCTTACATTAAAAGGAACGGACTGTTAGGAAAACAGGTCTCCAGCAGCAAAGGAAAACCACCCAAGACAGCTACTATATTCATCAACCTAATTCTTCATGGTAACCAGTTGTAAGGGGTGATCATCGAGTTTCTAAGGAAAATTAATAGAATGTGTTAAAAACAAGACAACAGACCCAAAATGGAGACACTTATGCTAAGCCACACGTAGCCAGCCAAGACTTAAACTTAATTACAGCTTCAGCTCTCTGGGAAATGGAATCTTAAACCAGTCAATCAGGAATCACCTGATCAGCACTAGTTAGGTAATCTGTCTGAGTTACTCTCGCCATCTCAAGGAAAGGAAAGGAAAGGAACTTTGTAATAACCAACCTACTTTTTTGCTTAGTGTAACTTCCTTGTTCCCATTCCCCTCTGCCTGTAAAACTTTCATTTTGTACAACTCTTTGGAGCTTTCTATCTGCTATATTGGATGCTGCCCGACTTGAATGAATTTTTGCTCAAATAAATTGCTTAAATTAAAATAAATGAATAAATAAAATAAAATTAATCAGAAATAAAAGGAACAAACTAGTGATATATACTGCAGCACGGGTACATTGTAAAAATCCTTTGTTGAGTGAAATATGCTTTCTCTAAAGAATGCATATTGAATGATTCAATTTATATGGTTTTGTAGGATGCATAAAACTAATGCTTATGGGGAAGATCATAGCAATACTTACGTTTGGAGTGTGGGTGAGAATTGAATGGGAAGGGAAAGAAAGGAAATTTCTGAGGTGATGATAATGTTCTTTTTCTTGGATAAGGATTTCGCTTTCATAGGACTATTCGTTCATCAAAACTCGGCCAATGTACACTTAAGATTTGTGCATTTTATTGTATTTGAATATTACATTAAAAAAACCTAAAAACTTGAACAAAAACTTGAACAAATTTTAGACTCTGTCCATACTGCAGTATTCCGGGGTAAACGTAATAATGTTTGCATTTACTTTGAAACATATCAAAAAATATGAAATTAATTATGGGAAAACTAGTTAAAGAGCTGCAGTCAAATAGCCAATTGATTAAAAAATTACAGACAAGAAAATCTATAAATATTTGATTCAAAAGTTTATTTTAGTTTGATGCAGTTTGCTATGTCAGTGCCCCCTGCTCCCCCCTGCCCCAGAAAAGAGAAAAAGTTGGTGATAAGATACTGGAGAATGATAAATAATAAAATCACAAGCAAATATTATACATTTTGAATAATTTATTAAAATATATCATGAATTTTTCTTAGCATAACTTTAGAATATTAGAAATATCTATGTATAAGGTAAAAATAGTTTTATAAATCCTCATGATATAGCATACTGGCAGATGTAATACTTTTTTTTTTTTTTTTGGCCGAACCATGCAGCTTGTGGGATCTTAGTTTCCTGACCAGGGACTGAACCCCGGGCCCTCGGCAGTGAGAGCGTGGAGGCCTAACCACTGGGCCACCAGGGAATTCCCTTAATACATTCTTGATATAGATAAAGGGTTTTATAGTTCAGATCTGTGAGGGAGGGCTCTGGAACGGACAAAATGTATTTGGCTAGAGGAAAAGGGATCTGGGAAATTGAATTATCTGGGTTCTGATTTCATATCATCTTGAGGTTTCTTGAAGAAAGAAAGTGCTATAGGACTACTGAGTATATGCATGTCCTCAGATGGAAGAGAGGCACACTTGGTGCCCTTTCAAATATTTTAACGAGAGAGCAATGTATACATGAAATTGGTTGCTTTGTTTGCTTTGGAAAGAATAAAATATTGATGTAGATAAAAAAATAGATTTTACTGTAATTATTGTACTGAGGAATCCAGAAAGAAGTTATGGAAGAAACCTTCTGACCTAAGGTAGTCTATGCTATTTGCATCCTGATTTCCAGTGTCTCTGCTCTTTACTACTCATAATTTTGTTGAGAAAGGCAATGTGTCCATTTAAATATCCTCACTTCCTCAGACTCTCCTGCAGCTAGTGTGGCCAAGTATTACAGTTCTGGACAAAAGACATAAAGTCAGTAGAAGTGGATTTCTGGGAAAGGTTTTGCTTCCTCCTGCCCTTTTCTTTCTCCTTGGAATATAGATAGCATACTAACAGAGTGAAGGCAGAATAGCGTTATTGTACCATGAGGGGAAAAGTCACAGAGGCTCAAATACTGAAAGATAGAAGAAACTCTTTTTTGGCAGCTAAATAAGCTCTGGACTGCCTATACCAGACTTCTAACTGCATGAGAAAAATAAACCCCTATTTGTTAAAGCTTCTATGGGCAGGTCTTTCTTTTGTGTAGCTAAATCCAATTCCTAAATAGATATAGAAAGGATGAGCAAATATCCAGAAATAAGTCCTCAGAAAAAGAAGGGGAGTATAAAGTCTGGATTCCAGAGACTACGAAAAACAGGAATATGATTCTAAGAATCAGCACAAAAAGAAGAATACCACATATGTCTAAATGGAAAGTAGTTTTAAAATAATAACTCAGAAATAACTTTCAAATTTACCTCTTGCATCTCGGGAATTATGGTGTAAATACTTATTAGAGGGAAATGTAAACCTAAAAAAATTTTTAAAAATATCTAAGAACTGGATGAGATGAGCTGTACATAGAGTGAGATAATTCAATGTTAACATAAAGATCCATTTCATTGAGAAGGAAATTATTCCTTTACAACTAAAAGAGCTGAATCCTAAGTTCTTGAGAAGTAGAGTGGGGTGGAGATGTTGACTAATACTAACCAAAAAAATGATCAGCACTTCTTGAAACTGAGATAACTGAACATATCTTGAAAGAAGCAACATTAAGGCTCAAGGAAGAAACTGGCTTGGGACATAGCATATCTGGACCCACTATCTTGCTTTGATTTTCCATTTGCCCCCCGCTATTATTTGTTTTTTCTCCTTTTTGAATATTTTCAGTGTTCTATGCTATCTCCTCTGTGTATTCCTATCTGTATCTCTTTGATTTATTTTTAGCCATACTCTAGAGAATACAATTTGCATCTTTATCCTACACAGTCTACCTACAAATACCGTTAAATCACTTCACTTATAATGTAAATTCTTATAAGGGTATATTTTCATTTCCTTTTTTTTTTTGCTGTTGTCATGTTTTTTCCTATATGTTATGAAACCCACGATGATTGTTATTTTTCCTTTAAGTGTCAATTACCTTTTAATGAAATCATAAACTGAAAAACATCTTTTATTGTACTTATCCACAATACTTTGGTATTTACTTTGAGTAGATCCAAGTTTCAATGCAACGTCATTTTCTTTCTTCCTGAAGCACATACTTTGATAGTTCTTGTAGTTCACATTTGGTGGCCATGAATTCTTTCAACTTTTTTTCCATGTAAAAAATTATTTTGCCTTTGCTTTTGAAGGATGTTTTTCCTCAATATGGAATTCTAGGTTGAAAATTTTATTTAAAAATCTTTTACTTTTTATATTACAAATATGTCATTCCATTTTCTCTAGGTATTTTTTTTTCTCACAAGAAGTCTTTTAGACATTTTTTAACCTTTATTATTCATATGATAGACTGCATGATATTGTCCTACATATAAGAAAAGAATTGTTTGTTTTTGACTACCAAGTGAAAGTTTCATAAATTATATTTCATAAATTATATTTTTCTGCTATAGAGTTAACATTTGGTTCTTTTCTAATATCATTTGTTTCTATTTTCATATTTTCTTTTAATTCTTTATATCTATATTTTTATTTCTTAAAGCATATTTATTTATTTATTCTTAAATATTTATTTATTTATTTATTTATTTATTTTGGCTGTGCTGGGTCTTAGTTGTGGCACATGGGATCTTTGTTGTGGCATGTTTAGTTGCGGCATGCGGGATCTTTAGTTGTGGCATGCAAACTCTTAGTTGCAGCATCTGAACTCTTAGTTGCGGCATGCATGTGGGATCTAGTTCCCCGACCAGGGATTGAACCCAGGCATCCTGCATTGGGAGCGCAGAGTCTTACCCACTGGACCACCAGGGAAGTCCCTCTTTAAGCATATTTATAATAGCAGTTTTAATGTTTGTCTTCTAATTCCATCTTCTCTCTCATTTTGATTCTGTTTTTATTGACTGATTTTTTTCCCATTTATGAATCTACTTATGCTGCTTCTTTGCATGTAGTAATTTTCCCAACATTATTATTTAAACAACTTTATTGAGATATTAATTTACATAGCATACAATTTACCCATTCAAAGTGAACAATTCAATGTTTATAGTATAGTCACAGATATGAGCAATCATCCACAGAGTCCATTATAACACTGTTTCGTCACCTGAAAAAGAAGCCCATATATTTTAGGTATCATATCCCTATTCTCTCACCCTCCTCAAATCTACTCAACCACTAATCCTCTTGCTCTGTCTATAGATTTTCCTATTTAAGATATTTTTAATTGACATCATACAACATTAGACATTTCATGTTTGTCTTCTTTCACTTAGTGTAACATTTTCAAGGTTCCTCCAGATGGTAGTATGTATCTGTACTTCATTCTTTTTATGGCTACATAATATTCTATTGTATGGGCATGCCTCATTTGTTTATCACTCATCAGTTAATGAACATTTTAGTTCTTTCCACTTATTGTCTATTAAGAATAATGCTGCTATGAAAATTGATGTGTAAGTTATTGTGTGAAAATATTTTCTGCTCTCTTTGTTACATACTTAGGAGTAGAATTTTTGGGTTATATGGTAATTCTGTGTTTGACTTTGTGAGGAATTGCCAAAGTGTTTTCCACAGACCGTTTCATGTTCCCCCCAGCACTGTATGAAGGCTTCAATTTCTGTATATCTTTATTAATACTTGTTTTTTCATAGTAGCTATCCTATTGAGTGTGAAGTGGTATCTCATTGTGGTTTTAAAGGGTCCTTAATGACTAGTAATGATGAGCATTTTTTCATGTGCTTATTGGCCTTTGATTTATTTCCTTTGGAGAAATGTCTGTTCAATTCCTTTGCCCATTTAAAAAAATATATACTTTATTTTTTTTTCGGAGCAATTTTAGGTATGCAGAGCAAAAAAATTGAGTGGAAAGTACAGTGAGTTCCCACATACGTTCTCACTTGCCCTATTATCCCTCTTTTATAACATATTGCATTACTGTGGTACATTTGTTAAAATAGATGAGCCAATATAGATACATTATTATTAACTAAAGTACATAATTCACATTAAGGCTCACTCTGTGTTACACTTTCTACCAGTTTTGACAAACGTGTAGTGACATGAAGTCACCATTACAGTCTCATCCAGAATAGATTCAATGCTCTAAAAATCCCTTGTGATCCACCTATTTATCCCTCCTTTTCTCTATCTCCTCCCCACTAAACCCCAGGAAACCACTGATATTTTTTACAGAATATATAGTTTTACCTTTTCTGGAATGTCATATAGTTGGAAACGTGTAGCCTTTTCAGTTTGGCTTGTTTCACTTAGCCATATCTGTTTAAGATTTTCCCATGTATTTTCATGGTCTGATAGCTCTTTTCTTTTTATGCTGAATGATATTCCATTTTCTGAATATACTACAGTTTGTTTATCCATTCACCTTATTGAAGTTTATCCTGGTTGACAATGATGAATAGAGCTGCTATAAACATTTGTGTGCAGACTTTTGTGAGGACATAAATTTTCAATTCATTTGGGCAGAGTAAATACTAAGCAACTCAGCTGTTGGATCATATGGTTAAATGTATGTTTGGTTTTGTAAGAAACTGCCAAAGCGTCTTCCAAAGTGGCTGTAAAATTTTGCATTTCCAACAGCAATGAACAAAAGTTACTGTTTCTCCATATCCTCACCAAGATTTGATGTTGGCACTGTTTTGGATTTTAGCCATTCTAATATGTGTGTAGTGGTATCTTATTGCTTTAATTTGCAATTCCCTAATGATACATGATGTTGAACATCTATTAGTGTGCTTACCACCTATATATATTCTTGGGTGAGATGTCTGTTTAGATCTTTTGTCCATTTTTTAATTGGGTTGTTTGTGTTCTTATTGTTGAGGTGTTTTTTTGAATTTTGCATATTATTGAGTTTTTTGCATATTTGGGTTACCAGTCCTTTATCATATATGTGTTTTGCAAATATTTCTTCCAGTGTCTTTCACAGTGGAGAAGTGTTTAATTTTATTAAATTTCAACTTACAAATTTTTTCTTTGCTGGCTCACGCTTGGTGTGGTACCTAAGAAGTCATCACCCGACCCAATGTTAGCGAGATTTTCTCTTATGTTATCTTCTAGGAGTTTTACAGCTTTTTATTTTACATTTATGTCTGTGATTATTTTGAGTTGATTTTGTGAAAGGTGAAAGGTTTCTGTTTAGATTTCTTGTTTGTTTTTTGCATATGGATGTCCAGGTGTTCCAGTCCATTTGTTAAAAAGACTATACTTTCTTAATTAAATTGCTTTTGATTCTTTGTCAAAAAGTATTTGACCTCTGGAATTCTCTTTCTTTGTAATTACCTTCCCTATAGAACTTCATTCTGGGTAAATTTTGTTGTGGTCAAACTAGATATCTTGTAGAGATTCACTTAATATCAATCTTCAGGGAAAAGAAGAAAGCTGATTTTTGCATATTTACTTTCATTAATAAGACAAGTTCTCAAATTTATCTATTCCACTAGGTAAAATTACTTGGAGGAAAGGAAAGTGAACTTACAGGACTAAAACAGCATGCAGAAAACAAAAAATGTGCTTTTTCTACATAGATCCTAACATTATAGAAGATCTTCAAAATAGATTTTCTATTGTGTTTTTCATTTTAGTTATTTTACTCTTCAGTTCTGATGGGCTCTTTTTTCTATTTCCTAATTCCTTGTTAAAATTCTCACTGTGTTCATCTACTCTTTTCATTAATTCAGTTAGCTTTCTTATTACAGATGCTTTAATAGTAATAGCCCACTCCAGATCATACCTGAAGCCAGGGAATGTCACCATCATTTCCTAGCTCTGAAGTTTTCTTCCAGAAAACAATGGCAAGATAGAGGATGTAAACGTATAGATGTCTTAATATTTAGTTTATTTACACTGATTATAACTCATGCCAGTTGGGAAAACTATAGGGTTGTGATGTTCCATAAATGCTCTAATGCATTTCATTATAGTATGATCTACTTAAAAACCCAAGTCCCCACAATCTTAGTTCTATCCTTTGTTCATTACACAATCCCGTGCAGAACACCCTAATTCTTCCTCCGAGTAGAGGTAGGTAAATCGTATGTTGATGTCCATAATGTTGGGGTTTTTTTTGTCCATTGTGTTTCTAATCATCATACAGAAAGAGAAAAAATTGATAAAACCTTGAGATAATTAAAATTAAGTAAGAAAATGCTGTGTATTGTTAGAGAGGGAAAAATCTTCCTAATGAAAACTACAAAGACAGAAACTAAAAAAGGAAATTATAGACAAAGATTTATATGAATTTTTAAAATGTATGGTCAAAACAACAATGAAAAACAAAGATAAAAAGCAAATGCATATCTAATTCAAGATGGCAGAGTACATAATTTACCCTTTCTTTTTCATAAACTCTAATTGAAGTGAGAATTGATATATACAAAATAGTAATCACAAAAGTATGTCGGTATCAAAATAAGAAATAGTACCATCAACTGAAGAGAAACACTGACAAATTCCTGAGGGGAGAGAGCAGATGATTTATTGACTGAGACACTGAGGAGTAGAATGTGTAACTCTAATTTTGCACAGAAGGGAATGCAGTAGAAAATCTGAATGCAGTGATAGGCTTTTGGAGAAGAAATCACTGTAATGAATTAAAGAACTGTCTTTGAAAATGCATACATTCTGTGTACAAGGAGCAACAGGCTGTAGCATATGCCCTTAGCTGGACCCAAGAAATACTTTCTAATTAACCATTCCACAGAAGGGAACTAGTGTGGGAATTGGAGAACAGACAGAAGTTAAGACAATTTTCAATCCCCAAAATAAACAAGGGAAAAAAAAAGTGGAGGAGCTCAGTGCCACTTAGTTTTGAAATAAGTATTAAATATGCCAACCCCAGAGCAGCTTCCATGTGATTATAGTGAGTTGGAGAGTCTTAAGCATCTCCCTAATAAATAATTTAAATGGAAGGCTGCTTCTACTTAGAACCTGCCCATTTTGCAAACCTTATACTATTTGCATGTTGTTTGCAACCTGTCACTCCTGCAAAGGAATAAAACGCCAATACCAATACTAAGCAACATATTTCTTTATTCATAAATATGAAATACTAATCAAGGGTGAAAGCCAGGAGCAGAAAGAGAAAGATCAGCATATAAAAACTGAACCAGAGATTCCAAAACATACTGAGATAATGTAAAGAATGGAAGAGACATTTTAAAAAATGTAATTAATATTCCTTAAAAGGGTTAAGAGTACAGTATGTCCAGTTTTTTAAGGAACTAAAAAAAAAACCCTGAAAACAAAAAGGTTAAATAATAGCAATATTGTCACAGGAAAAATTATAATATATATTACATTAATTAAAATATTTTAAACTACTATTATAATTTGTTCAATAAAATAAGAAATTTAACAAAAGTACATGTTCATTTCATATATTATCAAAACATCAAGTAATAACTTGAATTTAATAGGCAGTAATATTTGATAAATAATGAAATAGCATGTTGAACAGCAACATAAGGTGAGTGATATTGGTGATATAGAGAGCATGATGATGATGAGAGACAGGCAGCATGCCTCAATGGAAAGAGGATTACACTAGGAATTATGAGGCTCAAGTTGTAATTTCAGGCCTGCCTCAAATTTATGGTATGAGTTGACACACAATTTTCCCTCACAGGTGACTGTTTTTCTCCTCTACAAATTTAGTTTCCATCATGTTAGAGTTTCTATATTATTATCATACAATTCATGACGATGTTTGCATAATTCCTTATAGTGTATTTAAATATACAAACTTTATCTAGATATCTAAGAAAGTGAGTTTTAGTTTTTGCCTTCAATGAATATTTTATGCCTTTTAAATTTTCTTTTGTTTTTGTTTTTTTCATCTTTGTGTATTCTTCTGGTACAGCATCTGCAGTTCACATTTTTGCAGTTCATAATTCTTTCTGGCTACTGTGCCATATTTACCTTGGTGCAGCAGCCAGCTTTTCTGCATCTGCAGCTCTCACAGGGGTGGTGGGCTGGAAAGGATGGATGAAGTGGCTGATTGCAGCCTTGGCACACTCAAGCAAGCAAGCTTCTCATATTCTTTTGTTCGCTTAACAAATCACGTAGGACGAATTAAAGCAGCCGGCCAAACATGCCTCAGTACTACCCCAGGGTGCAGTCCCCATATTCATGCATGGGCACACGCTCCATTGTGACCCTTTGCAATTTGTCTAATGAACTTATTTTCCTTATCCTATGTGCCAGATGTGCTCTAAGCATTTATGACCAAAATTCAAATTCCCTGCAGAAGATAAACAAACTCACATACTTCAAAATAATCCAAGTTTCAATATTCATTTTCTCTCAGTTTGGGGGAGAATAAATGAGTAAATTTTCAGCCCCACATCTTGATTTCAACCAATTATAACTATTCCATGCTGGAAGGTAAATTGAACGAGGCACAGAGTGTATTTTTCAGTTACTTGGTGTAGATGACATTTAATGAGTATTTATTATAAAATAACAAGCTGTCAAATCTCTCCCATTCAGAATCCACAAAATCATTTTGAATTGATATATCATTTAAGCAATTGATGATCAAACTGGTTTCCCAAATAGTGATGTCTTTGGTTCATTAAAAAGTCCCCAGGAGAAGGAAAGAATCCATGAGAATATTTAAAGCAATTTTTCCATTGTCTACAGAAATAACAAAAAAATCTGCCATGGATTATGAAGTTTATTTTATTTCAGTATTAAATTTCTGGAAACTACCATGCTTTTAAATAGGACACTGACTTAGCTACTTGGGCCATTAAAATATAAGTAAAAAGCTTTTGAAATATGATAGACTTATTGGAATAATGTCTCTATTAGGTATTCTTATGAAAGAAAAATGTTTTTCCTGTCTCTACTTAGACAATGTATACTCTGTATCATCTTAGTTCAGCATTAAATATAAAATAACTGAGAGTTGATGGTCAATCAGATGGAGTAAACTCTCTTTCCTTTAAAGTCACTTTGAGCTAACCTATCTGGAATAGAATACTTTTATTTTTATTGGACCATATCCCCAAGTCAGTGCTACTTAAACACTAGTGTGACCAAGAATCAGCTGGCAATCTAGTTGGATATGTAGATTCCCATAGACTCAGATTAGTCAGTTATCCCATTAGAATGAACCAATTGTATACCTGTAGAAACATTTTCCCCCTTTCTCATCAGCATTACTTATTCATAAAGATATAACCTCGCTCAACTTTTTGTTTATGTGGAAGAAAATTTATTCTAAAACAATTGCTTTAAAACATATTTTGAAATCTGTCATGGCAATTCCAATTCCTGCTTCATGTAGCCAGAAAGGGGAGCTACATGGGTATAAAAAAAATCTACCCTCTCCAAGATCTATAGCTGATTCAAAACTATAGCTCTTCTTACATCTATTTTTTTGAATTTATTTATTCTTTTTTGGCACTTGGTTGTTTCTCTTTATTTTTATCTCAGGTGTATATTGAGTATTTTATATTTTATTGCCTCTCAATTCAGTGGATCTGGGCTGGATACTTCATTTCTTATCAAGGTATAGGTAGTATACAACTCATATTGTTTTCTCCCAAAGGTTTCAGCTGCTCAATTTTCACTATAATCCAAACATGTATTCTTCATAGAGCTGGTTGTTGCATAGGAATTTTACAGTGTATCCTTATTCTTCTCCATTTATTCTTTCCGACTTGTCTCCATTATATATCCATCTGCAGTTAAAGCAACTTCTATGTTATTTTGTATTTGGGAAACTTTGATTTATTTTCACTTTTTTCCTCTTTATATCTATTTCTTCTTAATAAAATATAGTTTTATGTTTTGAAAATACATCACATATTATCTGTTTAAAATATAGTGTTTTCATATGAGGACGCATATGATCTAGATTATTCAGGTGACCTGAGGAATCCTGTCTGACCACATTTTCAGCATCTGGCTTGTTTTATGTGCCGCGTATGTGTGTGTGTGTGCATATAATTAAAACAATTTTGTTAAAGTGTTGAATAATGGTGGGCCCTTGGAGCAAGAACAAGTAAATGTACAAAAATATAGTCTAATGGTTAACATATCCAAAATTATTTTACTGAAAATAGAGCAACCAGTCCTAAGATTGGATGAAAGCAGGAATTAGGGTTATGTATCTACTATAGGCCTGACAAGTATTGTACAGAATATAAAAAAGAAGTCATGGATGTCTAAATGTAACACTTGTATTAATTAATAGTCTTATTCAATATTTGAAATTACTTCTCACAAGATTATCATTACATTATACATGAGCACAAACAACAAGAAAAATCAAATTATAATTGAATGTATAGTCGATTTTTTTAGAGTCAGGAAACGTTCCCTTTATCTTTGCTTTCATTTGTTTTTTGTACACTAGAAATACCTTTGTATTCATCCATCATTCTTAAAACAATTTGTTGTTTGTCATGAGACACAGTTGTTTTTCTTTTTAATCCAGAATGAATAACTTTTCATAGAGTTTAGTGTGGGATCACTTTTAAACTACTTTTTTTCTCATGCTGATTTTCCCTCTTCTTTTTCAAACATGAGGTGAACATAGTAGAACAAAACAAATGATAAAGACAATTTCTTAATTCTTGCATGGCATTTGTTTACAATGAACTATTTTCAAATCTAAGTTCAAAATTATTACATTGTTTATTTACAGCAATTTTTGATAGTAATACAAGCTGCCCATGAATGTAAAGACTAGAATATTTTGTACAGTTTATTTGATATGAAAGAAATTTATTTGAAGCCTGAAGCTATGTATGGTGTACTGTCTTTTAGAGTTGATCTCTCTTATTTTTTCCTCATTAATATGTTTGTCTAAAAAGTGGTGAATCATTCATAAAATATAATTTTATATATGTATATTTTCTTTTTTGGAAAGGATTACAGAAGTTTATCATTTACCAATCGTGGTATCTAGTAAACATGAGTATATATTCTCAAATATATGTTGATTGATTAAATTATCTCAGAGGCTCAATAGGTATTGCCTTAGAAGAAATCAGCAATTACTGCATCTCTTCGTCAGATACGAAGGTATATCAGTGCTCTTAAATGATTTTCTCCATTTATAGCATAAAATTATTTTTTTGTGTGTATTTTGGTTGGTTTAAACTTTATGTTTGACAAAATAAAACGTATTGAAAAGAAAAATGGATGCGGAAAATTAACAGAATAAATATATGTAGCGTTTTCATGCTTATACATAATTGCTTGCTAACCATCAACTTAGAGTAATAGAAAAGGGCCATCCTGATTTCCTTGACGTCATCATATTTTGGGACAATTGAAAATTATTCCAAATGCATATTCTGATGTTTGGCTGCTTACGTATTTAACTTCATGATGTGACTATGTCTATAAAATAGTTTTATAGTTTTTAATTCAAAATACAAAAATTGTTTGTGTTTTATTTAAGAAGACTAGTTTGCATGTGTTCCATCTATTACAGTATCTACTAACCAAAGTAATATGACAACTATATTATTCAACATAATTTCAGACAATTCATAAAATGACATAAGGAGCAGCATAAAGAATAAAAGACAAGTAAGATGTATTTTTCTTTTTTTAGAAGTGGGCCATCATCATTCTTTGAACAGGACATTTGTTTGCACAGCTCTAAATTAGCCATGTTGTGTTAATTTAATATTCATTGAATAAATATATGTAAATGAGCATAGAAAAGGGATGCTTCTTTCTCAGGTATCACTGTGTATTGATTAGAAAAAAATGTCTTTGAAATGATGCTGAGTGTGTTGGATTTCTAGAGACAGTGCTGTAGAATGTAAAACTTTTAGATTCTGAGTTCACGTTGTACTTTTTTCTAATATTCCTACAAGATTCCTTCAATAGCGTTTACAACTTATTCCTAAAATATTTGGTTAAATTAACAAAATTCACAAATTTAGTTAAATTAACAAAATTCAATTTGAAATAAACCAAATTGAATAATTATACAAGATATAACTGTTTGTAAAACATACAAATACCAACATTTACTTTCCTTTGTTAAAAATTTTGTAATGTTCCATGTGATTATATCTTTTCAGTAGAATAAAGCCATATTGATAAAAGGAGTTGCATACTTTATATTACATTAGATATTATGAGGCACAATGCATGCTTGTGTTTGGCAATGCAAGTTATACTTTTAAAAAATGAATTAGATCTTGTAGTATGGGGAGAAAGAGTAGATGTAAGAGCAATATTTCTTTATGGACATCTGTTAAACATATAATACTGTCATGTACTATGATGGGGCTGACATTCTACCCTACTTGTAAGTTAACAACTTGGCTTCATGGAATATAGCTTGAGACTCCTTTGTCAGAGATGAAGGATTTATTACTCACAGCACAGAAGGCAATATGAATTTTATGTTTGTATTAGTTTACTTTGGCCCCAGTCTCCCAAGTGAAGTGGAAGGGGACAAAAGTGGATGCTGAATACACAGTGGGTTTGTGTTACAACTGAGTAACCCTTAGCTTAGGAAACCCAAGTTCATTATCAGGTTCTGCAAGCAAGCCTGCCCAAACTTTGCCCTGGAGAAAGACATTATCTCTATTATACTGAACAGGAGACAAGTCTGTCCTTTATTCCAGTGGGAGATAATATCTCCATCTTCCAAAATTCTTTGTTATACGGACATCCTTGAAAGGGTACTTTGAAGTTGTCAGTGCCTCTGCAGAAATGCAAGAGACCCCTGGAGAAATGTCTTTCAGCAATATCCACCTCTCATTTCTACACTGTCTTAACCTCTGGTGAATCTTTCATGTGAATGTAAATTACTCTGATTAATCTGATTGACAGGGTTGGGACCAAATTTGTTTCATGCAGTATATAATTAAGGCCACTATCAACAAGAGTAGAACCAGCAAGATGAGTCAACCTGCAATGTTGACTTCAACCTTGCCCTGCAGAGTACCAGTATCAACTTATTGAACAAATGCTATACACTATTAGGGTCTAACTCAGAGAGAAAGGTGATTATCTTTTTAAGTTTCTGTATTGGCCTTTCCATTTAGCCTAAGGCATTAATCTAGTTAGAGCAAGATGTATTAGTCATTGTACAGGGTTTAACTTGTCCCATGAAGAGGCCATCTGAGCAATACTATAATCTCTATCTATATTGTCTAAGCAATCAAAGCTGACCTGAATAGCTTCCACGGTCAAGACTGTGTCATTGATTGCTTCAGCTAAAATCAGGGACAAATTTTGTGTTCACTTTCTTAATTGAACGACTTCTATTGCAGGGAAAACTGCCTGCAGCATGCACATAAATAAGGGCAGCCTCATCTCGGAGAAATTCTTCAGTCATTTGAGAGCTACATAATCTGCTTGTAAGTTGCTTATGAGCAACTATATACACACAGAACCTGTATGCACCATTAGAGTAATTATAATTTTACCTTTTGTCCACTTATTTCCTACCGACACACAGACGTTTCATTCAGAAGAGTGAAGTGCAGGAGACAAGGGCATTTATATAGAAATTAATGAAGTGTTCTTGGATGTAGAAATATGTAAAATAATCCTTCACCTTTGAGAACGTAGAATGGGGCAGCCATTCAGGTGAACAGTCTGGCACATCTCAGTCTAATAAATTTTACTGATACCCTGTATCCTAGCAATTGTGATCCTAGATATATATTCCACTCTCTACTCTCCTCTCCCCCCAAACTTCTTTTACAGTTCAATAATGGGACATGCACTACAATGTCTATTAAAGTGTTATCTGTGCTGTCAACAAGATGGAGAAAATGTCTGTGTCTGTTACTGGATTAGAGGATAGTTAAATGACATGTAAGTACAACATGAGTTCTATGCCCCAAATAGAAACAGTAGATTAGATGGACAGAGGAACATAGATAAATATTTTTAAGTTTATATAAAAAAAAGAATTATATATATATATATGAAATGTGTAGTTATATATAAGACATATATATGTGTGTGTGTCACAATACTGTTTCCATGAATCAAAATATATACACATAAAACAGGGAAATTGGAAATAATATTAGGGATATCTAAATCTATACTGGATGCAAGATATAAAGGAGTGGAAGAGGAAAAGTTTAAGTTTACATTGAAACTGAATTTTAAAGGAATAATATGGGCTTTGTTCACTCATTAATCCGTAGTCCACCTAATTCTTAATAAGAATGAGAATGATATAAATAATTAAGTTTTAAAATGCACTATGAGACTTGGGACAATTCTATTGTTCCCACTTCCTTTGTGGATTCTAAACTGACACTCTAAGATTTGCTATCTAATACATAAAGTATAAATTCTATTATATTTGTGGACAAAACAGATAATGCAAGCGATTACAGTGTATATTAAGGGGGCAAAATTTGTAGAGGATTGTGTTTCTGTTGGATTGAACATCCTCCGGAGCTTCCTGAGTGTAATCTGAAACCAGCCTGCATATACAGAAGGCAAGGAGAGACCAATGAAAGAGGCAGAGTACTCCAGATTGGTAGGTGGCAGGTTTTTTTCTAATTTTTTTAAATTGAAGTATAGTTGATTTATAATTTTAAATTAGTTTCAGGTGTACAGCATAGTGATTCAATATTTTTATAGGTTATACTCCATTTAAAGTTATATAAAATATGACCAAATTCTCTGTGCTTTACAATATATCCTTGTAGGTTATTTATTTTATACAGCATAGTTTGTACCTCTTAATCCTCTACCTCTATCTTATCCCTCACCCCTTCTCTCTCAGCACTGGTAACCACTAGCTTGTTCTCTGTATCTGTGAGTATGTTTCTTTTTTGTTTTATTTATGCATTTGTTTTATTTTTTACATTCCACATATAAGTGATAACATAGAGTATTTGTCTTTCTCTGTCTGACTCATTTCACTAGCATAATACCCTCCAGTTATATCTCAGTTGTTGCAAGAGGCAAAATTTCATTCTTTTTTGTGGCTGAACAATATTCTATTGTGTGTGTGTATATATATATATATATATATATATATACCACATTCTCTAATTCATTCATCTGTTGATGGACATTTAGATTGCTTCCATATCTTGGCTATTGTAATTAATACTGTTATGAACATTGGGGTGCATGTATCTTTTTAAATTAATGGTTTCCTTTTCTTCAGATATATACCCAGGAGGGGAAGTGCTGGATCATATGGTATTTCTATTTTTAGTTTTTTTTGAGAAACCTCCATACTGTTTTCCATAGAGGCTGTATCAATTTACATTCCCAGCAACAGTGTACTAGGGTCCCTGTATCTCTGCATCCTCACCAACATTTTGTTATTTGTGGTCTTTTTGTTGATAGCTTGATGTGGTCTTTTGATGTAAGGTGATATCTCATTATGGTTTTAATTTGCATTTTTATGATGATTAGCGATGTTGCACATCATTTCATATGCCTGTTGACCATCTGCATGTCTTCTTGGAAAAATGTCTAATCTATTCTTCTGTACATTTTTTAATTGGAGTGTTTGTCTTTTTTTGATGTTGAGTGTATGAGATGTTTATATATTTTGGGTATTAACCCCTTATTGGTCATATCATTTACAAATATTTTCTCCCATTCAGTAGGTAGTCTTTTTGATTTGTTGATGGTTTCCTTTGCTGTGTAAAAACTTTTAAGTTTAATTGGGTCCCATTTGTTTATTATGCTTTTGTTTCTTTTGCCTTAGGAGACATTTCCAAAAAACTGTATTGCTATGATTTATGTCAAAGTGTGTTCTGCCTATGTTTTCTTCTAGGAGTTTTATGGTTTCTGTGCTTACACTTAGGTCTTTAATCCATTTTGAGTTTATTTTTGTATATGGTATGAGAAAATTTTCTACTTTCATTCTTTTATGTGTAGCTGTTCCATTTTCCTAGCACTAGTTATTGAAGAGAATGTCTTTTCTCTATCGTATATTCTTATCTCTTTTGTCATAGATTAATTGACCATAACTGTGGGTTTATTTTTGGGCTCTTTATTCTGTTTCATTGATCTATGTGTCTATTTTTGTGACAGCACCATACTGTTCTGATTACTGTAACTTTGTAGTATAGTCTGAAGTCAGAGTGATACCTCCAACTTTGTTCTTTTTCTCAAGATTGCTTGGCAATTCAGGGTATTTTGTGTTTCCATATAAATATTAGGATTATTTGTTCTAGTTCTGTGAAAATGTTATGGGTATTTTAATAGGGATTGTATTAAATCTGTAGATTGCTTTGGCTAATATAGACATTTTAACTATATTCTTCCAATCTATGAATATTGGATATCTTTCCATTTTTTGGTATCATCTTCAATTTTCTTCATCAGTGTTTTTTTATAGTTTGAGATCATAGGTCTTTCACCTCCTTAGTTAAGTTTATTCCTAGGTATTTTATTCTTTTTGAAGTATTGTTATTTTATTTTTATTTTAAACATTAATTAATTAATGTACTATTTTTTATGGAAGTATAATTAATTTACAGTGTTGTGATAGTTTCAGGTATTTGGCAAAGTGATATATATATATATATATATATATATATATATATATATATATCTTTTCATATTCTTTACCATTATAGGTTATTACAGGATATTGAATATATTTCCCTGTGCTGTATAGTAGGCCCTTGCTGTTTATCTATTTTTATATATAATAGTGTGTATCTGTTAATCCCAAACTACTAATTTATCCCTCCCCCACTTTCCCCTTTGATAACCATAAGTTTGTTTTCTATCTGTGAGTCTATTTTTATTTTGTAAATAAGTTAATTTGTATCATTTTTTTAGAATCCACATATGTGATATAATTTGTCTTTCTCTGTCTGCCTTACTTCACTTAATATAATAATCTCTAAGTCCATCCATGTTTCTGCAAATGGAATTATTTCACTCTTTTTTTTAAGATTGAGTAATATTCTATTGTGTGTGTGTGTGTAGACACACATATATATATATCACATTGTCTTTATCCATTCATCTGTCGATGGACATTTAAGTTGCTTCTATGTCTTGGCTGTTGGAAATAGTTCTGCTGTGAACATTAGGGTACATGTATCTTTTCAAATTAATGTTTTCATCTTTTCTGGATATATGCCCAGGAGTGGAATTGCTGGATCATATGGTAACTCTATTTTTAAAGGAACCTCCATACTGTTCTCCATAGTGGCTGTATCAATTTACATTCCCACCAACAGTGCAAGAGGGTTCCCTTTTCTCTACACCCTCTCCAGCATTTACTGTTTGTACATTTTTTGATGAAGGCCATTCTGACCAGTGTGAGGTGATACCTCATTGTAATTTTGATTTGCATTTCTTAGAGGTACTTTTGACATATTTCATAGATATTGGCAAGCTGTGTTTTTATTTTCATTTGTCTCGAAGTGTTTTCTGATTTCCTCTTTGATTTTTTCATTGACCCATTGGTTTTTTAGCAGCATGTTGTTTAGTCTCCACATATTTGTGTTGTTCCCATTTTTCTTTCCATAACTGATTCCTAGTTTCATACTGCTGTGGTCAGAAAAAAATGCTTGTTGTAATTTCTATCCTATTAAATTTGTTGATACTTGTTTTGTGGCTTAGAATGTGATCTATTCTGGAGAATATTCCATGTGTACTTGAAAAAATATGTATTATGCTGTTTTTGGATGGAACACCCTGTAGATATCTATTAAGTTCAAATGGTCTAAAGTGTCATTCAATACTGCGGTTGTTTATTGACTTTCTGACTGGGTTATTGTCTATTGAGGTAAGTGTGTTACCTCAATAGACAATATTGTGTTAAATTCTGTTAAAGTTCTCTACTATTGTTGTATTATTGTCAATTTTTCCTTTTATGTCTGTTAATACTTACTTTATATATTTTGGTGCCCTTATATTAGGTGAATATATTCCCTTCTTGTATGGATCCCTTTTTCACTATATAATGCCCTTATTTATGTTTTGTTATAGACTTTGTTCTAAAATCTATTTTGTCTAACAAAAGTATGGCTATCCCGGCTTTGTTATCATGTCCATTTACATGAAATATCTTTTTCCATCCTCTCACCGTTAGTCGATGTGTGCCTTTTGGTCTGAAGTGAGTTTCTTGTAAGCAGTGTATGGATGGGTCTTGTTTTTTATCCAAACAGCCACTCTCTATCTCTTGATAGGTGCATTTAGTCCATTGACATTTAAAATAGTTATTGATAGGTATGTACTTATTGCCATTTTGTTACTTGTTTTCTGTTGTTGTTTTTTTTTTAATAGTTCTTCTCTGATTTGTCTTCTAATTTCTTTCTTTGTGGTTTGATGGTTTTTCTCTAATTAATGCTTGTGTTCCTTTCTCTCTAGTTTTTGTGTATCGTACATTTTTGATTTGTGGTTACCATGGGGTTCATATATTTTAACCTATAACTATATCTACTTGTTTTAAACTGGTAGTCATTTAAGTTTAAAGACATTCCATGAGTTCTGTAGTTTTTAGTCCCATCCCCATATTTTGTGTTTTGATGTCATATTTTACATCTTCATATTTATTCCTTCACTGTTTATTATAGTTATAGTTGATTTTTCAATTGTTTGTCTTTTAATCTTCATGCTAGCTTATTTAAGTGGTTGATCCTCAGCTTTTACTCTATATTTGCCTGTATTAGTGGAATTTTTCCTTTCCTATACATTCTTACTGCTTTTTTCAGGTTCAGGAAGTTTTCAGCCATAATTTCATCAAATACATTTTTAACCCCCTTCTCTCCCTCTTTTCTTTCTGGGACCCCTATAATGCTAATGTTAGTATGCATGATGTTGTCCTAGAGGTCCCTTAAACTGTTCTCTTTTTTAAAAATTTGTTTTCCTTTTTTGCTGTTCTAATTGGGTGATTTCCATTATCTATCTTTCAGATCACTCATGTGTTCTTCTTTATCAGCTGGTCTACTTTTAATTTTTTTTAGTGTGTTTTTCATTTCAGTTATTGTATTCTTCAGTTCTGACTGGTTCTTTTTCATATTTTCTAGTTCCTTGTTAAAATTCTCACTGTGTTCATCTATTCTTTTCCCTAGTTCAGTTAGCATTCTTATTACTAGTGCTTTGAATCTCTTTATCTATTAAATTACTTATCTCTGTCCATTAGTTATTTTTTCAGGGCTTTTTTCTTGTTCTTTCATTTGAAACAAATTACTCTGTCTTATTTTGCTTAACCTTCTCTGTCTCTATGAAATTAGGTGAAATAGTTACATATCCTGGTCTTGAAGGGGTGTCCTTGTGTGAGAGCATTTCTATAGAATGTGCATGGGCCCAGAGCTTTGGTGGGAGAGCAGGATCTGAAGTAAGCATGTCTTCCCCTAGGGTGTGCTGGTAGCTATCACCTTGGTGGTAGTTGGGGCTAGAGATGGAGTGGCTGGAGTCAGAGCCAGGTATGAGCCAGGGCTCTTCCTCTGCTCATTGGCCAACACCACCCTATCAGGGGCAGGTTTGGGTCCTAAGTTTCTGGAGCCCAGAGAGTCAGGTCTGAGCTGGTTCCATTCCCTCTAAGTGTGCACTGTCATCCTTCTCAGCATTGGCACCTTCTCCTCAAAGGGCAGCAGATAGTAGCAAGATGGACTGGAGTGGGCGCTGGTGCAGGCCAAGGCATGTGCTGATGCAGTCTGGGTACTAGAGGTCCAGACTGCTCCCCATCTGCTGCCTCCATGAATTCCAGTAATGGCTACCCTCACCCTGCTGAGATGCTATGTTGAGTCTGAGCCAGCTCCATCCCCCACAAAAGTACACACTTCTCAGCAATGGCACCTTTGCCTTAGTGGGGAGCTGCACTGTGGAGCAAGAGGGGCCAGATCAGCTCCCTTGTGTGGGTCGGGGCTCATTCTGGGGTGGTCCCAGTGCACCAGTGTTCCAGACTGCTCCTGATATGCTGCCCCCATGAACACCAGTAATGGTTCCCTCAACCTGTGAGGATGCTGCACCAGTTCTGAGCTGGCTCTATTGTCCACAACTGTGCACTCTCCTCACACGGCAGCCTTCACTCTAGTGTGGAGCTGTGCTGTGTAGCACAAGGAGCTGGAATGGGCACCCAGTGTGAGTTGGGACATACACTAGTGTGGTCATGGGAAACTGACCACAGTTCTGAGCAGTGTCAGTATTCTTCCTCCGCTTTGTTTTGGGAGTAAGCAAGCATGTGCACACTCTTCATGAGTAGAATGTAAGTTTCTTACAGCCCTGCTGTTAGTCCCACTGGTTTTCAAACCACCTAAGGGGACTTGTCTATCCAGTGTTGGACCCCAGGGCTGGGTTGCCCAATGTGTGGTTTGAACAGCTCACTCCCCAGGGAGGATATCTGAGACCATTTAATCCCTTTCCTCTTCTGTGCTCCCTGCTAGTGGTGCAGGTCCCAACATGATTGCTTCTCTTCCCTTCCTACCTGACTCTGTGTGGATCTTTCCCACAGCTTTGGTTGTCTTAGAGTCTTTCTGCCAGTCTCCAGTTGTTTTCAGTGAGAATTGCTCCACGTGTAGGTGTATTTTTGATGTGTTCATGGGGGGAGGTGAGTGCCATGTCCTACTCTGCCATCTTGATCTCTTCCCAGTGGCCGGTTTAGTAAGCAAGGAAACTTACTTATCAGGCTTGTCTTGGGTGGCCGCAAGATGTGTTGATTTCTGCACTTGCTTGCCAAATCTTAAAATTTATATAGGGCTTCCCTGGTGGCGCAGTGGTTGGGAATCTGCCTGCCAATGCAGGGGACACGGGTTCGAGCCCTGGTCTGGGAAGATCCCACATGCCGCGGAGCAGCTGAGCCCGTGAGCCACAATTACTGAGCCTGCGCGTCTGGAGCCTGTGCTCCGCAACAAGAGAGGCCGCGATAGTGAGAGGCCCGCGCACCGTGATGAAGAGTGGCCCCCACTTGCCACAACTAGAGAAAGCCCTCGCACAGAAACGAAGACCCAACACAGCCATAAATAATAAATAAATTAAAAAAAAAAAGTTTATATAGAGGCCTTAACTGGGTTCAGTTACATACACAGTCAGGTTGGTCTCAACACCATATTACCGTCTCAAGGCTGTGTCCTTGGGCAGCTTCTAGCTCAGGAAAAGCAAGTGGAACATACATTCCAAGGACAGGAATGGGGGTGAGGAGCCTCTGATTGCCCAGGTCCAGGTCAGATGGGCAGTCACATCTTATTAATGACCTCCTCCAACAGTTTTATGTCCACTTAAGGTATTCAAACATAATTTTTAAACCTCCCATACATGGTAAATAAAACCCATCTATTGCTTGAATTGCTTGGATTCAGCCCTTGCCAAAAATTTGCAACTGCTGGCAATCAAAATGAAAATGCTTTATTAAAATAGAATGTTGAGTTTATCATTTGAGCCAACAAGGGAAATTGAACCACTTGAGATAATCTCAGACTACCACAAAAAGAGACTTTAAGCAGATTAGGAAAAAAAAAAAAAGAGAGAGAGAGAGAAGTTACCTGCATTTAAAAAAACTTCCAACCAGCGAAACATTCCAACCCTAGAAGGAAGCCTTGGTAATTAGAATCTGAAGTAGCCAAGAGTTAATTAGGGATTTTAATTTTGAATGAGGAAGTAGACTGCTTAAATTAAGCTATGAAATTAAATATGGGACTTTCAGTTTCTGACAGGATGACACACTTAGCAAAGAGTTGTTCTCCTCTCAAATAAGCAGCATTGGATATTCTATCAAAGAAATGGTATGGAGAGGCACACAGGAGATTCTAAAACTATTGCTAATGTTCTAAGTCATAAACTGGATGTGAGGTACATGGGTGCTTTACTATTAATATTATTGCCATGATATAAAGTGTATACATACATATACATACTTAAAATAAAAATACATAATATGAAATATATAATATTTAGGAGATAAAAGTATACGTGTTTCAGAAAGAGTGAAAAAATGAATGTAATACAGGATATTTTGCATAAATAATGGGCAAGAATTGTCAAGAATTAAAGACAGTTGTAGTACTTTAGGTTGAAAAATAATTGTAGTTATCAAACATAAGTAAGTTAAAAATGGGAAATATTTTGAAATTAAAAATAAAAAAGGAGATATTCTAAAATATCAGAAAAATAATGAAAGAAGAATTAAATTGACATCAGACAGCTCCACAAAACCTGGTGTATTTGTTTCTTATTGTGATGTAACAAATTACGACAAATTTACTGTAATAATTTTCGAGAACTGTTGTAACAAAGTACCACAAACTGGGTAGCTTAAAACATGTAAATGTGTTGTCTCATAGCCCTGAAGGCTAGAAGTATGAACTCAAGGTGTTGGCAGGGCCAAGCTTTCTGAAACTTGTAGAGGAGAATCTTTCCTTGCTTCTTCTTAGCTTCTGGTGCTTAACTGGCAATCCTTGGTGTTCCTTAGCTTGCAGGTATAGTACTTCAATCTCTGTCTCCAGAGAACATGGTTTTCTTTGTGTTCTTCTCCTCTCTCTGTGTACACATTTCTCTCTTATAAGGACACCAGCCATAATGACCTTATCTTAACTTGATTACATCTGCAAAGATCCTATTTCCAAATAAGGTCACATTCACAAGTATCAGATTCCAGGCGTTGGGACTTCAGCACATCTTTTGTGGGGGCACCATCAATCTCTAACATCTACTACCTTAAAAAATCACATAAACTTATGATCACGCAGTTTCCAGGGGTCAGGAGTCTGGGCAAGGGTAAGTTGTTGGGTCTTCTGTTCAGGATCTCACAAAGTTCAAGCTGTTATCCAGACTATGTTCTCATCTGGAGCTCAGATTTCTATTTGAAGCTCATTCAGATTGTTGACAGAATTCACTCCTATGCAATTGCCAGACTGAGGTCTCCATTTTCTTGCTAGCTGTTGGTCAGAGATTGCTTGCAGCTCTTTTGATGCCACCCTCAAGTCTTTGCCGTTTGGCCCCCTCTCATAAGATGGTAGTTAATTTCTTCTAGGTCAAGAAGAAAATCTCTAACCAGTAGGTTCTCTTTGAAAGCGCTCACTTGATTAGTTCAAGACCACTCAAGATAATTCACATTTGATTAGCCTGAAGTCAATTGGTTAGGGACCTAATCACATCTTCACTTTTGCCACACAACATAATCTAATCACAGAAATGACATCACATAATGTTCACAGGTCCTGCTGAACTCAGGAATTATATAGACTATGTACTCCTGGAAGCAGGAATCTTGGAGATAACATTATAATTCTTACTACCACACTTAGGTTCAAGAAAATGTATGATTAATCATGTTTATATCCAGGTAAACTGCTAATTAAATGAACAGGAGAAATAAAAGTATCCCTTGGCATATACAACCTCAGAATGTTTATCACATGAAGGCTCCTTTGAACGAATTCTTGGAGAAAGTATTCTGGTAAAAGAAGAAACAAATCACGGAGAACACTAGAATTATGGGAAGGATGGGTGAATAATTCTAAATCAAGTTTACCAATAGCGTGATAAGCAGTGACATTAAGAAAGAAAATATCTAAAGCATTCCTAACTAAAACCTTAAAGTAAAATAATGCTAGAGAATGGGCAAAGTAAAGTAACAGAAGATATGTCTGTAGTTTTCAGATGAAATGTAAACATTGCTAAGCTTAAGAAATGAATAAGTACAAATAACTTAAAATGGGTTATGTTAGGAGTAATCAGAATAATAAAATAATAATGGAAGTTTTCAAACCAGTAAAATATTATATAAATCTTTTGATATATTTAATTGAAAACCAAAAGAAAAATGTAATTTTGGTTAGGTATTAAGTAAACATTTTTCTATTCTTCATAAGAATTTGACTCTTAACTTTCTAGCTTTTCTGCCTGTAAACCTGCTAAAATTGGAATATCAACTAGGCAGTATTACTTATGGTAAAATTAACTACTGGTTAGTAAATTGAAACTGAACTTGGAGGAACTATAAATATCAAGAGGTAACCTGAACTTTATGTTTTCCTGATGATGGAGCTCATGCCTTTCTAAGAGCTATTCTTCTGGACTTGTTACAAGAGATACCAGCTCATGTGTGACTTGAAATTTCCGAGCTAAATTAATCCATTACCACTGGTGGGATTCTGGTCTCCTTACACCTGAACTTACTTGAGAGCTCAGAGAATATCTCCTGGATAGCTATATAAATGCTGCAAAGACAATTCTTAACATAGAGGAAACTTGATACTTTCCTGATGACAAGCGGTTTTCTCTTACCCTATATACTTTTAAGTAACTCTGATGCAAGATGTGACCTTTTTAGTCTTGTCAGTTTGAACATTTGGTTGATACTGAAAAGATTCCCTAGTGAGCATTGTAATGGTAAAGAGAAAATAGATAATAAAATTAAAACTTAATATAATGTTAATTAGAAAATGCAAATTATCAGATTCAATTTTAAACATCTAATAATATATATTATATAACAGATATATAGAAAATGAAAAAGCATGATTATGTAGAAAATTTCAAGGATGGTAAATAAAGACCATAAAAATTGAACCAGGACTACCCTGGCAGTCCAGTGGTTAAGACTCCATGTTTCCAAGGCAGGGGGCACGGGTTCGATCCCTGGTCGGGGAACTATGATTCCACATGCTGCATGGCGTGGCAAAAAAAAAAAAAAAAAAAAAAATTGAACCAGAGGATAGCCAGAGTAGCAATTTTTTTTTTTTTAACATCTTTATTGGAGTATAATTGCTTTACAATGTTGTGTTAGTTTCTGCTGTATAACAAAGTGAATCATCTATATGTATACATATATCTCCGTATCCCTTCCCTCTTGCTTCTTCCTCCCACCCTCCCTATCCCACCCCTCTAGGTGGTCACAAAGCACGGAGCTGATCTCCCTGTGCTATGTGGCTGCTTCCCACTAGCTTTCTGTTTTACATTTGGTAGTGTATATATGTCAATGCCACTCTCTCACTTCGTCCCAGCTTACCCTTCAGAGTAGCAATTTTAATAAATGTCTAAAAGTATTTAAGGCTAAATATCCTAAGGAATGTGAAGAATATTGATAAAATGATTCATAAATTTTAAAAGTATTACTGTGGTTTTCAAAATATTTGCACCTAACAACATAGCCTTAAATATTTATTGACAAAACTGCAGGGAGAAATATAATGTATCACTGGAGATTTTAACACACCATACTCAGAACTTGCTAGGTAAAGAAAACAAATAATAAGAGCTATGAATTTTTGTATAACATAGTTAATAAGCTCTTGGGGGAATCACGGGGGCCATCCTAGAATTCTCCTACCACAATCTTCCTTCTGGCCATAAAAAATTCACATTCCTCCCACATGTAGCATACATTGACTCCCTCCCAAGGACCCAAGAATTTAGTCCCATTATAGCATCGACTCAAAGTCCAAAATCTCATTTAAATCATCTAAGGTTATGATGAGGCTCCTGAGTGTAATCTATTATGATCAACTCCTGGGACATAATCCCTAGCCTTATGTAGGACTGTGAAACTAAAGAGATGTGTTATCTGCCCCCAAGATTCCCAATGTACAATGGTAGGACAAGTATAGAATAATACAACAGGCATTGATCAAAAAAGAGGGGAAATAGAAGCACAAAAATGTCACTGGTCCAAAATAGTTCTGAAATCCAGCCAGGCAAATGTTGGAATTCTCTTCATTAGGTATTAAGGCCTAGGAATAATTTTCCTTTGCTCTCAGCTCTGTCATCTTGGTTCTAGCTTCCCATTTCTGAGTCATCCTATTTTATCAAAAAAGTTACTGTATCTTTGCAGCTGAGTTGTTTTATCAACTTGCTTCCTGCCAGTAGAATTTTGATGGTCTGACAGCCTCCCTTCACTTTGTACTTTCTCTGTCTCTTTTAGTCCAAGTTGGGAGTGTCTCTACTGAAACAATTTTCTCAAGAATTTTGGGGGTCTTCCATGGATTTATCGTGTATTTACCCCATTTGGTAAAAGTCAGATCCACAGATCTTTTAGAGTTAATTCCTTCTCTACTATGGCTTCCTGTCGAGATGGCTAAGGGTCAGCACCCTTAAGCTTTAGAGATCCTCTGGTTTGGTTGAGGTCTGTAAGACACATCCTTCATTTCTGGAAAGAGCCCATTGTATACTGAATATCTGACCTTTCATCTTTCTGGGGTTTTAACAAAATGTTATATAGTCACATACTTAGTCATTTCTGTATGCCACACTTTCAGTAGCCATTTCTGACTTTTGGAATATTTTGCCACTTGGAGGCACTGCACATTTTCAAAATCATCCAGTCCTGGTTCTTTTTTTTTTCGTCATACTATTCTTTTCTCAATTTACCTTTCTTCTCTCACATTTTATTATATGCAGCAAGAGGAAACCAGACAAGCACCCTCAACTTTTTGCTTAAAAAGTTCTGAAACTATATATCAAATTTGTCACTTTCAAGTTCTGCTTTGCACATAATTGCAGGATACAATTTCACTAAGCTTACTGCCATTATGTAACAAGGATCTCCCCTTCTCCAGTTTGCAAAAGCATATTCTGCACTTCCTTCAGAAGTCTTACCAGCAGCGTTTTTAACAGTCTGTTAGAAGCAATATAAAAAGCCTTCTCTATCACGCTCCTCAAAATTATTCCAGCCTTCATCTTTGCCAGATCCAAAGCCACTGCCACATTTTTAAAGTATTTGTTAGAGCACCACCCCACAGATACCAAAATCTACATTAGTTTTTATTTCAGTGTAGCAAATTCCACAAACTTGATTTAAGAGCACAAATTTAGGGTTAGGAATCTTAGTGTAATTTGGCTGGTTCCTCTGCTTAGGGCCTTGCCAGGCCGAAATCAAGGTGTGGGCCAGGACTGTGATATCCTCTGAAACTCAAAGTCCTTTTCCATGTTCAGTTGCTGATGGAATTCATTTCTTTTTGACTATATTTTGGTCACTGTTTTCTTGCCAGCTCTTGGGCAAGCACGATTCTTAGTTCTTGGTGACCTAGAAAGGGTGAAAAAAATTAATTATATTAGGATATGGGAAAATCTAGAAAAAGTTAGAAGGGAACGTAAAGCCAACCTGGGGATATTGCACAGAATACTTCATTAGATGTGGCAAGCTTAGCAAGAATGGAAACGCAAACTGTTAGAAGCTCAGTAGTGTCCCTTAGGTAAAAAACAAATGTTTTTCCTTGGATTTTGTCATTTCTTGGTATAAGTTCCAAGAAAAAAATCTCTTTGTTTTCTTCGACAGAATAGTGTAAAATATAGTGGTAAATCCTTACTTAATTATACAAAAATGAATATAATAGTTAGTTACATTTATTTCTTAAAATATAAGAATTAAATCAACAGAAAGAAAGAGGTCAAGATATTATAATAAATAATATAAAAAAATTAAGGGAATAAAACTAAAAGGAAAGAAGAAAGCAACTGGCCTGGAAAAAATTTTTCTCCTATGATGAGGAGAGGGTGTAGAGGGCAGGTGACTCAGTCTAATATTCTTATAAACATTCTCGTAAACATTTACTTGGAAAATAAATTATTTTTCTTATTGGGAAAATTAAAGTTAGGGAATGTTTTTTAGCATGATGCCCATGGACTGATTGCTTGTGTTAAACAAACATGAAATTTTAGATTTATGGGAGATTCTCTCCCAGGAAGACATCAGATAAGCTACATAACTATCTAAATATTAAATGTAGATTTTCATAACTGAGTTAGTTCCTTCCGTGTAAATAAAGTAAACCACCTTCATCACTTAGAAACCTCATCTGACAAAGAGAAGCAGGACCTGGGAAGATGTGTTAAGAATCCTCGACTACTTCCTGCTCCACCTGTGGCTCTTAATTTCCTCTATCCTGGAAATTATAGTAAAGCTTGACACCGGGTAAGATATCTGATACATGAAAGTGTGATTTAACAGTTTAGTCCTTTGTAAAAGTTCAGAGACCATGGAGGTTTAGAATTGGTGGGATTTTATCATGTTTGTATTCTGAAGGTAAAATATCAGAGGATATGGGAGAAGAGCCAAGAGGATATAATTGGTGCAGCATATTACAAGGGAAGTTAGAAACAACTTCTGTATGTCTAATGAGTGAATCTCAAATAAATTGTATCATGTATCGAGAAGTTAATTAAAATGTAAGTAGGGAAGACAGATGCATTTAGATTTTGTGTCATTATTCTCAATTAAATAAAAAAATTGTATTAAACACTAGCTTCCAAAATATTACCTGGAAAAAATGGGAAAAATTCACATTCCCAGGTGATATCCACCCCACTCCCCCAAATTCTGATGCTATAAATTTGAGGTAGAGCCAAAGAAACTTACATTGTAAACAAGCATTTGAGGTGATATTGTTGCAGTTAGTCTACTGAACACAATTTTGAACCTCAACTATGGAAAATTGTGTGAAATACTCCTGAAAATCAAAAAATTTTGTAGTAATTCTGTTACCTACACTATTTTATTTGATAATTTTTCCTGTCTGATAATTTTTGTTAACATTACTGAACTGTAGACTTAGTCTATTTGTTGGATAGTCTAGTGTATTTATTGTACAACAGATAATGAAACATTTATTTACTATCTTAGGTTTTATAGTACAAAGATCCATAGAGATGCCGTTAGTATACTGAGTTTATCCTTGTTGTCTAAATGTGTATTGTTATCATTATAAACTATATATTTCTAAACTTTGAAAACAAATATTTATTGAGTACACGCTTAGTACCAGATACTCTTTTAGTCATTTGGGATATATCAGTGACCAAATCAAACAAAAATTTTTGCCTGTCTGAAGCTTATAGTTCAGGGATGAGAGGCAGATAACATGCAATAAAGATAATAAATAATCTAGCATGGTGTAAGGTGATAAGTGTTGTGGAAGAAAATAACAGTAGAGCAGGAAGAAGGCTCACAAGTTTGTGGAATGAGATATTGCAGATTACAGCATTAAATTTGGTGGTAAGAATAGAACTTACTGAGAAGCTGACTTGAGAAACTCCTTAAAAAGAGTAAGGGACTTCTATGCAGATATCTGAGGCTGGAGTGTTGCAGACAGAGGACAGAGCTAAAGTAAAGCTGCAAATGTAGCAGTATACCTGGTATACTCAGAGGCAATGTGGATGGAATAGAGAATGTGAAGAGGTGATATATGGTGGAACTGAGGAGTGGGTGATATATGACATCACAAATATTTTGGCTTTTATTTAAGTGAAATGGGGACTGAAGTGGCATATTTTAAAATGATTTTCTGTTAAAAACAGACTGTGGTAGGGGAGAGTGTAGCACCAGGAAGAACTTTAGGATGCTCTTTTTGTATTTTAAGTGAGAAGTTGTGGTGGCTGAGTGAGATGATAGTTGTGAAGGTGGAAAGAATGGGAAGGAGTTTGCGTATATGTTCAGGTAAAGTCAGTGGATTTCCTGATTATTGGATATAAGGTGTAAGAGAGAAATAAAGGAGTTAAGAATGATATAAAGGTTTCTGGCCAGATCTGTTGGAAAAAATGGAATTGCCATTAACTTTGATGGCAAACATGGAGGGAAGAGTTTATGTTTGGAAATACTGTGTTTGATCTGTCTAATAGACATTCGCATGAGGATGTAGAGTAGTCAGCTGGCAATACAAAATCAGAATTTGGACAAGAGGTCTGGAATGAAGCATATAGACAGTATTTCAAAGCCAGGAGGCCAGATATCTTCTGCAACAACAATATTACTAATCTGGCAGTATTAGCCATGCCCCAATTATAGTTTCAGGAACTATTTTTGCAAGGTTACATTTTACCTTGTGCCTTCTGAGCTTTGCATATTCAGTCTTTTAATTTATTCATTGCAGAGAGCTGGTAATAACTTACTAATATAGTCTTTCCCTAGAATTATTACCATTTTACCCCTCTGTTCAAACATTGCAATTTTGCCAGCTCATATCCATTTTAGCATCTTGTTTAAAATTTTCCACTCTGATTTTAAAACTCCCCTTTGTTTCAGTTCCTTCTGCTTCCTAACCCTAATGTATATTTCCATGTTTACATCTAATTTATTAATTTTTTAAAATTAATTTTATTTATTTTTGGTTGTGTTGGGTCTTCATTGCTGCATGCAAGCTTTCTCTAGTTGGCGGCGAGCAGGGGCTACTCTTCACTGCGGTGCATGGGTTTCTCATTGAGGTGGGTTCTCTTGTTGCAGAGCACAGGCTCTAAGTGCGAGGGCTTCAGTAGTTGCAGCACGCAGGCTCAGTAGTTGCGGTGCGCTGGCTCTAGGGTGCGCGGGCTTCAGTAGCTGTGGTGCGTGGGCTCTAGAGCGCAGGCTCAGTAGTTGTGGCACACGGGCTTAGTTTCTCCACAGCATGTGGGATCTTCCCAGACCAGGGATTGAACCCGTGTCCCCTGCATTGGCAGGCAGATTCTTAACCACTGCGCCACCAGGGAAGTCCCTAATTTATTAATTTTTAAAACATCATACCAGAGAAAATAAGTTTATAAACACATGCCAGGTTCAGAGTAAATTTTAATGGTCCAGATGGAAAACAGAGTTACATAAACATTCCAGGTTCATATCTGAGTTTTATATCAGAAAATAAAATGCAAATACGTGAATAATACCCTTGTGATTTTTTAAGAGAAAATAAACCAAAATAAAAAGGAAGGAAAACACACTTTAACTTTCTATCATTTTGAGTTGTTAGAAAGGATGCAATAAAAATATTGTTTCTGGCGAACAATTTTCCTTAATCAGGTAATTTAAAAGTGCATTTAAATATAAACTAATGTTAAGAAGTTATAGTAAAATACGTCCGATCTGTTCACACTTAAAAAACATAAATCATGTAAGCAGAGCTGAAAAACTCTACTAAGGAATAGGGAATAGTTGAGTAGACATCAAATGTTATTAAAAGCAGAATATATTTGTTTTTCTATCTTTTTTGGGGAAGGAGAGATAGATGTAAATACTAATAAAATTTGGTCCTATTGTAACTACTTATTAGCGTTCACATTTATACAATTTAATAAACTTTATATATGTATATGTAGAATACACATATGTATATTTTATATGTGTGTATGTATAGATAGATACAGATATAAAACCATCATCTAATACTTCAATTTATAATGTTGTGTTAGTTTCAGGTGTACAGCAAAATTATTCAGTTATATATCTGTATAATACATGTTTATATTCTTTTTCAGATTCTTTTCCATTATAGGTTATTACAAGATATTGAATATAATTCCCTGTGCTGTAGAGTAGGTCCTTGTTGTTTATCTATTTTATATATAGTAGTGTGTATCTGTTAATCCCAAACTCCTAATTTATCCCACCAAGTACTTTTCATTATAGAATTTGAAGAGTAACTAACATACATTACATATAAACTGAATCATTATTGCATTTTTAGTTTAAACCAGTTTTTGTGCCATCTGTCTTACTTATGGCTGCAATATTGATGTGGTATCTGAACAGTTCCTTCCACAAAAACCAGAAAAAAAGCAGCAACAGTAATTGAGGCAGTGGGGCTCAAAATCAGGTGTTCTTGAGATTTATCTCAGATATTTTCTTAAGGCCTAAAACACCTGGGAATCCCTGTTTTCAAAGGTGACTAGAGCACTTAAAACCATGCTGAGAACTTTAAGTGGTTGAATAGACTATCTCAATAATTCCTCAACATTTCTTTTACTTTATTAGAGACACTCCTGATGAAAAAGATGAAAATTCACAATAAACTAAATTTAAAGCGTACTTTTTTGGGGGAGTGTTAAGTTTTATAGAATAAGATTTCAGAAAAATGTGAAAGTCAAATGGATGCCCTTTCTGGATTTGCACCAAATCGTGGAGAACTCCTTTGATTAAAAACCCAGACAATGAAATATTCACATTGCATTTAATAAGTTCATATTGATTCATAAATAAAAGTTCATGTTGATTGATAGTTGATTCTAAAATGTAATTGTGTGTATACCCATTTTACTGTTTTATTTTGCTGATTAAGAAGCTCAGTCAAGCCAGCAGGAAGTAGAAAGATATTGAGAAAGATAAGCTATGTAGATACTTGCAGTGAATATATTTTCATTCTCTCTTTACGTATCTGTACTATGTGCACTTCAAATATTGTGATAGATGAAATTATAATGAAAATATCCAAAGACTAATTTAGAATTTCCTTTTGTCTCTATGACATCTGTCATAATCAAAATGAAATCAAACTTCATTTTTGCTGTCTCTCTTGTTAAAAAAATATATTTTTATACATCTTAATATAGCAGTTAAGAATCCCTGTGGGAAATATAATTTTGATCTTTTATGGAAGCAGTAAAATCAATATATTCTGAAAATGTTAAAATTATCTATGACTGTTCAGACAACACACTAAATTCATACCAAGTGTCATCCCCCTAGGGGTCAAATGTCATGTTATAGAACTGGCATAAAAACAGTGGAGTAAATGGAATGTATAATAATAAATGTTGACTTTTAAAAATGTATTTATATCCTTACTTTTTATAGTATTCTGCTTTATGGACATAAATCAAGTGCTGAATTATTCTGTTAGATTATGTAATAAATATATTGTGATTATAGAAACCATTTTCCTAGTGATAAGGACTTAGTTTTCCACTCCTTGAGCAGTGACTATCTGGGCTTCAAATACAAAGAGGCATTGTACCAAGACATTAATTCCACCCCCCTTCAAATTATAAAAGCTTTTCATCAAATATAACGTTATTGAATGCTCCATAGAAATGATGTCATGTTGTAGTCTATGAATATATAAACTCCATGGGTGTTTTTTAACAGAAATAAATTTCAGTCTTCATTATAATCTATTAATTTACTAATAGGCAATGACAAAGTTCACAGATTAAAACTTCTTAGGAGCACAGAGAAAAAAACTCTAAGACCCTGAATATACTATGCACATGTTTGAACATATATAGTTATTTTGCAAACAGATCAACTTATCTGCAAATGTTTATATGATACAATAAAAGTTTTATAAGCAAGGGAAAAATATATATGTAGCATTGAAGGCACTAATGTTAAAACTGTTCAATACTGATATTGAGTTTCTGAGATTTGCATGTAAATATCTAGTTAATATTTTGTTTTTGATTAACAGAGTAATAATAAAAAAAAACTACTAGTGTGAGTCACTTTCTCAATTTGGCCAAAGATTTAATTTCACTTCTTTAACTCCATGGAATTTTCTATTGTATTAAAGTGATTAAAAATAGTATATTATTTTTTTAATCCCTACACAAGATTTTTCTCTTAGCTTCTTAGATTCCTTCGTCTAGTATTCTATTTTTGTGCCCATTTGTAAATGAGTCAGTAGTTCATGCTAAGTAATCACTAGCTGAGATATGTATCTGCTAATGTCTTTACCTCATTTTAGGGATATCTTTGTAGTGACATTCCCAACTCAGATAGAGTTACATGGAACAACCATATAAACAAGACCAAGAGATGGAATCTCAGAACTAAGAGTACAATTGAGTGATTCTTTATCATGAGTTTGTCACCACTGAAGTCTTAAGGGACTAATTCTCTGGGCAGTGAGTTTCTTTGGAAAGAGTGTATTTCATCTGACAAACCCTTAGAAAAATGATCTCTTTAAGATCAGATGTCTTTTGAAACCTCATGCTACAATTCTATCCACTTCTAGGGTCTTCAAAAATCCCTCACCATTATTAGAGTTGGAACACTCATGAATCTCACCTGACCTCTGACATTTCCTGGGGTGTGCATACATCTGTTCAAAAATCTTGGATCTAGGTAAACCCGTGATTATGCTCATTCTTCAGCATCAACCATTCTCCAAAATGTAAACCACTTAGGTCAATTCCAGTCAATATTATCACATAATTTTACATATGACCTTGTATTTCTTTACATGCCCCTTTATTTTATTACTGACATCTCCTTCCTTGTGTCCTACATAAATTAAACCCCACACCTCCCCTTCAGGATTACTTCACAAAACAAGCTTCATCCTTATTCTCATACCAAACCTGGCTCCCCTAAGAGAATGGTAATTTCTCAGAAATCTCTCATGGGTGTCTCGCTCACTGACCTCATATACTGCAGTCCTTAGGTACAGAACCAGCATCAGCACACACCTTGATTTTACCATTTGAGGACACTGAAGATGCCTTGAGTGCCACTATGATTTTTACACTCTTTATATTCCTCTATAAAATCTCCTTTTCATTTTGTATTTGTATTTGATTCTTCCTTTCTCTTTACTGATCCTATTGATACCATCTACTTACGTCCTATCCCCCATACCCACACTTTTCTTTCTTTTGATAAATACCTTTGGAACCAAACTGATAGCTTTTCTTTTAAATTTAAGTAAGGCGGCTTTTCTGCAAAAGTGTAACATTCAATTAAGTGACCTATCTAGTGGCTCAGCCACAATAATTTTCTCTCATTTTGGGTGGATTGCTTCTTCTAGTATTCTAGTTGTGTGCCTATTTGTGAATGAGTCAGTAGTTCATGCTTAATAGTCACTACTACTGTGATTAGACTATGTCTACACGTTACTTCATTCATCCACTCCCATTAATGTGGTTACTTAATGACTTTATAAAAGTTAATAAACCTTCAAACTGGATCCTTTTTAAGAACTCTTACCTAACCTACTCTTCTGCCTCTAGAAACCAGTCTTCTTATTGTCTTATCTCATTCCCTATGTAGCCTAAATTCCACTGTCCAACACTGTACACAAGTTCTTGCCAGCATCCTTAACATTCTAAATCCCTTGTTTCCATTCTGCTGCTTTGCACCAGCAGCCTGGAAGCAATGCAACTACCTTCTCTGCTTGATATCTGGATTACCACTAGCTAATATTTTAGGGAATCTTTTCAGGCTCTGTTTACAAACTTTTCCAAAATCACTTTGTGATCTATAATTTTTGGACAATTTTTTTGATATTTTTCTCTCTACTTCTCACTTTGTGTTAATACTTTTTCAAGTATTTTATTTGATTCTCAATGTACCTTCTTCCATGGGTTTTCTACTTGACTCATTCTGCCAACTTTTATCTCAGGCTACAAACTGGCTCCAATTTGCTTGTAAATTCAACAACTAGCCGGCCTGTAAATGTAGCTAGGTGAAAACGCTGTACATTCCAGTTGTTAGTAATTATGGTATTTGTCACCACCACACTATAACAATTTTTTAAGATGTCAGTTTTACTTAAGAATATTCTTGATAAAGCAGAAAAAGATTTTATTAAATCTTGACCCTTGAGTGAAATTAATTTCAATAGGCTGTATGACAAAATGGAAAATATGAAAGAAGCATGATGTTTCATGTAAAAATATGGTGGTTGTCTCCAGGAAAATAATTTGATTGTTTGAGTTGTGAGCTGACCTAGTTGTTTATTCATGGAACAGCATTTTTCACTAGGCAAACTATCGCTATTTAGATCTCAAAAACGGATGTCACTTCAAGGAAAACAGTGAAGATATTTTGCCAGTGATAGAATGCAAGATTTGGTTAAAATTAGAACTTTGGAAAACTTCTGTTCATCACCATGACTTTGACAGCCTCCCAATATTTCTATATACTTTTATGATGAGAATAGTAGTGATATAAATGAATGTAATTAAAAATATTGTGTAAGGAAATATATTAACAATTGGAAGATCTTTATTATTCAGTGAACTAATATTTTCCAAATGACTAATGCTTGATGCTACAAAATTATGCTTGGGTAAAAGATCCATTCAAATTACAAAACAAACCAATGGATTTGTTTTTTCTATTGGAGTATAATTGATTTACAATGTTGTGTTAGTTTCTGCTGTACAACGAACTGAATCAGCTATATGTATACATATGTCCCCTCCCTCTTGGACCTCCCTCCCACCTCCCCATTGCACCCATCTAGGTTATCACAGAGCACTAAGCTGAGCTCCTTGTGCTATACAGCAGGTTCCCACTAGCTATCTATTTTACAGACCAGTGGATTTTAATGTAACATCAATAAGCTTTTGGATTCTGCATTGGGAATACATTTCATGAAATCACCATTTATTGAGTTTTGGAGTAGTATCAAAGAATAATATCTGCATAATCTGAAAAGACTTTTGAAATACTCCTCTTGTATCCTACTACATAATCTGTTTGATGCTGGATTTTCTTCATTTATTTCAAATGAAACAACATATTTGCAAAAGATTGAATGCAGAGCAGATAAACAATCCAGTTGCCTTTTACTAATTTAGATATTAAAGAGGTTTTCAAAAATGTAAAACAGTGCCCTTTCCCTATTTTTTATTTTTCACAATGTAGTTTTTTCACAAAAATGTTATTTAAATGAACATGCGGTTGGTGTATGATTTTATTTTTTAAATGACTTAATAGTTTAAAACTTTTCCATTTTCAATATACTAAATATTAGTAGATGTAGCCCATACAAATTAAAGGTCTTTATGGTTTTCAGTAATTTTTATTAAAGTAAAGGAATCTTTAGCAGAAAATGTTTAAGAACTGAGTAGTTTCGTTGAAGGTTAAAGAAGATCTTGGGGTTTAAAAGAGGAATTTAGAATTTATTAGTCTAAAATACAAAATTTATCTAAAAGAAAAAAGTACATGTGAATACCTATAAAGAAAAAAATGAAGGATTAAATTAGCTAACATCTGTATATTTGTGCACATGTATTTACATATACTGGAAATTGTATATATTATACTCAATATATCAATCAATATACAAAATTTAAAATTCAGAGCAATACCTCTGAGATAGGAATTTTCATCTTCTTTGATGAGTTAACTGAATCCTATAGTATTTATTTAATTTGTGAAAATTCACAGCACATGTATGTGACGTACCAGACACTTACCAGTTATTCTCACACAAAAATTTGTTAATTAATCCATCTTTTTACATTATATGACACTTAATAAAATATACAATAAAGTTTCCAAAAGATTTAGAAACCTCTTTCAGATGTAGACATTGAGGTGATAAAGAATGGCATGTTCTCGGCCTCATGGAACTTTGAGGGTTGAAAGAGAAGGGAGGTGAGGAAGACACCTGTAAGATACTATTTTGATATGTAGAAAGTGCTTTGAGGAATGCAAATATACTATGGAACATCTTCCTGAAGACAGTGACGTATACACTGAGTTCTAAAATATACGTAGCAAGGATATGTGAAGAGAGGGCAGATTAGAGATAGACCAGAGGTAAACAACACCATGAAGAAAACAACTAATTGTAAATAATCAGCCAGATCGGAGCAAAAGAATGGCTGGTGAGAAGGTTGTGGAGGTGATTACTGCACAGTAAACATCTTTGTAAGTCAGATCCAAAGGTCTGTGGAAATCCAATTTATATATTTTAAGGTGGATTTTGAATGGAAACTCTCACTGCATTGTGGATGGGTCTAACCCTGAGTTTAGGGAGATCTGTTAGGGATTGATAATTCAGAAAAGAGAATAGACATGGACTAAACTAGGTAGTTACAATGGAGATGTAAAATTTTGAAATATCTAAAAGTTCTTAAGAAGGAAATTTTCAAAGACCCAATGAGTGATTAGGTTTGGATAGTAAAGGAGAGAAAAGATTGAAGTATTGTTGGAGTCCTGGTGCAAAGAGCACCAGGAACACATTGACTATATTCAAACACAGTGGAGTGTATTAATTTTCCGTAGCAAGGAGAATGCATAACAAAGGGAACCATGGAGCATCTTGGTATGAAAGAATTAGAATGGATTTTTTTAGGTGTTTTGGGGGAGTGTTCAAGGATTCAGTACTGCCAGAAAGTAATAGCAATTCAATGACTTTATTTCTTAATAATTTACATGTAGGAGGTGGGAGTAAGGTCATGGAGCGAGAACTGTCTGGTAAAGGATTAGCAGTCATTTGTTTTAGGTGACAGAGCGGACTGTTTGATTATTTTTGTGGCAGCATAGAATCCTTCTCTTTGTATTATATTCAGGCATAATTACAGAAGTTTGTGTTCCACCATAGTCATAAAATGATCTTGTTTAATTTTTCTTGACTTTTGTTCAGTAGAGAATACCATAGCCTATTTGATAACTGCTTTCAGGGCCATTTTATTTTCTTTGTATTTTTTTCCTCTTTCTCATTCTTCTCTGTTTTGTCCAAGACAGGCCACAGTATATCAGTCTTGTGATCCATTGCCAAGATTCTGTCGATCAGTACATTGTCTGGAAAATGTTAATTGTAGTTAGTTTAGAGTGGTTGCCTCCTGTTCCTTTTGTTGTAGGATCAATTGTTAAATCTTATGACATAATAATGGTTGTGAGATAGCATTTAAGATTCTTGTAAGGACTCATCATCCAACTACAATTTAGGCAATTTCCAGAGATAAAATGATTATCAGTCCCTGTAATTAGATTTCGGTGTCAAGGACTTAACCCAGCTCACAAATATGTTTTTGAAATCTGTCTGATTCTCTTTTAGAGAGCCATGTGGCTTTTTCTTTTGGCCTAGGGAACAGTATGGAAGTACTTTTGCCTATAGATAACAGAAAATCTTTGGAGAATTTTTTCATGTGTTGAAATCCTAGTGACGGTGCAATGGTATTAGGAGATGGGGCCTTTGGGAGGTGATTAGGTCATGAAGGTAGAGCCCTCATGAATGAGATTAATGCCCTTACAAAAAGACACAGAAAGCTTGCTTTCTCTCTCCTGTGCTGTCCTCCATGTGAAGATACTATGAGAAAATGTCCATCTGCAAACCAGGAAGTAAGCTCTCACCAGACGCTGGATCTGCTGCTGCCTTAATCTTGGACTTCCCAGCCACCAAAACTGTGAGAAATAAATTAAGCCACCCAGTCTATGGTATTCTATTAGAGCAGCCTGAACTGACTTAAGTTAAAAAATATGAACCAGTTGAGTGATTATGAGCATAACGCTTCAGACTCCCTGAGTTAAATGCCAGTTCTAACACTTGTATCTTGTGTGATATTACACAATTTTTTTTAAGTTTTCTGTGCTTCAAGTTCTGTATCTGTATAAAGAAAATAACCATTATAAGGATATTGTGAGGATTGATCAAATAAATCTGAAAGACTTGAACAGTGTGTGATGCATAATGAGCATAATAGAAATGTTAGATGATGATGATAATGATGATGATTGCCTCATAATTATTTAAATAAGTAATGCTGTCAATTTGTATGATATTATCCTTGTTTACGACAATAATGCATTCTTTGTATTCTGATGATTGCAAAACTACTCTAAGGAAAAAATGTTTTGAAACATTTTTGGAACAATACTCTTTTTTACATTCTGTCACATGAGTTAACGTATGCAATTTATAAATTTTCATTATCATTGCCTTCAGAATAGAAGTACAGATATATCGCCCCAGAAATTTAAAGTGTTTTGGCAAATTCCTAACTTGAATAAAAATTCAGTATCTATTGAAAAATAAAAAATATTTGTTTATATGATAGTGCACAGCGACATGTAATAGATTATCTGCTTCTTAATGTAGAAAGAACTATAAATTCTCTCTCTTTAATTTCACAAACAGAAAGAAAGTAGAATTGTGGATACATCTGTCAGTCTTCTTTAATGCATTTTTTTTTTAAACATCTTTATTGAAGTATAATTGCTTTACAATGGTGTGTTAGCTTCTGCTTTATAACAAAGTGAATCAGTTATACATATACATATGTTCCCATATCTCTTCCCTCTAGCATCTCCCTCCCTCCTACCCTCCGTATCCCACCCCTCTAGGTGGTCACAAAGCACCGAGCTGATCTCCCTGTGCTATGCAACTGCTTCCCACTAGCTATCTATTTTACATTTGGTAGTGTATATATGTCAATGTTACTCTCTCTCTTCGTCCCAGCTTACCCTTCCACCTCCCCGTGTCCTCAAGTCCATTCTCTACGTCTTCGTCTGCATCTTTATTTCTGTCCTGCTTCTAGGTTCTTCAGAACCATTTTTTTTTTTTTTAGATTCCATACATATATGTGTTAACATACAGTATTTGTTTTTCTCTTTCTGACTTACTTCACTCTGTATGACAGTCTCTAGGTCCATCCACCTCACTACAAATAACTCAATTTCGTTTCTTTTTATGGCTGTGTAATATTCCATTGTATATATGTGCCACATCTTCTTTATCCATTCATCTGTCGATGGACACTTAGGTTGCTTCCATGTCCTGGCTATTGTAAACAGAGCTGTAATGAACATTGTGGTACATGACTCTTTTTGAATTATGGTTTTCTCAGGGTATATGCCCAGTAGTGGGACTGCTGGGTCATATGGTACTTCTATTTTTAGATTTTTAAGGAACCTCCATACTGTTCTTCATAGTGGCTGTATCAATTTACATTCCCACCAACAGTGCAAGAGTGTTCCCTTTTCTCCACACCCTCTCCAGCATTTATTGTTTCTAGATTTTTTGATGATGGCCATTCTGACCGGTGTGAGATGATACCTCATTGTAGTTTTGATTTGCATTTCTCTACTGATTAATGATGTTGAGCATTCTTTCATGTGTCTGTTGGCAATCTGTATATCTTCTTTGGAGAAATGTCTATTTAGGTCTTCTGCCCATTTTTGGATTGGGTTGTTTGTTTTTTTGTTATTGAGCTGCATGAGCTGCTTGTAAATCTTGGAGATTAATCCGTTGTCAGTTGCTTCATTTGCAAATATTTTCTCCCATTCTGAGGGTTGTCTTTTGGTCTTGTTTATGGTTTCCTTTGCTGTGCAAAAGCTTTTAAGTTTCATTAGGTCCCATTTGTTTATTTGTGTTTTTATTTCCATTTCTCTAGGAGCTGGGTCAAAAAGGATCTTGCTGTGATTTATGTCATAGAGTGTTCTGCCTATGTTTTCCTCTAAGAGTTTGATAGTGTCTGGCCTTACACTTAGGTCTTTAATCCATTTTGAGTTTATTTTTGTGTATGGTGTCAGGGAGTGTTCTAATTTCATACTTTTACATGTACCTGTCCAATTTTCCCAGCACCACTTATTGAAGAGGCTGTCTTTTCTCCACTGTATATGCTTGCCTCCTTTATCAAAGATAAGGTGACCATATGTGTGTGGGCTTATCTCTGGGCTTTCTATCCTGTTCCATTGGTCTATATTTCTGTTTTTGTGCCAGTACCAAACTGTCTTGATTACTGTAGCTTTGTAATATAGTCTGAAGTCAGGGAGCCTGATTCCTCCAGCTCCATTTTTCGTTCTCAAGATTCCTTTGGCTATTCGGGGTCTTTTGTGTTTCCATACAAATTGTGAAATTTTTTGTTCTACTTCTGTGAAAAATGCCAGTGGTAGTTTGATAGGGATTGCATTGAATCTGTAGATTGCTTTGGGTAGCAGAGTCATTTTCACAATGTTGGTTCTTCCAATCCAAGAACATGGTATATCTCTCCATCTATTTGTATCATCTTTAATTTCTTTCATCAGTGTCCTATAATTTTCTGCATACAGATCTTTTGTCTCCCTAGGTAGGTTTATTCCTAGATATTTTATTCTTTTTGTTGCAATGGTAAACGGGAGTGTTTTCTTAATTTCACTTTCAGATTTTTCATCATTAGTATACAGGAATGCAAGAGATTTCTGTGCATTAATTTTGTATCCTGCTACTTTACCAAATTCATTGATTAGCTCTAGTAGTTTTCTGGTAGCATCTTTAGGATTCTCTATGTATAGTATCATGTCATCTGCAAACAGTGACAGCTTTACTTCTTCTTTTCCGATTTGGATTCCTTTTATTTCTTTTTCTTCTCTGATTGCTGTGGCTAACACTTCCAAAACTATGTTGAATAATAGTGGTGAGAGTGGGCAACCTTGTCTTGTTCCTGATCTTAGTGGAAATGGTTTCAGTTTTTCACCATTGAGGACAATGTTGGCTGTGGGTTTGTCATATATGGCCTTTATTATGTTGAGGAAAGTTCCCTCTATGCCTACTTTCTGCAGGGCTTTTATCATAAATGGGTGTTGAATTTTGTCGAAAGCTTTCTCTGCATCTATTGAGATGATCATATGGTTTTTCTCCTTCAATTTGTTAATGTGATGTATCACGTTGATTGATTTGCGTATATTGAAGAATCCTTGCATTCCTGGAATAAACCCCACTTGATCATGGTGTATAATCCTTTTAATGTGCTGTTGGATTCTGTTTGCTAGTATTTTGTTGAGGATTTTTGCATCTATGTTCATCAGTGATATTGGCCTGTAGTTTTCTTTCTTTGTGACATCTTTGTCTGGTTTTGGTATCAGGGTGATGGTGGCCTCGTAGAATGAGTTGGGGAGTGTTCCTCCCTCTGCAATATTTTGGAAGAGTTTGAGAAGGATAGGTGTTAGCTCTTCTCTAAATGTTTGATAGAATTCGCCTGTTAAGCCATCTGGTCCTGGGCTTTTGTGTGTTGGAAGATTTTTAATCACAGTTTCAATTTCAGTGCTTGTGATTGGTCTGTTCATATTTTCTATTTCTTCCTGGTTCAGTCTTGGCAGGTTGTGCATTTCTAAGAATCTGTCCATTTCTTCCAGGTTGTCCATTTTATTGGCATAGAGCTGCTTGTAGTAATCTCTCATGATCGTTTGTATTTCTGCAGTGTCAGTGGTTACTTCTCCTTTTTCATTTCTAATTCTATTAATCTGAGTCTTCTCCCTTTTTCTCTTGATGAGTCTGGCTAATGGTTTATCAATTTTGTTTATCTTCTCAAAGAACCAGCTTTTAGTTTCATTGATATTTGCTATTGTTTCCTTCATTTCTTTTTCATTTATTTCTGATCTGATCTTTATGATTTCTTTCCTTCTGCTATCTTTGGGGTTTTTTTGTTCTTCTTTCTCTAATTGCTTAAGGTGCAAGGTTAGGTTGTTTATTCGAGATGTTTCCTGTTTCTTGATGTAGGCTTGTATTGCTATAAACTTCCCTCTTAGAACTGCTTTTGCTGCATCCCATAGGTTTTGGATCGTCGTGTCTCCATTGTCATTTGTTTCTAGGTATTTTTTGATTTCCCCTTTGATTTCTTCAGTGATCACTTCGTTATTAAGTAGCGTATTGTGTAGCCTCCACGTGTTTGTATTTTTTACAGATCTTTTCCTGTAATTGATATCTAGTCTCATAGCGTTGTGGTCGGAAAAGATACTTGATACGATTTCAATTTTTTAAAATTTACCAAGGCTTGATTTGTGACCCAAGATATGATCTATCCTGGAGAATGTTCCATGAGCACTTGAGAAAAATGTGTATTCTGTTGTTTTTGGGTGGAATGTCCTATAAATATCAATTAAGTCCATCTTGTTTAATGTATCATTTAAAGCTTGTGTTTCCTTATTTATTTTCATGGTGGATGATCTGTCCATTGGTGAAAGTGGGGTGTTAAAGTCCCCTATTATGATTGTGTTACTGTCGATTTCCCCTTTTATGGCTGTTAGTATTTGCCTTATGTATTGAGGTGCTCCTATGTTGCGTGCATAAATATTTACAATTGTTATACCTTCCTCTTGGATCGATCCCTTGATCATTATATAGTGTCCTTCTTTGTCTCTTGTAATAGTCTTTATTTTGAAGTCTATTTTGTCTGATATGAGAATTGCTACTCCAGCTTTCTTTTGATTTCCATTTGCATGGAATATCTTTTTCCATCCCCTCACTTTCAGTCTGTATGTGTCTCTAGGTCTGAAGTGGGTCTCTTGTAGACAGCATATATATGGGTCTTGTTTTTGTATCCATTCAGCCAGTCTGTGTCTTTTGGTGGGAGCATTTAATCCATTTACCTTTAAGGTAATTATCGATATGTATGTTCCTATTCCCATTTTCTTAAATGTTTTGGGTTTGTTATTGTAGGTGTTTTCCTTCTCTTGTGTTTCTTGCCTAGAGAAGTTCCTTTAGCATTTGTTGTAAAGCTGGTTTGGTGGTGCTGAACTCTCTCAGCTTTTGCTTGTCTGTAAAGGTTTTAATTTCGCCATCAAATCTGAATGAGATCCTTGCTGGGTAGAGTAACCTTGGTTGTAGGTTTTTCTCCTTCATCACTTTAAGTATACCCTGCCACTCCCTTCTGGCTTGCAGAGTTTCTGCTGAAAGATCAGCTGTTAACCTTATGGGGATGCCCTTGTGTGTTATTTGTTGTTTTTCCCTTGCTGCTTTTAATATGTTTTCTTTATATTTAATTTTTGATAGTTTGATTAATATGTGTCTTGGTGTGCTTCTCCTTGGATTTATCCTGTATGGGACTCTCTGTGCTTCCAGGACTTGATTAACTATTTCCTTTCCCATATTAGGGAAGTTTTCAACTATAATCTCTTCAAATATTTTCTCAGTCCCTTTCTTTTTCTCTTCTTCTTCTGGGACCCCTATGATTCGAATGTTGGTGCATTTAATGTTGTCCCAGAGGTCTCTGAGACTGTCCTCAGTTCTTTTCATTCTTTTTTCTTTATTCTGCTCTGCATTAGTTATTTCCACCATTTTATCTTCCAGGTCACTTATCCGTTCTTCTGCCTCAGTTATTCTGCTATTGATCCCATCTAGAGTATTTTTAATTTCATTTATTGTGCTTTTCATCGTTGCTTGGTTCCTCTTCAGTTCTTCTACATCCTTGTTAAATGTTTCTTGCATTTTGTCTATTCTATTTCCAGGATTTTGGATCATCCTTACTATCATTATTCTGAATTCTTTTTCAGGTAGACTACCTATTTCCTCTTCATTTGTTAGGTCTGGTGTGTTTTGACCCTGCTCCTTCATCTGCTGTGTGTTTTTCTGTCTTCTCATTTTGCTTATCTTACTGTGTTTGGGGTCTCCTTTTCACAGGCTACAGGTTCGTAGTTCCCGTTGTTTTTGGTATCTGTCCCCAGTGGCTAAGGTTGGTTCAGTGGGTTGTGTAGGTTTCCTGGTGGAGGGAACTAGTGCCTGTGTTCTGGTGGATGAGGCTGGATCTTGTCTTTCTGGTGGGCTCGTCCACGTCTGGTGGTGTGTTTTGGGGTGTCTGTGGCCTTATTATGATTTTAGGCAGCCTCTCTGTTAATGGATGGGGCTGTGTTCCTGTTTTGCTAGTTGTTTGGCATAGGGTGTCCAGCACTGTAGCTTGCTGGTCGTTGAGTGAAGCTGGGTCTTGATGTTGAGATGGAGATCTCTGAGAGATTTTCACCGTTTGGTATTACGTGGAGCTGGGAGGTCTCTTGTGGACCAGTGTCCTGAAGTTGGCTCTCCCACCTCAGAGGCACAGCCCTGATGCCTGGCTGGAGCACCAAGAGCCTTTCATCCACACAGAATAAAAGGGAGAAAAAATGGAAAGAAAGAAAGAAAGAGGATAAAATAAAATAAAATAAAGCAATTATAATAAAAAATAAGAAAAAAAATATTAAGAATAAATTTATTAAGAAAAAAATTTTTTTAATTTTTTAAAATAAAAAAAATGAAAAAACTTATTAAAAAATTTTTTTAAATTTTTTTAAAAATAGAAAATAAGGAAAAAATTATTAAGAAAACATTAGGGAAAAAAATTTTTTTAAGCAAAAAAAAAAAAAAAAACAAAAAACGGACGGACCTAACCCTAGGACTAACGCTGAGAGCAAAGCTATACAGACAAAATCTCACCCAGAAGCATACACATATACACTCATAAAAAAAGGAAAAGGGGAAAAGTTAATATATCCTGCTCCCAAAGTCCACCTCCTAAATTTGGGATGATTCGTTGTCTATTCAGGTATTCAACAGATGCAGGCACATCAAGTTGTTTGTGGAGCTTTAATCCGCTGCTTCTGAGGCTGCTGGGAGAGATTTCCCTTTCTCTTCTTTGTTCGTACAGCTCCCGGGGTTCAGCTTTGGATTTGGACACGCCTCTGCATGTAGGTCGCCTGAGGGTGTCTGTTCCCCGCCCAGACAGAACGGGGTTGAAGGAGCAGCTGTTTCGGGGGCTCTGGCTCAGTCAGGCCGGGGGGAGGGAGCGGTATGGAGGAGGCGGGGCGAGCCTGCGGCGGCAGAAGCCGGCGTGATGTTGCAGCAGCCTCAGACGCGCCGTGGTGCGCTCTCCCGGGGAAGTTGTCCCCAGATTACGGGAGCCTGGCCGTGGCGGGCTGCACAGGCTCCCGGGAGGGGCGGTGTGGAGAATGACCTGTGCTCGCCCACAGGCTTTTTGGTGGCGGCAGCAGCAGCCTTAGCGTCTCATGCCCGTCTCTGGGGTCCACGCTGATAGCCGCGGCTCGCGCCCGTCTCTGGAGTTCGTTTAAGTGGCGCTCTGAATCCCCTCTCCTTGCGCACCGCGAAACAAAGAGGCAAGAAAAAGTCTCTTGCCTCTTCGGCAGCTGCAGACTTTTGCTCGGGCTCCCTCCCGGCTAGCTGTGGTGCGCTAGCCCCTTCAGGCTGTGTTCACGCAGCCAACCCCAGTCCTCTCCCTGGGATCCGACCGAAGCCCGCGCCTCAGCTCCCAGCCCCCGCCCTCCCCGGCGGGTGAGCAGACAAGCCTCTCGGGCTGGTGAGTGCTGCTCGGCGCCGAGCCTCTGTGCGGGAATTTCTCCATTTTGCCCTCTGCGTCCCTGTTGCTGTGGGATCCGCGCTGATAGCCGCGGCTTGCGCCCGTCTCTGGAGCTCGTTTAGGCGGCGCTCTGAATCCCCTCTCCTTGCGCGCCGTGAAACAAAGAGGCAAGAAAAAGTCTCTTGCCTGTTCGGCAGCTGCAGTCTTTTTCCTGGACTCCCTCCCGGCTAGCACCGAAGCCCAAGCCCCAGCTCCCAGCCCCCGCCCGCCCCGGTGGCTGAGCAGACAAGCCTCTCGGGCTGGTGAGTGCTGGTCAGCACCGTTCCTGTGTGCGGGAATCTCTCCGCTTTGCCCTCCGCACCACTGTGGCTGCGCTCTCCTCCGTGGCTCTGAAGCTTCCACCCTCTGCTACCCGCAGTCTCTGCCCACGAAGGGGCTTCCTAGTGTGTGGAAACCTTTCCTCCTTCACAGCTCCCTCCCACTGGTGCAGGTCCCGTCCCTATTCTTTTGTCTCTGTTATTTCTTTTTTCTTTTGCCCTACCCAAGTACGTGGGGATTTTCTTGCCTTTTGGGAGGTCTGACGTCTTCTGCCAGCGTTCAGTGGGTGTTCTGTAGGAGCAGTTCCACGTGTAGATGTATTTCTCATGTATCTGTGGGGAGGAAGGTGATCTCTGCGTCTTGCTCTTCCGCCATCTTGCCCCTCCCCCCAATGCATTTTTTAAAAAATGGCTAACTGAAAGATATCAAGAGAGACAAGAGAATGACAAGAAAACTGATATTTTTTTAGCAACCACTGTATGGTAGAGGTTATCGTAGTCATGATGGTTATTTAAAGCCATTTAATACACTGATATTATTCTATAAGATGGAAATTAAAGTTTTTGTCCATCTCACTTATCACTTAAATTCTTATAAAATTATATTGTGTTTCAAATTCTATTCCAATTATATATCTGATTGACTACATTGGACTTTAGATTTTAAATTCCAAGAAATAGTATAACAATAGGAGCTTTTAGGATCTGTGTTAGATGCCGTTCATTAATTTTGCAAAATCTCTGTCATTATCTCAAGTTTTTTATTTACCTCTTTCTCTTTCTTCTTCAAAGATTTGAGCTACATACATGTCATGCTTTTGATATTGTTCTATGGTTTTTAAATACTCTTTTCTGATTTTTCTTCTTTATTTTTTTCTGTCTGCTTGTTTCAGTTTTGATAATTTCTGTTGATCTATCTTCAAGTTAATTGATTCTTCCCCAGCTATGATCATTCTGCTTATGAGTCCATTAAAGGAATTCTTCACCTCTTACATCATGATTTCCCTCCTAGCATTTTTGTTTAATTATTTTTATAGTTTTAAATTCCCTATACATTAATGTGTGTTTCCCTTATTTTCTGCTGGTTTGTTTAACTTAAAAATCATGGTTATTTTAAAGTTCCTGTGTGATAGTACCAGTAGTAGGATCATCTTTCAGTATGGCTGTATAGTTTACTTTATCTCTTGAAAATGGTTTGCTTTTCCTTGTTAATGTGTCTTTGTAATATTTATGCATTATGCATTATACATTGTATGTGAAAGAAGACTGAGATAACTAATGTTTGTATCCAGAAATGGGCATGCCTCTTCTGTCAGGACACTAGCATGGGCGATTGATTCTATATAGTAGTACTTGAACTGAGTTTGAGTTTTGTTTTTGCTACTGTTACGTTCAGTTCACTACAGACTTCAGATTCCTCAGCAATGGGCTGCTCTTATCCTATGCTTAGAGAAGCATCTGTGGTGCCAGAGCGTTTTCCTCAGTGCTTTGGTTCTTCATCTTCCAGTAGTTCGTATAAGTCTGTGCCGCAAATGGGGCCTGGCTCCATGCTTTTGTCCCTCTCCCAGTGGTAGACTGGTGATGTTTGTTAGCTGAGGCTTCATTTTCTCTGTAGTGCCTAAGAATTAGGCATATGTGCCTGATTCTTGGGGGTAGGTCTTTCTCAGTATTCCTTCCCTTCTCTCCGTGAAAGCCAAGCTCTGTCCTGTATCTGTGGTGGATCTTGGGTGGGAAACAATTTCCTTCACCTTCCTCAATGGCAGCAGACCTCTACTTTGTACTGACAAAGAATCTGGGGCACAAGAGGGTCCAAGTGGGGAAGAGAATTTTCTCCATCTCCATGAAACCATGGATCTGTCTCCAGGCATCTGCTCTGCTCTGAATTATTTTCATGAGTACTCAGAAGAGGCCATGGAAAAAAGCCTATAAGCGAATGTGAACTCTGTTTACAGCTGGAGTTATCAGCTAGTCCAAACTGACATGCTATCTCCTGCTACTCCTTTATGAATTTGTTAAAATTTTACCCAATTTTTTTTTTCTGCCTTGTATGGCAGCCACCTTTCCCTGCTCTGCTTTCCCAGAGCTGAAGAAGTTTGTGGGTGATGTCTTTCTTTTGTGAGGCTTATCACTCTCTGGAATTTAATTCAGTTGTTTGTCTCGTCAGTTCCTGTTTTTCTGTTTTAATAATAAAACAGAATAACAAATATTGGTGAGGATGTGGATAAATAGGAACCTTTATATCTTGCTTGTGGGAATGTAAATTGTTTCAGCCATTTTGGAAAACAGTTTGGCCATTCCTCAAAAAATTATACATAGAATTACTGTATGACCCAGGATTCTATTCCTAGGTATATACCCCCCTAAAATGAAAACAAGTACTCATCAAAAACTTGTACATGAATGTCATAGCTGTACTCTACACAATAGCCAAAAGGTAGAAACAACCAAAGTGTCCATCAACTGATGGATGGATAAAGAAAATGTGATATATATGTACAATAGCATGTTTTTCAGCCATAAAAAGGAAGGACTGACACGTGCTACAGCATAGATAAACCTCAAAAACATTATTCTAAGTGAAAGAAGCCAGACACAAAAGATCATTTATTGTATAATTCCATTTATATGAAATACCCAGAATAAATAAATACATTGAGACATAGTGCAGGTTGGTTCCAGGGGCTGGGGTGTAGATGGGGAGAGCAAAGAATGGGGAATAAATGTTTAATGCATAGGGAGTTTTCTTTTGAGGTGATGCAAATGTCTTGGAACTAGATAGATGTGATGATCACACAATATTGTAAATGTACTAAATACTACTGAATTATTGACTTTCAACTAACTAATCTTATAGCATGTGAATTTCACTTCAGTGAAAACAAAATATGCAAGTGCTTAAGGAGGTTGGTGTGGAAAGTAAAAGTCATTGATTGAGGAACAAGCTTCTGGAAGAATCAGAAGATGGAAACAAAAGTGTTGACTTAAGATGTTAGACTTGGACAAGAGTGATGCTTATGCCTTGGTATGTGGAGGAAGGTAGATAGGGTTGTTGACCAGCTCTGAGATGACTAATGCTGAAGAAGTTTAGATTCAGACACAAGTACAAAGTGTGAGGGCAGGGGTATAGTTCAGGCTTCAAAAAATTTGAAATATTTTTATTAATTAACCTAGGTTCTCAATTCTCTTTGTTCAATATCTAAATAATAAGATTTCCAGAAAGAATTCAAAGGTTGGAATAGTAATCAAAAAATTTAAAATCTTCATAAAGGACAGAAATTATTCCACAGATTGATATTTTATGCCAACTTTTAATGTCTAACATAAGACACATTCTTGCAAAATTATAAAATTCAAAGGACCGAGAATCATGTGGACTGATTTAACTATTGGAAGCAACTATTTATTCATTGGAAGAATTAAAATAATGGGAAAATGTATTTAAAATTCTGTTTAATTCTATAGTATTCAATACTGACATAAACTACCAGTCAAAAATGGTGATGTAATAAAAATGTTTTCAGACACGCAAAGCTTCAAAGTATTTTCTTTCTGTTGTAAATATTTTAAAGTACTTAACAATATTAGACTCCCTTCTTTTTAAAGGGCACCCAGATGACTATACTTCCTACCTCCTTGCAGTTACCCAATGAACTAGTGGTGGGAATGACATTTGCCACCTTTTGGATTATAAATTGAAAAGCAGATGGTGAATTTCTAGACTTTTCTCTTTCTGTGGATTTCCATTTTTCTCTTTCTCTGGACTTTTCTCAGAGTGCTATTACAACTCCTGGGAAACTTCAGAATTATTAATCTAGCTACATTTAGTGTCATCTATTCTCAGTTGTTTTTCCCAAGCTGTGACTACTAACTTCTCTTCTTGATCTCTCAATATAATTTTTGAGCCAATTAATTTTTTTCAGTGTTTTGCTGCCCTCAGGGGAATGAGCCCTCAGAAAACAGTGCTTCCAAGTACATTTTTTACTTTTAGATTCTCTAGCCTTTTTGATCAGCAATTGCTAGACCAACGATAGCTTCAGCACCAAACCCTTTTTAGGTAGAAGGGAAAATGTTTATGCTTTCCCATTTTTCTTTTATTAATACTTATGATAATATCAAGCTGAGCCTCACTCACATTAAATAATTCACTTGAAATATATAGAGAAATTATAATTTTTTAACTTTTATTTTTAAGAGACTAAAGTAACACTTATCTACTTATGTAAATTATAGATCCTAAATTCATGCACCCTGTGGGAGCTCAATAGTATCACCTCACACCAGTCAGAATGGCCATCATCAAAAAATCTAGAAACAATAAATGCTGGAGAGGGTGTGGAGAAAAGGGAACCCTCTTGCACTGTTGGTGGGAATGTAAATTGATACAGCCACTATGAAGAACAGTATGGAGGTTCCTTAAAAATCTAAAAATAGAAGTACCATATGACCCAGCAGTCCCACTACTGGGCATATACCCTGAGAAAACCATAATTCAAAAAGAGTCATGTACCACAATGTTCATTACAGCTCTGTTTACAATAGCCAGGACATGGAAGCAACCTAAGTGTCCATCGACAGATGAATGGATAAAGAAGATGTGGCACATATATACAATGGAATATTACACAGCCATAAAAAGAAACGAAATTGAGTTATTTGTAGTGAGGTGGATGGACCTAGAGACTGTCATACAGAGTGAAGTAAGTCAGAAAGAGAAAAACAAATACTGTATGTTAACACATATATGTATGGAATCTAAAAAAAAAAAAAAATGGTTCTGAAGAACCTAGAAGCAGGACAGAAATAAAGATGCAGACGAAGACGTAGAGAATGGACTTGAGGACACGGGGAGGTGGAAGGGTAAGCTGGGACGAAGTGAGAGAGTAACATTGACATATATACACTACCAAATGTAAAATAGATAGCTAGTGGGAAGCAGTTGCATAGCACAGGGAGATCAGCTCGGTGCTTTGTGACCACCTAGGGGGTAGCATAGGGAGGGTGGGAGGGAGATGCAAGAGGGAGGGGATATGGGGATATATGTATATGTATAGCTGATTCACTTTGTTATACAGCAGAAACTAACACACCATTGTAAAGCAATTATACTCCAATGAAGATCTTAAAAAAAAAAAAGATGTATTGAATTGAAAAAAATTTATATTTCCTACTTTCCTCTCTCTCTCCACTGTGACAAAGAAGACCTCATTTGGAGATATCAGGGCCACAAGAATAAAGCAGCCCAAATGACTAAGTCATTTCTACCTTGGTGACCCATAGTAGAAATGACATGAGGGATAAGTAAGCTTGTGTTGTGTAAAGCCACTGATATTTTTTTATTACAGCTTAACTAAACCAGTTATGACTAATGGAGTATATATTCTATTAAAATCTCAGAAAAGGAAAGACAGTTGATAGAGGAAGTGAGAATTCCAACAGAGAGGAGTGGGGCAAGGAAACCAGTGGTAGTTGACAACTAATATTGTTTCAAGTAGATTTTTCAAAGATTCTATATAAGATCTCTATAAGGGAAATTACACATTTTGGCCTATATTTGAATACACTGATAAGCATTTAAGAAATCTGTTGGAGAATTTGAAGAGTAATTAATGATAAGTGAAGAAAACAAGAAATTTTTTTAAAAATTGAAAAAATTATTAATTGCAGAGAAAACACAAAAGTATATGATAATCCCAACTGACCCTGTCATTTATCTATAGGCAATACTTATATTGTCATACAATTGTAAAAATTAAATACTTATTTACTCAAATATTTTGGTGTAACTGTATTGGGTAGAAGGAAGGCAATGAAACTTTTTTAGACATTTAGATGTGTGGAGAAGAGGAGATATTTCACATAAGCTAAATAATTTTCTTAATCAAGAGCCAGCAGATACATTTGAAAGATAAAAAGCAAGATATACCAGTAAAGTATTATTATTTAGAAATGTGAATCTAATAATTGGAATGATAAAAATATTGAGAGTCTATTCTGGGGAGATGGCAGTAGTGACTTAGGAGAATGCTATTTTCCATTATAAGCCTTGAAACACTATTTTGTATGTTTAAACTAGGTGCAGGTGTTGTTATTCTAAAAAAAATTTTTAAATTTAATTAAAAAATTATTCTCAAATCATTTTTATGGCTATTTTTTATTGATGTATAATTAATTTATGATATTATATTAGTTTCAGGTATACAACATAGAAATTCAATATTTTTATAGATTATACTCTATTTAAAGTTATTATAAAATATTGGCTATATGTCCATGCTGTACAATATATCCTTGAAGCTTATTTATTTTATACATAGTAGTTTGTACCTCTTAATCCCCTATTTTTTTAATGATCACTGGTATCTAGGATTTTCCCTGTGTAAACACACTGCTTAAATATGCCAAACCCTGCAATAGGAGATAAATTTTCTGGCAATGCCTGGTCATTAACAGGTGAAAGTATGAAGTTGATATATTAAAATAATTTTGCCACCACATTTTTATGCTGATTCTTTGAGGCATACTGTAGTATCAAGAAAAAACATTTCAATTATAATCTTGTGTCTAGAAAGATTAGTATTTGAAATTGATGATAGTGAGAAGATAGAAGGGTAATTTTTTTGTATATATGTCTTATTTACCTTTTTCCTATACTACAGTTTGTAAGGTTAAGGTTAGCGACTTATTTATCTTCCAGTGTTTAAAAGTGCCTGCCACAGAAATTTAGTAAAAAGTTAGTATCTCTTAGGAAAAAATAAAACAAAACAACTCTTATATATGTTTTGCAACCGGGTTTCTTGGTACTATAATAGGGCAAATTTATTTGTCACCTATAATTTGAGGCTATTGGGAAAGAAGAATGAAAGGAAAATGCATGTTGTTAAGATCATCACAAAGTATCTGGAAAGCTATGAACAGTTAAAAAACACACTGCAGTTAAAAACAAGCATTGAATGTTACTTAAAAAATAGTTTTTGCGTTAAGTTCATGAAAGTCAGAATTATTTCAATATATTTTTATATGGGAGAGGGTTTTTTTGTTGTTTGCTTGTTTGTGGTCTCAGTTCAAACAGATAATGCTAAGAACTAAAAATTTCGCCATCTAATTAGGGAGGGGGAAACTCAGCATGGCCTTTTTTCCTAATAACACATGTAGCTTGAAAATGATTTGATGAAGGCTTTTTATAAAAACCCTTGCTTTTTTTGATACAAGGACAATTGCAGTGAAAGTTACTGCTACAATGCAAGGGGCACAGAAGGAGGGAGAAAATGTATGCATAACTAAAGGAGCAAAAAAGCAAGGACAAATAAAAGATCAGAAAAAGAGTGAAATTGAAGATTTCAATAGGAAACTTAGTTCAAAAGAGAGAGAGAGAGAGAGAGACGCTACCCAACATCTCTTTCAGAGGGTTTAATCTGGTATGAATACCCAGTTAATCTTGGTAAGAGGACGTGACGATGGGGTTGGGAGGGCGTGTGGCAAGGTTGAAAGGGGAAAAAAAGGCCTGGAATTAATGCACGTTTGGGTGCTTATGTGTTTTTCTGAGGATCCACTCTTCCATAGTTTTCATTACCTCCTCAGACTGTCCCTAATCCAAAGAAAGGCCAAGAACATTGTTCTAAAGATATTTATATCTATAAAGGAATATATATATATATTTTTCAGAAGCTACCAGTAAATATTCCCAGACATGCAACATGTTGTTTGCATCAAAAATAATTTTAAATATTTAATATTGAAATAAAATTCAGAAACTCGGAAATTTAAGTCTATTTCAAAATGATTCGTTTTGGGAAGTGCAGTTTTTTCAATGAACTTTTATTTTTAATTTATTTAAAATTTTTAAATTTATTTTTTTCATATTAATGACATTGTTTTCTTTAATTTTATAGGCAGTACATATTCACTGCAGGTTTGATAATCATTTTATTCACATGCATTTTTACTGAATTTTTTAGGTCTAGTTTTCTTGTTTTAATTTTGCTTTTCTTTTCTTTCTCTTTTTATATTTTGGTTCTAGTTTCTGAAAGATTTTTCTAACTTTATCTCTTTTTACTTATGTTATTTTCTTTATGCCATCATAATGTTTTTCCTAATAGCTTCAGAAATGTTATATTTTATCATGTCTTTTTATATTTCAAAGATCCCACATCTTCTTTTAATTCTGAGGTTATTAATTAAAGGTCGTTTAAATTTTCTTGGCTTTTATGCTTAGTCTTTTTCACCTGACCTTCATCTTCTTCCTTTTTTTCCCCCTATTTGATTGATTTAAGGGAATTTTTGTTTGTTTGTTTTTTTTTTTTGGTTTTCTTCCCAAGTTGAAGGCCTTGTCGAAATGTCTGGTCCATGACTATCCATTTATATTTTAGAATCAGGGACAAAAGGGCATGGGCTGGCCTAATCAATTGGTGGCTTTTACTGCAGAGTGATCAAGTGGGGGATAAAGATATTTTGATGAATCCCACTGCCAGTAAGTATAGATCCTTTCTTTTAGGCCAGTCAGTTTCTGCAGAGAGAAATCCTGCACACTTCTACTGGGAGTACAGAAGTATAGCTCCAGTTTTTGGATTAAGACAGAAAAGGGAGATGATGGGCAAGGATGATGGGTCTTTATCTTGTAGTCACCTTTTTTTCAATTCAGCACTTCTCCCCTGATCACTATTGTATTCAAAGTTTTTAAGTCCAGAATGTGTCTGGTTCAGAAGCTCTGAAGAAAACATTTAACTCATGACAGAGTCAGGAAATAGTAGGTATCTGTCTGCCAGGGTTTGGGAGCATACATCCAGGGATATAACTACTCTCACACAGCACTCTTTTTCTTCAGGATTCAATTCTTATTAACATCTAAGGTATGATTACTGCAATATATCAAAAATATGCCTGAGATTTCAGGTATAATGGTAAACCACCATGCTCCAAATTTTATCAGAACCATATCAGATGCTTTTAATGAGTGGCAGACACTTAGAAAATGGGCTTTTTCCTATTTGAGATGCCATGTAAACATCCATAGGAAAAAGACCTACAACAAACTCACATTTGCCTGTCAAATCTTAGAAGCTATGGCTTATTTGATTTTCTGTTAGACAGCATTTACCCTATCCTTCTTCAGAGAGCTAGAATGGGGAAGTTAATCACAAACAAACTTAGACTAAGCTTACACTAGATGGCATTGCACTTTTAGAAAGCTCAGTCTTTTGTCTTGTTAATTGTAATTCCTATGGTGTGAGTCTCCAAGCATAACAACTGCAAGCTTGGAAAGTTTACCAGTGCCCTTCTTTCTTGGTGGATCCTAAATTACAGTCTTTCTCCTCAGTAGCTTGAGAGTGCCAAAAACTGTTCTGCGTTTCAGTGGCTTTTTCTTGACTTGTTAGCCTCTTGCTCTGCTTAATAAGAATTCGACAAAAGCCTTAAGGGGAAAACTGTTATGTGCCATGCTTACTTCTGTTCACCTCCATTCTCTCAGAGATCAAACCTCTTTCCTTTTCAAGCTCTTGATCTCTTATGTCCTGGTTACCTTAACATTGACCCTCACCCAGCCTATTCTCCTACCCAAGGGACTTTTATATATTTTAGTGACGTCTGCTGTCAGAAATTCCTGAAGAGAAAAGTTGTACACAGAAAATTGGGTTTACCCTGAAAAAAAATCCCCTTCTTCTCAAGATCTTGGCCGTTCAAGCCCTGGAGGCCTTTGGAGTTCTCTGATTTCTTTAAACTAAAAATATTAAATAATAAATATTAAAAAATATATTATTGCTGTTCTTGATGTGAGCATTGTCCTGCTTACACAGTATTCCATCATAGTTGGAAGTTAGGGTAAGTGGTTTGGTTGAAGAAAGAATATGTTTCTGAGCAAAGAAGGTGCGGAAGAGGGGCATGTCTGTGATTTACAGTGGAAAGACCTCAAGGAAGGGGAGAAGAAAGTATAACATGATCTTTGGGAGAAAAGAAAATCAATTCATATCAAAGTCATCACACCTAGGTGTTTCTTGGACTATGCTACTCATTTCATCTCATGTGCTGGGGAGAAATTTAGGAAGACTAAAGTCAGGGACCAAAGGTTATCTATCCTTTGTTTTCTCACCTATAGGAGGAAGTAAAGAGGATTGGGTTACTGATGCATTACAGAACATTTCCCACTTTAAGTAACATACAAACATGCATAGGTCTCCTGATTTATTACAAATATGATATCTCCTCAGAATTCTTTGGTTTAAATGATTGTATCAAGTGCTTTTTGCTTAGCTTTTCTATTGCTTCCTGATGTCTCCACGTGAGGCGAAATCTATCTGCAAAAAGTATAAAAATTATTGTTGTTGCTTCTTTATCTCTTCCATGACCAGAACTCTCTGACATGTTGGGGTTGCTATGGTCCTAAAACTTAACTGAGACTTATTACTTTCCATGAGTATGGATATTAAGAATAGTATGAATACTTTGTATGGGTTGAGATATTATAAATATTTTGACTCAATTGGGGCAAATATCAGATATGATTGTTATAGTCTCCTTGTTTTCAAAAATATGTCTTTATCTTGATACTTTGTGTACCTGTTTTGGAATTTCTTACCCAACCAGCTTAAAAGAAAGAAATCTTGGACGTGTTTCTGGTTCAAGTTGGTATTCTGGCCTTGTGTTTGTACTTAATCAAGCATAACACCTCTGCATTGGTAAAAGTACAGGCTAAACTGCTATACCAAAACTCTATAAGTCTCTAACAAGCTATTACAAAACTTGGTTAATTCTTGCTTAACAGTTGAGGAATCTTGAGAAACTACATGCAGACATACTGTTAGGCTGTTCTGCTTCACATGGTCACCCAAATACCCAGGTTACTTCAACTTGATTGGTCTACCATCTGCGAGGTTACATATCTACTCCATCATCTGCATAGTCAGTGAGGATTAGAATCTATCTCACTAGCACAGTCTTATATTGCAGCTTTGTGAAGGCATAAATAAAAAATCAATAGAAAAGGGATTACCCATCTAATCACTTTATGGGCAAGACTCATTGTATACATTGCTTTTGCTCCTATTTCATTGCTAAGAACTTAGTTACATAACCGAGTGAATCTGTGAGGTGGGGGGGGGCCGGGAAATATAATCTGTAGGTGGATGACATGGGCTTGGTGAAAGCTTAGGGAGTTCTATTCCTAAAGAGTTGAGGGAAAGACTTTATACTGGAAGATAATTTGCCATCTTTGGCCCAGGGTTTATCAGGAATTCTTAATTTTCTTATGTTATTTAGGTGCTATAAAGATTTTAAAGGACTGCTAGACTTTTTGCTTGATCTCTGCAACCAAGAACCTCTCTATTATACCCTCACTGTTTCAATGGGTTTGGGATTTTAATTTTTTATATTTTCAGTCACTTCTGATTCTTACATGGCAGCAATAGTACTGACTGATAATTTTGGTTTTGTGGTAAAATTGTAAGATTTCTCTCTCATACGGGTCTAAGGCAAACCTGAGTAATTCATTGCTGGCCAAGACCTGTATGGGACTCTGGGTCCTAATGCTGGGTCACAAAAACAGGAAAAGTGAAGGGGGTTTAAACTGTATGAATTATTGAAAGAATGTCATCGGAAGTTAGATTCCACCAAGTCCAAGTTTCAAATGTACACTCAGACTTGGTCAGCTATTCTGTGAGTACTGGGTAGTGAATAAAATGATTAGGTTAAGACACACATGGTATGCTTACTCATGAATTTAGTGGAGGAGGCAGATATTAATTAGATTACTGTTAATGAATATATTATTGGAGAGGGACACACTGAAAGAAAATCGCGAGTTTATATGAGGACATAATAAAGGAAGCTGACTTAGACTGGAGGATCTGGGAAGGAATCCTTGTGTAAAATTCATAGCATGGTAATAAGGCTGGCCCAGGCAGCTATCTTGTATGCCGTGTGTGCCACAGAATAGTACCTGTTTATCAGAAATGCATTTCCTTTTCTGCCTGGCAACAGTACTAGACTATGTCCTCTGGTTTCCCTGTAGTTATGTATGGCAGTGTGACTCATTCCAGCCAATCAGATGTGCGTAGAAATCCTGTTTGCCATTCTGGGCTGATACTGCTAAGAGAGGATGTGGTGCTTCTTTGTTAACTTTTATCTTTCTACTGGCTAAATACAGTGGCAATGAGGCCATAAGGGATAATGGAGCAATACTATAGAAGGAATGCAGGTTCTTGAATCATCATATAAATAAGAAGAAACTTCTACTGTGTTTTACATTTGGGTGTATTTGTTAAGGCATCTAGCTTTACTCTAAACAATACACCATGTGACCATACTCTTTCTAACAGATATAACTAATATTGGTACCTGCACTAGATTAGATGCAGAAGCAGCTCATCCATTAACTGGCCAAAAGCTATGATTTGGTTGGAATAAAAAGAACTTGAGTAATTTAATTGTATTCCTGGGTAGGGCCAGTTTCATAAGTATGTGACCTTTATAGTCCTCATTTAGAAAGACTCCTTCCCTGGTTTACATTCTGCCTCTTGAGATTCTTAATAATTTTTGAAGATGGAGCCCCTCATTTTCACTTTTCACTGGGTCTTTCAAATTATGTAGCTGGTCATGCTACTGAAACTGAGTGAATGAGAATTTCCTGCTATGCCAGAGGAATTTAAGTGGAGTATTGATAAGAGAGGGAGTAAATATCATAGTCAAAGTCATTGTAAATTCCATGCATGTTGAGAAAAAGGGAAGCAGAATCAGAAGTCAGTTAGGTGAGAGGGGAAATGATAATGTGAAATGGAGGGCCATGAAAGAGAAAAATTAAGAAGTGGCCAACATCTTGAATAAGTTTAGTTTCTGCTCTTCCTGTGGCCTGGGTTCTCAGCTACTTGTTTTTAATAATTTCTTTATTTCCTCAGAAAATTTGACTGTTTCTTATGATCACAAGAGCTTGATAAATACATGTATCAGGCTATCTTGTGTGTTAATTTCCTATCCTACCAAACCATGCTTGATGCTAGGAAATATCATGACTGGAAAGTTGGAAAACCCCAGTTTTTTTTTAATTGGGGTATAGTTGTTCTACAATGTTGTGTTAGTTTCTACTGTACAGCGAAGTGGAGTTCTCTGTGCTATACAGCAGGTTCTCATTAGTTATCTATTTTATACATATTAGTGTATATATGTCAGTCCCAATCTCCGAAATCATCCCACCCCTCCCTTCCCCCCTTGGTGTCCATACGTTTGTTCTCTACACCTATGTCTCTGTATCTGCCTTGCAAACCGGTTCATCTGTACCATTTTTCTAGATTCCACATATATGTGTTAATATACGATATTTGTTTTTCTCTTTCTGACTGACTTCACTCTGTATAAAGACCCCAGTTTTATATCCGTAGCCCCAAAGTGAACATCATCATATTCTGGCTACCAATGGAACCGTGCATTGTTAGAGCTACATCCAGATCTAGGAATTTCATGGCTTAAGGTAGAGTGGTAAAGGTGGTCCTGGTTGAGCCTGTGTAGTTTTTGAGTTAAACAAATTGTTAGTTCAGATTTGAAATTTAGGTTCCTCATTACTTATGAGAGTGACACATTTAGTATGTGAAATTACATTAATTGCTTCTTGGGTTCAGTATTCTTAAATTTCCACTGGTTCTTCAACTTATTCATAATATTTCTGTATTTATAGTGTTACCCCTAGTAGTTACTGTGAGAGATCACTCTACCCATCTCCTGATGCCTTGGGTCCCCACCCAAAAATTATCAGCAGCTTATTTAATTAAGACACATTTACCACAAGAAACAGCAGAAAATTAAAGGTTCTTAGAAATGTCACTTATATGCCAAGATATGACTTCCTGTAGTTTTCCAGATTATGTCAAAATAATATTTTATTACTTTAAATATAGTAACATACATAGTAGCTTAAACAAAAATAAAATAATGAAATACATATTTAGGGTCAGCTGTATGTATTCATTGGTGTTGTGATTGTAAAGAGTGCAGATATTCTGACTCAATTCTGTTTTGTGAAATATTTTCATTAAACTTTTCTTTCTAATACTTGTTAAGAATCGGGCTTTGCCTACTCGTTTTTTTTTTTGCCATTTTTTTCTGCTCCTTTATTGGCAAGAAGATTTTGATGGCAACACTTTCAGATGTTCCTTTTGTACTTAGTCGAAGATGGCCTGCTTTTGTATTTGTGGTTATGTATTTTACATGTTGAAGTCTTTGAAATCCTAAACAAAGTGAAGGCAAAATCCATGCCTAATTAATTGCATGGAACATCCTTGATTTCACATTTACCCACAGGAACCCTCTGCCTTAGATTTAGGAAGTACCATGAACTTTCTGACACCTGTTCATTTTTCTACTTGATCATATTCTTAACATCAGTGTAGTTCAAACCAAAAGTTCTAACCCAGGCTACTTTACCAACTTCAGCCCTCATTATTCCTTCCATTGCTCAATCTGCTCTAACATTTACCAAGCTGGCTAATTATTCATTGATTAGTGCAGGGATATTTCTACCTCAGAAATCTCACACTCTCTGTTCCCTCTGTCTGGGATACTTGTCTTCCATTGCTTTCACCCCAGGTCTGTGTGCAGATATCTTGACATTGAAGCTTTCCCTAATTACCCTGCCTAAAATATTTTCTATTCCCTCACTGCCACCCAAACTCTCTATTTCTGTTTCCTGCTTATTTTTCAACATAGTGTTTATTACAACCTAATAGTACCTTGAATGTTTATTAATTTCTTGTCTTTCCCCCCAACATAGTGTAAGCTTCAAGAGAACAGGCACTGTGTCTTTTCTCCCCCATACTCCTGAGTCCCTAATAAGTAGAACGATTCATTTTACATAGTAGATGTTTAATAAATATTTCTTGAATGAATGAATAGGTTTTGGTTGTTCCTTGATGTAAGGAATTGTCAAGGAGTTGGAAGGATCCTTTCTAACAAGACTCAGAGCAAACACTAGGGTTGAAATAGAATAAAAAACACATGATTAAGACACAGTGAAGTGGTAAATAGGTGGAAATATGAAAAGAATGGGGTCTCCTTAGGAGAGGTATAATTTCTAAGAGTGAATAGTTATCCTACTTAAAGATATCAGAGAATCACTTTATTGCAATGTGCAGGAAATACTTGGGCCTTGACACTTTGAAACTTTCCAAGTCATGTTTCTTCCATAGAAGACTTGCATCATGAGTAAAAAGAAGTTCTAGATAGAATGTGCCTGAAAGAAAGGAAGAAAAGAAAAAAGAAAAGAAAGAGTGAGTTGTATAAATCAGAATTTACCACAATTCAATTTTTGTACCTAGGACTTTCTTTTTGAAGTGGACTTTCAACTGCACCAGATTCAGAGTCCAAGATCTATATTCTGATGGGTTTATTAACTTCCAGTCCCACACAGACTGGAGAAATTGTCTTAATGGGATATAGCATCCATGACCTTGAAATGTAAGAATATCTATTTAGAGTCTTGTCAAGATAAATGATGAGTCTCTTCATTTGCTAGACCCAAATATTGCTTCTTTTATCAAGCAAAGAAAAAGAAAATCTTAAGAATATCAGGAGACAATTATAATAGAAAAAAATTTCTTCAGTCCTTTATTTCTACCCAAAATAATTTTGAGTAATAAATAAAACATGCACTGATTTTCAAATCATTTTGAAATATTTCATATGCTTTGTCAAATAGTGACAGTATATAAAGCCCAATTTATCACAAATAAGAAAGAATAATTACATGGCAAACATCCAAAATACCCCATACTCTTAGAATAAGATTCTCAGTTCTCTTGAATACCACCAGCAAATGGAAAATTTGCAAAATATCCATAAATAACCTCATCCTTTATATATGGGAAAAGACTTCCCTGTGTCCTTACTGTTTTTTGTTCGGTTGTTTAATAACAAAATTCTCTAAGCCTCTGGATCCCAAGACGACTTTGAAAGTGTTCAGCTTTCAATATTATCCAGAGAAGATTTTTCTTTTCTTTTATAATCAAATAGTGTACATGTTTTGTGCTGCAGCTGTTGTATGTAAACAACATTTGGTTTGGCATCATGAGACTTGCATTCAAATGGCAACTGTCCATATTACTGCTATTTGTGTGACCTTGGTCAAAATATATCATTCCTGTATCCATGAGCTTCATTTTCCTCTTTCAGAAAATGAGTTAAACTTGCATAGAGTTCATGGGAAACATGAAGGCAATAAAGTATTTGGAAACATACAATACATTTTCTGTGTCATTGCAGATACTCAATAATAGTTAAAATGAATTTATTTCGTTGCTTTTTGTCAACATTAAAAAGTTAGCTTACACTCTGAAATTCTGAAGTTACTCATCCTTTGTTTTTTTTTGCTTTTTTTGGGCCGAGGCCATGCGGCTATCAGGATCTTAGTTCCATGACCAGGGATCGAACCCACACCCTCAGCACTTAAAGCACGGAGTCCTAACCACTGGACCGCCAGGGAATTCCCTTATCTTTTTTAATTAAAAATTTCAGTGTAGTAATGAAAGCTCTCTTCAACACAAGCATCTTTTATGCCCTCAAAAATATTTCTCCTAACTTTATCCAGGGTCAACCCAATGTAGAAAATATTTTAACGTATCATAATAAAAATAAGCCCAGACTTAAAAAAGGAAAGATTTTATTCAGAAAGACTATGGTAGAGGGAGAATGCTCTGACCATAGAATCTGTGTCTATTAGTAAAGAAAGAAGGGGATTCTTTCTTTTATAAGGAGAAGCAAAATCAGGCTAGAAAAGGACTAGGTGTAGAGGAGTGGGGTGAGCAGGTAGCATTATCAAAGAACTGAACAAAAAATGTTTTCTTTGTGGTCAGCTGATTCTCAGAAGGTGCCGTTAGCAGGACCTTGGTTTTCATTACAGTGCTTAAGCTCAAGTGTGGGACAAAGTTCAGGGGTCTGGTAAGAGGACAGAAGCCTGACTGAGGTTTGGTCAAGTCAAGTTAGCAGGTGTTTGGTGAGCGTTTGGTCAAACACAAAAATAAGAAGCAAAGCATTGAGCACTAGTGTCTTTTTCATAATACTGAATGTCCTAGGGCTGCTGTGATAGAATAACATAGACTGGGTAGCTTAAACAGCAATCATTTATTTCTCGCAGTTCTGGAGGCTGGAAGCCTAAGATCAGACTGACAGGGTGGTTGGATTCTTGGTGAAGACCCCCTTCCTAGTTTATAGATGGCCGTCTTCTCATGTCCTCACACGGTGGAGAAAGAGATTACCTCTCACTTGTCTCTTCTTGTAAAGGCACTGACTTCATCATGAGGGTTCCACTCTCATGACCTAAATACCTCCCAAAGTCTCTACCTCCTAATGTTGAGGGTTAGAATTTCAACATACGATGTTGAGAGAATGTCAATACATCATTTGCCACAGTTTTCTCATTTGAAATGGGTAATATTGTGTAAAATATAAGAATTATTCAAATGAATAATCATGAATAATCTAATTTCAAAATATTCTAATAATAAATACAGTCATGTTAGGTGTTCTAATAAAAGTTAAGTTTTTAAAAAGGTATGGGTATTCAAGAAACTGGCAGCATAAATGTGCCTTACCTAGGCTCCTGCCCTAACCCTATTTCAGTCCTCTTCCATTCTTGGTCCAAGCAGCCGCTTATACCAGTATATAGGTCAAATCTGGGGGATGTGATCAAGAGAACCCCTGAAGGATACTTTTCCCTCTAGTCTTATGAGAGACTGGAGAATAGGATAGGACGCCTACACGACTAGGATCAGAAAGGAGTAAATCCTCCTTGGGGGAACCAGAGAGGTCTTAGACACTTTGGGAAGGGCCACAGTGACTCCTCTGGTTGTACTCATTCCCCCTAACCCTCAAAGGCATGTATGTATGATAAAACTAGTTGTATCAGAGCCTCTGATACTTACACCACTTTATCATCTATAATCATGCTTAAGAATAAATAGGTATGGTAATGAACAAGAATGTTATGTTTATGTTGTGAATAATATTACTAACTTGTCATTTTACATATATAAATGCTCCCTGTTTTCATTTGTATTTATGATTAGAATTTTTACTACATTTTTTCCTGCTTCAATTATACATAGGATGTTTTTATACCAAAAAATAACAATTGTAGTTATATACAGGAATGAAATTATTTCAGATGAAGAGAATATTGTGTGTGCACTTGTCTGGTGTATAAGTTGTGAAAACTATAGATCCATCTGGAGATCTTTAAAATGGTAATACACTAATCAAGCTAAGATATTTTTATGTTAAATTATTTATCCAAGCTCTTTTATTTTAGCTGAGCTTTTAAGGAAAACTGCGTTGTGAACAGTACTTATCTTTAGGTTGGATCTTTACATAAAAGTTGGCCAGCATTACATACAATACTGAAACTCTTCTTGCAGAAGTCAGCAGTAACTGCCACATTGCCAGAGGCATGGCCTGTTTTGTCCTTCATCTCCCTGGCATCCCTGACACGGTTTGCTCATTCGTCCTTCCTGAAAGTTTTTTCTATCCTGCGGTCTGTGAAACCCACCATACTAGAAATTACTTCTCAGTATTTTAAAGCTTATTTTTATCCTTTTCTTACATGTATGACTCCTCTTACTTAGATAAGCCTTACACAGATAACTCCTATAAATTTACTCTTGGTCCTGTTTTTCATACTCTCCTTTGAGAGACTTTACCTACCTATATATCTTCAGGAGCTACAGCACTTATCCAAGTTTCTATTATGGAGAAGAACTTTTGTTTAGGAAAATACAATTGATATTCACTTGGGATAAAAGATGAGTGCCTTATATAGAGACAGACACACACACAAATATCGTTAGATTTCTAATTGACAGAATGAACAGGAAACTGGGGGCGGGGGGAGAATAGAAGAAAAGAGAGAGAGAAAAGAGTGGGATATAGTTAGGACAACATAGATTAGTTGAAGAACCCTCAAGGACAAAGATATGTAATGTTTGACTAATGTTCATTTTGTTTTGAGTTAACTCTCTTCTCTTTCTCCTCTCTTTACCCAGTTACCTAGTTTGACATTCAGGATTAGGCTAGTGTTTTTTTTTAAGTTTAGTTTTGTGTGTAGTAATATAAAGAAAAGAGCTGAGTTCCACATTTGTGTCACTGAAGAAACCAACACTTGCTAGGGGCTGAACAAAGAAATGAGCCAGAGATCACCATGTAAATGTTTTTCCCCGGAAATTTGCAGGAGCTTGTTGAAATCATTAGATTCTTTTTTCACAGGCCTCCCTGCATACCTTTACCATAACATTCATAATTTTCCAGAACTTTATCACCTATCTATTGTCCCACTGGACTCCAAACTACTTTAGCACAGAAGCTGTGCCCTTTGGTACTAAAATAATAACCCACTTCTACCAAGTGCTTAAAAATGAGTGACTACAGCAATGAAGGACTTAATGTTGGCTGTCACTGAGCTTAAGGGAAAAATCAAGAAGTAGACCCAGCAGCACTGACCTAGTTAAAGAATTGGATGTCATGAGGTGAGCCTTCAGTCAAATTTCCATGTTCAAGAAATTGTGAAAAACCCAGTTTTCTGGCAGGCAGTGTGATAAAGAGTTAAGAGCGCTTCTTTTGGAGTTATTCAGACTTGTGTTTAAGCACTCGTTCTATCATTTACTGGCTGTGTAATTTGTTTTCACTTACTTAGCTCCTGTGAATTAAAATTTAGTTCATTTTAATTCACAGTGTTATGGGGAGGATTAAATTGTTTAGCACATGCAAAATGAGTTAATGTTCAACTAAGGTAAATTTAATGCCTGGGATGTTTTTCGCAGAAGTGGAAAATTATTACAGCAACTGTAGACAAATTTTGCTTACTCTACAGTTTCACCTGGACCCAGTTGTGCCATGAGGCAGTCACTATTTATTTACTTCTGAAAGAGTATTGCTGAAGAACTAGAATCAAATATTATTTTTGTTTAAAGAACTCAGCTTTTGCTACCGAGGGCATAAAGCCAAATCAAATGGACAAGTGGGAATGGATGCAGTTATGCTCATGCCTGCGCTTGGTGATAGCAGTGGATTCTAGGAACAGTGCAACCTTGGATTCAGCAGAAGTACTCTAACATGCCTTTCCCCCAGGACTTCATGAAATCAACTATTCATGAGAAAAACAACTCAATTCACTTTCTTAAAAACATTACTTTATATTAACTTACCCTCGAACTTACAGGAGATGGTGTAATGAAAAAGTCTAAAATTTACCTGAAATGTAATGTTTGATTGTTGCTGGTATGAGGAAATATATCTGTAATTCATTTTGCAAAGCCCATTTCCTGTTACTTGCTACAGAGATTGCTACCACATCTAATTGTGTTTGTGTACTTCCTTAATTTGAATGAAAGAAGATAACATAAATGAAAAACTCAGGAGGACGACTAATTCAGATTACTAGTCCAGGCAAGCTAATTTGTTATTCATTAAATGCTAATGAACCCAGCACCAATATTTTATTTGTTTCACTCTATTTGAGATTTGAAAGGTCTTGTAACATAGTGAAAGTCTACAATAAACAGATATGTGAAGGTAAAGGATTACTTTTCTCTTGTTTCCGTTTGGTAGATATGCAATTATTTCTGGACTAGGAAAACCAATTAAATCAATATGGAAAAGCATGTTTTCTTTCTGTTTAAGAAAACAAATTTAATAAAATTAAGCTCTTTACATGCATGTTTTCTTCAGTTCCATAGGATCTAGACGTTTTATATATCAGCCTGGAGTCAACCCTACTTTAAAAGAATCTAAAAGTGAAATGGAGTGTGAGTGAAGTGAAACCTATTATATGTAAGAGTATGTATATCTTTGTAGGTATATATATATATGTTACCATTTAAACATTATTTGTTAACAGGTTTTTTTCTCACTATATTTTCTATGACTGATTTCTGTAAAATGAAGCATTTAGAAAGTGATGATTGGCATATGTAATCAGGGTAGGTTTGTTGTTTATTTTTTGACCTAGTGTTTATATTAATTAGGTGGATTATTCATTGGTGAACTTGACCATTATGTAGAATTACTGAATTTACTTACTTTTTTTTTTTTAACATCTTTATTGGAGTATAATTGCTTTACAATGTTGTGTTAGTTTCTGCTGTATAACAAAGTGAATCAGCTATAGATATACATATATCCCCATGTCTCCTCCCTCTTGCATCTCCCTCCCACCGTACCTATCCCACCACTCTAGGTGGACAAAAAGCACCAAGCTGATCTCCCTGTGCTATGCGGCTGCTTCGCACTAGCTATCTATTTTACATTTAGTAGTGTATATATGTCCATGCCACTCTCTCACTTCGTTCCAGCTTACCCTTCCCCCTCCCCGTGTCCTCAAGTCCATTCTCTTCGTCTGCATCTTTATTCCTGTCCTGCCCCTAGGTTCTTCAGAACCATTTATTTTTTCTTTTTTAGATTCCATATATATGTGTTAGCATATGGTATTTGTTTTTCTCTTTCTCACTTACTTCACTCTGTAAGACAGTCTCTAGGTCCATCCACCTCAATACAAATAACTCAATTTCGTTTTTTTTTTGGTACTGTGGTTTGTTAAACTAGCCAATGTTGTTTTTTTTTTTTTTTTAATTTATTTTAATTTATTTATTTTTGGCTGTGTTGGGTCTTCGTTTCTGAGCGAGGGCCCTCTCCAGTTGCGGCGAGCGGGGGCCACTCTTCATCGCGGTGTGCGGGCCTCTCACTATCGCGGCCTCCCCTGTTGTGGAGCACAAGCTCCAGACGCGCAGGCTCAGCAGTTGTGGCTCACGGGCCCAGTTGCTCCGCGGCATGTGGGATCCTCCCAGACCAGGGCTCGAACCCGTGTCCCCTGCATTAGCAGGCAGACTCCCAACCACTGCGCCACCAGGGAAGCCCCAATTTCGTTTCTTTTTATGGCTGAGTAATATTCCATTGTATATATGTGCCACATCTTCTTTATCCATTCATCTGTCGATGGACACTTAGGTTGCTTCCATGTCCTGGCTATTGTAAATAGAGCTGCAGTGAACACTGTGGTACATGACTCTTTTTGAATTATGGTTTTCTCAGGGTATATGCCTAGTAGTGGGATTGCTGGGTCATATGGTAGTTCTATTTTTAGTTTTGTAAGGAACATCCATACTGTTCTCCATAGTGGCTGTATGAATTTACATTCCCACCCACAGTGCAAGAGGGTTCCCTTTTCTCCACATCCTCTCCAGCATTTATTGTTGTAGATTTTTTAATGATGGCTATTCTGAATAGTGTAAGGTGATACCTTATTGTAGTTTTGATTTGCGTTTCTCTAATGATTAGTGATGTTGAGCATACTTTCATGTGTTTGTTAGCAATCTATATATCTTCTTTGGAGAAATGTCTATTTAGGTCTTCTGCACATTTTTGAATTGGATTGTTTGTTTTTTTGTTATTGAGCTGCATGAGCTGCTTGTATACTTTAGAGATTAATCCTTTGTCAGTGGCTTCATTTGCAAATATTTTCTCCCATTCTGAGGGTTGTCTTTTCATCTGTTTATGGTTTCCTTTGCTGTACAGTAGCTTTTAAGTTTCATTAGGTCCCATTTGATTATTTTTTTTTTATTTCCATTTCTCTAGGAGGTGGGTCAAAAAGGATCTTGCTGTGATTTATGTCATAGAGTGTTCTGCCTATGTTTTCCTCTAAGAGTTTTATAGTGTCTGGCCTTACATTTAGGTCTTTAATCCATTTTGAGTTTATTTTTGTGTATGGTGTTAGGGAGTGTTCTAGCTTCATTCTTTTACATGTAGCTGTCCAGTTTCCCAGCAACACTTATTGAAGAGGCTGTCTTTTCTGCGTTGTATATTCTTGTCTTCTTTATCAAAGATAAGGTGACCATATGTGCGTGGGTTTATCTCTGGGCTTTCTGTACTGTTCCATTGATCTGTATTTCTTTTTTTGTGCCAGTACCATACTCTTTGATTACTGTAGCTTTGTAGTATAGTTTGAAGTCAGGGAGCCTGATTCCTCTAGCTCCATTTTTCTTTCTCAAGATTTCTTTGGCTATTCGGAGTCTTTCATGTTTCCATACAAATTGTGAAATTTTTTGTTATAGTTCTGTGAAAAATGTCATTAGCATTTTGATAGGGATTGCATTGAATCTGTAGATTGCTTTGGATAGTAGAGTCATTTTCACAATGTTGATTCGTCCATTCCAGGAACATGGTATATCTCTCCATCTGTTTGTATCATCTTTAATTTCTTTCATCAGTGTCTTATAGTTTTCTGCATACAGGTCTTTTGTCTCCTTAGGTAGGTTTATTCCTAGGTATTTTATTCCTTTTGTTGCAATGGTAAAGGGGAGTGTTTCCTTAATTTCTCTTCCAGATTTTTCATCATTAGTGTATAGGAATGCAAGAGATTTCTCTGCAATAATTTTGTATCCTGCTACTTTACCAAATTCATTGATTAGCTCTAGTAGTTTTCTGGTAGCATCTTTAGGATTCTCTCTCTATACTATCATGTCATCTGAAAACAGTGACAGTTTTATGTCTTCTTTTCCAATTTTGATTCCTTTTATTTCTTTTTCTTCTCTGATTGCTGTGGCTAACACTTCCAAAACTACGTTGAATAATAGTGGTGAGAGTGGGCAACCTTGTCTTGTTCCTGATCTTAGTGGAAATGGTTTCAGTTTTTCACCATTGAGAAACATGTTGTCTGTGGGTTTGTCATATATGGCCTTTATTATGTTGAGGTAAGTTCCCTCTATGCCTACTTTCTGGAGACTTTTTATCATAAATGGGTGTTGAATTTTGTCAAAAGCTTTTTCTGCATCTATTGAGATGATCATATCGTTTTTCTCCTTCCATTTGTTAATATGGTTTATCACATTGAGTGATTTGCATATATTGAACAATCCTTGCATTCCTGGGATAAACCCCACTTGATCATGGAGTGTGAACCTTTTAATGTGCTGTTGGATTCTGTTTGCTAGTATTTTGTTGAGGATTTTTGCATCTATGTTCATCAATAATAATGGCCTGTAGTTTTCTTTCTTTGTGACATCTTTGTCTGGTTTTGGTATCAGGGTGATGGTGGCCTTGTAGAATGAGTTTGGGAGTGTTCCTCCCTCTGCTATATTTTGGAAGAGTTTGAGAAGGATAGGTGTTAGCTCTTCTCTAAATGTTTGATAGAATTCCCCTGTGAAGCCATCTGGTCCTGGGCTTTCGTTTGTTGGAAGATTTTTAATCACAGTTTCAATTTCAGTGCTTGTGATTGGTCTGTTCATATTTTCTATTTCTTCCTGGTTCGGTCTCAGAAGGTTGTGCTTTTCTAAAAATGTGTCTATTTCTTCCAGGTTGTCCATTTTATTGGCATGTAGTTGCTTGTAGTAATCTCTCATGATCCTTTGTATTTCTGCAGTGTCAGTTGTTACTTCTCCTTTTTCATTTCTAATTCTGTCGATTTGAGTCTTCTCCCTTCTTTTCTTGATGAGTCTGAGTAATGGTTTATCAATTTTGATTTTCTTCTCAAGGAACCAACTTTTAGTTTTATTGATCTTTGCTATTGTTTCCTTCATTTCTTTTTCATTTATTTCTGATCTGATCTTTATGATTTCTTTCCTTCTGCTAACTTGAGGGTTTTTTTGTTCTTCTTTCTCTAATTGCTATAGGTGTAAGGTTAGGTTGTTATTTTGAGATGTTTCTTGTTTCCTGAGGTAGGATTGTATTGCTATAAACTTCCCTCTTAGAACTGGTTTTGCTGCATCCATAGGTTTTGGACTGTCGTGTTTTCATTGTCATTTGTTTCTAGGTATTTTTTGATTTCCTCTTTGATTTCTTCAGTGATCTCTAGGTTATTTAGTAATGTATTGTTTAGCCTCCATGTGTTAATATTTTTTACAGGTATTTTTCCTGTAATTGATATCTAGTTTCATAACATTGTGGTCGGGAAAGATACTTGATACGATTTCAATTTTCTTAGGTTTACTAAAAGGCTTGATTTGTGATCCAAATATGATCTATCCTGGAGAATGTTCCATGAGCACTTGAAAAGAAAGTGTATTCTGTTGTTTTTGGATGGAATGTCCTATAAATAACAATTTAGTCCATCTTGTTTAATGTGTCATTTAAAGCATGTGTTTCCTTATTTATTTTCATTTTGGATGATCTGTCCATTGGTGAAAGTGGGGTGTTAAAGTCCCCTATTATGATTGTGTTACTGTCCATTTCCCCTTTTATGGCTGTTAGCATTTGCCTTATGTATTGAGGTGCTCCTATGTTGGGTGCATAAATATTTACAATTGTTATAGCTTTTTCTTGGATTAATCCCTTAATCATTATGTAGTGTCCTTTGTCTCTTGTAATAGTTATTATTTTAAAGTCTATTTTGTCTTATTTGAGGATTGCTACTCAGCTTTCTTTTTATTTCCTTTTGCATGGAATATCTTTTTCCATCCCCTCACTTTCAGTCTGTTGTGTCCCTAGGTCTGCAGTGGGTCTCTTTTAGACAGCATATGTACGGGTCTTGTTTTTGTATCCATTCAGCCAGTCTATGTCTTTTATTTGAGACATTTAATCCATTTACATTTAAGGTAATTATCGATATGTATGTTCCTATTACCATTTTCTTAATTGTTTTGGGTTTGTTTTTGTAGGTCTTTTCCTTCTCTTGTGTTTTCTGCCAAGAGAATTTCCTTTTAGCATTTGTTGTAAAGCTAGTTTGGTGGTGCTGAGTTCTCTTAGCTTTTGCTTGTTTGTAAAGGTTTTAATTTCTCCATCGAATGTGAATGAGATTCTTACTGGGTAGAGTAATCTTGGTTGTAGGTTTTTCCCTTTCATCACTTTCAATATATCCTGCCACTCCCTTCTGGCTTGCAGAGTTTCTGCTGAAAGATCAGCTGTTAAACTTATGGGGATTCCCTTTTATGTTATTTGTTGCTTTTCCTTTGCTGCTTTTAATATTTTTCCTTGCATTTAATTTTTGGTAGTTTGATTAATATGTGTCTTGGCATGTTTCTCCTTGGATTTATCCTGTATAGGACTCTCTGCGCTTCCTGGACTTGATTGACTATTACCTTACCCATATTAGGGAAGTTTTCAACTATAAGCTCTTCAAATATTTTCTCAGTCCCTTTTATTTTCTCCTCTTCTTCTGGGACCCCAATAATTCGATTGTCGGTGCATTTAATGTTGTCCCAGAGGTCTCTGAGACTGTGCTCAATTCTTTTCATTCTTTTTTCTTTATTCTGCTCTGCAGTAGTTATTTCCACTATTTTGTCTTCCAGGCCACTTATCCGTTCTTCTGCCTTAGTTATTCTGCTATTGATTCCTTCTAGAGAATATTTAATTTCATTTATCGTGTTGTTTATCATTGTTTGTTTGCTCTTTAGTTCTTCTAAGTCCTTGTTAAACGTTTCTTATATTTTCTCCATTGTATTTCCAAGATTTTGGATCATCCTTACTATCATTACTCTGAATTCTTTTTCAGGTAGGCTGCCTATTTCCTCTTCATTTGTTTGGTCTGGTGGGTTTTTACCTTGCTCCTTCATCTGCTGTGTGCTTCTCTGTCTTCTCATTTTGCTTAACTTACTGTGTTTGGAGTCTCCTTTTTGCAGGCTGCAAGTTCATAGTTCCTGTTGTTTTTGGTGTCTTCCCCCAGTGGGTAAGTTTCGTTCAATGGGTTGTGTAGGCTTCCTGGTGGAGGGGGCTGGTGCCTTTGTTCTGGTGGATGAGGCTGGATCTTTTCTTTCTGGTTGGCTGGACCATTTCTGGTTGTGTGTTTTGGGGTGTCTGTGAACTTATTATGATTTTAGGCAGCCTCTTTGTTAATGGGTGAGGTTGTGTTCCTGTCTTGCTAGTTGTTTGGCATAGGGTGTCCAGCACTGTAGCTTGCTGGTCATTGAGTGGAGCTGGGTCTTAATGTTGAGACGGAGATCTCTGGGAGAGCTTTCGCCATTTGATATTATGTGGGTCCAGGTGGTCTCTGGTGGAGCAGTTTCCTGCACTCAGTCTCCCACCTCAGAGGCTCAGACCTGAAACCTGGCCAAAGCACCAAGACCCTGTCAACCACACAGCTCAGAAGAAAAGGGAGAAAAAAAAGAAAGAAAGAAAAAAAAGAATAAAATAAATTTATTAAAATAAAATTACAAATTAAAGTATAAAAAAGTAATAAAAAGAAAGAAAGAAGAGAGCAACCAAACGAAAAAACAAATCCACCAATGATAACAAGCACTACAACTATACCAAAAAAAAAAAAAAAAAAGACGGACAGAACCCTAGGACAAATGGTAAAAGTAAAGCTATATAGACAAAATCACACAAAAAGCATACACTGCCCACTCACAAAAAGAAAAAAAGGAAAAAAAAATATATATATATAAAAAGGAAGAGAGCGACCAAATCAATAAACAAATCTACTGATGATAATAAGCTCTAAATACTAAACTAAGATAAACATAAAACCAGGAACAAGTTAGTTGCAGAAAGCAAACCCCTAGCCTACAGTTGCTCCCAAAGTCCACTGCCTCAAATTTGGGATGATTCATTGTCTATTCAGGTATTCCACAGATGCAGGATACATCAAGTTGATTGTGGAGATTTAGTCTGCTACTCCTGAGGCTGCTGGGAGATATTTCCCTTTCTCTTCTTTGTTCACACAGCTCCTGTGGTTCAGGTTTGGATTTGTCCCCGCCTCTGTGTGGGTCACCTGAGGGTGTCTCTTCCCTGGCCAGACAGGATGGGGTTAAAATAGCAGCTGATTAGGGGGCTCTGGCTCACTCAGGCTGGGGGGAGGGAGGGGTATGGAATGAGGGGCAAGCCTGTGGTGGCAGATGCTGGCATGATGTTGCAACAGCCTGAGAGGCACGCCATGTGTTCTCCTGGGGAAGTTGTCCCGGATCACAGGACCCTGGCAGTGGCAGGCTGCACAGGCTCCCAGCAGGGGAGGTGTGGTCATGACCTGTGCTTGCACACAGGCTTCTTTGTGGCTACAGCAGCAGCCTTAGCATCTCGTGCCCATCTCTGGTTTTTTAATCACAGATTCAAAATTTCAGTACTTGTAATTGGTCTTTTCATATTTTCTATTTCTTCCTGGTTCAGTCTTGGGAGATTGTAACTTTCTAAGAATTTGTTTATTTCTTCTAGGTTGTCCATTTTATTGGTGTCCAGTTGCTTGTAGTAGTGTCTTATGATCCTTTGTATTTCTGTGTTGTCTGTTGTAACTTCTTTTTTATTTCTCATTTTATTGATTTGAGCCCTTGCCCTTTTTTTCTTGATGAGTCTGGCTAAAGGTTTTTGAATTTTGCTTATCTTTTCAAAGAACCAGCTTTTAGTTTCATTGGTCTTTTCTATTGTTTTCTTAGTCTCTATTTCATTTATTTCTGCTCTGATTTTCATGATTTCTTTCCCTCTACTAACTTTGGGGTTTCTTGTTGTTGTTTTTCTTCCCTAGTTGCTTTAGGCATAAGGTTAGGTGGTTTATTTAAGATTTTTCTTGCTTCCTGGTGTAAGCGTGTATAAACTCCCCTCTTAGAATTGCTTTTGCTGCATCCCATAGGTTTTGGATCATCATGTTTTCATTTTCATTTGTCTCTAGGTATTATTTGATTTACTCTTTGATTTCTTCAGTGGTCCATTGGTTGTTTAGTGGTATATTGTTTAGCTTCCATGTATTTGTGGTTTTTGCATTTTTTTCTTATAGTTGATTTCTAACCTCATAGTGTGGTCAGAAAAGATGCTTGATACGATTTCAGATTTCTTACGTTTACGGAGGCTTGCTTTGTAGCCTAGCGTGTGATTTCTCCTGGAGAATGTTCCATGTGCACTTGAAAAGAATGTGTATTCTGCTTTTGGGTGGAATGCTATATAAATATCAATTAAGTTCATCTGGTCTAAGGTGTCATTTAAGGCCTGTGTTTTCTTATTGATTTTATGCCTGAATGATCTGTCCATTGATGTAGGTGGGCTGTTAAAGTCCCCCACTATTATTTTGTTAGTGTCAAATTCTCCTCTTATGTCTGTCAACATTTGCCTCATATATTGGGGTGTTCCTATGTTGGTTGCATATATATTTACAATTGTTATATCTTTTTCTTGGTTTGATCCTTTGACCATTATATAGTGTCCTTTGTCTCTTGAAACAGTATTTATTTTAAAGTCTATTTTGTCTGCTACAAGTATTGCAACTCTGGCTTTCTTTTGATTTCCATTTGCTTGGAATATTTTTTTTCATCCCCTCACTTTCAGTCTGTATGTGTCTCTAGATCTGAAATGAGTCTCTTGTAGGCAGCATATAAACAAGTCTTGTTTTTGTATCCATTTATCCAGTCTGTGTCTTTTGGTTGGAGGACTTAGTCTGCTTACATTTAAGGTAATTATTGATATCTATATTCCTATTGACATTTTGTTAATTGTTTTGGATTTGTTTTTGTAGATTTTTTCTACTTCTTTTGTTCTTTTCTTTTGTGATTTCATGACTATCTTAGTATTTTAAAGATATTCAGTCAGCTTCATATTGATCATGAAATTTTGCTCTAGATGTAGTTTTATCTCTTGCCTATGATTATTTTTGAATTCTCTTTTTTATAATATTATAGAATTTCACTCAGATATGTTCAGCTGTGAATTTTTATTCATTTATCTTACTTGAAATTTTATGCTTTTTTGCATTGAAAAATCTCATCTTCTATTCTGGTAAATTTTCTCTCTGAGTGGGAGTGTATCTCCACAGTGGGTTTTGGTTTGCTTTCATTAGACATATTAGGAATTCAAATGCCAATAACCAACTTTTATGTTAATTTCATGGCTTGGGGATATCCAGGGCATGTCTAGGCTGAACTGAGAATCCGATTTTTTTTGGTTTGTTTTCACCTACAGCTTATGCAGATACAGAGAAGTTTGTAATAGTCTCTGCATTTCTCTGTCCGCCTACTTTTCCTGGTTTGCGGATAGCTGGGGTTCCTGGTTTATCTTCAGTGATCTTATTTTCTACCCTCTGCCCTACATGGGCACAAGGCCTAGTCTCTTGGGTTTATGTGGATGGAACCCTCTCCTGCTGTGCACTCTTATCCCCGAGACCTCACGCAGGAGCAGTGTCAGCTCATCTGCTTTCCTCAGTAGGTTCCAGTGTTCCACCTTATACTTGGAAACTGGAAATTTCTTTTTCTTTAACATAAGATCAGATTTGAATTTGAAATATGTTTGTTAGTTTTTACCCATGATTTCCAGATGTTTATGGCAGGAGAATACTTACATTTCTTTAATCCACTGTCTTACAATAACCACAAAATATTCTACGTATCAGTCTCTTTAAGCAGTTCAGAAAAGTTTTCTACTTTATTCAAATAAGAGACATTTCACAGTTGTAATTCACAGAAGAAAAGGAAACAAAAAATAATTACATTAAATCAACATTGGAAACTCTAATTACAGACTTAAAAACGCATTTCATTTTTTAAATCACTCCAGATAAATACCTTGCCAATCCTTGGCAATTACAGATAGTATGCATTTTTTAAAATATATTTTTTATGAGAACCATTAGTGTTTATTTATGGCCTTATTTTTTATTATATTTTTCTAGCTTGTTGAGGTATGCTTGATAAATAAAAGTTTTTTATATTTAGGTTTTGCAGTGTGATTTAAGATGTGATTTAAGATTTAGGATGCAAGTGTGATGATTTAATATACATATACACTGTAAAATGATTACCACATTCAAGTTAATTAACACATCCATCACCTCGCCAAATTTACTAAGACAGTAAGCATTTATTGAATAAAAGAAGAAAGGACACCATAGGTATATGCTTCATGACCCTAAATAGTTAAAAATAATTTTGCTTATTGTGTGGCTGTTATATATGTCATGATGACAATATTCAGTGTTACCTTTTATTAATCAATTCTTCTCCCTTCATATTTTGTAGACTCATAACGGTAACATCTTGTAATTTTGGAAGTTACATGCGCAAGAAGCTTCCATTACGGTTCTAGGAAGAAGCTTCCACGAAAAGCTTCCTATTAGCTAAGGATCATGTAGTGAACTCCTATCCTCTATGGCATTTCCTTCAAATATGAATCTTTGCCTATGAATGCATAATTCTGTCAAGTTGCAGACAGTGTTAGGAAAGTACAGAAAGACCTACTCATCTGAAATAGGAATCACTATGAGAATAGAGAAGTGTTCTCTTACTATAAACCTAATATTTAATTAAGTGGAGTGCATAATTGAGAAAAGAGTATAAAGTTCAGCATCACTTCCTATTATAAAATATTTTTTATTTCCAAAATGTGATATTTTGATTCTCTTTCTTTAATATAAACTTCACTCAGCTGAGTTAAATCAATTGATATGTTTATAGATACTGCTTTATCTATGCTTTCAAATCTTTTGTAAAAGAAATAAAATTAGAAAAACCATCTTCCCTATCTGGAAAAGTTGAACATAACTTTAGATATGACTAAAGCATATTTTCTTTTTTAAAAACCTTAGAAAACTACTTAAGAAATGTTAAAAAAGTAAGGGAGCACATTAACTCACATCATTCACTCTATAATTTGAGGGATTTAAAATGGGTCATTAACTATAATTTGACAGTGCTATTCTGAGTGCGGGAAGAAAAACAGAAATGTTACTACAAAGCTTGATACTGTATTCCTTTTGAAAATGTATAGTTATCATACTAACAAAAGCATTTGAAAGGTTTTTTCCTTTGACTGTGAAATTTAATTATATATGGCATCTGTCATAAAAAAACTTTCAGTGAGAGCTTGTAGGCAATTGATACTTCTAGTTCATTACAACCCATCAATTTTATATTATTGAAATTACATTACTAATTGAAAGCTACAGATATTCAGTTGCAATTGTTTTAGGAAAGAAAATATTCATAATTTTAAAGTCTACTTCTACTATGTGTTGAACCCAAAATAAAGTTGTCATTTTTAGCTCTAATAAAGTCAGTCTGTTTTATCAGAACCCATCTAAATAATAACTTAGACTATTTCAGGAGTTCACTCATAAGAGGAACATCACATAGCTTTAATAAAAATGGATATTTTACATTCAGATATAAACAATTTATTTTTAATGATATTCCAGCATAGGTTAAACTCTACTTTTGAGATATAAATAATAAAATAATTTATTATTTTTCAGATCTATGGTTAAATCTAGTAAAATTACTTCCTGTGAGTCAATCATTCTGGTAGATATGTAGTGTATTAATTTAGTTTTAATTTGCATTTCTGTAATTACTATGATATTGAATATCTTTTTATTCATTAGTCACTTATATATATTCTTTTGTGACATACCCATTCAAAGTTTTAACCTGTTTTCTATGCAATTCTCTGTTTTTAAAATTGTCATGACATGTATGCTGAGTACAAGTCATTTATGCCTCTTATGATCTATAGATATCTCTTCAAAGTTTATACCTTTCCCCTTCACTCTCAGCACTATTTTTTGATAATTAGAAGTTTTGCTTTTTCTTCGGGATTAATCCTCTTCATTTTCTATTTGAAAAACAGCCTTTGCCTGCTTTAGGTTTAGGAAGATATTATCCTACTGCCATCTAGAATTGTTATTGTTGTAATGCAGGTGCTATAATCTGTAATGTTTTATCAGGATATGTGGGAGGCAATAAGAAAACCAATGGAACTCACCATTGTGTTATCCATCATGTTTGGAGGTCCCTAAGTTGATTTTCTTCTTCTTTCCATCCATCATAGTCTTCCTGTGCTTGTGGCAAGAGTGTTTTAGTTGTACAGGGTCTCGAAGAAATAATCTTTGTAGAATCAGAAATCCTCCAGTAATATTTCAATATTTTTTCCTGTTTTATTTGTACCTATGTCACTGAAATATTAAGAATTATATCTTGAACTGTCTTGTAAAGGACGTGTTTTGCCAGTATTCTTTTCTTAGTTATTTATCTCAAGATGTGCATGTCTTCTTACATTGAACTTAGTTGTTAAGTGGTAGAATCAGTACAACTCTGCTTTTTTAGGCTTGTTGTGGTATATATGCATATTGTTTTTAGAATTAATTTGCTTGCAATGAATGTAATATGTTATACTTCAGCATTTATATTCTATAGGCAGTAAAAAGATCAATCGTCATTTTGCGTAAAGAGATTTAATTCAATGAGCATCTGTAGTGTGGTATGAAAATTTTATCAAATGAATCTATACATTTTTAATATAGGTGCTAACAGTTCTTTCTCATTATTCCTACAAAATGTAATCCTATAAGTCTCAACTATGGGAGATAACTCATAGGGGAACTTTACTCCATCTACTAACAAGCTGAATTGTTGAAAGCAGGACAATATTGAGAACAGATGTTTTAGTATTCATCCAAAAACTCTGACCATTTAATAGCCATCTGGCCAAAAAAATTTTTTAAAGTCCCTGAAAACATAAGTATTCTTTCTCTCCAGGGAATGTGGCTGCTAGGATAGAAAATGGGTTATGAATATAATGCAACATCAGTCAACAATAGAGAATCAGGTTAATTTTACTTAAAAAAATTATTATGTAATAGCACAGTGATAAATATCATACAGGATTTACCTTATGGGTGATGCTCTATATTACTAAAATTCCTGCATGTTAATACTCAGTGCTGGAGAATTCTGCCTGACTTCAGTGCCATCTGTTTTCAGATCAATGTGCTGTAATTGGCTGATGGGAACTTTAAAACAGAAAATACAGCTGTTCTACATTTGTCCTCTTTGACCAAAAGTAAAATTATCATATTATACATGTACATAATTACATTTATTTCCACTATAATGTGACCTTGTAGAAGGTAAAGTCTTTAATAATCAGATGACACTTTAGTTTCTGTTTATAGAAGTTATGTATTAATACTAGAATATCACATCACAAACAAAACAGTAGCACAGATTTAAATCCAAAAGCAGTCCAATTTTAGACCAGTCAGGACTACTGGAGACACTAACAACATCTCATACCTGGAACTAATTTGGCAGTAAAGGGAAGGTTCACCTGCCACGATGGTAATATATGCGGTCAGCTATTCCTGTGCAGCAAGCTGTACATTTGGTTTTATCTGTGTTTGTGTTTAGCATATAATGTGTATAACAATACATGGGAAGTGATTCTCACTGTCCCCATGAGGCTGTATAGTACATGACTTTTTCTTTGAAAGAATTTTCCATGAGATACAGGTAATAAAAGATTTAATTCATTTTATTTATTCACTAATCTATATAGTTGTAGTAGTATCATATTTGTATTTTGGAGATCTCCCAAAATGTGATATAACTGACTAAATTTGAAATTTCAGCTATTGATTTTTTTTGGTTATTTAGATGACAAAATTAGGACCAATTAAGGGTAATTTCATGGAAGTATTTCTCTACCACAGTATACATGCTACTATGAGCAACAAGTATTTCACATACACGTGCACACGCATACATATACATATATAACAGCAAACCGATACCTAAGGCAATATAAAATGCACTATGTGCTAGAGACCATGAGGCATTGTAATTGTTTAAAATAACTAAAACACAAGCAACAAATGGGGAAATGGCCAGAGACAAAGCAAAGATTAGCAAGAAACAACTGAAAAAGTTTCATGAAGCAATAACGAATCTGGATTTTATTGAAAGAGTAATAGAATGCTTTTGGACTATTACAAAGGAAGACTAACATGATATGCCATATATTTAGATATATCGCTAAAGATAATGTTAACTGGGGATGCAGATGGAGTAATCAACTCTGGAGGTGATGTCAGTGAGTCAAGTGGCAAGCTGAGACTCCGCACACAGTTGACATCAATGCAGAACAAAGTTCTTCAAGATGAAATAGTCAGTGCTCTAGTCCTCTTGGTATCAGTGGGATCCAGTGGATATCTGAGGTTCCACAACCAACCAGCATCAGTGAAGCAGAAAGATGTGGAGCAAGGAAGGTCTAGTTGGCACTCTATTTCTTCCACACTGTCTCCTAGTGTCAGCTGGTCCCAAAGGAGACAAAAGCTTCTGCTCCCAACCTGCAACAACAAAACAGTGTGAGTAATCCTTCCACTTCCACCTTCCTTGTTGATGATGATATTACCCCACCCCCACAACTAGGAGGCACTGAAATGATATGAGTTAGTGTCCTCTCTCACCAGGAAGGTGTCAGGCTGAACCAAAGGGAGCTGAACTTCCATCTACCCATCTGCAATGAAACAGTATGGGTAGCCGCTCCAATTTTGATGAAGTGGAGTTGGTGGGGTCTAAGGGAAAGCTGAATATACACAACCACCAGGCCAATGTGCTACACCTCACCAGGGAGATGTCCTGCTATAAAAACAAGATAAATAAGCATCAGAGTGTCATACTATCTAAGATATTAAGGATGAAGTTAAAGTCATTTGTCATACCAAGAATCAGGAAAATGACAGCATGAATGACAAAAGACAATCAATAGATGCCAGTACTGATATGAGTTAGATGTTGGAATTATCTTACAAATATTTTAAAGTAATTATCATAATAATGCTTCAACAAGGAATTAGGGATTTTACAGAAGCAAATTAAAACATAGAAAATCTCTCAAAAGAAATAAAAATTGTATATAAAAATAACCAAATGGAAATAATGAGGCTGAAATATACAGTAACTGAAATAAAAACTCATTGGTTGGGCTCAATAGCAGAGTATAGATTACAGAGGACTGAGTCAGTGAACTTAAGGACAAATCAATAGAATGTACCAAATCTGAACAATAGAGAAAATAGTCTGAAAAAATATGAACATCTCACAGAATTTTGAGACAATAATTTTTAAAAAGTTAACCTTTTAATCATCAGATTCCCAAAAGAAAGGACACAGTGTTGAACCAAAAATGTATTTAAAGAAATTATGACTGAAAACTTCTCAAATTTTGGAAATGACATAAGCCTAGAGATTTAATAAACTGAATAGACACCAAATGCAATACTCAAGGAAATCCACACAAAAATATATCACAATTAAATTTCTGAAAACTGAAGAGAAAAAAAAAGTTTTTGAAATCAACCAGAAAGAAAGGATATGTTACTTATAAGAGAAAACCAATTTGAAATGCATTCAGTTTCTCATTTGAGATGTGGAAGCCAGAAGTACTCAAAGAAAACACCTATCAACTGTTTAGAACTCTGGAAAACAGTCAGCTGAATCAAGAAAAAGGGAACTTTAGAAAGGTAGAAAAATGTGGTATTTTTGCTTGGCCTTGCCCTAATTCCCTCCCCTTCATTGTGGTGGCTTGGAGGTGGCACTCTTTGTTTCTAATATAGAATCCTGGTCCCTGAAAACAGAGGGATCAGAGCAGAATTTATTATCAAAGAATTATGTCATTTATTCCATCTAGGGGCTGCCTGAAGGACTGACTCAAGGTGCTTACCTTTGTTTTGCCTAAATCAGAATTCACTCAGTGTAGAAATGTGGTGGGTGTTTCTCAAAAATAGTTTAAGGTAAACAAACAACACAAAAACCTGCAATTTCCTGGAGCAAAAGGTTACAGTTGAAGCAAACAATGGAACAACTAAAATCTGGGAAAATAAATCTGGGGAAAGAGTTTCTTTGGAAAATTAGAGAATTCAAAAGTGCCCATGTACACTGAGAAATTTGGAAAGTCATGTGTATGCCCTGGGCAGGGCACATACCCAGAAGAAACCTGAGGGGACCCTAAGATTTTACCTCTTTGCTAGTCTCAGTGCCATCAGGAAGTAAAAGCTAAGGTAGAGTTGTAAACAGCCTAGCTAAGCATCAAAGGAGTCCCACAGTACAGAGCAAGTCTGCAATGACTGAGAGTTCTCTCTCTCTCTCTCTTTCTCTCTCTCTGCATTCTATCATTCAGTGAAATATCTGTCAAAACATTAGCTGAACACAAGCTGAAGTAACAGAGAATTCAGAGATTATACATGACAAAGCTCATACATTTACAGAAATAGTTTTGAAGAGTCACTAAATAAACAGAGAAATTAATGAAAAGTCTAAGGAAGAGAATCTACTTTTCATAGGTAACATTAAAATGTTAAAAATGTCGATTTTTTAGTAAAATATTATAAATCATGTAAAAAAAAAACAAACGTGTGTCCCATTTATAAAGGAAACTTTCAAAAAGTGTCCCTGAGGAAACAAAGATGTTGGATTAACTAAATACAGACTACAAATTGACTTTTAAATAGGTTCAAAAAGTTAAAGGAAACCATGGGCAAGAAGTAGTGGAAATCAGGAGAATGATGTATAAACTTGAAAATGTGAATAAAGAGATAGAAATTGTAAAAAGGAACAAACTAATTCAGGAGCTTAAAATTACAATAACTAAAATAAAAATTCATTAGAGAATCGCAATAGCAGATTTGAGCAGGCAGAATATAGAATCAATAGAATAAGGTAGGATTAATGAACTTGAGGATAGATAATTGAAACTATTTCTTCTGAGGAACAGAAAGCATAAAGAATAAAAAAATTAAACAGACTCTTTTTGAATTATGGTTTTCTCAGGGTATATGCCCAGTAGTGGGATTGCTGGGTCATATGCTAGTTCTATTTTTAGTTTTTTAAGGAACCTCCATACTGTTCTCCATAGTGGCTGTATCAATTTGCAGATCTATTTACAATAGCCAGGACATGGAAGCAACCTAAGTGTCCATCATCGGATGAATGGATAAAGAAGATGTGGCACATATATACAATGGAATATTACTCAACCATAAAAAGAAACGAAATTGAGTTATTTGTAGTGAGGTGGATGGAGTTAGAGTCTGTCATACAGAGTGAAGTAAGTCAGAAAGAGAAAAACAAATACAGTATGCTAACACATATATATGGAATCTAAGGAAAAAAAAAAAAAGGTCATGAAGAACCTAGTGGTAAGACGGGAATAAAGGCACAGACCTACTAGAGAATAGACTTGAGGATATGGGGAGGGGGAAGGGTAAACTGTGACAAAGTGAGAGAGTGGCATGGACATATATACACTACCAAACGTAAAATAGATAGCTAGTGGGAAGCACAGGGAGATCAGCTCGGTGCTTTGTGACCACCTAGAGGGGTGGGATAGGGAGGGTGGGAGGGAGGGAGATGCAAGAGGGAAGAGAGATGGGAACATATGTATAAGTATAACTGATTCACTTTGTTATAAAGCAGAAACTAACACACCATTGTAAAGCAACTATACTCCAATAAAGATGTTAAAAAAAAAAATTAAACAGAGACTAAAAGACCTGTGGATTATCATGAAGCATACCAACATATGCATAATGGGAATCCTAGGTGTAAAAAAAAAAGATAAATGGGGCAGAAAGAATAAATGAAGATATAATAGCTGAAACTTTCTGAATTTTATAAACATTAGTCTACACAATAAAGAAGCTCAAAAAATCAGAGGAAAATAAACCCAAAGAAATCCACACAAAGACATATTACAATAAGACAAAGAGAAAACCTTTGAAAGAAGCAAGAGAGAAGTGATTCCTCATGTATAGCAGTGTATCTTCAATAGGATTAATAGGAGATTTCTCATTTTAAACCACGGCAACCAGAAGGGAGTGGATGATATTTTTTAAATGGTAAAAGAAAAAATTGTCAACCAAGAATTTTATATTTGACAAAACTATCCTTCAAAATAAGGAAGAAATTAAGATACTTTTAGATTAAAAAAAAAAAAAAAGCTGAAAGAGTTTGGTACTAGTAGACCTGCTCTGCAATAAATGCTAAAAGGAGTCCTTCAGGCTGAAAGAAAAGGATACTAGTCAGTAACTCGAAACCGTACAAAGAAATAAAGAACCGGATTAAAAGTAACTACATAGGTAAATATAAAAGCCAGTATTATTGTTATTTTGGTTTTTAACTTCTCTTTTTATTTCCTGTATTATTCAAAAGGCAAATGCATAAAACAATAATTATAGAATATATATTTATAAGTATACTATAGAAAGATGTAATTTGTGACTATAACAACATAAAGGGGAGGTGGAACTGTATAGGAGAAAATTTTGTATGCTATTGAAGCTAAGTAAATATCAATTAAAACTAGATTTTAATAAATTTAGGATATTAATTCCACTCTCCATGTTCTCTATTAAGAAAATATCTAAACAATAACACCAAAGGAAATGAGAACAGAAGCTAAATTGTACACCACAAAACTCTTAGAAAAAGAAGTCACTAATGGAGGGACAAAAAATCTGAAAGACATGTTGAAAACAAATAGTAAAATGACAGAAATAAATTCTTCCTTTATAGTAATTACTTTAAAGGTAAATAGATTAAACTCTCCAATCAAAAAGCAGAGATTGACAGAACGGATAAAAAAAATTATCCAAATACATACTGTCTACCAGAGATTGACTTCACATCCAAAGACACAAATAGATAAAAGTGAAAAGATGAAAAAGACATTTTATACAAATAGTAACAAAAAAAGAGCAAGAGTGACTATACTAATATCAGACAAAATGGACTTAAAGTCAAAAACTGTTACAAGAGACCAAGTTATATATTACATTTTGACAAAAGGGTCAATTCATCAGGAAGATAGAACAATTATAAACATATATGCACCAACAACAGAGTCCCAAAATATATGAAGCAAATATCCACAGAATTGAAAAGAGAAACAGAGTTCTAAAATAATTGTTAGAGTTTTCATTATCACACTTTCAGTTAGGATAGAATATCTAGACAGAAGCTTAGTAAGGAAATACTGGACTTGAACAACTCTGCATGTTTTCTAGACATGTATAGAACACTTATCCAACAAAAGCAGAATACACATTCTTTTCAGGTGTACATGGAACATTCTGCAGGCTAGACCATACTTGAGTCCACAAAACAAGTCTCAATAAATTTAGAAAAATTGAATTCATATAGTCTCTTTTTTGATCACAATAAAATTACTTGAATACATAGTTCTCAAAAAACAATACAAATGACAAACAAATGAAATGATGGTCAATATCATCAGTCGTTAGGGAAATGCAAATCAAAACTGTAAAAGACTACTTCCTACCAACCATGATGGCTATAATTAAAATGAGAGGATAACAAGTGTTGGTGAGGATGTGAAGAATTTGAAACCCTCATATATTGCTGGTGGTGATTTAAAATGGTGCAGCTGCTTTCAAAAATAATTTGGTGGTTCCTTAAAATGTTAACTATAGTTACTATATGACCCAGTAATATTATTTCTACATGTATACCCAAGGTAAATAAAAACCTATATCCACACAGAAGCTTATGAAGAATGTTCATAGCATTATTCGTAATAGCAAAAAAAGTGGAAACAATCCAAATGTTTATCAATTATTGAATGGATAAATAACATGTGACATATCCATACAATGGAATAGTATTTGACCATAGAAAGGAATGACGTAGTGAGTCAAGCCACAACAAGGGTAAACTTTGAAAACATTATGCTTAGTGAAAGAGCCAGTTACTAAAATCTACATATTATATAGTGTAATTTATAGAAAATGTTCAGAATAAGCAAATATATAGAGATAGAAAAGAAAATTACTGGTTGCCTAGGCCTGGGGTATAGGGAGGTAAGGAATGGAGAGTGATCACAAATTAATGTGGTGTTTCTTTGGAGATGATGAAAATGTTCTAAGATTAGATTGAGATGATGTGTGCATAACTCTGTGAATCTAGTAAAACCCTAAATTTTACACTTTAAGTAGATGGATTTTTATGGCATGTGAATTATTCCTCAATATAGCTGTTAAAAAAACAAACAACAACATTAAGAACTAAATTATGAAGATGCATTTGACTAATTATCAATTAAAGTTTTTTCTTTTCTAGAGTATGAAAAAGGAATTCTATCTTATGACTGCTGATTAGATGAAAGGATCTAGAAAAAGTTATTGGAGATAGGGCTGAATTCTGCTGCTTGATGTCCAAAATTTCTGGTGATTGCTTACAACTTTCAAACTCTGAATGTCGTTCATATATTTCAAGTTGCATGATTCACCCATTTGGATTGTCTTGGACTGACCTCGTTAATGCTCTCTGCCTTATTGGATGATCACCTGTTCTTGTGCCTAGCTGAATCTTGAACTACAAAGATATAAAAATGGACAAAATTATTTGCTAAAACAAACCACTCATCATCTCTATAACTATCTTTGATCATAGTACTTGAAAAATTAGAACGTTATGAAATTATTTCATATCAGTTTATATATCTAAGATTCAGCTTTTTAATTAAGATATAAGATATTAAGAAATGTAAGTAGTAGATGAATAATGAAAGCATTTATAACTCTATACATACTTAATATCTTTTTCTTTAAAATGTAACATTTTTTCTTTTTTGTTAAAAAAACATTTACATGTCATTTGGCATCAAATATGTGGCTCAAGAGTACTCTATGAATAAAGTAAAACAGGAAAATTCCCTAAAAGAACGAGCAGATTTTTTAATTTGACAACTAAACTTATAAAACAATCAATCTTACTTTCTCATGAAGATTTATCCATGAGATGGGAGTATCATATTAACACTTTCATAATTATTTCCTTTATTGTTTAGCATAAACTAATAAAATTTTGCTCTAAGATTGCAAACACACACACACAGATTAAATGCTATATGCATATTAAATTTTTATTTATCATTATATCATATTTATAAATGGCCATTTCCTATTGATTATAGGGTCACAAATAGATAAGGAAAAATCATTATCGTCATTTCTTGAATATATATTTAAAAAGATGTCATCTTTAAATATATCTGCTTGGAAATATTACTCTTATAAGTAGCTGAAAAATAAAATACATCTGAAACCTTTATATATAATTACTAAATATTAGAGTTGTTTATTTTTGGAATATATTACAATTTAAAATCAAGAGGCAGGTATCAAGAGTTTTGCTCCACCAAAAATATTCTTTCTCTCTCCTTCACTTTCTTTTTATTTCCGAAAAACAGAACCTTAAAAAAAGTCATACTGTAATTCTAGCTTTAAATTATATAATTGATATAAAATAAACACTAATATGGAAAGTATTTTCATGAATTCCATAAATACATGTATAGTTATGATGTCTCATTTTATCATTTTTGCAGATATTTGAGAATTGGACAGTAAAATAGAACTTCTGAGGAAACTTTTCCAAACTATGTTTAGCACCCTCTCATTTTGCTATATTGAATGAGGCAAGTTTGGGGATGTAGTTTGAAAATTCTTACACATTTTTAAAGCATATCCCTGATTGAGGTACACTGACATGGACGGACAGTAATAAACTAAAGATATTTTGGTGTCTGTTTCATACTTGTGTTTCTATAGTGAAACATTCTTAGAATGTGAAATGGTATAGAAAGTATTCTTCTTAATACACACAAACAAGACTGTAAAATAAAGATTATGATCCCCATTTTATACAAGTAAAAACTGAGTCACAGGAAGTTCAATAGCTAGGTCTCATTCTTTATATCTCTTTTTCTTTTTCTTCCTTCCTTTCTCCCTCCCTCCCTGCCTCTCCTTCCTTCCTTCCTTCCTTCCTTCCTTTCTTTCTTTCTTTCTTTCTTTCTTTCTTTCTTTCTTTCTTTCTTTCTTTCTTTCTTTCTTTCTTTCTTTCTTTCTTTTCTTTCTTTCTTTCTTTCTTTCTTCCTTTCTCTTCTCCTTTGTCTGTTTCTTTTTCCTTTATCCTTTCTCTGTTTCTTTTTTTTCTTTCCCTTTTATTCTTTTCTCTTTCTCCACCCTCTTTTCTTTTCTTCACTCCATCCTATTGAACTCTTACAATTTTCCAGGCACTAGACTGATGCCTTTTCCAACTTTCTTCTTTGCAATCCTAAAAGCTTCCTTTTGAAGAAGGAAATACTATTAAATCCACTGACAGGAAAATATACTGATTCAAAGAAAGTTTATGGGATTATTCAAGACTATGGATTTAGTACATGGCAAGTAGATGTGCTGTTGAAACTCAATTTGGTCAGACTCCAGAGAGTATGGTTTTTAGTATTTTACCATTCTCCTCAGGTAGTTATTTCCTAATGAGCATACTGCTTCATTAACTAATTAAATGCTCATATCCTTATTCACTATTCACACTCCATCATGAATCAATGGCAACCACTCATCTGTCCCTATAGATTAGTTTTGCATTTTCTAGAATTTTATATAAATGGAGTCACAGAGGATGCACGTTTCTGACAGGCTTCTTTGGCACAGCATAGTGTTACTGATATCCACTCATTATTACATCAATACATTTTCCTTTTTATTGCTGAATAGCATTCCATTATAGTATATACAACAATTTGTTTATACATTTATCTTAAGATGGTATTTGGGTAGTTTACAGTTTTAGGCTATAGTGAACTAAGTTACTATGACCATTTGTATCCCATCTAAGTGTTTGTGGGGAATAGGTTTTTTATTTTTTTTGGGAAGATATCAAGGAGTGGAATTGCTAGATCTTATCCTAAGTATACATGTGTTTAACTTTATAAGAAACTGCCAAATTGATTTCCAAATGGTTTTAGTGCTTTACATTCCCAAAAACAATGAATTGAAGTTCCAGGTGTTCAGCATCCTTGACAGCACTTGATATTTAGTCTTTTCCTTAATAACCATTCTGATGGGTATGTAGTTTTAATATGCATCTCCCTGATTAAAAATATTTTTGACGTTTTTATGCCCTTATAGAACATTTGTTTATCATCTATTTGAGAAGTATCTGTTCAAATCTTTTGTTCAGTTATTATTGGGATTATAGAGTTCCAAGTGTTTATTTTGTATAAAATTCCCTTGTTTTATATATATATATAGTGAATATTTTCCAAGCTGTGTATTGCCTTTTCATTTACTTAATGAAGTATTACAAATAATAGTAATTTTTAGTTTTTATATAGTTCACTTATCAATTATTTTAAATGCATCCCATTTTGAGTTCCTGTGTAAGAATTTTAGCCCAATCCAGATTGCGAATATATTTTCCCACTTTCTTCTTTTTCTTCTAGAAATTTTATTTTTATTTTTTTTAATTTTATTTTTTAAAATTTTTTTAATGCTATTCTTGTCTGCTTACATTCTTTTTATGTATGTATGTATGTATGGCTGTGTTGGGTCTTCGTTTCTGTGCGAGGGCTTTCTCTAGTTGTGGCAAGCGGGGGACACTCTTCATCGCGGTGCGGGGGCCACTCTTCATCACGGTGCGCGGGCCTCTCACTATCGCGGCCTCTCGTTGCCCAGCACAGGCTCCAGACGCGCAGGCTCAGTAATTGTGGCTCACGGGCCGAGTTGCTCCGCGGCATGTGGGATCTTCCCAGACCAGGGCTCGAACCCGCGTCCCCTGCATTGGCAGGCAGATTCTCAACCACTGCACCACCAGGGAAGCCCTAGAAATTTTATTTTTAGATTTATGATCTATTTCTGATTATTTTTTGTTGTGATGTAAAGTGTCAATTTTATATTTTTCCCACAGAAACAGTAGTTCCAGGGCCATATATTCATATTAATGTCCTTTCCCAGTTAAAATTAAAATAGCCATATATATGGCAATATATTTCAATAATTTATTCTGATCCATTTATCTATATTTCTATCCTTATGCAAATATCACTCTGTTTTGATTACTGCAGTTTTAGAGGAAGGGTAGAAACCAGGTTGTTAAAGCCCTCAAACTGTGTTTGCCTTCTTCAAACTTCTTTAGTTTATTATAGGTTCTTTAATTTCCATATGAATTTGAAAGTCAGCTTACTAATTTCTATACAAAATTTGCTGGGGTGTGTATTGAGATTGCTTTAAATGTACAGATCAATTTGACAGTAGCCATCATCTTTACAATATTGACTCTTTGAAAGCATAAACAAGGTATATCTTTCCATTTATTTAAACCTTCTTTAATTTTTAGCAGAGCTTTGTAGTTTTCAATACATAGTGTTGGAAATATTAAACTTTATCATTCTCTTTGTAATTGTGTTTACATTCTTGAATTTCATTTCTAATATTGTGGCTAGTATATAGAAACAAATGTATTTTATATGTTCATGTTGCGTCCTGAAACCTTGCAAAATTGACTTTTTTAATACTTGTAACTTGTTTGTAGATTTTTAAGTAAAAATTTTTATGTTTTATGTTATATGCAGATAAGCGGATTTTGTTTTTTTTTACAAATATGTACGCCTTTTACTTTTTTTTTTTCTTCTCTTACTTTTCTGGCTAAGAACTCTAGCCCAAAGTTAAATAGAGGTGGTGAGATCACATATTCCTGTCTTCTGATCTTAGGAGGAAAGCATTAATTCGTTCTTAATTAAGTATGTTGTTAATAGCTATACATTTTTCATGAGTCCCTTTTCTAGTTTAAGCAAAATCATTTTTCCCCTAATTTGCTGAGATATTTTATTATGAATGAATCTAGAGCTTGTCAAATGCTTTCCCCTGTACATATTGAGATGATTATATTGTTTATTTTCTTTATTCTGTTGATATAGTGAATTAAATGGATTTTTTTTAAGTATTAAATCAAGCTCAGATTCCTTGGATAAACTCCATTTGGTCATCATTTATAATCATTTTTATGTATTAGTAGATTCAGTTCTTTCGTATGTACTTAAACACTTTCATATATGTGTTAAAGAGAAATACTGGTTTGTGGTATTGTAGTGTATGTATGTATGTGCTTAAATAAAAATTAGGTTGGTCTTATAAAATGAATTAGGAAGCATTGCTGTTATTCAACATTCTGAAACATTGTTGCAGGATTAACATTACTTTTATTTTTAAATGTTTGAGAGAATTAGTCAGTGGAGGCATCCTGGCTTGGGATTGTTTTATAGGAAGATATTAATTATGAATTCAAAATCTTTGATGAGATCATCACATTTATTGGCATATTATTGTTCATATGTTCCCATAGTATATTGTTAAAGTCTGAATTATTTCTAGTATTGCTTCTTTTTAATCCTGATCTTTTAAATGTGTGTTTTTATACTTTTTTTATTAATTAGCCTAGCTGGAATTTTGTAAATTATGTTGATCTAGTAAAAGAACCATCTTTTGTTTTTATGAATATTTCCATTTAACTTTTTTTTCATTAATTTTGACTCATCTTTATTTTACCTTCCTTCTACTTTCTTTGGGTTTTATTTGCTCTTCTTTATTCTAGTTTTCTTAAGTAGAATCCTACATACTGATTTGAGATATTTTTTCTATTTAAATTTTAGAGCTGTACTTTCCTTCTAAGCACTGCTTATTTCAAATTTTTTTCTATTTTTACTTCAGATTTATTCTTTGACATATGATATTTAGTGATGTATTGTTTATTCTGCAAACATTTGAATATTTTTAATATATTTTTCTGGTTTTAAATTCTAGTTTAATTTCACGGTCATCTGAGATACTTTGTATGATTCCAGTTCTTTAAAATGTACTGAAACATATTCTGAGCCTGTTAAATAAGGAGAATTTAAAAAATATATTTAGGGATGCAGACGTGGAAAACAGACGTGTGGACATGGGGGGAAGGGGGGGTGGGATGAATTGGGAGATTAGGATTGACATATACACACTACCGTGTGTAAAACTGATAACTAGTGGGAACCTGCTGTATAGCACAGGGAGCTCAGCTCACTGCTCTGTGATGACCTAGATAGGTGGGATGGACGTGGGGGTGGGAGGGAGGTCCAAGAGGGAGGGGATATATGTATACATATAGCTGATTCACTTAGTTGTACAACAGAAACTAACACAACATTGTAAAGCAACTATACTCCAATAAAATAAAAAATATATATTGGCCAACATATTTATGATTTACATCACTCTCCTTTCTTTTGTGTAGATCCGTGTTTTCATCTGACATTTTTTTTTTGTTTTACTACATTTCTTGTAGTGCTTGTCTGCTAGAAGTAAAGTCTATCAGCTTTTTGTTGTTGAAAACGTCTTTAATTTGCCTTAATTTTAGCAGAGTATTTTCTGTGGACATAGAATTGTAGAGTGACATTTTTTCTTCTTTTAATTCTTTAACAATTTCATTCCATCGTCGTCTTGGTTATGATTGTATTAGTGAGACGTATGTGGTATTTTTCTCTATGCAATGTGACTTTTTCTTAGACTGTTTTTAGGTATCACTTTTATACTGAATTAGTAGTCAGAAACCCCCTAATAAATGAGAAGCCCAAGACCGTATGGTTTCACTGATAAATTCTACTAAACATTTAAAGATATAATGCCAATCCTCCTCAGACTCTTTCAGAAAATTGAGGAGGAGGAAACACTTCCAATTTCATTTTATGAAGCCAGCATTATCATGGTACCAAAACCAGAAAAAGACATCAGAAGAAAACTAAAAAACAATATTCCTGATTAATGCAGATGCAAAAATCCTCAATGAGATACTAAGAAACAAATTCAACAGCACATTAAAAGGATCGTATATCATGATCTAGTGGGTTTTATCCATGGGATGAAAGGATGGTTCAACATATGCAGATCAATCAATGTGATACACCATATTAAGAGTACTAGGTTAAAAATCACAGTACATCTCAATAGATGCAGAAAAAGCATCTAACTAGATTCAGTACCCTTTTATTATAAAAATACTCACTGGATTAGAAGTAAGTTTTCTCAACATAATAAAGAATATATATGAAACAACCCACAGCTATTATCACACTCAGTAATTAAAGACTAAAAGCTTTTCCTCTAAGAACAGAAAGAAAAAAATTTTTATTCACACTAGCATCAAAAGAATGAAATACTTAGGAATAAACTTGACCAAGGAAGTGAAAGATTTATACACTGAAAACTCCAAAATACTGCTGAAACACAAATAAATTGAAACATCCCATGTTCATGGACTAGAAGATTTAACATTGTTAAAATTTCCAAAGTGATCTATAGATTCAATGCAATCCCTGTCAAAATCCCAGTGGGATTTTTACAAACATGTAAAAGACAGTTCTAAAATTCATATATAACCAAGAATGACCTCAAGAGTCAAAACAGTCTTGAGAAAGAAGAACAAAGTTTTTTGAAGTCTCACACTTCCTGATTTCAAAACTTATTACAAAGCTACAATAAGCAAGACAGTATAGTACTAGCATAAAGATAGGCCTATAGACCAATGGAACAGAATAGAGAGCCCAGAAAAAAATCCATGCATACACAGTCAACTAATCTTCAACAAAATTGCCAAGAATACACAATGGGAAATGCATGGTCTCTTTAACAAACGGTGTTGGGAAAACTGGATATACACATATGAAAGAATGGAATTTGGATCCTTATCTTACATCATACAAAAAATGCTCAAAATGAATCAAAGACTTAAACGTAAGATCTGAAAAGATAAAATTCCTTGGAGAAATCATAGGCGCAAAACTTCATGTCATTGGTCTTGTTAATGAAACCAAAAGCACAGTCAACAGAAGCAAAAATGGACAGGTGGGGTTACATCACACTAAAAAAATCTTCTGCCCAGCAAAGGAAACAAGCAAAAGAGTGAAAAGGCAACCTCAGAATGGGATAAATATTTGCAAACCACATATCTGATAAAAGAAAATATTTGCAAACCACATATCTAATACGATGTTAATGTTCAAAATATACAAGGCACTCCAACTCTATAGCAAAAAAGCAAATAACCCATTAAAATGGGCAAAGGACTTGAAAAGACACTTTTCCAAATAAAACACACAAATGGCTAATAGGTTTATGAAAAGGTGCTCAAAATTACTAATCATCAAGAAAATGAAAATTAAAGCCACATGTTATATCACCTCACACCTGTTAGGATAGCCAATATCAAAAACAAAAAGGAAAACAAAATAAGTTTTGGAGAGGAAGTGGGGAAATTAGAACCCTATTATGTGGTTTGTGGGAATATATGGAAATTTTTCCCAAAATTAAGATAGAACTACCATGTGATTCAGCAATCTCACTTCTGAGTATATATCCAAAAGAACTGAAATCAGGATCTTCAAAAGATATTTGCTCTCCCAGGTTAATTGCAGCATTATTCATACTAGCCAAGAGGTGGAAACAACCTAAATGTCCACTGACAGATGAATGGGTAAAGAGTATGTGGTATGTGCATACATAGAGCAGAGTATTATTAGGCCTTTAAAAAGAGAGAAATCCTGCAATATGCAGCAACATGGATGACATGGAAGATGTTATGCTAAATTACATTAGCCGGTCACAAGAAGGACAAATACTGCATGATTTCACTTATAAGAGATATCTAAATTAGCTAAATTCATGGAAGCAGAAAGTAGAATGATGGTTGCCAGGGGTGGAGGTGGGGAAGATGGGAGTTGTTCACTGGGTATAATGGGAGTTGCTGTTCAATGGGTATAATGTTTTGTCGTGCAAGATGAAAAAGTTCTAGAGATCTGCTGTACAACATTTTGTGCTTATAGTTAACAATATTGAACCGTTCACTTAGAAATTTTTAAGAGGGTAGTCTCATGTGTTTTTTATCACAATTTTAAAAAATGTATTTACACACAGACTCGATTGTCACTTTATCACTGTGTTTTAGTAATTTGATTAATATATGCCTTGTGTGAGTTTCTTTGTATTTACGCAGTAGATACTGATTGTACTTCTTGGATCTGTGGTTTTATTGTGCTTCACACATTTGAAAAAAAAATGCTGGTCATTATTTCTTTAAATATTTTTCTCTGTCTCCTTCCCTTATCCCTTTTCTGAGATACCAGTTACATGTATGTTAGATTGCTTGCTAATAGCACAGGTCAATTGGTTCTGGATATTCTTCCCCTTGTGCTTTTGTTTGCTATGTCTTAAATTTAGTGAATTACAGTTTCTAATCCACTGTTAACTAAAATAAGTTATTTCCCCTTTTTTATCTATTTCATTTTTCATATCTAGAAGTATTATTTATTTATTTTTATTTAATTTCTTTTCACACTAAATTAATAATATACGTTAAATATATGGACATATTTAAAATAAATGTATTGAAGTCCATTTCTAGGTCTTTCCTAATTCTTTTCAAATTGGGGATTCATTTTATTTTTTCATTTCTCCTAGTGATATATTTCTCTGTTTATTTGAATGTACAATTATTTTTAATAAGATGCTCAGTTTTATTGTTGTATATCTTATATTTTCAAGTGCCATATTATAAGTATTTCTTTAAAGATTGTTGACTTTGTTTTGGGAGTTAATTAACTAATGATTGACAGACTTGATCCTTCTGAGGCTGTTTTTAAGCCTTTTGTTTTTCTGGGGAAACAAAAACTTTTCTTTATTCTAGGGCTAGCTTAATTCTATATTAAGGTATGAATCTTCTGGAATCTCTGTTGAATGCTCTGGGTTTTCAAAAGGACCCTTAAATCTGGTTAGTTGGAGCTTCAGTGTCTCCCAGCCCTGTGTGAACTCAGGATTACTCACCTTACTTCTCCAAAGTCATTTCTCAATATTGTGAAATTTCATTCTACATATGCATATTTGTATTCTGCTAAGGACCCAAAGTGATCCATGTGAAGATTTATTGCATGCTTCCTCTGCATAGCTTCCTTTTCTCCAGTAGTCTGTCCTGCAAGATCTAGCTGCCTTAGCTTCTCAAAACTCCCATCTTTGTTTTCTCAACTTAGTGAGATAACTGGCTCATCATCGCTATAAATAAGTATGTATGTATGTACCTATGTATATGTGCTGTACACACACACGTGTGCACACACACATGTGCACACATACACACACTCAAGGGATGTAGACCTCAGCATCTTCCTTTATTTTGATACAGGAGTAAAGCATTTGACTTCTGTATGTCACAGTTTGTGATTGGGAACAGGGCTTGTGCTAGACAGCATTTGACATAGCTCCCAGTGGTTCTCACATCCGGGTTTTCCAGCTCCTGTGTAATCCTCTCTTCCTGAGTGTGCACTGGGTGTAGACTTGCTTCTAAAAAATAGAATATGACAAAGGTGGTAGAATTTACCTCTATGATTACTCTATCAACATACTTTTCATGTTGCTAGCACTATTTCTTGCTAGCACACACTCGCTCTCTCTTGCTGGCACTTTCTTACCCTTTCACTTGGTCACTCTGATGAAGCTAGGTGTCATGTAAAATAATCTATAAGGAGGCAAGCCTAAATAGACATTTCTCCAAAAAAGACACACAGATGGCCAAGAGGCACAGGAAAATATGTTCAACATCGCTAATTATTAGAGAAATGCAATCAAAACTACAATGAGATATCACCTCATAGCAGTCAAAATGGCTATCATCAAAAAATCCACAAACAATAAATGCTGGAGAGGGTGTGGAGAGAAGGAACCCTCCTACATTGTTGGTGGGAATGTAAATTGGTACAGCCACTATGGAGAACAGTATGGAGGTTTCTTTAAAAATTAAAAATAGAGCTACCATATGATCCTGCAATCCCACTCCTGGGCATATATCTGGAGAAAAACATGGTCTGAAAGGATACATGCACCCCAATGTTCATTGCAGCACTGCTTACAATAGCCAAGACATGGAAGCAACCTAAATGTCCATTGACAGAGGAATGGATAAAGAAGATGTGGCACATATATACAATGGATTATTACTTAGCTATTAAAAAGAATGAAGTAATGCCATTTGCAGCAACATGGACGGACCTAGAGATTGTCATACTGAGTGAAGTAAGTCAGACAGAGAAAGAGAAATATCATTTATAAGCGGAGTCTAAAAGAAATGATACAAATGAACTTACAAAAGAGAAAGAGACAGAGTTAGAGAACGAACTTATGGTTAGCAGGGGGCGGGGGGGAAGGTGGGGGAAGGGATAGTTAGGGAGTTTGGGATTGACATGTACACACTGCTATGTTTAAAATGGATAAACAACAAGGACCTACTGTATAGAACAGGGAACTCTGCTCAATATTATGTAACAACCTAAATGGGAGAAGAATTTGAAGAATAGATATATGTATATATATAACTGAATCATTTTGCTGTACACCTGAAACTGTCACATTATTAATCAACTATACTCCAATGTAAAATAAAAAGTTTAAAAAAAAGAGGCAAGGAATTAGGGGAGGCCTCCAGCAAATGGCTCTTGAAGAATTGAGGCCTCCGTTTAAAAGCCTGTGAGAAACTGAATTCTGCCAACTATCTCTGAATTAGTTTGGAAAGAGATCATGCGAACCTTGAGACAACTATGTCCGTGGCCTACATTTTGTGCAGTCTTGTGAGAGATCTTGAAGAAATGGACCCAGCTATCCTGTGTCTCCATCCTTAACCACAGAAACTATGAGGTAATAAGTGCTTGTTATTTTAAGCTACTAAACTTTGGACTAATGGGTTATGTAGTAAGAGATAGCTAATATAGAACAACACCTTTGTTCCTTGGAATGTGGAATTAATTTTTCTGATTTTATTTTTTCTATGTAGTGTTCTTAATTTTTGGAGAGAGCAATGCGTATGAATACCATTTTTACATCTGCTTTAACTGGAAAATAAGTCTTTTTTTAGTTTCAAATAAGTAGAAAATTATTATTTGCATATCAACAAATGCAAACATTCTTTAGTTAATCACAGTAAAATGTTATAGTATGATGGAATCAAAATTAAAAGTTTCTAAAATTCAATTTTATTTATAAGGACTTAAAATATCAATAATAGCTACTCTTGCCATGTTTAGTACACATGATATACAAATAAACTATAGAAAACCAATTTTTATAGAAGTATATTTATAGCATATCATTGACCAGACCATTTATCAAAAGAGCAAAGTGTAGAAACAGGAAATATTTCCTTCACAGTATATTAATTTGACTAGAATAATAAATACAAAATATCTTTTTGCATGATAACCATGTCCAGCATTATTGTGATCTTTGTCCTTTCTTTAAAATTAAGAAGCTAAATATGTACCTTATGAGAAGATTTTAATCACAAAGCATTTTTTAAATTAATTTTTATTGGGGTATAGTTGCTTTACTATGTTGTGTTAGCTTCTACTGCACAGCAAAATGAATCAGCCATACATATACATATATCCCCTCCCTTTTGGATTTCCCTCCCATTTAGGTTACCACAGTGCATTAGGTAGAGTTCCCTTGTGACAAAGCATTTTTTTTATTCTTATGGGGATTTAAAACTGATGCTTGCCTTGGTTAAATTATCAACAGCTCTATATTTACATTTAGAGGATACATAATTATTTAAGCATTATTAACAATTAAACACAGAAGGTGTTTTTCAGAATTATTCATTTTATCCAAACATTTCCTTTTGCTCTCCATAGAATTCTTTATGAAACTGCCTTTGGCTACATAGGAAACGGGAAGAATTGACATTTTAACAATTAGAAGTATTCAAATATTTGATGAGATTAGTATTTTATTAACTAGAAAGTTTTAAATTCTACATAACATATTCAAATATATTTTTGCTAACTTTACAATGTATATATTAAACCATTTCCTTTTCAGAGAAGTGGCTAAAACCTATAGTCAAGAAGGAAGTTATTAAGATTTGTGTGTGAGTGTTAAGGAATTAAAAGGCTCTGTGGCTATAGCAAATGCTTTTGAAATTTGCTTCAAGCATAGAGTTTATCAAGAGTCTCTTTTTATTAAAAAATAGATTTCCTGTTGGATATAGAATCCCATAGTTCTCATCCAGACTCTTGGCAGCACTTTACTTTTAATAAAGAAAGAAAAAAAAAAGATCTTCAATCTGGGATTTTTATTGCACTTGATTAAACTTCTTTAATAAAACTTAAAAGACATTAAAATTGTGCATAAGTAATATTAAAACTCACTAAGGCACAAACATAATGAGAAGAGAAATGAAATAATCTTGTTGAAACAAATTACTGATATGCAATTTCAATGAGGATCTAGAGAATCTTTGAAAAGCTTATAAATTTTAACATTTGTTTGCTATTGATAAATTTATTCTTCTTATGAACTTAAAATGCAATTGTACGTTAAATCTCTATTATTTAGAAATGATTGTGTCCAGGTGTTAGCACGATAACTGCTCTCAGGCTGTCACATAAAGTAGATTAAAAAGAACATCAGGCGAATTCCCTGGCGGTCCAGTGGTTAGGACTCTGAGCTCTCACTGCCGAGGGCCCGGGGTTCAATCCCTGGTCAGGGAGCTAAGATCCCACAAGCAGCACACCGTGGCCAAAAAATAAAATAAAATAAAGACTATCAGTTTACAATAAATAGTACCTATTTTTACAAGATGCAGTCTTTTTGTAAAAGAATGTTATGGAGCTTTATTTGAAAAGTTTAAGGTAAATTTAAAACTTTAAAATTTTAAGATAAAAATTCAAATTTTTGTAACAAATGAACTTAGAAAATAACAACTCTTGGACTTTTAATATCAGGATATCAGGATTATGATGTAGACATTTGAAATGTACACATATACCATCCTGAAGTGGCTCCCAATGGCCAAATCTGGAATAATTTGCACTATATAATAAATAAATAAAATAAATAATGATAAATAATGGATTATAACCTAACCCATAGAATTATATAAATATCTATGTAATGATCTAAATAGTGTAAATAATTGAATAAATAAATGGGGAAGATAGACAAACTTTTCCTAGAACTGGTGTGTGGAGGGCAGCTTTTCCCTGAGCCCTGGTAAAGCCTTTGTAATTGTCTATAGACAGGCCTGAAAAATTGCAAATAGGTTTTTAACCAGAAGATGGACTGCTCACCTAGGAATAGAAGTACTTGCATGTAGAGCAGGGAAAGCATTTTCAATATTTCACCGTTACTTATGCTATCAGATGTAGATTTTTGCAGATGATCTTTTTCAAATTGAGAAAATTTCCTTCTGTTCCTAGTTACTATAAGTTTTTACCATGAATGGTGTATAATTTTGCCAAATACATTTTCTTTTTCAATGGCAATGATCAAATTATTTTTCCTTTATTTTGGTAATATGGTTAATTATAATACATTGATTTATAGCTGAGCACCAAATATCCTTGCATTCTTGTATAAACTTTTTGTTCATGATGTATGCTATGTTTTATATATTTTTCTATTCACTTGCTAATATTTGGTTAGTGATTTTTGCATCAGTGTTCATGGGGAATACTTGGTCCATAATTTTCTTTTCTAGGAATGTCTTTGATTAGATTTGGACAGAGTGAGACTGTCCTTATAAATAATTTGAGAATTGTTCTTTCTTATTCTATTTTATAAAATAATTTTTATTGATTTGGTATTTGTTTTGCAGTAGGTGTTATAAAATATTCACAGGTGAATTCCTCAAGTCTTGGAGTTTACTTTGTGGGAGATTTTCATTTACAAATCTAATTTCTCTATTAGATAATAGGCTATTAAGATCTATTTCTTCTTGTGGCATATTTGATAACATTTGTCTTTCAAGTCATTTGCCATTTTATCTAAGTTGTCAAGTATGTTACAATAAAGTTTATACACACACACCTTTTTCTTTATAATATCTGTACAGTCTGTACTAATATAGCATTTCTTTTCCTTTTCTTATCCATATAATGTATAGTAGTGACCCCTTTTTCATTTCTAATTTGGGTAATTTGTGTTCTCTCTCCCTCTCTTTAGGATCAATCTACCTACAGATTTAAAAAAAAAGAAACTTCACTATAGTAAGAACACTTAAAATGAGATCTATCCTCTTCGCAAATGTTCTAAGTATATAACATAGCATTGTTAATTATAGACACAATTTGTAGAGCAGATGTCTATAATTTATTGATCTTGCATGATTGAAACTTTATGTCCACTGATTAGCAGTTTCTCCTTCCACATACCCAATTCCTGATATCCACTGTTTTACTCTAATTCTATGAGTTTGACTATTTTAGATACCTCATATAAGTAGAACCATGCAGTATTTGTTCTGTGACAGACTTATTCTATTTAGCCTAATGTCTTCCAGGTTCATCCATGTTATTGCGTATTGCAGGATTTCCTTCTTTTTTAGCATGGAATAATATTCCAGCGTATGTATATATCTCATTTTCTTTATCTGTTTGTGTGTTCATGGACAGTAAGGTTGTTTCCACCTCTTGACTATTGTGAATAGTGTTGTAATGAACACTGAAGTACTGGTATTTCTTCAAGGTGCTAATTTCTGTTCTTCCTGAATAAATACTCAGAAGTGAGATTGCTCAATCATGTGGTACTTCTATTTTTAATTTTTGGTGAACCTCCATACTGTCTTCCACAGTGGCTGCATCATTTTACATTGCTACTAACAGAGTGAAAGGGTCCCAATTTCTCCACATTCTCTCAAACACTTGTTATTTTTGTTGTTGATGTTGTTTGTTTTTCTTTCTGTTTTTGTTATTTTGATAATGGCTTTCCTAACAGGTTTGAGGTGGTATCTCATTGAGGTTTTGATTTGCATATCCCTACTGATTAGTGACATTTAACATCTTTGAAAATAACTATTGGAATATCTTCTTAGAATAAGACATTCCTATTCATGTTTTAGTCTATTTTTTAGCTGGGTTATTAATTATTTTGCTGTTGAGTTATAGGAGTTCCTTATGTATTTTGGATATTAACCCCTTGTCAGATAAGTGGCAAATATTTTCTGCCATTTCATAGGTTCCCTTTTCACTCTGTTTATTATTTCCTTTTCTGTGCAGAACTTTTTAGTTTGATCTAGTCCCATTTGTCTGTTTTCACTTTTGTTGTCTGTGTTTTTGGTGTCATCTCAATGAAATTATCTAAGTCTGATGTCATGAAGCTTTTCCTCTATGTTTTCTTCTAGGAGTTTACAGCTTCAGGTCTATGTTTAAGTCTTTCATCAATTTTCAGCTGATTTTTCTCTGTGGTGTAAAATATGGGTCCAAATTCATTCTTTTGCATGTGGCTATCCAGTTTTCCCAACAACATTTGTTGAAAAGACTGTCTTCCCCATTGTGCATTCTTGGCACCCTTGTAGAAGATCATTTGACCTTATGGGTAAGGATTTATTTCTGGGTTCTTTATTCTATTCCATTGCTCTATGTGTCTGCCTTTATGCCAAAACTATAATGTTTTATTTACTATTGCTTTGTAGTATGTTTGGTCAGGAAGTGTGAGGTCTTCAACTTTGTTCCTTCTAAAGATTATTTTGGCTATTTGGGTTATTGTGTGTTTCCACAAGAATTTTAGAATTTTTTCTATTTCTGTAAAAAGATGCCATTTGGTTTTTGATAGAAATTGCATTGAATCTAGATCACTTTGAGTAGTATGGACACTTCAGTAGTAATGTTTTTTTTTTTTTTTTAATTTATTTTGGCTGCATTAGGTCTTCATTGCTGCATGCGGGCTTTCTTTAGTTGTGTAAAGCAGGGGCTACTCTTTGTTGCAATGTGCTGGTGGCTCATTGTGGTGGCTTCTCTTGTTGCAGAGCATGGGCTCTAGGCGTGCAGGCTTCAGTAGTTGTGGCACACGGGCTCAGTAGTTGTGGCACGTGGGCTTTAGAGCGCAGGCTCAGTAGTTGTGGTGCATGGGCTTAGTTGCTCCGCGGCATGTGGGATATTCCTGGACCAGGGCTTGTACCTGTGTCCCTGCATTGGCAGGTGGATTCTTAACTACTGCGCCACAGGGAAGCCCAGTAGTAATGTCTTCTAATCCATGAACATGGGATGTCTTTCCATTTGTGTCTTCTTTTATTTCTTTCATCAATTTTTTATTTTTCAGTTTATAAGTCTTTCACCTCCTTAGTTAAGTTTATTACTAAGTATTCTATTCTTTTTGATGCTATTGTAAGGGAATTTTTCCCTTAATTTTCTTTTCACACAGTACATAGTTGGTGTATAGAAATGCAAATAATTTGTGTATGTTGATTTTTTTGTCCTGCCACTTTACTGAATTCATTTATTAGTCTAACAGTTTGTGTATGTCTGTGTGTGTGTGTGTGTGTGTGTGTGTGTGTGTGTGTGTGTAACCTTTAGGGTTTTCTAAGTATAAGATGAGGTCATCTACAAACAGAGGTAATTTTACTTCTTTCTTTCTGATTTGCATGCTCTTTATTTCTATTTCTTGCCTAATTGCTCTAGCTAGGACTTGCAGTACTATGTTGAATAGAAGTGCAAGAGTAGGAACCCTTGCCTTTTGCCTTATCTTAAAAGAAAAGCTTTTAGTTTTTCACTGCTGAGTATGATGTTAGCTGTGGCATTTTCATATATGATCTTTATTATGTTAAGGTTATGTTAATTTATTTTTATTTCTAGTGTTTTGGAATGAAAACATGTTGAATTTTGTCAAATGCTTTTTTTGCATTTATTATGATAATATTTTGATTTTAACCTCGTTCTGTTAATGTGTACCACACTGAGTGATTTAGGTATGCTGAACCTTCCTTTTGTCCCACAGATAAAGTTCACTTGATCATGGTGTATGATCCTTTTAATGTCTTATTGAATTTGTTTGTAATATATTGTTGAGGAATTTTGCCTGTATACTTATCTGTAATATTGATTTTTAGTTTTCTTATCTGGTTTGGATATCAGATGAGGGTAACACTGACCTCATAAAATGAGTTTGCAGTTGTTGCCTCCTTTTCAATTTTTTGGAAAAGTTTGATAAGGATTGGCATTATTTCTTTTTTAAATGTTTGGTGTAACTCATTAGTGAAGACATCTGGTCCTGGGCTTTTCTTTGTCGGGAGGTTTTTGATTATTGTTTCAATCTTCTTGTTAGTTATAAGTCTGTTCAGACTTTCTCTTTCTTCATGATTCAGTCTTGGTAAGTTGTAGTTTTCTAGAAATTTATGCATTTTTTCTAGTTTATCCAGTTTCTTGGCAAATAATTGTTCATAGCAATATCTTATGATTCCTTTTACTTCTGTGGCATCAGCTATACTGTCTCCTTTTTCATTTCTGATTTTATTTATTTGTGTCTTGTCTCTTTTTTCCCTTTGTTAATCTAGCTAAAGGTTTGTCAATTTTGTTTATTTTCTTCAAAAAACCAACTCCTGGGCTTCCCTGGTGGTGCAGTGGTTAAGAATCCGCCTGCCAATGCAGGGGACATGGGTTCGAGCCCTGGTCTTGGAAGATCTCACAGGCCATGGAGCAACTAAGCCCATGCGCCACAACTACTGAGCCTGAGCTCTACAGCCTGTGAGCCACAACTACTGAGCCTGCGTGCTGCAACTACTGAAGCCCACGTGCCTAGAGCCCATGCTCCACAACAAGAGAAGCCACCACAATGAGAAGCCCATGCACCACAACGAAGAGTAGTCCCCACTCATGGCAACTAGAGAAAGTCTGCATGCAGCAATGAAGACCCAACGCAGCCAAAAATAAATAAATAAAATAAATTAATTAAAAAAAAAAAGAATAGGTTTAAAAGAAAAAAACTCCTAGTTTTAGTGATTTTTCTATTTATTTTGTTTAGTTCTGCTCTAATTTTTATTGTTTCCTTTCCTCTGATAATACTTGACTTAGCTTTTCTTTTTGTAGCTCCTTGTGGTGTAAAGTTAGATTGTTTATTAGAGTTCTTTTCTTTTTTAATGTAAGTGTTTATTGCCATACACTTCCCTCTTAGTACTGCTTTTGCTGCATCTCATAAGTTTTGGTGTGTTGTATTTTCATTCATCTGAAGATATTCTCTAATTTGTCTTTTAATTTCTTCTTTGACCTATTATTCATTCAAACTGTACTATTTAATCTCCAAATATTTATGAATTTTCTAGTTTTCCTTCTGTTGTTGGTCTCTAGTTTCATTCCATAGTAGTCAGAAAAGATAATTGGTATGACTTCAGTCTTCTTGTTTGTTAAGGCTTGTTTTGTGTCTTAACATGTGAGCTATCCTGGATAAGGTTCAATGTGCAACTGAGAAGAACATATATTCTGCTCCTGTTGGGTAGAATGTTCTGTATATGTCTGTTAGATTCATGTGGTCTGTAGTGTTGTTCAAGTTCCCTGTTTGCTGATTTTCTGTCTGGTTGATCTGTCCATTATTGAAAGTGGGATATTGAAATCCCCTATTATTAATGTACTTCTGTCTGTTTTTTTCTTCAGTTCTGTCAATGTTTGCTTTATATATTTAAGTGTTCTATTGTTGGATGCACATATTTTATAATTATTATATATTACTGTTAAATTGATTTCTTTATCATTATATACTGTTCTTTTTTCTCTTGTGATATTTTTGGCTTAAAATGTATTTTGTCTCATATCTCATATAAGTATAGCTGCTTCTGCTCTCTTTTGGCTGCCATTGCATAGAATATATTTTTCTACCCTTTCACTTTCAGCTTGTGTGTGTCCTTAAATATAAAGTGAGGTTTTTTGTTTATTTGTTTGTTTATTTTGTAGACAGCATATATTTGTATCTTTGGGTTAAATTTTTACCATTCTTCTAGCTTCCCTCAGTGGAAGCCTATTCTTTTTTATTTCAAAACTTTCTTAATGTACACTAAAGCTATAAATTTTCTTCTAAGTGCAGCTTAAGATATGTCCCAAAATTTTTAGTAAGTTGTGCTTTCATTGTCATTGAATTTCTACAATTTTCTAATATCCTTTGCAACTTCTTCCTTAACAATTGGTGGTTTAGAATTAAATTGTTTAATTTGCAGATACTCATTGCCTTTATAGATGCTTTATTGATGTTTATTTCTAATTTAATTACATGCTAATCAAAGGACATATCTATGATATTTCAATCTTTTAAAATAAATTTTGTTTCATTTTATGTCAGTTTTATAAGAAATTTGAGAATAAATGTTACTTGTTAAGTCTGGCAAACCTACCATTAAGAACCATGCATTATATTTCATATGAAAAGCCAATTCCCACCAAGCCTGCCCAGCAAACCTATGTGACGTCTGTCTAATGGTTTAGAAGGCTCAAATGTTTCAAGGAGTCAGGAAGGTCACTTTCTGCCAGGCCAGGAATCTTACACGTTTTGTGACACATCAAAGAGAGGAATTCAGCCTCATTTATAAGTAGAGCAGGTGAAATCTGCTGGAGATAAATTTCTTAGTTACTTTTCAGTCTCCAAAAAAGTAAAGCAAACAATAATAACAGCCGTGATAAAGGGAAGATCCGTGGACATTCACAATATATTTATAAAAGCTCCAAAGTGAAGTTAATGGAATGAAGATGAGGAGGCATATATATGGATTAAAACCTCTTGTTGCACTTATTAAAAACAAAAACTAGAACAGGCTAACCATAATGAAAGCAGCCTGTCTTTGTGTAATCAAGAATAACCTTTGCAGATTATTTATGATCACAAGAATTACTGTTAGGGAAAAGTTGCCCAAGAATTGGTGATAGACAAGAAGAATTACGGGGTGTTCCTTTGGGGTCTATTGGGTGTGTCTAGCAGGCTCATCTGGGATTATCTGATTCTGTACATGTGTGAGTATCTTTGACTTACTCTTTGCTACTGATTAGTGCATTTTATGATGCTGTAGGGATAGATATTATCCTGTGGAAAACTGATATTTACAAATAGTTTTTGTGTGAAAGCAAAGAAAATTAATTTTGTCTAGTAGAGATGTTAGGAGTTTCTGGGTTTTGTCCAGTTTAGAAAATTACAACCTCAAACCTATGGTTTTATTTTGAATGTAAATTAGAAATCTTACTTGAATATTCTTTTCCTCAACCTTTATATAGGCATACCTTGGAGATATTTCGGGCTCAATTGGAGACCACCACGATAAAGCAAATTCACAATAAAGTGAGTCAGACTTTTTTTTTTGTTTTCCAGTGTATATAAAAGTTATGTTTACACTATAGTCTATTAAGTATGTAATAGCTATGTCTAAAACAAGTACATACCTTAATTAAAAAATACTTTATTGCTAAAAAATGCTAACCATCCTCTGAGCCTTTGGTAAGTCATAGTAGTAACATCAAAGATCACTGATCACAGGTTACTGTACAAATGTAATAATAACAAAAACGTTTAAAATATTGTTAGAATTACCAATATGTGATACAGACGTTAAAAGTGAGCAAATGCTGTTAGAAAAAATGGCTCCAATAAATTTGCTCTAAGCAGGGTTGCTGCAAACCTTCAATATGTAAAAAATGCAGTATTTTCAAAGTGCAGTAAAGCAAAGCACAATAAAATGAGGTATGTCTGTAAATACTTCCATTTATCTAATTCCCTTTGAAGGGGGTTTACTATCCTGCTGGTTTCTTTATGTACTAGTTAAGCAAACTTTTTGATGAAGCTTTATTCTAAACAAACAAAAAATGTGGTATTTGACAAACAACTGATGGAGAATCCTAAAAGTAATTTTAAAAAAAAAAGAATAGAAAATAGATTTTAGGCAAATGGAAAAAAATAATTTTACTAGATAACAATTAAAATATCAGAATAAATTACAATACTTTTAAATATAATACAGTTTAAAGCTCAAGCTTTTAAAAGGAAAATAATGTCCATAATTTCTATTGTGGATGTATGGTTTTGGATGCTTGTTATTTTCAATTTTTTTCTTTTATGGAGTTTCTAAATTTTCTATTATGAGAATTTATTCTGTACATAGTCAGAGAATATTGTTTTAAATCGAATAAATATGGGAAAATGGACAAAATGAAACAGAATGTAATGGAAAGTCTTTATCTTTGACTTTTTTGTCTATGATGTCATATGTTTATTTAAATAGCAACATAGAATGGTAATATAAGGCTATAGTTTATAGGACTTACAGAGTAATCTACTATAATTACTATTGATCAGGTCTTTATTGAAATTTTATTGTCATGATGGACAACTTAGAAACCTAAGAGTGAAAACAATTGATTAAAAGTTAGGGGAAATAGCTCTCTGAGGAGACATTATAGTTTGTAGTTTGACATGATGGAATGCTTTAAATAAATACTGCCTTTCATCAACATCACAGCTGTCTATTTTATCCATGTGCTTATACTGAGCCTATTTCACAGATGAAAAGATTGTAGCTTGGAGGAGTCTTGTGCTGAAGTCATACAGTAAATGGATCACCTATTAGTTTCTGTCAGCTTCATGAAGGATATTCTCATTCTTTTATAATTTTTATATCATTATGCCTTTGAATATAATAGAAATATGTTTATATTGACATCTGACTTCAAATGGAAGCTATATTTTCCATGATTCTGAACCGTTTTGCTGGCCATCAAGTCTCTAATGAAATCAAGGTTATCTTTGGAAAGTCCAATAAGCACAGCGGCTCCCACCCTCACCTGTCTCTGTCAGCCTAATTGTTGGACAAGAGTGGGTCAGGCTGTGAAACCATTTCAGCTGCTTTGCTTTTGCTGCTAGGAGAGGCTCAATTGATGTAGAGCACTGTCAGTTAAAGAGTGATCTTAGTGACAAGCAAACAGGAGAACTGTAGGCTCCACTAGCCTGAGGTTGTGGTTTTGTTTGGCGAAAGCAGTGGACACGTGGATTTGTTGGGGAATTCAAAAGGGAGTTCTAGGTGTGAGATAGCCATATCTTAGCCAAAATTGATGTTATTCCCATATCCTGAGTTGACCAAAAATTGTGTATATACACAACATAGACTATAGTGGGCCCAAGCTACCCACATGTTCTTGGCCAACAGAGACTGTGTGCTCACACAAAGATGTGAGAAAACCCCCTGGGAAATAAAATCTCAAGCAGACTTGAGAATGACATGTTGGTCCTTTCTACAACTATATAAAGTAAAATGTTTTTATAATGTTTATAGCTATTGTGAAATTGGGTTGAGAATATTTTGCTTTCCTAAAGGGTTACATTTGGAATAATTATGTATAAAAAAGTTGATCCCTTACTAAGAAGATATCTGTTTCTCCTGAACTTGAAGTGAAAGTGATGGGTGTGTTAATTATCTATAATAAAAATATGTTGAAAAAGTATTAAAATAAGCCTAATCCCTACTTAACCATTAGCTTCATTTATTTCACTTTAACTTTTTATGTTGAATTTTAAGCAGTTATGGCAGACTGACATTACCCTTGGTGAACAGTCCAAAAACTGCTGCTCACATGATTTCATTACCTCTGACAAGACAAAATGTCTGTTGTAAATAGTTATACCATTCATTCATTACATTGTTAAACATTTAATATAAAGACTATTGATGTATCAAACTGTGGCTAGAATTCTCTGGTTTTAAAGAAAAACTGAGACTGGGAGAACCCAACAAGTGCCAAGAATCAGTAGTAAAGTAAATAGCCAATTATGGAGGCATGGTTGGATTTCAAGTAACCCAAACATGAAAATAATGCATTTTTCACATTTACATTTGTACTAACTCCTAGTGACTAGGACAATGTCTTCTCAGATAGATGTTGTCTTTCTGAGGTCTAAATGTGGAAACTTTCACTGCCTCATCGTGTTCATTTGCATAGGTAGAATAGGTGAAACACCTTATAGGGCTATTCAATTTTCATTCCTATTACCTAGACATTTTTACCTGGATTTTCTTTAATTAGTTTCCTTGTTTTGGTGTTTCAGTATAAAATTGCAATAATAATGCATTTAAAGTGATAAAATAGGAGAACAAAATTAAATACAACAGAAAAATAGTAGACAGTGGGAAATACTATGACAAATAACCAAATACTTTTTGCCATGCACACATATTGCATAAGTGAAAAATGACTCAGATTACTCTTAATGTGGATCAAATCATAAATTGCCACCGTAAGCAGCATCACTTCTAATATTTGTCCAAATCATCATACTGATTTCTCAATTAACTGTAATGAATGTATGCCCTCCTGTGGTACACAGTTGAGGAACACCAGATGAATATTAACTATGATGTTGATTAGAAAGTAGTAACAGCAGAAGCAGGGCTTGTCAGTTTGTCAGCACACTAGTAGAACAACCTTTCCTATGTCAAAGCAGATCAAATAATGAAATTTAGGAAGAAGTGCTGTACAGATACCCAAACTGTCAACCATGTGTGCTGTGAGCTAATGAAAAACATGTATGCTGATCTTGATATGCTTGGATGAAGAATTGCCAAGAAAAACCACTGTTGCAATTACTCTTCTGTTTATAACAAATCAATTATTGGTAAATAGATAACAAAATGTGGACTGAAAAACTAAGGTAATGAGATAAATGTACTGAGGAATTATTCTAGACTAGTTTGAATACAACTATATACTTTTCTGGAACTGAAAAGCTATGTTTTCTTAATAGGATAACTATAAAAATATTTGAAGAGATTTACAAGTATTTTAGACTTCAATCAGTATACTGCTGGAATGCTTTGACAGGTAGATTTTGTTTGTTTTTAGTCAAAGGAAATACGTACATAGTTGGATCTTCGATTATGAATGCCAGAAGCATTTTGCCACATAGCAGAATATGTTGAAGAGACATTATGTTAATCTATCAAGGAAGCCTTAACAGACATATAGTACACATATGTAATGCAAGCAGTAGTCATATTCTAGAGTTGTTATGGAATTTGCATGGTATTTTTTCTCATGCTAAAATGAAATAGGATGAGGTTACCTGTGGTATCAGCTTTGTATTGGAATGGTTAAGTCTTCCATAATTTGTGTATAATATGAAACTAAACATTGAAAACCAGTATATAGCTTTTATTTAATTATTGCCAAATATATTACTTTACAATGAGTTTGTGTTGCATTTAATTATCTATGGGTATAGTGTTCCTAACCTCTTAAAAAATAAATTCTAAGTAACACTTAAAAGGATTTTTCTTTTAAGACCCCATCAATTATTTTTACTCTATTATAAAAATTTTTCAAAGTCTATATAATTTTAACTATTCTATTAAATCATCATACTTCTTAAAGATCACAGTCCCTTAATTCTTCTCTAACATACAGTTATAACTATCTTAGCTTGCTGCTTTGTTGAACCTCTGGAACTAGATGTCATCTGTCTCCTAGGTTCAATCCTGTTGCCAATATCAGGTTTACTTCCCTGTAAGCCTAGTAAAGGTCATTTAGACTGTAAGATTTTGCATCCTAGAAACTTTATTCTGTTGTCATACTTGATAATTTATTTGAGAATAGGATTCAAAGGTGAAAATAATTTTTTACATTTACATGTTATTCAGAGAGCCCTCTCTATGTGAATATGTGTTTCCTCTGGCTGTAAGAAACTTGCATATTGTCCATTTAAAATTTTTCTTTGCTCTATTTTCTCTATTCTCTTTTTGAGATAGGTGCTCTATCTTTTAATTTTCTTAAATAGTTTCTGGGCTTTTTTGTCTATTCTGTGAGATTACTTTTGGATTTTATATCAGTCTTTGATTTTTTAATGTTACTAAGCAACAATTACTAAGCAACAATTAGTAATATCTAAATTTATTTATTGTATTTCAAGTTAATTTTTATAAAATTTGGGCGGTTTTTGGTGGTTGCAGTATTTTCTTTAAGATGTCAGATAATTTATTTCAAATTGCCTTCTGTTGCCAAAATATCTCTTTCCTTGATGTTTTTGTTCTTTCTTTTTTTAAAACCACATTCCTTATCTTTTATGTTGTAGGTTTCCTCAGATTTCTGGTGATCTTTCTCTATTTCCCTATAAAAATAAAATGATATCATAAAAAGTTTAGAGTTCTGTATGTGTATGGGGACTGTTGACCAAAGAACTTGACTTCTTTAAACTGTGGGGGCTGAAGGCTCTGACCTTTAAACTGTGGGATTCCTGCATGCTTCTATAGAGATTCCTTTCCTCTAGATCACCAGTGGTATCACTTTCAGTCTTAGATTTCATAGAGCAAATCATTCCAATATTTTGATAGTAACCCTCAAACTTTGAGTCTAGGGCAAGGTTCAACACACTGTGAAACACAGGTAAAATCTGACCAAACACCTGTTTTTGTCTGTTATTGCTTTCATGCTACCATGGCAAAGTTAAGTAGTTGCGGACTGTGTGTATGGCTCACAAAGCCTAAAATATTTATTATTTCGCCTTTTATTTCTGCTACTCCTTGTCTAAAGGAAAAAATGCCTCATTGCTATGTTTTCTAGGCTTAGTTTATAAAGGACAAAGATAGTGGGAAGCAATGTTTTACAAATTAGAGATCAAACTAACTCTCTTTGATCCTATATCTAACTCTCCCTTCTTTGAGTATCCTGGAGTATCCTTATCCTGAGTCAAGTTTTCAGAGAAGATCGATTCCCTTATTAGTTAGAATTCACTCAAGGTAGTAAGTTTTTCTTGTATTCTACAAGTTCAAGGTTCATCAGCTATGACACAAACCACTGGAAGCATAGCATGCATTAGGGCCCCTCTATATTGTCTCGCTGGCTTGGGAGACAAGTAGAACTCATGGGAAAATGCTGATGTTCATGCTGCTTATTGTGCAAAGAGTAATAAAAAGCCGTTTGCCCAAGTCTTGTGTCTTCTGCAAGCATCCATAAAACAATAACAGGTTAACATTAGCTTTTAAGTAGAGTAAAATGTCTGACCTTAACAGTTGTGGTGATGAGAATAGGATGCTGACAGAGGGCTTTATGGATGAGAAAATACAAAGAACCCCACAGGGCAGATGAGGGGAATATGAGAAGACTCTCTAGGATCCAGTAGTGAATACTTTTACTCGCGTAGTTTGGAAAGTGGGTAGGATAAGTACCCACTTTCCTACCTCATAATGAGACTGAACAAGCAAGAGGTAGAACTGAATCAAGCTGTCAGAATAGTGCTTTGGTTGTTTTTCAGTCTCCTCTGTGTAAGAGGAGGAAGATATATTATCATGACAGTGGGTCAGAAAGCCCCACATTCCCATCTGAAAGGCAATATAGCTGTGGCTTCTGAGTAAAGACGTTCCTAATGACAAACGGTGTCAGCAACAAAGACTTTGGTATATGGTATAGAACTTTGTGTGGACCAGAAACATTGGAAATTCATTTAGTTGAAGCCAGTCATATGCTGCTGGAAACCAAAAGTAAATTCATAGGCTTGCTTACTGGTGTGGAACTAATCTCTTCTTTCATGTATCTGCTTGTTTTTGTTTTTTGTTTATTTTCAGATTCTACATTAAATGTGAACTCCGTGAGGTCAAGGATTTGTGTCTGTTATATTCACTGCTGTATTTCCAGGACCTAAAATACTATCAAGAACAAAGTAAAAGATCTATATATATTTGATGAACAAATCAAAAGAGTATGCTGCATAAAAACAACTGTTAAGACAATATGGCAGACTTAGCCAACATGAAAACTACTCACCTCCTCTTTCCCCACCCTTGCTATGCTACCACAGACTAAACAGTTATATATTTTCCAAAAAATAAACTAGTTTAAAATGCATTGCCAAGGAAGCAAAATCATTAATGCCAAAGAAAAAAAGGAAAGAATATAAAAATTCAGAGCAGTGAATCGGAACTAGAGATAAAAGAGCTCAGGAGATTATTATAAACAAATGAAAGTGTAAACATCTGGGCTTGTGTTTAAAGTCCATGTGAGGAGGGAACTTTAGCATGGAGGTTCTATGTATTTAGGTAATTGGAAGTAAGTCTACTACTACACAAAGCAAACAGTCATAAAATCTCTTAAAACATGGACTATTTGACTTAGAGGTACAGTAAAAAGGGGTCACCTACAAAAATAGGAATCCTGGTCTTTCACTGTACATAGAAATGAGTTAGAGGTTCACACTAACTGTTTGGTGTTTGGATGCTACTCTGAAAAAGCATCATAAACGCTGGTTTAGAACCAGTGAAATCCACTGGATCCAGGCAGAGGCAAATGTACTGTTGCCTGTGGAAGTATACCCAAAATGTAGAGTCCTCTAAGTTAAAGGAAGCTTCCCTCAACTGAAAAGTAGCTTGCTGTAAAGAAGTACATGAGGAAATAAGTTCTCCTAGAAGAAATACATAATGTATTCTCTGAAGGAATATTTAAAATAAATAGGATTAAAAGTTCAAAAATAAAGTAGTAAAGAAAGAACAATATGAAAGAAGGCCACATATATTTAGTAAAGAATTCTGGGAATAAAAGGTATATACAATTTATTGTACAGCTGGTGGTTGAGCAACACTGCCAAAGAGAGAATTAATATATAGGAATTTAAGTGTGAAGATTTATCCCTTAATGGAGGGCATGGAATAAAAGGAATGAAGGTAGGACAACAAGAAGGCAGGAAGGAAAGAAGAAAGAAAAAGGAAAGAAACATAGTTTAAAAGCCATGAAGTATAAAAAGACAAGATCCAGCATTTATCTAATAGAAAGTGCAAGAAGAAAAAATAGTAGATTAAGGGAAGGGAGTGAGGCCGAGTTCAATATTCAGAGAATTAATATTTATAAAAATGACAAAATTGAAGAAGGTATGACTCTTCAGATAGAAAGAATTTATACAGTCTTGAGCAGCATAGATAGAAACATTTCTATACTTACATTGTAGTGCAAATGCAGAACATAAAAGCAAATAGAAAATGTAGACAGTTGTGAGGGAAAAATATATTGTTTACAAAGATATGACACAATTACAGTAAGCTTCCCATCAGTCACAATATGTGACAGATGAAATCAGTCAATTTAACCTTCTGTACCCAGATAAACTCAAATTATTTAAGATTGAAAGTGCTATATGTATGCATATGGCTGATTCACTTTGTTGTACAACAAAAACTAACATAGCATTGTGAAGCAATTATACTCCAATAAAGATGTATAAAAAATAAAGTGAAATAAAATGTTTTCTGACATATAAATACTAAAAATATAACCTGAAAGAAGTATGAAATGATGAATTTGAAAACAAAATGTGAACACTGGCAGGAAGGAGTTGATTAAAGATATTAGTGAAACTGTCATTAAATCTAAATGCATATTGACTCTAAACAATATTATTAATAATTAGGACTAATGAAAGTGTATTTTAAAAAAGAAGATTAGACTCAAATTGCAGATCACAGTAACAGAAAATTGGTGGGGATCAGGAAGAAAATGGGTTCAGGTGGACTTAATCAACTGAGAAGGATGATAGGGGTATTAATTATGGGCTTTGGTAATCTAAGTCTTCAAGTAAAGATTAAGAGAGGATTACTAAATCATAAAAATAAGGGGTAAAACTCCCAGAGCAGAAGAAATAAAGAAAATAGGTAAATCCTAAAGAAGTAAGGAAAGAAGATTTAAAAAACAAATAAATAGTATGATATCAATACATAGAAAACAAAATTATGTAATTATGTAAATAAGTCCAAATATATCTATAATCATAATATATGCAAACTGAATGAGTAAATAAGTTATGTAAATAAGTCTAAATATATCTGTAATCATAATATGTGCAAACTGAATGAGTTATCATATTAAAAGATAACTATAACTTTGTATAAATGAATATTTTAAAAAAGAACAGAGGAGCAGAAAGAAAGAAAGAAAGAGGAGCAGCAGCAGCGACAAACATAATGAAGTCAAGTTATATGCTATTTACATGAGGCACTAAATGACACAAAACGGTTCAAGAGAGATAAATCAGGAAAATATAACTAAAATGTAGCTTAGATGCTAGTATTTCTATCAACTAAATTTGAATATAGAACAAAAACTTGTATAAAGGTAATATTATTCACTGAATAATAAAAATGTGGCTACCCTATTAAAATGTACACCAATTCTGAGTTTGTAACCCCCTAATAATATAGCAAGATATAGTTAATAACTAACTTAAAGGAAAATCTAACGTATTTCATAAGGCTACTGTGACATACAAACTACAATATGAAGATGTCTTTATTGGAAAATAAAATTATAGACCAATCCAATAAGTGCAAAAGTCCCAAATAAATTATTAGCAATTGGAATAATAAGTATCACAAGTAAGTACAGCTTGTCCAAGGAATTAAAATAAGGATTATCGTAGTAACTTTATCAATGCAATTCCTTACCTTAACAAATAATATAAGAAAAGAAAAAACCTTACACATATCCCTCAATACATGCAGAAAAAATGTATTTAATTAAATTCACACCTTAGCACAAGAAATGGACAATGAAATATATTGAAATATTATAGCTAACTCTGATTAAACTTGTATAATTGAGAATTTCATTCAATTTTACAAACATATCTAAGAACACATGCTTTGCTCATTATAGGATGATGTTTGGTTTTAAGATAGCATCTTTATTGGTTTCATTCAACCAAGTACACAAAAAAGTGCTCATTTATGGTATTTTGGAATATGATAAAGAGAATGGCATGTTCCGTAAAGTTTAACAATTTTTTTTTAGTTTCAGTTTGTGTGCTTGTTTTTATGTAAATAGAACATTATAGATATGTTTAGCCAGAGTAAGTTAGAGCATTTGATTCTACAGTAGCCCCCTTTTATCCATGGGGTATATTTTCCAAGAGCCCCAGTGGATGCCTGAAATCTCGAATAGTACCAGATGCTATATATACTATGTTTTTTCTGTATGTACAACCTATAATAAAGTTTAATTAGGCACAGTAACAGAATATCTGAATTGCCAGCATCACTGTTCTTGTACTTTGGGGCCATTATTAAGTAAAATAAGGGTCACTTGAACACAAGCACTGTGATACTGAGACAGTTGATTGTCTGATAACCGAGATGGGTACTAGGTGAATAGTAGGCAGGTAATGTATACAGTGGGGATATGCTGGACAAAGGGTTGATTCACTTCCCAGGTGGGACATATTTCATCAAGCTACTCAGAACAATACACAATTTTAAAACTTATGGATTGTTTATTTCCAGAATTTTCCATTTAATATTTTCGGCATGGTTGAGCACAGGTAACTGAAATCGTGTTTTTTTAAAATTACTCTTAAGTGGAAATATTTTCTATGAGTAATCAACCATTTTTTAATTGAAATTTTATATAACATTACTTTAAAATGTGGGCAAGATACATACCTCTATCTCAGATATATATATATATATCTATCTCCCTAGGCTACATGATTTTATTGGCTAATGTTATGAGTATTTGGTCAGATTATCATATGCTTCTTAATTTTTAAGGTGTGATATAAAGATATTTATTTCATTCTTAATGTAACATTCATTTTATTACAGTGGAACTGTCAATCAAACTCTAATGAATTATCAATTCCAGTGTCAGTCAAGATCTATCTTAGGTCAAGCTGCCATAACAAAAATAAAATAGACTGGGTGGCTTAAGCAACCGAAATTTATTTCTCACAGTTCTGGAAGCTGGGAACTTCAGAGTCAAGGTGCTAGCATGGTCAGTTTCTTGTGACAATTAATTAATAAATCAAACTCTAACGGTTATATTTTAAAACTATAGCTACAAGTGCTTTACTCTTTTAGTGCATGGTACCATTATGCATTCAATTGCCTGTCAGAAAAATTGAGTCATTATTGAATCTTTCTCTTCCTCCACCGATATATTGGCAGTGAACCAAGCCATATTGCTTCCATCTACTCCTTTCCATCCCCACTGCTACTGCTTACTGGATCATTGAAATAAGATCTGAATTGGTCTTTCCTCTTTTGCTCTTAATGCCATCCCTTCTTCTGCATAGTTGTCAGAATAATAATTCTCAAATCGTATCAGATCATGTCAGCCATCAGGTTTAAAATACTTTTGTAACTTCTCTTACATAACATTATAAAATTCAAAAATCAAAATTCTTTAGAATGACAAATATAATTTATGCCCACTTTCAGCCTTTTTTTCCTCTCCTTATATGTAACATGACTCTGCCTTTTTATATGCTTTTCTCTATATGTAATATTATTTACTCCCTCCCCTACTGTGAAAATTATATTCGTTCTTCTTGTTTTCTCAAATATCATTTTTTACCATGATACTTTCACTAAGCAGTTTCATTCATAATCTACTTTCTCTTTAGGGCCAGTCAGTGATATATGTTTAAATGTATTTTTTCTTCTATTAGGATCAGTTTAGTTTGTCTAACAAAATGCACTTGAGTTGTTGATTACCAAAACAGAATGATGCTACTCATTTAAATATCAAAACAAATAACTTTGTCATACTTATCTGTCAAGTTTAAAATATTGTCAAAAACATCTGTCAGATATTGCTATTGGTACTAAATGTAGCATAGGAATTATATTTCCTCTAGGATTCTAAAAACATCCAGTCATTTTTCTTATATCCTGATTATTTGATATATTATTATATTCTTAAAATGTTTGGTAAATGGTATCTTAAAGTAATTTTTAAAAACTGCATTTAAGAAATATTTTGGAGTTTATGACATAAACCTAATTTACAGTTTAAAATCTCTTAAAATGAGGTATTTTAGATACTAAATTTATTTCAACTGGATTTTCAAACAGTACAGCTTTTCTTTATGTCTTTTCTGCCTGATGTTTCAATAAGATCAAAACTACTCAGTTAATTGTAGAATGGATAAAGAAATTTCTCTTAAATAGTCCAAGATTTTGATGATTGTAATGAACATGAATTTTCAGGTTTATTCTCTTATTCATTTATTCAGGATCATTTTTGATCATCTACCTTGTGCTGGGAACTGAGTGAGTTGCTAATGATACAAGGATTAATATGTTCTCTAAAATCAAATAAACATACATGTGAAAGAGAAACAATGTGGGGTGGGAGGTTGTATGATGATGGTAAAAATAAGACAGTATTCAAATCTGCCCGTATAGGTTACCAAGAAATTTATACGTAACATGATATGTAGAGTGGACTTTGACTGTATTAATGTATTGTATATGTAAAGGAAAGATTAAAGTTTCCTAAGTAGAGAGACACACACCCACCACACTTAAATATGACTTCCAGTTTTGCCTATGATGAAGTAGCTTACATTGGGTTAACCCTTCTTCTGAAGCAATTATAAGTGTTGGACAGAATTTTAACAAAATATTGTTTAAAGACATTGAAAGAGCATCAATTTAAAGCAGTCTTGAGGGATTACAGTACTTGAAAAAGGGAAACATCAGTGAAGACCACACTCATTTTGGATTTTTTGCTGAGGGCAATTTTTTACAGCTCCAAGTTAACTGAAAGGGATGCAATGTTTTTAGACTGAGGGTGCCCAAGTCAGAGTTTGGTCTGAAAAGTGGTAGGAACTCAGAAAAGTGAGTCACACAATTTCCAAAATATTTCCCTCAACTTTTTGGCCAACTCCTAAGCTGCCCATGCCTGGGGGAGGCACCAAGAAACACAGCAGAAAATAGTAGCTGGGAGGCTGAATACCATATTTGAAAAAAACATTTAAAGGTTAGATTTTCAAATTTTGTAAGAATTTCTGAACATGCCTATTGCTAAAAGGAAGCCCTATCTGATTTTAAATTAAATGAGTAAATTATAGCAAATAATTTCAAAAGCAATATTATAATCCTGTTTAAACTTACAAAAAACATTTAATTTAATATGGGATCCATAAGAGTCTTCATGCTTGGTATGAAGCAAGATGAAATCTCTAAAAGAAAGAATGTCTTGAACCTTAAGAGTTCTCAAGAGTTCTCATTAGTCATCCCTAATTTTTCTCTGCTAAATTAAAAGATGTATGAGGGAAAACGCAGACTTGCTCCTTGAGATTGTAACAATATTGATCTCAAGGAGAATAACCTGTGCTCAGTGAAGGAAAGGTTATGGAGAAAATATAAAGTGGAGGCCTAATTTGTTTATACAAGAAAGAATACTCCAATGGCATTAAAAGGGCAGAAAGATATTATGGTGAAGAAGATGTGTATGATAATTAGGACAAGGAGATAACATTCTGAGACTGTTGCCTATGTTTTGGGCAAAGATGAAAGGCACAGACAGAATGAATTGTCACTCTGTACATTCTTGTTCTGTGCTAGAATGTCAGAAGGATGCCAAGCAATGCCAGGGCTAGGTTTCCGCAGTTTATAATTTTCTAGGGATTTCCTCTATCAATTTTGTGCTTCCTATTTTCCTATTCTGATATTTTTCATTACATATAGAATGAGGTTATATCAATAAATCAGTTCCAAATGACTATACACTCCTTTACCTATAAATTAGAATATGCATATATATAAACGTATATATATATACACACATTTGTAACTTAATTCAATTTTGACTTCAGTGACATTGCTTGTTTTATTTTGGATGCCACATAGCCCCAGATCATTCAAATAAATATGTATATCTCAGCTGTCAGGGAACAAATGATGGGCATCAGCCATCAATGTTCATTAAGTTGAAGCTTTGGCATGCCTTGTATTAGAAAAAGCCAAATTTAATAAATGTCATGTAGCCTGCCAGATGTTTCATTGTAAAATATGATAGATTTTACCAGAATAATGTTTCATAAGCAAGGTCAGTTGTATTCAATTAAATTGTCTTCATATGTTCTTAATATCAATTTATGAGAATGACATTGATAATTTTGAAACTATAATTTCATTTTTCTATATGTAATTTTCAACTTCCAATTGATCAAAGACAATTTTAGTAGTAAAATGGAGGTTTAGTCTAAGCAATCTAAGAAATAAATGTACTTTAGTATTAGTTAGTTTTTAAAGAAAGTTACCCTAGAATACAGGAATACTTTTCTTCTCTCACCACATTATATTGTTAGTTCCTATGTTCCCTGCTCCTTCTAAACATACAAACAAAAAAGAAAGAAAATATCATTTTTATCTGCTTTAAGTAGCTTTGTTAAGAGTTCAGACAAAAATTGATCATTGATTTGATTCTTTTTTTCCAAAAATCTACTTGTTAACTATATGAATAACCACTATCAAATTAGGTCTTAAACAGTTATGTAGGAATGCAAAATACAGGTTTAAAAAGTGTCACAGTTTTATATATACATATATGTTATACACACATATTCTACATACTTAATATAAAGTATTTCACAGAGGAATACTCAATTAACTATTGACTGAAAGAGTGAGTGAATGGGACAGGTGTTTTGACTCTATCAATATATTAACTGGTTATTTAGAAACTGAAACTAAAAATTACAAGAAATAATGAAAAATATATGTGAGGAGGGTAAAATTATTAAGAAAGGAAAATCATTTTCCTAAGAAAGAGAAAGAGCTACAATATATTGATTTATGAAACAACAGATTCCATTCAAGAATCACTTGAAGTTAGGTCCTTTTGCACTCAATTTTTCATCATTTATTTTGTTGGAAATAATTTTGTGAACTATTCAACAATAAAATCAGGAAAACAAACAAAAACAACAATAGCAACAAAAAAAGCAACAGGTTAGTGCTTAAATTCACAAGGTTCTGGAATCAGATGGTATGACATTCCTGGCTTGTCTGCTTACTATCTTTCTGATATTAGGCAAGTTACCTAATGCCTCTTTTCCTCAGTTCACTTATCTGATAGTGTTAATAATAACTCTATTGGGAGGAATGAATAAGTTAACATGCATAAAGTGCTATGAGCAATACTTGGAAAACTGATGTCAGTATGTATAAATTATTGTTAAGATTCAGCATTACCAATTTTTTAAAAGTCTCTTGTATCTTCTTGGATTTGAATTAGTTTCAAGAATCATCACCATTGTTAGGCTTAGGAGGTTATGAAACAATAAGATGTTAAGCAGGTTAAACAGGAGTTGGTCATTATATTGTCACCTCTTAATCACTTATTCTCTGACTTCACACTTTTATAAATCAACCATGCTCTCCTAATTATCAAAACCCGGATACATATTACTCAACCTTGCTTCAGCGTTTGACTGTGCAATCTACCTTGAACTGCTTGTATCCATCCAATGACACTTCAGTCTCCAGATTTTCCCCTTCTTTTTCTGATTGATTGGGTTTCCTTCCATCAGTCAACTTTCTCCCCATGTTCATTGAAAGGTCTTCCCAAAGACTAAATTTTATCTCTACATTTTCTTGTTTCTAGTATACTTTCTTCTCACCTCTTTTTGTTAGCATATCATACTGATACCTCTCAATCTCTAAGATCCAGGCTTGGATGTCAGCTTCCTAATTCACATAATTTTCTGAATATTCTGGAAGTACATATAACTCAATCTGTATAAAACCCAAACTAGCTCTCATCTTTCCTCACTACCTCTTAAAAACATGTCTGTTCTTTTGGTCCAGTTCACCTTTGTAAGCCTATCCTGGCCACTATACTCAGAATAATATTTTTCTAAATTCGTATCTTTTTTATGTCAAGCTTGTTCTGCTACTATGGCAATTACTCAACACTTATTTAAATTCTAACTATTCTAGCTCATGCTCTACTTTTCCTGTTAAGATATTTTTAAAGGCATGAGCTATGCCTTATATGAACTTACACATATCAAATATTTAACACAGTGTCTGGAATGTAATGAGTATTATTATTTTTTTAATTTTAACATGATCAAATGCAGATAAATAAATAGTCAAGTGGAGAAAGATTTATAAGACTCATCGTTTAAACATTCATAAAATAAATATTTATGTGTTATTGTATATAACAGAAAATTCACTAATGAAATGTTTAGGTCCTACTTGTGTGTAAAATAGCAAAGCAATAAGTCCATGAGGTAGTGTCCTGAATAAAATGTAAGCCAAGGGGAGTTGCCAGTTGTAGTAATCACCATTTCCTTTCCAATAAGTTGAGTCTCTAAGTGGCCAGACAATAATTAAACTAATAACATAGCTCATTAGTCAGTCATGAAAGGCTTTGTTGTTGCTGTAATATGATAGTTGTGCAGATAGATGAACCGAGGCAGTATTGAGTGGTACAGGAAGTAATATAGCACTGAGATTTAACTTCTAGATGTACACTTCTGTGCATTATGATTGCATCCAATACTTTCATGTCTTGCATACATTATTCCTTAGGTTTCCCTGTGTCACTTCAAAATTAGTCTCTAAACACCCACCCTGGCTTTGGACTCACTCTCTAAATTAAAATGACTATTATTAATAAAATATATACATTTGCTTTTGTACACTATGAGTCTAACCCTTAAAATAAAACAAAATTACCAGTAGGTTATATCAGAATTTTAAACTAAAAGCCCAAGAAAAAATGGGTCGTTAAAAGTTAATAGGATTTTTCTTACTCTGTAGGAATATAATTCTCTATACTCTTGTCACCTTCATTCTAATCTTGAGATCCAGCTGTTGAATAAATAGACTTGAGATTATCACACAGTATACGTTCATGTGTAAAATAGAATTCCTCTTAAAGTTCATTGCTTCAATAGAAATACGCTTTGTAGCATTTCCTGTGAAGAACCCTGCTGTGGTCTGTCATGATACGCTGAAAACACACTTTACTCTTTCAACTTACTCTTTAGTGCCTGGGGAATGTGTTATTTATTTTATTTTGTTTATTTATTTTTGGTTATGTTTTGCAACATATTGACAGAAATGATACCAATTTTAGCACTACTCAGTGATTACACTAAAGGGCAACATATAATATTTCTACACTATTTAAATGTGTAAAACCATAGCACAGGCAAATCAATGTGTTTGTGCTGCTGCAAGGAATATTTATGTTTATAAGAATAATTTTCTGAAGCTTCCCCTCTGTCCTGGCTGATCTCCCTGGGGGTGAGGGGGTTTCCCAGGGTGCAGGAACATTTCCTCTTTCACAACTTCCTCTTTCACAACTTCCTCCCTCCTGTTCCCGATTCCGTTCTCACTTTCTTTTTTTCTTTATTCTTTTGTCCTACCTGGTTAAATGGAGATTTTCTTGCCCTCCCAAAAGTCTGAGGTCTTCTGCCTGGGTTCAGTAGGGATTCTGTGAGGATTGTTATACATGTAGATACATTTTTGACGTATTTGTGAGAAGAGTTGAGCTTCATGTCCTGTTACTCTGCCACCATCTTGATCCACTCCTCCAAGAATACTTTTCTATTCTATATTCTTATAGTAAGAATTTCATTGAGAATAATTTTGATTTTAAGAATTTACCCTAGACAAATTTTAATCATAGTATGGAATAAAGAGACTGTATCCTCATCACAAGGAATAAAGGATTGTTTTATTCAACATATAAGTTCATTCAGATCAACATATAAGTTCATATTTTTTCCCTGATTCCTCTTCTACTTTCCCCTTAAATTTAGACCTCTATCATTACTTACCTGACTAGTGAGAAACATTTTAAGTGTTTGCACTGACTTCATTGATTAACACAACTTTTTTCCTCAATGTTACCAGTAAAGTATTCTTTTTAAGATGTAATCCTAAGAATATCATCCTACTGCTGAAAACGTTCATTAGTTTTTCAATATCCATGGTCACAATTTACCCATATATTAAACTTGTACCAGTGATGGGTTATTGTAACAAAATATTCAGAAGAAAGAAGAGTTGCCAAAAGAACAATTCAAAAGATTCTTTGAGAGAGAAGTGAGGATTTTTTTTTTTCTCATAAAATTTACCTCCTGAGGAAACAAGTAGGAGAGCTGTACAAAATATTCTTAAAAATCTCTAAGATTTCAGAGGCAATATTTGAAGAGAATAGGGCTTACAATACACCCAAGCTGAGAAAAGATATCATACCCACTACAAAGATTCTAGGATCCTTACAAATTTTAAGAGAGATAAATACAAGAACAAGTACACTAAGCATATAATAACACTGTTAACAACCAGAGTAACAAGAATCATATTACAGTTTAACTTCAGAGGAATTACAGTAAGAATGTTCCCTCTTTCAAAAAAACAATGGGAGCCAAAAGACAATGAAATGATATAAAGTTGGCCCAAATGTGAAAGATAAAATAATAAAACTTTTAGGGAAAAAATTGAATATAGCTTCATGATTTGGGATAAACGATACTTTAATCAGAAATAAGAATTTAAAATGATAAAGATAAAATATAAAATGGGATATATTAAAATTAAGAAATTCTACTCAAAGGACTAAAGATTCAAATCTAAAATATAAAATTCCTAAAATTAGTAATAAAAAGACACAAAATCCAATGGAAGAGTAAGTGCCTCAAAAAAATGGATATCTAAATGGTTTAAAATTTTTGAAAAAAAATGCTAAATTTTTAATAGTCATCAGAAATATTGAGTAAAACTAAAATTTAATATTATAAACCTAACATAAAGGTTAAAATGAAGAAAAGGCTGGTAAGGATTTTGAACAATTTGGATTTTTATACATTGCTGGCAGGAATATAAATTGGTACAACATAAAAGAAAACCATTTGTGTTTGCTAAAGCTGCATGTAGTACCACCCTTAGACCTGTGCAAGCAGTACCCCTGCTATGGTCCCTGCGTCTCAGGGGTCACCACACTTTAGAGTACGTACTTTATATTTCCAAGTATGCCTTCTGTTCTTGGGACTTGCCGTGATTCAGCATTGCCATCTGCCTCAGCAGCTGCAATGAGGACCCAATCACTCGCTGGTTAAAAGTATGATAGAACACAGACAGACAATGGCAAAAGGTGACAGTGCAATTGTTAAAACTTTCACCAGTGATGAACTGGGATAGTATGGTGTACTGGTTAAAGGAAATGCATTGGCAAGTACAAGACTTCAGACTTCTGAGAGGTCCAGAAGAAATAGTAATTATGGAAAAAGGAATATGAGGACTATTTTTGAAAGACAAGAATCACTGAAGGAGACTAATTACCTAAGTAAATTAAGGTGTGAAAACCAATATATAAAGACACTCATCTCCTTTAGACAGAGAACAGAGAGCTGAGGATAAGGCCTGGAGCATATTATAATAATAGCAGTGCTCTGTTGAAGGTTGAGTTATCATTCCCAGCAAGTCTGCTATGCCAAGTATGCCATTTCTGATTGGGAAGGAATAAGACCCTAAGACTTGGCATGTGGACATCTGGGAATTATACACTGAAATACCTTGAATCCCATATTTTTCCTCAATCCTATGAATCCTCTGAAGTGACCACTTCTAAAGACTTGTGCTTTCTTCCTTGCTTGAAATTGATTCAGATATCTGTCTTGCAAGAGAACATTGCCTGCTCAGAATCTAAGTCCTATTCCCCTACTGGCCACTAGATCAATAAGTATTGTTAAGTTATAACACAACCCAGCCAGGCAAGTTCTGAAACTGCTAAGAGAAGAGATTATAGGTCGAAGGAGCTGAGTTGGGACTATATTCATTTCCAAGAAAAAATATTATATATACAGTTGAACCTTTAACAACATGGGTTTGAACTAGGCAGTTTCACTTATACATGGATTTTTTTTTTCTTCAGTAAATAGATGCTGTAGTACTAACTGCACAATCCTTGGTTGAATCAGCTGATATAGAACTGCGGATATGGAGAGTATTGATATATAACTGTAAACTTATACATGTATTTTCAACTGTGCAGAGGGTCAGCACCCCAACCCCCATGCTGTTCAAGGTTCAAATGTATATATAAATATTTTTTCTTGGAAGTGAATATATATATATACACATATGTGTGTGTGTGTGTATAGCAAATATATATATTTATCAGGATCTTGGTGCAGGAAAAATATGTGTGTGGGGGGGAGAGGTGAAACGCAAATGTGTTTAATCACATATTGTGTCACTCCCTTGTAAACAGTTTTGATATGAAATGGGCAAGTACAGGAGTTCCAAAGTCTAGGAAGGGATTGTGACCACAGACTCAGATCCCTTTGAGGGGAAGGTCTGGTTACCCCACCAACGATGAGAGGAATCTCAAGTGGTGGCGAAAGATGAAGATGATGAATATCACTTGCAGCTCCAAGATCCCAGGCCCCCCCGCCCCCACTTGAGAACCAAAGTACACATTCTCTTAGCTGCAGAGATTGCTAGGTAGCCGATGGCTCATAATCTTGTTCCTTTCTGTGAAAGCCTTCTGCCAATGGTGCTGCCTCACCCAAAACCATTTTTCCTCCCTGGGAGCATCTTTCTTTTAAAGACTGATAGATGCAGGGACACAAAGGCATAACCTACCCCAATTTGTGACACTTCCAAAGGGCCATCCCTGCTTTGGAGCCCTTGGTGAGAGATTAGGCTTCTGTCACAGAAGTGTTAAATGTGCGATTTCTCCCTCTACCTAACCCTGCATTACTCACTTCTCTATGGTCTGGTTCCTGAGAACTGTCTCCAATAAACTACATGCATGAAAATCGAGACTAGACTTTCTCCTACAATTTTTTATATACTTTTAAATAAGTATGCTTTATTTATCTTTATAAGACAAGTGGCTAGTGTGATGTTGAGTATATAGTGAGCACACAGAATATTTTTTAATGACTACATTGATAAGAAAATACCTCTTTAAAAATAGATTTATGGAGCATTTCTATAGACTTCTAAAGAAGTATTGATCTTATGAAATAATTTTAAATCAGTACCTATACAAAGGATTTATATAAGATTGTTTAAATTCCCCTGTGAAAAGAAGTCCATTTCCATCCTTTCCAGTTTAGTGGTTTATATCATTACTTGACAATAATGCCATTCTACAGAACAGTGGGAAAAGGGGATTTTTCTTTCAAAAGGAACTGCTCAATTGTAATTTGTTATTAAAGGAACAAATATATCTTCTCCTGACCGTAGACAGCATAAGAGCAACATTGAAGACCTTTTAAAATATGAAGCAACTTGGCTGATCTTTGATGAAATAGGTGATATCAGAGGTGACTATTTTGTTATATGTTATGATACTGTGTTTTGAGTCATCTGTGGATTTTCCTAACTTGGATGGTTAAGATTATAATTTATTAAAATAAATGTTTATGTATTTTATGTTATTTTTTTAATGTAATTTTGGAGTCAAATTGATAAACCTTAAAATATCATAAATTATAACAGTTTTTCTACCCATGACTAGGATGCAGCTTGCATCATATGCAGTACACCTTGTGAGTTTTTCTACACCTGAATTGGTCTATATCCTGTTCACCAAGATGGTTCCAGTAATTGTGTGCTGGGATGCCCTGGTAACAGTTCACAGACCTGAAGTAATAAACCTGCACCACACTTTGTGTAGTAGCACTGTCCTAAAGAAATCAGACATAGAATCAATCACAATCTCCACCAAAATGAAAGTGTCCCTGCTGTTGATTCAACATTTCCTCTAGTCACCACAGTTGCCAAAACTCTCTGTACTGAGCCTTGAAAAACCATGGTCTATTCATCCTCAAATACTGTGTAAAAGAAGAATCATCTTACTTATAGTATCCCTAAAAATTAGCAGATGCTGTGTGCAGGATGAAAGGGAACTCTGTGTTCTCTCTGCAACCTTTATCCAAGTTTAAAATTATTTCAAAATAAAACATTTTATAATTATTTTTCAAAAAATTAAGTTCCAAGAATAATAAGAATTTACTACATGTAGCATACATAATTCCCCATAAGAAGGCTCCATTTGTTCCTGGTTTAAAACCACCTCAGATGAAAAAAAGGAATTGTTATGAATCAAATTATTAATTTCATTTTAATATCATTCTGAGTGTTATCCTAAAATGCATTGAATCTCTGGTCTCTTCCCAATATTTTTCTAGTTAAATTTTCTTTAGTTGTTTTGAATCGTTGTGACTTTCTGCTTGACAAACATAGCTTTGTCAAGTTAGCTAATAGTAAACTATACATAAAAATTTTCCCTGCAGAAATTCATTGTCAGCTAATGAACCAGCCAAAGTGACATCAAGTTGACTGATGTTCATTTTCAAACAGAAGTCAGGGTAGTTTATCAAAGCCATTGCAGTTATAGTATCTATGGTTGAGAACAACCAGAAGCCTTGCTTATCTGGCTGTAAATCACAGAGAATCAATATACCCTTTCTATCACTGTGTACTCTCTGCAAATTTCTTATTGTATATTAAGGAATAGAATAATATATCAAAAAATTGAGTGACTTTAACATTAGTAATATACTATACTTGACATTGCACAGCAGCAATATCCTGAGTGACAATTTTTAGTGTGTCTTATATTAATTTGTTTAGGCATTTGTACGTTGATAGAGAATTTAAGGAAATAAGTTATTTATTTTATTCTTTACAAGATGAGTACCAAATGTATAGATTCTCAATAAATAGTTTGTAAATACAGTGTATTAGTCTGATTGCTCAGGATTGTGATTTATTTTCACGTTCTATAACTGCCAATAAATTGAACTCAAAATCTTGGATGCTCTTTAAATATTAAATAATGCTGAGCCTAGAAAAATTTTGAGAAATTAGAGAAGGAAGCTTTCTGGTCAAACATATATAACATACATATTTCCTTTCCATTAGGGTTTTCATTCTTTCCCCCTAACACTCAGCCCAAGATATGCCAGGTGTTTATGATATGCATACCTATAGACTCTTTTTTTTAAAATCTTTATTGGAGTATAATTGCTTCACAATACTGTGTTAGTTTCTGTTGTACACCAAAGTGAATCAGCCGTATGCATACATATGTCCCCATATCCCCTCCCTCTTGAGCCTCCTTCCCATCCTCCCTATCCCACCCCTCTAGCTCATTGCAAAGCACCGAGCTGATCTCCCTGTGCTATGGTGCTGCTTCCCACTAGCTAACTATTTTACATTCAGTAGTGTATATATGTCGATGTTACTATCACCTCACCCCAGCTTCCCCATCCCACCACGTATCTTCAAGTCCATTCTCTATGTCTACATCTTTATTACTGCCTTACGACTAGGTTCATCAGTACCATTTTTTTTTTTTTTTAGATTCCATATATATGCATTAGCATATGGTATTTGTTTTTCTCTTTCTGACTTACTTCACTCTGTATGACAGACTCTAGGTCCATCCACCTCACTACAAATAACTCAATTTCGTTTCTTTTTATGGCTAAGTAATACTCCATTATATATATGTGCCACATCTTCTTCATCCATTCATCTGTCGATGGACATTTAGGTTGGTTCCATGTCCTGACTATTGTAAATAGTGCTGCAATGAACATTGTGGTACATGTCTCTTTTTGAATTATGGTTTTCTCAGGGTATATGCCCAGTAGTGGGATTGCTAGGTCATATGGCAGTTCTATTTTTAGTTTTTTAAGGAACCTCCATACTGTTTTCCATAGAGGTTGTATCAATTTACATTCACACCAACAGTGCAGGAAGGTTCTGTTTTCACCACACCCTTTCCTGAATTTATTGTTTCTAGATTTTTTGATAATAGCCATTCTGACTGGTGTGAGGTGATACCTCATTGTAGTTTTGATTTGCATTTCTCTAATAATTAGTGATGTTGAGCACCTTTTCATGTGCCTCTTGGCCATCTGTATGTCTTCCTTGGTGAAATGTCTATTTAGGTCTTCCGCCCATTTTTAATTGGATTGTTTGTTTTTATGGTATTGAGTTCCATGAACTGATTGTACATTTTGGAGATTAATCCTTTGTGTTTCATTTGCAAATATTCTCTCCCACTCTGGGGGTTGTCTTTTTGTCTTGTTTAGGGTTTCCTTTGCTGTGCAAAAGCTTTTAAGTTTCATTAGGCACCATTTGTTTATTTTTGTTTTTATTTCCGTTACTCTAGGAGGTGGGTCAAAAAAGATCTTGCTGTGGTTTATTTCAAAGAGTGTTTTCCCTATGTTTTCCTCTAAGAATTTTATAGTGTCTGGCCTTACATTTAGGTCTTTAATCCATTTGGAGTTTATTTTTGTGTATGGTGTTAGGTAGTATTCTAATTTCATTCTTTCACATGTAGTTGTCCAGTTTTCCCAGCACCACTTATTGAAGAGGCTGTCTTTTCTCCATTGTATGTTCTTGCCTCCTTTGTCGTAAATTAGGTGACCATATGTGTGTGGGCTTATCTCTGAGCATTCTATCCTGTACCATTGATCTATATTCCTCCTTTGTGCCAGTACCATACTCTCTTGAATACTGTAGCTTTGTGGTATAGTTTGAAGTCAGGGAGCCTGATTCCTCCAACACCGTTTTTCTTTCTCAAGATTGCTTCAGCTATTTGGGGTCTTTTGTGTTACCATATGACTTGTAAAATTTTTTGTGCTAATTCTGTGAAGAATGCCATTGGTAGTTTGATAGGGATTGCATTGAATCTGTAGATTGCTTTGGGTAGTATAGTCATTTTCACAATATTGATTCTTCCCATCCAAGAACATGGTATATTTCTCCATCTGTTTATGTCATCTTTGATTTCTTTCATCAGTGTTTTATAGTTTTCTGAGTACTAGTCTTTCGCCTCCTTAGGCAGGTTTATTCCTAGGTATTTTATTCTTTTTGTTGCGATGGTAAATGGGATTGTTTCCTTAATTTCTCTTTCTGATTTTTCATTGTTGGTATATTGGAATGCCAGAGATTTCTGTGCATCAATTTTGTATCCTGCAACCTTACCAAATTAATTGATTAGTTCTAGTAATTGTCTGGTGGCATCTTTAGGATTTTCTATGTATAGTATCATGTCATCCACAAACAGTGACGATTTTACTATTCCTTTTAAAATTTGTATTCCTTTTATTTCTTTTTCTTCTCTGATTGCTATGGCTAGGACTTCCAAAACTATGTTGAATAATAGTGGCGAGAGTGGACATCCGTGTCTTGTTCCCGATCTTAGTGGAAATGCTTTCAGTTTTTCACCATTGAGTATGATGTTTGCTGTGGGTTTGTCATATATGGCCTTTATTATGTTGAGGTAGGTTCCCTCTATGCCCATTTTATGGACAGTTTTTATCATAAATAGGTGTTGAATTTTGTCAAAAGCTTTTCCTGAATCTATTGAGATGATCGTATGGCTTTCATTCCTTAATTTGTTAACGTGGTGTATCACACTGATTGATTTGCATATACTGAAGAATCCTTGCATCCCCAGGATAAATCCCACTTGATCATGGTGTATGATCCTTTTCATATGTTGTTGAATTCTGTTTACTAGCTTTTGTTCAGGATTTTTGCATCTATGTTCATCAGTGATGTTCGTCTATAATCTTCTTTTTTAGCGATATCTTTTCCTGGTTTTGGTATCAGGGTGATGGTGGCCTTGTAGAATGAATTTGGGAGTGTTCCTCCCTCTGCAAATTTTTGGAAGAGTTTTAGAATGATCAGTGTTAGTTCTTCTCTAAATGTTTGATAGAATTCACCTGTGAAGCCATGTAGTCCTGGACTTTTGTTGGTTGGAAGATTTTTAATTACAGTTTCAATTTCATTACTTGTGATAGGTCTGTTCATATTTTCTAATTCTTCCCAGTTCAGTCTTGGAAATTGTACCTTTCCAAGAATGTGTCCATTTCTTTGTGGTTGTCCATTTTATCAGCATATAGTTGTTTGTAGTAGTCTCTTATAATCCTTTGTATTTCTGTGGTGTCAGTTGTGATTTCTCCTTTATCATTTCTAATTATATTGATTTGCGTCCTCTCCCTTTTTTTCTCAATGTGTCTGGCTAAGGGTTTATCAATTTTGTTTATCTTCTCAAAGAACCAACTTTTAGTTTTACAGATCTTTGCTATTGTTTTCTTCATTTCTATTTCATTTATTTCTGCTCTGATGTTTACGATTTCTTTCCTTCTACTGACTTTGGGTTTTCTTTGTTCTTCTTTCCCTAGTTGTTTTAAGTGTAGGGTTAGATTGTTCATTTGAGATTTTTCTTGTTTCTTGAGGTGAGATTGAATTGCTATAAACTTCCCTCTTAGAACTGCTTTTGCTGTGTCCCATAGCTTTTGGGTCGTCGTGTTTTCATTGTCATTTGTTTCTATGTATTTTTTAAATTTCTTTTTTGATTTCTTCAGTGATCTCTTGGTTATTTCATAGTTCACTGTTTAGCCTCCATGTATTTGTGTTTTTTACAGTTTTATTTTTTTTCTGAAATTGATTTCCAATCTCATAGCGTTGTGGTCAGAAAAGATGCTTGATATAATTTCAGTATTATTAAATTTTCCAAGGCTTGATTTTTGATGCAAGATGTGATCTATCCTAGAGAATGTTGCATGTGCACTTGAGAAGAAAGTGTATTCTGCAACTTTTGGGTGGAATGTTCTATAAATATCAATTAAATCTATCTGGTTTATTGTGTCATTTAAAGCTTGTGTTTCCTTATTTATTTTCTGTTTGGATGATCTGTCCATTGGTGTAAGTGGGGTGTTAAAGTCCCCTACTGTTATTGTGTTACTGTCGATTTCTCCTTTCATAGTTGACTGTTCATAGTTGACTATTCATAGTGACTATTTCCTTTTCCATGTTAGGGAAGTTTTCCACTATAATCTCTTCAAATATTTTCTCAGACTCTTTCTTTTTCTATTCTTCTGGGACCCCTATAATTTGAATGTTGGTGCGTTTAGTGTGGTCCCAGAGGTCTCTGAGAGTCTCTACAGTTCTTTTCATTGTTTTTTCTTTATTCTGCTCCTTGGCAGTTATTTCCACCATTTTGTCTTCCAGCTCACTGATTTGTTCTTCTCCCTCTGTTATTCTGCTACTGATTCCTTCTAGTGTGTTTTCATTTCAGTTATTTTATTCTTCATCTCTGTTTGTTCTTTAATTCTTCTAGGTGTTTGTTCTTTCATTCTTCTAGGTCTTTGTTAAACATTTCTTGCATCTTCTCAATCTTTGCCTCCATTTTTTTCCCGAGGTTCTGGATCATCTTCACTATCATTATTCTGAATTCTTTTTCTGGAAGGTTGCCTATCTCCACTTCATTTAATTGTTTTTCTGGGGTTTTATCTTGTTCCTTCATCTGGTACATAGCCCTCTGCCTTTTCGTCTTGTCTATCTTTCTGTGGATGTGGTTTTTGTTCCACAGGCTGCAGGATTGTAGTTCTTCTTGCTTCTGTTGTCTTCCCTCTGGTGGATGAGTCTATCTAAGAGGCTTGTGCAAGTTTCCTGATGGGAGAGACTGGTGGTGGGTAGAGCTGGGTGTTGCTCTGGTGAGCAGAGCTCAGTAAAATTTTAATCTGCTTCTCTGCTGATCGTGGGGCTGGGTTCCCTCCCTGTTTGTTGTTTGGCCTGAGACGACCAACACTGGAGCCTACCTGGCTCTTTGGTGGAGCTAATGGTGGACTCTGGGAGGGCTCATGCCAAGGAGTACTTCCCAGAACTTCTGCTGCCAGTGTCCTTGTCCCCACGGTGAGCCACAGCCACCCCCCACCACTGCAGGAGATGCTCTAACACTAGCAGATGGGTCTGGTTCAGTTTCCTATGGTGTCACTGCTCCTTCCCCTGGGTCCCGATGTGCACACTGCTTTGTGTGTGCCCTCCAAGAGTGGAGTCTCTATTTCCCCCAGTCCTGTCGAAGTCCCGCATTCAAATCCCACTAGCCTTCAAAGTCTGATTCTCTAGGAATTCCTCTTCCTGTTGCCAGACCACCAGGTTGGGAAGCCTGAGGTGGGGCTCAGAACCTTCACTCCAGTGGGTGGACTTCTGTGATATAAGTGTTGTCCAGTTTGTGAGTCGCCCACCCAGCAGTTATGGGATTTGATTTTATTGTGAGTGCTCCCCTCCTACCATCTCATTGTGGCTTCTCCTTTGTCTTTGGATGTGGAGTATCTTTTCTGGTGAGTTCCAGTGTCTTCCTGTCGATGATTGTTCAGCAGTTAGTTGTGATTCCGGTGCTGTCGCAAGAGGGAGTGAGTGCACATCCTTCTACTCCACCATCCTGAACCAATCAATCTCCTGGTGTATCTTTTTGCCTTCTAGATTCCAAGCAATATGCCAGAAATTGCCAGAATTCCCTACGGACTTTTCATTCTTCAGTCTTTAATTTATTATTATTACTTTTGGTCAGCTTGTCTTTTGGTCATCTTGTTATTTTTTTTTGCTGGCCTCACTTTATTTTATTTAGTTATTAAAAAATACTCTTTCCTTTTGTAGAGAGCCCTTAGGATTTGCCATCTTAACAACTTTACTATATAACGTACACAGTATTAATTATATTAACCATGTTGTACATTACATCCCTAGTACTTATTTATCTTTTAACTGGAAGTTTGTACCTTTTGACCACCTTTATCCAATTCCCCCCTCCCTCCCCACCCCCTACCTCTACTAACTACAAATCTGTTCTTTTTTACTCTGAGTTTGCTTGCTTTTTGAAGTATTATTGCCTACAACACTATGCAAGTTCTTGGTGCATAACATGCTGATTTGATATTTCTATACATTACAAAATGATCACCACAAAAAATCTAGTTAATATCCCTTGCCATACAAAGTTATTAACTTATTATTGATTATATTACCCACACTGTACATTTCATCCCTGTCACTCATCCATTTGCAACTGGATGTTTGTACCTCTTAATTTTGCTCACCTATTTCACTCATTCCCCTACCCCCTCCCCTCTGGCAACCAGGCATTTGTTCTCTGTATGTGTGAATCTATTTCTGTTTTGTTATACTTGTTCATTTGTTTTGTTTTTTAGATTTCACATATATGTAAAATCAGATGGCATTTGTCTTTCTCTGTTTGACTTATTTCACTTTGCATAATACACTCTAGGTCGATCCATGTTATCACAAATGGCAAGATTTCATTCTTTTCTATGGCTGAGTAATATTCCATTGTGTGTGTGTGTGTGTGTGTGTGTGTACACATCCATACACATACCCCACATCTTCTTTATCCATTCATCTAACCAGGGACACTTAGGTTGCTTCCATAACTTGGCTATTATGGGTGCAATGAACATTGGGGTGCATATATCTTTTCAAATTATTGCTTTTGTTTTCTTTGGAAAAGCACCCAGAAGTGGGATTGCTGGATTATATGGTAGTTCTATTTTTAATTTTTTGAGGAATCTCCATACTGTTTTTCATAGTGGCTGCATCAATTTACATTCCTACCAACACAGCACAAGGGTTTCCTTTTCCCACATCCTCACCAACACTTATTATTTGTTGTGTTTTTGATAATAACCATTTTGACAGGTGTGAGGTGATATCAAATGTGGTTTTGATTTGCATTTCCCTGATGATTAGTGATGTTGAACATCTTTTCATATGTGTGTTGTCTATCTGTAGGTCTTCTTTGGAAAAATGTTTATTCAGGTCCTCTGAACATTTTTTTAATCAGGTTGTTTGTGTTTTTGATGTTGAGTTGTATGAGTTCTTTGTATATTTTGGATATTAGCCCCTCATGAGATATACGATTTGCAAATATTTTCTCCCATTCAGTAGGCTGCCTTTTGTTGGTTTCCTTTGCTGTGCAGAAGATTTTTATTTTGATGAATTTTGACAAATAACAAGAAGATAAGCTGTTATGTTCAGAGCCGCTCTGAATCAAGTCAGCTAACGAAAACCATGGGAATGGAGCTTTCTAGTGAGCAAGGACATCAGATGTTTATAATTCCTTGGGAATGGGGCTTTTGTGGACCTCCAAATCTGTTTTGCCTCCTCCAGTGGCTGCAAAGACTGTTTCCACACATGCATCAAGTTAGGGAGAAGGAGAATAAGAATAGTGTAAATAAATTTTAAAAGCTGGTTGTTCTTACGGAGATTTGGCTATTTTTCTTACATAAGTACTACTCAGATTTTTTAAGGTGTGTAATTCATTTTCAGTGTTCTGAAGAAGTTGATTTTGACAGTTTTGGCAGAGTGTTCATTGTTTTTATCGAGGAGTGGCTTTTCAAGGTCTTACTATGCAATTCTGGTAATATTCCCTCCTAAATGTACTTTAAAAGTAAATGTTTATTACACACCTTCTACATTAGAGATAATATTTTAATTAATAGAGTTAAAAGCAAGCTAAGACTTGAATTCATGATAGTTAGCAATTACTAAGTGGCAATGGAGTTTCTGGTAAAATGCTAAGTGCATTATTGAATGGTCTCATTGAATTTACACAATTAATCTATAAGGTAGTTTTTATTATCTCCCTTATCTGGATAAGGAGGCTCAGGTTTAGTGATATTAAATTACTTGGCCAAGGTGTTATAGTAGGTTTGGGGCTAAGACACTGCTTGATACTAAGATTAATACTCTTTAAAATATTATATAATAAGGGTAACTTCAAATGCATACCTTATGTTGTTTAATTAACAGATTTATGTATACTCAACATTTATATTTCATAAGCTGCTTTCATAAGAAGTTTCGTGAAAAAACTTACCTAGGAATACCCAAGATCAGGTAAAATTTTGAAATCCTCATTTAAATAACTCTTTAACACTGTCACACTAGACATACATCAAGCTGTTATCCTCCTGATCTCATTTAAAACAGTTGTTTTGAATGTTTAAAATGAGTTTAAAATGTGACCTAAAATCTTTTCCTTCATCAATAGGGAAAGATCAAAATTATCTTCTAGAATTTAACTAGGGAATAAAGGTGGATGCCCTTCATAACCTCACTTCTGTCTCAACAAGGAAGACTAGAAACTTCATTTTCTGAATTTCATTTGTCTTGGAATTTTTCATTTGCCAATGTTTTATTTTATATATGTTTTTTAAAATTTTTCCCAGATTTTTAATATCAATTTTAATCTAAGGAGCCATAGTTCAGAAACATTTAATACTTATGCCTTTCATGATACATGACAGATATCAAAAAAGTGGTATCTTTGGGCAGGGGAGGAAAGTCCTGGGAAGTGGCATGTGACAGCTTTCTGAGATGCTGAAAATATTTTTTATCTTGACAGGTGATGGTTACATAAAAGCATCATATATAAAAATCAGGCTCAGTAAATTTAAGATTTATATCATGCATTTTATTGTATAGTACTGAAGGATATTTCAAATGAAATAAGTATAGCAAAAATATAATTTGTTTTGTGCACAAAACAATAATCTAATTTTCCCCTGTTCCTTTTTGTAAAAGTTCTAAACATCATTTTAAAATTACCATCATTCTTCAAATGTCATATATTCTTTTAGCATAAATCCTGATTTAAAATACATTGTGTGGCCACCATGTCCTGCGTGCCGTCTGCCGCACACGGTGGGGTGTTACTACAGGGCATTGCTTCAGACAGGTCTGGACTCAAAGAGGGCTAAAAATCCTCGACAGAAACTCTCTGGTAATTAAGCAGCATGCAGCAACAAATGAGCACAGCCATGTGGCTGACAGGGTCTTAGTGCTCTGGCCGGGTGTCAGGCCTGAGCCTCTGAGGTGGGAGAGCCGAGTTCAGGACATTGGACCACCAGAGACCTCCCAGCCCCACATGATAATGAACGGGAAAAGATCTCCAAGAGATCTCCATCTCAACACTAAGAACCAGCTCCACTCAATGACCAGCAAGCTACAGTGCTGGACACCCTATGCCAAACAATTAGCAAGATAGGAACACAAATCCACCCATTAGCAGAGAGGCTGCCTGAAATCATAATAAGTTCACAGACACCCCAAAACACACCACCAGATGTGGTCCTGTTCACCAGAAAGACAAGATCCAGCCTCAACCACCAGAACACAGGCACTAGTTCCCTCCACCAGGAAGCCTACACAACCCACTGAACCAACCTTACCAACCAGGAGCATACACCAAAAACAACAGGAAACAAACCTGCAGCCTGCAAAACGCACACCCAAATGCAGTAAGTTAAGCAAAATGAGAAGACAAATACACAGTAGATGAAGGAGCAAGGTAAAAACGAACCAGACCAAACAAATGAAGAGGAAATAGGCAGTCTACCTGAAAAAGAATTCAGAATAATGATAGTGAAGATGATCCAAAATCTTGGAAATAGAATAGAGAAAATACAAGAAATGTTTAACAAAGACCTAGAAGAACTAAAGAGCAAACAAACAAGGATGAACAACACAATAAATGAAATTAAAAATTCTCTAGAAGGAATCAATAGCAGAATAACTGAGGCAAAAGAACGGATAAGTGACCTGGAAGATAAAACAGTGGAATAACTACCAGAGAGCAGAATAAAGAAAAAAGAATGAAAAGAATTAAGGAAAAGCTCAGAGACCTCTGGGATAATATTAAATGCACCAACATTTGAATTATTGGGGTCCCAGAAAAAGAAGAAAAAAAAGGGGGCTGAGAAACTATTTGAAGAGATTATACTTGAAAACTTCCCTTATATGGGTAAGGAAATAGTCAAGTCCAGGAAGCCCAGAGAGTCCCATAAAGGATAAATCCAAGGAGAAACACGCCAAGACACATGTTAATCAAACTACCAAAAATTAAATACCATAAAAAATATTAAAAGCATCAAGGGAAAGCAACAATTAACATACAAGGGAATTTCCGTAAGGTTAACAGCTGATCTTTCAGCAGAAACTCTGCAAGAGAGAAGGGAGTGGCAGGATATATTTAAAATGATGAAAGGGAAAAACCTACAACCAAGATTACTCTACCCAGCAAGGATCTCATTCAGATTCAATGGAGAAATTAAAACGTTTATAGACAAGCAAAAGTTAAGAGAATTCAGCACCACCAAACCAGCTTTACAACAAATTCTAAAGGAACTTCTCTAGGCAGGAAACACAAGAGAAGGAAAAGACCTACAAAAACAAACCCAAAACAATTAAGAAAATAGTAATAGGAACATACATATCGATAACTACCTTAAATGTAAATGGATTAAATGCTCCAACCAAAAGACATAGACTGGCTGAATGGATACAAAAACAAGACCCATATATATGCTGTCTACAAGAGACCCACTTCAGACCTAGGGACACATACCGACTGAAAGTGAGGGGATGGAAAAAGATATTCCATGCAAATGGAAATCAAAAGAAAGCTGGAGTAGCAATTCTCATATCAGACAAAATAGACTTTCAAATAAAGCCTATTACAAGAGACAAAGAAGGACACTACATAATGATCAAGGGATCAATCCAAGAAGAAGTTATAACAATTGTATATATTTATGCACCCAACATAGGAGCACCTCAATACATAAGGCAAATGCTAACAGCCATAAAAGGGGAAATCCACAGTAACACAATCATAATAGGGGACTTTAACACCCCACTTTCACCAATGGACAGATCATCCAAAATGAAAATAAATAAGGAAACACAAGCTTTAAATGCTATGTTAAACAAGATGGACTTAATTGATATTATAGAATATTCCATCTAAAAAGAGCAGATTACACTTTCTTCTCAAGTGCTCAAGGAACATTCTCCCAGATAGATCATATCTTGGATCACAATTCAAGCCTTGGTAAATTTAAGAAAATTGAAATTGTATCAAGTATCTTTTCCAACCACAACTCTATGAGACTATCAATTACAAGAAAAATCTGTAAAAAATACAAATACATGGAGGCTAAACAATACACTACTAAATAACCAAGAAATCACTGAAGAAATCAAAGAGGAAATCAAAAAATACCTAGAAACATATGACAATGAAAACACAACAGCCCAAAACCTATGGGATGCAGCAAAAGCAGTTCTAAGAGGGAGGTTTACAGCAATACAATCTTACCTCAAGAAGCAAGAAACATCTCAAATAAACAACCTAACCTTAAACCTAGAGCAGTTAGAGAAAGAAAGAAAAAAAAGAACCTCAAAGTTAGCAGAAAGAAAGAAATCATAAAGATCAGATCAGAAATAAATGAAATAGAAATGAAGGAAATGATAGCAAAGATCAATAAAACTAAAAGCTGGTTATTTGAGAAGATCAACAAAATTGATACACCATTAGCCAGGTTCATCAAGAAAAAAAGGAAGAAGACACAAATCAATACAATTAGAAATGAAAAAGGAGAAGTAACAACTGACACTCCAGAAATACAAAGGATCATGAGAGATTACTACAAGCAACTCTATGCCAATAAAATGGACAGCCTGGAAGAAGTGGACAAATGCTTAGAAAAGCACAACCTTCTGAGACTGAACCAGAAAGAAATAGAAAATATAAACAGACCAATCACAAGCACTGAAATTGAAACTGTGACTAAAAATCTTCCAACAAACAAAAGCCCAGGACCAGATGGCTTCACAGTCGAATTCTATCAAACATTTAGAGTAGAGCTAACACCTATTCTTCTCAAACTCTTCCAAAAGAGTTAGCAGAGGGAGGAACACTCCCCAACTCATTCTACAAGGCCACCATCACCCTGATACCAAAACCAGACAAAGATGCCAGAGAAAAAGAAAACTACCGGCCAATATCACTGATGAGCATAGATGCAAAAATCCTCAACAAAATACTAGCAAACAGAATCCAACAACACATTAAAAGGATCATACATTATAATCAAGTGGGGTTTATCCCAGGAATGCAAGGATTCTTCAATATATGCAAATCAATCAACGTGATACACCGTATTTACAAATTGAAGGATAAAAACCATATGATCATCTCAAGATGCAGAAAAAGCTTTAACAAAATTCAACACCCATTTATGATAAAAACCCTCCAGAAAGTAGGCATAGAGGGAAATTACCTCAACACAATAAAGGCCATATATGACAAACCCACAGCCAACATCGTTCTCAATGGTGAAAAAGTGAAACCTTTTCCACTGAGATTAGGAACAAGACAAGGTTGCCCACTCTCACCACTGTTATTCAACATAGTTTTGGAAGTTTCAGCCACAGCCATCAGAGAAGAAAAAGAAATAAAAGGAATCCAAATCGGAAAAGATGAAGTAAAACTGTCACTGTTTGCAGATGACATGATACTATACATAGAGAATCCTAAAGGTGCAACCAGAAAGCTACTAGAGCTAATCAATGAATTTGGTAGAGTAGCAGGATACAAAATTAATGCACAGAAATCTCTTGCTTTCCTATACACTAATGATGAAAAATCTGAAAGTGAAATTAGGAAAACACTTCCATTTACCACTGCAACAAAAAGAATAAAATATCTAGGAATAAACCTACCTAAGGAGACAAAAGACCTGTATGCAGAAAATTATCAGACACTGATGAAAGAAATTAAAGATGATACAAATAGATGGAGAGATATACCATGTTCTTGGATTGGAAGAATCAACATTGTGAAAATGACTCTACTACCCAAAGCAATCTACAGATTCAGTGCAATCCCTATCAAACTACCAATCATATTTTTCACAGAACTAGAACAAAAAATTTCACAATTTCTATGGAAACACAAAAGACCCCGAATAGCCAAAGCAAACTTGAGAAAGAAAAATGGAACTGGAGGAATCAGGCTCCCTGACTTCAAAGTATACTACAAAGCTACAGTAATCAAGGCAGTATGCTACTGGCACAAAAACAGAAATATAGATCAATGGAACAGGATAGAAAGCCCAAAGATACACCCACACACCTATGGTCACCTTATCTTTGATAAAGGAGGCAAGAATATGCAGTGAAGAAGAGACAGCCTCTTCAATAAGTGGTGCTGGGAAAACTGGACAGCTACATGAAAAAGAATGAAATTAGAACACTCCCTAACACCATACACAAACTCAAAATGGATTAAAGACCTAAATGTAAGGCCAGACACTATAAAGCTTTAGAGGAAAACATAGGGAGAACACTCCATGACGTAAATCACAGGAAGATCCTTTTTGACCCACCTCCTAGAGAAATGGAAATACAAACAATAACAAATGGGACCTAATGAATAAATAAATAAATCTTTATCTCCAATAAAGATGTTAAATAAAATAAAATACATTGTGTGTTTCAACTTGGTACTTTAAGATATAATTCTGATTTAATTCCCATAAATATATAAAGTGATTTGAATGAATCATAACCTTAAATGTTGTCAAATATATATAGGCTTTTATTTTTTTTTTTTTTGGCTTTGATATTTTTTGGGAGGTTATAGTTGTTTTACAATGTTGTGTTAGTTTCTACAGTACAGAGAAGTGAAGTAGAGTTCCCTGTGCTATACAGCTGTTTACATTTGTTATCTATTTTATACATATTAGTGTATATATGTCAATTCCAATCTCCCAATTCATCCCACTCCCTCCCCTTGGTGTTTGTTCTCTATATCTGTGTTTCTGTTTGTGCCTTGCAAACAGGTTCATCTGTACCTTTTTTCCAGATTCCACATATATGCATTAATATATGATATTTGTTTTTCTCTTTCTGACTTATTTCACCTGTAAGACAGTACCTAAGTCCATCCACGTCTCTACAAATGACTCAATTTCATTGCTTTATATGGCTGAGTAATATTCCTTTGTATATATGTACCACATCTTCTTTATCCATTCATCTGTCGATGGACAATTAGGTTACTTCCATGACCTGGCTATTGTAAATAGTGCTGCAGTGAACGTTGGGGTGCATGACTCTTTTTGAATTATGGTTTTCTCTGGGTATATGCCCAGTAGTGGGATTGCTGGGTCATATGGTAATTCTATTTTTAGTTTTTTAAGGAAACTCCATACTGTTCTCCATAGTGGCTGTATCAATTTACATTCCCACCAAAAGTGCAAGAGGGTTCTGTTTTCTTCACACCCTCTCCAGCATTTATTGTTTGTAGATTTTTTGATGATGCCCATTCTAACTTGTGTGAGGTGATACCTCATTGTGGTTTTTCACTCTTTTGTGATAACTTCTTATTTCCACCTGATATTATAAATGTCTTTTATGCTTTTTACTGCAAAATCAGTTCCAACACAATCTTCTCACATATGTTTGCTATTCACTGCACTTAGGACCCCTTTGTGATTTCAGTTCAGTCCAGTTAGATTAAATCCAATTAAATTCACATTTATGGTGCATCTGCTAGATACTGAGTTCCCTGATAGGAACTGAGAGATCCATATTTGGGGAGGCATTTTCAGTACACCTGGGAATTTACCATTGTAAAAGGAGAGTGGTATATACATAAATGACTCTAATGTATGGAAGTCTTTGGTTAATGCTGTATAACAGCTGTGAACAGAGTGCTATAGTGAAGCAGAAAAAGCAATTAACTTGACTAAGAAGAGGAACAGGAAGGCTTCATTTTTAAATGACATATGTAATGAATATGATGTAATATGCCATACATCATACATACAAAAATATTTTTTAAATAACTGTACATAAGTCCTTTCCAAAACCCCAATATACCATCCAGTATTCCCAGTAGTGGATATTTTAACTTGATAATTAGGCCTGTACACTGGTTTGTATCTGGGTCAGGTGAGAATGTGGGGAAGGTGATCTGTTACATCGGTTTGGTTGCTAAATTTTCATTAGAAACATTCAATGATTTGCTTAAGTTATTTGTTTTATATTCTGTTTAGTAAGATTGCACCTTTTCTTTAGGTGCATTTTGTTTTAAACAATTTGGCAGTTCTTCATGGTAGGGGCCTATTCCTTTAAGTGTGACTCCCAGTTATCGAATGAATGACATGCTTCTTAAAATAATACCCTTTGGAAGTCAAATGGTTGTCAAATGAATTCTTTTACCATCTAAGTAATATATCCTCATAATTTAAGTATTTATTTCAGTTGCTAACCATAAGACACATGTTAATTAATTATTTCAATATTTGAAATGCTTGAAAAAATTGCTCTGCTGAAGGTCAAGGAAGCACAAAACCATATCCTTTGGAAGAATCATTAAACAAAACAGCTGGCTCTATTATCCCCTTCTCCCATGATTCCATTTATTATTTATTTATAAACTAATTTTAAGTTAAAATTGCTCCATGAGAAATAGTAATTCATTTTAACAAAGATACTAGAGAGAATTAAAAATAATATAATATACTAAATTATATATACTTAAATATATCTGAACATATAGAACACATTTAAATAGTTAAATATATATTTATATAATTATCAGACTTACATTTGTAGAATCTTCTGCTTTTTATTCTATGCATATTTTACCTATTTTAGTTATCAATGTCCTCTTTAAGAAATATTAAATGACAACTAGCCACTGCAATTTTTTTTCACATGGCTTTTCTTATGCTGCAGCTAGGCACCAAAGATTTTACTACATTTTTGAAAGAATTAAATGGATGCTTTGGCATTCACTGAGAAAAAAATGATTTCAAGAATACTTTTGCTTTGATACTCAATTGTGTCCAAATAAATTCATAATTCTAGAGAGTCAAACATTCCCCTCTTCCAGAGAATGGAGGTATTATAAATCCACCTAATAAACTCACTATACACTTTGCAGTACACATAATATGTGGGAGTTACTAAAAGTTGCATACAGAATTACTATGCTGAGTTGTATATGCAGTCATGATGGAGCGCAATAAAATCAAAACAAGCAAGTTATAGTTGACAGTTTATTTAAAACACATTTGTCTTAATCAAAAGGCACACCAAATCCACAGATGCTCAATACATAGACAAATACAAATACACACGTCCATGCACACACAATGCACCCTTCCTGCACATTACCTTTAAACACGTTTTTGAATATTTATTGACTAATATTTGTCTTGTAGACAAACACTAATCATAAGGGGATGCAATTAGTTCACTAAAGGCAAGATTAGTAAGGATATGTTAGTTGTATTGCCATCAGTAAAGAGTTTACCAATTTTAAATAAATGAATATTTCAATGTGAATTCACTTTCCATTTGCTCACATAATTTTTTACTTAGATTGCATCTCAGAGTTTCACTTGGACAAATAGGAAATGCAAAACGAAATGAAGATGTGCCTAATTACATATGCAGTCTTACACATGCAATAAAATTAAGTAAGAGAGAAAATATATTGGTTAAGTAATGGTGTAATACCTAGTCTGGGAAATTTGTGTTTTAGCTCAGGGCACCAAAGCAATTTAGAAGTAATAACATCTTTTGTGCAGTTTCTATGTAGCTAAACAGCCTTAATAAGATGTAAGATATGGCAAACTTCACCAACTGACTGGTTCTTATAACAGATAGCAGAATTAATTAGAATCTGGATAAACTTCAGTATATTTTGTTTTTTTAATTTCAAACTTTTATCACTAATTCTAACAGACATTACACTCACAGTGTCATGGAGATTTCTATTCTTAAAAGTGTTATGCCAAGGCCAATACGCATTAAGTATAGTGTTATGACTATTAAAACCAATCTGTAAAATATGTTACATTTGTATGTAATTCAGTGAACCAGACTCAACTAGCTTTAACCATCCATTAATCAACATAATGCAATTCTGGCAGAGCTTCACCAAGGGAAAATGAATTAATAAATTTTTGTCTGGCAATGGTTCCTACTATAGTGTTTTTAATTTCATGTTTCTCAATACCATAAGTTTTATCATTTAAGTCCAGATTTTATTTTTCCTTACATTTCTTCCTCAGTTCACTTCAACGTGTCTTGTATCTTGGTTTGTTGACTATATGTAGATATAGATAGAGATATAAAAATACTGGTAGAATTGTATTCTAATTAATATTGTAATATTATTTTTATAGTAAGAAAATAGAAATAGAAGAAAAATCATGTTACAAACCATTGTATTTTGTAGAAGTAAATATTATATATATTCCTAAAAGTAATTTAATGATAAAGGAAAATCTTTACCAAAAATGCTGGGAGAAAAAAACCCAAACAGCACATAACATTTTGTGTACAGTAGCATATAAAATTGTGTTATTTTGTATACACGTATATACACACCTATTCAGCATACATAATGTGCTGGAAGTCATAGATAAAATAAGTAATGGCTTTTCAGTCCTAGCTGAGTTCTTTGATGAATTAATTTAGCCATTCTGATCCTCTTTGCCATCTTTGCTTTGATCTCTAAATTCCTTTCAGAGTTATATTTTTATACTCTTCTAACTCTAATCATAGTTTCTCCCTTCCTGCCTTTACACAAATATTACTTACATCTCTTCTATGTTTTGGAAACATTTGTAGTCCTATTATAGTGGTGAACGAGACAGAGTATGTGTCATCGTGGAACAAGTGCAGGGATCGATAAGCATTTTCTATTAGGGCCAGATAGTATCTCTGCTGCACAATCTTCTTTGTTTTGTTTGTCTTCTTTAATCTCTTTACAAATGTAAAACCATTCTTAGCTCATGGGCCATGCAAAAGGGGCCGTAGGTCATATTTGGCACAGCAGGCCATACTTTCCCAACCCCTGTTCCAGGTCAGTGGTATCCTTAGAGGTTGTTTGGTTGTCATAATAAGGACTGGGGCACTTTTTGACAAAAGGTCAAATATGTCAGACATATAGCAGAACAGTCTGAAAAAGTGAAAATTAGTTCTGTGTGTCCAATAAGATTTCTAAATATCCTATCAGTCATATAGTTGAAATACTTGATCACAGTGACCTGGGTCTAAAACCTAGCTTCATCTTACAAATGAACACAAACTATATTTGTAAGATTTTAATAGTTACTAAAAATTTTAAGAATAAAACTAGTATATTAAAAAAAGGAGGATAGTACATTTTTGGTGCTGTTATTGAGGGTCATTACTAAAAATTGTTAATCAGAAACCCTGCACATAGAAATTGAATTACAAATACAGTGTACTTTTATCAGTCTGCATTTATAACTATCACATTCATTAATTTTTTATAGGAGCAGAAATCTATTTCTTTGTTACTTCTAATGTAGGATTGTTTTAAATGATTCTTGTTTTATTTTTTATATTATAGACAAGGAATCATATATTTGCACACCCACCCTTACACACACAGATGTAATTATGTGTGTTATATTATTTCTGAATTTAATTTCATAGTGGGGTTCAGTATTTTAATGTAAATCAGATCCTATCCTGCTATACTTTGTTCTAAAATAAATGGTTTTAGTGGAAATTAAAAGGATATAAATTTACCCATCATGATCAGTGAGAAAAAAAAAGTGATTTCATATTTAATTATTAGATCATTATTTAATATGATCTAAACAAAAAAGTGATCAAATCTCTCAATTGTCTATTCATTTAGCAATAAAGCCTCACAAAATATTTTATTCTTACTGTATGCCCACTTTTTTTTTTAACCTCTCTGATGTTAGGTCTCTTTACTCATTTCACCTATTCACTTATTTAAAATTTGTTCGCTTCCTTTCTAGCATTTGTGAAACAAACATACAGTTGTAATGTTTTATACATTAGGGACACTATCACAGATTTTACCATCTTAGAATCATACATGATTTACTAGGTATCTTTCTTTAAATCATCTCTAATGAATGACCAGTAATTTGGGTTGAGAAGAAAAATCATTGACTTTGATATGTAAGTGGTAACTTTAACATTCTTTTTATCTTTAACTCATTAAAAACAAACAAAAAAACCAGCTGCTTCCCCAGACCAGAATAAATAAGATCATCTAACAGTAAATTCAACCTTGTCTTTTTCTACCTCTATATTTTATTACTGGGTTGGATACTTCCACTTGAAATTGTGGGGTTTTGGTTGGGATTAGCTTAATATCCTAGCTTGAAGCCTTCTAGTGACCTCAAGAGAGATGAAATTACAAGAAAGCTCAGAGACAAAGAGTCATTAGGTGAAAAAGGACATCAGCTAACGAGACTCATGTGGGTAAAATATACCCACTACTATGAAATTTATGAGGTTAGATTCTTTTTAGAATCCTTCTCTGCTTCAGCTCAGATTGGAAAGAGAATAGTACTGTTCAAGGTACTCTTGAAATTATTCTTGTAACTCATAACTTCTAAATGGAGTCAACTTAATATACATTCCAAAAATTTAAATCATGTTTCTTCTTCCAATAATTCTGTCAGACACTTTTGTAGGTTTCAGCTACACATCAGGGAACAAAAAAAAAAGGGTTCTGATCTCGTGGGACTTATAATTTAGTGTACATGGTAGGAGATGGAGATGGAGAGACATTTAACAAATAAAAATATAATTTGAAAAATTAAGTTTAGAAGTAAGTCAGAAAGAGAAAGACAAATACCATATGATATCACTTATATGTGGAATCTAAAATATGACACAAATGAACCTATCTATGAAACAAACAGTCTCATGGACATAGAGAACAGACTGGTGGTTGCCAGTGGGGAGAAGGTTGGGTGAGGGATGGAGTGGGAGGTTGGCGTTAAGGCAGATGTAAACTTTTCTACATAGCACAGGGAGCTAGCTATATTCAGTATCTTGTAATAATCTAGAATGGAAAAGAATCTGGAAAAGAGTTGTGTGTGTGTGTGTGTGCGTGTGTATATATGTATGTATATAAAACTAAATCACTTTGCTGTACAGCAGAAATTAACAAAACATTGTAAGTTAACTGTATTTCAATTTAAAAAATAAGTTTAATGGTTTATGCTAAAAAAAAGTAAATATGAGAGTCTGGAAGGCCTAATAATTGGTCAAGGAAGTTTTCATTGAATTAACAATGTTTGAGCTTAGACCTGAAACACAGGAAGGAACCAGGCCATAGCAAAGCTTCCTTTGCAGAAGGAAGTGCAAGTGCAAAGGCCCCAAGGCAGAAAGAAAAAAAAAAAACTCGCAATGTTCTAGAAACACTAAAACCTATGAGGTTTCAGGTCACTGACTAAAGTTGAGGGGGGTAGATAGGAAATTTATTTGGAAGGGTGAGACCACAAAGGGCATTGAGGAGCAAGGTAAGAAGCTTGGATTTTAAGTAAAATGGAAAGTTATTAAAGTACTTTGAACAGTTGAGTGTCATAATCCAGAAGTGGTATGATGACATTTTTATAGAAGAATCAGAATGGGAAAAGAAAAGCATTTAGTAGTCTCTTGTAGTTATCTGAACAAAAGAAAATTGTGACTTAAGTGGAATGATAGCTCCATGAGGGAATGAATTGTAATTTTGGTCATAGAGTCACTGAAATCTACACATACACAAAATATATAAACTCCATAAAAGTGAAAATACATTAGTTTATAAATATTTGTTAAATGAACAAGTAGTTTAGATACGGGTAATGAGGAAAAAGAAAATTCAACACTAATTCCTACATTTGGGACTTGAAAAACTATGTGGATGTGGATGATGTTGCCATTTACTTAGAAGAATACAGGACTCTTGTAGTTCTTTCATTTTAGTAGTCTGTCGCCATTATTCCATTGTCTTCTGAATTCCAGAGTTGAAGATACTGGAACTGAGAGACTATTGTATTTTAGTTTTAGAGATAATTTGTTCTCTTGGATGAAAGCTCCAAAGATTTTAGCTTTTTTTCGAAGTTCATGAATTTTATCAGGGTATGGTTAGTTCTAAAACTTTTCACAACAGTCCTGTCTGAAACTAGATTAACCCTTTAAACTGGAAGACTCATATCTAAAAGTAGTTTATTCCATAACTTATGTATGAGAATTAAGAATGGAAAAATTTCAACTAAATGCCAAAATAACTGAACAAATTAACATGTATTTTTACTTGAAGAAATAGATGAACATAACATTTATGTAGTAAACTGCGTGTAAATGAAAAACAATGAGAAATTTATCTTAACAGTATTTTATATATGTATTTAAAATTTTTGAGGCATAAAATTCATATATAAATCTAAACACTATTAATAATATGAACATAAAACATTAGTAAGATCTTACATATTAAATAAGAATATGGAAGCTAGCATATCCATGTAAAAATGTTTATGTATTTACAGGATCTTGTAATTCCATATGTATTGTATAGATGTTAGAAATAGCTGTTTTACAGTTTAAAAGTTTATTTCCCTGAATGAGTTCTCAGAAAACATATTCCCTGGAAGTAATAAGTAGAGACAGGTTGCAGTAGTATAAATTTAATTTCTCCATTCTTCTATTTTTCCTCCAGAAATCCCTTAAATTATTCTCTTTGTTAACGTCAACAAATTGCATGTCTGAAGTTTAGACTTTATGAAACTATTTTGGTAGAATATGTTACTCTTTTGCATTTGTTTTTACATATGAAAAATTCCTCCCATATTTTCCTGTATTCTTTCAAAAGAAGCAGTCTTTGAAGAACTCCCCTGTGAAGACAAATTAACTTAGAGATATGTGGCTTATTTCCTTATTATTAGGTGTATTTAAGTTTATATAACTGGGGAAGACCAATCTGATATTAAGTGTAGCACCTTGGAATGTTTAGCCCCATGATTTCATAGAAAACATGGATAACATTGTTAAGTTTTAGAATATCTGAGACTATGAGGTAGAACAAACATGGAAACATATGTTAGAGAGCAAAACAAACCAGGTTTCTCATTGAAATTGAAGAATTAAGTTGGCAGTTTGGAAATGGAAAGAAATAGTACAGTAGAAGAAAAACAGTTTGAATTAAGAGAAAGGCCATAAAACATAGGCATTTGTTGAGTTCTTCCCTAGCATTTATTACCATTGATTTCCCTTTGAGAAAGTCAATCCTTCTCCACTGTGTCAAATTCAGAGAGTGTGTTGCGGGTGGGGACTGGTGTCAAGCTCACTCAGAGGTACATTGGTTAGCCCCAACTGGGAGAAGAAAATCAATTATTCAACTCTCTGGCCATAAAAATCATTTCAGTTATGGGAAAGTGACCTAATTCAGGTCAATGAGAGTAATGGAATCCCACTATTTGCACAGAAGACACCAGAAATATTACTACTTATCCTTCAGATAAGAAAGAAGAATATGCCTCTTGACTGAGGCAACATTAAGATAAAGTCAAAAATCATAGAAAGTAGAGCAGAGATAGAAATTCTTTCTCTCTAATATCTTTTAAAAACTGTCTCAAAATTGTCAAGATCAGGAAAAGACCTACAATAATAAACCCAAAACAATTAAGAAAATGGTAATAGGAACATACATATCGATAATTACCTTAAATGTAAATGGATTAAATGCTCCCACCAAAAGACATAGACTGGCTGAATGGATACAAAAACAAGACCCATATATATACTGTCTACAAGAGACCCACTTCAGACCTAGGGACACATACAGACTGAAAGTGAGGGGATGGAAAAAGATATTCCATGCAAATGGAAATCAAAAGAAAGCTGGAGTAGCAATTCTCATATCAGACAAAATAGACTTTAAAACAAAGACTATTACAAGAGACAAAGAAGGACACTACAGAATGATCAAGGGATCAATCCAAGAAGAAGATATAACAATTGTAAATATTTATGCACCCAACATAGGAGCACCTCAATACATAAGGCAAACACTAACAGCCATAAAAGGGGATATCAACAGTAACACAATCATAGTAGGGGACTTCAACACCCCACTTTCACCAATGGACAGATCATCCAAAATGAAAATAAATAAGGAAACACAAGCTTTAAATGATACATTAAACAAGATGGACTTAATTGATATTTATAGGACATTCCATCCAAAAACAACAGAATACACATTCTTCTCAAGTGCTCATGGAACATTCTCCAGGATAGATCATATCTTGGGTCACAAATCAAGCCTTGGTAAATTTAAGAAAATTGAAATCATGTCAAGTATCTTTTCCGACCACAATGCTATGAGACTAGATATCAATTACAAGAAAAAACCTGTAAGAAATACAAACACATGGAGGCTAAACAACACACTACTTAATAACCAAGAGATCACTGAAGAAATCAAAGAGGAAATCAAAACATACCTAGAAATAAATGACAATGAAAACACAATGACCCAAAACCTATGGGATGCAGTAAAAGCAGTTCTAAGAGGGAAGTTTATAGCTATACAAGCCTACCTTAAGAAACAAGAAACATCTCAAATAAACAACCTAACCTTACACATAAAACAATTAGAGAAAGAAGAACAAAAAAACCCCAAAGTTAGCAGAAGGAAAGAAATCATAAAGATCAGATCAGAAATAAATGAAAAAGAAATGAAGGAAATGATAGCAAAGATAAATAAAACTAAAAGCTGGTTCTTTGAGAAGATAAACAAAATTGATAAACCATTAGCCAGACTTATCAAGAAAAAAAGGGAGAAGACTCAAATCAATAGAATTAGAAATGAAAAAGGAGAAGTAACCACTGACACTGCAGAAATACAAACGATCATGAGAGATTACTAAAAGCAACTCTCTGCCAATAAAATGGACAACCTGGAAGAAATGGACAAATTCTTAGAAATGCACAACCTTCCGAGACTGAACCAGGAAGAAATAGAAAATATAAACAGACCAATCACAAGCACTGAAATTGAAACTGTGATTAAAAATCTTCCAACAAACAAAAGCCCAGGACCAGATGGCTTCACATGCAAGTTCTATCAAACATTTAGAGAAGAGCTAACACCTATCCTTCTCAAACTCTTCCAAAATATAGCAGAGGGATAGACACTCCCAAACTCATTCTACGAGGCCACCATCACTCTGACACCAAAATCAGACAAAGATGTCACAAAGAAAGAAAACTACAGGCCAATATCACTTATGAACATAGATGCAAAAATCCTCAACAAAATACTAGCAAACAGAATCCAACAGCACATTAAAAGGATCATACACCATGATCAAGCGGGGTATATCCCAGGAATGCAAGGATTCTTCAATATATGCAAATCAATCAACGTGATACACCATATTAACAAATTGAAGGAGAAAAACCATATGATCATCTCAGTAGATGCAGAGAAAGCTTTCAACAAAATTCAACACCCATTTATGATAAAAACCCTCCAGAAAGTAGGCATAGAGGGAACTTACCTCAACATACTAAAGGCCATATATGACAAACCCACAGCCAACATCGTCCTCAATGGTGAAAAACTGAAACCATTTCCACTAAGATCAGGAACAAGACAAGGTTGCCCACTCTCACCACTATTATTCAACATAGTTTTGGAAGTTTTAGCCACAGCAATCAGAGAAGAAAAAGAAATAAAAGGAATCCAAACTGGTAAAGAAAAAGTAAAGGTGTCACTGTTTGCAGATAACATGATACTATACATAGAGAATCCTAAAGATGCAACCAGAAAGCTACTAGAGCTAATCAATGAATTTGGTAAAGTAGCAGGATACAAAATTAATGCACAGAAATCTCTTGCATTCCTATACACTAATGATGAAAAGTCTGAAAGTGAAATTAGGAAAACACTTCCATTTACCACTGCAACAAAAAGAATAAAATATCTAGGAATAAACCTACCTAAGGAGACAAAAGACCTGTATGCAGAAAATTATCAGACACTGATGAAAGAAATTAAAGATGATACAAATAGATGGAGAGATATACCATGTTCTTGGATTGGAAGAATCAACATTGTGAAAATGACTGCTACCCAAAGCAATCTACAGATTCAGTGCAATCCCTATCAAGCTACCACTGGCATTTTTCACAGAACTAGAACAAAAAATTTCACAATGTGTATGGAAACACAAAAGACCCCGAATAGCCAAAGCAATCTTGAGAAAGAAAAACGGAGCTGGAGGAATCAGGCTCCCTGACTTCAGACTATACTACGAAGCTACAGAAATCAAGACAGTATGGTACTGGCACAAAAACAGAAACAGAGATCAATGGAACAGGATAGAAAGCCCAGAGATAAACCCACGCACATATGGTCACCTTATCTTTGATAAAGGAGGCAAGCATATACAGTGGAGAAAAGGCAGCCTCTTCAATAAGTGGTGCTGGGAAAACTGGGCAGCTACAAGTAAAAGAATGAAATTAGAACACTCCCTAACACCGTACACAAAAATAAACTCAAAATGGATTAAAGACCTAAATGTAAGGCCAGACACCATCAAATTCTTAGAGGAAAACATGGGCAGAACACTCTATGACATAAATCACAGGAAGATCCTTTTTGACCCACTTCCTAGAGAAATGGAAATAAAAGCAAAAATAAACCAATGGGACCTAATGAAACTTAAAAGCTTTTGCACAGCAAAGGAAACAATAAAAAGGATGAAAAGACAACCCTCAGAATGGGAGAAAATATTTGCAAATGAAGCAACTGACAAAGGATTAATCTCCAAAACATACAAGCAACTCATGCAGCTCAATATCAAAAAAGCAAACAACCCAATCCAAAAATGGGCAGAAGACTTAAATAGACATTTCTCCAAAGAAGATATACAGATTGCCAACAAACACATGAAAGGATGCTCAACATCATTAATCATTAGAGAAATGCAAATCAAAACTACAATGAGATATCATCTCACACAGGTCAGAATGGCCATCATCAAAAAATCTACAAACAGTAAATGCTGGAGAGGGTGGGGAGGAAAGGGAATCCTCTTGCACTGTTGGTGGGAATGTAAATTGATACAGCCACTATGGAGAACAGTATGGAGGTTCCTTAAAGAACTAAAAATAGAAGTACCATATGACCCAGCAGTCCCACTACTGGGTATATACCCTGAGAAAACCATAATTCAAAAAGAGTCAAGTACCAAAATGTTCATTGAAGTTCTATTTACAATAGCCAGGACATGGAAGCAACCTAAGTGCCCATCAACAGATGAATAGATAAAGAAAATGTTGCACATATATACAATGGAATATTACTCAGCCATAAAAAGGAACAAAACTGAGTTATTTGTAGTGAGGTGGATGGACCTAGAGACTGTCATACAGAGTGAAGTAAGTCAGAAAGAGAAAAACAAATACCGTATGCTAACACATATATATGGAATCTAAAAAACAACAACAACAACAAAAGAAAATGGTCAGAATAACCTAGGGGCAAGACGGGAATAAAGATGCAGACCTACTAGAGAATGGACTTTAGGATATGGGAAGGGGGAAGGGTACGCTGGGACAAAGTGAGAGAGTGGCATGGACATATATACACTACCAAACGTAAAATAGATAGCTAGTGGGAAGCAGCCACATAGCACAGAGAGATCAGCTCGGTGCTTTGTGACCACCTAGAGTGGTAGGATAGGGTGGGTGGGAGGGAGGAAGATGCAAGAGGGAAGAGATATGGGGACATATGTATATGTATAACTGATTCACTTTGTTATAAAGCAGAAACTGACACACCATTGTAAAGCAATTATACTCTAATAAAGATGTTTAAAAAAAAATATTTGTCAAGATCACCCTTATGTATAATTTTCATAGCAGTTAATGTCTTTCTTTCAGTGTTTAAATATATTTGATTAGGTTTCTACTATTAAATGCATTCCAATTTATTCTGACTTTCAGGGAAGGAATATATATATATCCATAAATGTACAATACCTATCATCTGTCAGTCTATCTGTCTATCTGTTTATCTACAGAGAGAGAGAGAGAGAGAGAGAAACAGATTCAGAGAGAGACAGAGAGACGGAGACAGAGAATAATGTGAGGGGAAAAAAAACCCCAGGTCATATGTGAGAGAAAAAACATAGGCATAATAACAATGCATTATAGAAAAGAAATAAAAGTGAAAAGTAGAAAGATACAGTAAAATAGAAAGAAGAGTTTAATACACATCATGAAAGATACAAGAAAGATAAATATGGAATAAAAGGGAGTTAGGGTGTTTTACAAACAAGATAGAAAATCCTTCAATATATGTACTCCTTGGAATAGTCGGACATGTGCCTCCAGGACTACTTTGTTTAATGAATTATATCTTAGTTTTTTGAAAAAACTTCATGTCTGATAATTGTTCCAGCTTTTTTCAGTGTTCAAACTAGTCAGATATTGATTTTTTATTATCTCAAATAAAACAAGGAATGAAACATACCTTCAAGAAGACTAAAATTATTCAAACCTTTTACTGTATTTACTTCGATGCAGTCTTGAACATTCAATAAATATGACTTGTTGTTTATTAGGGTAAGATGTCCAAAGAAACTGGGTTTTTGTACAAAAATTTATCTCAAATTAACAAGTATACCTTTTCTTGAGTTGGTAAGCTCCCTATTACAAGAAATATTCAAGATTGATGATGAGTAGAAATATTTATATGTATATATGTGTATGTATACACACATACATATGGGCTGAGCTAGATTGCGTATTGTAGTAAAGTATTGAAATATAGTTGCCTACAAGATTTTATTCTAAATAAGAAAATGACAGAAAAGAAATGCCCTTCACTAACAAAATACCAAAATACCGCTGTTCTATTCTGGGCATTAACAGACACCATTTTCCATATCAAGAATAAAATTAGTACAAAGTGCCATATTTTCCAAGTATAAAAGATAACTAGCATGACTCCAGAGCAACACTATCTTCTTTGCTGTCAGCAAAATCAACAGGGGTGTCAGCCAAGAGCACTGTAGCTAGTTAAAAGCATACATGTTTCTAGAAAAGAACATATTCTGAAGTGAGATATTTTAGTTCATCCTGCAAAATTTACCTTCTAAATATGGACTTGAGTAAGTTTGGCTTCAGAGATTACTAAATAAAATATGGCAAGGAGATTTGAGACTCTGCTTATGTAGGAAAGTTATTAATGACAACAATTAAAATCATTCTATCAAGGGAGTAATATCTTAGGTGTAGCGCAGAAATTACACTTCAAGGTATGTTGTGTCTTGCTCTAAATTAGAGGTAGCCTTTTGAGTATAACCAAGTGTATTTTATCTGAGGAATCCTGATTGAAAATAAAGATATATGTGCATACGTATATTTGGACGTACATAAATATGCATACATATGTAGATATACACATATGTAAATGTATATTATATTCAATATAGTGTTTTATGGAATAACCCACATTTTAATAATTATCTAATCTTATTTTACAATTCATGAATCATCACAAAGTTTATAAAAGGCAGTAGGACAATTAAAATACTTGCCTTATATAGTTATTTTTTAAATATCATAATTATCATAGAGGAAAATATTTCATACAAAGGGAAGAAAATTTTTCAGAAAGATTGATTACTATCATCTTGAGATCGAAAAGCACACAATAATCACTATTTTATATTTGTGTTAAAGCAATTTAAACATTAGTAAAATATCATTATGATTGTAAGTAATAATATGTAAGCATCTATAAAAATTGTCTAGGGACAATAAAAGTGAAGGGAATGGGAAATTTTGAAGAGTCTAAAATAATTTGGGAAATTAAATGTAAGTCTGTACACCCAGATGATGAATTACTTTTTCATGAAAAAAAAAACTGGTTGTCTACTTCATACAGCAAATATTTCCAATGTCATAAAACAATATTTTAGATTTCTGTCATTTATATTCTTATTTACTTTTGTGACAGGTCAGTATCTCCAAATTTTTCAATTCTTTCTATATACCTGTATCAGAAATTATACCAAAATAATGGTATAAATATTATCAGTCATTTACTGTTCACTTTCTCCTTATATGACAGTACTTCTTAGTATTTAGTACCAATAAATATTATCTCTTATTACTACTATCATCAGTACTATAAAATAGGCACTTTATGAGGTGCAGTGGGAGGTTAGGGTAAGGAACACACGAATCTGCAGAAGTGGGGAGGAGTGTAATAAGTATATATATGTGTACATGTGTGTGATATATATGTGTATGCATAGGTATTTATGTGGAGAAATTGGTCAGGGATATTTATAGAGGGGAAAGATCACTTGGACTTGACGTTATACAGTAATTTCAGAGAAGAATTATAACTATGATAAATAATACATAAAATCAAAAATCGCAAAAATGTGTTAGGGCATTGTAGATCTTACTCTCCAACCCTCCCCCCACCCTCACAACACATACCAGCTATAAAGTTTCAGGTTAATTATGGCAAAGATACAGACTGTACAGACTCTAGGTTGTTATACAGAGCAGAGGCTGCTGCAGATTATATTTGTGAGACTCCCTTGACCTGTTTCCATCTAAGTTGCTGTGCTGCAGATTACACTTCCTGCTAGAGTTAAGAAGGAAGCTAATTTTTTGCCTTGCCCTGACATTTTACACTCCGGGTAATTTATATACTATTGGAATACTTCACAAAATTCCTCCTTGGACTTGCTCTACCAATATGAACCTCTACTGGCTTATCAAAGCAACATCTTCATGACTGAGAGGATAGGAAGACATATGGACATAGTCAGTGACCAGGACTCCTGAACTATACCCCAGCCTCCACTCTCTAACACAGTGTGCTGCTGGAATGTACAGAATTAGGGGTTGTAATAGCTGAATAGGCTAAATGAGTAATTAAAAGGGGTTAAGGAATTGTGTTTGAATCTGCACATGATGGGAGCTACTGTATGTTTTTGAGAAAAGGAAGGGAAGGATAAAGTATTCAAAATTTAAAAAAACAAAAACTTTCTCTCATTGTAGTATAGAGGATAAAATGAAAGGAGAGATTAGAAGTAGGGAGAGATTTGAAATCTGTTGATGCTGTTCAGGGTGAGATGGTAATAGTCTGAACTAAGGAAAAGGTGATAAAGAGAAGGTTATGAATTTGTCAAATTAACACTCGTTAAGTGGAACACAAGGTGCCGCATGGTGAGCAGCGGTTAAACAACAGACCACAAGAGAAGTTGAAATAGAGAGGTTTATTACTCACAGATCCTGGAGGAAGTACCTGGCATGCCTTGAGGGGTCACACAGGGAGGTCCAGGCAGAGTGCAGACAGAGAGACAGACAGGACCTCAGGTACATGCCTTTATTAGGTTCCATGGGTGGAGTACTTGGGGGTTCCTGGGCTAAGGACAGATTGGTCAACTCAAACCCAAAGGTTTTGGTAAGCCCCATGGGTGTCTTAATCAAAGGAGCTCATGAGGGGAAGGCATTGATGGCAGGGGAGACTACTCATCCCAAGACTGTTGGGGAAGTCATATCAGGAACTTACATTTACTTGTGACTGCGGGTTGCTATCTAGGGCATTCATAAGCAGCTAGTGTCAGTTTAAAGTCACTGCAGGCCAGTTGACCAAACAAAATGAATGCTGAGGCAACAATACTGTGGAGTAATTTAGCTAAACTCTCTTCAAGGGCAGGGAAATATGTCTTGGTGGGTGTGGAGAGAAAATGGGATAGGCAGTGTTTGGAGAGACATTGGCAAGAGATTTCATTGATCATATAACACACTGGAAAGGCTATGGTGAAAGATGGGGTAAAGCTGATGATAAAACTTGTTTAAAATTTCAGAGTCTATACTGAGGTCTACATGTAATGTGCATAATTCTGGCCAAATTAAGCCTTCTTGAAATTGAAGTTCACAATCAGAAGTCCATTTATTAGGATCAATGTCAATTTTGTTTTATTCCTTTTATGAACAGAGTTTTCTTATGTATGGGAATCCAGAAGCTTGTAGTTTTTTTTGATGCAGGAGTGGATTTGCTGGAATTTTATTTTCTGGTACACATTTATTCAGCTCTGGACAAATATCAGAGTGCTGGACAGATTTCAACAGCAGTCACTGGGACCATCAAATTCTCCCATGAAAATGACCCCAGAAATTGACTTGGCTTGTCAAAGACATAAGAAAAAAAGATGTAAAATATAAGACAGTCAAGTTGCTCAATTGGCTTGTGTGCAAAATCTTGGAATAGTCCCAGAATGCTTACATTATAATTTCCCTAGTCCCTTACCTTCTGGCATGTGTCTTTGTATTTTACTATTTATTTAACAAAGTCATATCCTTCATATTTACTTATGGAGACTCACGGAATGTGTGTGTGTGTGTGCATATATATATTTGTTTGCTCACTTAGAGTATCAGAAATATAAAAGATCCTGAAATTGAAATTAGGAATAAAATGGGAAATCTTACTTAGATATCTAACCTATATAATTTTCACTGTAAATCTGTGTTTAGAACACTGGGCTCTGGTACACAATTGTCTCCCATTCTACTCTTATTTATTGTTTGTACCATTTGTTGAGACTCCTACCTTAGTTGATTCTAATTTGGTCTTTATTCACTCTAATTCTCATGCTTTGTTTTTCTATTGCACTTTTAATTTTTGTAATGTTTAATAGTTAAGAATTCTCTCCACAGACTATTTGATCATCCCAGACTTATGGTAATTAAAAAAAATCTGTATTGTATTGATGGATCCAAAATTTATTTCTCTAGCCTTGAGTTTCATGTTAATATATCTAATTACGTAACTGGGTATTCAAAACTTATTTGTTAAAAAATTATCTCATCATTTAATCCTACAAGAGTTCTGATGGTCATATATGCCCCTAATACTGTACTTTGTCCTTTAATACTAATTGCTCAAATCAGATTTCAGAATACAGTTGACCTTTGAACTATGTTAATGGGTTAATCCACATGTAATTTGTAGTTGGCCATCCATATCTGCAGTTCTTCCAAATCCTCAGTTTCAACCAACCACAGACCCTGTAGTACTGAAGTATTTACTATTGAAAACTGTCTTCATATAAGTAGCCCTGTACGCTTCAAACCCGTGTTGTTCAAGGGTCAGCTGCTGTTCTAGACTCTACTGGCATATGTCACTTTATTCAATCAAAATTTTCTGTTTTTAGCTTTAAAAAAAATTTTTTTTGATGTGGACCATTTTTAAAGTCCTTATTGAATTTGTTACAATATTGCTTCTGTTTTATGTTTTGGTTCTTTGGCCACGAGGCAGGTGGGATCTTAGCTCCCGCACCAGGAATCGAACCCACACCCCCTGCATTGGAAGGGGGCGTCTTAACCACTGGACCTCCAAGGAAGTCCCTGTTTTAAGCTTTTATATTGCTTTAATGTCATTAGTTTTACTGTAGTAACTACCACTTTATTTGTCCTTTAACTGTGTTTTTATTAAGAAAAAGTCCAAAATGTATAATAATGAGACATATAATAAAACTTCTTTCCTAGATAAAAAATTAAAATAGTTGTTTTGGATTAACACATTTTTTTCTCCAGGTTCTAATTTGAGTTTCCAAGTTCCTTACATTTTTTTCTCTCCACAATTTACATCTGGCTTTCATGGTGATTGTTCTCATCTACATCATGGAAGTGGAAAGAGCATGAAGAATCATTTTTTGAACATTTTTAGTGGTATGACCAGAAATGGTGTACACCATGTCAGTTCACATACAAAAAGTGATAGGTAACTAAATATATATGTCTGGGTTTGAAAAGCATAACTACTTACCTGTAGATTTGAAGCATGAAAGAAATATAAAATGTTAAACCAGAGTTGATGCAATAAACTAGCTAGATGTTGTATAGGAAACTGGTATTCATGGCCAGAAGTAGGCTTCTTCTGGATAAAGAGAACTACAAACATTTTTTTTAGATGGCAAACCTGAGCAAGCTTCATTGATGATGCTAGGGGTATAGATGAGGTTCTCCCACTCATTAAAGTGTTTATTTATTTATTACCTTTTAGTATTATTGTTATTTTCTAACTGAGATTTCATTTTAATTCAAAATTGTTGCCTTCAGAAGGCAGGGGGAAAATCAGCTTCATTACTAGAAATTAAATAAAACCACTTATTATTACTGCCTCCCTGAATGTTTCTCCATGCCCTTAACAAGGGGAGAGTAATTCTTAACTGTTATAAAGGCGTAATTTTGGATCCAGAGTCCAGAAGGACAGGTGGTAGCAATGGCAAAATGAGTAAAAAATGAAGAATGAGTGAAAGGAAGATGGGGTGAGAGCGAAAAGTTGAGAGAACTTTTGAATCAAACAAGCAAATCAAATATACAAAATATAGGAATGTATCTAATAAATACTGAGCCAGTAAAATCAACAATTAGAACAGTAACTGCTCTTAGAGAGAATACACTTTGCATAACATTTGAAAAGATTTTATTTTATTTTTATGGTGTAATTGATATATATAGCATTGTGTAAGTTTAAGTATACCTTGTGTCGATTTGATGCACTTATATATTGCAAAATTATTACTGCTACAGTGTTAGTTAACACCGCCATCATTTCACATAATTACCATTTCTTTTTTGTGGTGAGAACATTTAAGATCTACTCTTTTAGCAATTTTCGAGTATATAATACACTATTGGTAACTATTATCACCATTCTGAACACTAGATCCCCAAAACATATTCATCTTACAACTGAAAGTTTGTACCTTTTGACCAACGTCTCCCCATTTCCCCTACCCCACAGCCCCTGGTAACCATCATTTAACTCTCTGTGTCTATGAGTTAGGCTTTTTTAGTTTCCACATGTAAGTGATAACATACAGTGTTTGTCTTTCTTTATCTGACTTATTTCACTTACCATAATGCCCTCAAGGTTCATCCATGTTGTCACAAATTGAAGAATTTCCTTCAGTCTCAAGGCTGAATAATATACCACATATTCTTTATTTATATCCATTTAATATAAATAGATGGTCTTTATCCATTTATCCATCGACCGATACTTAGGTGTTTCCATATCTTGGCTATCCTGAATAATGCTGCAATAAACATGGGAGTGCAGATATCTCTTTGACGCCCTGATTTCATTTCCTTTAGATATATATTCAGAAGTGGGATTGCTGAATCAAAAGATTTTAAAAATTAAATGTGGAAAATATTGGAAGCATTAAAAGAAGCTAATTGTAAGACTTAGAAAACAGTGGTTCCTGAAATTAAAAATGCAATATATGGAACGAAGTATAGCTTGGAAAGAATTAGAACTGAAACTCTCACTTATAATTCCTTGTAGTTATGGGGTAAAGAAATAATGAATGAGCAGTTAATAGAATTTTTTTGAGACTCCAGTGATTTGTGTTGTTTTCATTCTTTTGCAGTAACAACAATGCTGATGTGAACATTCGTATGCATATCTTGCTGTTTACTTGTGTGAGAATTTCTCAAGGATTTATATTTAGAAATAAAATCAGTGTGTTGTAATATATACTTTTTTCCAAAATTTATAGTATGTTTCTAAACTGCTCTTTAATATGTACACACCAAATTTACATCACCATAGAGAGTGAGACTTTTTCCTACATTTTAACAGCAATCTGTAATATGAGGGTCTTTTCCTACCTTTAGCAATTTGATGGGTTTAAAGTGGAAACTCAAGGCTTTATTTTACATAGTCCACATAGGGACCATTGACAAGAATGTGCCATGAATCAAAAAAATATGATTGTTGCAATTCGATGTGCTTGAGGTCCAAAAAATAAATGAGTGAGTTACATTTTCAGCACCAGAATCTAGGAAAAACAACCAGGTAAATCTGAATATATTGAAGGAAATAAATAAAGGTAAGTAAAGACACTAATTAAAAGGAGCAAAGACACAATAAAGCAGTATAAGCAATCCAGAAAACCAAGAGTTGACTCATTGAAAAGCTAATAAAAAGTAATAAACATTAGAGATTGATAATTTTAAAAGAATAGAAAAAAACAATGTACTTAATATTATAAACAAATACTGGAAAACAGTAGAGATTTTCAAAATTTCTTTGTAAAGATTTACAGCAAATTCATGCAGATGAATTTGCAATAAATGGATGATTAAAGTCACTAGACCCAAGCTAAGTTTTACCAGACTTTCACAGAACAGATGATCACTCCATTTAAAACTGTCTCAGAAAGTAGACAAGATAAAATATCATTATATTATAGAGTTATTATAAAGTTGATTATAAGATTTTCTTCACAAGGAAAGCACAAAGGATATTGTAGACAAATCTTGTGAACATAAATATAAAAATTAGCCAGTTGAACCCAGTAGTGTTTAAAAACAAACTACCTCTTGTTCAGGAAAGGAAGAAGTAAACTCACTGTTTGCAGATGACATGATATTAAATATAGAAAACCTTAACCAATATCAAATCACTGGACCAAATCAAGGTGGGGTGGGGGTGGGAGGGAATACATGCAGATTCATAGAAGCCTGTGAAAACATGGGACTTTCAAGAAACTTCATCAAGTAAAAGGCTGATTAACCCTTGAGAATGAATAGAAATAACTTCTCTGGCTAGCTATCATATCTCAGGTCTTCCTTCTTAGTATTTTTGTAGCAAATAAAAAAGACAAGTGTGGGCACATCTGCCACCTTTACTTAAATCCTCAAGATACCTATTTCTCATTTAGCTATGTTTCTTTTAACGTTTGTCTGGCATATAGCAGGAGTTCCAAAAAATACAGGTAGCATGAATTAATTGGTGCTATCAGACAAAACAATTACAAATAATACGAATTACAACTTATATAAGCTTTTTCAGGAATTTTGCTCAGTTTGGCATTTTCTATAGGGCCACCCTGACAGTACCATTTAAAATTTTAAGCAAGACATGAGTGGTGGGTACACAGGTATAATCAATTGTCAGATTTAATTGAAAAGAACCCTGGTGAATTTTACTTTATGTTAACTATGCCTCAATATAAAAATAATTAAGAACAGATCGCTATGTCTAGGCCAGATTTTTGTACCCTAAAATACAATATGCAACATGTGTTGGATGTGAGAAACTCTGGACTGCATGAAGAAAGATGTGACTTTACACAGACCTGTCAGCATTTTTTAGTTCCGTTATGTAAAAAAGCTAAAGTTTGGAATCACATCCTTTGCAGTTTGAGAATTGTAATTTTGCCTGTGCTTTTATAGAATATAGGAAATTCTGGTTCTGACCATTTTGTTGCTGGTTCAGCAAAGCCACTTGTTAATATTGAGCACTGGTCTGAGAGGTGTCAGGGAAGCAAGGACCTGAGTCAGCTCTCATATGGGTATTTCTGGCTATGCAGAAATGCAGCTCTGAGGTGTCTTGCCCACTCTTGATTTTGAATACAAGTACATAAATCTAGAAGGGAAAATATGCTGTGACTTATTTCTCTTTTTAAATCCACAAAAAATGCTTAATAAAAGTGCTAGTTGACATTTTAATTATCTTGTAGTTTTAGACATTTACTAAAAGCATTTGATGACTTGAAAAGCAGTGACTTTTCTTAGCTGTGTATGAGAGCTGATTGATTTTCAACACTGTTTTTCAACACTACTTTTCTCTTCATGGACTATTTACCTGTCAGAGTGAACAAACATTCCATCAAATGATTGCATCACTTTTCATTTCACTCTTAGTAGAAATAATACATTGTTGAGCGATAAAGTGGGAAAATATTCTAAAAACAACTGTCTTCAACTAAGAGTGATTGAATATATAACTCCATTACCTGCTTTATCCTCTCAATCATATATAAAACTACAATTTCATTCAACCAGCACTTTAAGTTCTTTATCCCATGTCCTGTTTTTGGAATGAGTTAAAGAATAATGAATATTTGAGAGAGGAAAATAATCAGTTGAAATCATTTGCATAGCTAAGAGCACAGTGACTGACACATAGTAAGCATTACAGGTTTTAAAATATATCCAAAAATACGCATGCATATAGGAATTTATACATATACAAATGCATTTTTATATAGGAACATGTATGTACATATAGATATGGATATAATCCACATCTGTAGTCCACATCACTGTATTTACACACAATACATATAGTGTACACAATATATATATGTGCACCATATACATGTGTGTATATATAGTGCATATCAGTGTGTTTATAGATATGGTGCATATTAATGTGTGTATATGTACATACATACTCTATACACACATTATACACACACACTTTCAGAAATAGTAATAACTAGATTTTTATTTTTTAATCAATTAAAAATTGCTATTAACTGTCATTTAAATATAAGCAATGTTATTGTTATTAAGGATGATTTTAAACATTTTAAAATCCATAATTGATATTCTTTCTAAACATTGAAAATTTTCTGTATAAATTTATAAATTTCTTGGGAGAAATGTGTCACTCACACTATTTGGAATGTGTGTGACAATTACATATTTAACTTAATTCCCTGAAACACAGTATTCTCCAATCTATTTAAATAACAAAGTTTAATGTGCCCACAGATTAAATGCATACATACTACACACTTTAGTCGAATTTAATGTGGAGCTAGTCATGACTAGTTGCTCCAGAAATAGCAACCGAGTAAATATATATAATGTTGCAAGAATTAGTGGTTGGATAAATTACATTTTGGAATGGAAATTTGATTTTAAAGTAAATGCTAAAACCCTTGCTATGACAGATGGACTCAGCAGCTATAGAGTGGGCCCCTGCTGTCTCTGTCACACTCTTGGCTGCCTCGTGTAGGCTCCAACCCTTAAAGCAATAATGATTCCTGTGGAGGCAGAAGGATAATGCACACCTCAAATAGCTATAAATAGTATGAGCCCAACTAATTAATATGTACTCTCAGATTCTTAACCACTATGAATTCACCTGAAAGTTGTGTCAGCTGCTTAAAAAAAAAAAAAAAAGACTACAGTAGAATGTCACAAGAGAAAAAAAATTCTGTAGCTTTTATACATATATTACATCTTTAAGTAGACTTCCTCTCTCTGGTTTTCCATTTTTATCTGTAGTACTTCCATTCTTGATAAATAATAGTTCTTGAAAACAGTGGAATGTGGGTGTTGCTGTTACAGTGCTAGAATAAAACCATAGTTAACATTTTGGGAAATAAGAGTGATTGTATTTGTATATTTCTGAGGGAAAAAGGATTAGAATATAGAAAATAGATTTGTGTTTTGGAGCAATTTAAACTTTTTTTCATATTTTCTATCATATTTACCATCTATAACATAGATACACTACCTCTGTATATATGATAACTGAAATTGTATCTATACAATGTCAAAACAACTTGCTGATGAATAGAAAAGGGAAAACTAAAGTAAGACAGAATAGAATTCTTGACATCTTTGTAGACAAAATAACTGGGTACCTAGATAGAATTTATCTTTTTACAAATAGTTGCCTACCATTAAGTAGACATTATCTAAGATGTGAGAGACAAAGTTTAGGGAGAAAAAATTAGCCTCTCTCTGATATAAGTATTTAAGAGTACTTTAATTGATCTTTCTTTACTTTTGCTATTTTAATCAATTATGATACAATATGGTCAGAACAGATACCTAGAATGTGACACAAAATGATAGATACACATAATAGTTAAATATTAGTCACGAATCAGATATAATGGTCTAAGCACTCATACTTTGTACAAAGGTAGAGGTCCCTCAATCCTCCCAGCATCTCACAGAGAAGTGTGCTGAGGGTGTGCAGTGAGAGGACATGTGTTCCAGTGGCAGATTCTGTGCTCTCTTCCTCTCCTTCTTATAGGGCATTCATATATTTCTATAGGTCATTCATAAGAACCATATTACCAGTGGAGAGAGAAATGCCCTCATTGGTATCAGACAATGTGGGTTAGATAGCAACTGTTTATAGTAGTTGTCTGAAAAATATCAGACAACTACTGATATTTTGTCAATCCTGCAACCACCTGGAGGATTTGATGTATGTGAAAAGCTGAGTTCAAATGAAATTCCTTCACAAGGAGAAGTCAGAAGCCTCTTGTACCAGTTAGCTTACTGTCCAGGTACCCAGAGTGAGCTTCCTGGGTCAATTTCAGGCAACACTGACACCCCTGGAGTAATTAACTTAAACAGTTTAAGCAATGACATCTTTACCATTTATAATTCTACACTACTGATTAAATAATACATTTAAAATATATACATATGTATAATATATATAATACATATAAATTTATTTTGCCCTAAGGATATTTGTTTATTTTAACTGCAAGCAAGCCTAAGGCCAACTTGGAAAAGTAATATAGAAGCCCACGATTCATAAAACTGAGAACACAATGAACAGTACTCTCAGGGAAAAAGTTAAACAGAAATAGCCCCTTTTCCACCCAGAAGACAGCAGTGAAAGTTACCTTCTCACTGAGCAGAGGAAGGGGGAAATTAACTCACCCCTGAGAATTTTTCATCAGAAGCCAGCCTTAACACAGAGATGCACCCTAAATTCAAATCCCCTGAGTGACCCCCCTCTTTCACCCAAAATCTCAAACTATGAACTTTGTTTAAAGGTGGTAGAGAGTGTTTAAAGGTGGTAGATTCCTCAAGTCTCTGGCAGAAGTAAACCAAATGTTTTCTGGAGGAAGATTGTAATAAGCGTAATGATAAACTAAAAGAATTTCTTCAAATAATTCTACAAGGTATATGAGCAGTTCGAGTGTATAAATTAAAGACAACACAAAAAAATAATAAGGCATATGAACAAGAACCATCAAAAACATTCTTAACTATAGCTCTACAAATATTTTATATGCTAGAATTTTAAGATACAGAAAATGCATTCAATATTTAAAAAAATAAATAATAAACTTGAAAGAAATGGTTGTACAGTTAATAAGAAATAAGATGATATAATGAATTAACCAGGATCCTGAAAAATAGCTAGATTTATAACTATATAATCTATTTAAATATAATATTTCTATATAATAAAAAATATATCTATAATACATGTGTATAATAACTAAACAGACTCCACAATAGGAAAACATAAGAATAGATATTAAAAATTCTGGATTTAAGAGCACATTAAATTGAGAGTTGGTGAACTGAGAGTAGATGTTAAGAAACTTCACCAAATGCAGCACAAAGTGATTGATAGAGTATAGAAAAATGTAAAGAGAAAGCACAGAGTGAAAAATTCTATCTTCAAACTAATCAAAATTCTGTAAAGAGAAAGGAGAAAGAGAAAGAGACAAGACAATGCTCACTCCTGAGTTGGCAGCACTTATGGTGATAGCAAAGTATACTCAAGGGACTACTTGTAAAATAATTTTAATTGCCCAGTTTTAAAGTTAAGAATATCTAACATGGCCTGGAATAGAAAGAAATATTTTTTTTAAGGACTGCATTTAATTAATATGGTAAATGAGAGACCTAAAATACTTTTAACTTGAGCTGACTGAATAGTTATTGTATGATCTTGAATAGGAAAGTTAATGGAATGGAAGTCAGTGGGTCCTGCCTTGAGGGCATTATGCTAAATGAAATAAGTCAGAGAAAGACACTGTATCACTTATATGTGGAATCTAAAAAAGTCAAACTCAGAGAAACAGAGAGTAGAGTGGTGATTACTAGGGGTTCAGGGTGTGGGGGAAAATGGGGAGATACTGGTCCAAAGGTACAAACTTCCAGCTAAAACAGTAACAAGTTTGGGGATCTAATGTACAGCATGGTAAACATGATGATTAACAAGGTGATTATAGCTAATAATACTGTATCATATAATTGAATGTTGCTAAGAGAGTACAATTAAATGTTATAATCATTTTGTAATTTATAAATGTATCAAATTAACACACTGTACACCTTAAACTTACACAGTGCTATGTATCAATTATATCTCAATAAACCTAGGCAGGGGTGGGGAGGAGTCAGAGTACTGAAGGTATGGGCAGCTCTTGATTTCTTCTGAGGGTATGTTCATGCTAATGAATTTATCATCATTTTGTAATTTTTAATATTAATCTCAGTTTGTATCCTGAAAATATCCTCCTTGGTTTTAGAAGTTAGATTTATATCAAATTTATCTAATATGTTAATATATATTATGATAATGTACATAATGTTTGTTTTCTTTCCTTTCTCATATTGTTAAAATGCAGAGACTAATAGTTGATATTTTATATATTAATCTGTGTATCAGTAGTACAGATATATTTAGTTGATTAATAGTTCTTCTAACTGTACTGAGACAGCTATTTTGTTCATGATAAAAAAAAAGTAACAAAATAAATAAAGCTTAATATCAGATCTAGCTTTTTTCAGAAATATATTCAGCAGTGTTCAGGTTGTGTTTGAAAAGCAACCAATCTAAAACATATTTCATGATAATTTTCCCCAGTGTGTGCAATTATAGGGTCTTGAGAACTTTGTACAATAACTTACACTCATTAATTTATGCAACAATAACAATTTTGGCATGAGGTTAGTACTGCAGGCAGATGAAACAGATGAGCAGGCAAATTTTCACCGCCTGTAAAGACAATAAGCCTCAGAGGATTTAAGGGAAAGACTATACTGATAAGTATTTAAACAGAGTGATTTTGACTACAGTTTGTTTATCTGTCCTTTAGGTCGTTTGTGCTGGAAGATTCTCCAAAATAGAATTTACAATTTGTAAAAGTGAAAAAGTTTATATAAAATCATATTTTATGCACCTCCTTTTATTCAGTTTGAGTTTTTTTTTTCTCTCTCTAATAATACCAAAATTTCAGTAGAATTGAATAGTAAGTTCCAGAGGAACAAAATTTCATTATAAAAATGTTACTTTTAAACAGTTTCTTCCTTTCTTCTCACCAGGAGGCATATATGGAAATAACAAGTACTATAGAAAATTAACAGTTAAATAAGAATGTATGTGGAGGCAGAGTCAAGATGGTAGTGTGCGAGACGTGGAGTTAGCATCTCCCGACAACTAGGGCACCTGCTGGCCACTGGTGGGGGACTCTGATGCCCAAGGAGATGGAAGGAACCCCAAAGTGAACCGATAGGATGGAGGGGGACATAATGGGGAGGAGAAGTGCAGGCCAGACAGGATCGGCACCTCTGAGGCCGAGGAGATCAGGAGAGGCAGGCGAGAGAGACTCTCCGGGAAGAGTGGGAGAGGAGAGGAGGGCGATCACCTGGCCCACTCGGGCTGGGGAGCCCACTGAGCTCCCAGGCCGCTACCCCCCCAAAGACCCATCCAGGCCGTGTGGGTCCTGGGGGCATAGGAGGGGGGCCGAGGAGATCAGGAGAGGCAGGCGAGAGGGGCCCTCCCAGACTGGAGAAGCAGGAGAGGAGAGCAGGGCGTTAACCCTGCTCATTCAAGCCCAGGAAACCTGCTGAGCTCCCAGTTGAGGTCCCCTGCCCTCTAAGACCAGGGGTGGGGGGCACACCTGGGCCCCTTCTGTTCCTTCAGCCTAAGCTCCACACCCCACAGCCCCAAGGGCCTTTTCCAGCCCTGTGGGTCCTGAGCATTGGCCCCACCCACTGCCCAAACCTCAGCCCCTGCTTAGGCCCTGCCCAGCACAGCCAAGGCATTTCCCCCCCACTTTTTCTTTTTTTATTCCCGCCTCCTCTTTTTTACTATTGTGGCACTGATGTACCTTCCAGTTGTTGATTCATCTATATTTTTATTTTTGTATTCTACCTAACATATCTGTTAGTTTCCTAGTCTAATTTTACTTTGTTTTTTTTTTGTTTTTTGGGGGTTTTTTTGCCGCCTCAGGTGGCTTGCAGGATCTTGGTTCACGAGCCAGGGTCCCGCTGAAGCTCCTGCGGTGGGAGCTCTGGGTCCGAACCACTGGGCTAACAGAGAACCTCAGACCCCAAGGAATATTCATCGAAGTGAGGTCTCCAGAGTTCCTCATCTCAGCACCAAGACCCAGCTCTACCCAATAACCAACAAACCCCAGTGTTGGAAGCCTCAGGCCAAACAACCAGTAAGACAGGAACACAATCCCACTCTTAAAAAAAAATTAAAAAGAGATGGCAAAAAAATATGTCACAGATGAAGGAACAAAGTAAACACCTACGAGACCAACTAAATGAAGAGGAAATAGGCAATCTACCTAAGAAATAATTCAGAGTAATGATAATAAGGATGATACAGAATCTCAGAAATAGAATGGAGACACGGATTGAGACAATACAGGAAATGTTTAACAAAGATCTAGAAGAAATAAAGAACAAACAGAGATGAACATCACAATAACTGAAATGAAAAAGACACTGGAAGGAATCAATAACAGAATGACTGAGGCAAAATAGACTTTAAAATAAAGACTGTTACAAGAGATAAGGAAGGACACTACATAATGATCAAGGGATCAATCCAAGAAGAAGATATAACAATTATAAATGTTTATGCACCCAACATAGGAGCACCTCAATACATAAGGCAAATTCTAACAACCATGAAAGGAGAAATCCACAATAATAGTATGGTAATTTAAAACCCCACATACACCAATGGACAGATCATCCAAACATAAAATAAATAAGGAAACACAAGCTTTAAATGACACAATAGGCCAGAGAGATGTAATTGATATTTATAGAGCATTCCACTCAAAAGTGGCAGAATACACTTTCTTCTCAAGTACACATGGAACATTCTCCAGGATAGATCACATCTTGGTTCACAAATCAAGCCTCAGTAAATTTAAGAAAATTGAAATTGTATCAAGCATCTTTTCTGACCACAACCCTATGAGACTGGAAATCAATTAGAGGAAAAAAACTGTAAAAAACCTAAATACATGGAGGCTAAACAGTGCACTACTAAATAACTAAGAGATCACTGAAGAAATCAAAGAAGAAATAAAAAAATACATAGAAACAAATGACAATGAAAACACGATGACCCAAAACCTATGGGGCACAGCAAAAGCAGTTCTAAGAGAGAAGTTTATAGCAATACAATCTCAACTCAAGAAACAAAAAAAATCTCAAATAAACAATCTAACCCTACACTTAAAACAACTAGAGAAAGAGTAACAAAGAAAACCCAAAGTCAGTAGAAGTAAAGAAATCATAAAAATCAGAGCAGAAATAAATGAAATAGGAACAAAGAAAACAATAACAAAGATCAATAAAACTAAAAGCTTGTTCTTTGAAAAGATAAACAAAAGAGATAAACCCTTAGCCAGACTCATGGAGAAAAAAGGAGAGGATGCAAATCAATAAAATTAGAAATGAAAAAGGAGAAATCACAACTGACACCAGAGAAATACAAAGGATTGTAAGAGACTTCTACAAGCAACTATATGCCAATAAAATGGACAACCTGGAAGAAATGGACAAATTCTTGGAAAGGTACAACTTTCCAAGACTGAACCAGGAAGAATTAGAAAATATAAAAAGACCTATCATAAGTAATGAAATTCAAACCGTAGTTAAAAATCTTCCAAGTAACAAAAATCCAGGACCAGACAGCTTCACAGGTGAATTGTATCAAACATTTAGAGAAGAGCTAACACCTCTCCTTCTCAAACTCTTCCAAAACATAACAGAGGGAGGAACACTCCCAAACTCATTCTACAGGCCACCATCACCATGATACCAAAACCAGACAAAGATGTCACAGAAAAACAAAACTACAGACCAATGTCACTGCTGAACATAGATGCAAAAATCCTGAACAAAATACTAGCAAACAGAATCCAACAGCACATTAAAAGGATCATACACCATGAGCAAGTGGGATTTATCCCAGGGATGCAAGGATTCTTCAGTATACGAAAATCAATCACTGTGATGCACCACATGAACAAATTAAGGAATAAAGACCATATGATCATCTCAATAGATGAAGAAAAAGCTTTTGACAAAATTCAACACCCATTTATCATAAAAACTCTCCAGAAAATGGGCATAGAGGGAACCTACGTCAACATACTAAAGGCCATATGTGACAAACCCACAGCAAGCATCGTACTCAATGGTGAAAAATTAAAAGCATTTCCACTAAGATCAGGAACAAGACAAGGATGTCCACCCTCACCACTCGTATTAAACATAATTTTGGAAGTCCTAGCCACAGCAATCAGAGAAGGAAAAGAAATAAAAGGAATACAAATTGGAAAAGAAGAAGTAAAACTGTCACTGTTTGCTGATACGTGATACTATACATAGAAAATCCTAAAGATGCCACCAGAAAACTACTAGAACTAATCAGTGAATTTGGTAAGGTTGCAGGATACAAAATTAATGCATAGAAATCTCTGGCATTCCAATACACCAACAACGAAAAATCAGAAAGAGAAATTAAGGAAACAATCCCATTTACCACTGCAACAAAAAGAATAAACTATCTAGGAATAAACCTGCCTAAGGAGGAGAAAGACTTGTACTGAGAAAACTGTAAAACTCTGATGAAAGAAATCAAAGATGACATAAACAGATGGAGAAATATACCATGTTCTTGGTTTGGAAAAATCAATATAGTGAAAATGACATTGATACCACCTAAAGCAATCTACAGATTCAGTGCAATCCCTATCAAACTACCAATGGCATTTGTCACAGAATTAGAACAAAAAATTTTACAATTCATATGGAAACACAAAAGACTGCGAATAGCCAAAGCAGACTTGAGAAAGAAAAACGGAGTTGGATGTATCAGGCTCCCTGACTTCAAACTATACCACAAAGCTACAGTAATCAAGACAGTATGGTACTGGCACAAAAACAGAAATATAGATCAGTGGTACAAGATAGAATGCCCAGAGATAAACCCATGCACATATGGACACCTAATTTACAACAAAGGAGGCAAGAACATACAGTGGAGAAAGGACAGCCTCTTCAATAAGTGGTGCTTAGAAAACTGGACAGCTACATGTAAAAGAATGAAGTTAGAACACTACCTAACACCATACACAAAAATAAACTCCAAATGGATTAAAGACTTAGATGTAAGACCAGACACTATAAAACTCTTAGAGGAAAACACTCTTTGACATAAACCACAGCAAGATCTTTTTTGACCCATCTCCTAGAGTAACAGAATAAAAACAAAAATAAACAAATGGGACTTAATTAAACTTAAAAGCCTTTGCACAAGGAAACCATAAACAAGACGAAAAGACAGCCCTCAGAATGGGAGAAAATATTTGCAAATGAAACAACACACAAAGGATTAATCTCCAAAATTTACAAACAGCTCATGGAGCTCAATGTCAAAAAAACAAAACAATGCAGTTAAAAATGTGCGAAGACCTAAATAGACATTTCACCAAGTAAGACATACAGATGGCCAAGAGGCACATGAGAAGATGCTCAGCATCACTAATTATTAGAGAAATGCAAATCAAAACTACAATGAGGTATCACCTCACACCGGTCAGAATGGCCATTATCAAAAAATCTAGAAACAATAAATGCTGGAAAGGGTGTGATGAAAAGGGAACCCTCTTGCACTGTTGGTGGGAATGTAAATTGATACAACCACTATGGAAAACAGTATGGAGGTTCCTTAAAAAACTAAAAATAGAACTACCATATGACCCAGTAATCCCACTACTGGGCATATAACCTGAGAAAACCATAATTCAAAAAGAGACATGTACCACAATGTTCATTGCAGCAGTATTTACAGTAGCCAGCACATGGAATCAACCTAAATGTCCATAGACAGATGAATGGCTAAAGAAGATGTGGCACATATATACAATGGGATATTACTCAGCCATAAAAAGAAGCAAAATTGAGTTATTTATAGTGAGGTGGATGGACCTAGAGACTGTCATTCAGAGTGAAGTAAGTCAGAAAGAGAAAAACAAATACCGTATACTAACACATATATATGGAATCTAAAAAAAAAAAAAAAAAAATGGTACTGATGAACCTAGTTGCAGGGTGGGAATAAAGAGGTAGACATAGAAAATGGACTTGAGGACATGGGGTGGGAGGGCGAAGCTGGGGCAAAGTGATAGAAGCATCGACATATATACACTACAGAATGTAAAATAGTTGGCTGGTGGGAAGCAGCAGCCTGGCACAGGGAAATCAGCTTGGTGCTTTGCGATGACCTAGAGGGGTGGGATAGGGAGGATGGAAGGGAGTTTCAAGAGGGAGGGGTTATGGGGACATGTGTATGCATATGGCTGATTTGCTTTGTTGTGCAACAGAAACTAACACAGTATTGTGGAGCAATTATACTCCAATAAGGACCTATTAACAAAAACACTAATATAATATTATATGTCAATTATATCTCAATTAAAAAATAAATTAAAACCTAAAAAAAAAAAAATGAGGTCCCAGAGAGCTTCCTCCACCCTTCTACTATGTGAGAACACAGGAAAAAGACAGCCATCTATGAATCAGGAATTTTGACCCCACCAGACACCGAATCTGTTGGCTCCTTAATCTTGGACTTGCCAGCCTCCAAAACTGTGAGAAATAAGTTTCTGTTGTTTATGAGCTGCCTAGTTTATGACATTTTGTTATAGCAGCCTGAATGGACTTAATACAATATTCAACCACTTAGAAAACAGTGACAATTTCTTAAAAAGTTAAACTACACCTACCATAAAATTCAGCTATTCCACTTCTAGGTATTTATTCAAGAAAATGAAAGCATATGTCTGTACAAAGTCTTGTACATGAATGTTCAGTACAACTTTATTTGTAATAGCCAAAAACTGGAAACAACCCCAATGTTTCTCAACAGGTGAATGAATAAATAAATTGTGTTATAGTCATTGAAAAAAAAAATGTATGTGATATACATATATACATATATATATAGTTAATAAAGATGGGTGATAAGCCCAAAGGTTTTTATTATATTTTATTCTATGATTTTTCATATAGTAAATGTATTTTTTATATTCTTCCAGCTTTATTGAGGTACAGTTGACAAATAATGTATATATTTAAGGTGTACAATATGATAATTTGATATATGTATACACTGTTAAACGATTACCACAATCGAGCTAATTAATATATCCATCACCTCACATAGTTACTTTTCTTGTGTGTGTGGTAGGCACACTTAAGATCTACCCTCTTAGTATATTTCTAGCACACAATACAATGTATTTACTATGCTGTACTTTAGTACGTAAGTTCCCAGAACTTATTTATCTTACAAGTTCCCAGAACTTATTTACCTTACAAGTGAAAGTACCCTTTGACCAACATTTCCCCCATTACCCCAACCCCCTCACCCCCAGTAATCACCACTGTACTCTTTCCTTGTCCCTTTTCCAAAGAAACACTGATGAGGTAGCAAATATCAACTGACTGAATATAAAATTTTGTTTCTCCCACAACTTTCTCTATGCTCAGAAAATGATTTATATCTAACTGTTTACCTTCTTACCTATGTATCCATAATATATTTATATTAACAGTTAATTTTTTTCTTTTATAATAAAATATATTTGTATGCAGTCTTTGAGAAAATGTCTCTTCAGGTCCTTTGCCCATTAAAACATTTTGTAGCTATTAACTGCAAATTAGTTAAATGAGTTATCTCTACAACTAGGTATAAATGCAAAGTCATTTCTGCAGAATTTTGGTCATTCATTCATTGGGAGAGTATTTGTTAAACCATGTGTTGACCCTTTATTAAGTACAGGCAGTATGGCCACTCACTTTAATAGGCTTACATCTGTATAGGAACTAAAAGTTCATTAACACATACTTACAATAAAATGTAGTAAATGCAATGATAGAAATATGTAAAGGTCAGTTAAGGTAATGTAAAACAAACTTCTGGAAGAAATTGAATGAGTGAAGAGAATAGTGGAATTCATACATTCCAAATGGAAAAAAATATTGAGTTGGCCAAAAGGTTTGTTCAGGTTTTTCTGTATCTTAGGCAAAATTATTAAAGGCACAGTAGTTTGTTCCTGCAAGATAGTATGTAGTATGAAGTGAGTCAAGAACCCATATTGCTGGGGTTGGCATACAGGGGTTGCCATGATACAACCTACCTGTATTTTCTAGGCTGGCAAAGACTGCCTTCAAAATCTGAAGCTAATATTTCTAGATTTTCACTCCCCAGTCATCCCTTGCTTCCAAGATACTCATGAGATTTGGAGCAATGAGAAGCAAAAATTCTTTGAGCAGGGTAGGGGGACTCCTGGTAAAAATTTTCCTTCCAGATAAAATTGAAAGATACCTGAGAAGCGCTGTCTCACCAATTAGGCTGTCCTTCTTCTTTCATTCCTTTGTATATTATTATGTAGGGGCATTATTTGTAGGTTTTGTAGCCATGTTAAGACCATGAGTTTGGACACCATGCTGTAGATGGCAAAGCGAAAAGAACACTGTCCTTAATAATAACATCGAGCCTCACATCCAACCTTGCAGCTATCTTCCTGCAGACCTCTTGCTACATAGGAAAATTAAATGTCATTCGTGTTTAAGCCACTGTGAGCCAGACATTCTTTCATTTCTTACTGAAAGCATTCTAGTTAATACAGAAAGTAAATGTAACTTACCAACAGTCTTAACTCAGTGGAGTATAAGCAAAAGATAATTGAAATGGTTTGTTAATACTACATTTAAACATAACTGTGTTTAATCTCCATTTCATATCACTCAGGAATATCTTGGGTTAACCCATTCTATTGTCAATTAGATATTTATAAAGTCCAGATCAATTTAGTCCAATTTAAAATGTCAATTTTCTATTTATTTTAGCCCTAATTTTTCCCCATTCTACCCTCATCTCCCTCACCTACCACCCCAAACACAGGCCAGACTTTGAGAATCAGTACTAGTCTGGGGAGTTGGGCAGTGGGGATTTGTCTTTCACTCCTCCTCTCCTTCCAACAACTCTGGAGGTGAGGCCTGGACAACCAGCTTTGTTACAGGGACAAAGTCCTTTTCACTTCAGAGTGCCCTGAGAGGCTTCACTTCATTGCAAGGGGAAGAAGCTTTTCTAACAGCAATTGCTGGGTGTGTCAAATAAAATCAGGTCCAGGCATAGTTTAGTTGGAAAGACTATTGCAATAGAGACAATCCTCAGAATTCAGGAAGTATCTCAAAATCAAACAGAAAAATCTTTTCTTTTATAGAAAAGAGTGAGCATAAAGTAATGCTAGTTGGGAAAACTAGGGGAAATGACCAACAGATTCTGAAAAATTGTGTCTGGCCCTATCAGCCAGTTCTCAGGATAGCTAATAAGGAAACATGCTCTGCTTTGAGTGTTAGGTTAGGCTTTGAGGTAAGCAGAATTCAGGGGCCTATGGGGAGGAGGGAAGCCTGACTAGAGTTTGGTCGACAGAAAGCAGAAGTTACCAAATAGGCAACTGTGAACACTTGGTCAGGTAGGATAGCAGTTGGGGAATCACACATAATAGTTTGCTTAGTTCTCTCCCAGCTTATGCCTTTTGTGTGAATTTTTAATAGTGACCCATTTTGCTCTCAAAACTGTCCCTTGTAGGACAATAAATTGTACAATCATCCAAATATCAGCAAGTTTGCTGATGCCTTGCTACTAGGCCCTCTGCCTACTTGATTCGCAGGAAACACACAATGGTACCAAAGTAGATGCTATGAATGGACTCAGATTCATTGAGGCCCTTTTTCTCACCCTGCCTTCTCTCCCTAAATTGCCATTTCCTTTATCAAATAGGCACATAGCTGGTCAGTAATTTTGCTTCCTAAGTAGGCAGACATCTAACTCAAGAATAACATACTCCCGTTTCCTTTGTGTCACTCTCTCCAATTCTTATTAGTAGTTTTTTGTTGTTTTTGTCCCTTGTTTTGTTTTTGTTTTTATGTCATTCTTTGAAGAATTCTAAAAGTTCTCCTCTCCTTTCTTTTCTAGAATTCTGCATATACAACTTCAGGAGGCTTTGTGGAGATGGGGATAAAATTTCTGGGTAACAGAGCTAATATAACTGCTTTTTATTTAGCCCCATTTAGGAAGTCTGGCTTCCAGTTTTTTAATCCTCTTTTTGGTGTATATAGTGGTTTTTTGCCCTGATTCAGGCACTAGTTTTCAATCCAAATTAATAAAAAAATACCATTCAAAATTATATGGAAATATACTAGTTATTAGATTATGGATTTTTCAAATAACTTATTTTAACATTATTTTTGAGGATTATTTTGAGGATCCATAAGAAGTTGAAAATATAGCATATTATCAGTAACAAATAAAAATCAGCATTAAATGTATTAAACTAGATTCTATATGAATTATTTTAGTTAAAAAATTAAACCAATGAAAATAATTATGTGATTGTGTATGTGACTGTGTGTGTGTGCATTAGTGTTTTTGTACTTTAAGGGAAAATCATTAATAATAACTATTAAACCAAGTATATATCCAAGTATCATCATTTTCATTGCATGCTTAAAAATGAATGCAGTTTAGTGACTAGTACTAATTTAATCAACTATAATATTTGATTACTAAAACACAATGTTTGCAACACATTATTCCAGTTGCTTTAAAAAATGTAAACCAAGAATAAACAATTGGCATAACATTATAATTGTAACTCTGGAAACGTGTGCTATTTTCCTGGCAGGTTCAAAACACACCCTCAAATAAGCAGGATGAGTTAAGAGAGAAGCAAGGCAAATAGTATCTTCTAGGGGAGCCCATTCGTCAGCCATTAGCAGGAGACAACCAGCTAAAACCCAGATTCTTCCTTATATTCTTCAGGAACCCACAAAGGAAAGAGTGCAGAAAACTATTAAAGAAGCAAAGAGCAGACTCAGCACCAACAGCTGAGTTAGGCAACTTATCAGGTAACTAGGAAAATCCTGAGTGGTATAAATTTACAAAAGGTTTCTGAATTCATTGTGCTGAGTAGAAAAGATCCCAGTGGCCAAATCCAATCCAATTAGGATAAAAACATTTTCCTCCTTAACTGCCAGTCTTTGTATGAAAAATTGCTTCTTCTCAAACTCAGTCAATTTTAAAATGTCTACTAGCTGGGTTTGCCCAGCAGGAGGCTAAAGCGTCTATTATGCTGACAGATGCTCCCTGCTTTAAGAGTGTACAGAATTTAAATAACTTTTACTTTCCGTTTATAACCGTTTCAATTAAATTAATATGAAAATAAAACTAAAACTTTGCCAATTAAAACATCCCTTTTTAGATTGTACTTTAAATGATTGCAGACATCACTAATAGTCTATATTTTTGTTAATATGCCAAATTATATTTTTGTTTTATATCAGTAAAATGCTTTTAAAAATGTTCATTGTTAATATTTGTTACAGCTTTATATTTTACAGTTTTGAAAAATTTGTGTATTATTGTTATGACAATCAGATGAAGTGGATAGGTGGGTATAATTATATCCAATTAATTATTGAGGAAAAATAATCTTATTTGTTTGTAGTTCACTATTATTGTTAAGATGTTGAGTGGTAGAACTAGGACTATTACCCAGAATCTTTTCTGTCTAGCTCAGATTACATCATATTAAGCTCCCTGCCATTGTAAAAATTCAAGTGAAAACATATTCATTATGTTGCATATTCATAAAATGGATAAAAAATAAATAAAATGAAAGATTTGAAGCAATTGTCCACATACCTAGGAAAAAATTTAGCCTTTTTGGGGAGGGAAGGAAAAACGTTGGACATTTTCATAAATTACTTAAACAGAATCTTTTAATTTATTGTTTTTTACCTATGTATTATTATTTCTCTGTATTAGTTTGCTAGGACTGCCTTAACAAAGTACCACAAACTTCAACAGTAGAAAATTCTTTTCTCACAGTTCTGGAGGATAGAAGTCCAAAATCGACAGGGTTGGTTCCTCCTGAGGATTGAGGGCAGCATCATTCCAGGGCTCTCTCCTTGGCTTGTAGATGGCCATCTTCTCCCTTTGTCTCTTTACATCATCTTCCCTCTATGCATATGTCTCTGTGTCCAGATTTCCTCCTTTTATAAGGACACCAGTCGTATTGGATTAAAGACCACCCTAATGTGCTCACTTTAACTTGATTTCCTCTGTAAAGACCCTGTTCCAAGTAAGGTCATATTCCAAGGTACGGAGGATTAGAAAATATAAAGGAATAAATGATTTAACCCTATCATCTGTTCCCTAAAATGTCATTTTTTTCTCTTTTCCTAGTACATGATCAGTTGTCCCTACTCTTACTGAAAGCCATCTTTACAGTGACCTTGATTTCGTCACTCAACTCTGCTTTTTTTTAATCTTCAAATTTCCCTTTGCAAACTTCATACGTTTTAATATTTTCTTGGTTATTATTATTTTTTTGGGTTGTTAACCTCTAATTATTCACTAGTCACTGTCCTATCATCTCTGTCATTCTTAACAGTTGAGCTTCTTGAAAGTCATTTCTTATCCCTCATCTCATTGTCATTTAGTTTGTACTCTCACAGTTTCACCAAAACTACTCTGAATAGTCAGCCATTAAAAAAGAACAAAATTAATGTAAATTTTTATTTTTCTTCCCACTTTAACCTTTCTTCGATATTTGTTATTATTGATCCTCCTTTTTTGAAATTTTTTCTCCTCTACTACTTTTCTCTTTTTACCTTTCACTTCTCAAATTATCTTCTTTCAATCATCCAGTTACATGGGTTTTCACCCTATCTCCTTGGCATCATGCTATTTTCATTCTAAACAGATATTTTATTTAACTTAATTCAAACCTTTGTTTGAAGTGGTATCTATGGGCTTCTCACCCCCAAAGTGATATCACCAAATTTATATATCCAATAACCTAGTACTAGATATCCACATTTGAAGTTGCAACAATTTCTCAAAATCAGTGTAAAAAAAAAATCAATCATCTTCCATGCTCCTTTCCAAATCTTTTTCATTTGTTTTTCTTATCTCAGATATGTGTATAATCTTACACGGCGCATGACTCATAACTCTTGCTTCTTATAACTCTCAAGATAGTAGAAACCAAAGTTATTTGATATTCTAAATTTCTTATTCTATCTACCTAGCAGCTATTAAGACATGACCTTTAGTACTGATCCTACTGATAAGGATCTTTTACACTCACCATTTCAAAACCCATAGGAGTCACTTGAAGAGTAGATAAAGTGCATTTTGGAGGGGCAGTATGGGGAAAGATAATTACATAAAGGAAACGTGAGCTCTCATGGATGATAAAGAAGTAGTGCTCTTCCTCTGCCTCATCAAAATATAGTTTTGCCAAACCATATGTCCAAAATATAAAATATATAAAATTATGCTATAGTAAGAGAATAAAGAATGAAATAATCATGTCAAAACTGACCAAACTTGATAATAAACATTTGGCATTTTAAAGTTGCTAATAGGAAGGATTTATATAAAAGTATTGATAAAAACACTCTAGCAAGTAGAATTAGATGGCATATAATTGCTATTTTAAAATTCTGATATATCCTAAAATAACCATGTATCATGTATATAATTTTGATATCATGTAAAATACTCTATATTGCAGCGAAAAGTGATTTTATTTTTACTTCCCAATCCAAATATGAAAAAATGAAAAAATGCTACAACTAAAGCTATGTATTTTAAAACTGGTCTATATAGCGTCATTTATATCTTAAATACTGTTCTTTGCTCTCAATTCTTTTAAGAATAGCAAGCTTGACTCAATACTAGACTTAAAATCCTTTTTTAAATTCCATGTTTTATTGCTTTTTAAAAATCATGCAATTTAATTGACAGTCACATAAAATTAATGCTGAATAAAAACTATTTACTGATCTGTTTTGTATACCTTTCTTTGGCCCTAGTATTTTTTTTTTTCTGTAAAGTGTCAATTTTCCCTATCTTTTACTTTGACCCCAAAACATTACCCTGCTTTTCATAATAGATGATGACTAAATGAATTTCAGTACTTGCAGTATAAGTTAAAACTAATAAGAACCTGCTGTATAAATAAATAAATAAAATTAAATTTAAAAAAAGAAAAACTTGTGGTTGCCAGTGGGGAGAGGAAAAGGGAGAGGAGCAAGATAAGGGTAGGGGATCAAGAGGTACTCACTATTAGGTATAAAATAAGCTACAAGGATATATTGTACAACATGGGGAATATAACTAATATTTTATAATAACTATAAATGGAATATAACCTTTAAAAATTGTGAATCACTATAGTGCACAAAAAAAGAAACTTAACAGCATTAATCTGTGTTTACAGACTAAAATGTTAAATTAAAACTCTTATTTTGATAAATCCAAGTGGCAAAAGAGCATAGCATCATTTAGTATCTTAGATATAAAGTTGGTTATCCTGGAAATTATTCTATTTTTTTCAGTAATCTTTGCATAATTTGGGAAGCAATATTCAAAATCCAATGCTTTACCCTATGGTCATGTCTACTTTTGAGGTATGTCCTCTAAGTCAAAAATTTACAATTAAAATTTTACTTTATGATATTTTTACAGAATTGTTTAGATTTGGAAATACATATTTGTTTTCTTAGGGGTAAATATTTACTTGGCAGAATTAGGATTTTCATTTCTGGAAGAACAAGAAAAAAAGATTACTCTGGTTACTCAAAGCAATTTGACAGAAGAATTTTTAATATTTATAATTTCCAGTAACTCTTGAAAACCAACTGCCTCTTGGTTAACTTTTTAAAAAAATTAATTAATTAATTATTTAATAGATTCTTATTGGAATATAATTGCTTCACAATACTGTGTTAGTTTCTGTGGCACAACAAAGCGAATCAGCCATATGCATACACATGTCCCCATATCCCCTTCCTTTTGAGCCTTCCTCCCATCCTCCCTATCCCATGTCTCTAGGTCATCACAGAGTACCAAGCTAATTTCCCTGTGGTATGCTGCTGCTACCTACTAGCTAACTATTTTACATTCAGTAGTGTATGTATGTCAATGCTACTCTCACTTCGCCCCAGCTTCCCCCTCCTCTCCCCCCGTGTCCTCAAGTCCATTCTCTATGTCCACATCTTCATTCCTGCCCTGCCACTAGGTTCATCAGTACCTTTTTTTTTTTAGATTCCATATATATGTGTTAGCATACAGTATTTGCTTTTTCTCTTTCTGACTTACTTGACTCTGTATAGCAGACTCTAGGTCCATCCACCTCACTACAAATAACTCAATTTCGTTTCTTTTTATGGCTGAGTAATATTCCATTGTATATATGTGCCACATCTTCTTTAGCCATTCATCTGTTGATGGACACTTAGGTTGGTTCCATGTCCTGGCTATTGTAAATAGTGCTGCAATGAACATTGTGGTACATGTCTCTTTTTGAATTATGGTTTTCTCAGAGTATGTTCCCAGTAGTGGGATTGCTGAGTCATATGGTAGTTCTATTTTTAGTTTTTTAGGAGTAAATACTCCATACTGTTCTCCATAGTGGTTGCATCAATTTACATTCCCACCAACAGTGCAGGAAGGTACCTTTTTCACCACACCCTTTCCAGCATTTATTGTTTCTAGATTTTTTGATAATGGCCATTCTGACCAGTGTGAGGTGATATCTCATTGTAGTTTTGATTTGCATTTCTCTAATAATTAGTGATGTTGAACATCTTTTCATGTGCCTCCTGGCCATCAGTATGTCTCCTTTGGTGAAATATCTATTTAGGTCTTCTGCCCACTTTTTAATTGAATTGTTTGTTTTTTTGATATTGAGCTCCATGAGCTGTTTGCAGATTTTGAAGATTAATCCATTGTCAATTGTTTCATTTGCAAATATTTTCTCCCATTCTGAGGGTTGTCTTTTCATCTTGATTATGGTTTCCTTTGCTGTGCAAAAGCTTTTAAGTTTAATTAGGTCCATTTGTTTATTTTGTTTTTATTTCCATTACTCTAGGAAGTGGGTCAAAAAAGATCTTGCAGTGGTTTATGTCAAAGAGTGCTTTTCCTATGTTGTTCTCTAAGAATTTTATAGTGTCTGGCCTTACATTTAGGTCTTTAATCCATTTTGAGTTTATTTTTGTGTATGGTGTTAAGTAGTGTTCTAACTTCATTCTTTTACATGTAGCTGACCAGTTTTCCCAGCACCACTTATTGAAGGGGCTGTCTTTTCTCCATTGTATGTTCTTGCCTCCTTTGTCATAAATTAGGTACCCATATAGTCATTCAAGCCCATCTCTGGGCTTCCTATTCTATATTCTATGTTTCTCTTTTTGTGCCAGTACCATACTGTATTGACTACTGTAGCTTTGTACTATAGTTTGAAGTCAGGGAGCCTAATTCCTCCAGCTCCGTTTTTCTTTCTAAAGATTGCTTTGACTATTCGGAGTCTTTTGTATTTCCATACGAATTGTAAAATTTTTTGTTCTACTTCTGTGAAGAATGCCATTGGTAGTTTGATAGGGATTGCATTGAATCTGTAGATTGCTTTGGGTAGTATAGTCATTTTCACAATATTGATTCTTCCAATCCAAGAACATAGTATATCTCTCCATCTGTTTGTATCATCTTTAATTTCTTTCATCCGTGTTTAATAGTTTTCTAATTCCTTCGCCTCCTTAGGTAAGTTTATCCCTAGGTATTTTATTCTTTTTGTTGTGATGGTAAATGGGATTGTTTCCTTAAATTCTCTTTCTGATTTTTCGTTGTTAATGTATAGGAATGCCAGAGATTTCTGTGCATTAATTTTGTATCCTGCAACCTTACCAAATTCATTGATTAGTTCTAGTAGTTTACTGGTGGCATCTTTAGGATTTTCTATGTATAGTATCATGCCATCTGCAATCAGTGACAAGTTAACTTTTACTTTTCCAATTTGTATTCCTTTTATTTCTTTTTCTTCTCTGATTGCTGTGGCTAGGGCTTCCAAAACTATGTTGAATAAGAGTGGCAAGAGTGGGCATCCTTGTCTTGTTCCTGATCTTAGTGGAAATGCTTTCAGTTTTTCACCATTGAGTATGATATTTGCTGTGGGTTTGTCATATATAGCCTTTATTATGTTGAGGTAGGTTACCTCTGTGCCCATTTTCTGGAGAGTTATTATCATAAATGGGTGTTGAATTTTGACAGAAGCTTTTTCTGCATCTATTGAGATGATTGTATGGTTTTTATTCCTTAATTTGTTAATATGGTATATGACATTGATTGATTTGTGTATATTGAAGAATTCTTACATCCCTGGGATAAAACCCACTTGATCATGGTGTCTGATCCTTTTAATGTGCTGTTGGATTCTGTTTGCTAGTATTTTGTTCAGGATTTTTGCATCTATGTTCATCAGTGATATTGGTCTATAATTTTCTTCTCTTGTGATATCTTTTTCTGGTTTTGGTATCAGGGTGATGGTGGCTTCATAGAATGAATTTTTTTTTTTTTTGGCTGCGTTGGGTCTTCGTTGCTGCGTGGGGGCTTTCTCTTCGTTGCTGCATTCGGGCTTCTCATTGCGGTGGCTTCTCTTGCTGCAGACCATGGGCTCTAGGCCCACGGGCCTCAGCAGCTGCTGCACGCAGGCTCAGTAGTTGTCGCTCACGAGCTCTAGAGCGCAGGCTCAGTAGTTGGGGCGCACGGGCTTAGTTGCTCCGAGGCCTGTGGGATCTTCCCAGATCAGGGATTGAACCCGTGTCCCCTGCATTGGCAGGCGGATTCTTAACCACTGTGCCACCAGGGAAGCCCCGTAGAATGAATTTGGGAGTGTTCCTCCCTCTGCAATTTTTTGGAAGAGTTTGAGAAGGATCAGTGTTAGCTCTTCTCTAAATGTTTGATACAATTTTCCTGTGAAGCCATCTGTTCTTGGACTTTTGTTTGTTGGAAGATTTTTAATTACAGTTTCAATTTCATTACTTGTGATAGGTCTGTTTATATATTCTAATTCTTCCTGGTTCAGTCTTGGAAAATTGGACCTTTCCAAGAATTTTCCCATTTCTTTGTGATTGTCCATTTTATTAGCATATAGTTGTTTGTAGTAGTCTCTCTTAATCCTTTGTATTTCTGTGGTGTCAATTGTGATTTCTCTTTTTTCATTTCTAATTTTATTGATTTGCATCCTCTCTTTTATTCTTGATGAGTCTGACTAAGGGTTTATCACTTTTGTTTATCTTCTAAAAGAACCAGCTTTTACTTTTATTGATCTTTGCTATTTTCTTCATTTCTATTTCATTTATTTCTGCTCTGATCTTTATGGTTTATTTCCTTCAACTGACTTTAGGTTTTCTTTGTTTTCCTTTCTCTAGTTGCTTTAGGTGTAGGGTTAGATTGTTTATTTGAGATTTTTCTTGTTTCTTGAGGTGAGATTGAATGGCTATAAACTTCGCTCTTAGAACTGGTTTTACTGTATCCCATAGGTTTTGGGTAAACGTGTTTTCATTGTCACTTGTTTCTATGAATTTTTTTTTAATAGATTTATTTATTTATTTATTTGGCTGCGTTGGGTCTTTGTTGCTGTGCACGGGCTTTTCTCTAGTTGTGGTGAGTGTCGTTGTGTTGCATGGGCTTCTCACTGTGATGGCTTCTCTTGTTGCAGAGCACGGGCTCTAGGCAAGCAGGCTCAGTAGTTGTGGCTCGCAGGCTTAGTTGCTCCGCGGCATGTGGGATCTTCCCGAACCAGGGCTCGAACCTGTGTCCCCTGCATTGGCAGGCGGATTCTTAACCACTGTGCCACCAGGGAAGTCCCTCTATGAATTTTTTTATTTCATCTTTGATTTCTTCAGTGATCTCTTGGTTATTTAGTAGCACACTGTTTAGACTCCATGTATTTGTGGTTCTTACAATTTTTTTCCTGTAATTGATTTCCAATCTCATAGCGTTGTGGTCAGAAAAGATGCTTGATATGATTACAATATTCTTAAATTTTCCAAGGCTTTATTTATGACCCAAGATGTGATCTGTACTGGAGAATGTTCCATGTGCACTTGAGAAGAAAGTGTATTCCTCCACTTTCGGGTGGAATGTTCTATAAATATCAATTAAATCTCTGTGGTCTATTGCATCATTTAAAGCTTGTGTTTCTGTATTTATTTTCTGTTTGGATAACCTGTCCATTGATGTATGTGGGGTGTTAAAGTCCCCACTACTATTTTGTTACTGTCCATTTCCCCTTTCATGCTTGTTAGCATTTGCCTTATATATTGAGGTGCTCCTATGTTGGGTGCATAAATATTTATAATTGTTATATCTTCTTCTTGGATTGATCCCTTGATCATTATGTAGTGTCCTTCCTTATCTCTTGTAACAGTCTTTATTTTAAAGTCTATTTTATCTGATATGAGTATTGCTACTCCAGCTTTCTTTTGGTTTCCGTTTGCATGGAATATCTTTTTCCATCCCTTCACTTTCAGTCTCTATGTGTCCCTAGGTGTGAAATGGGTCTCTTGTAGACAGCATATGTATGGGTCTTGTTTTTGTATCCATTCAGCCAGTCTGTGTCTTTTGGTTGGGGTATTTAATCCATTTACATTCAAGGTTATTATCAATATGTATGTTCCATTACCATTTTCTTAATTCTTCTGGGTTTGTTTTTGTGGGTCTTTTTCTTCTCTTGTGTTTCCCACCTAGAGAAGTTTCTTTACCATTTGTTGTAAAGCTGGTTTGGTGGTGCTGAATTCTCTTAGCTTTTGCTTGTCTGAAAAGCTTTTGATTTCTCCATCCAATCTCAATGAGATCTTTGCTGGGTAAAGTAATCTTGATTGTAGGTTTTACTCTTTCATCTCTTTAAATATATCCTGCCACTCCCTTCTGGCCTGCAGAGTTTCCCCTGAACAATCAGCTGATAACCTTATGAGGATTCCTTTGTATGCTATTTTTTGTTTTTCCCTTGCTGCTTTTAATATTTTTTCTTTGAATTTAATTTTTGTTAGTTTGATTAATACATGTCTTGGTGTGTTTTTCCTAGGGTTTATTCTGTATGGGACTCTCTGTGCTTCCTGGACTTGGGTGACTATTTCCTTTCCCATGGTAGGGAAGTTTTTCACTCTAATCTCTGCAAATATTTTCTCAGACCCTTTTTTTTTCTCTTCTTCTGGGACCCCTATAATTTGAATGTTGGTATGTTTAGTGTTGTCCCAGAGGTCTCTGAGATTGTCTTCAATTCTTTTCATTCTTTGTTCTTTATCCTGCTCCTCAGCAGTTATTTCCACCATTTTGTCTTCCAGCTCACTTATTCGTTATTTTGCCTCAGTCCTTCTGTTATTGATTCCTTGTAGTGTATTTTTCATTTCAGTTATTCTGTTGTTAATCTCTGTTTGTTTGTTCTTTAGTTCTTCTAGATCTTTGTTAAACATTCTTTGTATTTTCTCAATCCATGCCTCCATTCTATTTCCAAGATTCTGAATCATGTTTATTATCATTACTCTGAATTCTTTTTTAGGTAGATTGCCTATTTCCTCTTCCTTTATTTGGTCTTGTAGGTGTTTACCTTGCTCCTTCATCTGTGACATATTTTTTTGCCATCTCTTTTTTTTTTTTTATGAGTGGGATTGTGTTCCTGTCTTACTGGTTGTTTGGCCTGAGCCTTCCAACGCTGGAGTTTGTAGGCTGTTGGGTAGAGCTGGATCTTAATGGTGAGATGAGGAACTCCATGATAACTCACTCTGATGAATATTCCCTGGGGTCTGAGGTTCTCCGTTAGTCCAGTGGTTTGGACTTGGCTCCCACCACAGGAGCTTCGGCCTGACCCCCAGCTCGTGAACCAAGATCCCGCAAGCTGCATGGAGCATCAAGAAAAAAAAAAGAAGAATGGAGAACAATAACAAAGTAAAAAATAAAATTAGACTTGGAAACTAACAGCTATGTTAGAAAAAGTATAAAAATAAAAATATAGATGAAACAACAATCAGAAGGTAAGACAGAACCACAATAGTAAAAAAGATGAGGAGAAAAAAAGAAAAAAGGAGAACAATAAGAAAGTAAAAAATAAAATTAGACTAGCAAACTAACAGATATGTTAGAAAAAATATAACATAAAAATATAGATGAAACAACAACTGGAATGTAAACAGAACCACAATAGTAAAAAAAGAGGAGGAAAAAAAAGGGTGGAAAAGGCCTTGCCTGTGGAGGACAGGACCTAAGCAGGGGCGAGGTTTGGCGGTAGGCAGGGCCTATGCTTAGGACCCACAGGGCTGGAAAAGGCCCTGGGGGGGTGTGGGGGTGTGGGGCTTAGGCTCAACAGAACAGAAAGGGTCCAGGTGTGCCTCTGGTCTGAGAGGGTGGGGGACCCCACCTGGGAGCCCAGCAGGCTTCCTGGGTTCAAGTGGGCGGGGCAAATGCCCTCCACTCCTCTCCTGCTCCTCCAGTCCTTGAGGTGCCCTCTCACCTGCCTCTCCTGTTCTCTCCCGGCTTCCCTCCTACGTCCCCAGGACCAACCCAGCCTGGAGGCAACCTCTGAAGGTGTAGGACCCAGTCTGAGAGCCGGGTAGACTTCCTTGGCCAATTGGGCAGTGGAAACGCTGGGCCCACATCCCCTCAGTACCCCCACGTCCTACCGATTTGCTTGGGGGTTCTTCCCATCTCCTTGGTCGTCAGGGTCCCCACCAGTGTCCAGCAGGTGCCCTAGTTGTGGGGCGATGCGCCACCTCTTGGTTAACTTTATCTCATAGAAATGAGCAGGTTGGAGAAAGTGATGTAAGGGAATAGAATTTTTCCTTGTTGGATGGTTCTAATTTTATGGTGATAAATGCCAGTGAAAAAAGTGGGTAAGGAAGAAGTGTGTTCTGTTGTGGGGGTTTAAGATTTTAAAAAAGATCCTGAAGCAGAAAATAACTGCTAGAGAATAGTAGAAGAGGAAGCAGAAGTATTGTTTGGGGGTATAAATTAAATTGTCTTTATTATTTACTGAGGAAATATCAGAATTCTTTAAATATGTATTTTTGGAATATGTTAGTTTAAATCCAATATTATTTAAACAGAGGATCCTGAGATTACACACATTACTTATGAATATATAGTAGAAGTCACTAACCAAAAGATTAGTACTGATGAACTGCAGATAAATAAGATTATCTTGTGAAAACGCAGTTTTTCTGCCTTTGAAGTAGCGAAACTATAGTGCAGACCTAATATTCTACTTTGTAAACAGTTATCAAGATTTTATCAGCCTGAAAATTTCTATTTGATGGAGAAATTCTGCATTAAGCGTTCCAATATGCCTATTTACCTTTGATTTTTGCATAACTAGATTAAGGAAAGTGGTATATCTAAGTTCAAGGAACTATATGGGATACATGGATACATTTGCATAAATATGTGAGCATTATCAGTACTTGGATGTTGCAATGAAAACTTTCCAAAAGTTTCGAGTAAGGAGAACTGGAAGGCCACCATAAAGGTGCAATTTGCTGTATTTGATGATAGGCTGATTGAATGTATTTGCATAGCTAGAGACATGGTGTTCTAATCAGATATAAAAGGTAATTTCAAAAGTAGCTTCACCCACAGAAACAGTATCCATCCAAGCCTTAATCAGGGGATATGAGGTCTTTGCCAGTAATCTTCAATTATGCTAGTCCAGTATTTCAAAACCAAAGAGGAATATCGTTGTATGGATACCATCAGACATATTGATCTACTTAGTTTTATTTACTTTTATCCTATGCCCACTTAAAACTTTAGGAGTAGGAACTGTCTTTTCCTGTAATCAGCTATGGGAAGTGATTGAACTGCCTATGGTGAGAAGAATATACTGATAGATTTTGGTTACATTTATAATAATAAGTCTAGTAATTAAGCAACTTCATGAATTTTAGTTATGTTAATCTGTGCCAACAGGTCTTAACAATGTCAGGCTTCTGAGTGTGCAAGCTGGAACAACAAAAATCAAATTACGGTAATTCAATAAGACAGTGAATTTCAGTTTCTGAGATCTCCTGACAAACAGCCTCCCTAAGTGATCCTCATGTTAAGAAAGCTTTATTTTTTTAAAATTTTTCTTTAAATTTTGTAGAAAAATACTGGAATATTTAGTTCAAGATTTTACAAACCACTGAAAGTTCATTTTCCAATGACAGGATTTCCTCTAGATGCTATATTTTGGGATGTTGAACTCTTTTTTATCATTCTTATCTAGGTAACAATATTAGAGTTTCCATAAAACAAAGCAAATCAATTGAAAGTACAAAAAAGAAAAAGTAAACAGAGGACCTTTATAAAGGACCATTCGATGACTCATCATTTTCTTTTGTGCTTTTATGAACTCACAATTTTTATCTCTCTTGAGCTGGTGGTTTTAACTTGTCTTGTCTTTGGACAGCACCTTAAAATGTTTCCTAAAAAAAGTTTGTCAAGTGTCTGTGATTTAGGAAAAAAATTGTCTAACAACTATTTCCCCTTCAAAACACACTAAATTGAGATACCAATCCCCCAATTCTGTAAGTATTCAAACCTAACAGCTTACATTTACAATAGTGTAAGTTAACATCATATAATAATAATGTAAAAAGATCTGAAATATGAATACTTTCTAAAGAAATTATAATGTGAGTGTATATGTTTGATCTCCTTGAATGAAACCATATATAAATCCATTTATTCTTGCAACTTATATATTGATATTTATTCATTGAAAGTTTGTCTATCGATCTATCTATCTATCTGTTGATATCTATGTATAATTATCTACCTATCACATTCAAATAGCATGAACAGCTGAATCAGACAAACCAATGATGTAATATTTTTGTTTCACTATTTATTCAGGTTTTTAAAGTTTAACAGAGTAGAGATCAAAAAGTATTTGTTGTCATCATATGGATAATTTTCATAAGACTATCTAAATACTCTATGCAATCCTGCTGTAATGCATGTCATAAATCCTGTATTGGATTTGTATAGAATTATTTGTTCTATGTTCAATATGTTTCCTTGCTTAGAACTAGTGATATATTTTAAATAACTGATATAAACAATAAATAGTAAACTTGAGATTTGAGGGTAATATTGGCCAGGCAATTTCCTTTTCATCCTTAGCCACAGATGACATCACTAAAACTCCATAATATCTTACAAATGTGAAATAACCTGCACAATAAAAACTGGAAAAGATAATACAAATTGATTAATAGAAGTCCACTGTAATCTTTGGAAAAAATATATTAAAGTATATACTTTATTGAGTGAATAAAAATGCTATAATTTTTTCTTACAAGAAAGTTACTTTATAGTCCTTCATATTATATAGTCATAGAATTCTCATGTTATCATTAAAACTTGATAAAAGTCATAAGCTCAAATAATAAAAATTTTGTAACAAGGTCAGAAATATTTCACAACTATGTTCCCAAGTTTTGTCATTTAATGTTATTTCTTGGTAACAAAATGCTAACATTTAAATGCCAAGTTTTGCTATAATCATTGAAAATTGATATTTAAAAGTCACTCAAGAATTAGATCTAAAGATCAGAATAGTATCAAATTGTAACATTAAAAATAACTTTTCCCTACTGACATTCTAAGAGATATTAGGGAATAACAGAAGCACACACAAAGAGAATATGTGTCACTGAATGATTTCAAGCCCTCAAAAGGGTGCTAGTTTTTACTACTAGTAAGTACTACTAGTTTTTAAATTAAAGTTTCTCACAAAATTCTCAGCTGTTTTAAATGTCCCAAGCTACCATATCACCCATTATTCTTATCAATATAATGAAGTGTAAGTATGATATGACTTTTAAATACCAACCATCTGGTTTAGCATATCTTTTTTAAATATGAGAATTAATCTCTTGCTTTTCTAATCTGGCAAATTCTTCTTTACTGTAATTCCATGTTGCACATGTAAAATCATTTTCTATGGGCTTCCTCTAGGTATTGGAACCCATTTAAGTTCTCTAGGACAAGAGTAGTTTTTATTACTTGTCCACCTCACACTAGTACCTCATTACTGAAGCTGTCACATGCATATAATATAGAAATTGAGCACAATAGTGGCATACCTGCTGCTGACAGCTGTGCATATCTGTGCAGCATTCATAGTGACATCTTCACAATTGCTACCTCATCTAGCCTTCAATTAATGTAATCAGGAAGGTGTACAATTCCCAGTGCACAAATCATTGAGAATTGTAACTTTTACCTGTCTTTTCGTTGCCTAAAATTAGTAGTGTGCTCTTCACATATTCAATACATCTGCATAAATTTCCATATTATACCCCTCTGGAGTTGCTTTCCTAACATCTTCCCTAAGGGGGTGAATATAAATGCCTTTTCTTTATTGAAATTAGCCATAAGTGTTAGTTAAAAATTTTTTTTATTCTAGAATAAATTAATTTCAGCACCTAGTAGTATCATTCACATTACATGTACTTAATGAAAATTCCAGTAATTAGTAACATATAACAAAGCAATAAGTGCTATTATGTACGTGTAAACTGTAAGTTTTATACTTATTCACCTAGGTTTGCCCTATCTTTTAGTTTCCTTACCTTTTCATATTGCACTTCATCTTAAAACATGAAGAATGAGTTTTGTATATTCTGAAATATCTGGTAATTATTCGAAGACTCATCCAATTCATCTCACTTTTAGAGACAAAAACACTGGAAATCTGCTTAAATCTCTGAAAAAATATTACCTCTCTAATAAATTGATTTGAGTTTTAAGAATATTTACATTTTCAATCCCATAACTATAATTATGAGATTAGCATTATAATGATTTTAAATCTTATGTAAGATGGTATTCTATTTTATTTAAGACACTGTAATTTGTATAAAGACTGGGTTGCTCAATGTAGATCAATAGACCAAGACTGAAATATAATCAACTTATGTGAACATTTTTTCTTAATTGTTTCATTTTCAAGTAAAAAAAATTTGTCAAAAAACACTGCTGCTAGAATTCACTATACATTCTAATTCGGAGATTACATTTAACTCATATTTTTATTATTTTTTGCAAAGTCTTTGGAAAATCTTAATTCTAAGCTATTAAAACAAATCTTTGTTCATTATTCTTAATATTAGCAATAAAAAGTTGTGTCCAAAAATAGGCCATTCGGTTAGCTTTCCTTTTTGTATTTCATCTGTTAGGTGTCAGTTGGAGGTGACACCTAACAGATGTCACCTGTTAGGTGAGGAAACAAGGATATAACATGAGTAAAAGATTTTTTAAGTACAGTTTGAGGGTTAGAAAAATAAAATAACAGAATATATTTTTGTTGAATTTAATCTCCTTTTATCCCTTGCTTCTTCGGTGGGTGGAAAGTGAAGGGCAGGGAACTAAGGTGAAAATAAAAGAAGACATCTGGAAGTGAAGGAGGGAATATGAGAGAAATCTTTGGAAAGTGGAAATCAAGCCACCAAAAAAAGAAATTTTATGTCATATCCCCATGAATATTTCTATCTCAAGAAATGGAAGAAAAAGAAACGTAAAATAATTTGCATATAGTAGTGTCCTATAGGTTTAAAACGTGATAACATGGTTAACAGAGAAGAGTCAACTGAAAATGCCTACAATTTCAAATTAATTAGTTATTAAATGTACCTTTGAAGAATTGCAAGCAATTTTTTGAAAATAATAAAAATAAAAGACTGTATTTTTAAAAGTACCTTCTTCTAAGAAAAAAACAGCTTTGTATCAGAGAAAGATGGCTAATAAACAAACTGAATTACCTCCAAATATATCCAAAATAATTATTCCATGTATTAATTTTTGTTATTCAGATATTCAATAATAAGCTGTTTTAATGTTGCTTTTTTATACTGAGATACATGTTATGTTTATCCTTGAAAAAAAGAAAAAACAACACTTTACATTCTGGAATGATTTAGACTTACAGAAAAATTCCAGACACTCTAGACAGTTTCTGTACATTCCTCACCTATTGTAATGGTTAATTTTATGTGTCAATTTGTCCATGGTGTCTAGTTGTTTGGTCAAATATTAGTCTAGATGTTGCTATGAAGGCATTAGGCAGATGTGATTAACATGTACAGTCAATTGACCTTACTCTGAGTAAAGTAGATTACCCTCTATAATGTGTGTGGGACTTATCCAATAAGTTGATGGCCTTAATAGTAAAAACTGAATTTTCCCACAGGTGAAGGAATTCTGCCTTAATATCTATCGTAAAATAAAAGTTGTGCATTAGTGTTATATAAACAATCACCTGCACATTTTGTGTGGGCATGAGTTTTCAACTCATTTGGATAAACACCTAGTAGCATGATTGCTGAATGACATATAAGACTGTATGTGTAAGAAACTGACTATTCAGTGTGTAGTATTATCTCGTTTTAATTTGCAATTCTCCAATACATATGACGTTGAGCATTTTTTCATATGCTTATTTACCATCTATACATCTTCTATGGTGAGGTGTCTGTTCTAATCTTTTGCCCACTTTTAAATTTTTAGTATTATTATTATTGAATTTTAAGAGTTCTTTGTATATTTTGGATACAAGTTCTTTGTGAGATATGTATTTTGCAAATATTTTCCCCAGTTTTCTCATTCTTTCAATAGTGACTTTCTCAGAGCAGAAGTTTTGGTTTTTAATGAAGTTCTACTTATCAACTTTTTTCTGTCATGGATCATGCTTTTGTTGTTGTATCTAAAAATTCACCACCATCATTAGGGAATCGAAATTAAAACAACAATGAGATATCATTGCACGACTATTAGATTGGTAAAAATCCAAAACACTGACAACAGCAAATGCTGATGAAGATGTGGAGCAACAGGAACTCTCATTCATTGCTGGGGGAGTGCAAAATGGTACAGCCACTTTGGAAGACTGTTTGGCTGTTTCTTACAAAACTAAACATACTCTTACTATAATGAGCCAGCTGTCACACCCCTTGGTATTTACCCAAATGAGCTTTTAAAACCTGCACTTGAATGTTTAAGTGGCTTTATTCATAATTGCAAAAATGTGGAAGCAACCAAGATACCTTTCAGTAGGTTAATGTATAAATAAACTGTAGTACATCTATAAAATAGAATATTATTCAGTGCTAACATGGAAATGAGCTATTAAATCATGAAAAGACATGGAAGAACCTTAAATGCATATTACTAAGTGAAAGATGTCAATCTTAAAAGACTACATAGTGTATGATTCCAACTCTATGACATTCTGAAAAAAAAAATAGACCCAGTAAAAAGATCAGTGGTTACAGGGGGTTGGGTGAAGGGAGAGTTGAATGGACAGAGCACAGAGACGTTTAGGGCAATGAAACTATTCTGTATGATACTTATTATAAAGTGGATACATATTATTATATATTTGTCCAAATCCATAGAATGTATAACACCAAGAATTAACCTTAATGTAAACTTTGGAATTTGAGTGATGATGTGTATATAGGTTCATTGATTGTAACAAATGTACCAGTTTGATACAGGATGTTGATAGTGGTGGAGGCTGTTCATGTGTGGAATCAGAGGTTATGTAGGATCTCTATATTTTACATCCAATTTTACTGTGAATCTACAACTTTACCAAAAATAAGCCTATTTGGGAAAAAAAAAGTCATTACAAAACCCAAGGCCACCTAGGTTTTCTCTTATGTTATCTTCTAGAAATTTTATAGTTCTGTGTTTTACTTTTAGGTATATGATCCCTATTGAGTTAATTTTTGTGAAAGATGTGAAGTCTGTGTCGAGATACCTTTTTTTTTTTTTTTGGCATGTGGATAGCCAGGTGTCCTATTACCATTTGTTGAAAAGAATATTCTTTCTATATCAAAATGCCTTTTGTTCTTTTGTCAAAGTCAGTTATCATGTGGGTCTATATTGTGTGGGTCTATTTCTAGGCACTCAATCCTGTTACAAGGATGTATCTGTCTGTTCTTTTGCCAGTACCATGCTGTCTTGATTACTATGGCTTTATAGTAAGTTTTGAAGTTGTCAGTCCTCTTTGTTCTTTTTCAATTTTGTTTTGACTTTTCTGAGTTTTTTGCTTTTCCATTTAAACTTCAAAATCAGTTATTCAATAACCAGAAAGTAACTTGTTGGGATTTTGATTGGAATTGCATTGGATCTTTATAACAAGAAAAATTGACCTTTTAATATTGAGAGTCCCTATCCACGAATATGGAATATCTTTCCATTTAGATCTTTTATTTCTTTTATCAGAGGTTTATAGGTTTCCTCATACAGTTCTAATACATTTTATGTTAGAGTTATACCTAAGTATTTAATTTTGGAGTTGTTAATGTATATGGCTTTAATTTAAAATGTCAGTTGTTCATTGCTGGCATATAGGAAATCAGTTAAATTTTGTACATTAACTTTGCATCCTGCGATCTTGCTAAACTTCCTTATTAGTTCTAGGAATTTTTTTATTGTTCTTTGGAATTTTCTATGTAGATAATCATGCAATCTGGAAACAAAGACAGTTTCATTTATTCCGTCTCAATTAATATGTTTTATTTTCTTATTACTTTATACTTCCAGTATGATGTTCAATAAGAGTGGTGGAGGGGACATCCTTGCCTACTTCCCATTCTAAGGGGGAATGATTTGTTTCTCACCATTAAGTATGACATTAACCAGTAAGTAGGATTTTGTAGATGTTCCTTATCAAGTTGAGGAAGTTATTCTTTATTTCCAATTTGTAGAGTTGTTTTTTTTTTTTAATCATGAATTGGTGTTGGGTTTTGTAAAATGCTTTCTCTGTGTCTATTGATATGATTATATGACTTCCCTACTTTACTCTGTTGATGTGGTCAATGTAGTTATTGATTTTTGAATATTTCTGCATTTTACATCTCTTTTATACTAATATATTTTTAATTTTAAAACATACACTAAAATTATGCTAAAATTTAAATTTAAATGTATCAGATTAAAAAATAGAAATGAAAAGTAATTTTTTTCCTACACATTTTCTTCCTTTTTTAAAATATAATTGACCTGCACCACTATGTTAGTTTCAGGTGCACAACATAGTGATTCAGTATTTTTATACATTACAAAATTATTACCAACATAAGTCTAGTTACCACCTGTCACCATACAAAGGTATTACAGAATTGTTGACTATATTCCCCATGCTGTACACTTCATTCCCATGATTCATTTATTTTGTAACTGGAAGTTTGTACCTCTTAATTTCTCTCACCTATTTCATTCATTCTGCTCCCAAACCCACCCCATTACCCCTGGCAACCACCTGTTTGTGCTCTGTATCAGTGAGTCTGTTTTAGTTCATTTGTTTTGTTTTTTAGATTCCACATCTAAGTGAAATGATACAGTATTTGTCTTTCTCTTTCTGACTTATTTCACTTAACATAATACCCTCTGTGTCCATGCCTATTGTCTCAAATGGCAAAATTCAGTACTGTGTTTTGAATTAAGCTATTACTTGAGTGGAAATTTATTTAGGGCTTATTTCTATTGAAGTGTATCATTCAGTAAGAAGAAATTTCTCAGAACAATTATTGGGCTTCTCTAATAGCTATACAGCGAGTCTTTCTACTACTAAAGTTAATACTTTTTGCTAAAATTATTCTTCATTAAACAGTATTTTATTAATATTATAATCCTCACAGAGCAATCTAATTGTTTTTCAAAAATAATCCAAACAAGTTGCTCAATGCCCTAATGAATCATACTGAAGCTCATGAAATATTTAGGCTTTTAAGATTTTGATGTGTAATCAATTATGTAAATAGCGTGTATCTTGGGTATTCTTCAGTATTAAGTTTTATTACATATAAAAACATTTCTTTAGATTTAATTTATTAGTGCAAAAATGAAAAACACCACCTGCTTTAGTTGTGACAGAAATTTGGCCTAAAATGGATTTAAAAAACCTTCATATTACATGTCATAGTAAGAACCCACATGTTTCTGATTTCAACCTCAATTACTCAATTCCTCAAGAAGAGAACAGTAGCTTATGAAACATTTTCTGATAGTGAAAAACTAATAAACAATAAAAAAATGTACCTCAAAAGCATGGTAAATAATAATTGGACCTGGCAGAAAATTGTATCACTCTTTGTGTCATGACTACATTTAGACATTTAGATCCAGGATAAGGTGAGATATTTAAAAGTTGTGAATTTAATTTGTCTTTGAATAGGATATAATTTACCTTAGTATATTTAAAATAATATGTCAGACAATTTTAGGGTCAAGCAATACCCCATTGATTATCATTTGAAGATATAAATAAAACCAATTTCCAAAAATACCCAGGATTTGGGAAATAGTAATTTCTGACCTAAGAAACAATGTTCAAAATGTAATGGAGAAGAAAGAATAAGAGTAGAATGTTAAACTTGGAAATTTTCAAAGGTCTGTAGACTGATATAAAATTCAACATCAGATCAAGTCAGATTACTTTTTCTAAAAATCAAATGAGAGCTCATGAGGTTTAATGTGATTAGAAATATAAATACTATTAAAAGTTATAGTAATATAGTCATTCATTCAACAAATATCACTGAGAATTAAACTCTGTCCTGGGTTTGGCTCTCTGACCTGAACAAGAGAACAAGAACAGAGAACAAGACAGGCAAGTTCCTGTCTTCATGAACCATATATTATGATTGAGGATAAATAAACATAAAATATAACAAATAACTAAAAACAATAGAGGCTGTTATTATGGAGAACAAAAATAAACTCAATATCTTAATGCTGTGTAAAACAATAAAAGTTAAAAGACCATTTAGATCACAGAATGATTTAGATAATCAAAGATTTGAGAAACCTTTGTTTCAATTGTAGAAGAGAAAACATGAAGGTTGTGAGAAGAAAAATGGTCTGCTGTGTTGGAAGGACTGACAGGAGACTCAGGTAAGGAGCTTAGTCACAAGTGAAACAGGGAGACTTGCAAAGATGCCACATAGAACTGTACTGACTGGTCTGCCTGGATTACAAGTATAACATTTATTTTGATTAACTTAAAGATATATGTGTACCAATTTGGAATGATTTTCTTACTATAGTTGCTTAATGAAATAATGTACTTGATATATCCTATATTTGATATATCCTGTATATGAATCTCAAACAAAAGTTTGATAAATAAATATTGTTTACGCTGCTTAAATATATTACTTCATGGACTATAAACATCTGTGATTTAGTGGATACCATAAGGAGGATAAATAGAAGTCATAAGTCATTATCACCGTAATTAAGTACATGTAAAAAGAGTAATAAATTCTCTTCCTCACAGTATCATTTGTCTCTGACTATTTAGGGGTCCCTAAAAATCAAAATGGTGAGAAAAAGGAAATGAAACAAATCCACTCCAGATTCTATTCAGGATGAGTCTATGTAATGTATGAATTTCTTCTGTTCATGAACTCCCCAACAGTAGTATTAGCTTTTAATTCAAACTGATGATTACAGATAAGACAACTAAATGAGTCTAATTCTGCTACTCACAGATGCCAAAGTCTTCTGTCACTGGAGATCCAAATTTACTTGGTTGGAATTTTCTAAAGATTGAATTTTAAAATTAAGATATAACTTAAGTTATATAAACCCCAGCTGTGGCAAAGGAACCTTTAATTCAAGTTGCACTCAGCATGCAACAGGAGTCTGCCCTAAAGAGTGAAAATTTGAATTTCACTAATGGGCAAGATAGTGAACCATGTAGTTTGTAGCATTGGACTACATATCCCCTTATCAAATTAAAGACTTGTGTCAAGAAAAGTACAACTATTATAAGTCTGAAAATGCATGCTGTATTATTAATACTGAAAATTTTAATTCTATATTTATAGATATAAAGCCCACACCAGAATTATTGTAAAACAAATTTCTAGATTAGTTAGTAAAAATAGTACACACATAGTTAAGAATATGATGATGTGAAATGAATACATACCTGTAAGAGAATAAATATGGCTTATAGGTAGAAATATTGTAAAAATTTATATTACTGATCTAATTATCTAAGCAAAATTAATGAATATTCCACCCAAATATCCTCATTAAAAATTCTTTTTTTCCTACCTTTGTGGTTAGTAAAGCACTCTTATTTTCTTGAAATCTGGTACATTTAGTACTGTCTATGTTTTGGTATGGGAATCTGCTTTAAACCTACTCTTGATTTCTTTGTTCCCAACTATGAGTCATATGCCTAGCACTTCCACAATTGTTCACACATCATACCAGCTTTGCTTTAATTTATTTTCTTATATCAACTCACTATTCTATGTACCATTTTAGCTTAAAAGGTAACAGTTATCACTATGGTTAAAAATACAATGTCACTTCCAGTGTATAAAAGCTAATTCTAAAAAAGCATAGTGGAAAAATTATGTTATTAAATTCTCCTTAGATATTGCTGTCTGCCAGAGCTTTGAACTTAAAACCTATTTTTCCTTTGTTAAAATGGAGTTTAGAAAACATTAGAAATTTCTCCTTGGTTCAATGTAAAGAACAGAAAAATAGTAGAAATGGATTAAATAGAATTTTGATTCATTACACACTACATTTAAAAATACATAAATATCTGTGAATACAACTGCCAATATAAGTAGAATATTGAAAATAATTTACCTGTATGCATCCCTGATCCCAGTGCTCCTCTCCATATAGAAGGACAAATAAGAAAGAGAGGAAGAGAGAGAGAGAGAGAGAGAGAGAGGTTGAGATTGAGATTATCATCAATAAAAAATTATACTAAGGTATTTTTCAAATTTGGTTGTACTAATTTATATCCCAACCAGTGAATTATGAGGACAGCTATTGATATACATCTGCAACATTTGGTATCATCAGAACGCTAATGTGTTTTAATCAAATGCTTGCAAAATATGGTTTAATTTTATTTTGAATTTGTCCATATTTCTATTGGGTTGTCTTTGTAAATTGATTTAGAAATGTGCATGTGTGTGTGTGTACATATATGTATGTGTGTATAGATGCTATTCTTCATATTATACGTTTTGTCTGTTATGTGTGTTGTAAATATATTAACAGAAATTTTAATCTTAAATTTAAATTTAAATTTAAATTTTTTATCCAAAATTAACAAAAATTTTTAGAGGTAGTACTTCTGGGTCTAGTTTAAGAAATTATTTCCTCCACGTACATCAAAAATATATTCACATTTCTTTTTTCACTGCAAATTTTCAAATTTTATAAAAAAATTTAAATAATTGATATCATATGTCCTATACAATGTTAATTTAGATGCTGATAATAAAAATAGATATTCATTCATTTTGAAATTTTAAGAAAACTATCACTTTTCACACTTATGATTCAAATCAATAATAATGGTATTTTAATAACGCAACTGGGTATTAAAAATATCACATATCAAAATATGTGGAATGTAGTACAAATGAAAATTTAAGAAAAATGGCATTAATTATTTACATAAGAAAAAAGAATGATAATAAATCAAATGATTGTCCATAGATCCAAGTACCTCTGAAAACATCATTTATAATTCATACCAAAACAAAGTGTGTCAGCGCACAGACACATACTCACACACTCCTTAGATATATTATATTCAAATTGCTGACACCAAAGACAAAGGAATATTTTAAGCCAGAGAAAATTGCGTGTTACCTACAGAGCAAAAAGGATAAGAATTACAGTAGATTTTTCTCAGGAAAAAATGCAAGTAAGAACAAAATGGACGATATTTTTAAACAACTGAAAGAAAAATATTGTCAACTCAAATATAAATAATAGTAGAAATCATCCTCAACAGTAAATGAGAATTAAAGACTCTAAGAAGCAAACAACAACTGAGTAATCCATTGCCTGCAGAACTAATCTACAAACAATGTTAAAGAAGTTCTTCAGGCAAGAGGGATATGATAATAAAAATCTTGGATCTTTAAAGTATAATGAAGAACATTTAAAATGGAATAAATAAAAATAAATGAACTTTTAAATTTTTAATAACTCTAAAAGGTAACTGTTTACCTATTCAAAGCAAAATTAATAATAAAGTACTGTATATTTAGGCAGGGGGTTATAAACTTTATTGCTAACAGACCAGATAGTAAATATTTTAGTCATATGGTCTCTGTTGCTATAAGTAAGCCTTCCATTGTAGCACAAAAACAGTCATGGATAATATGTAACATGAGTGTGGCTTTATTCTAATAAAGCAAAGCCTTGTTTCTGAAAATAGGTGGCAGGCTGGTTTAAGAACTTCTCTTTGAAAGACACTACTAAGAGAATGACTGGGAGATAATACCTAATAAAGAACTTTTATCTGATAAAGGACTTATATCCAAAATATATAATGAAATTTCTATATTTATTTTTCTGTATATTATTATTTCTCAGGAGTTGGCTTTGATATTCCGTGATAACAAAAGATTTTAAGGCAAGTGTGTGCTTTGAAGAGATAGCTGCCAATAGTTTCAAATATAATCTTGGTTTGGAAAAGACCTTATAGGATGATGTAATATGTTGGCCCTTTGTCATTAAATTAGTTAGCAGATTTGGGCAAATCCCACATTACAGTTGGTTGAGAGGTAACTAGAAGGTAGGGAAATATAGGAAATGTGTGTAAACAATTCAAGCATGACCTTTGGCTGTGAAGAAGAGGGAAAAAAGGCAGTAAATGTTGGGGAAGATGAGTAGAACAAGATGTCTTGAAATATGAAATAAAATTAACAATATGAGAGGTAGGAGGTGAAGATATAAATGAGTAGGAGAATAATTGATAATGAAATTTCCTTTGGGAAGAAACAGAGGTTGAGATAGAGTGTACAGTTAGAATATCAGCATGTAGACTATGATGGAATTTTCCTTATAAAATGAGGGAAAAAACAGCGTGTATAAAACATATATATATAGTATTCATATATAAATAAAACATATGTGTGTAATGAGTTTGTGTGTCTAGGTGCAGATATAATATTTTAGATTTGATGTAAGGAAGTTGTTTTAGTAAACATCTGATGGCATTTTTTCTGTGAAGTGAAAGGCAAGGTCTTTTGCTAAAAACCATTGGGAGTATTGGGGCTTTGCAGAAGTTTTCAGAAAGGGAAAATATTTTAAAACGATTATTATGAAAATTGGAAAATGCTTGAGTGGGACAACAGTAAAAGATTTCTGGGCATTGTTTAGTCACCAGATGAGATTTCTGACAGTAATTTCATGTAGTGTCACTACAGACTTCTGGGTGATTTTATCCAAAACATTCAGCAGTTTTATTATGGAGTAGGGAAAGTAGATATTTAGATTTGTGAAGTGTTTGAGATTTAAAGAGGGAAATGTTAAAATATAGATATGAACAGGGTGAAAGAATGGACCATGTTTCAGAGATGAGCAGAAAGAAGAGGCAACGGATAGCTTATGCATGAAGAGAAAGAAAAGACATCGGCGGCAGAGGAAGAATCACTGTATAAAGAAAGAATTTTCTGGGCGAAAAAAAAGAAGAACATTTGAACACTGGAGATTTTAAATTGAGCTCCCCACTTCCACCCTCAGAGTGAGGGGAAAACACTTAAGTATACCTTAAGGAAAATACTTGGACATTGGAGCAAAATGAATCCAATAATAAGTGTACCAATTACAGATTTAATAAAATACTTGAAAAAGTTAAATAAATTTCTATTAAATAAGGGTTTAACAACAGAATTCACTCTGGTCGGAGAAAGTATAGTTTAAAATTCTGTGTGTCTTAGTAAGCCATATGCTATATTAAGAAACTTAATTTAGCTGAGATTGCTCTCTAATACATGTAAAGAAAACAAAAGACTGAGAATTTTGCCCAGAGTTTTTGGTGAGATATTCAGCTGTGTGAAAAAGACAAGGTTAACACTGAGACATCGGTCACTTCTGTCCAGTTGTTCCCACAACTCCAGTAATTCTTTTGTGCTCTTTTCTGTAGTTGGTCTAAGAGAATCTTCAAGGGGCTTTACTTACAACTTGCTCCTTAAGCTCACCTCCAGCCTTTTATTACCCCCCTGTGGCCAAATGGTAGGAGTGAATGCTCAAATTTCCAGTGGACTCCCAGTCGTGATGATCTGCGTAAGTGGCTTACCAATGGTGCGGAGGTGAGAACAGTCAGTTCCTGAGGCAGCCAGTAAAGGAATGCATTTTCTGCAAAGAATTTAAAAACAATTTAAAAATCCAAATAAAATGCCTGCTTTGGCAATTCTAAATAAAGCGATGATAAACCATTCCTCCCTGAAAAATAATTGATGACCTAAGTTCTAAACAGTTGCTGCAGTTACTGATTTCTAATACAAGCAGTCCTCATTTTGTATGTTTCTAATACACACAAATTTCACTTACCATGTTTTAGTAAAATGATACCAGTGTCCCAACAGTGCAATTCAAAATTTAGTTATCACACTACATTAAGTCTGAGTAGTTGCATACAGTATAACTTCACTGGTAGCTCTTCAGTCCACAAATCATTATGTAAATAACAGATGCACATCATGATCAGTGACAATTATGTTACTTCTTTCAAAGTCTGTCAGTGATTGGTCATTGTGCAGCTATCATTCAGTTCATGCACAGACAGCAAGGCCTGTAGCTGTGCTGACTCGTTGTCTCACAGAGACAGGCCAGGTGACATTTGTAAAACTGGATATTAAAATGAAGCCACTGGCCAACAAAGATGAAAGTTCAGCAAGAAATGAAAAGAGATAATGCTGAAAAAAAGTGAAATCTGAATCAAACTTAAATGCATATATTGAAAAAATAACTGACCATAAGAATGTTGATATTGCCATCATTCCTGAGACTAGATATACAGCCAGAAGAACTCAGTAAAGGCACATTTAGAGACATAAGGAAGAAAGTGATTGCAACCAAAAAGATAAAGAGTTCCCACAGGAAGAAACTCTGGCAGAAAACTTCATTTAAAGGAAATCTTGAAGATATTTAACAATATTGAAAACAAAAATATGAAAATATTTGAAACTGATCCAAAACTAGAATGGACGATGATAATTCCTCAATCTATAGAAAACATGCTCACTTCATATCATAAATTATATGATAAGGCAAGTAATTTTACTAAGAAATAAAATACTTTGATCTCAATGTTTTAAATTATAGTTAAACAATTTTCTTCTTTTTCTCTGCCTTATACATTTATCACCAACAGTAAGAGAGCTTTTAATGTTTTGACAAAGATTTTAAAGGTCATGGAATAATTGTAAATTTTTCCCATTGAGTATTAACATCACTTTTCACAATTTCAGCTTGCAAGGTCTTTTTTTTTTTTTTGTCTCCACTACTATGCAAAGTGAGGACTGGCTTTATTATACCCACAAGTGTTAAATTAAGGCAATACCATTACTTATTATGTAATAGACATTATAGTTTATATGGAAGTTAATATGGGGAACCCCCAGTTATACACAGTTACATGTGTTCATTTAAACAAAAAATTCGTAAAAATTTAGAATAATTCAAGCAATATTTTGGGCTAAATTTGTTTCTTCTACCCCTATGGCACTACATATGCCTGCAATTAAACAGTGAATTTGAATTTAACAATAATAGCACCATGTTACTTCAACTTTGTCCTTCTTTGTGATCACTTTCAGTTTCTATTTGTGTTTAAAATGTTTTAATTGCAGAAATTAAGTATCAGATTTAAACTTTTTATTGTTGTAACAGAATATTATATAGGCATAAATTTTTATCTATATTTCAAAAATATATTAATTCATTTAACATCTGTTATACCTTTTTTTTTTCTATATATAATATTAATTATATTGTATTCTCTCTGTCACAGTTGCTTCCAGTCACCTCACTTCTGTAAAATGTTTCAGATCATTTTTCTAACATCCATCCTGTCTCTGCATCTGGACGTTTTTCTAGATTACTTTCCTGATATCTGTTTCACTCTTATAAAATATTCCATTCAAAAAATAGAGTGTGGTTCTTTGTATCAAATCTTATTTGCAAGATTCCTTTATTTTCACAGACATCTGAAATGCCCCCCGTTGGACATTATATTTCTGTACATTTACATCTCTTAAATGACTAATTATCTTTTTCTTCTTATACACATCAGCCTTCTCTATCACCTGCTATTGGTATCATTTTTATACATTTTTCCCACTCAGCAGAATTGTCCCTTTGTATGGTCTAATATAAATATTACCCAATAGCACATTTTGTGGATAATACATTGTCACTGACAGACTGTGCTTCCTTCCAAGACCTGTGACTGTGTTTGGGCCTCGTTCCCTTCTACTAGTGTCTCCATCCCAGCCTGAAGCTTGCTCAGTCTCTCTATTCTTATTGCAATGTAATAAGAACATGCCTTGCTGGGTCCTGGAAAATGGCGATGCCTAATTAAAATAAATGTATCATTAGGAATAATAAACTTATTTTATAAGTCTGCATAATAGATACATATTGTCATAGGATGTCACATCAATTGTGACTGAGCACTCATAGATTAATAATAATGAAAGCCAAAAATCAAATATACATTACAGTAAACAGAAATATTTTAATCAATTCAATTAATTTTGTATTATACTTTTATATTAATAAGTGGTACTCATATTAGAAATTTAGGAAATAGATAAAAGATAAAAGAGAAATTATTCTTTAAACCAAAACTTTAGTAAATTACTGTTTAAAAATACACATACATGCATATACACATGCACATATGTATTTTTATGTAACATCTTATAGTTTTAATTTCAATAAAATTTAATGTCAATAAATGTGATTTATATCACTGTTGTTAATTTCTGCATAGTATCATATATTATGAATATAGAACATTTTATGTTAAAATTTTTCTATTATTGGACATTTAAATTGTGTTCAATTAGAAAAATCCCAATCTTCAAGTTAAAAAATTAATTTCAACTCTAAATAGCAAAACAAAAGTAGCTACTTTAAAGTTTACTGCCACTTCCATTTCTGTGCTCCTTTAGTTTCCCCTATAGTAAATAAATAATAACTAATAAAAATTAAGACACAAAAGTATTGTGCAATTTATAAACAAACCAGTAAGTGAAGCATTAATGTAAATTAAAGGCAGGGAATTTTATTCAAAGGATCTTATTATAAAGAGACTGTGGGTTTAATGCCTTTACCGGTGTTTTCTAAGTGAGTAAAGTGACACAATAAGAGAGTCTCCATAACTATCAAACAATGAATTAATTGTCACACACACACAAAACCCCACAAAAAGGGTATTTCCCAAAGTATCTCAGTTTTCCTAAATATCAAAAATAAAATCAAATTTTATAGAGAGTGTATTAGTATAAGACCACTAGTATATGAACATATATGTGATGACTGTATAAAGGTGAAGCAGGAAAGAAGGGGTTTACTGCGGTGTTGCTCTTGTGAGGTTGAGAGGGAGAGTATATTTATCGTAGAGCAGACTTCTAAAATTTGTATTAGTTGCTTGTGGTTTGGGAGTGTCATTTATTTTCTAGTGTGACAGATATGAATTTGTTTCAGATCAAATTATATAATATAGCCTGGGAAACATAATTTTTCTATAACACACTGGAGCAATATAGAGAGGTTAAAGAGAAATTAAAAATAAACTGCAACCAGAGGAGAGAACATTATCAGGGAACAAGTGAGATTAACTCCACTGTAATATCCATTTAGGACTGGATTGGATGGCTCTCAGTCCTTTTTATAACTTTCCACATGATTGATGCCTCTAAAAGTTTTACTCCAGTACAAGATTTAGTTACCAGTAGCCAGTTATACTCAGACAGGTATTGAATGTGTTGTATTCTATCGTCAGTTGGACTCTGGTGATAAAGAACATATAGGAAGGCAAGATTTAGTCTCAGATCATATATGTATGTTTTTTGTATAAGCAACTTTATCTTTAATAGCATAGAAATAATTAACATAACTTTGTAGAGGGACATAAGAAATGTGGAAGAGTAGGAAACTAACTACAAATGATAATTAACATAAAAAAGAAGACTCTAGAGATGATTTCTGTCATGTCAGTAGAGCTCATATCCAATAAGATAAAAGCAGTTGGCAGGTGGACTTGTATGTGTACAGATGGAATTCTATGTGATTTGATTAGTAAGGTATCACCAGATCTCTGCTTCCTAAACATATCCTGTTTTGGCCTAGAACTATAATAAAAAATTTATCTAAATCACAGCGTTTGCTACATTACACATAAATTATTTTGAATATTCTAAACATGGTGATATATTTACTATTTATATTTATTAAAAATTTATATACAAACATAAATTGTGAAATGATTCATAATCAAGTCTCAGGATGAAAGATCTGAAAAATGGATCATGATATTAACCACTTTAATGACTAGATCATGTTAAAAAAGGATTAATTAGTATTCTGCTATTTAAATAATGCAAGGAATCAAGTTTATAACAATTGGCACTGTTTAATTGGAATTAGTAATGCTGATTCATTTTTTAAATATAATATTTTTTACACATTCCTTATTTTATAAAAACAAACAAGTCAATGTTAAAATTGACAAAACAAGTTACTAACCAATAAACTATTTGTATCATTATTTATTTTCTATTTTTCACTATAAGATTAAGTCCCACAACTTCACATGGACTCACATATTATAACTTCATGTTTCCTATTTTATCTTTTTTTTCTGTGGACCATTTTTTTAAAAGTCTTTATTGAATTTGTTAAAATATTGCTTCTGGTTTTTTTTTTTTTAACATCTTTGTTGGAGTATAATTGCTTTACAATGGTGTGTTAGTTTCTGCTTTATAACAAAGTGAATCAGCTTTACATATACATATATCCCCATATCTCCTCCCTCTTGCGTCTCCCTCCCACCCTCCCTAACACACCCCTCTAGGTGGTCACAAAGCACCGAGCTGATCTCCCTGTGCTATGCGGCTGCTTCCCACTAACTATCTATTTTACATTTGGTAGTGTATATATGTCCAGGCCACTCTCTCACTTCGTCCCAGCTTACCCTTGCCCCTCCCCATGACCTCAACTCCATTCTCTACGTCTGTGTCTTTATTCCTGTCCTGCCCCTAGGTCCTTCAGAACCATTTGTGTTTTTTAAATTTAGATTCCATATATATGTATTAGCATACGGTATTTGTTTTTCTCTTTCTGACTTACTTCACTCTGTATGACAGACTCTAGGTCCATCCACCTCACTACAAATAACTCGCTTTCATTTCTTTTTATGGTTGAGTAATATTCCATGGTATATATGTGCCACATGTTCTTTATCCATTCATCTCTCGATGGACATTTAGGTTGGTTCCATGTCCTGGCTATTATAAATAGAGCTTCAATGAACATTGTGGTACATGACTCTTTTTGAATTATGGTTTTCTCAGGGTATATGCCCAGTAATGGGATTGCTGTGTCATATGGTAGTTCTATTTTTAGTTTTTTAAGGAACCTCCATACTGTTCTCCATAGTGGCTGTATCAATTTACATTCCCACCAATAGTGCAAGGGGATTCCCTTTTCTCTACACCCTCTCCACAATTTATTGTTTGTAGATGTTTTGATGATGGCCATTCTGACTGGGGTGAGGTGATACCTCATTGTAGTTTTGATTTGCATTTCTCTAATGGTTAGTGACGTTGCGCATCCTTTCACGTGTTTGTTGGCAATCTGTATATCTTCTTGGAGAAATGTCTATTTAGGTCTTCTACCCAGTTTTGGATTGGGTTGTTTGTTTTTTTCATATTGAGTTGCATGAGCTGTTTGTAAATTTTGGAGGTTAATCCTTTGTCAGTTGCTTCATTTGCAAATATTTTCTCCCATTCTGAGGTTGTGTTTTCTTCTTGTTTAGGTTTCCTTTGCTGTGCAAAAGCTTTTAAGTTTCATTAGGTCCCATTTGTTTATTTTTGTTTTTATTTCCATTTCTCTAGGAGGTGGGTCAAAAGGGATCTTGCTGTAATTTATGTCATAGAGTGTTTTGCCTATGTTTTCCTCTAACAGTTTTATAGTGTCTGGCCTTAAAGACATTTAGGTCTTTAATCCATTTTGAGTTTATTTTTGTGTATGGTGTTAGGGAGTGTTCTAATTTCATTCTTTTACATGTAGCTCTCCAGTTTTTCCAGGACCACTTGCTGAAAAGGCTGTCTTTTCTCCATTGTATATTCTTGCCTCCTTTATCAAATATAAGGTGACCGTATGTGTGTGGGTTTACCTCTGGGCTTTCTATCCTGTTCCATTGATCTATATTTCTGGTTTTTTGTGCCAGTACCATACTGTCTTGATTACTGTAGTTTTGTAGTATAGTCAGAAGTCCAGGAGCCTGATTCCTCCAGCTCCGTTTTTCTTTCTCAAGATTGCTTTGGCTGCTTGGGGTCTTTTGTGTTTCCATACAAATTGTGAAATTTTTTGTTCTAGTTCTGTGAAAAATGCCATTGGTAGTTTGATAGGGATTGCATTGAATCTGTAGATTACTTTTGGTAGCATAGTCATTTTCACAATGTTGATTGTTCCAATCCAGGGTCATGGTATATCTCTCCATCTGTTTGAATCATCTTTAATTTCTTTCATCAGTGTCTTATAGTTTTTTGCATATAGGTCTTTTGTCTCCTTAGGTATGTTTATTCCTAGGTATTTAATTCTTTTTGTTGCAATGGTAAATGTGAGTGTTTCCTTAATTTCTCTTTCAGATATTTTAATATTAGTGTATAGGAATGCAAGAGATGTCTGTGCATTAATTTTGTATCCTGCTACTTTACCAAATTCACTGATTAGCTCTAGTAGTTTTCTGGTAGCATCTTTAGGATTCTCTATGTATAGTATCATGTCATCTGCAAACAATGACAGCTTTACATCTTCTTTTCCAATTTTGATTCCTTTTATTTCTTTTTCTTCTCTGATTGCTGTGGCTAAAACTTCCAAAACTATGTTGAATAATAGTGGTGAGAGTGGGCAACCTTGTCTTGTTCCTGATCTTAGAGGAGATGGTTTCAGTTTTTCACCATTGAGAACGATGTTGGCTGTGGGCTTGTCATATATGGCCTTTGTTATGTTGAGGTAAGTTCTCTCTGTGCCTACTTTCTGGAGGGTTTTTATCATAAATGGGTGTTGAATTTCGTCAAAAGGTTTTTCTGCATCTATTGAGATGATCATATGGTTTTTATCCTTCAATTTGTGAATATGGTTTATCACATTGATTGATTGGTGTATATTGAAGAATCCTCACATTCCTGGGATAAACCCCACTTGATCATGGTGTATGATCCTTTTAACGTGCTGTTGGATTCTGTTTGCTAGTATTTTGTTGAGAATTTTTGCATCTATGTTCATCAGTAATATTGGCCAGTAGTTTTCTTTCTTTGTGACATCTTTGTCTGGTTTTGGTATCAAGGTGATGGTGGCCTTGTAGAATGAGTTTGGGGGTGTTGCTCCCTCTGCTATATTTTGGAAAGTATAAGAAGGATAGGTGTTAGCTCTTCTGTGAATGTTTGATAGAATTCGCCTGTGAAGCCATCTGGTCCTGGGCTTTTGTTTGTTGGAAGATTTTTAATCACAGTCTCAATTTCAGTGCTTGTGATTGGTCTGTTTATATTTTCTGTTTCTTCCTGCTTCAGTCTCAGAACATTGTCCTTTCCTAAGAATTTGTCTATTTCTTCCAGGTTGTCCATTTTATTGGCATATAGATACTTGTAGTAATCTCTTATGATCCTTTGTATTTCTTCAGTGTCATTTGATACTTCTGCTTTTTCATTTCTAATTCTACTGATTTGAGTCTTCTCCCTTTTTTTCCTGATGAGTCTGGCTAATGGTTTATCAATTTTGTTTTTCTTCTCAAAGAACCAGCTTTTAAGTTTTATCGATCTTTGCTATTGTTTTCTTCATTTCTTTTTCATTTATTTCTGATCTGATATTTATGACTTCTTTCCTTCTGCTAACTTTGGGGTTTTTTTGTTCTTCTTTCTCTAATTGCTTTAGGTGTAAGGTTAGGTTGTTTATTTGAGATGTTTCTTGTTTCTTGAGGTAGGATTGTATTACTATAAACTTCCCTCTTAGAACTGCTTTTTCTGCATCCCATAGGTTTTGGGTCATCGTGTTTTCTTTGTCATTTGTTTCTAGGTATTTTTTGATTTCCTCTTTGATTTCTTCAGTGATCTCTTGGTTATTTAGTAGTGTAGTGTTTAGCCTCCATGTGTTCGTATTTTTCACAGAATTTTTTTCTGTAATTGATATCTAGTCTCATAGCCTTGTGGTCGGAAAAGATACTTGATACGATTTCAATTTTCTTAAATTTACCAAGGCTTGATTTGTGACCGAAGATATGATCTATCCTGGAGAATGTTCCATGAGCACTTAAGAAGAAAGTGTATTCTGTTGTTTTTGGATGGAATGCCCTATAAATATCAATTAAGTCCATCTTGTTTAATGTATCATTTAAAGCTTGTGTTTCTTTATTTATTTTCATTTTGGATGATCTGTCCATTGATGAAAGTGGGATGTTAAAGTCCCCTGCTATTATTGTGTTACTGTCTATTTTCCCTTTTATGGCTCTTAGCATTTGTATTGAGGTGTATTAAGGTGCTCCTATGTTGGGTGCATAAATATTTACAATTGTTATATCTTCTTCTTGGATTGATCCCTTGATCATTTTGTAGTGTCCTTCTTTGTCTCTTGTGATAGTCTTTATTTGAAAGTCTATTTTATCTGATATGAGAATTGCTACTCCAGCCTTCTTTTGATTTCCATTTGCATGGAATATCTTTTTCCATCCCCTCACTTTCAGTCTGTATGTGTCCCTAGGTCTGAAGTGGGTCTCTTGTAGACAGCATATATATGGGTCTTGTTTTTATATCCATTCAGCCCATCTATGTCTTTTGGTTGGAGCATTAAATCCATTTACATTTAAGGTAATTATCGATATGTATGTTCCTATTACCATTTTCTTAATTGTTTCGTATTCGTTTTTCTAGGTCTTTTCCTTCTCTTGTGTTTCCTGCCTAGAGAAGTTTCTTTAGCATTTGTTGTAAAGCTGGTTTGGTGGTGCTGAATTCTTTAGCTTTTGCTCGTCTGTAAAGTTTTTAACATCTCCGTCGAATGTGAATGAGATCCTTGCTGGGTAGAGTAATCTTGGTTGTAGGTTTTTCCCTTTCATTACTTTAAATATGTCCTTCCACTCCCTTTTGGCTTGCACAGTTTCTGCTGAAAGATCAGCTGTTAACCTTATGGGGATTCCCTTGTGTGTTATTAGTTGTTTTTCCCTTGCTGCTTTTAATATTTTTTCTTTGTATTTAATTTTTGATAGTTTGATTAATATATGTCTTGCTGTGTTTCTCCTTCTATTTATCCTGTATGGGACTCTCTGTGCTTCCTGGACTTGATTAACTATTTCCTTCCGCATATTAGGGAAGTTTTCAACTATAATCTCTTGAAACATTGTCTCCGTTCCTTTCTTTTTCTCTTTTTCTTCTGGGACCCCTATAATTTGAATGTTGGTGCATTTAATGTTGTCCCAGAGGTCTCTGAGAATGTCCTCCATTCTTTTCATTCTTTTTTCTTTATTTTGCTCTGTGGTAGTTATTTCCACTGTTTTATCTTCCAGGTCACTTATCTGTTCTTCTGCCTCATTTATTCTGCTATGGATTCCTTCTGGAGAAATTTTAATTTCATTTATTGTGTTGTTCATCATTGTTTGTTTGCTCTTTAGTTCTTCCACGTCCTTGTTAAACGTTTCTTGTATTTTCTCCATTCTATTTCCAAGATTTGGGATCATTTTTACTATCATTTCTCTGAATTCTTTTTCAGGTAGACTGCCTATTTCCTCTTTATTTATTTGGTCTGGTGGGTTTTTACCTTGCCCTTTCATCTGCTGTGTGTTTCTCTGTCTTCTCATTTTGTCTAACTTACTGTGTTTGGGGTCTCCTTTTTGCAGGCTGCAGGTTCGTAGTTCCTGCTGGTTTTGGTGTCTGCCCCCAGTGGGTAAGGTTGGTTCAGTGGGTTGTATAGGCTTCCTGGTGGAGGGGACTGGTGCCTGTGTTCTTGTGGATGAGGCTTGATCTTCTCTTTCTGGTGGGCAAGACCATGTCCGGTGGTGTGTTTGGGGTGTCTGTGAACTTATTATGATTTTAGGCAGCCTCTCAGCTAATGGGTGGGTTTGTGTTCCTGTCTTGCTAGTTGTTTGGCATAGGGTGTCCAGCACTGTAGTTTGCTCATTGTTGAGTGGAGCTTGGTTTTAGCCTTGAGATGGAGATCTCTGGGAATACTTTCACCATTTGATATTATCTGGAGCCAGTAGGTCTCTGGTGGACCAATGTCCTGAACTTGGCTCTCCCACCTCAGAGTCGCAGGCCTGACACCTGGCTGGAGCACAAAGACCCTGTCAGCCACATGGCTCTCTTTGGGCTTAAGGCATGTGTTTTTATCATTTCCCAGAATCTCTCTGTGAGATTATGTTTCAGTAGCTCGCTATGGTATATTTTTCATCTCCTTCCATTTTCTATATTACCTCACCACTTATTTGCCAGTTTTACTCTAATCCTTGTCTCAGAGGGTGTTTCTTGGGAAAGCCAAAATAAGATGGACATATGTGTAAATCAAAATGAGATTCCAAATATGACAAGGATGAAATAAACCATCATGGCAGAAAGAACATTATTCTGAAAAAAGCGTCTTCATGGATACTCCTAAAGTGGGCAATAGATGATGTATAAAACAACATCTATGGTGTCACTGCTCAGGCAATGTCTCTGACTCTTATATCCATAACAGCTTCTCACTTTTCGAATACCATTTGTCATGCATGATCCCTGTGGAGATGAGCAGCCTTTCCTTTGTTTTCTCCTAACATGGGGCATTAAGCCCATTGCTTTTCATGATGTTTTGCAATCATTCAAAGATTGTTTCAAATCTCAGCTTTAATTTGACCGTGTTGGTAAGAACAGAAAACAACAGAAAATAGCTTTCTTTTGCTATGTAATCCAGGTAGATGAAAAAAGTATCCAGGAATCAAAACCACAGCACATAAAGTGGTACACGCATTCCAGCGTTGGAGGAGGAAGTTGCCACCCAGGACAAAGCTCTTCTGAAATGGCCCAGTTCTGTTCGGGGGCAGCACGAACGGTTCCTCTTCCTAGCGGTGTGGCGGCCTCTGTCAAGGCTTGCACGTGGGTGTGGGCACAGGGGCCACCTGCCTCCTCACGGCCCAGCAGGCAAGGCTTCACCCACTCCTGGGCCTGGGGGCTAGTGGGAACCCCAGACCGCCGAGCTGGGCGCCAGGCAGGACCCCCTTGGGTTGGGGCAGCTGCACGTGGCCCTCGGGGGCAGTAGCCACGACCTCCTAGGTCTCGTGGTCTCCAGGGCCAGCGAAGCACAACCTCTAAAACCCTTGGCTTAATGGGCCTTTTACAGGAAGGTTTGGATGAAAAAAAATGATTGCTTCTGTTTTATGTTTTGGTTTTTTGGCTGTGAGGCATGTGGGATCTTAGCTCCCCGACCAGGGATCAAAAGCACACCCCCTGTACTGGAAGGCAAAGTCCCAACCACTGGACCACCAGGGAAGTCCTTCCTATTTTATCTTATATTTTATTTTTTCCGGCCTTGTCTTTGATCCTGGTACGTGCTCAGTGACGTCTGTTGATATAGGAGGATTCCATGTTAAGTTAACTTGAGTTAAAAGATACAGCTGTCTACCAAATAATCTGTTACTAAATCAGAAGAAATGTCACTGAATACAAGGCTAGAGAAAAGAGTAAAGTACTGTCCTGAAAATATTTGTCTGTCTCTAGAAAAGTGCATTTTTTGAGGCTTTTCCATCATGAACTAACCTTACATTTCTATGGGAACATTATTTTCTTAACGGAAATTGGAGCTATACACATTCAAATATCCTTGGACTTTAATATATAAAATGTATATTATCATATTTGCAGTCTTTTTGTTTTTAAGAGGAATTAGGCTCTGAACTGCAAGGGACTGAAAGAAAATAAAAAGGTATAACAATGCAGTCAATGCTGAAAGTTAGTAATTGATTAAGAAAAGAAAATCAATCATTATGATTTTTAACAGCATAAACCTACCATTTCAGAATTGGATGCAAACTCCAATGACCCAACAACACTTGGAAGGGGGAAGGGTCAGACTAGGTTCATATTTTGAAAATTTATTTTCTTTGTTCTCTGCATTCATAAAATTGCTTGTGTCCTTTCTTCAACTTTGAGCACTTTTAGCACTGTTTGGCATTAAGAAAAAATTTCCCTGGGACTTTCTCCAAATGACTTACTTTCTTTAAATCCTTTCTTTAAATCCCTCTGATCTGAAAATCATTTTCATAAGATGTTCTTGAGTCTTAGTTTTTTTTTAATTTAAATATACCAGATTAAAATCTGATGATATCTGAGTTAATATTTAATACCTTGCTGTGGGTCTGACATCAGGCTAGTGTTTAGAGATATAATCCATGAATATATTTAATGTTACCTGTAGTTTGCTCTCATACATCTCTCTATCACACATTCTATATATCAATCCTCTCTTCTGCCGTTTTAAAATCACACTTCAGAAAGAGCATTCAATTAACCCAGCAATCCCCTAGATGTAACTCAATCATGTCTCCCTTCTTACAGCAATAATCCTCACATGAATAATTAATATTCTCATCCCTAGCCCCTTTTTTGTTTTCTGTAGCTGGCATTCTAACCTCTACCATTAAGATACTCCTCTTAAATATCACTACTGGTTTTCTACTAGCTAAGTTCAAAAGAAATTCTTCTCAAGCTTTCAAATTTATTTAAAAGATTAATTATCCCTCCTTCATTAAACTATGTATTTTATCTTCTTAATTTCCTAACTTACTTGTCTTGTTTATTTGTCACTTTGCATTACTCCTCTGTCCTTTAACTGTAGACAATCCACCAACACTCCCAGTTATTTTTTGGAAAGATTCAAGTCTCAACTAAGTGAAAGTAGTATCATTCCCTAACAGTCTCCATTTGAAAATATCTTGCTTATATCAATACTAGCACAGTATTCATAGCTTCCCATTTTCTCTATCTTGAAGTGACTTTTGATGAATTTCTCTCATTTATCCACTGTATGCATCCAAGTATAATTTTCTCACATTCATGCCTCTATTTAGTTCTGTTTATGTCACTGCCTAAATGCTATTTAAGACCTTCGTCATCTTACATTTGCTGACTGGATCTATTTTTCTCCCCACTTCTATCTATTCTATTTGTCACTATAGAGGATACTGATTATGAAACATGCTTATGATGCTTAAAAATAGGCAATTTCTTTCATCTGAGTCTTGATTTCCCCAAATAGGGATAATAATATCTACCTCATAAACTTGTTTTTGTGTTAAATAATTTATATATGTACAATACTTCAGAAATTGCCTAACATATATTAAGTATTCAATAAATATTCACTTTTAAAATTACCATTGAAACTTTAAAAGAAATAGCATACTTTCTAAGATGCCCATTCTACTTTAGCATAACCACATTTTTCTGGAATATTCCCAAGTTCCTAAACTGACAAGAGAAACCTATGATACTGTGACAGCTTTGTGGCATGGCAACATGGTTAAGCTTCACTATGGTCCACAATTATTCAAGCAAACAGTAATCTAGGTGCTGCTGTGAAGGGATTTTGCAAATGTGATTAAACTCCCTTATTCTGATGGCCTGACCTAATCAGGTGAAGTCTGTTGAAGAGGGCTTAGGCAGTTCCTGTGCCAAAGAGTCAGATTACAGCCTACTCATGATCATCTCTTCCTGACTGCTTGCCCTATGATTTTATATTCCCTTAGCCAGCCTCCACAGCCCATTCTTTGTAATACATTTTTTAATGTATACATACACATATATACACATTTTGGAACAGCTAGCATATTAACACAAATAAATCATTCTCTAATGATATCATATACTTAATTAAGGGTTGGCATGCAGTAGACACTCAACTAATATGTTTTAATGAACTAATGCCAGTTATATTTCTCTAATCAGCCTGCAAACTAATGTGAGTCTTTTTTTTTTTTAAATGTGGCTCTGTATCTCCAACAGTCTTAATACAATAATCATATTTATGCATATGATAATTTGTTGTCTGTTGGTTATAATAAAATATCACTGACAGAGCTGGTTGGCTAATTAAAACTGAAATAAATTTTTCATTGGAAATTTTATATGTGGGGCTTCTTTCCCCTTCTTTAACTGTTAACATTTTATCTCAAAAACCTCTAGTTACCCATGAATTAAAAACCAGGATTGACAACTGCAAACCTTTAATTGAAAATATCCTATTACATGTCAGTATTTTAAACTTCTACACAATCTGATAACATGTGACTAAATTAACTTAATTAGGGCATTAGAAGTTAGTCATTCAGGAATATAAAGGAAGAAAATTGAATCCTTCAGGAGAAAGTTCACATTCTAGTATTATCAGTACATTCTCTGAAATAAATTGGTAGTGCTTAAAAAAAAAGAAATAAAATTATTGGTGATTTTGTATATAAGATATTTAAATCCACTAAGTATTGTTTTAGCTTTTTTAAATATCATTTTAGAAATACTCTAAGCCTATGAATTTTTAAAGTAAAATCATAATTTTATTAACATTTTATAAACTATTTAAGATACATGTTTTGATAACTTACATTTTTAATATAAATTAAATCTATACTGTACCTTTATTTCTCTAGAATCTTTAATTCTTCACACCAAGACTCCTAGTTCTATCAGAAATAAACTGTTTCTCTTTTTCTTTAGGCTATTTCATTCTCAGGAGTTACAGTGTATTAGAGAGTGACTAAGCTCTGAAACACAGACATGTAGGTCACAAGGGAGAAAAAATATTAATGGAGAGAGATTGAGAAATGCCATTTCCTCAGAACTAAAACCAATCAAACACAAAAGAACAGTGTCTCCAGTTTATGCAAAGACCTACCAACCATAATTTTATAAAAAGGACAGGATACAGAGGTACAGAATGATAATTTTTTCTCTCATTGTTGATGCAGATGAATATGAAAATTTCATAAAGATGACACATATATTTTATTTCCCTTTTGCCTATTTCACCTTTTGATTGTCAAAACATCAAGCTAATGACATATTTTAATGAGTATTTAGCTGCCTATATATGCTGTCATAATCTTGGCAACCTGCCTTGACTGTCCCATTTATTTCTAGTATTTATGCTTTTTGAATAAATGTATAAAAACATGTTTAAATAAAGAAAATCTGCTTTCACCTAATTATAAGAATGTTAAATATAAGAAGTGTAAATGTGCATGGAGATTGCATAAATGAATCTAATTTGTAATTACATTATCCTGTATTATTAGAATTTTGAGCATATTCTTACAATTTAACACTGTGTTAATTTGCAGTGTGTTATTTTGCTAAACATCAAAAAAGTATATGTAGGTATCTTACCAAATCTTATTTTTGTTTACTGCTTTCTTAAAATTCAACAATGTATTATTTTACTAAAGCACTAAGATTCTATTACTTAGAAATAGGGATGTTTGTCTCCATTATTATAGAATGGCTTCTACAGGTAAGTTAAATTATAATTCTACCTAACCCATGGTTATGTTTCCAGTGAATGAAACAATAAACATAGATGATTAAAAAAGAAAAAGAGTACAAATTTGTTGCAGTCAAATAAGAAACTATAAGAATGTCACCAATTCCATTTAATCTTAAACTCCTGTCCCCAAAGTACAGGATGCTTACCATAGATTTTTCTCCTTATGATTGCATTAATTATATATGAGTATGATACTAGGCCCTTTTTCTAGTTGCTTTTCATTGTCATGGAGTATGTTGACAGGGCAATATTCATGGCAGTGAAAATGAGTGGAGGGTTTACACATAACATTGGAAATCATCAAGGTTAGTTAGTAGAAATACATGCATAAAAATCAATGAATTCATGAAATTTGGAGAGTATATCAAGACCTGATGAGAAACTGACATAAATAAAGAAGGAGAAATTACAGAATATGTACATATTTGCCAACACCACTGTGAGATGAGAGAAACAAAGGAGGAGTTTGTCCAAAGTGGAGGTTATTTTTAAGGAGGGAAGTGGGGCTTTCATATTATGCTACTGACATTATACTGAAAAACATACTTGTAAATGAAATAAAAATATTGCCAATTGTGATCCCAGAAATAGTACTAGGAACGAAACTGGGAGGGGTTTCTCTAATGTAGAATAAGATTTAGAGAATGAGAAAGAGCATTTGATTTAGGTATAAAAAAATTACTGAGTACTGACAATTTCTTCAGGCACTGACTATTCCCAATTCACTGTCAGTAATATAATTTTTAAACTTATTGAAGTATAATTGATGAAAAACACTATGTTAGTTTCAGGTGCATAACATACTCATTCAGTATTTCTATACATTACAAAATGATCACCACAATAAGTCTACCTACCTCATCCGTCACCCTACAAAACTATTTGTTATTGATTATATTCTCTATGCTGTAAATTTCATCCCCATGACTCATTTATTAAGTAACTGGAAGTTTGTACCACTCAATCTCCCTCATCTATTTCATTCATCCTCCTACCCCTCTCCCCTCTGACAAACACCTGTTCTCTGCATCTGTGAGTTTGTGTCTGCTTTGTTTTGTTTGTTGTTTGTTTTGTTTTTTAGATTCCACTTATAAGTGAAATCACACAGTATTTGTCTTTCTCTGTCTGATTTATTTTACTTAGCATAATACCCTCTAAACCCATCCATGTTGTTGAAAATGGCAAGATTTTATACTTTGTTGTGGCTGAAGAATAGTCCATTGCATGTACATCACATCTTCTTTATCCATTCACCTGTTGATGGACATGTAGGTTGTTTCCATGTCTTGGCAATTATAAATAATCCTGCTGTGAACATTGGGGTGAAGGTATATTTTTGAATTAGTGTTTTTGTTTTTTTTCCAGATATATACCTACAAGTGGAATTGCTGGATCATATGGTAGTTACATTTTTAGTTTTTTGAGGAACCTCCATATTGTTTTCCATAGTGGTTGCACCAATTGTATTCCCACTAACAGTGTACTAAGGTTCCCTTTTCTCCATATCCTTGCCAACATTTGTTATTTGTAGACTTTTGGATGATAGCCATTCTGACAGTTGTGAGGTAATAGCTCATTGTAGTTTTGATTTGTGATTCTCTGATGATTGGTGATGTTGAGCATCTTTTCATGTGTCTGTTGAGCATCCGTATATCTTCTTTGAAAACATGTGTATTCAGGTCCTTGGCCCATTTTTAAATCAAATTGTGTGGTTTTTCTGATGTTGAGTTGTATGAGGTCTTTGTATATTTTGTATATCAACCCTTTATCAGATAGACCATTTGCAAAATTCTCCCATTCAGTAGTCAGCCTTTTCATCTGTTGATGGTGACTTTTGCTGTGTAAGGCTTGATATAATATCATTTGTTTGTTTTTGCTTTTGTTTCCCTTGCCTGAGGAGACATAGCCTTAAAAAAAACATTACTAAAGACCAATGTCAAAGAGCATACTGCCTATGTTCTCTTCTAGGAGTTTTATGGTTTCAGGTCTGAAATTTAAGCCTTCAATCAATTTTGAGTTTATATCTGTATAGAGTGAGAAAGTTTGATTCCTTTGCATATAGCTATTCAGTTTTCCCAACACTGTTTATTGAAGAGGCTGTCTTTTCCCCATTATATAATCTTGCCTCCTTTGTTGTAGTTTCATTGACTATATAAATGTGGGTTCATTTCTAGATTCTCTATTCTGTGCCACTGATCTATGTGTCTGTTTTTGTGCCAGCCCTGTACTGTTATGATTACTGTAGTATAGTTTTTATTATAGTTTGAAATCAGGGAGTGTGATACCTCTAGCTTTGTTCTTTCTTAAGATTGTTTTGGCTATTCAAGGTTTATTGTGTTTCCATACAAATTTTAGAATTATTTGTCCTAGTTCTGTGAAAAATGCCATTGGTATTTTGATAGGGATTGCATTGAATCTGTAGATTACCTTTGGTATTATGGTCATTTTAACAGTATTAATTCTTACAATCCATGAGTGTGGTATATATTTCCATTTGTTTGGGTTGTCTTCAGTTTCTTTCATCAATATCTTATAGTTTTCAGAGCACATGTCTTCTACCTCCTTGGTTAGACTTATTCCTAGCTATTTTATTCTTTTGTTGTGATTATAGATGGGATTGTTTCCTTAATTTCTCTTTCTGCTAGTTTATTATTAGTTTATAGAAACAACAGATTTTTGTGTATTGATTTTGTATCCTGCAACTTTGCTGAATTCATTTATTAGTTCTAATAACTTTTGATGGAGTGATTAGGGCTTTCTATATATAGTATTATGTCACCTGCAAACAGTGACAGTTTTATTTCTTCCTTTAAATTTTGTATTTCTTTTCCTTGTCTGATTGCTGTGGCAAGGACTTCCAATACTATGTTGAATAAAGTGGTGAGAGTGGGCATCCTCTTCTTGTTCCTGATCTTAGAGGAAATGCTTTCAGTTTTCTACCATCAAGCATGTTGTTGCCTATAGGTTTGTCATATATGGCCTTTATTATGTTAAGGTATATTCACTCTATGCTCACTTTGTTGAGATTTTTTTATCATAAACGGATGTTGAATTTTGTCAAATGCTTATTTTTGTATCTATTGAGATGATAATATGATTTTTATTCTTCAATTTGTTAATATGGTGTATCACATTGATTGATTAGTGGACATTGAACCATTCTTGCATCTCTGGGATAAATCCCACTTGATCATAGTTTTCCACTCTTTTAATGTATTGTTGAATTTGGTCTGCTGATATCCTGTTGAGGATTTTTGCATCTGTTCATCAGTGATATTGGCCTGTAATTTTCTTTTTTGTGGTGCCTTTGTCTGGTTTCGATATCAGGGTGATGCAGGCCTCATAGAAGGAGTTCAGGAGCATTCTTTACTCTTCAATTTTCTGGAATAGTTTGAGAAGGACAGGTGTTAAATAATTTAAAGGTATTTGGTAGAGTTACCTGTTAAGCCATCTTGTCCAGGGCTTTTGTCGGTTGGGAGTTTTTGGATTACTGATTCAATTTTGTTGCTGGTAATTTGTCTGTTCATATTTTCTATTTCTTTCAGATTAAGTCCTGGGAGATTGTACATTTCTAGGAATTTGTCCATTTGTTCCAGGTTGTCCATTTTATTGGTGTATAATTTTTCTTAGTAACGTCTTATAATTCTTTGTATTTCTGTGATGTTGGTGTTGGTTGTATCTTCTGCTGTTTGTGGATGAAAAGTACTGTAGATATCTATTAAGTCATCTGGTCTAATGTGTTGCTTAAGATCAGTGTTTCTTTATTGATTTTCTGTCTGGATGATCTGTCCATTGATGTAAGTGGATGTTAGAATCCCCTACTATTATTGTGTTACAGCCAATTTTTCCCTTTGTGTCTGTTAATATTTGCTTTATGTATTTAGATGCTCCTTTGTTGGGTGCATGTATATTTACAATCGTTATACCTTTGTTGGATTGATCCCTTTATCATTATGTAATGTCCTTCTTTGTCTCTTATTAAAGTCTTTGTTTTAAAGTCTAGTTTGTCTGACATAGGTATTGTTACTCCAGCTTTTGTTTCCATTTCCATGGAATAACTTTTTCTGTCCCCTAACTCTCAGGGTGTGTATGTCTTAGATATGAAGGGAACCATTTGTAGGCAGCATATATATGGGCCTTGTTTTTCTATGCATTCAGCCACCCTATGTCTTTTGATTGGAGCATTTAGTCCATTTACATTTTTAAAAATTATTAATATGTATGTACTCATTGTCATTTTGTTAATTGTTCTGGAGTTGTTTTTATTGTTCTCTTTTGTTTATTTTTCTTTTGGGCTCTTCCTTTGTGATTTGATGACTATCCTTAGTGTTATGTTTAGATTCATTTCTCTTTTCATGTGTGTATCTATTATAGATCTTTGGTTTGTGGTTAACCATGAAGTTTATATATAGCAGCTCATATATATATAAGTGATTATTTTAAGTTGATGAGCTCTTAAATTCAAATGCATTCTAACAACCCTGCATTTTTACTACCCCAACCACGTTCAAATTTTTTTCATTATACTTCACATCTTTTTGTTTTGTGTATCCCTTAACTATATATTGTGGGGATGTTTTTACTACTTTCGTCTTTTAGCAAAAGTTTTGTAAGTGGTTGATCTACTTGCTACATATACTGTATATTTACCAGTGAGATTTTTACTTTCATAATTTCCATATTTCTAGTTATGGTCTTTTCTTTTCCACTTAAAGAAATTACTTAACATTTTTTGTAAAACTCATTTGGTGATGCTGAACTCTTTTAGCTTTTGCTCATCTGTAAAACTCTTTATCTCTTCTTCAGTTCTGAACGTTAGCCTTGCTGGGTAGAGTATTCTTGGTTGTAGGTGTTTTTCTTTCATCAAGTTGAATATATCATGCCACTCCATTCTGGTCTGCGAAGTTTTTGCTGAAAAGTCAGCTGATTATCTAATGGGAGCTCCCTTTTACATAACTAGTTGCTTTTCCCTTGATGCTTTTAAGATTTTCTCTGTTTTTAATTTTTGCCATTTTAATTATGAGTCTTAATGTGTATCCTTTGGGATTGATTTCATTTGGACACTCTGTGCTTCCTGGACCTGGATGTCTGTTCCATTTCCCAGGTTAGGGAAGTTTTCAGCTATTATTTTTTCAAATAAGTTCTCTGCCCCTTTCTCTCTTCTCCTTCTGGAACCCTTATTATATGAATGTTAGTACACTTGATGTTATCTGAGAGCTTTCTTAAACGGTCCTCATCTTTTTAAATTCCTTTTTCTTTTTTTTTATGTTCAGCTTAGGTGATTTCTACTACCCTATCTTCCAGTTCACTGATCCATTCCTCTCTATCATATAACTTGCTGTTATATTCTTCAGCTGTTTGATTCTTCTTTATATTTTCTAACTCTTTATTAAACTTCTCATTGTGTTCATCCATTCTTCTCCTGAATTCATTAAGCATCTTTATGATCATTATCTTGAAGACATTATTAGGTAGATTGCTATCTCCACTTCCCTTAGTTCTTCTTCTGGGGTTTTATCTTGGTTCTTCGTTTGGAACATATTCCTCTGTCTCCTCATTTTACCTAATTCTCTATTTTATTTTCTATGTATTAGATAAATTGGTTACATTTCCCAGTCTTGGAGAAGTGGCCTTATACAGGAGAATTTTGGGAGGCCCAGCAGCACACTCCCCACTGGTCACCAGAGCTACATGTTCTAGGGGTGCCCCCTACATTGGCTGCATGGACCCTTCTGTTGTGGCAGGGTCAACTACGTGGGCATGCTTGTAGGCAGAACTGGTCCCCAGCTTGGTTGGCTACCAGTCCCTGCTGCATGGGAAGGTTGTTGGCCACTGACGGGTGAAACTGGCTCCTGGTATGGCTTGCTGCGTGGCCCAGGGAGTCCTGGGGCTGGGTCTCCAAGTGGTTGGTTGCTTGGCATGCGGGGGTCATAGGACTGCTGCCAACTGATTGGTGGGCAGGTAAGCCCCCTGGCTCTATGATGCTAAAAGGAGAACTCCAGAATGGTGTTTGCCAGTGCCAGTGTCCTCATGGTAGATGAGCTCTTGAATATGGCTGCCTCTAGTGTCTATGTCCCCATGGGGAGTTTCAGTTGCCTCCTGCCTCTCTGGGAGGCTCTCCTACATCAGCAAGAGGGTCTGACCCAGACCCCTTTCAAATTACTGCCTCTGTCCTGGGATGTGGAGCATGTGAGATTTTGTGTGAGTCCTTTAAGAGTGGAGACTCTCTATGTAACAGTCCTCTGGCTGTTCCATACACAATCTCCACTGGCCTCAGAGCTACACATTTGCAGGCTCATATTCCCGGTGCAGGACTCCCAAGCTGGGGAGCCTGATGTGGAGCTAAAACCCCTTTCCCCTTGAGGAGAACCTCTGCAATTGTGACTATCCTCCCTTTAGTGGGCTACCTACCCAGGGGTGTAGGTCTTGACTATACTGTGTCTCCACCTCTCCTCCCCATCTGGCTGTGTTCTTTCTGTATGTGTTTAGTTGCAGAAAATCTTTTCTGCTAGTCTTCAGTTCATTCTCATCAATATGTGCTCTGTAAATAGTTGTATTCTTTGTGTGCCCATAAGAAGAGGTAAGCTCAGGATCTTCCTACTCTGCCATCTTGGCCACTCCTCTGGTAATAAATCTTATAGTTGAATATTCATGTTATTTTGTATGTTCTGCTAGCTTCTATCTCCAACTGAAAGAAACCAGATTCTCAAAATTATAGCTCCCTCTCTTGGTTCCCTATTTAACTCAGCCTTAGAGCTGCAGTTTAAAGGGCACTTCACCCAGGTTTGTGCATTTGTGCATTTGCACATGGAGAAGTAGAATAGGGTGAGCAGAGGAGATCAAAGAAATCCTAGTGGAGAACAAAATATCATCTGTAAATGCAAGATGTACACATGGAAACGGAAGAAATTACTCTCCTGTCAACAACTCCTACTCATCAATACAGGATGGGAAGGGATAAAGACATTTCTTTTAAGATGTGTAAAGTGAAATAAAAAATCAAATATCAATCAGTTAAGACCATCTTTATTTTTTGGTACGAGGATACTAAGAACCAAAACATTTTTCTTTGGATTCTTCTGACCAAAACCAAATTTTCCCTGACCTGTTGTGTGTTTTAAATCAAAATATACTTACTGTCTGAATCTTGAAAAAAAACAGTATTAATTCTATTTCAATTATCCTTTATAGTGGAGTGGTGTGCATGACAACATATATCATCCAACAGATGTAATAGCTTCCCTTATTACAACTGAGGTTAAGTAAATATGAAGATTACTTTAAGAAATTTCCTCTACCTACATATATTTCAAAGACAATATTTGAGATGAACTAAGGTAGTTATTTTCTAATGATTATTCACAACACAGTGTCATCTAGGAATTTGTGACAATTTGAAAATTCAAAAGTAAATTAAAAATACAAATACAAGAATCTATTCAATGAGAGTGATCAAACAATCTGTTGGTAGAATTTTCCACTTTTCATTTCAGAGGAGGCATGATCTTTTCTGAATCTTCAGGTTCTCTAGTCTAGTACTCTGTAGTTCAAGTCAGTTGGGAGCTATTGTGGATCAGTAGCTAAGCAACAGATTTAAAGTCCAGAGGCTATTCTATATTTCCTCTGCCAATAACTTTGCATGAGATGGTGAGCAAACCATTTAACCTTCCAATTTCACTCTCCCTCATCTTTTCAACAGGGAGATAATATAGCTTACTTCCCACAGCTTGGTGAAAAATCTCTTAAATAATTCCTTAAATATGGTGGAAAAGATGCTCTACTGTATTGTCATAAAGTAAAAGCAGATCCTTCCTGCTTTTTCCACATTATGTGTTAACCATTAGAGCCAATATTTTCCAAGAGAGAAATATTTCCTCACCATGCCTCGAGGTTTCTTAAATAACCCTTTATAATTTTTCTGATGTTTCAACCACTACCAAGTCATGGACGCATTTATACATAGGCTACACTTATTTAATTCTCTTAATATTTATGGTTATATATAGACTCTATTTAACTGTCCTTAATATTTGAAGATTATTTCTTACTAGGGTGAATTTCTTACTAGGGGAATAGTGCATTTGAATTCTATAGCATGTTGATATAGACATAGAATAAATGTCTTTTTTACCTCCTATTAAAACCTTAGATTTGCCTGTGATACTAGTTTTACACTGAAGTGCCTGCTTAAAATGAAAAAATAAAAGGAAACAGATATGAGATTAAATGTCAGGGAAAAAATTCTACCTCAGTGTTTTTTCAGTAAAAGTAACCTTTACTTCTTTCTGTTCATAGAGCTGCTTCTAAAATACACAACATGAGCTGAGCAAGGTGGGAGGTGAGAGAATGATATTGGTGGCAGGGGATATGCTTCCAGGATCCAAATGACAATCTTTGGGTATAGAGGAGTGATGATTTTACATAATGCCTAATTCATTCTGTGTGTAAGTGTGTGTTTTTCTTCAAGTCTTAGTAGAAGAATGTACAAAGATAGCTGTTTATAAATTTACTCATTGAACCCCAATTTCCCTATTTGAAAAAAATCAGAAATGTTTTAAGACTATCGGAATAACCTCCTCACACACCTTTCATTAAGATGCACATATTCAGCAGAGGCTTACACATCTGTTGTGGGGCCAAAGATAATAGCATAAAAAAGTATTCTGTGCATTTCCATTACATGAAAAATTCGTAGTTTGTGTTTTATTTGTTTTTATTTCGTTTTTAAAGAACTTGCCAAACAAATGAAAAACCTAGGAAATATAGATAGACAGAATGTAATTTTCCATTTGAAATTTAGCCAGGCTATCCTGAAGGCCTGAGAAAGTTGGTGTCTCTTTAATTATTAAAAATTCTTTAGAATCATATTACTGTACAGATATTCTAGAATTTGGACATATTTTAATAACTACCATTAGTTGCTGATGTGGCTGTGTGTCACCAGTAGTTTAGAGAAGATATAAACAGGTTGAGACAATGGAGAAGAGATACTCTTGCATAAACCAAGGTTTTAAAGATTAGCACCAAAGGAAAAATGTAAAGCTCCTTTGCACTCAAAATGTAGTTACATTTTTCTATAATGACACTGAAACCACCTTTCAAAAACTGACCAATGTTTCTTTTATAATTTATATCACTTCCTCCTTTCTTGTTCAGAATTTCTGTCACTATAAGGCACATCATCTGTCTTAAGGCATATCATTGTTTTCAGAATTTAAATATGCATCTTGCTTCAATCTCTGCTCCTGAAAGACTGAAAGTATGTAATAAGCTTCTTTTCTTTTGCCCTGAGATATAAAATAGCTGTTACTTTATTTTGATATAATTGCCAACATAACAGTTTTAAGATTTCTATTTAAATTTACCTTTTATAACAGTGGCAGATTATTTTCTTAAAGAAAAGACCATATACCCCAACTGTAGAAAATTATACACCATCGTCCTGAAACTTAAAGTGCTCCATCAATCTGTCGAAATAACCTCTCTCCTTAAAACAAAATAAAGAGTAAACAAGCAATTTGGTGACTCCTGATATCTCCAGTCCTATTTCAAAAAAGTTCAGATATCTAAGATATTAAAAGATCTTAGATTCTGAGTAAATTGTCTCAATTTAGAATTTATGTATGACTGGATACATCAGTAGAACTAGAATTTGTTTTCAACACCAGGGAAACTTCTAGAGAAAGAAATCATCCATAGAATAAAGTACATTTAAGTTTGATTAGAGGCAATTGACCTATATCTGAGGGGGGAATAATTCTAAATAAAATGCAATTTCTGTCACTCATATTATGCTCTGACTACCCATTTTGGACTCATGGTTTTCAGTTCTAGGGTAGAGGAGCTTCCGTAAGAGATAGAGAATAAGCAAATATACAAACATTACTTTAACACACAACATCAGCATCATTGATTAAGTAGTGTCTAAAGTGTGATAGGAGATGGTATTATGGTTGCTTTAGCAGTGGCAGGACAATGCCCTAGGAGCAAACACCAGCGTTATTGAATCAGCCCATGTGGTACTAATAACACACACTCGCCCTGTGGCAGTAGATTAGTCATTGGCTTCATACATCCCACTTTTGTCATCTAATCCAGTTCTTTGCAAACTTTAACATACCTATGAATCACCTGGGGATCTTATCGAAATTGAAGATTCTAACTCAGTAGGTCTGAGGTAGGGTTTGAGATTCTGAATTTGAAAAATGTTTGTTTCTACATAATATTGACACTGTTAGTCCATAGATCAAACTTTAAACTGCAAGCCTCTGAAGCATCTAGAGTTAACCAAAGTGAACTGGAGCAGGAAAAGAGAAAAGTGGTATGTGTTATTGAGACAGAAATCCCTGGTGAACAACCAAATGATTTAGAAGAAATTTAAAGCGGTCTCAAGTTCCAATAAGCAGGAGGATGCAGCTTTTCTGATAATGTTCTGACTTCTGTAAGGCTAGTTAGACTAGGAACATCTGTTATATGTGGTAAATATCTAATCTTAAAATGTAACACTTCTCCCACTTGAGCTTGATATATAAAAAGGGTGCTTTAAATTGCAGATGCAAAATTATTATATTGCTTTCTTCTCTTTTTGTACTATTTCAGTGGGGTTCAATATTTACTGAAGCTATTCAAGAAAGAATACAAATTGCCAAATATATGTTTTGTGGTCCAAATACTCTTAAAGGTTGTAGAACTTGTAACAACTTATCACAACTTAATCACAGTTCACATGAGCTAAGTTAATTAAATTATATCACATAATGGTACAGTTAGGAAAAGATGAATGGGGGAAAGATGCGGCTAAATCTAGAAAGCACAACAGCCCAAAAGCACCTTAACAAACCCTGTCTCTGTTTTTGCTTTGATTAGATTTTTGTCAGAATACTCTATCATGTAGTGAGAAGATTCTTGGAATGGGTTAGAATCTAAGCACTCCCTAGAATTACTTGATGGAGACCATAATTCTGGTGGAGAAAGTGACATCCAGCATGGCACCAAAGCAATAGAGAAGCAATGGCTATTGGGGTATGTGGGAAGAAGGGATCTGAGAAGACTCACATGCCTGTGTTCCACTGGGTTGTGTGGGGAGGTCAGCCAACATTTCCAGTGTTCTAAGGAAGTTTTTAAAGGCTTAACTAAAGGTAGTTGGACCAAAACGGTCCTTGAACTTCTGACAGGAAGAACTCAAGGTTTAAAGATGTACTGAGAAGGTGCAATAGCTGGACCAGTATCTTGGCTCTCAAGGATTGATGCCAACTGAGGGCCAATGAGGATTACACACCACAGTGAAAGAAATCATGCACAAATTACAACTGAGCATTGGATACCCCTATGCCATATGCAAACAGCCCTCCCCAGTGAACATAGATGTTATTCCAAGGAAATAGAGGGTAAAGGAATTGAATCTTCAGTAGATGAAGTTTAAACCTTGAATTGATCTAGTAAATCTAAAAATAACCAAGGAAACACAGAAATGATGAGTTAATCATAAAATGGCTAACCTCGTTTGTTTGCATCTATTGAATGGAAGTGTAGGACTAAGCATAAATGAAGGAAAATTATTTACTGTTTTGTTCACCCAAGTTATGATTGTGAAATTTGTCTCTGTACTATTTTGTTTTTACATGAACGTGCTACTTAGTAATTTTCAAAATTTTAATCCCCTTGTGATTAGGACATTTGGAAATAGAATTTCACACCTGATGCTTTCATTTTATAAGCTTTTTCAAAATACATATACTGTATTTTTCCTACCTCTTACCAGTGTCTTCTATTACCTTTGAATTTAAATTACCCCTTCTACATATAGTCTCCTATTGATAAAATGCTAACTATAAGCTAATTTCTGTGTGAAGTGCTTTCATACATTTTCTCATTCATTTATCATAAAACCTCACTAAATAGGTACTATTGAGATCCCCATTTTACAGAAAGAAAACCTTGATTTAATAACTTGCTGAGGGACTTCCCTGGTGGCGCAGTGGTTAAGAATCCGCCTGCCGATGCAGGAGACACAGCTTCAATCCCTGGTCTGGAAAGATCCCACATGCCATCGAGCAACTAAACCCATGAGCCACAACTACTGAGCCCACGCGCCACAACTACTGAAGGCTGCTTGCCCTAGAGCTCGCATGCGGCAACTACTGAGCCCATGTGCTGCAACTACTGAAGCCCGTGTGTCTAGAGCCCGTGCTCCGCAGCAAGAGAAGCCACCGCAAGGAGAAGCCCACGCACTGCAACGAAGAGTAGCCCCCGCTTGCCGCAGCTAGAGAAAGCCCACGCCCAGCAACAAAGAGCCAAAGCAGCCAAAAAAAAAAAATTAATAAAAATAATACTAACTTGTTGAAAGTCAAATCCTTAGAAAGTGTGAGATATAGTATTTGAGTTTAGCTCTAGAGACTGAGTAATTAATTGTCATATAATACTTCTCTCGAGGTAAACTAATAACTAGAGATATCTTATGGCAAACTTGAGAAGTATAATTGTTGATTTTCCATTCCTGGGCTTACCAGTGAGACACAGCATTAGACTTTTGATATCTGCCTCTCCAACATGAAATCTATTTTTTGTGGAAAAGACCTGTATGATTATTTTGAAAATTTTTTCTCTTTATCTACTCAACTCTAAATCAATGCATTTCGGGTGAGAGAGGCCTTGGCCCAGGAGTAAAGCATGTGACCCAAGCCTAAGCCCATCTGTGTATCACATCCTTAACAAGGACCATTTCCCACTGGAGCCAATAAAGAGTGAAGAGATTTGTCTTGTACTTCTGGAATGGAATCAGGTGTTCCTCCCCATTATGTGTGAACTTGAGGGTGAGAAAGAGCTGGAGCTAAGAGAGAGTCTGTGAGCCCAGATACAAGTAGCCATGTTGTCTGGGCAACTGAGTCAGCTATAGTTTTCATTTTCATTACATGAAATTTTCATTACATTATTTAAGAACCTTTGGATTAAATAGTTTGGTGGGGATTTTTGTCCCTTGCTGCTTAACAAATATGGGATGGAAGAGATGCCATTTGATTTCAAATGAAACATTCAGTTGTGGGTAACACTAATTCCAACACTGAAATAACCATCTGGTTCCCAGTATATACAAGACTGTACTGTATGTGGCATGCATCTATGTTTTCATATACTGCGGTATATAGGAATTCAGGAGAGGGGAAGCTTCCCCTCTAGCTTCTCTCTCTTGATTTTTATTCCATTTTATTTTGGAGATTTTGCCAGCTTTAACCACAGGATACTATTTCCTCCCCAACTAAAGTTGTTTCTTTCCTGATTCTCATATTTTTATATTTCTTTTTAGGTCTTTTTCTTCCCTTTACAGTTGCACTCAAACTTTCATTTCTGCCTCTTGCATGTGTTCTTTTGTTTTGCCTAACCTTTCAGAAACTACTTTTCACTTATTTCAAAATGCTCTCATTCTTTTGAATGACTTTGACAGGACACTTCCTGAAATTCCAGTTTAGGTCAGATTTTAAAATTTCTACCAAGCTAAAAACATCTAATTCTCAGCTTTGATCACCCTGAACCTTGAAAGACAGGACGCATTATTGAGAATGCATCTGTCTGTGTCAATGTTGGTTGGATAAAAAAATCCAGATGAGTTATTTTTTTGTATTTTAACAACTATTTTACTGATTTTCCTCTGATACTTGGTTTTTGAACCGATTTCTGTCCCTCCTCCCTTTTTGTTCTCTTATATGTTTGAAAAGTGACTATTTTATTGTAGCCTTTTCTCAAAGTACTTCGAGTTTTGGGAAACAGCAGGTGCAGGTGCCCCTTCAGCAATATCAAGAGCATAAAAAATGCTATCATTTTAAACCTATAAATATGTTATTACAGCCTGTCTAATAATACAAAGTTAGATTATCAAAAGGATGGAATTTCTGACCCTTTTGATAAGAGTTCCAATGTAAACAAACACACCTTAAAGAATTGCAGAATTAAAAAAAAATGAGTTAAAAATTACTCTTAGAAATAAAGCATGTTATTTTTTTATAATGTGGTATTATCTACATAATGCCAAATTCTCACCAAAAAATAGTATCACTTACTTGGATATTTTAAATTATTTCTTCCTCGTGTGTGTGTGTGTGTATGGCTGTGTGTATTCCACATCAGTAGGTTAAAAAGCTCTACTTATTTAATATTCAAACTATCTCTGACAGAATGATTACTGTTGTTTTTATTATGGTCCACACCCTCTCTTCCATCTTCAAGGTTATCACAATAATTTAAGACCTCCTACTTCCAAGATAATTGCTGCTTAGGCCTCTTCATCTCCGGATTTCTGGCTTCCTGCATACACCTTCTTTTCCATCCTCTAATCTCATCTCAGTTTAAAATTTTAAGTTGCAACCTCACTCATTACATGTAAGGCTTATGCAGAGACTGTAAATAAGTCAAAGTTTTATTTCTTTGTTTATTTCAGAAAAATTTAAAAGTTGGCACTTTAAAGACATGAAATTACACATATAAGTCCTGTGAGAAGGGCTTAATACTCCAGAGGTTAAGCAGACCAGTAGTTGGTCAGTGTTTAAAACATACCCCTCAGGACAGAATTTAAATTATTCTGTTGTACACATCAGACACTCATCACAATTTTAAGTTCTTCATCTTTTATAAAAAGAGGTTAAATATATCTGTATGAGTCGGCTATCCATATAAAACATGAAAATTATCTTATGGCTAAAATGCTGATGGTAGTAAGTTAGAATATGCCAGTAATATTGTGTTTTCTTTTACAATAAGTGGCTGAACTGTGAAAATCTATATCCCAGCCTCTACAATATTAGTTCTGACAGCTAAGCTTCAGGGCTTCTCCTGCAATTTATATAATCCAGTTGCTCTCAAAATAAAATAATCTTATAAAGTATGAACATAATACATTTGTGTGTGGCATATTCAGTAGTCCACATAAGATTTTTGTCTTGGTTATCTTTGAAACTTACAAATACTCCTAGAGAAGTGACAATTTACCATTTCACATTTTATGTACCTGGACCCTTGGCAGTGCCCCTGCCAAATATAGTGTTAATATCCTTAAAACTAATATATCACCTCAGCAATATACTCATCTCATAAAATCAAGGATTTTCAAATTGAGACAGACAAGTAGCTTTAGGCAGAGAGATATGAGAACCTCAACTTTTGATTAATGTTTCTGACCACCACATGGAACATTAAGAGCTGTATAGACAGTATAGGCATACACATATGAGTTCTAAGTGGTCACAGTAAGCATGCAAATCCAGCAGACCCATCATGTATCCCCTCCATAACTTTTTCTTCAAGGAACTGTTCAACAGTCCTTTGCTGATTAAGAAGTGTGCAGATTATTTACACTGCCATTCAAGTCCTTTTGTAATATGATTCTCAAACTATATTAACCAGACTTTCTCCTATTGTGTTACTATTAGATCCAGTATTCTGGAGCAGGGGCCTGCAAACTTTTTCTGTAAAGGGCCAGATAGTAAAATTTTTAGGATTTGCAGGCCACAAGCACCCTCTTCCTCCTTCTCCCCCTCCTCCTTTTTGAAATTCCTTTAAAGATGTGAGAAAGAAAAAAGAAAAAAAATTCTTAGCTCAGAGGTCATACAAAAACAGACCAAAGGCCAAATTTTGCCCTTTCAATATTGTGAAATATCTCCAAGTGTTTCTTTAATGTGAAGATTTTTGTTGGTGTTGCATGTACTGGGACATTATAATCTTTTCTATTGCAACTTCTTTTCTCATTATGTCTCTAAATTTGCCTTTACTAAGATCTTCTGGCTGCATAAACAGTCTTTAGAATGGTGGCAGCATCAACATCCCCATATTTCTTCTATATTTCTTTTATACTTCCATTTCCATTCAATTCATATTTCCCCCTTTTTCAGTATTAGCACTTTGCATTTCTTTGTGGCATTTTCATTTTTGTTAGCCAATTACCTCATTCTATTATCGATTTTTCTAAATTCTCCATGGGCTTGTCACTGTGAGACAGGGAGTCAGCACAACTATAGCCTTTGCTGTCTGAATAACAGATTTATAGTGACCAACCGTTGACAGACTTTGAAAGAAGTGGCATGATTAGTCACTGATCATGATGTGCATCTATTACTTACATACCGATTTGTCGACTGAAAAGCTAGCAGTGAAATTCATACTTTATGCAACTACTCACACTTAATAAAACATGGTAACTAAAATTTGAACTGTGTTGTTGGAACACTGCTATTATTTTACTAAAACATGGTAACTGATGTTTGAAATGGAAAATTGACAGTTAAAAAAATTATACAATAGAGGTACAAATTTTATTTGGTCTCTCACTACGATCCCACTCTTTCTGCTTCTCAAAAGTAATTTTTCTTTGCTTCCTTCCAGATCCTTTCAATTTAAAACATGTGAACATAAATAGATTTTAAAAATTAATTTTTTTTTAAAATTTCTGTTCCAAAATAAATATGACACTGGAGCCTAGAACAGCATCCGGGACATAGATAGGTGCAATAGATACCTGTTGGACAAATGTCTGCTATTTGCTACCACCTCTTTCACTGGACATTAATTTGTAAAGATTTTTTCCCAAAAGCACTTATAGAGTTGCTCCATTCATTGTAATGGCTGCATAATATTACATTGATAATGAAATATACATTTCATTATCAATGAAATTATATTTAATGTATATTTCCCTGTTAATGGGCAATTATTTTAATTGGGTTTTTTTGCTATTATAAAATAAATCAGCAAACACCCTTGCTTATATCTTTTGTGTATCTATTGAATACTTCTCTAAAATGGTTAATTGCTGCAGTTTTCTTTCTTTTTCCTAAACCCAACTTAACTTTTTATTTTATATGGTGTTAATGTTTTGAAAAGTTTGTCTCTTATTATTTAACCTGGTTTAAAGTGTAGATTTGCATAAATGAATTTTTAACCTATGAGGTTACACATAACATATCAAATTTGAAAATCTTTTCTTCTCAATAAATTGATGATCATAACAAAATATACTGCATATCCTGATTGTGAGTCCTAGATAAAATCGTTGTTTAATTTACAGTAAGATGTTATGCAGATCTTTGTTAAGAGCTACAAATTTAACAGAAATTATATGATGAAATATATTCTTGTACAAATAAACCACCTTTGATTTTTTGTTTTGTAACTCATGGAGTCAATATTTTTATTAGCAGTAATATAATAACTCCAAAATTTTTATCTCTTTAATTAATAATAGTTTTTAATAACTTTTGGTATAGTAAATATCACTGTATCACATTTATATTCTTTTTTTTGAATTTTATTTTATTTATTTTTTTATATAACACGTTCTTATTATTTATCCATTTTATACATATTAGTGTATATTTGTCAATCCCAATCTCCCAATTCATCACACCACCACCATCACCACCCCCACCAATTTCCCCCCATGGTGTCCATACATTTGTTCTCTGCATCTGTGTCTCACTTACTGCCCTACAAACCGGTTCATCTGTACCATTTTTCTAGGTTCCACATATATGCGTTAATATATTTGTTTTTCTCTTTCTGACTTACTTCACTCTGTATGACAGTCTCTAGATCCATCCACATCTCTACAAATGACCCAATTTCGTTCCTTTTTATGGCTGAGTAATATTCCATCATATATATGTACCACATCTTCTTTATCCATTCGTCTGTTGATGGGCATTTAGGTTGCTTCCATGACCTGGCTATTGTAAACAGTGCTGCAATGAACATTGGGGTGCATGTGTCTTTTTGAATTATGGTTTTCTCTGGGTATATGCCCAGTAGTGGGATTGCTGGGTCGTATGGTAGTTCTATTTTTAGTTTTTTAAGGAGCCTCCACAATGTTCTCCATAATGGCTGTATCAATTTACATTCCCACCAACAGTGCAAGAGGGTTCCCATTTCTCCACACCCTCTCCAGCATTTGTTGTTTGTAGATTTTCTGATGATGCCCATTTTAACTGCTGTGAGGTGATACCTCATTGTAGTTTTGATTTGCATTTCTCTAATAATTAGTGATGTTGAGCACTTTTCATGTGCTTCTTGGCCATCTGTATGTCTTCTTCGGAGAAATGTCTATTTAAGTCTTCTGCCCATTTTTTGATTGGCTTGTTTGTTTTTTAATATTGAGCTGCATGAGTTGTTTATATATTTTGGAGATTAATCCTTTGTCCATTGATTCGTTTGCAAATATTTTCTCCCATTCTGAGGGTTGTCTTTTCATCTTGTTTGTAGTTTCCTTTGCTTTGCAGAAGCTTTTAAGTTTCATTAGGTCCCATTTGTTTATTTTTGTTTTTATTTCCATTACTCTAGGAGGTGGGTCAAAAAAGATCTTGCTGTGATTTATGTCAAAGAGTGTTCTTCCTATGTTTTCCTCTAAGAGCTTTATAGTGTCCAGACTTACATTTAGGTCTCTAATACATTTTGAGTTTATTTTTGTGTATGGTATTAAGGAGTGTTCTAATTTCATTCTTTTACATTTAGCTGTCCAGTTTTCCCAGTAGCACTTATTGAAAAGACTGTCTTTTCTCCATTGTATATCCTTGCCTCCTTTGTCGTAGATTAGTTGACCATAGGTGCATGGGTTTATCTCTGGGCTTTCTATCCTGTTCCATTGTTCTATATTTCTGTTTTTGTGCCAGTACCATACTGTCTTGATTACTGTAGCTTTGTAGTATAGTCTGAAGTCAGGGAGCCTGATTCCTCCAGCTCCGTTTTTTTCCCTCAAGACTGCTTTGGCTATTTGGGGTCTTTTGTGTCTCCATACAAATTTTAAGATTTTAATATTAAGATTTTAAGATGTCATTTAGGAACTTCCTTCGTGGTCCAGTGGTTAAGACTTTGCTTTCCAATGCAGGGGGTGAGGGTTCGATCCCTGGCCTGGTCAGGGAGCTAAGATCCCACATGCCTCACAGCCAAAAAACCAAAACATAAAACAGAAACAATATTGTAACAAATTCAATAAAGACTTTAAAAATGGTCCACATCAAAGAAAATCTTTAAAAATAAAGATATAATCATTCAAATTTTATTTTTAATATTTGCTTTATTATTAAAAAGTTTCACTCTACATTTTCATTCTTTTTGTTCAGTGATATTCTAGAATGATGATTCTTTCCATGTTTTTGAAGAAATGAATTATAAAATATTTAAAGTCTGTCTAAAGCAACATATAGGATTCTAACAGATTTCATAAACTTTCCTCAGGATAAACATTTTGAACGTTTAGTAAAGTATAATTTAAAATAATAAGAAGAAATATTTACTTATTTAATATTTACAATTAGTCTGTTTAGGATTTTGAAAGCCGTTTTAGATGAGCTGTAAAATGAAAGAAAATAAAGGGCACAACTATAAATAATACATATCTTAACTTTTTTGAAAATAATGTATTTTTGCTCTTGAACTGTCATCCTACCTAACACTGGGAAGGAAGAACTCTCCTAAACAAATACTGCTTCACCTCTTTGCTCCCAAAGGCCTGTTCAGTTCAGACTAAACTGTAGTTTTGAAGACCTGTGTCTGGGAAGGTACAGAGATTATGATCCCCGCTGAAGCAGCCACAAGAGTCCAAATAGTTTTATCCTTCAGCAGACAAGGCCTAAGACTGATTTGCCCCATACACGAATGTTTTAGCAACAAATTCACAAATTCCTACAGTAAATAACTATAATTTGAGTTTAGGTGATAAATATATTATCAGAACACTAGACAAAACAGCATTATAGTCATTTTATATGTTTACATGATATATTAATCGTTAGATTAATCCATATAATATTGCTATTTTTCAGGGTAAAAAATGTTGAACATTAATGACTTCATATGGTTCAAATCAGCATAAGTGAAATTAACCTTTATGTATTCCTTTATAAATTGAAATCAGAGTCCTTAGGATTTCTTTAAGGAAAATGTCTTTAAAGAAAAATTTTGCCCTAACCTATTTTCCATATTGAGCCAAATAATAATAATCAATAAAATTGAAACAACAAATTATAAGAGTAATTGTTATGTATCATAAAACAGTTATTAATTCAAATCTTCTCTCCAATATTGAGATTTAACTACTTGAAAGTATTACTTTTGTTCCAAAAAAATTACTTAGTAAGCTCTAAAAAAGTATTTAATCATGAAAATTAATTTAATTTTGATTTTCTTTTCCCTCATCTTCCCAGGGTCCACTGGGGCATGATTACAGAGAAACCTGTTTAGAGATTTTCCATTTTCCAAATGTCCCTTTTTCTGATTCTTCTTTGGTCATTACTTCTACCTGGCTAGTATGAGGAATAAGAGTTTGAGTGGTGCATGTATATGTGCATGTGCTGTGTGTGTGTTCAGTTTTGAGCACACATCATGTCAATTGTTAAAATTTAATATTCTTTTTTCCCCAAATCTTCATGCTGTATAATTGCTTAACTAAGTGCCACAATATAATCTTAATATTTCATTTTATCTTTTTTCTTGTTTAAAAATTCTAGAATCTGCACTAATGTACTTTTATGATCAAAGTATTTTTATATATTCCTTTACTCAATCTTTATTATCAGATCCTTTAAACAACAGCTTCTAAATTATCATGGTTTTTTTAAAAAAATGCACTTATTGATCTAAAAATGAAAAGTGGCTATAGGCTTTTTTGTATGAAAGCACTCCACTGCATGGTTATCTGTTTATATGCAAGAAATGAATAGCCATTTCCTTCAGGTAATAAGTCTACATTCTTTTCGTTAAAATAAATTTATTTATTTATTTATTTTTGGCTGCATTGGATCTTCGTTGCTGTGCATGGGCTTTCTCTAGTTGCGGCGAGCGAGAGCTACACTTCGTTGCGGTGTGTGGGCTTCTCATTGCGGTGGCTTCTCTTGTTGTGGAGCATGGGCTGTAGGCGCACAGGCTTCAGTAGTTGTAGCACACGGGCTCAGTAGTTGTGGCACACGGGCTTAGTTGCTCCACAGCCTGTGGGATCTTCCCGGACCAGGGCTCGAACCTGTGTCCCCTGAATTGGCAGGTGGATTCTTAACCACTGCGCCACCAGAGAAGTCCTCTACATTCTTAGGAATGCTTAATTTCCTCTGACAACCAGTTTGCTTTTGAAATATTACCCTACATAATAGCAGCAAAATGTAATTGTTATAGTAAACTACAATTAGCTGAGCATATTAACTGGTAAACTACTTTGATGCTGTTAGGATTTTTGTTTTCCAAAATAAGGATCTCAAGACCAATGCTCTTTGACTCTCACAATAAATTAAGAAAACGAGGTTTCTTGTTGGAATGTGTCTGTCTGTTTTCTGGTCCCAAATGTGCATATCTTGTATATTATTTGATTTTCCTTGTGCTAGCATATATAGGAGAATCAGTGTGAACTCAAGAGCAATAGCTTAATATTGAAGTAGAAAAATATTTTATTATGTATTAGCTGTAGCACCTAGGTGGTGTTGAGGATGTCCCAATGTGCACAATTAGAATTTCATGCTTCATGCCAGAAATAATAGGAATTCTACTTAATCCAGATGATTCCTGACAGCAATTTACTTAGTGCGATATTACACTTCACTTAATTTTTTTTTTCTTTCTGTACCTGCATTTTCATTGACTTTGGCAAAGATATGCAAGGATTTGTGTATGTTTGCAACATGCTATGATAGTTTAAATGTCAGTTAAATCAATAACCATGACAGAATTTTGGAATAAGAACCACTTTAAAGTCTGATTCTTCCATCAATATAAAGTTTTAACTGACATGAACATGAATAGTAATTACAGCCCTGAAACAAGGAATAGATTGCTATGGATTGCACCATGGCTAAGAAATATTTATAATCAGCATGTTTCATCATTTCACCCAGGTAATCGTTGCTTGATTGCATGCTTGGAAATATTAAAACAAACAAAGAGAGTATAGAGAAATGGTAATCATTAAAGAGACAGGTGATATTGTTCATTTTATTTGATGGTTTTATTGATAATGTACACTAGAGGGTACTGGCAGTTTGCAGAGACTGCTGTAATAATATTATCATGCCAATATGTCAAACTCCTGCTCCAGAACAAGCTTTGAAACCTGGGATTCTTATTGGAAGGCTAAAATTGAAGTTATGAACCTGTTTTTTATAATATAATATAATCAGATTTGAGCTAATACCTGTTATCATTTCTGATACAATGTAGATTTTTTCATACCATTTATGCGTTAAAAATTAGAATGTGAATGGGAGTTAGGAAAGTGTATATTTTTTACCACATTGAATTGCATCCAAATAAATTTGAATACTGTTTTCTAATTAATGTAGTTGTTTATACCATATTGATTGTGTGTGGAAATTAGGCACTTCGTACAAATGCACAAATACAACTAAATTGAAGATATTTCCTCTAAAACAAAACAGAAGTAATGGTCTAGCAAAAAATTGGAAGTAAACTATACGTGAACTAAAAGGGAAATATTTGGTGAATTTACTGTAGTGAATATTACAGAGCATTAAATGTACAAGTGTAAATACTCTATGGTCAGGAACCAGAAAGTATAGGAAAATTTGAAGACACAGTTTTTTTCTTTTTTTTGATAGTGTTGTTTCTTGTTTTTTGCTGTCTTTCAACATGTTTTGATCCTAAAGAACTGATAATGTTTTTAAGAGTATTTTCTTCCCATGAGTGTTTCCCTTGTCTTCTAGCATTTCTAGGTTTCTAAAATTTAAATTAAAAAAAACCCAGTAACTCCATGTGCAAAATAGAATGTCATTGCCATATCATTAACTTAGTCTTGAACAACTTGGACAAAAAAAACCTAATCAAAGTAAAAAACAGGCATTGAATATCCTAGAATTAAGGAAGAAGTTAGGTATCAGCCTCAATGTACCACCAAATCTGCAAATAGAATGGTAGGAAGATCACAAATATAGACATTCAAAGATGGAAAAATATAGGAGTGATAAGTTAATCAAATGTTTTTAGAGATGAGACATATCAATTTGGTTTTGTCACTAAACAGATGGCCTACTCAAAAGGGATGATTGAGGAAAGTTTAATGAAGGATCCATTTGCAAAAGTACAAACAGGAAAAATGAAGCATCTGGGTTTAGTAATAACCACTAAACACCTAGACCTGAAGGAGAAGGAGGACCTGAAGGAAGTTGCTGTTAACTCTGATTTATATTTTATACATTTTAATCATTTTTAGTTATTAATAGTATACTTGCTGTATTAAAAAATTGAAATATTTTATAAATTTACTATGCTCTGGAAAAATTATGTGGCATAACATTATCTGGTCTTGCTTTACCTAGCAAGACCTGCAGCTCAAGGAGGCAACTCAGAGATTAGTTATCCTCTCCTCTATCCCTTTCCCATTCCTACCCACCCCTCTAGGTAACAAATACATAAGTTTCTGATTCACCCTTTCTGTGGTTTTATTTTACAAAAATTAGAAGACACCTGGATATTTTCTTATGTCCCCCTTTTTTTTACACAGAATAGAACATAGTATGGATACTATTTGTTCCTTATTTTTTTCATGTGACAAACTATCCAAGAAATTATAACATATCAATTTTTAATATCTACTCTTTATTTTTATATAGCTACTTATTACACAGTTGTGAGGATGGACTACATTTTATTCAATCTGTGCAAAGGCATTTAAATCATTTTCAAACTGTACTGATCAGAAATAATGCTGCAATGAATAATACTGTATAGATGTATTTTCACATTGTTAGAAATGTACCTTCAAGGTACATTCTTAGAAAATGAATTTCCTGGGCCAAAAGGTAAATTTTGTAATTTCTTAAGGTATTGACTAAATACCCTTCTTAAAAGTTGTACAATCTCAACATCAATGATATGATATGATAGCCCTGCAAAAAGAATATATTATCAAGATTTTTAAATTTTACCAAACTAATAGCTGAGATATTGTATCTCTGTCTAGTTTTATTTGCATTTCTCTTATTCTCTTATACTAAGTGAAAATGAACACTTTTTAAAATATGTTTACAGGTTATTTTTTTTAATCTTTATGAAGTTTTTCTATCAGATTTTTGTCTCATGTTTCCCAATTTTGAGATGCTTATATATTAGGAATGTTTGCTCTTTACCCATGATTTATATCACAATTTTTTTCCAGTTTTCACCTGTCTTTCATTTTGCTTCTGATGATGTAGAGAAACACACCCATGTTATCTTCTAGTGTTTGTATGGTTTCATTTTTTTACATTTAGATCTCCAATGTGGTTGAAGTTCATTCTTGCATGTGATAATGGTATGGATCCATTTTGTTTATTTTTATTTTTATTTTTTGGCTATACAGTTACCTCTTCACCCTTTATTTTAAAAGAAAGTTATTCTGACCGGTGTGAGTTGATACCTCATTTTAGTTTTGATTTGCGTTTCTCTAATGATTAGGGATGTTCACCATCCTTTCATGTGGTTGTTGGCAATCTGTATATCTTCTTTGGAGAAATGTCTATTTAGGTCCTCTGCCCATTTTTGGATTGGGTTGTTTGTTTTTTTGATATTGAGCTGCATGTGCTGTTTGTAAATTTTGGAGATTAATCCTTTGTCAGTTGCTTCATTTGCAAATATTTTCTGCCACTCTGAGAGTTGTCTTTTCGTCTTGTTTATGGTTTCCTTTGCTGTGCAAAAGCTTTTAAGTTTCATTAGGTCCCATTTGTTTATTTTTGTTTTTATTTCCATTTCTCTAGGAGGTGGGTCAACATCAAAAAATCTACAAACAATAAATGCTGGAGAGAGTGTGGAGAAAAGGGAACCCTCTTGCACTATTGGTGGGAATGTAAATTGATACAGCCACTATGGAGAACAATATGGAGGTTCCTTAAAAAACTAAAAATAGAACTATCATATGACACAGCAATCCCATTACTGGGCATATACCCTGAGAAAATCATAATTCAAAAAGAGTCATGTACCACAATGTTCATTGCAGCTCTATTTATAATACCCAGGACATTAAGCAACCTAAGTGTCCATCAACAGATGAATGGATAAAGAAGATGTGGCACATATATACAATGGAATATTACTCAGCCTAAAAAGAAACAAAATTGAGTTATTTGTAGTGAGGTGGATGGACCTAGAGACTGTCATACAGAGTGAAGTAAGTCAGAAAGAGAAAAACAAATAATGATATACTAACACATATATATGGAATCTAAAAAAAAAAAAAAAGGTTCTGAAGAACCTAGGGGCAGGACAGGAATAAAGATGCAGTTGTAGAGAATGGACTTGAGGACACGGGGAGGGGGAAGGGTAAGCTGGGACGAAGTGAGAGAGTGGCATGGACATATATACACTACCAAATGTAAAATAGATAGCTAGGGGGAAGCAGCCTCATAGTACAGGGAGATCAGCTTGGTACTTTGTGTCCACCTACAGAGGTGGGATAGGGAGGGTGGGAGGGAGATGCAAGAGAGAGGAGATATGGGGATATATGTATATGTATAGCTGATTCACTTTGTTATAAAGCAGAAACTAGCACATCATTGTAAAGAAATTATACTCCAAAAAGATGTTAAAAAAAAGAAAGTTATTCTATTTCCTAGTGATTTGAAATGCCAGTTTGGGTCATATACTAGAAACTCTTATGGACTTGGATCTACCCATTGACTTTTTAATGCTAAGCATTGGTCTGTTTGCCTATTTTCTGTGCTTGGACCACATTTAATTATGGTTTAATTGTGCTTATGTGTGTTTTAATCACTGTTAGGGAATTACCCATCTTCATAGCCTTCAGTGATTTCCTAGCGAATTTTCATATTCATTTTTCATCATGAACTTTAGTATTGATATGTCTAGCTCCATTGAATAAGTAAAAAGAAAAAAAAAACCTAACCCAAGATATTTTTTATTTGGATTACGTAAAATTGATAAATATTAACTTAGAAACTTAGAAAGAATTGACCTGTATAATGTTCAGTTGTTTTACCTGATAATAAGAGACATCTTTCTATTTTGTTCAGTTGAATTTTAGTATACTTGGTAGTGTTTTCCTCATATGGACTTTGCACATACCTTTATTATTATTATTGAATCTTACCTTTATTGTTGTTATTATTAAATCTTTTTTGTTATTTTAGTTATACATTTTAATCATTTTTAATTATTAATATTATACTTGCTGCATTAAAGAATTGAAATATTTTCTAATTTACCATGCTTTGGAAAAAATATGTGGCATAAGAGTATCTGGGCTTTCCAAACTACAGAGACTTTTTTGGGGGAGCTAGAGATAAATTCTGTAGATTCTTATTTTGTGTGCTATTAGATGAAGTGAATTAAGGTCCCATCCAATTAAAAAGTGCAAACATTCTGTGATTCTTTGAAAATTCATAAATATAGTTAAACTGTACTTACATATCCATGAATGTTTTTGAATATTCTCTTAAGTCAGTAGTATGAAACTATCGTTGACTTCATTACTCTTTTCCACTTTTATTGTGCTTTTCCTCTGAGGATTTCTCTGTATTTTCTGGAATCAACACTGTCAGTCTTCCTGAAATCCTGATAAATTCCCTGTGAAATATAATAAGCTTTGAAGACATTTTAGGGAATTAGATGCTGCTTACGATACGGTTTAGTAGAGTTGTCATATTTGGGCACAGAATTTTAGAATGCTGTGGGGGTCTGGTTTTCAGTTCAGAAAGAGAAACTGTCAGCAATCTGTATAGTCTTTTATTTGTAATTGTTTATGTGATTTCAGAAGTAATGTGCTTAATCTAATGGTTTTAAAGCTAGAGAGTCTGAAAAAAGGATGCCTGAAGGAAAAGTGTTTAAATTGATCTCTCTTGAATTTAAAAATGCATATTAAATAAAACCAGAACATAAAATGAAGAATTTTAATCCTCATCTTATTGAGAGAATTATGCATGTAATAGCTGTCATTACCTATAACAATTCATATTTTAAATTAATATGGAACATAATCTCTTCTGTGAGATGTATTGAGAGGTTAGATTTTAGGTTCTAGGAAGTTAAGGATAAACTCCTGTAACTTTCTTGATGTCAACTTGAGACTTCATGTATTTGTTGCATTTAGACTTAAAGCTCATTTTCTATAGAAGAGCCATAGGAATAAGTCATTTAGTTTAATAAACTTCTTTGTGCTCTTTAATAATTTCTAGAAATCTTAGAATAATTTAGAGGAATGGTGTTATGAAGTAGGAGAAGAAGTATGGTACAGAAGAAAAAGTGCATTGATAATTGGAATTCAAGTGTAGTCCCAATTTTGCCATTAACTAGCTGGGTGACTTTGGGCAAGTTGCTTATCTCTCTGCTTCAGTTTCATAAAATGAGAATTACAGAGCTGAAAGGGACCTTGGAAGCAATTGGGTCCAAACCTCTCATTTTACAGATGAGGAAACTTAGATAATTTGCCCAGGCTTTTACTGTAGGAGAGTTGGGACCAAGATTCAGTTTTCTGACTTTCAATTTAGTGCTTTCTCCATTATACTTTGTGGCTCCTTTTCATCTGTAAAATGAGGGAGTTGAATTTGAAGCCCTCAGAGTTCTCTAACAGCTCAAAAATATTATTCTTTTGACATTAGTCCTGATTATAATTTACTGGACAAAAGTTTGTAGCTTTTATTTATTGGTGAAAGAAATGTTTCTTGAAGAAGCAATGTGACCTTTTCAAGGTTATGTTATAATTTGTTAAGAGAAGATACTCATCTTCATTATTACCAAAAGATTTTTAAGTTTATTTATGAGCATGGTAAGCAGTAGTGTGCTAGGTGGTCTTGTCTTTTTAATGATCTACATTCTAAAACACTGTTATGAATATATTTAAAAAAAAAAAGATTATCTGGGCTTTCAAAGTTTGGTTGAACTCCCTTGTGAAAACGTTGAGGCATGCTGCCTTGTTTTAGGAGTTCATCTAGTGAGGATGAATTCTGACTATCTGGTGTGCAGTGTTGATAGGGATAGGTCACTTTTATTCAGTCTAGGATTGTGTTGACTTGAGACTGGATTTAATATTTCCTAAGGATTGTTTCTTTACCTCACTCAAGGGTGTAGCTCTTCTGGAATTCTAACTGCAAGTTTGGAATGTTTACTAAGTCCCTCTTTCTTTTTTTTCCTCATTTTTCAAACACTGCCTTCTGCCTCTTTCTGCTTGAATTCTAAGACCCTCTATTCTGTGCCATTTACAGAAAAGTGCTGTAGGAATCAGACTTGTATTTTCCTTTATCCCAGGACATTGTTTCTGAAGTCTTCAGTTCTGTGATAACTTTATAATGTCTTCAAACAAATTTTTATTTGGAATACACTCCAGATTTTTTAAGGTGATCTTGGTGAGAACAGCAGGAATAGCAACATGCTATTTTTCCATTAGCAGATACAGAAAAATGACCTTTGGTATTAATAAAGTGTTTATATGAGAACATTCTTGCAATTCCCATTATGAAGGTTTTGTCAAAACATTATTAGCTGTCCTTTATTTTTAGTATGATCTATGAAAATATCTAGAATACAGTGACTGGAAAAATATCTACAGTATTCTTATTTTTCTTCTAACAAGAGATGAGGTCTTTTTTTTTTTTTTTTGCCTTGACTACTTGAAAGGTCAGAGACTGGTTTAGTGGAAATGTTTTATTACTTTTTGGAAGTGTATTAGTTTTCTAGGGCTGCTGTAACAGAGAATGACAAACTAGAATGCTTAAACAATAGAAATTTATTGTCTCACAGTTCTGGAAGCTAGAAGTTCATAACCAAGGTGTCAGCAGTATTGGTTTCTTCTGAGGACTGTGAGGAAAAAATCTATTCCAGGCCTGTCTCCTTGGCTTGTGGTTGGCTTTCTTCTTCCTTTATCTCTTCACATCATCTTCCCTGTATGTGTCTCTCTCTGTGTCCAAATTTCCCCTTTTATTATAAGGGTACCAATCATGTTGGATTATGGCCCACCCTAATGACTTCATTTTAACTTGATTACTGCTATAAAGACCCGTATCTCCAAATAAGGTAGCATTCTTAGGTTTTGGGGATTAGGACTCCAACAAACCATTTGGAGGGGACAACTTCAACCAATAACAAAAAGTAAATGCAGTATAAATGAAAATACACATACATATGCATTAATTCATTTAAAAATAGTTACATTTACAAAATAATAGCTTATGGAGTTCTAGTATGTGAAAAGATTAACTTCTGGGAACTTCAGTTTACAGTAAGCAGCCTAAAGCAACAAACTATTGGTAAAAAGCTGAGATCAGCCTTTTAGATTCTCCTAACAGCTAGAACAAACAAACAAGGTATATTATTAGCTCTTCCTAGGCAATTTTTTTCACAATTGGATTAATAATGTGGGAACATTGTTGAGCCTATTGAGTCTACTTTTGTGAGGATTTCAATAAATACCTTCGAATCTCTTACCATAAAACCATAAAACCCATACCGTCATGGGTTATTCAGACTATTCTATAGTTCATGATGGAAACATAAGATTAAACCACATAGAAAATTTTAATAATATCAGAATACTACTGGAAAATCTACCTACAAAAGAATATCAAAAACTCTCATTAATCAAGCATCCTCTGCAGTGACAAGGTCACTTCATGAGCTGAATGAAGTAATTTTTACAACATTTCCTATTCTGCAGTTAAATCTGAACTAAATAACAAATCAAGTTTGTGCAGTCATCATTTTAACACCAAATTGGACATAAAACTTTTTTACATTTAATTTATCAATCACTTCTGGATGTATAGATTGTTAATAATCTGTTATTAAGAGCTAAAGTAATCATGTTCACATACCATTTACTGAATAATTATTAAGTATAATTCATATTTTATAATGATCTATATCTGTCAAGGTCACAACAGGAAAGAGATGGCATAATCATACTCAAGTGAGGTTATTCACAAGGTGAATGTGTCACTTATTGCCCAATCCCTGCCAGTCTACTATTAATAAGTACAGAGAACAAGAGGCATAAAGTGGAACTTTACTGAGCAAATCATGGTACATTGTCACTTTAGTAATTGAAAAAATTTAATAAAGAAAAACTTTTAATAAATATGTACCCTTTCCTGTAGAACTTTGTAGAAATTCTGGGTTCTGTGTCGATAGATAAGAAGACATATGGATGTGTATAAATGGATCAAACCAGGCAGATCTCTCTGCATGTACTTGGCTGGCATAGAGGAGGTTCAGTGTAGTCAACATGTAGACACTTCTGTTATCCTTCTACTGCAGTCTGTCTTGATCTCTGTGATACAGGATGGGGGGGGTGGTGGTGCTTCAGCCTCACCCCATGTTCTAGGATTCTCTCAGTTGTGTCTTGTTCTTGAATAGTTGTTAGTTGTTTTTCTTGTGAGGGTGAGTGAAGTCAGGAATGACCTATTTGGCCATCTTGGTCATGTCATACTCCCCACAATCTACAATTCTTGAAGAAATTTCTAGAATGAGAGAAACCAGTTGATACTGGTGTTTTGACAATTTTCTTTGCTTTTATGAGTTTTTAAAAAGATTTTTGGAGCAGTTTTAAGTTTACAACAAAATTGAGAAAACGGTACAGAGATTTCTTATACAGACCCTACCCCTACATATGCACAGCCTCCATTATCAACATCCCCAATCACACTGATACATTTGTTACATTTGGGTGCCTCCAAGCTTTGGTATTTGTGAATAAAGCTACTATAAACATCTTTGTGCAGTTTTTTGTGTGGACATAAGTTTGCAACTCCTTTAGGTAAATACCAGGGAGCACTATTTCTGGATCGTATGGTAAGAGTATGTTTAGTTTTGTAAGAAACTGCCAAGCTGTCTTCCAAAGTGGCTGTAACATTTTGCATTATCACCAGCAATGTATGAAAGTTCCTGTTGCTTCACATCCTCACCAACGTTTAGTGTTGTCAGTGTTCTGGATTTTGGCCATTCTACTTGGTGTGTAGTAGTATTTCACCATTATTTTAATTTGCATTTCCATGATGATTGAAATGTGGAGCATTTTTTCATATGATTATTTGTCATCAATATATATCTTCTTTGATGAGGTGTCTGTTAAGCTCTTTGGCCCATTTTTTAATCAGGTTGTTTGTTTTCTTATTGTTGAGTTTTAAGAGTTCTTTGTATATTTTGGGATACCAGTCCTTTATCAGATGTGTCTTTTGCAAATATTTTTTCCCAGTCTGTGGCTTGTCCTCTCATTCTCCTGATATTGTCTCTCACAGAACAGAAACTTTTATTTTTAATGAAGTACAGATTATCAATTATTTCTTTCATGGATTGTGTCTTTGGTGTTGTACCTAAAAAGGCATCACCATCTAGGTTTTTTCTTACATTATCTTCTAGGGTTTTACCTTTAGATCTATGTCCATTTTGAGTTAATTTTTGTGAAAAGTTACAAAAGTTATGCGTCGGGATTTATTTTTTTGCATGTGGATGTCCAGTTGTTCCAGCTCCATTTGTTGGAGAGTCTCTCTTTGCTCCATTGCATTGCCTTTGCACCTTTGTCAAAGGTCAGTTGACTATATTTATGCAGGTCTATTTCTGGGCTCTCTATTCTGTTCATCAATACAGCACTGGTTTTTTTTAAAATTTTTTATTTATTTTATTTATTTATTTTGGGTCTTCGTTGCTGTGTGAGGGCTTTCTCTAGTTGCAACAAGCAGGACCTACTCTTCCTTGCGGTGCACACGCTTCTCATTGCGGTGGCTTCCCTTGTGGAGCACAGGCTCTAGGTGCACGGGCTTCAGTAGTTGTGGTGTGTGGGCTCAGTAGTTGTGCCTCACGGGCTCTAGAGCGCAGGCTCAGTAGTTGTAGCACATGGATTTAGTTGCTCCACGACATGTGGGATCTTCCCAGACCAGGGCTTGAACCCAAGTCCCCTGCATTGGCAGGTGGATTCTTAACCACTGCACCACCAGGGAAGCCCAATACAGCACTGTTTTGATTACTGTAGCTTTATAGTAACTCTTGAAGTTGGGGACTGTCAGAGTCCTACAACTTTGTTCTTCTCCTTCAATATGTGTTGGCTATTGTGGGTCTTTTGCCTCTCCATATAAAGTTTAGGATTGGTTTGTCAATATCCATGAAATAATTTTCTGGATTTTTGATTGGAATTGTATTGAATCTATAGATCAAGTTGGGAAGATCTGACATCTTGACAATACTGTGTCTTCCTTTCTATGAACACAGGCTATCTTTCCATTTTATTAGTTCCTACTTGATTCCATTCATCAGCATTTTGTAGTTTTCCTCATATAAATCATGCACATATTTTGTTAGATTTACACTTATGTATTTCATTCCTGGGGTGCTAATATAAAAGATATTATGCTTTTAATTTTAAATTCTACTTGTTTATTATTGATATATAGGAAAGCAACTGACTTTTGTATATTAACCTTGTATCCTGAAATCTTGCTATAATTACTTATTAGTTCCAGGAGTTTATTTGTCAGTTCTTTCATATTTTCTCCATAGACAGTTATTTCATCTGTGAACAAAGACAGTTTTGTCTTCCTTCCCCATCTGTTTACCTTTTATTTCCTTTTTTTTTTTTTTTTTTTTTTTTGCCTTATTACATTAGCAAGGACTTCCAGTACAATGTTAAAAAGGAGTGGTGAGAGGAGACATCCTTGCCTTGTACCTGATCTTAGTGGGAAAGCTTTGAGTTTCTCACCATTAAGTATGATGTTAGCTGTAGGGTTTTAGTAGATAGTCTTTATCAAACTGAGAAAGTTCCCCTCTACCCCTAGTTTGATGGGAATTTTTATCATAAATGGATGTTAGGTTTTGTAAAGTGCTTTTTATGCATCTATTGGTATGATCATGTAATTTTTCATGTTTTAGTCTGTTGATGTGATGGACTACATGAATTGATTATCAAATGTTGAACCAGCCTGGTATACCTGGGATAAATCTCTTGGCTGTGATGTGTAATTCTTTTTATATTTTTTTGGACTCATTTTGCTAATATTTTATTGAGAATTTTTACATCTATGTTCATGAGAGATATTTATCTTAGGGACTTTTTTTTTCCTTGTAATATCTTTGGTTTTGGTATTAGTGTAATGCTGGCCTCATAGAATGAGTCTGAAAGTATTCCTTCTGCTTTTAGCCTCTGAAAGGGGTTATAGGGTATTGGTATAATTTCTTTCTTAAATGTTAGGGAGAATTCACCAGTGAACCCATCTGGACCTGATGTTTTCTATTTTGAAAGGTAATTAATTATGGATTCAATTTCTTTAATAGAAGTAGACCTATTCAGACTGTCTGTTTCTCCCTGTGTGCATTTTGGCAGAGTTTTTCAAGGAATTTGATCCATTTTATCGAGGTTATCAAATTTGTGGGCATAGAGTTGTTGATAGTGTTCCTTTATTATTTTTTTTAAATTTCTGTGGGATCTGTAGTGACATCTCCTCTTTCATTTCTGATATTAGTTATTTGTTTCCTTTTTCTTTTTTTCTTAGTCAGTCTGGCTAGAGGCTTATAAATTTTATTGTCCTTTTCAAAGAACCAGTTTCAGTTTTGCTGATTTTCAATATTGATCTCCTATTTTCAATTTCATTGATTTCTGCTCTAATTATTATTTCTTTTTTTCTGGTTACTTTGGACTTAATTTGCTCTTGTTTTTCTAGTTTCCCAAGGTGGACACTCTGATTACTGAACTTACATCTTTCTTCTTTTGTAATATATGCATTCAGTGCTATAAATTTCCCTCTAAGCACCACTTTCACTGCATCCCACAAATTTTGATATGTTGTGTTTTCATTTTCATTTAATTCAAAATACTTTTAATTTTTTTTGAGATTTCATCTTTGTCCCATGGGTTATTTTAAAGTGTGTTTTCTAAACTCCACATATTTTGGGATTTTCTAGTTATCTTTCTGTTATTGATTTCTAGTTTAATTCCATTATAGTTTGAAAGCAGCCATTGTATGACTTCTATTCTTTTAAATTCCTTAATGTGTGTTTTGTGGCCCACAATGTGGTTTACCTTGGTGAATGTTCCCTGTGAGCTTGATAAAAATGTATATTGTGTTGTTGTTGGAGAAGTAATCTATAGATGTCAATTATATCCAGCTGATTGATGGTGTTGTTGAGTTCATCCTTACTGATTTTTTGCCTGCTGGACCTGTCCATTTCAGACAGAGGGGTTATGAAGTCTCCAACTATGATAGTGGGTTTATTTATTTCTCCTTGCAGTTCTACCAGTTTTTGCCTCATGTAATTTGATGTTTTGATGTTAGGTGCTTTTATGAGCTTTTCATGTGCAGATTTGTGACAACACAAAACAAACTGATTGACATTTGACAAAAATCAAATGAAAACATTAATTATTGATTATTTACTACTTATTGAAACCTAATGTCAGCCAGGCACTGATAGAGTAGTGAAGAAGACAGACAAGTGTTCTGCTCTAATAGACCTTACATTCTAGCTGGGAGATAAAGAGGAAAGGGAAAGGAAAAAACAACAACTCAGCAACATGCACTTGAAAGTAATTTAAGATGGTAAGCTTATGGGGAATAACAGTTTCATCTACAAGTTCATCTCAGCAAAAACTCAATGGCTCTTTTTAACCAACGTTGAACTCCACTTTTCCTAGCCACAGGCTGCATTTACTAAATGGATCTGCCTGAGGCCTTTTAACATGTTTTCCTGTGATAAATTAGCCTGGAACGCCCATAAATTATTTTACCATGAGTAACTGGATGATTCTGGTGAATTAGGGCCATTCAATTTTTCTAATGTTTATAATTCTGTCACTATATAATCACATAATATTAAAACGTAGAAAAGAAATGCAGGCATCTGCTTTGATCTAGAGGGTTTATGAAAGTACATTGTAATAATGAAATATTTTAATGTAGAAAGTGAAAGAATCTAAACTTAAATGCAAAGTTTTAACATCAGAAACTATTAGTGAGGTTTATAATTACTTTTATAAAATATAAAATTAATTTTATATTGTTATTGATGCTGCTTGTTTTCTTGGTTTTGTTTTCTTTAAAATCATTTCTGTGGTAGGCTGAATAATGGCTCCCAAAGATATCCATATCCTAATCCCCAGAACCTGTGAATGTTACTTTACATGGTAAAAAAGGACTTTGCAGATGTTATCATGTTAAGAATTTTGAGATAGGGAGGTTAGCCTGGATTATCTGGATGTGCACTAAATGATGTAATCACAAGGCTTATTATAAGAGGGAAGCAAGAAGGTCAAAGGAGACAATAGGAGATGGGACAACGCAAACAAGTATTTGAAGTGATGCAAAGAAGGGGCCCGGAGCCAAGGAATGCAGAAGACCTCTAGAAGTTGGGAAAGACAAAGAAACAGATCTCTCCCGAAGACTTTCATTGACTAGAACAAAAAATAATTTATCAAATGGAAATTAAATCAAAATTTTAAAAGAACACTTTATAAACAAACTGAAAATAATATATTGAATTGTAAATCAAGGCCCCTGCTTGCCACGACTAGAGAAAGCCCTCGCACAGAAACGAAGACCCAACACAGCCAAAAATAAATAAATTAATTAATTAAATAAAAAAAAAGAACTATATTATAAGGTGGTATATTGAACATAATTAGTTCAAATGTATTTAGAACACAGTGTACTCAGTGAAGGTTTGAAAATATTTTTTTGAATCTTAATGAAAATAGCAAATATAAATATATACACTATTTTCATTTTGGAGGTGTATGTGCATGTATAATATTCTTTTCTTTTGATTGCTCATTCAACAGCTATATAAATGGATAAACAAATCCTTTTTTGGAGAAAAAAAAAAGAGATAAATCAAACCTCATGTGTACCAGGCACTAAAGGCAGCTATAAAAATGTATATATAGGCCACAGATGGTGATATCACAGAAAATGGCAAGGAGGGAGCTCAAAAAATTGGTTCCTCCACTGAAACAAACATAAACTAGCAAAGACTGGCAGAATTAACTTTTTCAGAACTCTGAAAATTAACCCCAAACTTAACAGCAACGAATATGAATCTCTAGGCTCTGAGCTCACAGGTAGTAAAAGTTGATGCAGAGTTGTAGGTGGCCTGGTTTAGGCAGTGGAGGTACCTAATTTAGTTCGAAGCTGCAAAGACCTGGAGAGAAGTGTGTTTTGTTCTGTTTTGTTTTCTTTTCTTTTCTGCAGGCATTTAGGATAACTAATCTAATCGATCATATTCCAAGACACTGAATATGAAATTTTTGCAGGCATTCCCAGAAAATAGCTGGGTTTGACGTTCTTCTGCTTCCTCCTTTCATGTGATCAGATGCTTCCACCTTCTGTGGATCTCCAAAGGATTGTAAAATTCTATGATTCAGATTTGAGCATGGGAAGCAGGATATGCATCCCATTATTGTTATGCTTCAGTCTATTTTTACCAGATTTCTGGATTGGAACATTAGACTCAAAGTTCAACAACCAATAAAGTGGCTTTTCTTCCCTTGCCATTCTTTCATGTAGGTCTCTAATCCATTAAGAACCTTTGGAAAAAGTAGAGGATGGTCTTGGGCAGTATTCTCATATATCTGGATTCTTAGACCATATTACCATCTAATAGAGTTTCATCTTTTTCCTATCATCTGGCATATTCAAATCAAAGAAAAAACAAACAAAAAACTATAAAAATTGTACAAGTATTGAAAGTAATTGCTTTTTTACTAATCTCTAATGTAAAATTAAGTCTATGGCAGAGAGATTAAAAGAAATGCTATTTATAAAATGCAATCTATATTATGTATATGTATTTTTTCTTTTTCAAGGTATTTGTTTGTTTATTTGGGGTAGTCTCTATTGGCAATAAGAATACAGCTTTTTTTTTTTTTAATATACTATTCTTATTTTAACTTTTATTTATTTATTTATTTATGGCTGTGTTGGGTCTTCGTTTCTTGTGCGAGGGCTTTCTCTAGTTGTGGCAAGCGGGGGCCACTCTTCATCGCGGTGCGCGGGCCTCTCACTATCGCGGCCTCTCTTGTTGCGGAGCACAGGCTCCAGACGCGCAGGCTCAGTAATTGTGGCTCACGGGCCTAGCTGCTCTGCGGCATGTGGGATCTTCCCAGACCAGGGCTCGAACCCGTGTCCCCTGCATTGGCAGGCAGATTCTCAACCACTGCGCCACCAGGGAAGCCCAAGAATACAGCTTTTAAGATGGTTTATAAATATTTTAAGAATCGAATTAGTATACTTTCAGGTTAAGTGTACCAACTCTGGGGGGCAACTGCTTGTGTTTAAATCCTGACCCAATTATTTTCTAGCTGTACTGCTTTGATCTAGTTACTTATCCTTGTACCTTTGCTTCCATATATTTGAAATGGAGATAATAAAAATATCTACCATGTAGAGCTGTGAAGAATAAAAATTTTGTGGGTTGCAAGGTGCTAAATAAAGGAGATGATCAGTGATAATATAAGATTGAAATTATTTAGAAATAATTTTAAGTTCAATATATTTCATATTAAGAATTTTCATAGAAATTGATTCAATACTTAGTACAAACTGATTTATACTCAGTACAGATTGTTTGCTTATAGTTCATTAAGGTAGCTTGTTGAGTAAGAGGGCATATGGTATACTTTGTACCCATTTCTCCCCACCAAAGAACTGAGAGATTGACAATGTGTTTCACTGTAGATCCATGTGAAGTTAATGCATTTGAAAATGAGACCACAGCATGAGAGAGTGGGGAAGACGTTTTGCACATCTAAAACAACGATAGGGTTATTTACCCTCTCTCTCACACACACACACAAGCACAAACACACACAAAGAAACACACACAAAGGAGATCCTGAAGAACTTTAACTCATTCATATCAAATTTACTATTTTTGTAGGTTGTTTCAAAGTCCAAGATTTAAATTAAAACTTCACTTTCATGACTTAATTTGAGAATCTTAATTAGTACAGGTAATTTTATACATTTTAGTCCAGAGCATTTGTAGGAATAATAAATTTAAAAATTGGCTCAGTGTTATAATATCAATGTGAAATATAGTCTAAATACATCCTCTAAGTCTGTGACTCTGTTTCTGTTTTGTAAATAAGTTCATTTGCATTATTTCTTTTTTGATTCTTCATATAAGGGATATCATACGATATTTCTCTTTCTCTGTCTGACTTACTTCACTCAGTATGACAATCTCTAGGTCCATCTATGTTGCTGCAAATGGCATTATTTCATTCTTTTTAATGGCTGAGTAATTTTCCATTGTATATATGTACTACATCTTCTTTATCCATTCCTCTGTAAATGGACGTTTAGAGAACGAACTTATGGTTTCCTGGAGGGGGGGAAGGATGGAGGGGGAGATAGGGAGTTTGTACACACGGCTATATTTAGAAAGGATAACCAACAAAGACCTCCTGTATAGCACAGGGAATTCTGCTCAATGGTATGTGGCAGCCTGGATGGGAGGGGAGTTTGGGGGAGAATGGATACATGTATATGTATGGCTGAGTCCCTTTGCTGTGCACCTGAAACTATCACAACATTGTTAATCGGCTCTACTCCAATATAAAATGAAAAGTTTTTAAAAAGTTCTCTGTTTAGGATCGTCTCTCTTGGAAAATTTATTCTTGTTTATAATTAGGGTAGCACTACAAAGTCACCAGAATGGCTAAGAATAAAAAGAATGGCAATACCAAGTATTGGTGCACATATAAAACTGGAGATTTCACACCTTTCTGGTAGGAATGCAAAATAGTACATTCACTTTGAAAACTATTTAGCAGTTTCTTTTTTCCCTTTTTTTAAAAATTGAAATGCAATATTTACATGCAATATTATGTTAGTTTCAGGTGTACTACATAGTGATTTGATATTTGCAACCATTATGAAATAATCACCATGATAAGTCTAGTAACCATCTGTCCCCATACAAAGATACTACAATATTATTGACCATATTCCTTATGCTGTATATTACATCACCGTGGCTTATTTATTTTATAACTGAAGGTTTATACCTCTTAATCTCATACATGCAGCAACAAGGATGAAGCTCAAAACATTATGCTAAATGAAAAAAGCCAGAGGTAAAAGACTACATTCTCTATGAAAATGTTTGCATAAAATTCTAGAAAAAAACAAAGATTTAATGACAGAAAGAAAATCAACCATTGTTTATGCTGGGGGTCAGGGAGAGTGCTAGGGACCTCTCTAAAGTGGAGAAAATGCTCTATGTTTCAATGAGCTCATTGTTTTATTGCTGAGTAGTATTAGATGTAATAGATGTAATAAATTTTATATGTAATAAATTTATCTGCTCACCAGTTGATGGGCATTTGGGTCGTTTTCAGCTTCAGGCTATGATGTATAAACAATTTTTGGTAAAAGTGTTTACATGGGCATGTTTTCATTTATTTGGGGTAAATACTTAGGAGTAGAATTGTTGGGTTATACGGTAGTTATAAATTTAACTTCATAACAAAATGCTATTGTGATCACATTGATGGATCTAGGCGGTATTATGCTAAGTGAAGTAAGTCAGACAGACGGAGAAAGACAAATACCGTATGATCTCATTTATATGTGAAGTCTAAAAAACAAAACAAACAAAACAAAGTGAAAACAGATTCATAGATACAGAGAACAAATGGGTGGTTGCCAGAGGGGAAGTGGGTTGGGGGGGTGAAACAGGTGAAAGAGATTAAAAAATGTACCAATTTTGCAAAATATACTCTAAATGCCGCAAACAAAAGGCTATCATAAGGAAAGAGAATAGTAAATATACGATGAAACAAGGCAAGAAACAATATATTAGTTGACATAGTTGTTGCACATTGGGAAAAAAAAAATCTGTTTTCATTTTAAACTTATTTATTTTATTTTTTAGGTAGGTTGGCTCATCTACCCTAGTAGATCATGGCCCATGACTTTCCATGGATGCAAGGCATTCTCCATAAGAGTATTTCCCAACAATATGTATTCCCAGTGTTTCAAAATCTCTTTAAAATTTTTTCCAAACTCAGAATGCAAATGTGTGCATTGTGTTAGAACATTCTACCCAGATGGATGATTAGCCAATTCCCAGGTGAGTAAGAAAATGACTAAGTTCTTTCATTCTTAAAAAAAGGAACAATTTCTTTTATCTAAGAATTAGAAAACATAGCATGATTACTCTAGAAAAAATGTTACCTAACAGTAAGGCTAAATGTAATATTTCAGTATTCATCTTGAAAATAGCCATGTTTACACTGGCTAGTCCTTATACTGAATATCCTAGACATGCAGTCTTAATATCTGTATTCTATGGAGAAACCAGAATGAAAATTATTTTTCAATTCTCAGGTGTCAATTGTAAATTGTTACATGACAATATACAATTTCCAGAACTCATCACACTGTACACTTGAAGTTGTTGAATCTCATTGTATATAAATTATACTTCAACAAAGTTGGGAGGAAAAGTGATAAGAAGTTATACAGTGTTGCTATAAGATTAAAAGGGAGATTAATGCAAAGCTTTTAGCACAGGACCTCAGAAATTGTAGATGTTTGATACATGTAGTCATTATTTTTACTTAATTTACTTATCCTTTATTCTACTTGATTGTTAAGCCCTTTACCTCATGGATTGTGCACTGTAAAGGTTAATTTCAGTAGACCTGGAATTGGCCTGAACTGTTTTGCTAAAATACTGCCATAACATTTACCTGTAGTCAAGGTATGAAACACACTGTTTTATAGTGTTGGTTTGTAATTATGGGTCTGAGAAATTTTGGAGTGGTTTGTGTTAGGTTGTAGGTATTATATTGATAATTTACTGTGGTAGCCAGTCAGTATTTTATAGATTTATTTATACTAAGTCTCCTTTGAATTTTGAGATAAATACTATGTGGCTATGTTGTATTATACCTCAATATAAGGTTTAGCTTTGATTTCTTTAGGTTCTTTCAGAATGAACATGATAGGGGCCAAAAGGCCCATAAAATAATTTGCACACTGAGGGCTGAGGCTTAAGTTATTCTTCCAGGTTCACATCATTCAGTCTTTTATGAGATTGCAAGGTCAGAGTTATCTTATAGCTGGACTGGGGCAGCTTCATTCTTATCTCTGGGGAAGTCTGATATTTATCGTTTGGCCAAGAAAAGAATGAGCTGTGCTAGCTAATGATTTATAATGTGCTGTTTAAAATTCAAAACTCTCCTGGGAGCACATGGTACTAACTTGTCTCCATTGTTTACAGAAGTAGACATTGATAGTTTATTCCTGGTTTAACAGATACTGAGCCCAGCCTTAGCCAAGTGACAAATGGGGTATAAAAGACCCCTCAGTAGAAGAGGGAACCTCATGCACTGTTGGTTGGAGTGTAAATTGGTGCAGCTACTATGGAAAACAGTAGGGAGATTCCTCAAAAAATTAAAAATAGAACTACCATAAGATCCAGCAATTCTACTTCTTTGTATTTTCCCAAAGAAAACAAGAACATCAGTTCGAAAAGATATATGTACCCCTGTGTTCATAGCAGCATTATTTACAATAGCCAAGATTATAGACACAACTATGGGTCCATCAACAGATAAATAGATAAAGGAGATGTGGTACACACACACGCACACACACACAATGGAAGATTACTCAGCCATACAAATGAATGAAATTTTGCCACTTGTGATGACACAGATGGATCTGGAAGGTATTATACTTACTGAAATAAATCAGACATGGACAAATACTGTATATTCTCACTTATATGTGGAATCTCAAAAATAAAACAAATGAATAAATATTACAAAACAGAAATAAACTCACAGATACAGAGAACAAACAAGTTGTTACCAGAGGGGAGAGAGGCAGTGGAGGGGCAAAAACTAGGTAAAGGGGATTAAGAGGCAGAAACTACTAGGTGTAAAATAACTAAGTCACAGGATATAACGTACAGCACATGTAATATAGTCAATATTTTATAATAACTTTGTATGGAATATATTCTATAAATATGGAATTACTATGTTGTATGCGTGAAACTAGCATAATGTTGTAAGTCAACTATACTTCAATTAAAAAACAATTTTAAAAAAGACCCCCTTAGTAAACTCCTGTATGGGCTCCTCTGGAACTGAGAAATACTGCACATACTTTGGTGGTTCCTAATCCAAAACCAAAGTATGACCTGTGTGATGGATAAAGGACTTTGGAGAACTGTATTTGGAAATCTTTGGACTTCTCTGCTATTACTTGTGCTTTTTTTCCCCTACTGCTCCATATCCATTACCTTTACTAAAGTCTTGCATGAGTATACCCTGTGCAATCTTGCCTTTTCAATTATTTGACCCTGTCATATTATTGCAATAAGTATTCCCATGCAGAATTTGTTTTCACTTCCTGAATTTTCATCACTCAGTTTCTCATTTTATCTTTATTTTTATCCTCAATAGTATTTACTAATCCAATTTCCCACTATTAACATTAGCATTCACTCAGAGCCTTATAATATTGCCCTATTCAAGTGTTCTGGATACAGAGAGAGAGTGTAGCATGGTCTTGGATAAGCCCTTGACTATTATTTTTAAGCTGATAAAAAATAGCAGTTAATAAAAAGATGTTATGCTGAATTTGAAGCCACTTCAATGCTCATTGCCTTAAAATTGCAAGTATATGGCAGGATGTAAAATAAGAACTCATACTACCTTCCTGTAGAAATACAGACAATAACCAACCAATTAGCTTTAATTACAGTTTAGTTTGCAAATGTGGGGAAAAAATCAGGGAATGTAATTGAATGAATAATCTTTATAGCTAAATCGAAGAAGCTAAAATTGTCTGTAACAGTTATCTTTATGTTAGGGACATGCTTGCCACATTAAAGTAATATTCCTATTCTTGAATTGGAGCCCTTTCCACTATCCAGTGAAGGCTAAAATACCATCAACATTTGTTTCTTAGATTCCTTTCACAATCTTTGGGATTTTTTTCCCGTGGCATTCAAATACCTCATTTTAATGTCAAATTCTTTATTTACGCATAATAATGACTTCAAACAACTTGCATTCAAGTCATACAACCAAAGATTCTTTACATTTCTTTTAAAGTCTTGTGTAACATTGTTTTGACCCATTAAGTACTGATTTTATAGTTTTGTACTCAGAAAGGAATACTTCCATTTTAAATTTCCAATTTCTTGAAGCAGACAATAATATAAGGGTATTTCTCTATTTGTGGAAGGACTCAATGGGCTTTTAAAATGTATCTAGATGCCTGGGTTATATGATACATTTTCCTAAGAAGCCAATAGAAAATGCTAGTTACACCAAGGGAGAAAACCAGAAAGGAGCTTTTTGCATAATTGGTCCACTGATAAAAATAAATGTGAAAAAAAGAACAAAAATATTTATATCTGAGAGAGTATAGCTATTGCGTTGGCCAACCTTTCTTTTAACAAGTTATAATGTATTTTAAATTATCTTTTGAACTATCTTCACAAATATCTGTTTTCAACTCCTTTTACATTAAAAATTTGGGATTTTTAGAACTGTCTCAACTGCTTCCAATTAACTCCTCAAGCTGAAGTTAATATATCACTTAGCATGTTGGCTACTTAAAAACTAAGGTGATTAGACCCTATAAAATGCTGTTACTCAACAATTGTAGACAAATGGCTTTGTTGAAAAACCTTTTCTTTAAATCTCTGAGTGCCCAGAGAACACTTTAGCACATGTAAAATATATTGCAGTCTAACACATTTCTAAAATTTTACTCCCTTTTTTTCCGCTCTGGAAACTTGAGTCACAGACTTGGGGGGATATAGATGGGTGAAAAACTGAACATATACTCCAGAATCACTAAAGGGAGTCTTGAGTTTTCCTTTATAAAAGGCAGTTGTTCTATAGAAACATGGATATTAAAAATATAGTCATGTCTGGAATGATTTCATGTGAAAAATTTATACTGTGTGGTGTATTTGAGTTACTGTCAGTTGAACATTTTTAAAGTTAATATGTAAAATCGTGAGACTTCCCTGGTGGTGCAGTGGTTAAGAATCTGCCTGTCAGTGCAGGGGACACGGGTTCAAGCCCTGATCCGGGAAGACCGCACATGCTGCGGAGCAGCTAAGCCCATGTGCCACAACTACTGAGCCTGCGCTCTAGAGCTCGCGAGCCACAGCTACCGAAGCCTGCGTGCCTATAGCCCATACTCCACAACAAGAGAAGCCACTGCAGTGAGAAGCCCATGCACTGCAAGGAAGAGTAGCCCCCACTCGCCACAACTAAAGAAAGCCCATGCACAGCAACGAAGACCCAATGTGACCAAAAATAAATAAATAAATAAATAAATTCATTAAAAAAAATAAAGTTAATATATAAAATCATGTAATAGTCCTCTTGATACATCAAATGCTTTTAGATAGCACACTGATAAAGCATTAAATAACGTTAAATATAAATCACATTTTAAAGAGTTACAAATAATGACCTCCTTTTTAATCTTTCAGTTTTTCTGATCAGTCAAGGACAAATGACCAGATTCAAAAGCAACTTTATAAAACTTGATATTTTCCTTTCAAAAAGATGAAAACTGTGATATCGGGTCAGATCCAGTTGAATAACATTTCTTGTTACACTTTTTTTTATAGCCAGAAATATTAGTTTTGTATTTACAGCAAGATTACGAAGTTTCTTTTAAGATAAATATACTTAAGTAAAAACATGAATCAATATAAATCAGATATTAAATAAATCATACTATACTTGTTATATATAATGTGTATATGAAGAAGGCAATATATGTGTGTGACAGAAATTAAGAAAACCCAGGCATAACCTGACTTCTGTAATACTGATAGGTTTGTGCTAAGTCCAATCAATATTATTGTAACAGGGAAGAGCCAATCCTGACTCCATGTTTGATCTGTTTCTTATACTTTAACCTTTGCTTCCCATTGCTTTTGTTCACTAAAAGGATACTGTCTATACATAATGGCCTGCCTCGGGGAACCCTGCCCCTCTGCCTGAATGTTAAACCAAAGTGCCTTTGTTCAGGGAAGTATCCAGACCCTGTCCACCTGTGAATGGCTGCAAGAAAGAAGAAATTAACACATCCACATCTCCTCTTCTCCGGGCCATTCCAGGAGATATTTGCTAGACTTAGTACCTTTTTACTTTACTTCCCCACCTCCTCCCACTCTCTGTTCTATAAAAGAAACTGGCATCCAAACTCCGATAAGATGGTTTTTTGGACACATTAGTCTGCCATCTTCTCTGTCTGCTGGCGTTCCAAATAAAGCCGTACTCCTTGCTTCAAAACCTCGTCTCCCGATTTATTGGCCTGTTGTGCAGCAAGCAGAGCGAGCTTGGACTCAGTAACATTATAAAATAAAATAAAGTACTGAGAGAACTTTACTGAACAACTGAAGCTGTTATGCTAGCCACAACAGACTTTGCAATCAATTGAGAAATATCAATATGTAAACACAAAGATCTAGGTAAAATTAATAATAAATGATTTTAATTTTATTTTTTATTGGAGTATTGCTTTACAACATCGCTTTACAATGTTGTGTTAGTTTCTGCTGTACAATGAAGTGAATCAGCTGTATGTATACCTATATTCCCTCCCTCCCACCCCCCACCCCCCACCCCCCAACACCCCATCCCACGCATCTAGGTCATCACAGCACCAAGCTGAGCCTCCTGTGCTTTATAGCATGTTCCCACTAGCTATCTATTTTATGCATAGTAGTGTATATATGTCAATCCTAATCTCCCAATTCATCCCAACTTTCCTTCCGCCATCCACATCCACATGTCCGTTCTCTATGTCTGCTTCTCTATGCCTGCCCTGCAAGTAGGTTCATCTGTACCATTTTTCTAGATTCCACATATAATACACGCTATTAATTAATACACACTATTAATACACACATTAATACACGCTATTAATTAATACACTCATTAATACACGCTATTTTTCTCTTTCTGGCTTACTTCACTCTGTATAACAGACTCTAGGTCCATCCACATCTCTACAAATGACCCAATTTTGTTCCTTTTTATGGCTGAGTAATATTCCATTGTATACATGTACCACATCTTCTTTATCCATTCATCTGTCATTGGACATTTAGGTTGTTTCTATGTCCTGGCTATTGTAAATAGTGCTACAATGAACATTGGGGTACATGTGTCCTTCTGTAGATAAAAGTGATTAAATCACGTTTCATCATGCTATGTCTTAAACTCGTCCTTTAACAATTAGAAGGATTCGGGTTATTAGTGAAGGAATTGGAGAGAATAATTAGTCCAGAGAAAGCATAAGACTAGACTCAGGGACCCTGAGCAGCATGTTGTGGTTGAGAGTGTGGATAGTTTATAATATGCAACTAAACTGTAAAAATAGTGAGGAAGAACATTATATTTCTATGGATTGGGGACTTCAAACTCAAATCCAGTCATTCTCCACCCTGCCCCCTCATTAGGGAGATTTTAGAAAATACTTTACATGGGCTTTACCTCAGGCCAAATAAACCAGAATTTCTGAGATTGGGCTATGGCTTACTGTTTGTTTTTTGTTCCTTTTTAAGTTCCCATGGTGACTTTAATAAAATGCAACGAGATTGGCGAACCGTTACTTTCAGCAATGAACCACCATTACAAGCTTCTGATGAAGAATCTAACATAATTGGAAAGGTATTTTTTATTGTAATGTCTATTTTTCAGATACTGACTTCTCAGAGAGGTTAAAGAAACATTATAGAGTAAGAGGTTGGAGTTTAAGAAATAAATTGTGCAGGGCAGAAATAGAGACACAGATGTAGAGAACAAACATATGGACACCAAGGGGGGAAAGTGGTGGTGGAGGGGGTGGTGTGATGAATTGGGAGATTGGGACTGACATATATACACTAATATGTATAAAATGGATAACTAATAAGAACCTGCTATATAAAAATATAAATAAAATAAAATTCAAAAAAAAAAAGAAATTGTGATAGTCCAGGTAAGAGATACTTTCTCTTGAATTAGGATAGTAGGAATAGAAAAGTTTGGATGAAAGTTTAAAAGTGAAGATGTAAGTTTACCAACTCAATATTTAGAGGACTTTATGCTTTGTTCTTGCTGTAGAGGTGATGCTTTTGTGTTGATAGCCAACACTTCCTATCATCACTAACATGTTGACACAACTTTTTCTGAGAATGGACTGCTATTGAAATAGATGTGGATATATAATCACATTGACTTTAGTCTGTATTTGTGGTGTGTTGTTAAGATTGTATGTGGCTTTACATAGAAACAAAGCTTACAAATTTAATCTAGTAATCAAATTTTTCCTTGACCTTATCATCTCATTGATTCAAGCGGTATCATTATTAACACTGCGTCATTTTAGATGAAAAAGATATATGATCTGATGTGAATTTTCACACCTAGTCTTACTATTTTTATGCATTGTAATGTAATATTAAATATTTATATTTTTATTTAATCATTTATTTTGGCATGTCTTCAGGTGTGAAAACAGAAATGACAGTAATATTCAACCTGAAGGAGGATGATATTAAAAATTAATATTTTTTTATTCATTTGTAATCATTGAGAAATTTATAAATCTTGGAGATTAATAATACAGTAGCCAGGCAACTTGATCTTATTTGGATCATAATCTTATAAAAATAGGCACATATAAAGGCTGTGGATTATTTTAAGGAAAGAAGTATCATGGCAAGTAAGAAATAGTTGTATCATCATTTTATTATGGTTTCATTTACAGTCTTTTATATGGTGAGCTTCTCCTGATATATATGGAAGAAAAAAAGAGACACTTTGAGAAATAAATATTTGCATTCCCAACTATTAATGCAGCCTCATAAAGAATAATATGAATTCACTTGTTTAATAAAAACAAAAGGGAAAAATGCACCTAGTTTGAAATAAACCATCCTACTGATTATTCCACAGCATTTTAGGACCACTAGAGAATATAGATATTTACCAAAGAAGGTTAATCTCCTTACCTAATTCCTTAATTTCAAAGAGACAGTATTTGGAAAGTTAAACTTAGTGGCATACAGTTTCAGTACTACATTTGATCATTGTGTCATAGTATAATATGTTGAATAAAAGAAACACTAATTTAAAACTATATTTTATAGAGATAGATTTTTGAAAATTATAACTCCAATTTTTATTTCTAGTATATTAAGCATATATATACTTTTTAACATTACTGATATAAAAAAATAAATGTCATTTAAAAACCTTTTTAAATATTGCATCTTGCTTTTATATAAAATTTGTATATTATTTCTATAAATAGTTTAATAATGATACTTTTTGTGCTTATGACCAACCAAATCTATTATTAGAGTCATTTACAGTCAAAGGCCCTGAAACAAAATTGTGATGTGATCAGGGTCACTTAGCGCTGCTAATGCTCATTACTATGTAACATTGCCCAATTTCCAGTTCCTATTTTCCTGTCTTTTAAAGCTCATGCAACCTGAGTTGCAAAAGCATCTTATAAAAGTATTGATTTAAGCTAAATGCCCCATTGAGCAGGAGCTCCAGAGGTACTACGCAGAGAATGACTCAAACATGGATATTTGTGTGGAAAGGATTACTGTTTCAAAATGATAGATGCAACACCAGCCACCTTCCCCGCCCCCACCAGCCATTCCCTCCCATAACAAATACCCAAAAATCACAGGAGAAGTGTTAATAATGTAATATATGGAATACAGTTGAACAGTGACGAGCAGATGAGATGTAATTGAAGAAGCAAAGTTACATCAGCATGGGAATGAAAGAGGACTGCCATAGAAGGTAGAAGCACTACGAAGTGTGTTCTGTATCACAAAGTGATTACAGGGGAAGGAGGGGTCTAGAGAAAACCAAAAGATTGAGAGCTTTGGTATTGCAATAGTAGTTTCTAGGCAATTCATTCTCAAATATTCACCACTGCTCCTATATTATTGGAAGTAACAATGGGAATTGATGTCTTCCTATTAAAAGAGAGGTTAGATTGGCAGTAAAGGGCATTGCTCTCTCAGATCACTAGAGATGCATGGGAGAAACCAAAAACGGTTGGGTTCATAAGACAACTGCTGAGATTGCTTTCTTTAGCAATATATCTCCTCCCACTTATGTAGGAAAGCAGGTTAATAAGAAGGTTAATGTATCATACCTAATTTAACAAAGCATATTTATCATTTCTTCTTCTATGTTCCTTCTTAATAGTGTAAGAATGTTTGAACTCTTTAAATCTGATCTCCTTTTTCTCCATTTTCAAAGTTAGAGATGTCTAAATTTTTATTTCTACCCTGTTTATTTTTTACTAAACTTACTATTATAGGAGAGTTTTAGATTTGTAGAAAAGCAGAAACAATTGTATAAACTTCCTACACAGTTTCCCCTAGTGTTTACATCTTACATTAGCCTGGTACATGTGTCTCCACTAATGAACCAATATCGATAAATTGTTATTAAATAAAGGACACACTCTTTCATTTTCTTTAGTTTTTATCTAACGTCTTTTTTTTTTTTTTAGGGTGCCAGCATGGTCTGGTTCTCTTTATTTGTTTTTTATTAACATCCTTATTGGAGTAAAATTGCTTTACAATGCTGTGTTAGTTTCTGCTGTATAACAAAGTGAATCAGCTATACGTATACATATATCCCCATATCCCCTCCCTCTAGCGTCTCCCTCCCACCCTACCTATCCCACCCCTCTGGGTGGTCACAAAGCACCAAGCTGGTCTCCCTGTGCTATGCAGCTGTTTCCCAATAACTATCTATTTTACATTTGATAGTGTATATATGTCCATGCCACTCTCTCACTTCATCCCAGCTTACCCTTCCCCCTCCCCGTGTCCTCAAGTCCAATCTCTGCATCTTTATTCCTGTCCTGCCCCTAGGTTCTTCAGAACCATTTCAGTTTTTTTTTTAGATTCCATATATATGTGTTAGCATACAGTATGTGTTTTTCTCTTTCTGACTTACTTCACTCTGTATGAGAGCCTCTAGGTCCATCCACCTCACTACAAATAACTCAATTTTGTTTTTTTCATGGCTGAGTAATATTCCATTGTATATATGTGCCACATCTTATTTATCCATTCATCTGTCGATGGATACTTAGGTTGCTTCCATGTCCTGGCGATTGTAAATAGTGCTGCAATGAACATTGTGGTACATGAGTCTTTTTGAACTATGGTTTTCTCAGGGTATATGCCCACTAGTGGAATTGCTGGGTCATATGGTAGTTCTATTTCTAGTTTTGTAAGGAACCTCCATACTGTTCTCCATAGTGGCTGTATCAATTTACATTCCCAACAACAATGCAAGATGGCTCCCTTTTCTCCACACCGTCTCCAGCATTTATTGTTTTTAGACTTTTTGATGATGGCCATTCTGTCCTGTGTGAGGTGATACCTCATTGTAGTTTTGATTTAAATTTCGCTAATGATTAGTCATGTTGAGCATCCTTTCATGTGTTTGTTGGCAATCTGTATATCTTCTTTGGAGAAATGTCTATTTAGGTCTTCTGCCCATTTTTGGATTGGATTGTTTGTTTTCTTGATATTGAGCTGCACGAGCTGTTTGTATATTTTGGAGATTAATCCTTTGTCAGTTGCTTCATTTGCAAATATTTTCTCCCATTCTGAGAGTTGTCTCTTTGTCTTGTTTATGGTTTCCTTTGCATTACAAAAGCTTTTAAGCTTCATTAGGTCCCATTTGTTTATTTTTGTTTTGTTTCCTTTTCTCTAGGAGGTGGGTCAAAAAGGATCTTGCTGTGATTTATGTCATAGAGTGTTCTTCATATGTGTTCTAAGAGATTTATAGTGTCTGGCCTTACATTTAGGTCTTTAACCTATTTTCACTTTATGTTTGTGTATGGTGTTAGGGAGTGTTCTAATTTCATTCTTTTGCATGTAGCTGTCCAGTTTTCCCAGCACCACTTATTGAAGAGGCTGTCTTCTCCATTGTATATTCTTGCATCCTTTATCAAAGATAAGATGACCACATGCGTGGGTTTATCTCTGGACTTTGTATCCTGTTCCATTGATCTATATTTCTGGTTTTGTGTCAGTACCATACTGTCTTGATTACTATAGCTTTGTAGTATAGTCTGAAGTCAGGGAGCCTGATTCCTCCAGCTCGGTTTTTCTTCCCCAAGTTTGCTTTGGCTATTCGGGGTCTTTTGTGTTTCCATACACATTGTGAAATTTTTTGTTCTAGTTCTGTGAAAAATGCCAGTGGTAGTTTGATAGGGATTACATTGAATCTGTAGATTGCTTTGGGCAGTATAGTTGTTTTCACAATGTTGATTCTTCCAATCCTAGACCATGGTATATCTCTCCATCTGTTTGTATCACCTTTAATTTCTTTCATCAGTGTCTTATGGTTTTCTGCATACAGGTCTTTTGTCTCCTTAGGTAGGTTTATTCCTAGGTATTTTATTCTTTTTGTTGCAATGGTAAATGGGAGTGTTTCCTTAATTTCTCTTTCAGATTTTTCATCATTAGTGTATAGGAATGCAAGAGATTTCTGTGCATTAATTTTGTATCCTTCTACTTTACCAAATTCATTGCTTAGCTCTAGTAGATTTCTGGTAGCATCTTTAGGATTCTCTATGTATAGTACCATGTCATCTGCAAACAGTGACAGTTCTACTTCTTCTTTTCCGATTTGTATTCCTTTTATTTCTTTTTCTTCTCTAATTTCTGTGGCTAAATCTTCCAAAACTATGTTGAATAATAGTGGTGAGAGTGGGCAACCTTGTCTTGTTCCTGATCTTAGTGGAAATGGTTTCAGTTTTCTACAATTGAGAACAATGTTGGCTGTGGGCTTGTCATATATGGCCTTTATTATGTTGAGGTAAGTTCCCTCTATGCCTACTTTCTAGAAGGTTTTTATCATAAAAGGGTGTTGAAATTTGTCAAAAGCTTTTTCTGCATCTATTGAGATGATCATATGGTTTTTATCCTTCAATTTGTTAACATGGTGTATCACATTGATTTGTGTATATTGAAGAATCCTTGCATTCCTGTGATAAGCCCCACTTGATCGTGGTGTATGATCCTTTTAATGCGCTGCTGAATTCTGTTTGCTAGTATTTTGTTGAGGATTTTTGTATCTATGTTCATCAGTGATATTGGCCTGTAGTTTTCTCTTTTTCTGACATCTTTGTCTGGTTTTGGTATCAGGGTGATCGTGGCCTCGTAGAATGAGTTTGGGAGTGTTCCTCCCCCTGCTGTATTTTGGAAGATTTTGAGAAGGATAGGTGTTAGCTCTTCTGTAAATGTTTGATGGAATTCGCCTGTGAAGCCATCTGGTCCTGGGCTTTTTTTTGTTGGAAGATTTTTAATCACAGTCTCAATTTCAGTGCTTGTAATTGGTCTGTTCATATTTTCTATTTCTTCCTGGTTCAGTCTCGGCAGGTTGTGCATTTCTAAGAATCTGTCCATTTCTTCCAGGTTGTCCATTTTATTGGCATAGAGTTGCTTGCTGTAATCTCTCATGATCGTTTGTATTTCTGCAGTGTCAGTTGTTACTTCTTTTTCATTTCTAATTTTATTTATTTGAGTCCTCTCCCTCTTTTTCTTGATGAGTCTGGCTAATGGTTTATCAATTTTGTTTATCTTCTCAAAGAACCACCTTTTAGTTTTATTGATCTTTGCTATTGTTTCCTTCATTTCTTTTTCATTTATTTCTGATCTGATCTTTATGATTTCTTTCCTTCTGCTAACTTTGGGGTTTTTTTGTTCTTCTTTCTCTAATTGCTTTAGGTGCACAGTTAGGTTGTTTATTTGTGATGTTTCCTGTTTCTTGAGGTGGGCTTGTATTACTATAAACTTCCCTCTTAGAACTGCTTTTGCTGCATCCCATAGGTTTTGGATCGTCGTGTCTCCATTGTCATTTGTTTCTAGGTATTTTTTGATTTCCCCTTGATTTCTTCAGTGATCACGTCGTTATTAAGTAGTGTATTGTGTAGCCTCCATGTGTTTGTATTTTTTACAGATCTTTTCCTGTAATTGATATCTAGTCTCATAGCGTTGTGGTCGGAGAAGATACTTGATATGATTTCAATTTTCTTAAATTTACCAAGGCTTGATTTGTGACCCAAGATATGGTCTATCCTGGAGAATGTTCCATGAGCACTTGAGAAAAATGTGTATTCTGTTGTTTCTGGGTGGAATGTCCTATAAATATCAATTACGTCCATCTTGTTTAATGTATCATTTAAAGCTTGTGTTTCCTTATTTATTTTCATTTTGGATGATCTGTCCATTGGTGAAAGTGGGGTGTTAAAGTCCCCTACTATGATTGTGTTACTGTCGATTTCCCCTTTGATGGCTGTTAGTATTTGCCTTATGTATTGAGGTGTTCCTATGTTGGGTGCATAAATATTTACAATTTTTATATCCTCTTCTTGGATTGATCCCTTGATGATTATGTAGTGTCTTTCTTTGTCTCTTGTAATAGTCTTTATTTTAAAGTCTATTTTGTCTGATATGAGAAATGCTACTCCAGCTTCCTTTTGATTTCCATTTGCATGGAATATCTTTTTCCATTCCCTCACTTTCAGTCTGTATGTGTCCCTAGGTCTGAAGTGGGTCTCTTGTAGACAGCATATATATGGGTCTTGTTTTTGTATCCATTCAGCCAGTCTGTGTCTTTTGGTGGGAGCATTTAATCCATTTACATTTAAGGTAATTATCGATATGTATGTTCCTATTCCCATTTTCTTGAATGTTTTGGGTTTGTTATTGTAGGTGTTTTCCTTCTCTTGTGTTTCTTGCCTAGAGAAGTTCCTTTAGCATTTGTTGTAAAGCTGGTTTGGTGGTGCTGAACTCTCTCAGCTTTTGCTTGTCTGTAAAGGTTTTAATTTCTCCATCAAATCTGAATGAGATCCTTGCTGGGCAGAGTAATCTTGGTTGTAGGTTTTTCTCCTTCATCACTTTAAATATGTTCTGCCACTCCCTTCTGGCTTGCAGAGTTTCTGCTGAAAGATCAGCTGTTAATCTTATGGGGATTCCCTTGTGTGTTATTTGTCATTTTTCCCTTGCTGCTTTTAATATGTTTTCTTTATAGTTAATTTTTAATAGTTTGATTAATATGTGTCTTGGCATGTTTTTCCTTGGATTTATCTTGTATGGGACTCTCTGTGCTTCCAGGACTTGATTAACTATTTCCTTTCCCATATTAGGGAAGTTTTCAACTATAATCTCTTCAAATATTTTCTCAGTCCCTTTCTTTTTCTCTTCTTCTTCTGGGACCCCTATAATTCGAATGTTGGTGCATTTAATGTTGTCCCAGAGGTCTCTGAGACTGTCCTCAGTTCTTTTCATTCTTTTTTCTTTATTCTGCTCTGCAGTAGTTATTTCCACTATTTTATCTTCCAGGTCACTTATCCGTTCTTCTGCCTCAGTTATTCTGCTATTGATCCCTTCTAGAGTATTTTTAATTTCATTTGTTGTGTTTTTCATCGTTGCTTGGTTCCTCTTTAGTTCTTCTACGTCCTTGTTAAATGTTTCTTGCATTTTGTGTATGTATTCTATTTCCAATATTTTGGATCATCTTTACTATCATTATTCTGAATTCTTTTTCAGGTAGACTGCCTATTACCTCTTCATTTGTTAGGTCTGGTGTGTTTTTCCCTTGCTCCTTCATCTGCTGTGTGTTTTTCTGTCTTCTCATTTTGCTTATCTTACTGTGTTTGGGGTCTCCTTTTTGCAGGCTGCAGGTTCGTAGTTCCTGCTGGTTTTGGTATCTGTCCCCAGTGGCTAAGGTTGGTTCAGTGGGTTGTGTAGACTTCCTGGTGGAGGGGACTAGTGCCTGTGTTCTGGTGGATGAGGCTGGACCTTGTCTTTCTGGTGGGCAGGTCCACGTCTGGTGATGTGTTTTGGGGTGTCTGTGGCCTTACTATGATTTTAGGCAGCCTCTCTGCTAATGGATGGGGCTGTGTTCCTGTCTTGCTAGTTGTTTGGCATAGGGTGTCCAGCACTGTAGCTTGCTGGTCGTTGAGTGAAGCTGGGTCTTGGTGTTGAGATGGAGATCTCTGGGAGATTTTTGTCGTTTGGTATTACGTGGAGCTGGGAGGTCTCTTGTGGACCAGTGTCCTGAAGTTGGCTCTCCCACCTCAGAGGCACAGCCCTGCTGCCTGGCTGGAGCACCAAGAGCTTTTCATCCACACAGCTCAGAATAAAAGGGAGAAAAAATAGAAAGAAAGAAAGAGGATACAATAAAATAAAATAAAATAAAGATAAAATAAAATAAAGTTATTAAAATAAAAAATAATTATTAAGAAAAAAAGAAAAAAAAATTTTTTTAAGTTAAAAAAAAAATGGACGGACACAACCCTAGGAGAAATGGTGAAAGCAAAGCTATACAGACAAAATCTCACACAGAAGCATACACATACACACTCACAAAAAGAGGAAAAGGGGAAAAAATAATATATCTTGCTCCCAAAGTCCACCTCCTCAATTTGCGATGATTCGTTGTCTATTCAGGTATTCCACAGATGCAGGTACATCAAGCTGTTTGTGGAGGTTTAATCCGCTGCTTCTGAGGCTGCTGGGAGAAATTTCCCTTTCTCTTCTTTGTTCCCACAGCTCCCTGGTTTCAGCTTTGGATTTGGACCCACCTCTGCGTGTAGGTCGCTGAGGGCGTCTGTTGTTCGCTCACACAGGACAGGGTTAAAGGAGCAGCTGATTCGGGGGCTCTGGCTCACTCAGGCAGGGGGGAGGGAAGGGTATGGATGCGGGGCGAGCCTGCAGCGGCGGAGGCCGGCCTGACGTTCCAACAGCCTGAGGCGCCATGCGTTCTCCCTGGCAAGTTGTCCCTGGATCACGGGACCCTGGCATGGCGGGCTGCACAGGCTCCCGGGAGGGGCGGTGTGGATAGTGACCTGTGCTTGCACACAGGCTTCTTGGTGCCGGCCCCAGCAGCCTTAGCGTCTCATGCCCGTTTCTGGGGTCCGCGCTGATAGCCGCGGCTCGCGCCTGTCTCTGGAGCTCGTTTAGGCGGCGCTCTGAATCCCCTCTCCTCGCGCACCAGGAAACAAAGAGGGAAGAAAAAGTCTCTTGCTTCTTCGGCAGTTCCAGACTTTTCCCAGACTGCCTCTCAGCTAGCTGTGGGGCACTAGCCCCCTTCAGGCTGTGTTCTCGCCGCCAACCCCAGTCCTCTCCCTGCGATCCGACCGAAGCCCGAGCCTCAGCTCCCAGCTCCCGCCCGCCCGCCCCGGCGGGTGAGCAGACGAGCCTCTCGGGCTGGTGAATGTTGCTCGGCACCGATCCTCCGTGCGGGAATCTCTCCGATTTGCCCGCCGCACCCCTGTGGCTGCGCTCTCCTCCGTGGCTCCGAAGCTTCCCCCCTCTGCCACCCGCAGTCTCCGCCCGCGAAGGGGCTTCCTAGTGTGTGGAAACCTTTCTTCCTTCACAGCTCCCTCGCACTGGTGCGGGTGCCGTCCCTATTCTTTTGTCTCTGTTATTTCTTTTTTCTTTTGCCCTACCCAGGTACGTTGGGAGTTTCTTGCCTTTTGGGAGGTCTGACGTCTTCTGCCAGCGTTCAGTGGGTGTTCTATAGGAGCAGTTCCACGTGTAGATGTATTTCTGATGTATCTGTGGGGAAGAAGGTGATCTCCGCGTCTTACTCTTCTGCCATCTTCTCCTAACCCCCCTACTTAAAAAATTTTTAATAATGAAACCCTCTTGCAAAGTCTTTTTTTTTTTCCTCTCTTTTTCTTTGTGCTTCCTCTAGTTTCACTTGCTGACAGGATGCCACACGCAGAGGCCTTGCACCCAGCTGGCCCTTCAGACCACAGTTCCTCCAGCAAAATGGCTGCTCCGGACACCTCAGCTCCTCGGCCGAGTGCAGATTCAAAATGGCGGAGGCAAGCTGCGCACAGAGACGCTGCATCCACACTCAGGTTTGTAGTTCTTGTTGTTTTTTGGTGTCTTCCTCCAGTGAGTAAGGTTGGTTCAGTGGGTTGTGTAGGCTTCCTGTTGGAGGGGACTGGTGTCTATTTTCTGGTGGATGAGGCCGGATCTTGTCTTTCTGTTGGGCATGACCACATCCGGTGGTGTGTTTTGGCATGTCTGTGAACTTAATATGATTTTAGGCAGCCTCTCTGCTAATGGGTGGTGTTGTGTTCCTGTCTTGCTAGCTGTTTGGCATGGGGTGTCCAACACTGGAGGTTGCTGGTCATTGAGTGGAGCTGGGTCTTAGCGTTGAGATGGAGATCTCTGGGAGAGCTCTCACCCATTGATATTACGAGGGGCCAGGAGGTCTCTCGTGGACCAATGTCCTTAACTCAGCTCTCACATCTCAGAGGCTCAGGTCTGACACCCAGCCAGAGCACCAAGACCCTGTCAGCCACATGGCTTAGGCTTCTAAAAATGCATCAAGCATCCACTGCATAGAAGTCTGATTTTTCTCCTGTTGTAATTCACTCAGGAAAGTTTCTAGAGGTCCAGTGGTATGGGCCTGTCCAGCCCTCCCTTTTATAGCCATGAATAAGTTGCTGTATCTGGCCCTTCCTTTCCAGTCCTTGCAGATTGGCTCTATTAGGTCACTCGTCTGATGCTCAGCAAGGCTGCTCACTGCTCCAGTCGACAGCTCATTTCTCACCTTCTCCTCTGCAGTCAGGATGCCCAGTGCCTCACAGGGCCTATCTAATGTCATTTTTGTGTTCCAGGATCCCATCCAGTCTACCACATTAGAGTTAGTCATACTTAGGCAACTTTTGATTGTGAATGTTTCTCTGACTTGTCTTGTTTTTGATGATTTTGATGGTTTTGAGAAGTACTGACAAAGGCATTAAAGTCTCCAATTATTAGATTTATCTGTTTCTCCTTTCTGTTCATCAGTTTTTCTTCATGTATTTCAACACTCTGTTAGATGCCTACACAGTTATGATTGTTATGTCTTGTTGGAGAATTAACTCATTTGTGTTTACTTAACAGCCTTTGTTCTCCCTTATAACTGTCCCCTTCTGCTTTGTCTGAAATCAACATAACTACTCCAGCCTTATTTTGATTAGTGTTATCATGTATTATCTTCTCCCATTTTTTAACTTATGTTGAGTCTTTATATTGAAACTGAGTTTGTGGACACATATAGTTGGGTCTTGATTTTTTATCTACTCTGACAATTTTTGTCTTTTAATTGATGTGTTCACTGAGTTCATATTTAAAATGATAATTAGTGTAGTTGGATTACTATTTTCAATTCTTTTGTTATTTATTTAGGAGCAAAATTTCTAGGTCATATGATAATTATATGTTTAACTTTTTGAGGAACCACCAAACATTTTCCCGAAGTGACTGTGTCATTTTACATTCCCACAAGCAATGAATGGGTTTTCCAGTCTCTCCACGTTTTTGCCAATATTTGTTGTCATTTTAGTCTTTTTGATTATGGTCATTCGAACCGGTGTGAATTGTTGTCTAATTATGGTTTTGACTGGCATTCCCCTAGTAGATAATTAGGTTGAACACATTTTCAGGTGCTTACTGGTTATATACCTTCTATGGAGAAATGCCTAGTTTGCCCACTTTTTAGAAAATTAGGCTGCTTACATTTATATTATGAAGTTGTAAGAGTTCTTCATATACTCTAGATACAAGTTCCTCATCAGATATGTTTTGCAAATAGTACTGTTTTTTAGGCTATCTTTTCACTTTCTTGATGGTGCCCTTTGAAGCACAAAAATTTTCAGTTTGATGAAGTTTAATTTATCTTTTTATTTCTTTTGTTGTTTTTGCCTTTGATGTCATATCTAAGAAGGCTTGCCTAATAAATGTCACAGATATTTACTCCTGTGTTTTCTTCTAAGAGTTTTATAGCTCTTGCTGTTATATTTTGCTCTATCATCCATCATTGTAGCTTAGTTTTCATATATGGTGTAATGGAAGGGTCAACTCTATTCCTTTGCATATTGACATCCCCTTGTCCTAACATTATTTGTCAGGAAATAAAGAGTGATTTTTCCCTCATTTGTCGTAGAATCCTTGTCAAAAGCAATTGACTATAAATGTAATGGTGTGTTTCTGGACTCTCAATCCTTTTTCATTGATCTTTATTTCTATCCTTTGCCAGTACCACATTATCTTGCTGATTGCATCTTTGTAGTGATTTTGAAATGGGGAAGGGTGAGTCCTTCAACTTTATTGTTCTTTTTCATGATTGTTTTGACTATTCTTTCATTGTTTCATATATGCAACATTTTTCTTCCTGGTTCAGTCTTAGCATATCATTAAGTGGCTCTTTCAGGAAAACCTGAAAATAGAAGTTTACATCTTATTATCTGAAGACCTCAAAGCTATATGTGTTTCTTTTGAATTTAGGAGCCTCTAGACTTTGTGTAACACTCCCAGCAGAGTCTGAATCAACATACACACTCAAAATGGTAACTTTTTCGAGTAATATGTGTAAATATTCATACTAAGTGAGATGAATAAAGGCTATGAATAGTTTATATCATTTCAGATAAAATTTTGCTGCCAAATGATTTACTTAAAATCTTTGGAATTCATGAACACTCTCATCTAGAGCCCTTCAGCTTCTGAAGTTGCATCTGATGTTCCTCATCACTTGTTCCTTCCTCAGACTGTCAGGTACTACCAAATAATATGATCTCTCACAGCACCTAATTATCTTATAAGTGTAATTAAAATACTAATTGTATAATGAATTGTCTAATGTCTGTCACAACCAGTAGATTTCAACTCTGTGAGTTCAGAAGCTAGCCTTTCTTGTCTACTATACTCCTTTCTTGTTCAGAGCCTTATAGAGTATCCCTCAGACAGTTATTTCTCACCACAGGAACCTTGTACTTACTAGTTCCTCTGTTAGAACAGTCTTGGGCCAGTTCTTGATATGACTAGTTCCTTTATACCCTAGTGTCTCAGTTTAAGCACTATTTCCTCCAAGAGTATGTGTGTGTGTGTGTGTGTGTGTGTGTGTGTGTATTTCATATATATATGATTATTATGAAGTTTCTAAAATATTTAATATAATGCATCTAATTTACCTTCTTAATAAAGTATATTGCAAAAGCAAATAATAAAATAAAAACTAAACACTGAATTATTTTCTCTATACATTTCCTCAATAATAATCCTAAACAACCTTATAACAATAGATGCCTCCAACTAGTAAGCACTTAATATCAAGATCAATAAAAAGGTGGTAGGTATCACTGATTAATTCTTTAAGATATTCTACCATCATACATGTTCAAGTAAGCCAATACGTTTCTTATTATAAACTGTGAATAAATGAATCATAGAAGCCTCAAATATACAAAAGTTAAATATATCATAAGGACAGATATTAATATTGTTAAACCACTTAAAATGTGCTGCCTTCTTTTAAACAGAGCAGTCAGGATCTCTAAAATAATACATGCTCAGTATGCAACTGCAAATAATTACAATAATATAGTAAGGAAGAAAATATTTAGGTCACTTTATGTGTCTATGTGGATGCTCTCAGATGTCCTGGAATTTAAAAAATACATTTATGAAATTATAAGAGAAAGGTAACCACATAAACTATATAAAAAACAATGGTCATCAACTTTCAAAAAGTGTCAACCATAAAATTACTTTAAGAAAAATAAAGTTATTAGGCTGCTGATTCCGGCAGGTAACTTAATGTTAATGTTAGAGAGTTTGTGAATGTGAGAATTTGTGACATATGATATTAGGCTTTTTGTTAAGAAGACAGCTATTAACTTGGAAATAATTCAGTTTATTTGGATGATAGAGACAAAAAATATAAGTTGACAATAAAGTGAGAGCAACTATTTTTTTTTTCTACTACTGTGTTCAGAATAAAGATGAATGAGTCATTATTTCAGCCCTCAAAGGGCTTTTGACTTACCGCAGGAAGTAAACGTGTAAAAAATTAACACAGAACGTTGATTACTCTAAAGAGTATGATAGAAATGAGAGATCTTAGTTTGCTTATGTCTAGAAATAATGAGAATCAAGTTTCCAAAGTTAAATATTAGTATTGTGCCTATGAAGTTTTTTGATGTTGTCAATTTTTGAATGATGACCTGCTAGGGACAGGTGAGGAGCCTGTACTGTGGGAACCACATATGTAGGCTAGAAGGAATTCACTTTTAATTCCTATTCCAGTGGCATAGTTGATCTTGTTATTTCTCATTGGTCTGTGGATATGCAAGGGGGTAGAAGCAGGAACCCTTGAGTTCCCAAAATAACCCTAACTTCCTTGCCAAGGTTGTTATTTATAAGAAATGTGTGTGAAGCTTAATATGGTATACTTTGGGGGAAAAAAAAAAGAAGAAGGCTTGAAGATCACAGTGGCCAAATGCTTCCAAAATTTATAAAGACATAAAAAATTAAATGTTCCAAACTCTAGCATGTGGTCTTGATAAAAATAATAATGTGGAACCCTTGGAAGCATTATGAAGGAAAAAATATAATAATAGTTTCTTTGAGAACAAATTATTATGCCTGGTGAGCAGGGAATGTTAAAAACATGGTGTTTAATTTTTCAACACTATCCACGAAGAAATTGCAATATATGAGCTCAATGAAAACAGTCATGCAAATTCTAAAGTTTTAATAGTTGATGACGACTTGTGTGAAGGCACGTCTTTAAAAATATATCACAGAGCACATTATTTGTATTATCAGTATGTTGGAAAAACCTTAGAGGTAATGGTTATCACATTTTCCGATGACAAGATTCTAGAAGGGATGCAAACACAATAATTCAAATGATATCCAGAGATAGAAATGATGAGCTGAATCTATCCATACTGCATATAAAATATATAAATATTTTTGATAAGGAGAATTTGAACTAACAGTGGGCCAAGTTTGAAATCTAATACAGCTAACACAGTAAAAATTAAACAAAAAAAATTTTAATAATATAAAAGTAGTACAGGTACAGATAGAGAAGTTAACTTACTTTGACATTGAAAGGAATTAGAAAGTCCATTTCTTGTTATATTTTAATTTTGTTTATTCCACAACTACAAGAATCTATGAATTGGAGTATTTAATAAAGGAACATCAACTGAGAAACAACTAATAAAACCTATCTTGCTTTTCCTGAATATTTCATTAAATGTAATTTTTGTAGGTAATTTTATTTTATATTTCAGATGCAATAGAGAACTGATTGTGACAAGCCATCTCTCATTGTCATTCACAGCTCAAAATAAAAGTCTACACAACATTAAGATGAGAAAATTAAATGTTCCAGAGAAATATTTGAGGATTTAATTTTAACATTATATAAAAATTTGTTTCTTACCACTCTATAAAAGAAAAATTCAGTTACAATTTATGGAAGATTTGTATCCTTCTTGAAATGATTGCACAAGTATACCTTTTAAGCAGCAAGATCAAAGGGGAAGAGAGGAGTATGTGTTTTCTAGAATGGAAAATCCCAGCCTTCATATTTTTGTCAAAAATTGCAACACCTTTGACTTGAAAACTAAAGAATGATAGAAACCAGGATTTATCCTTTTTTTTTTGAAGACTATTATACTATAATACCTCTGAATTATAGTTATAGTAAGAACTAATCTACTAGCCAAATGACATGCAAAACTGTACCTAAATCTTAAAAAAAAATACATGTTTCACTGAAATCAGAAATGTACATTTTAGCTGTTTCCATCACTGCTAGTTTTTGTGAAAAACATTTATGTACTGTCATTGTATTTTTCTTTCTTTTCCTATTTCAAAACTAAACAATTACTTTTTATTCTATCAGACTCCTGCTACCATAAATTTTATGATCCCATACTGACCAAACAAAAAGAGAGTTATGAAGATAGTTTGTTTTGTATATTAATATGTGGTAAAACTTTATAAATTATTTATATCTATTAATTTTAAATTATATTTTCTATGTAAAATATAATTTGAAATAATTTTATTTTACTGATTCTTTAGTGGAAAAACAGAAGTTTTAGAGTCTTTGCCCCTTACTTCATTTTTGAGCCTTTTAACTCAGTTATTTTGCACTTGATAAAATTGGAGTTCAGAGAGCTTTATATAATTTTTTTTTCCCCAGAATGTAGCATGGCAGCACTAAAAATGTGCTCACCTACAATTTAGGTAACTATGTAAAAATATTTCCTGAAGGTCCCATCAGAAGTATCAACCCCTATTCCCTGAGTCTGAGCATCCATATATGTGTTTTAGCAATATAAAGATCATATTAGGGTTCTCATGAGGAACAGAATAAATGTGATATACATTTAAATGGAGAAAGATTTATCTTATGGAATTGGCTTACATGATTGCATGGGCTGGCAGCTTCAAAATCCTCAGAACAAGCTGCTAGGCTGTAGACCCAAGGATAAGTTGATGGTGCAGTATTGAGTCTAAAAAACAGCCTGGAGGCAGAATTCCTTCTTCCTCCAGGGACCTTAGTCTTTTCTCTTAAGCCCCTCAACTGATCTGATGAGACCCACCCACATTATGGAAGGAAATCTGCTATACTCAAAGTCTACCAGTTTAAATGTTAATCATGTTTTTAAAAATGCTTTCACAGCAAAATCTAGGCTGGTGTTTGATCAAAAATATGGGTATCGTAGCCTAGACAAGTTGACACATAAAATTAACCATCACAAAGGCAAATCCATTTCCCTGGGCAGGAGAAGGTCCTGATTACCACTGTAGCATATTGTATTATTAAATTGATTTACTTAGTAAAGAAGATAGTTCCTCAAATTTAAATATACGTAGGACCTTCTTTGCAGTCAGAGACTAACCCACTTTGGGTGTTATCGTCAGGTTTTTATGATGAGAGTTGTCTGAATCTAAGAAATTTTTATTCTATACAATTAAAAAAATGTTACTTAATAAACTGAACTATATTGGATGATACAAAAAAGAACAATAGACAGCATGTGGGCAAAGAAGTTTTTGAAGTGCCTATGGCAATTAATATCTATTGCTATTATGTTTCAAAAAACACTTGGGTTTTTACAATATAAAACTATTATTAAACTTCAAAGCCCTATATTCTTGAGGCTAAAAGAAATCATTTCTATTAAATTTATTTTTTTGAATCTTCTTCCAAACCATTGTGGTTATTCTCCAAATACATGTTATGCATTAAATTTAGGTGTCCAAAATTCTAATAAAACTCTGGTGGATAGTTGGTAAAACTTTGTATATCAGTTTGCAAACATTTTCTTTGCTGACTTCAATATAGGTCTAGTATGTTTTAAATAAGAGAATATATGTTTAATTACCCTTCCTAGGAAATAACCCAGCAGGTATGTGTGTGTTTGCATGTGTGTGTGTATGTATGTATGTGTGCGTGTTGGGGTATTGTCCATCAATCCCAAAACTATGTGAATTAGTCTACAATACACTACAAAATTCAAAAATTCCTTTTTTTTCAATATAAGAAGTTGTGGAAACATAGTACATTTCTAGATTACCTTTGTCTATGTATTATTACTGCTTCCAGAGGCTATAGCACCAGAGGCTGAAAGCACATTTACACACACACACACATGCACACACATCCTCATACACACAGCCACATCATATAGCTGTGATGTTGGAATGATGTTATACTCTCTCTGACTTGACCTGAAATGACTTAAAAAGGCTCAGTTAGACGACAACAAAATAAAGCCAAAGTCTAATTGTCAGTATTGTGACTTGTAAATAAAATCTGGTGGAGTGTTTTAGATAAAATCTCAAAAGCCAGTGACTCCATGTATTTTCCCTTTCATTACTCTTTGCTATTAAGCCTAAGAGAAAAAACGCCTATTGTTCCCTCTCTTTCTCTCTAATAGCCAATACTGATGTTTTGATGGTCCTGGGGTTATATAGACAATCAATTCCAAAAGGGAAGAAGCTGGAAAAGTAGCTGATAAATATAATAAAACATTATTTCCATTTTATTGTATATGTATATATTCTTGATTCATGATAATAATAATTACCACAGTGTATTCAGAAAGATTAAATTAATCAATATTTATAAAGCACTTACAACTATTCATGGCACATTGGTGTTTTAAAAGAACAAAAGGCAGGTTGTCTTTAAAGAGGGCAGCCAGCAATCCCTTCCCTCTTTGTACAGACATGCTGTTCTAACCATCTATGAGGTAGAGTCTGTTTTCCTCTTTGAAGATATGTATGTTCCTAACTGAACCACTGGGCTCTTTTACTCATTTATTGACATTAAGAAATAATTAGGAATTATTCCATTTAGTTGGATATAACGTAAACAAATGAGATCATTTTTCAATAAAAGAGCATGTTACATTCTACTGCCACCGACTCTAGGTCACAATCTGTGTTGACATAGAGTAGCAAAAAAAACGGGGGGAAGATAAATTGGATATAGCTATGTTTATGGCGGTGAAACAATAGAAGTCATTGAACTTCTGTAATTAGAATTGGAAGTACACCTCCTTCTGGCTTAGGAATGACCAGATGTTAGGATTACTCTTAGGAAACACCTAAACATTTTATTTGGGGTAAGCATCTCTTTTATAGTGTACCCAAATAATGCACTAGATGTCTATCAATTAAGCACAGCTGGTGTCAACCTGAAGCAGAAGTAAAATCAATGGAGATACATCATTAGCACACATCCAAAACCAATGCAATTAGAATATCTCATTTCTCAATATTGTTTGGTCTGTAGGACATCGCAAACCCAAACAAAGCAAATTCAACTCTATGAATTGTTACGGAAAGCTGAATTTACCCATGAGGTTGCCACTCAGTTGTGAGCAAATTGACACCAAAGGAATTTTCAAAGATTGCAGTGAAAGGGTATGATAAATACTGGACAGAAAGGCAGCAAAATCTTTACAGTGGTTTGATTGTGGATGATTACTTTTTCTCAATCTCTCTATTTTCCTCAGAGAATATAAAATACATTTACTTTTTTTTTTTTAATTAAAAAAAAACCACAAGAAGAAGCTGAAAATAAAGCAATGTAACTACAGGTGCAAAATTAAAAACTGAGTGGAGTCTATGTTGATTTTATTTTTATTTTGGCTTTCTTGGACTATTACATATAGTTATATATAATTTATGTGTATATATTCATGTATGTATACATACATTTGCTTACAGCTGTCTATTTTTGTTACTTGATATCAAATATTGTCATTACTAAAAATATTGCTTAGGAAAAAACAAAGCTGAATAAGAATGAGCTTGAGGGATAATTTTGAGTAACAGTAAGGTAAAGACAAATTTAACTATTCCTTCTTGGTCTTAAGTCAAAGAGAAATTTGGAGAGGAGGTGGCAGAAAAGTGGGTATTCAGGAGAAAAATATATCTGCTATAGCAATACAAACTACTATAACAATACAAACTACTGTAGCAGTAAAAAACTAGCCTTTGTTCATCAACAATTCCAAATTCCAAAATTGTAAACTTTCTTTCTTCATAAAATGTTAATAAATATATTCGTTTTTCTGACTCTGACCAAATAACTGGAGAAGATGGAATTTAAAAAAAATATATTAATAGTATAATAAAATTTCCTGCTAACTGTAAACTTATTAAGATCTCTCCCACAGTTGAGAAACAAAATAATCTCTACATTTTCTGAGTTTGTCAATTTAATCATTTGTTTAAATAGCATTTACAGAAATACATAAATTATGAATATCTTTATATTTTGCTTTATACGTTTTTTTAGTTTACAGCACTCTACTTCTGACAATTTTATAAATTATTGACAGGAAGCAGAAATAAATCTATAACATTAATTCTTTTTTCTTAGCTTTGCTGATTTCATTCTGATATATGTGCTAGGGATTGTGGTGTCTATTTGTGTTGCCACTGAGTGACAACCTAACTTTGACCTACTTATAATGAAACGTCGTGTTGTCACTCAGGCTCAAGAAGCCATTAAAATTTGACAGCATTGCCTCCTGTCAGGTTTTCCTAAATTCGACTGAACAAAACATCTACCAGAATCATGAGTTTGTTTCACAATTTTTTTTAAATGACATCTTAACTAATGAAAACTAACCTGTTGAATTTCAGTTCTGGCCCTCCACAAACTAAAGGTCAGCCTATTAAGAATTTTCTTATTGACAAGGCAGCTTTGCTTCTTAAGGATACATCATCATAGCAAAATAGGGTAGTTTGGAAAAAGAAAAACATCAGTTCATCATAAGCCCTGAACTTTGGCTTAGTTTATTTTTTTTTCTAGGCTTGTGGTTTTCTGTCCAATAATCCATTAAATCTGAAAAGGAAAGCAAATGCAAGTCATAACATGAAGGTAGAGAGAAGTTTTCAAGTAATTTAATTATGTTTATAACACAGATCCTGAAATTGCAGGTATTCATAATTACAATCTAAACACAATACTGCAAGCTTGATCTTGTTCATTTTAGAAGATATTTAAGGATATAAACAAGGTCGGTATATCAAAGAAGAAGGGATGTGTCAAATGGATAAAATGAGTTTAAAAAAGAGCAATTTAAATAAATTTGCCATTCTTAAGGATCAAAGAAAGATGAAGGAAGTCACAATGAGTGTCTGGGAATCATAAACTAAACTACAGTTTTTATTCATTCATTAGTCTCATAGTTTTAAACATAAAAGAACTAGAGAGAGAAACAAAGGGTATCTGACTTAATTCCTCAAGTAGCATTTTAAAATGCTTTTCCCATTGAGACTTCAAATTTAACTTAATATTTTCTGGGATTTGCCTATGAATATGTCTAAATGGCACAAATAAAATATAAGAAAGTAAAAGAAAAAAATGAAAAAGCTATCAAAATTTTTAAATGTATTCTTTCTAACAATAGCTATATAAATAGAATATATTAATGAGCTATAAATTTAAAAATCCACCATACAAACTATTGTATTGTTTTAGCAACCAATTTAAAGTTATGGGGAGAGGGTATGTTAAATCATGCCATATTTGACAAAAGATGATAGCATTACTAAACAAAAACTAATTTGAATTTAGAATTAAAAAGAGAAAATGTTTCTTTGATAACAAATATGCAATTATTATAGCCTTGGCAACAGGGTGGGAAAATAATTCTACTTTTCTTGAAGTATAGTTCACTTGCAATATAATATTAGTTTTAATTGCACAATATAGTGATTCAATATTTTAATATGCATTATACAGAGTTATTACAATATTATTGACTATATTCCCTGGGCTGAAAATGACTTACCTGTGACTTATTTTATAACTAGTAGTTTGTATCTCTTAATCCCCTTAACCTATTTTGACCATCCCCATAAACCACTCTCCTTTGGCAAACACTAGTTTGTTCTTAGTATTTATAAGTCTATTTCTGTTTTGTTATATTTGTTCATTGGTTGTATTTTTAGGTTACACATATAAGTGAAAACATAGTATTTGTCTTTTTTTGTATGTATTTGTCTTTATTTCACTTAGCACAATATCCTCTAGGTCCATCCATTGTTGCAAATGGCAACGTTTCATGCTTTTTTATGGCTGAGTACACACACACACACGCACACCACTTCTTCTTTATCCATTTATTTATCAATGGATATTTAGGTGGTTTCCATATCTTGGCTGTTGTAAATAATCCTTCAATGAACGTAAGGGTGAATATATCTTTTCACATTAGTGTTTTCATCTTCTTTGGATAAATACCCAGAGGTGGAATTGCTGGATCATATGGTAGTTCTATTTTGAACTTTTTGAGGAACCCCCATAGTGTTTTCCAGAAGCTGCACCCATTTACATTCCCAACAACAGGAAGTTTCCCCTTTCTCCACATCCTCACAAACACCTTTTAGTTGTTGTCTTGATGATGATAATTCTGGCAGGTGTAACGTAATATGTGATTTGCACTTCCCTGATGATTAGTGATGTTGAAGATCTTTTCATGTGTTTGTTGGCCATCTGTATATCTTCTTTGGCAAATGCCTATTCAGGTCCTCAGCCCATTTTTAAATCAGATTATTCGTTGTTTTCATATTGAGTTATATGAGTTCTTTATATATTTTGAGTATTAACCTCTTATCAAAAATATCATTTGCAAATATCTTCTCCTCTTCAGTAGAATTCTTTTTCATTTTGTTGACGGTTTCCTTTGCCATCCCAAAGCTTTTTCATTTGATGTGGTCCCATTTGTTTATTTTTGCTTTTGTTGTCTTTGCCAAAGAAGAGGGATCCAAAAAAATTTTGCTATCATCAATGTCAAAGAGTGTAAAACCTGTGTTTTTTGTTTATTTCTGAAAGTTTTATGGCTTCAGGTCTTACCTTGATGTATTTATCCACTTCAGGTTTATTTTTCTATATGGTGTGCAAAAATGGTCCAGTTTCATTCTTTTACATGTAGCTGTCCAGTTTTCCCCACACCACTTATTGAAGCGATGGTCTTTTCCCCACTGTATGTTCTTGCCTACTTTGTCATTGATTAATTTACCATATATGAGTGGGTTTATTTCTGGACTCTCTATTCTGTTCCATTGATTTATGTGTCTATTTTTATGTTCCAGTATCATACTGTTTTGATTACCATAGCTTTGTATGGATAGTATAGTTTGAAGTCAGGGAGCATGATAGTATTCTCTTATGATTGTTTGCATTCTGTGATATCAGTTGTAACTTCTCCTCTCTAATTTCTAACTTTATATATTTGGGTGCTCTCTCTTTTTTTCTTGATGAGTCTGGCTAAATGTTTGTTAATTTTGTTTATCTTTTAAAAAAAACAGCTCTTAGTGCCATTGATCTTTTCCGTTGTTTTTTGGGTCTCTATTTCATTTATTCCCTCTCTGATCTTTATTAATTCTTTCCTTCTACTAACTTTGGGCTTTGTTTGTTATTTTTCTAATTCCTTTAGGTATAAAGTTAGGCTGTTTATTTGACATTTTTTTTGTTTCTTGAGGTAGGCGTGTATCTCTATAACCTTCCCTCTTAGAACTGCATTTGCTTCATCCCATAGATTTTAGAAAGTTGTGTTTCTATTTTCATTTGTCTCAGTATGTTTTTTTATTTCCTCTTTGATTTCTTCATTAACCCATTTTTTGGGTAGTATGTTGTTTAGTCTCCAAATGTATTGTTTCTAGTTTTCTACTTGTAGTTGATTTCTAGTTTCATACCATTGTGCTCAGAAAAGATGCTTTGATATGATTTCAATCTTCTTAAATTTACTGAGACTTGTTTTGGGGCCTAGTGTGTGATTTGTTGTGGAGAATGTTCCATGTACACTTGAAAAGAATGTATATTTTGCTCTTTTTGGATGAAATGTTTTGTAGATATCTGTTAAGTTCATTTGGTCTAATATGGTATTTAAGGCCAATGTTTCTTTATTGATTTTCTGTCTGGATGATCTATCCATTGATGTAAGTGGGGCATTAAGTCCCCTACTATTATTGTATTACTGTCAATTTCTCTCTTTATTAATATTTCCTTTATATATTTACGTGCTCCTATGTTAAGTGCATATATGCTTAAGAATGTTCTATCCTCTTCCTGGTTTGACTTTTATTGTTATGTAATGCCCTTCCTTGTCTTTTGTTATAGTGTCCATTTTAAAGTCTATTTTGTCTGATACGAGTATTGCTATCTCATCTTTCTTTTTTGTTTCCATTTGCATGGAACATCGTTTTGCATCCCTTCACTTTCAGTCTGTGTGTGTCTTTAGCTCTGAAGTAGGCAGCATAAAAATGGGTCTTGTTTTTTTTTCCCCCATTCATCCACGCTATGTCTTTTGATTGAGACATTCAGTCCATTTACATTTAAAGTTATTGTTGATATGTATGTACTCAATGCCATTTTGTTACTTTTTATCTGGTCGTTTCTGTAGTTCTTTGGTCTTTTTTCTTCTTCTTTTAGTCTCTTCCCTTGTGGTTTGATGATTTTCTTTAGCGTTATTTTTGAGTTCCTTTCCCTTGTTTTTCTGTGTATGTATGGTAGGTTTTTGATTTGTGGTTGTGGTTACCATGAGAAAGATAGATAGATAGATAGATAGATAGATAGATGATAGATTTGCTTTAAGTTGATAGTCATTTACACTTAAACCTGTTCTAAAGCTCTACATTTTTTACCCTACCCTCCACATTTTGTTTTTGATGTCATATTGTGCATCTTTTTTGTGGATCCCTTAACTACTTAATGTAGTTATAATTGAATTTGTCACTTTTGTCTTTTTACCTTCATATTATCTTTTTAAGTGGTTGATCCAATGCCTTTACTATATATTTGCTTTTAACAGTGAGATTTTTTTTCTTTTATATATTTTCATATTTCTAGTTGTGGTCTTTTATTTCCTCTTGGAGAAGTCTCTTTAACATTTCTTGTAAGGCTGGTTTACTAGTGATAAGCTATTTTAGTTTTTGCTTGTCTGGGAAACTCTTTATAGCTCCTTCAATTCTGAATGATAAACTTGCTGAGTATCCTTGAGACTTGTTCTGTGGCCTTACATGTGATCTACATGGACAATGTTCCATGTGTCCTTGGTTTTTCCTTCAGGACTTCAAATATATTTTGCCATTCCCTTCAGGCCAGAGTTTCTGCTGAAAAATCAGCTGATAGCCTTATGGGAGTTCCCTTGTATGTGACTTTTTGTTTTTCTCTTGCCATTTTAAAATACTCTCTTTATCCCTAACTTCTAACACTTTAAACATGATGTGCCTTTGTGTGGATCTCTTTGGTTTTATCTTGTATAGGACTCTCTGTGCTTCCTGGACTGGCGATCTGTTTTCTTCCACAGATTAGGAAAGTTTTCAACTATTATTTCATCAAATATGTTTTCTACTTTCTCTCTCTCTTGTCCTCTTGGGACCCTATAATGTGAATATTAATACATTTGATGTTTTCCCATAGGTTCCTTAAACTATTCTCAAATTTTTTAAATTCTTTTTTCTTTTTGCTCTTCTGACTGGGTGATTTCCACTATTCTGTATTTCAAGTTGCTTATATGATCTTCTGTATCAACTAATCTGCTAATGATTCACTCTAGTGTATTTTTCATTTCAGTTATTGTATTCTTCAGCTCTGATTGGTTCTTTCTTATATTTTCTAATTCGTTGTTGATGTTCTGATTCTGTTCCTTCATTCTTCTCCTGAGTTCAGTAAGCGTTTTTATGACTGTTGGTTTGAACTCTTTATCAGGTTAATTACTTACCTCCATTTCATTAAGGTTTTATTTATGGGGTTTTATCTTGTTCTTTCCTTTGGAACAGGTTCCTCTGTTTTCTCATTTTGTTTGACTTTCTGTGTTTTTTTCTATGAATTAGGCAAAACAGCTTCAGTCTTGAAGGTGAATTCTTATGTGGGACTGTACCTATGCACCACGTGTGCTCAATGGTTTTGGTGGGAGGGCTGGAGCTGAAGCAGGTGTGGGTCAGGGCCTCTTCTAGGGTATGCTGGGGGCCATCACCTTGGGGTGGGGACTGGAGCCAGAGCTTGGTATGGGCTGGCGGGTATATTAGGGTGGTCTTTGCAGGCTAGCTAGATTATGAGGTGTTTTTCAATCTGCTTCCTCTGTGCTGGAACTCGGGAGAGTAAGTTTGTGTGCAAGCCCTTTCAGTGAGTTGTCTCTGGTCCTATAGCTCTCCAGCTCTCCCAGTCATAAGCCCCACTAGTTTTCAAAACCAGTTAAGGGGGCTTATCTTTCCAGTGCCAGTCCCCAAGTCTGGAGTACTCAATGTGTGCTCAATCCCCTCACTCCTTAGGTAGGACCTCCAAATGTGTGACATCCCCTCTGTTTATGGGTTATCTGCTGGAGGTGTGGGTCTTTACTCGATTGTGTTTCTGCCCCTCCTACCCATCTCAATATGTTTTTCTCTTTATATTGTAGAAAAGTAGATTGTAGAAAAGTTGTTCTGCTAGACTTCAGGTTGTTCTCAGAGAATTGTTCTGTATGTAGTTGTAGTTTTGGTGTGTCTTGGGCAGGAGGTGCGGTCAGGATCTTCCTACTCCACCATCTTTGTCCCATCTCTGGGAATGTGATTTGAAATCCTCACCAAACATAACACTGAGAGAAGATTTTTGGATAATTGCTTACTGTGAGTTGTATTTTTTTTAATAGCCAAGATTTTTCAGAGGTTCCCCACAGTCCATGCTGGTTCTTAATATTCATAAAATGTTTCTCTTATGCAATTACACTCCTAAAGTGTACTTTTCTGATACTAAGTATACCTCCAGTGCCCCTTGTAAACTATTCCTATATTACAGGTGTTCTTCTGAGTATAGAGAGTATCCAGATGGGAAAGACCTAGTCCTGACAGCACCACAGGATTAAGAAGAACTGGTAGGGCAAGTCATTTAGGAAAGCAATTCTGGTTACTCAGAGGAAATTTATGTAAGGGTGCAGGGTTTAAAGCAGAGAAAACAATTAGAAGGATACTACTGGAGAAAATGTAAAGATTTGGTGATTATTTGATTGTGTTGTATAAGATGAGAGGGAGGGAAAATGGGTCAAATATAAGTAACTTTCAAGGTTTCAAGATTTGGTGTCTAAGGGTAAATGATGTTGTTATTCATGATGTCAAACACAAAAGAGAAAAGAAGTAGTTGGAGATTTAAAATGACTAGATTCAATTTGGGGTATGTTGAATTTGAAGTATCTCCAGAGTATCCAGCAAATAAGACATTATGAAGAAAATAAGCATATAAGTATATGGTCTGCCTATCAACATATAAAGAGAGATTGTGTGGGAACATGGGCCTAAGTACATTCTTGAGGTATAGAATTTTCACGAGAAATTGCAATCATTGTTTCTGAGAAACTTAGATTTTAAACATAGGCTAATATCAACCTAACTTTTTTCTATAGAATTGGTGAACTTAGCCAGTATCTACATTTACATTCATGAAAGAAGTGAATCAACTTAATGGAGGCCAGATATATATTAAGTTCACTTATACTTTGAAAAGAATACCTCATAAGGAAAGTAAGGGTCAACTGATTTTGGAAATTGTCATGCTCCATGTATGCCATTGCCAATATATTAGAATTACCTTCAGTTTTTTATATCTTTTAGCAAAATGCTGCACATAGACCATGGTGTGCTAAACAAATATTAGTTAGTTGATATCTTAAAGGGAATAGGCACTAGTTAAGGATAAAAAAATGTCGCTATTGGTTTTAACAAAAGGGGTGATATTTTATTCAAGTTTGAAAGATGAGTAGCCTTTTGCAAGCAGAAAAGAAAGCTATAAATGGGTTGTAGTAGACGTTTTAAGCAGAGGGAAGACAATGTCCAAAAACATGGAGTAGCATTTGCACATTTTGGAATGATATTATATGTATCATGTTTGCTATATAGGGTACAAAAATGAAATAATATTCTCCAGAGAGGTAATTGAATGATCATATTGTGAAGGACCTTACATTCCATGTTAAGAGATAAGCACTTTGGATATATATTCTTTGGCTAATGAAGAACCAATGGTGATATTACATTTTCCCCAGAGGAATTAAATGATCTGATTTGATTTTCTAGAAGTTAACCCTCCTAACAGTGGGAAAAGTCAACATGTGTATAAACAGATTTGCAGCAAGAGAGCAGTTGGCATATTAGCAATGGGAAATGATAAGAAGAAGATCTCATGTAGGAATAGCGGATTGAAGAAAACAGAAGCAATAGAAGAAATATTTGTAAGGTATCAAAATTATAGAAAAATAAAGTTTGAAAACCCAAACAGTGATGTCCCTGCTATGCCAGACACTAAAAGTATTTCAATAGATTAAATATTTAATAAAAATATATATAACTAAATTAAATTTGAAGGTAGAGGACACTTTTAGTGAAAATTTAACTAAATATAGAATAAGAAATTATAAGGATTAAAAAATACTCCAAACTAAAAAATGATGGGTTAACTATGTAAAGTGAAAACATCTCTAGATTAAGCACCATATAAATGATTAAAACAGTAAATGATAAATAGTAAAGTGGCAAATGGAAAGATACATAGAAATATTTATAACAAATACTAGAAAAATATCATTAATGATCTTAGTATTACAAGAGACATGATAAATCAATTAAATACCCTTCAGTCACCCCAACAAAATAATTTTTAAAATATATAAAGACAATTCTTGAAAGAACAATAAATAACCAATGAAAAGGAAAAAAATATTTCATCATTGCTAACTGATCAAAATTTTAAAATAAAAGCAATATTGATTTATTCTTTAAACTATTAGTCTATCATAATTTAATAAGATAATATTTCATGGTAAGAGTGTAGTATACATGCCTTCAAATAAGTAGTATTAAATCACTATTTAGTAATATTCATATAAATATTATTATATTTTTTCAAACTGCATTAAAATAATTTAAACTGCAATTTCTTTTCATGTATATCAGAATGTTTAATGAGAAAGTTATTTTTAAGGCTTTTAAAGTCTATACAAATCAAAAGTTGTAATTATAATGCAAACTAATCAGAAACAACCTCTATATTTGATATATGCTGAATAAATTAACATAAATTGATAAATTGCATAGTACATATTTTCAGTCAAATGCTTTCAGATATCACTCAAGGAACTTCTTTCACAAAAAGACCATTACCCTATAAATTTGTTAGTTTAAAGAGAACTTACACTAATTACCTCTCTTGGCTTCTGCCAAATGATTTTTTAGCTTTAACAAAACAACAATATCTTGATTGTGTCATTCTATAGAGATACGAAAATTACCAGCCACTTAAAAAAAACTGAATCACTTTACTATACACCTGAAACTAACACAACATTGTTAATCAACTATACTCCAATATAAAATAAAAAGTTAAAAAAATAAGTCCTTTCTCTTTGGACTTAAAAATTCACCTATTTTTCTAAGTTGTGCATCGAAAAAACAGATTCTTATTCTAATGAAGTCATCCAAATACTCAAAATAAATACTTCCTTTTCAGTCCACGTTTCCACCTAGATTTCAGGAACAGACAGAGAATTAAGTGTAACTTATCTTGCTAACTAGGATTTATAAGAGAGTTAGAGAAAATGAGTCAGGATTAATAAGAAATGCTGTCTTTATAAACTCAATATTTGTCCAGTAGTTCTTAAACATTTCCTATATTTATCAGATATTTTATTTATCAGTTGAATTCCAGGTGGAATGAGAGGTAGTGGGGGAACTTGTACGTGTGTAGCATTTCATTGAAAATTGATGCCAATTTATTTGTTAAAAAATTAGACTTACTTTCTGTTCTCCAGCAGATGTTTTTAGCTACTCATCTATTTGTGTTTATTCTTTTATGGTTCTCATCACACTGCATTATAATTATATATTAACATTTCTAATTCCTCTGGAATAGAAGCTAATACTCTTCTGTTTCCTTTAGTATATCATGATAAATTGGGTAAAATATAAAATTAAGTGAATGCATAAACACTGAACATTGAATTCATAAATGTTTTCTATAGATTCACTGACTCACAAATGAAATGCTGACAAAGAGTATCTGCAGATCCAGTTTTACACGTACTTAACTGAAGACAAGTTTGGATGAAAGTTAACATTCCAATAAATGCACTACTTCTAGATCAACTAAACCTTTTGTCTGTAGTACATGCTATTGATAAAATGGTTTATTCATACACGATCAAATATATTCTCTTCTGGTGAAAACATGATGGAAAAAATAAATGATCAAGGAGGAGATAATTAAATCAGCTAAGATGTATTGTCTAATGAACTGTAAAAATTGTTGTATGGCACTCATTCAATTGGAAACACCGTTGGAAATGCCTCCCCTTTCACTTGTTCAGTACTCACTGTTCATAAAGGTTTCCCAGATTTGTTCCTAGTATCTGAAACTATGCTCTGTCTTGTCTAATAGGAGAGAACACAATACGGTTACCAGTTTTGCAGGCTCTGAAGGTAAATTGCCTGAATTAGAAACATGACTCCACTACCTTCTAAAAGAGTGATCTGTGGAAAGTTTCTCAACCTGAAAGCTTCAATTTCCTCAAATTAAAACCTAAATATAAATAATACATTTACTATCTCAATTATTCTTACAATAATATAAATGTCGAGTGTTTAGCACAGAGCCTAGCTACTAGTTAAGTGCTTGTTAACTGTTGTCATTTTTGTTTAGTGTGTAAGTTTTGTTTTTGTAGATTTTATTGATTTTCTTACTAAAAGCAAAGCTGACCACAACAAAACTGTTAAGATAAACTTCTTTATGGGAGGTGTGCAGGAGATATGTATGTGTATTTACTTGCATGTCCCCTGGAACTTTGCAATTGAAAAACCCTATTTTGAATATCAGATTTTCATGTTAACTGGATTCCAAATCAGTTTTGATAACAGAGATTCTCCAAGACAAGAGACAAAGATACAGTAGAATCAAGAAGAAGACACCTACCCCTCCTCTAGACTTAAAATGCTTTCCCCTGCCTTGAGGATCACCACATTCTATATAATCATGTGCACACACACACACACACACACACACACACACAAACACACACATCAAGGTAGAAGGTGGCATTTCAAAATACACACAGATTTAATTTTTACAGTATTGGTTTTCTTATATGTAGTATATATATCCTAGTACCTGAAACCAGTATGAACAAATGTGTAATTAAAGAGATGAATCAAAGAATCAAATTCCTCTCAAATGTATTCTTTAGTTCATGCAATGAAAATTGATTGACATTGAACCCCAACTTAAGATTTTATTTATAATTATAGTTGCTATTGTTGTTATGGAGAGAAATAAAAATGGAAACAAGAAATTATAATTAATGCAGGGTTAGGGCTACTATAGGCTTCTATGGAAACATATGCTTTAAGTTAGATATATAACAATGCTGATTCCAATTCCAATGTGTGGGTTTTTTTCCCCACACCACCAAGCAATTCTCCAACACCAGCTGGGTGCCCTACAATTCAACTCAATTTGGACACTATCTACCTGGAAATAGCATCATATTTCAGAGGTTAAGAGCTCAGTACCACAGGACTGTCTTCCACTTCAGTTACTGTTACCCAAAAACTGGGTTTACCTCTTGGTGGGTGTTGAGCCAAAAGACATAACCAAGCCAAAGATCAGGATAAGGAAGGATTTATTACTTGAAGTAAGTAAGGAGAACACTGGGAATCTTTCCTAAAGCAGTGTCTCCCTGAACAGCAAAATTGGGGACGTTCAAAGCTAAGGGTACATGCATATTCATGGAGGGACCTGGGCTGTCGACAGAGTCCAAGCTTTAGTTGATTGAAGTCAGGAGGGTCAGAAAAGGTCAACATCATCATCCCTTAAGTTCCAGTTGATCTGGTGGTTGAGTGCTTCAGGCTAATCTTTACCGCTGAAACAGAACTGAGAGTCTTTACAACTGATATATTATCTTTGCTATTTTTACTTCTCTTGCATGACAACAGTTGTTTGTTTCTGCATTCTTTTGTTCTCTTAAGATCATTAATTACTGAGACCTGTCCAAGGACAAGCATTGTAGACAGGCTTAGATCACAAAATGGCTTAGGCCAAAAATGGCTTCTCTTCTGTCAAGAAAGCCATACGTGGTTCTCTTTCTCTGGGGACCCCCTACCCTACCCTATCTGCTTACAATACCAATCTCAAGTCCAGGTTGTTACCTGTGTTTCTGACTGGCTATAAATCAGAGGTTCCCATGACTGATGCTGAAAACTCGGCCTCTGTGCAATGGTGCCTAATCAAATCTCGGAGACAGAGTTTTGGGTGAAGTGGAAAAAAATATCTTTATTTCTTTGCCAGGCAAAGAGGGACACAGTGAGCTCATGCCTCTCAAAACTGTGGGTCCCAATCCAGGAGGATGTGATGAGGAGTTTTATAGCAATGGTTCAAAGGCGGAGTTGCTTATAAGGATCAGGGTGTGGGCAGGGCCTGCACTCCTTCAATCTGGTCTCAAGTAGTCTCCTGATGAGCTTTTCTGGTTCCTTTAATCTGTCCTCCGGTCGTCTCTTGATGAGCTTCTTTGGTTCTTGAGGCTATCAAACTGTGACCTTTTCTCTGGAATGAAGAATGCTAACATCCTCCATTTGATAGGGGTTTTAGTTCTGCAGAAGAGCTTAAAGATATTGTTATGGGCATCACTTGAGGAGGAACCAGGACCCTGCCCCACAGCTGCAGTGTTGTTTCTTGGCTGCTCCTCCCTTGTCTCTGCATCCCTCCCTTCCCGGATTAGCAACTGTTCAAATCTGCCCTTCAGAACTCAGGGAAGGTCATGGAGGCTAGAGTCTATTCCCTACAAACAAGAAACAGAGAACACAGAAAGGCTTCCATGTCCAGGAGCCCCACAGGGTCCTTCTTGGTTTCATGACCACCTCCTTAGGTTTGATTAATCTGCTAGAGCATCTCACAGAACTCAGGAAAGCAAATTACTCACTAAATTACTGGTTTATTACAAATGATATTAAAAGATACAAATCAACAGAGAGATGGAAAAGATGCACAGGACAAATTATATAGGGAGGGATGCAGAGCTTCCATGCTCTCAGAATATGCCACTCTCCCCGAATCTCCACTTGTTCACCAACCCGAAAGCTCTCAGAACCCCATTTTTTTTGGTTTTTATGGAGGATTCATTACACAGACATGATTGACTAAGTCATTGGCCACTAGTGATTGATTCAACCTTCAGTCTCTCTCCTCTCCTCAGAAATCAGAGAGTGGAACTGAAAATTCCAATCCTCTAATCACTGTAACCAACCCCTATCCTTAGGTGCATACCAAAAGTCACTTCATTAACATAAACTCAGGTGTGGTTGAAAGGGGTTAGTTATAAATATCAAGATACCTTCATAGCTGTTATCACTTAGGAAATACAAGGGATTTAGGAGCTCTGCAAAAAATGGGGATGAAGATCAAAGATATATTTCTTATTATAAATTGCAATATATAAATTGTAACTTTAGGGGCAAATAGGAATTATAGAAATTAAGCATGATGGCAGAGAATGTAATAAGGTTAGCATTCGAAATGTATGGCAGGTGGTTGTTTATAGCAAGTTCATAGAACAATTGAAAGAATGGGAAGAAATTGATTTTGATATATATTTTGGGCAGCAAAGTTTAAGAGCATTGAAATGTCATTTTTAAAAGTTTGGTTTTAATCTTAAAATTAATGGGAGTCATTGAAGTATTTCAATACCTGAACAATATAAAGTTTTTCAGATGAGTGTGTATAATTAATTCCTAATCCTTAAATTTACTCTTTTTGTTGTCAGTTAAACTGAGTTCAGGAGAAAATAGAAGAAGATGTATCAGGAACAGTGAATGCAGACAACTATTTCAAAAAATATTTTTCTGAAGAGGAGCAGAAAAAGGGAGCTGTATTTGAAGGGTGGTGGGATTAAGAAAGTAAGAATAAATATGTTGAACAACTCCAGCGCTTAGACTAAGGAGTATTATTATGTGAAGAGCCAAGAATATGAAGCTACAGCTCTACCAAAATTTAAACTAAGAATTTATTATGTTCTGGGAGTGGGGATGGAGAGAAGCAGATTGGGAATCACAAATACTAGTGCCAGCATTAAAGATTCCAGATCTTCAAGGGTGAGGATCCTTAGAGCATCCCTAGTTAAAATCCAGTTTGGATTTTGGTTTTGAGCAAAATGGTACCCTCGTTGACAATATACTGCTTCACCTCTGAGGAATGTTCTTCCTCTGTTTCCAGTTAAACAACAAAGATCTGATTATGGAAATTCAGGTGACCGTATAATCCAAGTTTCTATTATAAACTAGTGCTTTTTTATCATCAAGCCACAAAGTAGGGCACACAAGCAGATTCCATTATCACAAAGGGACATGCAATAGAAGGTGCACAGACATTGGGCTTAACTATTGGGATGCTTACATCTGCTATACTGCTACTGCGTTTTCAGCATTTATCTATAGTCACATGGGATGTTCCCTCTATGAATATCTGTTAGAGAAGAAAAAAAAAATTCAAGCCTGCTTTACAGAGAATTCTGTAAATATGCTGGCATACTCAGATGTGGAGAAGTATGTTAGTGTGTCAGTGTTATGGCTAACCTCAAGAGTGGCCTTGAGGGACAATTGAAGAGGAAAATTACTAGTACTACTTACAGCCTCCTGACAAATACATAAAAACAAGGACAGCATTATCTGAATATATTTCCTTCCAAAGTGTGTGATAAAAATATATTTATATATTTAAAATAAATTTCACTTTTCTTTCCTCCCATTTTTATACACAGTTTTATATAAAATATGTTCATGGTATATAAATTACCAATTTTGGCTTCCTATTCTGCACCCAATGCCAATGGGCGTGGGCAGGGGTAGAGAGGAAAGGGGGGGGGGCGGTTCCAGCACATCCAACAAGCAATTCTCTGACACCAGCTGGGTATCCTACAGTTCACCCCAGTTCTGATGTCATCTGCCAAGAGATAGCATCAGATTCCACAGGTTAAGGGCTCAATTATACAGGACTGCCACTACTCCTCCCTTCCGGTGCCAGTTGCAAGTGCAGGTTGTCACCTGTGCTTCTGACCAACCCACCTTGGGTTCTGTTAGTTTGCTAGAGCAGCTCACAGAGCTCAGAGCAATATATACTTACTAGATTACCAGTTTATTTTAAAAGGATATAACTCAGGAATAGCCAGATGGAAGAGATGCACAGGGCAAGGCATGGGGAAAGGACTCAGAGCTTTCATGCCCTGTCAGGGGCACCACTCTCCCCAAATCTCCATGTGTTCACCAAATCCCCAAATCTGGAAGTTTTTCAAACTCTGTCTCTTTGGGGTTTTATGAAAGCTTCATTATATTTGCATGATAGATTAAATCATCGACCATTGGAGATTGATTCAATCTCCGTCTTCTTCCCTCTCCTCCCCAGAGATCCGGGGGTGGGACTGAAAGTTCCAAGTTTCTAATCATGTGCTTGGTTCTTCTGGCAACCAGCCCCCAACATTTAGTCACCTCATTAACATAACAAAAGATACCTTTGTCTCTCTCAGTGCTCAGGAAATTATAAGGGATTTAGGAGCTTGGTGCCAGAAAAGGGAACAAAGACCAAATATGTATTTCTTATTATAAATCACAATATCACATGGCTACAGTTTACAGATAATCCAGTTGAAATCACGACAGAATGGGAAAAGGACTTTCCTTTACCTAAAAATCCGAGATTTGTTTCTAGATGCTGAAACTAAGGAAATTTTGAATATATTTTGTTGGGAAACATATTTTCTGTTAGATAATGAAGCGTAGACGTGAGGTTTAGGGAAAAACTATTTTTTGATAAGGTGGGAAGCAGAACCTCTTTCATTTACTATTGATATTGAAAATTACAGGTACTTCATTTTCAGTCTTGCTTGCCCCTCCTTCATGTGAGCCTGACCTAGTGAAGCCTCATCCAATCAATAGCATTAATTGTAGGTTATGAATAAGGAGCCAGAAAGCCAAGGAAGTAAATTAAGCAAAGGATTCATTCTCCAAATGACTAATTTGAGGGGCAAAACTGTTAGGGCTTTAGCAGTTGTGCCAGTATCTTGAACTGGCACCAGTGGTCCGAGCTGTAGCTGTTTGGGTTTAGTGTTGACAGCAGCAGAATCGAATCTGTGGGCCTGCCTGCTATCTAGACTCTTCTATCCCATTCATTTCCAAGTCTTGTTCTTTTGTGCTTTAAGTAAATTCTGTGAACGCTCCCATATTTTTCAATGTATATTTTATATTTAATTCATTCATTGTTAATTTCTCATCCTTGCAAAAACAAACAAAAAAGGCAACTCTGATACATGATTATTTCTTCTTTTTTCATTATCAGTGTTGCCAAAGATTTATTAGATTTTAAAGAAAAAATGTTTTATCACATAATCATTTTTTATTTTTTAAATTATTCTATTTCATTTCTTATTTATTTGAATATGATATACTAATCTTTTTAAGTTTTTTTTTAATGTGCACTATTACTGCCTTTATTTTCATTCTTTTCTCATGAAAGCATTAAAATCAATTTCTCTCTCTCTCTCTCTCCCTCCCTTTCTCTCTCTCAGTATTCTTCAATGACCCCTTTGGATTCAGTCTGGAAATTTGGAATTTATTACTTTTAATATTTTTTGTTTTAAATATTTTATAATTTCTCTTGCTTTCCTGTATAAGCTATGAGTTATTTAAAAACATGATGCTAGCATATTTATACATTAACATATATTGCAAGCTATTATGTTTCTGCTTATGAGTTCAATTTCTTTGTAATCATTGATTATAATGATTTTGTGGGATTTATTGAGACTTTCTGTGTTTCTTATACAATGTTTTTATTTTTAATGTCAATGTTAATAATCTGTGTCCAAGGCAGTACATAGTACATATCTTATTTAAAAAACAGTTCTTTTATTTTTATTCTTTTAGTCACATTTTTAACACCTTGATTATTCTGATCAGTTACATCTATCAGTTCTCAAGATAATTATGATGAAACCACTATTTTAGGATAATTAATTTCTTTCTGTATTTCTAACAAATTTTGTCTTACAGATATCAAGACTATGTTATAAATGTAATATATTCTTACTAAATTATTCTTTTAGCTATTTGTTTTTAATCTTCTATGTTATTCTTTATCTTGAGTTATATTTTATCTGATATGAAATTGCCCACTTGGGGTATCTGCTCCACATTTGCCTTATATCCCTGTATACATCTTTTTAAGCTTAATTTTTTTTCCTTTTGCTTTGTGTCACTTCCAAACAACACATTGTTGAATGCTTTTTGAAATCCAATCTAAGAATTATCTTAAACTTAAATATGTGTTCTGTCAATTTAGATAAAAGTAAATCTAAATAAAATCTTTATTAATCTTGCTTCCCATATAATGTCTTCCTCCTAGATTAATTTTACTTCAGCTGAAGTACTTTTTGCAATTTTTTTCAGAGCATGTTTCTATGAGATAATGTATTTGAGTCTTGTGCACTTTAAAGAAAGTATGTATCCACTTTAACATAAGATTTATTATAGAAACTTATGTTCAAAGTTGTTTTTCTTCAACATTTGGTTTATGTAATAATCTTCTTTCATCCAGTATTTTAGATAGATGACTGATGAAGTATAATTCTTGATTTTTATAGGATATACATTTTGCCTCTGAACAGTTATTTTCAAGTTTGAATTTTTAGAATCATCACTAGGGGACATTTTAAACATGTTTAGTCCTCATTCTCGTGGAATCAATGTATTTGATTTTCAGTGCATCCTTTGAAGCAGTATTTCTAAAATTCCCTAGGTGATTCTGATATAAAGCTATGCATGTAAAACAATGCATGGGAGCCATTAACATTGTGTCTCCCTCTTACACTAGCTGTGTTTTTTTTTTTTTTCTTTTGTATCCTATTGAGACCATTTTATGCTCTTTCATGTGAGGTCTTTGGACTTTCCTCCAACCCATAAAAATGTCATTATTTCTGTGTTCTTACGATATGCCAAGTATAGAGTTAATTTCTTCACCTGCAATTTTATTTTCATAAAGTTAAGTGCTGGCATGCCTACAAAGATATATTTATTTGCCAACAATAAAATATTGGTATATGATCTAACATTAATGAATACATACTGCCACCAATTCTTTGCATCAATTGCAAGTCAGTTCAGTTCTGACACTAAATACCTTGGAGTTAGTGTCAGGTCCTACAAGTTAAATGGCAAAGCATCCAACAAGACTACACTTACTTTAGACTACAAATTCTTGGGTTCCCATGACCCTGCTTCAGGTGATAAAATTTACTAGAAAAATTCACTAGAAGTGCTACACTTATGACTATAGTTTTATTATAAAGGATACACTCAGGAACACCCAAATGGAAGAAATCAGTAAGGCAAGGTCTCAAGGGAGGAAGGTGGTGCAGAACTCCCATCCCCTCTGCTTGTAGCATCCAGGTATGCCACCCTCCCAGCACATCAATGTGTTCAGCAACCCAGAACCTACTGAGCTTCAGTATTCAGAGATTTTATTTGGGTTTCATTAATTAGAAATGATTGATGAAATCATTGACCATGTGATTGAACTTAATCTCTAGTCCCACTCCCCTATTTACAGTTTGAGGAATAAAAGTGAAAGTTTCAACCCTCTAATGAAATGCTTGGTCTTTCTGGCATGGCCAACCTTTCCCTCAAAACTATTGAAACTAAGTTTCACCATGAGTCATCTCTTAGCATAAATTCAAGTATGATCTAAAGGGGCTCATTATGAAAAACAAAAGAACTCCTATCACTTAGGAAATTCCAAGGGATTTTGAAGCTCTGTGTCAGGAACTAGGGACAAAGAACACATTTATTATCAATATTTATTATATCACAATGAATAACATAATAACCCAAGAAATTCCGGCTTTTCTTTATACTCTGCTTTTGAATAGTGCTTGTATGAAAATATCAAATAATTGCAATTAATCAACCATTATAATGTTATTAAGTCTTTGTTCTACTGTTCTGAATACAGAACATAAAAGATATTATATGACTAGACATTCATTTCCTTCATAATCCTCCACTTTAAGGAAAATGGATTGCATAGATATAATTGAGGCTTGTTCATTTTACTTTGCCTATATATAAAAACACAAATTTGAGTAAAATGTCCCTTTTACTGAGAGCAGCTGACATAATTCATTTTTTAAAATGGCATGGATTGATGGGAGTGTTGTTCTATTTAAATGATTAGTAAGTTATACCTTATGAAGAATGGAGCATATCTAAGAAAGTATCTTAACTTTTTATCAAAAGGAAATTTATCATTGCATATTCAATTGGTAAAAATGTTAGATGGCAACCTGAGTCCTTTATATTTATTGATGTTGGAAGTTCTTTGGCTAAGTCAGGATATAAAAATAACTCAAAAGCTATTTTAATGTAGCCAAAGGTTTTTATTTTTAAGAAGTCATTTCATGCCTTCTCTAGACTTCAATTCACAATGATTTTCTTTTAACTTGGAGTCAGTCCTGCATAATGCAAGAATTGAATATGCCCTTTAAAGACATTTCCAAACCTGAAGTTCTTTGATTTTAAAATATAAATGTGTTATTTAGGGTCAAAGATGCTTGTTTTCTTCTCCTTGCCCTATCTTACAAAGGATACCAATTTAACTCTTAAACAAAACCCTAGCTCCACAAAAATATGGTCAAAATTCTGGCTCTTGGAAAGGAGCCTTTCTTTATACTTCACTGACTCTGAATCAACTCGACTTTGCTGTTTATCTGATCTGGCTCTTGTGTTGTAAACTATCAGAGGTTGGGTTTGTGACATTTGTAATCTCATGTATAAATTCCTAGCTCATTAACTGCATTGTCCAGATTCTATGTTTTCTAATTTCTCTTGTATGCTAAAATCACTGCCCTGCTCAGACTACAGTGAAATTACTATTCCATCAGGACATTTATTTTTATCATCATTTAGGAACTCACCATCACACTAATAGTTTATATGTCCTCTGTATGTCAAGTTTACCTCTTTCTTTAAGTCCTCCCTATCTTCCTCTTCTACCCATGACTGGATTGAAATAATGAACTTGAGTTTTGCTTTGATCTTGGTTTATGATACTAATGTTCTACCAATTCTTTCTCTTGTGTCTCATTTCCTGTTTCACTCGGCTATTTAATATATATTAGTATGTTTTACTTCACTTTGTAATGCTGATCTGATTCTTACATATGTGAAGTGACTTGAAAATTCCCATCTTTTAATAGATGGCGTGCTTATTCCCCAATTCTGCATTTTCCTAACTTGAAGAGTATTCCATTCAGGGCATCTTTTTTAGAGGAGAAGGAACAACTTTTCTGACTGGTGAATGTGGGAGAACTCAGCCTGCATTGTCAGCCTATTTTTCCCATTCCTCTCTTTATTTGGAGCAGGGATTATCTAACTTTCTCCAGTAAGGACATTCTCTAGGCTACTTTAGTTCTTTGGGGAGAAGGTGGAGATAGTTTCCTTTGTCTAGACTTGTCTATGACTAGCTATTTAATGAGCTATTCACATTTTTCACATTCAATGTCTATACAAATTCCAGTCCTCCATTTGCTTCATGTAAAGGTTTCTCATCCCACCAATAAAATATTTTCTTTAAAACAGTGACCACCTCTATACTCTCAGAAGTCTTTCATAAATAAAAACACTCTGATAAATGATTTTTTTCATTTAATCTTCACAACATGATTTTGTAAAAGGATTATATCATCTTCAATTTGTAAATAAGGTTCAAAGAGTATATATAGTTAAGTGGGTTATCTAGGATATTATACCAGATATGAAAACTCCATAGCGTGCTGTACCCACCTATGGCAAGGAATTCTTCTGCTAACCTGGGTCTATGCCAGCTTCCTGCACTTATTAGACAAGTCATTTTAGACAAGTGTTGAATTCATTTGCTACCTTTTCCTCCCTCTGTTAAATAATGAACAGCAAAACCTGTCCTATGTAAATTTTAAAGTCGTATATACTTAAGAAAATACGTAGATGCACTTTGTATATATGATCAATGTTATTAAAAAGATGAACCAGAGTCCTTTAAAAATTACCTACATAATAAAAATTGCCTTAGAGTGAGCAATGTTAAGTTCTTTAATAGTATTAAAGTTTATATCAACTCATGAGTTGGTTTGTTATGAAAATCAAATAGTTATTATACGAGGAGTTTTTAACTTAGAGTTCCACAGATGGAATTCCGTGAGTCCATGAAATTGGATGGGAGTAAAATATTTTTAGTTTTTCTTAACCTTGATCTTAAATTTAGCATTTCCTTCAATTACAAAAGTAGGTAACAAACCACAGTAGCATAAACAGCAACTGTCACATTTTTCCCTATATAATCACAAAATTTTCATATTTATATATTTGTTTTAGTGCTTATCTTTTGATTTTTTTAAGCCTAGATTCCCATCAGAAAGTGGCATATAAAACAAGGGCTTCCCATGCAGGTTTGTTCTGGAAATTGATCCTAGGGAACAAGAGTGGGGGTTTGGGAAGAGGGGAACAAGGAGTAACGGGAAGAATACACACAGCTATGGGCAGTGATGCTCAATTCCTCCAGGGTGTTCTGTAGATACATCTAGTAGCACTCAAACCCTAATGGTTAAGCAGTTGCTTCCGGGTGTGTTAACTGTTAACCTCTGAACACTTCCAGATTTTCAATGAGTGAGAGTCCTGTGACTTCTCAGGAGTCCCAACCTGTTGAGAGTTTAGTTAAACTACTCTATAATATTGTTGCCTTGGCATCCACTCTGTGTGGCCAAGAGTAATGCAGGGGCCTTGAATGGGAATGTGGGACCTTCCCACATTCCCTAGATAACAGTTGGCAGAGCCACAAGTAAATGTAAATTCCTGATGTGAGTTCCCCAGCACACCTGGTGATAAACAGTCTCTCCTGCCTTCTGACTCCTTCCTCTTGTGCACCCCTTAAAGAAGACCCTCACTCACAAAATAGATTTGAGATAAAAAGATCTACAAGAATATCTAGTTTAAGTTTAAAACATGAATGTGAATTAAAACACAAGTAACTGTCAATGTTCCTTTCTGAACATTCTTGAAAACACCCAACAGATACTTAAAAAAAAAAAAGACCCCCACTGAGCTTACTAAAACCCCACTCTTTGGGGCTTGAATTAACCAATTCACTCTTAGTCAGAAAACTCCAAATCACTCCACCTAGGGATCCTAATAAAGGTGTGTGCCTTAGGTACAGCTGCTAGCTCTCTGTCTGCACCCTGCCTTTACCTTCTGTGTGGTGCTTTGAGGCCATGGACCTCCTCCAGGACCTGTGAGTAATAAACTTCTCTATTTTACTTTCCCTTGTGTTGAAACTTGGCTCACCCTCCACCACCTCGGGGTTCTACTTAATAAATGTTAGTTTAACAAAAAATCACAACACAACTGTAGATTTCAGAGACAGTGCTGGAACAGAAAGAAAGAAATAGTTGTAAAACTGAGAAAAAGGCCCTATCTGGTTACAATGGCATTAAACTAGTTGTCGTAGCAATAATTAGAGTAAAATATAGGCTCAGAAAGTGTGAGACAGGGCAAGAGAGATGTCTTCCATAACTTTAGACTTAGGATTTTATATATCTACTTTCTTCCTTTTTATTTACAGTAGCTATCAGATCCTTGCTACAAGAAAAATAAAATTAGCTTCGTCTCCTAAGTTTTGCCGCTAGTATTATATTTCTTAGAGTTTACTTCTGTATTCTTGAATAAGTTTAGATTTCTACTACTTGTTTTGTCAGCTTTGACTCTCAGTTATTATAAATGAGACATGCATTAAGCATTTTTATTTTTTCCTATATATTTTTCTTATTTTTCTCCCTCTTTCTTTTAGACGTATCATTTCCACATTGTCAGTGTGTGTAATGTATGCATTTCATTCTTTCATCCTATCCCATTTTGGTTTTAGAACCTAAGATCTTTTTTTTTTTTCTAATAGATCTTTATTGGAGTATAATTGCTTCACAATACTGTGTTAGTTTCTGTTGCACAACAAAGCGAATCAGCCATATGCATACACATGTCCCCATATCCCCTCCCTCTTGAACCTCCCCCTCCCATCATCCCTATCCCACCCCTCTAGGTCATCGCAAAGCACTGAGCCGATCTCCCTGTGCTATGTTGCTGCTTCCCACCAGCCAACTATTTTACATTTGGAATGAGACTTGAACTTAAAAGCTTTTGCACGGCAAAGGAAACCATAAACAAGATAAAAAGACAACCCTCAGAATGGGAGAAAATATTTGCAAATGAAACAACAGATAAAGGATTAATCTCCAAAATATACAAACAGCTCATGGTACTCAATATCAAAAAAACAAACAATCCAGTTAAAAAGTGGGAGGAAGACCTAAATAGACATTTCACCAAGGAAGACATACAGATGGACAAGAGGCACATGAAAAGATGCTCAACATCACTAATTATTAGAGAAACGCAAATCAAAACTACAATGAAGTATCACCTCACACTGGTCAGAATAGCTATTATCAAAAAATCTAGAAACAATAAATGCTGGAAAGGGTGTGGTAAAAAAGGAACCCTCCTGCACTGTTGGTGGGACTATAAATTGATACAACTACTATGGAAAACAGTATGGCGGTTCCTTAAAAAACTAAAAAAGAACCTAGGATCTTTAATTAAATATATTAAATAACCTGTGGCATTTATTTTGCTAAAATTTCCAAAGTTTTACTTGAATGACAAGAAATACTCCTTTTGTCTTTTCTTAGAAGTCTCATATTAACAATATTCTCTTTGATATTGTGTGTTCAAGTAATTTGTCTGTAGTGATTTTATGTAAAAGACAAATAACTTGGATATTAATTTCTTTATTCCCATGAGAATGTTGTAGATGTCACTCCACTAATTTGGTCATTAAATGTTGCTGAATTCATTAGCTTTTGCTTTATAACAAATCACCTCAAAATCTCAGTGGCATACAACATTAAATAGTCATTTTTCATGCCTCTGCTGATAGGTGGAGAGTCTACTTATCTAGTCTGAACTCAGCTGGGCAGCTCTGATGATTTTGGTTAAGATAATTTTCATACCCACAGCTGGCTTAGGTCACCTGATCTAGGGTGATCCTGGATGTCTCTTTCATCCACATGTCTCATTCCACATGTCTTTATTCCAAGGAGGAGCCATCCATACCGGGAGAGATCAGGTTGCTAGCCCAGCCATGTTCTTCTCATGGTGATGGTATAAGTGCAAGAGCAAATAAGTACGATTGTTACCAACCCTTTTGAGTCAGGCCCCAAAAAGTGTCCTCCTGCTTGGTGTCTTTAGAACCAATAGAATGAGAAAGAGTTTGTTTCAGAAGGAAAGCTTTATTCTTTGATCAAAGAGTGGAGAGGTGCAAGCCTGAGCTCTGGAGGACACACTCTCCCCGAAAGGCTGTGAGCAGGCTGCTTTACAGGGTTCTTGTCAGAGGGGAGAGGAGGGAGCGGAGTTCTCTCCTGATGGGCACAGCTGCACTGCTCACATTCGACGTGGCAGTGCCAGCACAGCGTCTCTGACGTGGCCTGCCACCGCCATCTTGAATTGCCGTGCAGTGCTCAGCATTTTTGTACAAGGTCCCGGCCTGAGCTGACGTGTCAGCATAGTCGTTTCACACTAGGAACCCTGTCTGAAGTGCCAGGTGTGAGGCCTCTGCATGTGGCCCCCTATGAGCAAGTAAAACTGGATGAAGCACAAAGGAAAAGGAAAAAAAAAAAAAGGTTAGATTTTATTACCCAGATTCTATTTTTATTTCCCAGGAAGTTTTAATGGGCTTTGTTGGTGAAAAGTTCCTCCTGTGTCCTTTGTCCTGCTCCTCATTCTTGAGGAGCTCTGAGGGAGCAAAGTCTGTCTTCTGTATCTGCTTCTTGCTGATCTGGGGCGTCCTCATAACCTCGGGTAGGGAAGCAGAACTTCTCTCCAGCTACTTTTAGATATGTTTGTCACCAGGCCTCAGCCCTAACTGTTCTTACCCCTGAGGGACTACCATTTGTCTAACCTTTTGGAGACAAAGGACACCAGACAATTTAAGACACATGGCCCAAATACTAGCAAGAGAATAATGGTCATATGTCAAATTTTTCCTAAAAATGAGGGTATCTAGATCTTTTGCCTGTAGGCAAAAGTATGCCCTGATGTTGAGGCTCACTGCCAAGGACTGAATATCTCTGGTGACACTTCTGTTGTTTTTTGGAAAAGAAGCTTCAGGCCAGAGAGAGGTTCACATGAGTAGTCAAGGGAGTCCATTGCCCCAGGTTGTCACTCTGGAGTTTGGGGCTCAGGGCCCCCCTTCACTTGAGTGTGATGTGCCCATGGAATAATCCCCTGCAATTTCAGGGCAGAATGGGTGGTTAGGATCGCTAAGTGTGGTCCGTTCCACTTAGGAGTGAGCTGATTGTGGACTGCCGGTTTTCCAGGTTTTTTTGGTACACTCAGTCTCCTGGCCAGAAGGGGTGTTGGGCCAGGTCATTGGGTGCAGGCAGCACTAAGTTACCATATTCTATGAGAGCTTTCATGGTTTCACCTACCTGGTAGGCATACTTGAGGTATAGGGGGCTCAAGGGGGTTAAGGTGTCCCTTAGGCTTGGGGAATGGGTCTACCATATATGAGTTCAAATTCACTTAAATTTAACTTATCTCTTGGGGCTAACTGCATGCAGATTAGGGCAATTGGAAGCAACTTAATCCAATTTTCTTGAAGTTCCTAACATAGCTTGGCTAAGGCCCATTTGAAGATCTCATTGCATCGCCCTACGTTCCCTGATGTTTGGGGTCTTCAGGCTGAGTGAAAGTTCCATTTTATTCCCAGGACACTCATTATCTCTTTCGTCACTTGAGACACAAATGCTGGACCATTATCATTTTGTAGAGACTCTAGGAGCTCAAACCTGGAGATTATTTCTTTTAAGGCTTAGCCACTTCTTTTAATGCCTTAGCCACTTCAGCTGCCATTTCAGTTCTAGCGGGGAATGCTTCTATCCACCCAGAAAATGTGTCTACTAGCACCAAGAGATACCTGAAATTGACTGGTACTCTCAGCATTATGGTGAAATCTGTCTGCCAACCTTCTCCAGGATATGTCCCTCTGGTTTGAATGGGCCTTATCTGAGAGCTTCTGAGGGGGTGGGGGTGGGGGTCTGGTGTTGGAGTTGGTCATTATGCAGATGAAGCGCGTCTCAACTATGCAACTAATTATACTTTTCATGACAGGAGTTACCATGACCTCAGCTAACCAGTTGTTAAGGGCTTGCCTCCTATACTGAGTTCCTTGATGAGCTTGCCTGATGGTTTGACAAACTTCGGTTTGGGGAAAGAATCATGGCCCATGTTCTTCACTAGCCATCCATGGCCTTTGGGGGCTTTGTCTAATTCTTCCTTTGTGTAGATTAGGGAATAATTGAATGGATCGGGCCTTCGAGGTATGAGGGTAGTTGACAAGTTACTGACTGGTTCTAGGGCCACTTTTTTGGCAGTTGCTCCTGCCTTGTTTTTTCCCTTTAATAACTCTGCATCCCCCTTTTGAGACTCCTACAATGAATCACTGCCACCTTTTTTTGCTGTGCTGCATCTAAGAGCTTAAACTTAAGCTTAAGCCATGCTTAAGCCATGTTATACCCGTTTATTCTCTGCAGTAAGCATACCTCTTTTCTTCCAAATAACCCAGTATATGTGTAAGGTGGCATAGGCATACCGAGAACCTGTGTAAACATTTAAGATTTTCTTGGTCCAGAGATGAGACTTCTCATCAGTTGAGGGCTATCAGCTCTGCCTTTTGGGCAGAAGTCCCCTGGGTTAGGCTTCTTGCCTCTGTGACTTGGGTCTGGGAGGTCACTATGTATCCCACCAATCTTTTTTCCTCTCTCATAAAACTGCTCCCATCTGTGAACCATTGTTCTTTGGCATTCAGGAGAGGCTCACTTCCTAGTTTGGGCAACTGGACTAGATCATGTCTGTGGTTTCTATACAGTCATGCTCCAGGGGCTCTGTTTCCATGGGTAGCAGGGTGGCAGGATTTATCATGTGACATATTTTTATTGTAGCCACTGGGTTGTCTATAAGCATAGTCTGAACTTGAATCGACCTTCCAGGGGATGGCCTTCTGCTCCCTTAGAACTTACTCGAACCTGGTGGGGGGTCCATATAGTGACTGGCTGACCAAACATTAACTTTTCAGCCTCCTTTAGCAGGGTTGTAGTAACAGCTATTTCTCGTAGGCAAGGAGGCCATCCCTTAGTGGTTCAAGCTAACTGTTTAGAAAAATAAACACCACCCAAGTTAAGAGGTCCCAGTTTTTGAGCTAATATTCCATGGGCGATTCCCCTTCTCTCATGAATGTAAAGGTCAAAGGGTTTAGCTAAATCTGGGAGGGCCAGGGCAGGGGCCTGAAATAATTGCTTTTTTAATTCTTGAAAGGCCCCTTTGCATTCTGAATTCCATTCAAAAGGATCATCATCCTTCCTTTTCAACTTTTCATATAGAGGCCTAGCTATTATACCATAGTTAGGGATCCAGATATGGCAAAACCTGGCCAACCCCAAGAAACCTCTAAGCTGTCTTCTAATTTTAGGAGGGGTGAGGCTGCAAATGGCTTCTTCTCTTTTCTAGGGTAGGCTTCTCTGACCTTCTGTGAGAATGAAGCGTAGGTAGGTCACCCAAGTCTGTGATATTTGAGGCTTTTTCTTGGACACCTTAGATCCTTTATGGGCTAGGTGGTTCAGAGCAGTTATAGCATTTTTGTCAAAGACCTCCTTAGTAAGGCTGACGATCAGGATGCCATCTACATACTGGTGGAGGGTTCCCTCTTCCAGATGTACCTCTTTTAGGTCTTTAGCTAAAGTTTCCCCAAAGATGGTAGGGGAATTTTTGAAACCTTGGGGCAGGACTGTCCAGCAGTATTGTTGTTTTTATTGCGTGTAGGGTTCTGCCACTCAAAAGCAAAAATCTCTTTTGACTCTAGGGCTAATGAAATACAGAAGAAGGCATCTTTTATTTTTATTTTTTAAATTTTATTGAAGTATAGTTGATTTACAATGTGTGAATTTCTGATGTACAGCAAAGTGATTCAGTTATACATATGTATATTCTTTTTCATATTCTTTTCCATTATAGTTTATCACAGGATATTGGATATAGTTTCCTGTGCTATACAGTAGGACCTTGTTGTTTATCCATCCTATATATAATAGTTTGCGCCTGCTAACCCCAAACTCCCAATCCTTCCCTCCCCCACCCCTCTCCCCCTTGGTAATCACAAGTCTGTTCTCTATGTCTATGAGTTTGTTCCTGTTTTGTGGATATGTTCATTTGTGTCATATTTTAGATTCCACTTATAAGTGATATCATATGGTATTTGTCTTTCTCTTTCTGACTTACTTCACTTAGTATGATCATCTCTAGGTCCATTCATGTTGCTGCAAATGGCATTATTTCATTCTTTTTTATGGCTGAGTAATATTCCATTATATATATGTATACCACATCTTTTTTATCTATTCATCTGTCGATGGACATTTAGGTTGTTTCCATGTCTTGGCTATTGTAAATAGTGCTGCTATGAACATAGGGGTATATATGTATCTTTTTGAATTATGGTTTTGTCTGGATATATGCCCAGAACTGGGATTACTGGATCATATGGCAACTCTATTTTTACTTTTTTGAGGAACCTCCATACTATTTTCCATAGTGACTGCACCAATTTACATTCACACCAACAGTGTAGGAAGGTTCCCTTTTCTCCACACCCCCTCCAGCATTTGTTATTTGTAGACTTTTGATGATGGCCATTCTGACCGGAGTGAGTTGATATGTCATTATAGTTTTGACTTGCATTTCTCTAATGATTAGTGATGTTGAGCATCTTTTCATGCACCTACTGGCCATCTGTATGTCTTCGTTAGAGAAATGTCTATTTAGGTTTTCTGCCCATTTTTTGATTGGGTTTATTTTTTTGTTATTGAGTTGTATGAGCTGTTTGTATATTTTGGAGATTAGGCCCTTGTTGGTCGCATCATTTGCAAATCTATTCTCCCAGTCCATAGGTTGTTTTTTCATTTTGTTTATGGATTCCTTTGCTGTGCAAAAGCTTGTAAGTTTGATTAGGTCCCATTTGTTTATTTTTGCTTTTATTTCTATTGCCTTGGGAGACTGACCTAAGAAAACATTGGTATGATTTATGTCAGAGAATGTTTTGCCTATGTTCTCTTCTAGGAGTTTTATGGTGTCCCTATGTTCTCTTCTAGGAGTTTTATGGTGTCATGTCTTACAGTTAAGTCTGTAAGAAGAAGGCGTATTTTATATTTAATACAGAATACCAGATCCTCGTGGATGGTAAAGTGACCCACAGTGTGTAGGGATTAGGGACTAGTGGATATATATCCTTAGTGGCTTCATTGACTGCTTCATTGGGTTTCTTTATGGAGAGAATGGGAGTATTACAGGCTGATTGGCATGCTCTAATAAGGCTTTGGTCGATTAGACCCTGTATAACAGGGTCAGTGCCCAACAAGGCCTCCCAACAGAGAAAGGGTACTGGTTTTTTTGGGGCCATGTAAGTGTGGGTTTTAGATGGACGATCACGGGATTGGCTCCTACAGCTTGTCCCACCCATCCCAGTGCCCAGACTTCGGGATTTACTCCAGGGAGGTCAACTTGCTCTCTAGGGAGGTTTGGCCTTAGCCATTAACATTGCCATCTTGTGCCCTTTGTCTAAGAGGAGACCAATCTCCAGTTTGTCTCCCATTAGGTGGATAGTAGCCCCCAGTTTATATAAGATGTATCTTCCTAGCAGGGGTATAGGGCATTCGGGGAGTTTCAGGAAGGGATGGGCGAGTATGTGTTCATCCAATTTACATTCTAATGGCTCTATGAATGCCTGTACTTGGGCCTTCCCTGATACCCCCATTATTTTACAACTCTTGTGATTGAGTTTGCCTGATCTGGTGTTCACAACCGAGTAAATGGCACTGGTGTTGCTAGAAATTTGACAGGCTTTCCTGCTATGTCCAATGTCACCCGGAGTCAATTGGAGTGCCAGCTTAGGAGCCCTCTTGCCCCATCATTCTTCATCTATTTGGACCATCTGCCTTCAAGGGTAGTGGCCATTTCTACCCCCTTTCAGGGACAGGAAGGGCATTCTCTCTTCCAGTGTCTCTCTTGTTTACATATAGTGCACCGATTGGGTCCTAGTTTCCTTGCTTGCTGTCCCTCGGTGGAGACCAGGCATCACTCACCAGAGTCGAGAGTCTCCATGGGTGGTTAGTCCAGTTTCCTGTGCTGACCAATTGACACTGGAGGGCAACAGCCAGAGCTGGGCTTGCCTCTGGGCCTTTAATTCTCTGACTTTTCCTCCTCTATATTTAGATTATTAAACACCCAGTAAGCAACCTTGACCAGGCGAGAGATAGGGGTGTCTGGTTCTATTTCCAGCTTCTGAAGTTTATGCCTAATGTTGGGGGCACTTTGGGAAATGAAATGCAACCTCAGGATTGCATTCCCTTCCACTGACTCAGGATCAGTGGTAGTATAGATTTGGGTTTTCCGTTGGCTCATGGTTGATTTCCTTTATCTTATTTCAATTGGTAGGTTTCTTTCCTGCTGCCTGGATTCCCTTTAGGATTGTAATGAGTCAACCTTTGTCTTCCACCCATTTCTCCATTGTTTTGGTGGTCCCAACTGGGTTAGTTATCTGGGACTGCTTGACTCTCTGGTCTGAAAATAGCATAACTTGCATCATTTCTGTTCCCTTTGTCTGCTTCCTCTTGGACTTTTGAAAAGACTGGCCTTTTCTTCCCCACTTCAGGAGTGCATTGAGTCTCTGTCAGCCCAGGTAGGGTCATGGGTCTGAAAGATTGCCCTAATCAGATTCAGGAACCCCTCTGGCTCTTCCCTCAATCCCTTACTATGACTTTTCCAGTAATACAAATCAGAGGTAGTAAATGGGACTATACCAAACTAAAAATGACTATGGAGATGCTACTGTTGACCTGTGGAGGTTGGCAAGAAGGGGAAAAAGCCCTGGTGTGGCCACCACGGCCTTGTACAGGGGTCAAGAGGACAGCACTACTGGCAAGACAGCAGGCAAGAATACCATGGCTTCTTCTTGTCCACAGGTCCTCACCATCCCCAGGTGCCCAGTACCATGAGAAGGCCAGCCAGAGGCAGTAGGCAGACACATGTGAGTTTCACACTCTGATCCCCAACAATGCCTCAAGGGGGCACAGCCCAGATTCCTCTAGGAATGTTGTGTGAGCACCACACCTGGGTTTTGGGTTGCTGGGCAGAGTTGCTCTGAATTTGGCCAAAGGTTCGCACCATTCTACCCCTTCAGAGTGTACTCAAAGTTCAGTCAATCATCCTCACCCGAAAACCTCCCAAAGCCTCTGCCATCCTACCCCTGGAGCCCAGGTGAGCCCGGAGCCTAGTGGATAGGTGCAGGCAAAAAGACCATGGTTCGTCCCACCCGGGGTGCCAAAATTTGTTACCAACCCTTTGGAGTTGGGCCACCACAAGGGTCCTCCTGCTTGGTGTCTTTCAAGCCAATAGAACAAGACTGAGTTTTGTTCAGAAGCAAAGGAAAGCTTTATTCTTTAATCAAAGGATGGAGAGGTGCGAGCTCACGCTAATGTTCTAGGGCACTCGCTCTTCCCACAGCTCTCCCTGAAAGGCAGTCAACAGGGCTGCTTTATAGGGTTCTTCTCTGGGAGGAGGGGGACAGAGTTCTTGCAGGTCAGTTACAGCTTTGTTGCTCAGGGACCTCCAGGTGGAAGTCCCAGGCACAGTATCTCTGCAAATGGCTGGCCAAGCTGAAGTGTCAGGTGCAACCATTTCACACTAGGAATGCTGGTCTGGAGAGCCAGGTGCAAGGCCTCTACATGCTGCACTCTATGAGCAAGTGAAACTAGACTAAGCACAAAGGAAAGGGGAAAAAAAGGTTAGACTTTATTTTATTACCCAGATTCTATTTTTGTTTCCTAGGAATTATTAATGGGCTTTGCTGGTAACATAATCATAGGAACACTTTTGAAGCCTTTAGTCACATCACACCAGAAACATTCCTTTGGCAAAAGTAAGACATGTGGCTTACCCAAATTGAAGTGTTGGGGAAATATATATCAGTATTTTGTTTTTAGAAATTGCAAATTAGATATTCTTGGACCAATACTGAAATCTACCTCAATGCAATACATAAGCCTGATTTTATTTTCTCAGTGAAATAACTTGATCTCATATTTGGCTGCCCAAAGTATTATTCCTTTGTCTTTAAAATCCAAAATTATACTAAAACGTGTACCATCTGGGTCAACTTTCCCTGGAGGACTATTGTTCTTTTCATGTGTAACTTATCTCATTTGATTTCAGGAAAATATTCTTGAATTTGTCGAAGTAAAAATTACGTTGGTCAAAGTTAAGCAGGCAAGGGAGACTTTTTTCAAGGGAGACTTTTCTTCACTTAAGAAAGAGTTCCAAAGTTGTAAAACATATTTTGTCAACCATGAAGGAAAGTTAATCAGACTTTTTATGATTTACTTTTATTATACAATACTGTGATAACTTTGAGGAAGACATATTTTTGGAATTAACATTTGAAATCAAGGCTATCTGCTTAAGAATAGAATTCTAAAATTGGATTTTGGATCAGTAGTTTTCAATACAACTGTATACATCTTGCAGCATGAAGGATGCTCTGAGTGACAAGGGTCCAGATCCTCCTAAAATCTCTTTTGATGTAAGTCATCAAAAGTCATGTTTGTAGTGGGATGTCCTAATTTCACCTCATATTGTGACTGCTAATTCAAAAAGTAAATTATCACTTGAAGCACAGTTCATAATTGAAATTGTAAGGTAGCATGCATGAAAATATTTCAGGCTGGGAGCCAAACTTTCCGTGTGTTAGTATATGCTATGTAGAAGAGTAAGGTGTGTGGGTATGCATATGTATTATTTTTCAAACATCTGTTCACAGGAAATTTGGAACTGAGACCATAAAAAGTGTAGGAAAGAGGTTAATGCATGACTTTTCATTCAGAATAATCTACGAAAAGGAACTGGATTGGGAAGAACTTTTGATGTTCCACACGTTATATTCAAAGTTAACAACCCTTATATTAGAAAATAAATTAAGTTTGGACTATTGTGGTTTGATGTAACCCTAATTGTCAATCATATTGCTACTGGAATCCTCCTCTCAGATTATAAAGGGGGGGGGTGGCCATATTATTGACATTAACAGTTCAGTCAGTCAAGAGCCTGAAAGGCTCTTGTAGGTACAGAACAAATTGCATGTAGAAAACCTACAGAAGAGAGATAAGCTTTACCTGGGGTACTTTTCAGTGAACTGATTTTATTTTTTTACAACATTCAGTGTAGTCACAAGCTGCAAAGGTTTCTAGACTCCTTCTTGGGCTATTGTCCTATTACTCGGGAACAATCCTCAGTTATACATAGATTTCATGCTTACCCACGGGAAACCATGAATAGCTTACTACTTTAATATGTTGTTAATTCACCACTAAGAAATTGTTGGCAAAGTTGTACTCTGTTAGGCCTTGTCACTCCAAATTATGGTTTTTTTTATGGTTCATTCTCATCAACTAACCAATGATGCTGTTGTTTTTGTAGAAGGAACTTTTCAGCCCTTAATGCCTTCCTTTAATCCAGTACCACTGGCAATAGAGGTAGAGAAGTTATCTAGAATATTCAAGGATATTCTAGAAGGATTGCATGATTTTGTCATTTTTTTATAGTATATAGATATATATCTATAGCTTGTGCTCACATCAAGATCATATCCAGATCTCCCATGCCCATCTCAAAGTTTTTAGCTTTTGACACATTATTGGTTGCTGTTGATAGTTAATTGGTTAATGCTAATTGCACTGTAACAGTGCTCAGAATAAATTTAAAAGACAGAGAATGAAAACACATTTGTGGTTGTATTGGTATAGTTCTTGCTAACCAACAGAGATTTCCAGCTACAGACATAATATTTCAGAGGTCAAGCTCAAGAAAAATATAACCTTCCCCCTATATACACAAATAAATAGTTTGCAAATGAGTGAGAATATCTAATACAGTTTGATTTCCTTGACAAATTATAAAGAAGAATGTAATTTTCTTTAGAAGAATGTTACATGCCATATGGGTACTTAGGTACTTTATATCTCACAACATTGAAAGAGAGAATTTTCATAGGTATCACATCCCCTCATGGGTTATACTTTGTATTTCACCTTCTGGAACATGTTTGGTCTACACTCTAGTTATAGGTCAAGAAGAACAGAGAGGAGGTGGAAATATATTCTAAGGAAGATCAGCAATCGTATGTAAGCCAGATACCTCAAGAGAGGCCATTAAAGTCTTGAAAAGGAGACTAAACTCCTCAGGCAGGGGTAAAGGAGCCTCTTCTAAAGGTAAAGAAGGAATTTAGGGATTAATTGTCCCCAGTTTCATTAGAATCTGCCTTATGCCCAATCTAATTTTCAGGATTCCATTTCTTATCAATCAATAACCTTTTTTTTTTACTTTTTTAAACCATTTTTTAAATTGAAGTATAGTTAATTTACAATGTGATGTTAGCTTCAGGTGTACAGCAAAGTAATTCAGTTATATATATATGTATGTATGTATGTGTATATATATATATATACTCTTTTTCAGATTCTTTTCCATTATAGGTTATTACAAGATATTGAGTATAGTTCCCTGTGCTATAGAGTAGGTCCTTGTTGTTTATCTCTTTTATATATAGTAGTTTGTATATGCTAATCCCAACCTCCTAATTTATCCAACCCCCTGCCCCCGCTATCCCCTCTGGTAACCATAAGTTTGTTTTCTATGTCTGTGAGTCTATATCTGTTTTGTGAATAAGTTCATTTATATCATTTTTTTAAGACTTCATGTATGTGATATCATATGATATTTGTCTTTCTCTGTCTGACTAACTTCACTTAATATGATAATCTCTAGGTCCATCCATGTTGCTGCACATGGCATTATTTCGTTCTTTTTTATGCCTGAGAAATAGTCCATTGTGTATGTATACCACATCTTCTTTAGCCATTCATCTGTTGATGTACACTTAGGTTGCTTCCGTGTCTATTGTAAATAGTGCTATTGTAAATAGTGCTGCTATGAACATAGGGGTGCATGTATCTTTTCGAATTAGAGTTTTCTCCGCATATATGCCCAGAACTGGGATTGCAGGATCATACAGTTACTCTATTTTTAGTTTTTTAAGGAACATCCATGCTGTTCTCCATTGTGGCTGCACCAATTTACATTCCAACCAACAGTGTAAGAGGGTTCCCTTTTCTCCACACCCTCTCTAGCATTTGTTATTTATAGACTTTTTGATGATGGCCATTCTGACTGGTGTGAGGTGATACATCACTGTAGTTTTGATTAGCATTTCTCTAATAATTAGCAATGTTGAGCATCTTTTCACGTGCCTATTGGCCACCTGTATGCCTTCTTTAGAGAAATGTCTATTTAGTTCTTCTGCCCATTTTTTGATTGGGTTGTTTGGGTTTTTTTTTTTTTTTTGATATTAAGCTTTATGAGCTGTTTGTATATTTTGGAAATTTATCCTTTGTTGGTAGCATTGTTTGTAAATATTTTCTCCCAGTCTGTAGGTTGTCTTTGTTTTGTTTATGGGTTTCATTTCTGTGCAAAATCTTTTAAGTTAATTAGGTCTCATTTGTTTATTTTTGTTTTTATTTCCATTACTTTAGGAGATGGATCCAAAAAAATATAGCGGCAATTTATTCAAAAAGTGTTCAGCCTATGTTTTCCTCTAGGACTTTTATAGTATCCAGTCTTACATTAGGTCTTTAATCCATTTTGAGTTTATTTTTGTATATGGTATTAGAGAAGGTTCTAATTTCATTCTCTTACATGTAGCTGTCCAGTTTTCCCAGCACCACTTATTGAAGAGACTGTCTTTTCTCCATTGTATATTCTTGCCTCCTCTGTCATAGATTAATTGACTGTAAGTGCATGGGTTTATTTCTGGGCTTTCTCTCCTGTTCCATTGATCTATATGTCTGTTTTTGTGCCAGTACCACACTGTTTTGATGACCATAGCTTTGTAGTATAGTTGGAAGTCAGGGAGCCTTATTCTTCCAACTTCGTTCTTCTTTCTCGAGATTTTTTTGACTATTTGGGGTCTTTTGTGTTTCCATATAAATTTTCAAATTTTTTGTTTTAGTTCTGTGAAAAATGCCATTGGTAATTCGATAGGGATTGCATTGTAGATTGCCTTGTAGAGTGCACTGTAGGTTGCCTTGGGTACTTTGGTCATTTTAACAATATTGACTCTTCCAGTCCAAGAACATGACATATCTTTCCATCTGTTTGTGTCATCTTCAATTTCTTTCATCATTGTCTTTTAGTTTTCAGAGTACAGATCTTTTGCCTCCCTAGGTAGGTTTATTCTTAGATATTTTATTCTTTTTGATGTTATGGTAAACGGGATTGTTTCCTTAATTTCTCTTTCTGATATTTTGTTGTTAGTGTATAGAAATGCAACAGATATCTGTATATTAATTTTGTATCCATCAACTTTACTGAATTCATTGATGAGCTCTAGTAGTTTTCTGGTAGCATCTTTAGAATTTTCTATGTACAGCATCATGGCATCTGCAAACAGTGACAGTTTTACTTCTTTTCCAATTCAGATTCCTTTTATTTCTTCTTTTCCTCTGATTGCTGTGACTAGGTCTTCCAAAACTATGTTGAATAAAAGTGGTGAGACTGAGCAACTTTGTCTTGTTCCTGATCTTAGAGGAAATGTTTTCAGCTTTTCACCATTGAGTATGATGTTAGCTATGGGTTTGTCATATATGACCTTTATTATGTCAGGATATTTTTCCTCTATGCCCACTCTCTGAAGATTTTTTTATCATAAATGGATGTTGAATTTTTATCAAAAGCTTTTTCTGCCTCTATTGAGATCATCATATAGTTTTTATTCTTCAGTTTGTTAATGTGGTGTATCACATTGATTGATTTGTGGATGTTGAAAAATCCTTGCATCCCTGGGATAAATCCCACTTGATCATAGTGTATGATCCTTTTAATGTCTTGTTGCATTCGGTTTGCCAGTATTTTGTTGAGGATTTGTGCATCTCTGTTCATCAGTGATATTGGCCTGTAATTTTTTTTTTGAGATATCTGTGTCTGGTTTTGGCATCAGGGTGATGGTGGCCTCATAGAATATATTCAGAGGTGTTCCTTCCTCTGCAATTTTTTGGAGTAGTTTCAGAAGGATAGGTGTTAACTCTTCTTATCTTCCTTCTTCCTGCTGGTTATGCAGCCTGCAATGAGTGGTATGTGCATGAGAGCTCTCCCTTCAGGGGTTTCCTGACTCCATTTTAAATGAGGTTTTCCTTTATTTATTTTCACATTTTCCCTTTTTTATCAAGCTTTTTCCTGGAAAGCATTGCTTGTCAAGAATTAGGTTGTACATATTTAGTGGGTTTTATCCCTTGGTGCCAGGAATGACCTTTCTTGGTTGTCATGTCTCCCATCTGAGGGAAAGCGCATTGTGATTTGAAACCATTTTAGTAACAAGGAGGGACAGGAGGGAGAACTTTCAGCCATTTCCCATTTAAAGTCTATATCCTTTCAAGGTCATAAACATTGGAGATCATCTTGGAAGTGTGAAGCTAGCATCAATCTCATGAGTACGTCATTTCTACAAAGGATAGACAGGCAACAGGTACAGAACTTAAAAATAATTATGCAAAGCAGAATTAAAATTAACATGACTAGTCCAGTTTGTATTGTGCTTGTTTCTTTATCATGTGTAATTAAATTTTTACCTCTCCAGAGGTATTTATTCATGTGCAACTTGTGGTATTTGCTATTGTATAAATGCCTCCTTGTTCAGCAAGTAGGTAATCAAGGGCTACACAATTGTCCAAAACTACTTTAGCCAATGAATTAAGTGATTGTTGTTGGGCTGCTACTGCTTTGGCTCTGGAATCGTCCAGCTCTCCTGCTGTCAAAAAGAGATTTCTGATCATGTGTTCATTGGCACTTATTCTGACCCAAAGGAGAAAGGCTCTCCCTGTGGAGGCAAACTCAGAGTCATATATTCCCTGGGTAGTTCCCATTTAAGGGGCTGTGGAGGCTTAATGGAGTGGATCGATGGGAGGTTTCAAAAGCTTTACTTTGTAGCTGATATCAAGGGGATGCTGGGTGAAATTAGGAAGCACTTGAGACAAGTGAAAAAATTTATTACAGGGTGGACTGAAGGGTCACCACTGTTGTTAATGGATGGGAGTTTCTGGTGGCAAACCCAACAATTAGATAAGTATCCTCCCTTTGTAATAGATTGAGAAATGCAAATGAGAGCATTGTCTGTCCGAGAAAAGGAGGGAGAGAGACTAGGGTAGAAAGTAACCATGGGAAAAAAATAAACAGGCCTGGTAAGGTCATATTGAGAAAGCTATCTCATTCAACGGTCATGTGCTTCGATTCCCGGTAAATTTGATTTGAAGGTTCCCAGTGCACATAGGACTGGATATCAGATGGAGCCTTCTTTAGCTATATGCTGTGTACCTAAGGCTTGAGTGTCTGATGTTTGGGTGCCATCTGGGTAGTGAGGAGGACCTTGTATAGTCCCTTCCAAGGAGATATAGGGCAGCATTTTTTCTTATTGATTCCAAAACAGAAAGGTGTGAGAAAATGGGAACTGTTTAGTTTGGGAATCTGTAGTCAGATACTTGAGGAAACCGAAAAGTTTAGGGTCTAGTTCAGCTTACAGGTGTATAACAAAACCTTAAAGATAATTAACAGGACAAGAATCTAATATTTACAAACGTGCAAACAATTTTTCTCTCCATAATTATTCCTCCTTTTGTCAAAGATAATCATAGTAGAACTAATTTGTTTGAATTAATTTTGGCCTGATTATTGACCCAAATGCAGCAAGAATAGTGAGTGACCACATAAGCTCTTTTAAAGAATGCTTTCCTGGAATCTTGTAAGCAAGGTACTAGAGTGATTTTTCCAGGCAGTTTCTTAAAATTGGTCGTATCTGAGTATATGTATAGCTTTCTCAAATATGACATTCCAGTCAAAGGCTTGATAATATAGCCAATATTTCCAATTGTTTCCTGTTTCAAGGAGAACAGATTCTTATTAAACTCATGCAAACAACTATATTGACATTAAAAGAAAAATACTCATTGACAGTTTCTGAATATTGAAGGGATCAGGCAGAGAGAAAAAGTAAATGCTTCATCTTTGTTTACAAAGGTACATTTTATCAAATTGCTGAAAGTCATAGATAGCTTAAGAGAAAAAGCTTTCTTAAATCTGATAAATCAAAACATTAAAAAAGTCAGCAATTTCAAATAAAAAGTCATACAAGGAATTATAACCATCTTCCTCAGTTTATTTAGTCCCATGTAACTAATTCTTGTTGATTTCGATCTTTTGTTGGAAGTTTTATGAAGCCATCAGTTTCTCCATGAGAGTTCCAAAAATTTTTACCTAGTTCAGTGGTATGATTAGAAAAGTTATCAGAAAGCTCTATTCCAGAATACCTGTCAGAGCCCTTTCCATGAATTTCTCTGTAGATGAAGCACTTGTGCAAGGACACTTTTGTAAAAGCATCAGAGTAAAACAATAACTGTAAGGAACAAATAACTTAAAAATAGCCACAGTTAAAGATCTGATGAGAATTGCAATTTATGAAGAAATTTGGTTATTTCTGTGACACATAACACTTTAAGATAATAACTAGAATTACAAGTGATAATAGAACATATCAGATTTCTAGGAATTTCATACAATTCTGGAATACTTATATTAATAACATGTCCACACAAATATAATCTAATAAAGGTTTAGCATCACTTATTTGACAATGTTTCCCACATAACTTAACAAATCAATTAAGCCTAATGAGTGTAACATCTCTCCTTTTATAAGGAGAGAGAACACATCTTTTGAGATGTTCCAGAGGCCCTCTGGAACATCCCAAAGTTAGTTTGAGGTCAAAAAGACTTCATTTAGAACTTGATTTTTTGGGGGGGGGAGATATTTGTCAAATACCAAAAGGTTTCAAAACACCTGGTCAAATAGGATCATAAGTCATTGTGAAACTATCCTTAGTTATCTAGGTGACCAAAACAACAATTAAAGACTTCACAGGAAAACATAGAAGGTTGCTCCACAGAAATATAGAGCAAAACTTAGCTCTTTTATTATCAAGATGACTAGTTTCCTTAAGTAATCAAAGACCTGTGTAAACAGTGTGAAGCACAGTTGGTAAAACATAAAATCTTTGCTTTTAAGCAGATTACTTATAAAGGTAGGGAAAAATCTTTCATAAGATTTTCTTATATCAGTAGCAGACCAATAATAGTCCAACAAAACTTTGTTCTTTAGCAGATGAAAGAAAATTAAGTTCCAGTTTTATCTAAGTACACTATTGATATTAAAGCTTAATTTAAAAACCCTTATAACCAATTTATTCAATCTTATTCAGCTTGATCATACATAAAATTCCCTTCCCAGGATTCTTTTTCCACAAACCTTCTACAACTTTCTATATCCATTCAGCTTTTGTCCTATCTTTTTTTCTTTTCTTATTCTGGAGCAATCATTTTATTTTAGGACAAATATTTTTTCCCGTATCAAAAATGCATCTCCATTATTTATACCTTCTTTCACTGAAAACTCATATCCTACTTTTCATATACAGTCATTTTCTTTCATCCTTATTATTTCTAGTAGTTTTGTAAAAGCAAACAAACGAAACAAAAACCTTTTAGCTCTTTTACAAATCAGGTTTGTATTTAAAATTTTTTTCTTCTTTTTTTTTGCTGACAATTTCAATTTCATTAGTTCAAATGTTATCTTCTCAATTTCAAAAACTTACAAAGCTTATCTAGGAAAGAAATGATGCGAGGTAGTTGTTATAGAATAATTACAGATTTACTCTTATAGGAGAGAATAACTGTCTATTCACTATATTAAATGAATGTAAATTCCTTCTACATAATATAGTTAAAATAAAGCATATACTTTTGGAAATTACAGTATGAGATTCACTGTCTTACCTGTGTCTACAGTTTCATCCTGACATTGCTCTGATAGAGTGTGAATGAATGAACAGACAGAGGCCACAAGATCCCCACATTACTGCCGAAGAACGCTGTTCTAAATTGAGTAGACAGAATAAAGATTTGAAAAATGGGAAGACAACTTCCAAATTGATGGCAGGTCTATAAATATCTGGGAAACCACTACCAGAATTCCCAGCCTTGCAAATAATTATAAGAAATGGGAGAATTTCTTTTATACAAAGGTTGCTGCCTGGCTACAAATCTGAAAATACCAGGTAACAAGTATGAGCATATTAAACAATTATTGCAGTCTGACCTTGAGGAATTATCACTGAGTTTGAACAGGGCAGAAAGGGTGGTTGTTTTTGAACTGACCTTTTCAGCTGGCTGCACAAACCATTTTGTGGCTCAGTTCATTGTGGTATAAGAGCAGTAGCTTTCAATCATGCTGAATCATTCCTTAGTAAGAAACATAGTGTATATTATGTATATACATACATATGTATATATATACTTACATATATAAAACCATCTAAGTAACAAAAATAAAAGTTTACCCTCTTGCACTGTTGGTGGGAATGTAAACTGATAACAGCCACTATGGAGAACAGTATGGAGGTTCCTTAAAAAACTAAAAATAGAACTACCATATGACCCAGCAATCCCACTACCAGGCATATACCCAGAGAAAACCATAATTCAAAAAGAGTCATGTACCACAGTGTTCATTGCAGCTCTATTTACAATAGCCAGGACATGGAAGCAACCTAAGTGTCCATCAACAGATGAATGGATAAAGAAGATGTGGCACATATATACAATGGAATATTACTCAGCCATAAAAAGAAACGAAATTGAGTTATTTGTAGTGAAGTGGATGTACCTAGAGTCTGTCATACAGAGTGAAGTAAGTCGGAAAGAGAAAAACAAATACCGTATGCTAACACATATATATGGAATCTTAAAAAAAAAAAAATGGTTCTGAAGAACCTAGGGGCAGGACAGGAATAAAGACGCAGTCGTAGAGAAAGGACTTGAGGACACGGGGAGGGGGAAGGGTAAGCTGGGACGAAGTGAGAGAGTGGCATAGACATATATACACTACCAAATGTAAAATAAGTAGGGGGAAGCAGCCACATAGCACAGGGAGATCAGCTCAGTGCTTTGTGACCACCTAGAGGGGTGGGATAGGGAGGGTGGGAGGGAGACACAAGAGGGAGGAGATATGAGGATATATGTATATGTATAGCTGATTCACTTTGTTATAAAACAGAAAATAACACACCATTGTAAAGCAGTTATACTCCAATAAAGATGTTAAAAAAAAATCACAAACTAACCAAAAAAAGTTTAATAAATTGACATGTATTTCCTATTTTTAGTGTATGCCATGTATGTATTCTGTTTTGCACCTTATGAAATTGCTCTCTTTTATTTATATATAGATAGTAAATAAATCTATAACAAATCTATTTATAAATTATAGATAAAATTTAAGATACATATTATCAATTTATCTATATAGACAAATACAGGTAATATGTGTATCATAATTAACCAGTAGTATGTGAACACAGTTTGAAAAACAAGAAGTTATAGTAAATCCTCTCACAGGAAAAGTTATAGTAAATCCTCTCACAGGAAAATGCTTTCATGGGAGTTCCACTGTTTCTCATCTTCCAAAGCGGCACTAGCTGCTGTCTTTGAATTCTCTCATCATCAGTACATACAGTTTATGTGGAGTTAATTTACGCTTATTACTCTATATGTTTTGACACTTTCTCTTTGGTCTATTTTGTATCCTGAGCTCTTTTCTCAACCTTTTAAATTATTTGTAATTTTTGCTTTCCAGTGAAAACTAGGAAGCAGGCAACTGTGAACTATCTCTCATATATTAGGATCCTGCAGTAGATTAGAAAAATTATAAATACATTAAAAAATTTTTAGAAGTATGTTCTTCCTCATAATAATCTTTTTTTCAATGTGGCATAAAACATGTTTATTAAGAGCCCCAAATAGCCCTTGTCTCTGCAAAAATTAAAAAGCCAAAACTAGACAAATTTATGTTTAGCAATCAGTATCTCAGTATACCATCCTATCTGGAAATGATTTAGATATTCAATGAATATCCATTATTTAATTTAACTTAGTATAAACTTTTATCTTATTTATGATTTTTAAAACACTTGTTTTTAGCGACTATGCTTCGGTTAGATATTAAATAGTTAACCATCATCTTAAGTTGTTTTTCTTGTTGACAAATTCTGTGACAGAAATAGCACAACCTAATTTTATCAGTAAACCCAGGTAGAAAAAGTTGTATATTTGCATTATATTCAATATTGATGACTCTGAAGACATGCCTTTTTCATTAAACCAACAAATTTAAGCTAACTTTTATTTCTCAAAGATTACCTCAGATCATATGAACTCAAAAAAACATTTGGGTTAGTTTCTATATTTCTGAGAGTATACTTGATTTATATAAACACTTAATGTTTCTTTAGGCCAATTAAATAGTGTTCTTTACAAATTAATTTTGACAATGCCACCTAGTGGTAGAAAAATATTATATACTTATACACATATAGACTTACATAATATACAGACAGATGCATACATCTTACAGGTTTTGTTTTTAATAATTTTAGCCATGTCTCAGGTAGAAAACTCAAAGGAATAGTTGCATCCAAATTGTGTTTCTGGCAGATTCAGTAAGTTAAGTTTACTAGCTCAGATGGCCAAAGCTATTTACTAAAGATTTTTTATTTGCATGCTGTAAGTCATTTTGTCTTAGAAGCTTCTGTGTACCAATCAAAGAATGTATTCCATTGTCTCTGAGAGGTTTGGGATCCTCTTTTTTAAGGGTGCCCCTTATAAATTTTATATAAAATAAAGATTCCCCAGAATGGCCATTATAATTCCAAATTATCCAAAAATTCATCCATTTTTTCAGAAAGGCACAAGATCCTGGTCCAAGGACTAGGTGGATCCTAACTTGCCTTTGGATTCCCTAAAACACCTTAATTATGATGGGTCCTGTTTTCCAACAGCTGTTCTAAAATACCAGAAATCACATGTTTTTCCCTCTTTTGAACAGAATGAGTGACTTACCAAGAAGGTTCATAAAAACAGATCCCAAATAAAGCTGGAGAGCTCAAAATGCAAAGAGAGTGGAGCTCAGATCCAGGAGAGACCCTCAAACTCCAGGATTAGGGAGAAAGCACTGAGCTCAATGAGCTTTGTGGTTACTAGCATTTGTTTGCTCACGTGCCTAGGAGTTGTTGGGGTCTTCTTTGGCTCTCACTTTTGATTACCAAATAATATCAACCACAGAAATAAAGTAGCTAGCCCATTATTTTACCAGCAAAATGGATTTATTCAGAAATAGCAGAGAATTGCAATTCAAGACAGGCAAGCTGGTGAGTCAGGTAAATCTGAAGAGACAGAGGGAAGGTCTACTTTTATTAGGTTTTGGAAGGAAATTGGGGAGGGTTGTTTTGAATGAAATTTCATTGAAGAAGAACAAGAGTTCAAGATTGCAGCAGTTTCTTATTGGCTGCAAGTGGTGGTTAGTGCATTCCTGCTGGGGCAGGAAATGCTGCTGGGGAATTTCCTTCTTTTTCTTAAAAGCGGGAGATTAAATTCCCTTGTGAAAAATGTTCTCCCTTGTACCAGAAGAAAAGTAACATTCTTATCATCAAAGTTAAGAAGTTGAGACTGAGAAAACTTTATACAGAGAATTCTATACGAACAGACCTTGTTAAAGTCTTATTTTCCTTCTTCCTACTGGTTATGCAGGCTGCAATGAGTGGTATGTGCATGAGAGCTCTCCCTTCAGGGGCTTCCTGACTCCATTTTAAATGAGGTTTACCTTTATTTATTTTCACAATATCTACAAATGATAATTTACAGAACTGTTTTGCCTCTGCATATTGTGGACTATAAATGTCCCTTCTGAAATTAAAACTGACATATACACATTACTATATATAAAATAGATAACTAATAAGGACCTTCTATATAGCACAGGGAACTCTTCTCAATATTCTGTAATGACCTATATGAGAAAAGAATCTAAAAAAGAGTGGATATATGTATATGTATAACTGATTCACTTTGCTGTGCAGCAGAAACTAACACGACATTAAATCAACTATACGACAATAAAATTTTTTTAAAAATCTACGCAACCAGAGGGGGAAAAAATAAAATTCAATTCAATTAAAGTTGAAAACATAGGTATTAATATATTTAAATCTAATAAGATCAGAGACCCAATTACAGGTAACATAGAATGAATTAAGATTATGTTTCTTTGGAACCACTCTTGACACCAAATTCTGTACTGGTCAGTGTTCAATCAGAAAAATAGAATCACTTGTGTTGCTACTTAAATGCATACATATTTGCAGGAATTTGTTTCAGAGATTTGACCTCACACAATTCTGTGAGCTGTTTCAACAGTGTGATACTTTCCTATTTTATATGTGCTTGAAGTTCACAAGGCAGGCAGTTAGGAATTAAAAATGAATGTAACGTGGGTGAAAGCCAGGATAAGCTGGAACCCACAAACAGAAGAAGAACCCATGAGAATAGACTGGAACCAAAGTCAGTTCACACGGCCTTCATCCTTGATGAAGAGAGTATCTTAGAGAAGAAGCTGATATCTTTTATCATATAGATAAATGCACATATGACCCAGAAGTAGAGAAACTAAAGGAGGATTCTGGGAAAAATGGATTTAATTTCAGGCCAGGCAGCTGCCACAGGCCAATGAGGAAAGTCAACAAATAGTCTCTGTCCTGACCTCTTGAGTACAAAAACAAAACGGCTGCTGCTTCACTTCTGCCCTTCAAATCCTGTGGAGAAACGCCTTTGGTGGCTCATCCATTTTTTTCTTTTAAACTGCTCTTCTTCTTCTTCTTCTTCTTTTTTTTTTTCTAATTTGGCTGTACTGCACGGCATGAGGGATCTTAGTTCCCCAACCAAGGATCAAACCTGGGCCCACACAGTGAAAGGGCCGAGTCCTAACCACTGGTGGGAATTCTGGGAAACATAGGTCAGTCAAGCCAAGTTGACAATTTGCAAAGTTAGCACAAACACATTACTATTTGTGTGGCAAAACATTAATATCTACAAGTGACATAAACAAAAACACTAAATAGGTTCACATTAAATACACGTCAGGTTTTGCCATCCAAAGATTTTTGCATTAATCTGACAAATACATTCAGTTTTAAAAGATTTTTGGATTTTGTAATTGTCAAGAGATTCAAGATTTACTTTATGTTTCCAGGTAGAACAAATTTAAAGTGATGGTTTTGGGCAAAAAAGAATGTGAATAAAAAATGATAATGAAGAAAACTGTTGTTCTGCAACAGCATCCAATAAAGCAGATACTTTCCTTGACTCTAAATAGTGACTTTCCGGACTTCCCTGGTGACACAGTGGTTAAGAATCCGCCTGTCAAAGCAGGGGACACGGGTTCGAGCCCTGGTCCACGAAGATCCCACATGCCGCGGACCAGCTAAGCCTGTACGCCACAACTACTGAGTCTGCACTCTTAGCCTGAAGCCACAACTACTGAGCCTGCGTGCCACAACTACTGAAGCCCACGTGCCTAGAGGCTGTGCTCCGCAACGAGAAGCCAACGCAATAAGAAGCCTGCGCACCACAAGGAAGACTAGCCCCCACTCGCCGCAACTAGAGAAAGCCCATGCGCAGCAAGGAAGACCCAACACAGCCAAAAATAAATAAATAAATAAGTTTATTTTTTAAATAAATAAATCGTGACTTTCAAGTAACTCTTCTCAGTAGACATATAACATATATAAACGATAAACTAAATATCTTCAGGGCACAAGTATTCTTTCAACTATCATTTTTTGGACTAATCAGATTAAAAAATCTGGCAATGAGAATAACCTCTATCATGGAATCCAGATTCCCAAACCTAAAAAATATATAAATGTTCAAAGGATTTTCCAAAATGGTATGAAAAATGAATATATGAATGCTGTGGCCATGAGAATATGCCTCTCAGATCTCTGACCACAGCAAACATCATTGAGCAACGTTCCAAACTATTGCATTCTGAAATCCAATACCATGTTTGCGCCTAAACTAGATTTCTGATGAGCTATTCCAAGCCAGTGCCTGAGCATGGTAGGAATATTATGGTAGGCCTGTCCGAGGAAATCCTGTGACCTCATAAATGACTTTGACTCCAAGATTCCATGACAATTCTTTAGCACTTGAGATCAGTCTAAGATGCTTGTACCCAAATTTTCTTCCATCTTTCACTCACTCCTGCATTTGAGATCAGACTTGCATCTCAGAATCATGGCTCTCCAAGCTCCTTCCTTTTTTTCTCACATTCATTTTTTCTAATAAATTTTTGCACACTTAATCTTATCTTGGTGTCTGTTTCTTGAAGGAGCTACTGTAACACAATGTTATGTTTTGGTCTATGTGTTTGTGTGTGCTTGTGTGTGTGCCACAAGAGCAAATACAAATAAAAATGAAATGCTTAATTCTCCTGTTATAAATAAGAGACTTCTCCCCTCCTTTTTCTGAGCTCGTTTACTTTAGAAAATGTGTAAACTCTTCACTGTCTCTTTGAAATATATATAAATCTTGAAAAAGCTAATTAAGCTTATTGCCAGTTTTAAGATCCAGGAATGCCTTCTCAAGGACCTGGGAGCCATCTGTTTGAAGTGTAATCTTCAAGGAAGCTAGCCCCACTATCTCCAAGTTTCTGTGAGAAAGAAGGAGCCTAATTTGGGTAGATGCCTCTCTCCAAGTTGCAAAACTACTTAGGTATGACATTAGTGTCATAAAGATATGAGAAATTTATTTTTCCTTTAGATAAAGCCAATTTCCTAACACAGATGGTCATTCCAATTACCAGATGAATTATGTGTGACCTATAGTGCTGTTAAATCCTTTTACTTGAGGACTATTTATTATTTATCTTGAGAACATATATGTGATGGTTGGCCATTTGGCTATATAAAAATTGTCTCTAAAATCTCTTAGTGGATTACCTGTGATGTACATCACATTTTGATTTAATTCTTATTCAACAGTAAAATTGTTTTCTTTCTCTTCTACCTATATGGAAGAAGTTTTCTAGGTTGGGAAGAGATTTTTTAAAAATTATATGTCCCAACAATATGTATATGTGTGTATATATATATACACACACATATACATGTATATATGTATGTGTGTGTGTATATATATACATATGCCCCCAACAGAAGTATATATATAAATATATATATATCTGTATATACATATCTGTGTATATGTATATATATATATACATACATTTCCCCAACATGTATATGTACATGTGTATGTATATATTTATATACATATATGTTTATATGTATACACATACTTTTGAAAACATTGTGTTTCAGAAATGTTTACACAGTATTAATTTCAATTGCTCTAAAAATATTCTACGGTAATATTTTCTTCAAAATATTAAGCGAATTCAGAGGCATTCAACAAGTCATTAGATATTTCTTGCCCTTGTAAGACACAAACTTGTGACAAAAATATTTAGAAAAATAAGAGCTGGGATATATTTTATAATGCAATATGAAACAAGTGTTATAGAAGTGTGTATCTATAGAATTTGGGAAAATTTCATAGAAGAAATCTTGGCTTTATTGTCCAAACATGTACAGTACCACTATTCTTCATCTTCCCCATTATATCCAAGATATCTCTCTTCTTGTGGGGGTAATGGGACTTCTTGATTATGTCAATAACTTCCTAGCTCCTCATACCTTACTGCTTCTACCTGCCTTCCTTTCCCCAAAGAATTGCATAGAAGCCTACATGATCCCTTAAATATATAACTCAGATAACTTCATTCCTTTGATAAATCTGTGCATTTGTCCCCATTTCACTCATTGGTCTGTAGATTTGCACTCCTATCCTTCTGGCTTTTTCTTTTAGTACCCTGGTAAGCTAACTCAACCCCAGATTCACTGGCCTATATGCCTTTTCTTGCATTCCAGGCAAGCTCCCTCCTCATGGATACGGTCTCAGCTCTTCCTGTGGCTAACATCCTTATTTTCTTCTGTATTTTATTCAAATGTCTCATTTTCAGTGACCTGCGTTGAACATCCAGATTTAATAATTCCATCTGCTTCCTCCCTCCCTCAGCACTCCTTCTCCTACTTATACTTTTCCCTTATGTATATATAAATCCATAGTGTGTTTTTTTTTTTGGCTGTGTTGTGTGGCTTGTGGGTGATATTTTCTTTAAAAATCAACAGCTAATTCAGAGGTATTCAACAAGTCCCTGACCAGAGACTGAACCCAGGGCCCCATCAGTGAGAGTGCCAAGTACTAACCACTGGACTGCCAGGGAATTTCCATAGAATTTTTTTACCTTCTTAATAATTATGATTTACTTGTTTATCATACCTGTTGTTTATTCTCTGTTTACTCTAGCCTGAATATCAGCTGTTCAAATCCAAGTATCTTTGGCAATTTTGCTCACTGATGCATCTAAATCCTAACCATTTAGGATGGTTATGGTGCCTGACACATAGCTGGTACTCAGTAAGCATTTGTGTGATAAATGAATGCATGCATGCATAGAAGAAGCCATGTAAGATGGCAAGTGAAGGCAAAATGGATTTCAGTTGGCCAATGTAGGATTTTATGTAAATTACTGTGTGCTGAAGGAAAGCAGCAAGTCTGAGAATTGATGGGTATGTTTGTGGACTTTGAATAATGCAGAGGAGAAGAACTGGGTTCAAGGAAATTGAAGAAATATGTCTGGAAAAGTAAGCTGTTGCTATATATTTTTTCCTTACTGGTTCTTTGTACTTAGGTTTCCAGTCACTAGAAAACTACTCAGCATCTACAATAGTCAGTGGTATAATGAGCACTGTTTCAGAAGATAGTATATAAAACAGGCTGTAGGGGGAAAAGCCATTTGAAAACTGCAGCAGTTGTCCCTCAGTAATCTTAAGGGATAGGTTTGAATGAAATGCCTTAAAATTCAAATATCACTAGTCCTAACATTTTTGTGATAACTGCCAATTTCTGTATCACCAGTATGATTGATTCTCTTTGTCCAGCAGTACTGTATTTCTGTTATCTGAGTTTTTTTTAATAACCTTTTACAAAACTTTCATATAAGTTATATGCTTTACATACCCTCCACAGAATTTATGTTCTATAATCATAATCAGAGGAGAGAAACAGAACAGAATTTAGACAAGTTAAAGCCTAAAACTTGATTTAAAAAAATTTTGTATTAGTTAAGGCTTTGTAAATTATTTAAGCATAATATTTATAAAATTACTATTCAATTTTATTTTAAATGTCTATTTGTTTGAGTTAAGTACACTGTGACAATACTTGGATAACTTTGAAGAGACATAAATATAGAACAGATATGCTGAGACTATCTGCTGTGTATACATCCTAAAATAGACATATTAGAGTCAAAGCTCAACTGCTCATATTAATAAAAGGAAAAATGTGTCTTCATCTGATAGGAGGTGATAAAAACTCATTTTTATACTTGAGCGTGAGTATTTGAAGTCTAAAACATAATGTATTTATTTCATGAAGACCAAACTAATGAATTCCTGGAATTTCTTTACTGGTATTTGCTTATCTGTAAAAGCCATTTCAAGTGAATATTAGAGGGAATAATCTCTAAGATTGATGCAGAGCTCACACCCAAGAGAACTGAGCTAGCCATCATCTCTCCTCAAATAGATATAGTTAAGCCCTTTGGTTTAAAGTATCTTCCACTTAGATTGTAAGATGAATGAAATGATTAAGCAAACTAATAAAGAAAGTACTTAAACTCAGTAAATTTGAAGGACAAATTATTTGGAAAATAGAATGTGCTAATAATAATTTTCCTGTAGAGAACTTGGAAAAAATAATTGCTCAGAAATAAGACACTATGATGTGCTTCAGTAATCTAATTTACAATGAGCATTTAAATGCTGAAACCTCTTTAAACACATAATTTAAGGCCAAAGTCAATCGAAAAAGGATCCAATAATGGATTTTTTTTTTCTAGAATTGATGGATTAACTTAAGAAACTCAAACTCATAATTCAGAAACCATATAATATTTGGAATAAAAATATTGATGTTAACTTCTTAAAATAATTTTTAGTTTAAAAATGTATTTTGTGCTGCTTGAGCTATAATTAGCAATTTGCATTTGAAATTACTCATTCCATAAACACTGACTGATAATCTCAAATTTTATCCATGATATTACTTAATGAATTCCTGAATATTTAATGTTAAAATATACCTACATACCAATATTTCAACAAATTTAACACCACTGAGTCTGATAATGAAAATAGAAGGTTTTTTACATGTGCTGCCAGATTGACAGTAATTTTTAAATACCTTAACTTGTAAGATGCATTGCTATTTTACGTAAAATAAATGTGAAAAAAATGGATACCTCTAAAGATGATAAACTGGAGAAATACATAGACAAAAGTAAATATGGGAAACAACCTTCTGAAGACAAGATCTATATTTTAAAATAATTAATATCACAAAATTTATAAAATGTTGGAAAGAGAAAATGATGAAAATCATTACAAGGAACACTTTGGTAAAATTATTTTGTGCTTTTTCATTACATGTACTTAGTACTGCTTTTATGCTTTTAACTATTAAATTATTTGATTTTTTCACATTATTGACTAAGTTACTATTTTATATAGTTCTCAGCATCTCAAACATGTGGCATTTCTAGGAAGGACTATGCCATATTACTAGTGGTAAGTTTGAGCATTTTTAATAATTGGTGAAGCTATTTCTCAGTATAAATTTATTTAAAATCCTTGAGAAATGAAAGCTGAGTGTCTGTTTTAACTTTACTGTCCAACAGTCTGCATTAACATTATTTTGCTCTTCCAGGAAACTCTTACCCAAGAAGGTTAATTTACAGATAAGTTTGTTCTAAGTACTTCATGAAAATCCAGACACCCAAAGCATAGAATATTTCACTAGCTCTCCTGAAGTACAATTCTCTTCTCACAGCCATCGACTTCTCAGATGGGCTCATCAAGGCTCACTTCGACAATCCCAACTGAGTCCCTTACTAATAAATTATTATTTTACAAATTTGACCCAATTTCAAGTATACCCTCTCACTGAAAGGACCCCCTTTAATTGGATCCCCCAAATCTTATAAATATCCTGTCCTGACCTTTCTGTTCCAAGTACTCCTAAAACTGTCAAGATAGTTCACTGCCTTCCTGCAGTAAGCAATAAATCTATATTCAGTCAATGGGTTATTTTGGTAGTCTTTCTGGAGAGGTGACAGGAGACACCCCTTCTACTTAAAGAATGCCTAAGATTATTATTGACTTATTTACTGTCAGATTTCTATAAAATAAAAGAGCATTAGCATCACTGTTTTGTTATACTCAGCAGCTTGCCATATGGTAAGCATACATTAGAAGACAATTAAGGGTGAAAAGGACTGCTTTTCTCACATAACACAATTACATAGTGTGAAAACATTCAGGAGGTGTTTATGAACTCAGTGGATGCTGAAACATAAGGTATTTCTTCACGAGACATAAGGAATTTTGCAAGAAAAATATAACCAGTATTTTAGGTCTTTTTTAGAGATCTAATTAGTATGTCTTTTAAAGAAAAACTGTCTAAAATTTGAATTATTTTTAAGGGAATTTTAGTCACTTGAAATCTTCAGTTTATAAATCAGGCAAAAATCTTTTAACTCTTGATACTCCTACGTAAGATCATGCAGCTTTAAGTCAGGTTAACAGTAGATTGCTGTTTATATTAAAATCTAACCCTTGAGTTAGTTAAACATGCAGTTCCATGAGTCTGTTATAATGCCTGGAAGATTTGAGTCTTTATTCATAAATATGTGAAAAATACTTTTGTATAGAAAAGAACTGCACAAAAATAGACATTAAGATTCAAGTAAAGAAAGCATAGGGGTTGAAGACAAATCAGCATAATTTTTGAAAATCGAAATATAACATACACTAGAAAAAAGTGCACAAATCATCAGTATTCAGTTCAGTGAAACTCTACAAAGGCAAGTATGCAGTCAACACTGGATGAAGAAACAGAATAATATCCATATCTTGGAATTTCCCTGCATGTTCCTTCTCTATCACTATCTCCCCTCAAAGATGATGTTTTCATGGAGGAGTTTTGGCGTTTTCATAGGTGTATACCTATGTCAAAATTATACTTTAAATATGTGAAATTTATTTTGTTAATTATACCTCAATAAATTATTTAGAAAAAGTAAGTATACAAAATGATTTCCAATAACACTAAGTACAGTAAGTACTGTAAAGTAGTCAAATGGAAGGAGGAGGATGAATTTAAAAACATCTCCTTTGAAATCACATCTTTTCATGATAGACCTGAATGATAAGAATGAGTCAAGCATGAAAAGACTATGGCAAAAATAAACAAACAAAACATTCCACATAGAACAGTGACTACACTTAAAAATATGGATGGGGCCTCACAAACATAATCTTGAGTTAAAAGGCCAGGTACAAAAGAGTATTTATTAATAATTGTTTATTTATAATGTACAAAAAGTGTTGTAATTAATCTCTACTCTTAGAATTCAGAAGTGATTATCCCTGGAGAGTTATTGGATAGGTGTGTTGACTTAAAGAAAGACACACAGCATAAGAGTTTAAATTCTATTCAGGGTGTAACTGAGGACTATAGCCCAGGAGAAAGCCACTAAATTGGCTCTGATGTGTTTGTGAAAATTCTGTGAGTCACACAGTTATATGAACACTATGTATTCACACATATGCTGTGGTATGCAGACTTGAAATTTAAACTAAAAAATTATATTAAACATATGAAATAGATATATTATATCCCAGCTAGATACTTACCCAAGAGTTAACTTTTGTTAAAAAATGATGCCACTCTTCTGATCCAGAACTATAAATGGCACACTTTAAATATATAAAATATATCAACCTATCTAAATTTCATATCATCTGTTATAATAATTAAAGCCCTTCTTTATTATCCCCAGGATTAAATTTCTATTTATATTGCTTTGCATCTTTCTAATATGTACTTAAACATGAATCAAACAACATTTTAAAGCTATATTTGAAGATTTTAATGCTTTTTCCAACTTTTTTAAACATAGCATGCAGAGAAGACATTGAAATTCACTCTCAGTTTAAATGTAAAGCACTATGAAACTTTATTCCTGAAAACAAAACAACACACAATACCAAAATGTGAAGTATCTACACTGAGAATACTGTCTACAATCCAGCAAGTATACCTTAAAACAACAGAGTGGAGACGCTGGAAATTATTGAGTTGAGACCAAGGTGAGAAAGAAGGAACTAATATATGGTGCATTTACAGTGAGATTCACGGTACCCAATAATTAAAATTTAATTGCGGACTAGTTATTCTCATTTCAGGTTTAGAAAGTATAAGCTGAGTTTAAGTAACTTGTTCAAGACTACATGACCGAGTGGTAAAATCATGTCTTTCTAACGTATGTTTTCCTAAGACTAAAGATAAAGCATTTAAAAAACAATAATATAAAAAAGTTTGAATACAGCAGAAATACAGCAGATACTATCTTCCTTATAATTTTCTTTAATTAACCAATAATTTATCTTTAAAATCTACAGAGAGCTAAAAATAAGTTTAAAACATTATAAATATACTTTTATTATGTTGGAAGAAAAATGGTTAAGCAGCAGGTCAGGAATCTCTTCTATCCCTTTGCTGGGGGGAAAAGCTCTATCAAACCTTGTAAACATGCTAATGACAGATCTGCAGACAAACTGTTTAATGGTTTTGCCAGTAGGAGAGTTGTTATCTGTGGAATCGTTTTAGCAGGGTTTACCTAGTTTGTCTAGTGTGCCTGAAGTAAATACACTTGGAATCCATGAATTTATGTGGCATGGATCCCTGGAAAAATCACATTAGCTATTTAAATATTTAAGTATAAAATGGAGATGACTGAGGGGCTCCCTTCTCTATTATGAATGTGGCTCCATATATTTCTTAGATACTTCTATATTAATCTGGTCAAAGTGTGTCTGATATGGAAAGAAAAGACCTGGAGTGCTGCAGTACCTGACGTGGACTTATCTCTATTTGCCTGTGCCTTGTGATTACTAGGATCCTTGAATTCTTAAATATAGCTTGATAGTAAGTATATTAGTTTCCTAGGGCTGCCGAAGTACCACAAATTGAGTGGCTTTAAACAACAGAAACATATTCCAAAGGTAGATGTCTAAAATCAAGGTGTTGGTAGAGACATAAGGGAATCATTCCTTGCCTCATCCTAGCTTCTTATGGTTTGTGGGCAGTTCTTGGCATTCATTAGCTTGTAGCTTTATTGTCTTCCTTTATTACTACATGGTGTTTTCTGTGTGTGTGTCTTCACATGCCATCTTTTATAAGGACACTCATTATGTTTGATTAAGGGCCTCCCTACTCTGGTATAACCAAATCTCAATTAATTACATTTGCAATGACACTGTCTCTACATTTTGAGGTACTAGAGGTTAGGATTTCAACATATTTTTTTTGCGGGGGGGACGCAATTCAACTCATAACATCAGGTAAAGTCTATGATATTGTGTGAGTATGACTGACAATCAGATCCCTTCTGTTATCTGATTATAGACCAATGGGGTGAAAATAATCTGGTACAACCTTAATTTAATTTCTAAACTGCTAAGAGGAAATACTAAATGTCTTTCAACAAAATATATATAAATAATTAGTATGAGATACATGGTATCTTATTAATTTAAACAAGTATATTCCAACTACTTTTCTAACCTCTTGAGGCAGAGGTCAAAATAATAAAGTACCTAGTACTAGGTAACAATTTAGACTACATGAACTATAAATATGATCAATTTGGGGAACAAATCCTTACGTTTTATCTTAATTTGGGTTCTTCCATAAATAGATACTAACACAGGAATTTAGATACAAGAAATCTCTTTGTGAGTTGAACCCTGCAACTACTTGAGAAAGAAGGGAAGTGAGAAATGAATGGAGTAAAGTCAATAGAAGATGAGTTAATGAGCAAGTTACCCCTGTTGGCAATTGGGATTAATATCATCAGAAGCCGCTAAAAGACTGTGCAAAACATGCCACAGAATTTGACTACTGAGGGGCAGGGAATTGAAGAACTTATATATAACCCCTTGCCCTGCAAATAAAAGTTGGAGAAATTACCTACAACCCCTGGGACTCCAGGAGCTCCAGTGAATTATCTTGCATGCACTTTAATCTTGCCTTGTGTGACTGCCTAGCATCTTCCCGTGGCCAGAGATATCTCCAGAGCAGAGATGCAAGAAGTTGTTGGTATGTTTAAGTCCTCTATGAAAACTACCTGAGGTGTAGGCCAAAGAGATAGAGTGTGAAATTGACAGATTGTGCTACATACATTACCCCTTTTTTGTGAACAGTATCCCTGACATTCTTAATGGAACTCTGACTTTGTAATTAAGACCTAGGGTGAACTCAATTAAGACCTAGAGTGTTCCTTCACAGAGGCAGCATAAACCTAAAATTGTTCTCCTCTTTTGGGTATGCTCCATGGTGTTTCATGGTCTTTTCAGACTCCACATTTTACCCCATGAATTATAATCTACAACATTTCTTGTGAAATATAGATAAAAATCAACCACATTAAAAAAAGTGGACCTTGGCAATAAGTGAAGGTGAATGGAACTGATCGTGTCAGGATAAAGTAAATAATCCAAGTAAATAATCAAGTAAATACTCCAAACTAGTCCAAGTAAATAAGATAGTCGCAAGTTGGGTGTAGTGAACTAGGATGTCAAGTGGCTTAGGCCACTTAATATCTGACAACAGAGCAAGAACAAGTGTAGAGATAGATTACATAAACTGTGTCAAATAAATAGAAGATAGCTCACAAGGGGAAAATAGAGAGCTAAGAAAGAAACTAAGACATGAGGATATTTTCAGGAAACTATGGCATAATGGTCTACTACAGGGGTACTTGGCAATTGTTACTCTGACATCTAATAAGAGCTCTTCTGTTAATATTCCTGGCTCTACATGTCTAATATCCGTGGGTATAAATGGTGTTCATTTAACTCAGATGATGTACATATTGCCCATATTATTTAAAAGATATACATCCCCCTATAGTGCCTTACAAACAACCTGGAATTTAATGGCAAGGGTCTTAGGCCTTCTCATGGCTGACATATTAATACTTATCAAGTGATTGAGTAGGACTCCTAGTGGTAGAATCTCTGCCTCAAGCACAAGGAGCAGTATTTGCAGCATGAAGTCTCTGGTATATGCACAGGAGTGATGCTTGTGAAAGTCACTGGGGGAGTGTATATGAAAAAGCAGTTTAGCAGATGTAAAAAATACAGGGTGAGAGAGTGTCATGGACATATATACACTACCAAATGTAAAATAGATAGCTAGTGGGAAGCAGCCGCATAGCACAGGGAGATCAGCTCGGTGCTTTGTGACCACCTAGAGGGGTGGGATAGGGAGGGTGGGAGGGAGGGAGATACAAGAGGGAAGAGATATGGGAACATATGTATATGTATAACTGATTCACTTTGTTATAAAGCAGAAGCTAACACACCATTGTAAAGCAATTATACTTCAATAAAGATGTTTAAAAAATAAATAAATAAATAAATAAATAAATCTAACTTTCACACTGTTAAAGATATGATCCAACCACTTTTGATCAAAGTCTCTTTTGAGTCCTATAAATAGGTTATGAGAGAAAACTTAGATGAATAAGCCTTTAAAGAGAAGCTTTGACTTGTCAGAAGAGTCACCAGATCTAATGTTCACCTACCTAGTAACCTATATGTGTTCTGAGAGCCTGCTAATGTGTCAGAACTAGCTTAGTCTCCAATATATTAATAAGGTAGGGAGAGGGAGGCTGGTATATGGTATATCATCTTCCACTGCCATATAATCTGTTCACCATGACTATAAAATGTGGATGATAGCAGGGTTCCTGATGGGCATTGAAGTATATGTAATGATGAAAGAAAAGACAGTTTAACAATAATTTCAATGAGAAAACATTATTTGAGTGTGACTTTATTAGTGATATCAAGAAATCACAGAATTTTTAGGGCATGGTTAACTATCTTCTAAGTTGGATGTGCATGTCATTAAAAATTGAAACTCAATTTACTCTTTTATTTTTTTCTCTGTGTATTTATTATTTTGTGGAATTGACTTGTTGAGACCTCTGCTAATGAGTAAATATATTCAACAATATGTTTCTGTGAAGCAACCTGAAAATAAGTCATAGGAACCATGAGTTCTAGGAGAACTATGTCCCTATAACTTATGGCAAGGAATAGCTCCATTTCGCCCTAGATTTCATTTGGAGATGTATCTAGTTAAAGCAATAATTATCCTTCTTACTTAACTTCAAAGCTGTTGATACTTCTGCACATATGAATGGCTTTCCCATATGGGAAATTTCAGAGTCTGCCGTGGGTATTGTTTGCACTATTTGTTGACCTTTTCCAAAATGATCAGTTTCTGCTTTGGCTTTTTTTCCCTCTTCAGAATTTTCCTTTTTTTTCTCGTTTTTAAAGCAAAATATTATTTAAATCTAGCAGCCCTATGTCTGATGCTTTGTGTTAATACAGTTCCCCACATATCAATGTTTTCCACATATCAATATTTATGTCAAATTATTTTCTATATGCCCTTTAAGCAAAACCTAGTGCATGTAGTGTTCAGATTTTCTTCACTACTCTTATTTTTCATGCCAGTTTGACATTCATTTTTCATTCTATCAGACTGGGCTACTGCACAGAGGGATTTTGAGGAACATGGCCTAGAAATCATTCATAAGGAAGAGGCTATCATACCACTGAAAACACACATAGTTCATGTCACAAGAGATATTATAGTTTCTACTGAAATTTACCTCTTCATTGATATGAACTTTACTTAATGGGGAAATTGCTTACTTTTTCTTTTCCCCACTGCTACATTTATCGCTTCCTAGCATAGAGAAGTGTTGTGAAGCAATATGCTTAAAAATACAGTTTCATCATATTACTACACAGACTATGCTAGTAAACATTTCCCCAACCTAACACAGTGTCCAATTTCCATTAAAAATGTTAGCCTTTATTCTCAACAAACCCAGTGCTAAGTAGTTTATGTATTTTTTGTCTTTGACTCTTCACCACAAATCCCAAAAGTAGGTATTGCTGTTTTTCCCATATTATAAATAAAAATCCTGAGGCTTAGAGAGATTAAATAATTTGTCCAAAATCACAGAGCTAGGGAATTTGGGGCAAATATTTAAAACTAAGTCACCAGACCTCAGACATCTTGTTCTTGTATTACGCTGAGTTCAGAAATTATAACACTGTTTTTATTCGATTCTGTCAACTGCTAATAATGAGTACCTAGTAAATATGTGGGTTCACTTCTTTTTAGGTAAAATAAAAGTTTAATTAAATATTTCTATTATCCTCTGTAAATCTCCCTACCCTCACATAGATATAATTCTATCTTTCATTTGCTTTAATGTCTTGTGGAAGACTCCTTTGTCTTTGAAACTCCCTTTTTTTAAAAAAAAATTTCTACCTGATATTAGTCTTCCTAAGTTTATACTACACAGCGATTTTTTAACAATTAGTATATTATTATTTTTAATTTCATTTAGTTTTCCAGTAATTTCATATAATATTTTTTCTTATCAGTTTTATTGAGCTATAATTAGCATAAAATAAAATGCACAACAGTAAACTATGCAATGTGTGTGTATACATATATATAAGTATTTCTAGTTGAGTAATTGAACAATTCTATTACTGGCACAAGATGACTAAGTGTTCAATTTAACTTTAGACAATGAAACTACTAAAAATGTTTCCTGGCATATTACTTTTTTAATGGCCTTGCAGTCACACCTGATGCTGTTTTTTGTGATAGTATTTCCTTAATGACTTTACAAAATCATATTCATATTTTGCATAGGACTTACAACATTGCATCTTTATTGGACTTGTGTAAATTTAGCATTTTCCATGGTTTTAAATTTGAGTGAACGTGCTGTTTTGAAGAGAGAAATTTCTTATATATTTTCAAATAAAAGCAGTAAATGTCTTAGTAGTTAGAGAGGTTGGTATTTACTTAAGCTATATTCTAGGTCAAATATGTAGCAAGCAATAAAAGGATTTAAAAACAAGGTACATGAGAAAAAAATTATAAGATGATGTAGAATAGATGGACAATCTTAGATATCATGGTACAGTTCTTAAAGATTAAGAACCAAAATCTTCAACCAAAGATTATAGAAAAGAAAAAATCATGAAGATTAATGAAGATTTCAAAGTAGTACATAAGGGGGGAGAAATGCAAAATTTGGAGAAAGATGGGAGGGAATAGTTAAGCATGCAAATTAATTATATAGACTTATCTAGTCAATATTAATACTATTAATAAAACATGCATTTATGACCTAAGGTTGCAGTTCAATGGAAGGAAAATATATGTATACCAGTAATTTTCCTATAGCCTAATATGAAGCAAATTTTCTAAAATGTAGAAGCTAATATTTCTCCTTTTATTCCTAAGAAGTTTATTATCAAGGATCTCAGAACCTCAGAATGCCTTAAACAATAAGAATAGCTCAGATGATTAAATGTAGCTTTGGATTTTGGATGATTATACTCCATTTTAATTAGAACCAAGAAATTACAGTAGTTTATATTCCTATGGATGATAATAGAAAAAACCCTAACTAAATTCATCTAATATGATTCTTGTCTAAAGATAGTAAACTTAATCTTTCAGATTAGTTATTTTGACCTATGTTAACCTATCTTTCAAGCCTGTCACAATGCATTCATTTGTTTATAACAACTCTTTTATTTATACTTATAAAACTTCCACCAATGCTTCACAATTCATTTAATATTATTTTGGATTATAAGCTGACAATGTGCAGAAACTTCTCCGTGTAACATTATCACATATGCCGTATACCATGGTGTTGATAAGTTACATTCTTTGAATCTGTTTATCAAGTATGTTAAAACATAAGGGTTATATTTCTATGGTCAACTCAAAAATAAATTTAAAGCTAAAAAATATAGACCATTTACCATAATCTCATTTTACAGTAGGAAACTAAAGTCCTGAGAAATTAAATGTGCAGGAACTTACACAACTAGTTAGATGATGATCAGGGAGCTGAACGCAGATTTTCCTGCCTCCCAGTCCAGGGCTTATGCCACCATGTACCTCCTGTGCATGTGCACAGAATACAGTGTTCTCTGCAGAATGTCTGGATTCCTGGATTCTTTCTCTTTTTCTCTGTCTTCATCCAACCTGGAAAGGCAGAACCAGAGAAGAAGATTTGGAATAAATGTTTCCTGCTGAGACCACAACTATCCTGACTTTCAAAAGAGCTAGCAGTTAGTCAACAGCATGAGAAGGAAGGGGTCACTGAGAAATTGGGAACCATAATCGATATTATTCAAAATACTTAGCTTCCTTTGGCTCCTGGATCAGGGAATGAGTCTTACTGTGAATATGGGTGTATAACTCCTACTCATAGGCTTCTGTCCATAAGTTTTATTTCATATAATTAGAAATTAGTCATTTGTATAGAACAACATAGTAAAGTGAATCTGAAATTCAGTGGGATTATTGGTTTTAAGGGGAAGTAACTCCATACCTCAAATACCAGTACATGTGATTGCAGTCCCTGGGAATTATCAAAATTTACAAATTATGAGTAATAATGAATGACAAGTACTGACTGCTTCAACCATATTAAATAAGTCTTGAGGCATAGATCCTATTCATTTCTCTCAGTACAATTTTTGGGATACAGTAGTTGCTCAAGAAATCTATATATTTACACAAACTGTAAATTTATCCTTTTGTGTTTATTATTTTAAAATTAACCATTAACATTCCAAGAACTTGTGTAATAATAACTGAATTCTTCTTTTTAAAATTTGCTGTCTTCTGTTGTTTCAAGTCTCACAATTAAATTTATCTGATTATTTTTTAAATCCACATATACTTATAGATACTCCCCAAAGTATTATTCTACCTTTTCCTTCATTTTCCTGCCAAGTACTTACTGTCTAATCCATGGTTTAAAAGTTGTTTTTTTCTATAAAAGAACAGATAGTGAATATTAGGTTTTACAGGCTGTGCATTCTCTGTTACAATAACGCAACTTAGCCACTGTAATGCAAAAACTGCCATAGACAGTACGTAAATAAAGGAGCCTTATTGCGTTCCAACAAAACTTTATTTATGGAATCTAAAACTTGAATTTCTTATAATTTTCACATGCCATGAATATTATTCCTTTTTTGTGTTTTGTTTTTTGTACCAGCCAGGATATAACAATGATTTTCAAATGTTTTTTATTTTGACCCCACAATGAAAAAGATATTTTACTTTATGACCAAGTGTACATTTATATCCATATATCTAAATAACTATATAGACCTAGATATATATATGTGTATATATATATACATATATATATCTGTATGTATTGGTGTAAGAATTTCATCCATATTGTAGTTTGTATAAGTACTTCATTCCTTTTCATGACTGGATAATATTCCATTGCATCAATATACCACATTGTGTTTATATATTCATCAAGAGATGAATATTTGGATAGCTTCCAGCTTTTGGCTATTATTAATAAAGCTGTTATGAACATTTGTGTACACGTTTTTGTGTGGCTATATGTTTTCAATTCTCTTGGGTGTATACCTAGGTGTGGAATTGTTAGGTCATTTAGTAACCCTATGCATAAATTTTTTTAGGACCTATCAAACTGTTCAAAAGTGGCTGTTGCATTTAAAATTCCCACCAGCGTATATGAGGGTTCTGATTTCTTCATATTTTAGCAAACATTTGTTATTTCTGACCTTTTGATTAGAGCTATAGTAGTAGGTGTAAAATGGTGCTTGTTGTGGTTTTAATTTACATTGCCCTTATAACTAAAGATATTGAGTAACTTTTCATGTGCCTGTTGATTATCTTCTTTGGAGAAATGTCTATTCAAATCCTTTGTATATTATCTTTTTATTGTTTTGTTTTAAGAGTACTTTATATACTCTTGATACAAATCCCTTATCAGATATATGACTGGCATATATTTTCTTTCATTTTTGTGGGTTAACTTTATACTTTCTTGAGAGTATAATTTAAAGCACATGTTAAAAATTTTTTTGATGTGGTCCAATTTATCTATTTTGTTCTTTTGTTGTTCTGCTTTTGGTTTCATATCTATGAAATCATTGCCTAACTCAAGGTCACAAAGATCTGCATTTACATTTTCTACAAATTGTATAGTTTTAGATCTCACATTTATGTCTTTGATCTGTTTGATGTATTTTTGGTAAATGCTGTGAGGTATGGGTCCAAATCCATTCTTTTTGTATGTGGAGATCTGGTTTGCACAGACATTTATTAAATATTCTCTGCTTTCCCTTGAATTGTCTTTATACTGTTGTTAAAAATCAGTTGACTATAAATGTAAGGGTCTACATCTGAAATCTCAATTACATTCCATTAATCTGTATGTCTATCTATATAAAAATACCACATCCTATTGATTATTGTGTGTTTGTAGTAATGTTTTAAAATCAGGAAATGTGAATTCTATAACTTTGTTCTTTTTCAAACTTGCTTTGGCTCCTCAGTGTTCCCAAAAATTCCATACGAATTTTAGGAACAGTTTGTCAATTTCAGCAAAAAAGGAAGCTTGGATTTTGATATGGATTGTGTTGAATCTGGAGATAAATTTGGGGATTATTGACATCTTAACAAAACTAAGTCTTCAGGTCCATGAATACAGGATGTTTTTCCATTGACTTAGGTCTTCTTTAGTTTCTTTGAACAATGTTTTATAGTTTTCAATGTATAAACCTTGGATTTCTTTTATTAAATTTATTTCTGAGGATTTTATTGTTTTTGATTCTATTGTAAATGGAACTGTTTTCTTAATTTCAATTTTGATTGTTTATTGCCAATGTAAGAAATACAGTTGATTTTTGTATCTTGATCTTGTATCCTGCAGCCTTGTTAAATTCTTTTATCAAATAGTTTTTTCCCGTGGATTACTTAGGATTTACTATATACAAGCTCATGCCATCTTTGAATAGAGTGTTTTAATTTCTTCTGTCCTATCAGGTGTCATTTATTTCTTTTTTTTCTGGCTAATTTCCCTGGCTAGAGCCTTCAGTACAATGTTGAGTAGAAGTGGTAAGAATGGACATACTTGTCTTGTTCTTGATGTTAGGAGGAAATCCTTAAGTCTTTCATCATTAAATATGATGTTAGCTATGGACTTTTCATAAATGTTTTTGTCAGGTTGAAAAGTTCCCTTCTATTCCTGGCTTAGTTTTAGTGTTTTTATCATGAAAATGTGTTGGATTTTGTCAAATACTTTTTATTTCCATCAAATTGAGATGATCATTTGTTGTTTTTTTCCTTCATTCTATTAATATGGTATATTACATTGATCAATTTTCTTAGGTTGAACCAATCTTGAAACTTTTATATACTTGAAGCTCTTTTGGTCATGGTGTTCAATTCATTTATACATTGCTGGATCTATTTTGGTAGTATTTTGATGAATTTTTTTGTTTTTGTTTATTGGTTTTTTCATTTTTGTTATTTTTTTGTGTCTATATTCCTAAGGGATATTGGTCTGTAATTGTAGTTTTGTTACATCTATTGTTTTTCTCTGCTTTTGTTTTTAGGATAACAGCAACCTCATAGCAAGACTTTAGAGTGAGCATTTATGCAAATCATGAACTTTAGTTAATACTAATGTATCATTATTGGTTCTTCAGTTATAACAAATGTACCATACTATTACAAGATATTAATGATAGGGAAAACTATGTGGCGTGGGGAGGGTGGAGAGCATATCAGAATTCTCTGTACTATCTGGTTACTTTTTCTATAAATCTAAACTGTTCCAAAAGTAAAGTTTATTAATTAGAAAAAGTCAATTCACCATTGTTGGGAGTACTCCTGAAATTTATATTTTGTTCCACTGATTTACATATCTATGCTTCACCAATATTAACCTATCTTGATTAGTAGCTTTATATAGTAATATTGAAATAAACTAGTGTGAGTTCTTAAACTTTCTTCTTTTTCAAAATTGTTCTGTCTATTCTAGTTTCTTCACCCTTTGAGAAAAATTGTAGATTCAGCTTGTCAACTTCTGCCAAATAAGCCTGTGGGGTTTTGGGGGTTTTTTGAGAGTTTCAATTTCAATGAAAATAGGAAAAGTTATATATATTTTTTTTACCAAAGTTATATATACATTGTCAGCATGAAGTTTTGAAAAAGTATTGACATTCATTCATTTACAGATGCCACACAAATTTACCTACCTATCTAATAAACAGTATAGATAAAACTCAGAATTTTAGTATATGCGTATTTCTCTTTGCTTGATGCTCACAGTAAATACTTTATGAATGGGTAGAGTGGTACAGTTGTTTAATCATTGCTCAACTATATACATTTGTATTTGAAACAGTATGTTATTGAATCCTTTTCAAAAGCAATTGTGGCCAGCTGCAACCAATTTGTCTGTTAGTACAATAGAAATAGAAATGAATAAAGTTTTCAACTAGCTAAATTAATGTGCCAAAGTCCATCCTTACACACACACACACTCACAGGCATACACAGCTCAAATACAAAATGCAGATGTCAAGGATTAAACATGTAGATATTATATGTGATAGTGATTGTTCATACTTCGGAAGTAAAGAAGACCAATTTGCAGTCAAGTAAAAGTTCTCCCTGAATAATCAAAATGCTGATGTGATCTGGTAGCTGAACAATTACTTTATTCCTGTCTTTAAATTTTTATTCTGCTTTTGTTGAATGAAGTATGAATCAGTCATTGGGAAATTTGCATCACTACAGCTTTTTAGTTAGTTTTAATCCCAGTTCTTAATTGACTATATTTCTGACATTGATGCTTATAACAGTTCATATCTATTGGGACCTGACTAGTCAAAACCAGTTCTTAAAGTTTTACCAATGAAGGAATACAAAATTTGGGGTGCATACTCCAAATATTATAAGATAGCAGTTGAAAATAGGAAACCTAAAAGCTTAGTCAAGGTCATCTCAAAAATCCTTATACTCTAGTGTTCCTTTATAATTGGCAGTTACATAAAATTTTCATTCCCTAAATTATTTCTGTGGAGAAATGTATCTTTAAGATAAATTTATCTTAAGAATGTATTTGATATGTAAAGTTAAAGTAGACTGCCAAATAGTTATGAAGTTCCCAGAGAACGAATATAATTTTTGGAGATTGTTATTCTTTACAATGAAAATAAAATATTTAGATATTACTTTGAACCTTTTAGATGCAGGGTCTATAAAGTTTCATAGATGAAGGAATGTGAGTGACAGACACATTTAGTTTTTGAGATCCAATTTATGTAGACTAAATTGCACAGACCTTATATATTCACAGGAACCTATCAAGACGCATAATATTTCCATCATCCAAAAGAGTCCTTTCTGTGCCTTTCCTGTCAATCTGAACCTCACTCACCGTAGGCAAATAATGTTCTTTTTTCACTCACCAAAGATTATGTTTGCCAGATCAAGAACTGTACATCAGTGAAATGTTATATCATGTATTCTTTGGTGTCTGGATTTTTTCTCTCAGCATAATTTTTAAAAAGATTCTTTCAAGTTGTATGTATTGGTCTATTTTTTTTTAATGCTAAACAGTATTCCATTACATATATTATACCACAGTTTTTTTATACATCCTCCAATTAATGAAAATCTGAGCTTTTCTTTTTTCAAGTTTTAGGCTTCTATGAAACTTTTTGTACAAGTCTTTTTATTAGCTTGTGTTTTCATTTCTCTTGTGCAAATACTTAGATATGTAATTGTTAGAGTGTAGGTAAATGTTTAACATTATAAAAGACTTGCAAACCATTTTCTAAACTGGTGATACCATTTTGCAATCCACCAGCAGCATATAAAAGTTCTTATTGCTACCAATCCTCACCAGGTTTTGATGTTGTTGTTTTTTTTTTTTTTTTTTTAAACATCTTTATTGAAGTATAATTGCTTTACAATGGTGTGCTAGCTTCTGCTTTACAACAAAGTGAATCAGTTACACATATACATATGTTGCCATATCTCTTCCCTCTTGCATCTCCCTCCCTCCCACCCTCCCTATCCCACCCCTCTAGGTGGTCACAAAGCACCGAGCTGATCTCCCTGTGCTATGCGGCTGCTTCCCACTAGTTCTAGAAACAATAAATGCTGGAGAGGGTGTGGAGAAAAGGGAACACTCTTGCACTGATGTTGTTGTTAAATGGCATTTTTGCCTTGCTACTATGTATGTAGAGCTCAGGAGCTCAGGACCTCAGCTAGGCTGAGCTCAGCTAGGCTGAGAGAGAGAGAGAGAGAGAGAGAGAGGTGAGAGATGAGTTCGTAGGTGCTGGAGTAGCCCATAAAAGCAATAAGCCAAAAGAATTACGCCTTTACTCGCTGTGATGGTGTTTTTAGCAAGAGGCTAAAACCAGAGAAAGCACCCTGACTCTCCCTGTTACATTTCCCTACCTGAAACTGCCCACCACCTGAGGGTCCCACAGCTCAGCATAGATGTGGAGATTTTCTCACTATTGAGGGAGCCAGAACAAAAGGCTCTGGTAGCTTTATGGACCCTGAGGAGGAGGGGTGAGGAGGACAAAGGGGAAGGGCTAGGAGTGGAAAACACTGGGTTCTGAGAGCAGAGAAAAGTGTCTTCTCAGTTTCCCCTGGTCTCCCTGCTGTCCCCCCCACCCCCTCCATAAGTAGGTCTCAGCAGATGTACCTGAGGAAGACCTCTGCCCAAGACATTAGATAAAGAGATCTGGGAATGAGGGTACCAGGGCTAGGAATGCAAATATATGAAGAGCATGACTTACCGGAGGGGTTTGAGTCCTTGCCTGCTTCTCCCTTCATAGACTGTGATGCATGGGCTGTACACCAAGTCTGATGTGGGGAAGGCAGCTTTCCCCCTGAGGCCTGCCAGATAAAGCCTTTGTAACTGCCTATGCTCAGACCTGGAAAATCACACATGGGTTTTTAACCAGGAGCCAGACTCTGGACCTAATGGTATCACACTGATGTATTAATTTGCATTTCTCTCATGACTAATGATGTTGAGTATGATTTCCTGTCTTTACTGACTATTTCTTCTTTTACAAACTGACTCTTTGAAGATCTTGCCTATTTTTAACTGAGTTAATCTTTTAACTTTATTGTTGAGTTGTAGGAGTTCTTTACATATGAAAAGTACAAGTTCTTATCAAATATACGTATTGTGAATACTACATGGTCTATGCTTTTCCTATTCATATTTTTAATGGTATCTCTTTCTTTTGAGGAGACACAATTTGATAAAACTTTGTGGCTTCTCTTTCTGTATTCTACTATGAAATATTTGCCTCTTCTTTAATATTTATAGTGTATCTTTTGAAAATAATAAATAGCTGCATCTTGGTTTTTTTAATCCAATTTGACAACATCTGTTTACATATAATCCAGTTGCAGTCAGTTTCAAGTCTGCTATTTTAATAGATGCTTTATCTTTACCTCATCTGATTTGAGTTCCTTTTTTCTCTCTTTTCTTTCCACATTGGAATTGAGTAGTTTTAAAATATCTACTGGCTTTTTAGGTATAGGTTTTCCTTTAGTGATTGCTATTTATATACTAATCTCACACAATATCTCTTGAATTAGTATTATACAATTTAGTTTATAAGAATAATACCACAATATAAATCCATTTAGTCTTGTTATATTTTTTGTGCTTTTGCTGCTTATACCTCTGTTTATATACAAACTCTTAAATATCCTGTGATTATCTTTGCTTTCAACTTTCAATTATCTTTTAAAGAAATAAGAAAAAAATAAAAGAATTTTAAAAATATTTATCTACATATTTACTATTTCCAGAATATTGTTTTCTGTCTAGTGGTTTGAGTTTCCACTGGGTGTCATCTTACCTTTGCTTGAAGGATAGCTTTTAATATTTCTTGTAGTCCATAACTATTACTGTCAAATTCTCTGAGTTTTAATTTATTTTCAGTTGCCTTTATTTTGTCTTTATTTTTAACAAACATTTTCACCTGGCAATGAATTATAGTCTGACAGATTTCTCTTTCAGCACTGTGAGGATGCTGTTCCATTGTGTTCTCTCAGGCATCAAGTCATGCACTGCTTGCTTTCCAACATGTGAAAAAAGTTTCTTCCTCTAATTTATCCAGTTTTATGGTTTTACACAAGAGTTTAGTCTGATAAGAGATACTGTACATTGTTGTGGTCAAATGCCTAAATTTGGCCTTACTGACAGCAAATATTAGACTTTCTTTGAGTGGATTCATTTTTCTTTCTATCAGTGAAAAGTCTAGTACATATAACACTATACTTGGCTTACTAGTAATATTGGAGCAATGTTGTCAAATGTATTTCTCTTGCCTATCTCAACAATATAATTGTATTTTGTTCTATACTTCTCAATATTGGACAATTATAATCGTAGATAATTATTAGTTACTGAAGAAGAACAGTTATGTTTTGTGAGTATTGTTCAATTGTCATCACCAATAGAATGATATTCAGATGTGTTATTTCTGGAAAACTTTATAAGTAATAAAAGCACCATGCCTAGGTCATTTAACTTTTTCTAGAGTCATTGCTTTTTGGCATCATTATTGTGGGATAGTATGTTATTATACTGTCAGTACAATAGGTGTTGCTTCCAGGTGTATTAGCAACTGCTTCAGTTAAACTTGTGGTAACTAGTTCCTGATCATTTTGAAAAAAATAAAAATTAATAAACATCTTATATTTCTTAATGTTCTGAAAATTATGATCTTGAGCTCAACTAAGTTAATACTACTTCTTTGAATATTAAAAATTCCTCTGAGTTTTGTTGGCCTGTAGAACATTTGCTGACTACATATTAAGTAAGACCTATGGAAGTAATATTCTGGAGTTGAAAATGATCAGTTCTTTACACTCTGCAAGAAATCTTCCAGAGATCAGAGCAGCTTTTGCCATAGTAATAATATTTTAGATATTGTTTATTTTCAAGAGAAATCTTATTGGATATTTATATGAGCTAAATAATTGATGGGCTTGATTGTGTCAGTTTCCCTAGGATATTATAGACTTATTTGCATTCTTAATTTCCAATCACACAGCATACTCCTTTTAATACTGAACTGTTCACAATTCCCTAAAATTGTCTAATTTTTTCAAATCTGTGAAATTTGTCCTATTAATACATCTCTTTGGAATTACCCCAACTACTTACTACTGTTATATACCAGTGGACCTTTCAAGGCTTAACTCAAGTATTACTCCCTCTATGGAGTGTTCCAGTCTCTGAAGTAGAGTTGACCAGTCCTTACTTTTTGCCATCAAAGCAATTATGACATGCTCATGATTTTTAAAATATTTTTCTATTTCTCTTTAAAGACATAAAGTTTGAGGGGTCTGGAAATAAAGAATCTATGTAAAATAATTTAAGTGCTGGGGTCTGTGTAGGTATTCAGTCTCTAGCCATGACCTTGCCAACTTACTATATCTCTGCAAGTCTCAGTTTCGTCATCTGAAAATGAACACTAACTTCCATGACTTCTTTTGGAGTTGTTGGTAAGATAACCTGACCTAAAGAAAATAAAGCACCTAAATAAATAGTAGGAATACAACAAGCCCATGGTAAATGTTATTGCAATATTTCAGAAACACACTAGGTGTCCCTACTTTCCAACACAGATTTTTCCAAAGTGCGATAAGCAGACTCTAACATTTACCTCAATAATTAGTTAGTCAAAAAAAAAAAATACTCAAAAGATATTTAAGAGACATTTGATTACATCTGCAGTGACCAAAATAAAGCATTCAGTCTTCATGAGCTATTGCTGGATTGTCAAATATAAATTATTTCAAACAAACAGGGCTCAGATTGGAACTCATAATCATCAATCATTTTGTCATGATTTCTGAATATATCCAACAATTGATTCAAGGAACAAGTTGAAATACTGCTAATGCAAACATATAAGTAAGGTTGGGAAAATAATCATCATGGAAATTTAATTGCATTTTCACATTTATTTATAAAATATTTCAAAACTTATTATGTGAGATTATTTTTAAGTAATTCTGTTCCATAAATGTTGCCATAATTATAATTATTAAAGAAATAATTGAGGAAACTGGATTTAGGTTAGTTACTTATGCTAAGTTAAGAAAAACTGCCATACTTGTTGAATGATGAGCAGGAAAAAGAGAAAACAGTCCCTACTCTTTAAAGAAACTTCCTAAATAAAATTTTACCTCAATGCGCATATAAATGTCACTTTGATTTATAAAATTGTTTAATGCTTCTTGGAAAGTAACGGTACTAATGCTTTTTTTAAGTGAAGCAAAAGATCTATTAAGTAAATATTAGTGTTATTATATAAGGGTTTGGACTGACTGATATTTACTTTATTTAAAAACCAATGTTAATTTTCTAAAGACACAAAAACATAATACATCTTTTTCACTTTAAAAAACAGAGTTATCACATTTAATTATTTTGTGATTTGGTATTAGGTTCATAATGGAAGGCAAAAGGTAAAGCTCAATTACAAGTAAGATTTTTCCCCCAAATAGAGACCTTCATTGGCAAACATTCCTTTGGAGTAAAATGGTAGCCAGTGTCTACTGAGTTATACCAAAGCACAGTTCAGAGGATAGTTACTTTTCGGCTTGAATAGATTATTTTAGACTGCTTCCTTCGTCTCAAGTGAATGTGATTAACAAGATGAAAGACAACAACACTAAACATTGTTCAAAGGGCTTTAAAAGTCAATAGTGAGAACAAATTAACTGATTATATAAAGTAGCTAATTTCTGCCACCATAAGAATCACTCCTCTTAAGTGGGATCTATTGATTTATCAGACATATATTTGGGGATTATCTTTAAAAGTAGATTAGAGGAAGTAATTGAGTAAATTTGAGCTTTTTATGGGAAAATATATTATTATTAATAATCTCCTTATAGATTTATTTTTAGGCTCACTTTCCTTATAGTTTAACTAATGAGCAGAAGGATATGTAATTTAGAGCAATAATTTTTAGTCAGAATGTATTTTCTAATTTCTCAAGTCATGTTTTCTCAAGTGGATTTCTAAAATAGCTAAAATATGAATAAAATCAAAGACATTGTAAAAGATCTGGGCATAGTTAAAATAATCAATGCACTTTCTTAAGTCCAAATATTGATTCTAGCTGTTTACCAGGACAGGATCATTTTTTCGTTCTGTTCTTACAATTCCATCTCAGGGCCCTGGGTAGAATACCATTTCTCACAATGATTATACTGACTTATTTCCCCCATGTTCCACTTCGTGTATTTAACAAAACTGACAGGGTACAAGTATAAATGAATATAATCAAAATTGACCTAATGAACCTGGTCCTCAGAAATTTTTCACCATGTATGACATTATTATATTGATTCTTAATTACATTAATGTTATCTCTAGTAATGTTACCTTTGCTACTATTTAACTTATCTTTGAATATTTTGATTCCCTGGTGGAGAATGTAGGTTAGCTCACTTGGTGTCTGTAACAGATGATGTCATTGCTCTGCCAGTAGCCCCTTGGATGTCTTTACCATTTCATGTCCACAGGCTCTTGGTATGCTTTCATTCTCAATAGCTAGCACTTGTATCTCTTTTTCAGAGGGCTTCCCTCAAACTGGCAGAACTCAGATATGGAGTATGGGAATTGCTTGAGCAATTACTCTCTCCAGGAAGCTGCCCTGAACCAATGACCTGTGGGTGTAGGAATATAAATATTTCTGCTCTCCTCTCCCAAACAAGGCAATGATGTGGCCCTGCCACTGACTCTAAAACTCCTTTATGAGACCGAGTCAAAATCATCCACTGGGATATCTGACTTGATGTTTTATCTTTGCTTGGCTTTCTTCCTTTCTTTGTCTCACCCGTTTATCTCTATTAGATTTTCCTGTAAATAAATCACTTTCACACAAAACTTCCAGGTCTGATTCTATGGAACATAATTTAAAGCAATATCCAATTCCTACTTTCTTCTCCTTTTCTTGATTTTACTAACAGAGTTTGTAAAAGCTAAATACTCAATTTGCCTACCTTCCTTATAACTCAGCTAACCAAGAGACTCTGAGAATCCTGGCCCTGACTTCATCAAGCCTCTGAAATAAAGGAAGCAGCAACCTAACTATAGTTCTTGTTATATGAGAAAAATATACTTTCATTTGTGTTATTTTAGCTGTATATTCCAATATTTCCTAATAGATTATGGTTTTTAGAGGAAAAGCACCATATTTTCTACCTCTTTAGATCTTTTTATTGCTCTCTGTAATGTAAAAAAATGTTATCATGTGTGTATAGAGAGAATTTTATGTACAATTTTTATATATTGTATGTTGATAATTTAAAAGGCACTCACATATTATAAAAATTATTTGTTGATTTTATACATGTATAATTTTTTTCCCTTCTCATCAGACTATAGCTCAATGAGGTCAAGGAAATAGATTTCCATCAATTTATCCCTAATGCCTAGAAAAATGTCGAATGCATAGAATAAGTTCAATAAAAAACTTGCATAATTAACTTAATTAAAAATAAAATATATGCAAAAACAATGTAAATGATACAGTATTTTTAGGGTTTTTAAGGTAACATTGCACTTACTGTTTTGTTCCTCAAAGAAGACTTAGAAAATATATTGATAGATTATTGTATCAAATATGTTGTCAATATATTTTATGGATGCTACAATATCTGTTGTAGTGGTTAGATAAGGATATAGGTGAATGGATGGATATAAGAATGAATAAAAGACAATAATTTTGACTGCAGTTTTATAAAGGATTAATTCTGAGTTCATGAAAAGCATGCATATTATATTTTAGTTCAAAATTCAAGTTTTCTCTTTTTTAACTTGGAAGAACTGGTTGGATAACAAGCAGCAAATGAGTAGCAATGTGGCAGATAAATGAATGTGCCCTGGACCCAAATCAGAGAATCTCAGTTTACCATTCATTAGTTACATACCTTGAATATATTTTCAGGCTCTTATAAAGTAAGGGTAAGCATGACCTTACAAAGCTGCATTGTCATCCAGCAGTATCTATTCCATGCTGCCCATGCCATATTACTACCAGTTACACTACCAATGGATATTTATAAGACATCTGCTATTAGATTGAACAATATGAATTTACTGTTTTTATAATTTTAAAAACCTGGCAGAATATTGGCAATTTACAGTTCAACCTAATTTAGATGAGAGATATTTTAGAAGGTATAAAAATTAACAAGACTCTGCCCTGCTGTCAACGTTCTATTAAAGGACCTGGTGAGCAAATGTCATTTTATGTAAAGTGACCTAAATGGTAAAGTAAATCACACAGTTGACTCAAGTTTGTTTACAGTCACTTATTACTGTTGAAGCTGGCTTACAGTATATACTGCTCAAGGCCACAATGTAGGACCTGGTCTTATTTTTATTATTTATGTAATAGATATCTTTCCTCTAGTTTGGTGATTTTAGATTAGTGTTTGTTCATATGCTCTTATGCATGTGTTAAATGTGCCTACCTCTAATACAAAATATGTTGACCACTTAGTTTTTATAATAATCTTATGACAACAGTGGAAACTGAGCAATTAGGCCCTATGTCTTAGGCAACCAACAGGTGACCAAGAGGTCTTTGGAATGAATTGGAGACTCTAGGTCACATCTTTACCCCATTACTAACCTAATGAGATACACTGTCTTTCCTTAATTAAATGAAAATTTCTTTGAGGCATTTTTAGTCATAATTTCAACTAACTTCATAATTTCAATATATTGCTATTTAATTGCTTTAGGATACTTTATCAAATGAACTAATTCAGCAGGAAACACATCCTTGAGAGAACACATTGTCCATGACTTACTGAATATTCTCTGACCTAACACAGCTAAATTATCAGTGAATTTTTTTAGTCAAAAAATCCTTACATTTGTATTTTAGTTATGTCAAATATCTAAAATAATGCATATGTACCGTACATGATTAATTCATAAGAGCTAAAGGAAAAAGGGAATAAAAAATCCCTTTTAAGTTCCCTTGTGGAAAGGGCAGTTGCCAGTTTAATTACCTTTTATTTTTTTACATTCACAAACTAGATCCATAAAATTAGACAATCTTTATTACAATGGTTCAACTGAGCTTTATATTTATATCAGCTTCTAGAATCAGGCAAAATTAGTGCTGGAAGAGAACTTAAAGGTCATGTACTCCAAACAGATAAGGAATTAGTTCTGTGAGGTTATGACTAATCGAAGACTGCATGGTTATTTAAAGGTAGACACAATATTTGAATACAGGGGAATGAGTAAGAGAGAATAGTCAAAGGAGAGGAGGTGTCGGGCTATATTTCCAGAAAGAGGAGTCAGGAGGCAAAGATGATTTTTTGAAAGGATGAAGAGCTAGCTTTTTAGATGTGTTTGAATTTTAAATGGAAATGCCCAGCGGGCAATGAAGGGATCCAGGATTGAAATTTAAAGTAGAGAGATTAGAGTTTGAGATGTGGATTTTAGGATCAATTTCAGAGAGGTGATTGTTAAACACTAAACTCTATGAACTCTCTGGGGAGGGTTAGGACTGAAGACTAAAATTTGAAATTAGAGTGTATAAGGGGTGAAAGAATGGAAAGATATAAAGTGATTCAGGGGACTTTCTCTCATCTGTCTCTCTTTTGCCTATTTATTCAATTGCTCCTTGTATTCCAGTTCATTTCCAACACTATTTAAAGATTATTAAGAATCTGCCATCTTAAATACAAAAAAGAAATTACGCACCATCTCTCTCTCCAACACGCTTACATAAGCCTGTCTCTACCCATTGTTTCACAAACACCTTTCTTGAAAGGTTATGTATTCACTGTCTCCATTCCCTTCTTTCCCATTTTTTTCCAACTCATACAATCTGGCTTTAGCTCCCACTGCTCTATTCACTCAGCTTAATAAGGTCATCCATCCATGGCCCCTTAAAGTAACAACAATGGACTTGTTACTTCAGTACTTACTGTGCTTGACTTCTTGGAATAAAGTGATTATGTTAACCACTTTCCCCCATAATATTATCTTTCTTAGGTACTATGTCAACCTCTTTGTCCTATCTTTTTCAGTCACCATTTTACTGATTTTTCTCCCTCTTCCATAAGTGTTAGTGTTCCCTGAATTCTGTAAGAGTTGTACCTCATTTCTTACCCAAGAACCATACATTGATAATTTTACTCACAATCTTTTGTTTAAATGAGTTAACATCCATGGGGGCATTTAGAACAATGCCTAATACAGAGTAAGTGCTATACAGTTTTAAAAAATTATCACCTATGTGTTAATCACAAACTATATCTCTGTTTTCCTTGGGATTTTGTACTTGAGCAAACTCAAGTTTCCAACAATGCAAAAGTCCTACAAATTACACTTAGAAAAGGTGGAAGCCCTAAGTATACCACATTAAACCCACAGGCAAGTCACTTGGCACTTAAGACACAACATGCTTAAAACTGTCCTGAGTGCCAATCCCATTCCCTCAGCCTGCTCTCTATGGAATGCCGATATCTATGTGTAGACACTTAGGCTATGTGTAATTACATGGCCTTTTGCATTGTGAAGTGCTTACAAAATAAAATAAACTTCCTATCAGTTTGTAAATAAGGCTCACATTATGAATGCTTCAGCTGAAGTTGATATATTAAAGGTAATTGCCATTTTCCAAATCAAGCCATGAATATCTTGATATAAAAACAGTAGTGTGTAAAGTGTAGAGAATGAAGAGCAAATATAAATTTAGAATGTAGTCTTTTTCATTTGCTTGTGTGTGGTTGAGGAGAGAAATATACATTTACATTTATCAGGATTATTATCATCATATTCAAGTCAGTGTTGATATTTTTCTCTTTCACAATAACATAACCCAAAGGAGAAGATGTTTCAAGTTGAAAACCAGTTGTATCTCCATACATGTCTATTTCTGCCACTGTATAGTAAAGTCCCAAAGAGGCTTTAAAGTGTTTGGGGCACTCAGTAAGTTTCTGTTGTGTTAAGAAGAACTAGAAATTACAACATTATGGATATAAAAAAGAAATAACTTCTAGAAGGGTAGTCAGTGATTCAAAGAACAAAGACAATTAGGAAGTAATCAGTGACCTTTAAATTAAATGGTGGGATAATGGAATTAGAGTAGGATAAATGAAAGCATAATAGTACGAAATTATGCTGAAGAGAGGGTGTGATTAGGACAGGTATGATATTAATCATGATAGGCTAGGTAATACAAAAAATAATAAAACTCTGTATGACTTCTTACATCAAAGGTTGAATTCCTTCTTATAGTTGGCAGAGTTCTGCTACACACAGTCACTAAAGAATCTGGCTGACATAGCTTTACCCATTTTGTAGCTGCAATATACCTTGCATTTTTATATTGGAACATTGTAACATACAGACTCCTTAATACTGGTAGCAGGAGAAGAAAGCTGAGGGACCACACGTGGACTTTTTCTGCATCACTTTGGAAGGTTTTAGACTCAGATCACTAGTCAGAACTAGTGTGGATCTGCCTCACCAAGTGTTGGTCTGGGAAATCAAGAGCTGCTAACAGAATATTTGGTGAGAACTACTGTGATTGCCATGGTACTGAATTGCAGAGAAACTTAACATAGTTAAATTCAGTTTTACCCTCTCACAAGATATCGCAAATCCAAAATAAAAGTAGTTTAAAAAAATATGTTGCAATGGCAAAAAACAGATTACATACAATATACAAGATTTGACTAAATTTTTGGCCTAGCCACTGCTTGCTATTTACTCTTTTCTTTACTCTTTTATTATTTTTTCCTTTCCTTTTCTTTTCTTTTTTTTTCCTTCCTTTCATTTTTTATTCATCTCTTCAATTTCTGGCTGCTCCAATCATAACAGTTTACTGTCATGACAATCCTGATTTTCTACTTTTTTTTTTAAACACTTTGTCCTCTATTCAGTAATGAACCACCTCCTTCTTGGGACCGGACTAGCTTTCAATTACCCTTCTGATAAAAAACTTCTTAAACTTTAAAATTTTTTTTCCTTTATAAACAACCTCAGTAAGCAGCCCCACATAGACTATAAGTAAACGCAAAAAATAAGAAATCAATATCTTGCTGGAAATAGCAGAATCAGACTACACAGAAACACTCTTCATTAGATTTTTAATCTGATCTGTTAATTTGATCTGGGTCTACATTCAGTCATGCCTATTATATGATATACTCTTTTTAAACTCTGGGAAATTGATATGAAATAGTAAGGTTGCTTCAAAAATCTTGCTTTTATGTTATTCCAGTTTCCTAAGACAATAAACTTACTCATTATCCATTTTAAAAATTGTTTTTTTTTTGTTTGTTCTTTTGCTTTGTTTTGATACAAACCCAAGTCAGAAAAAGCAAACAAACAAGAAGCATTCACAGTATTATTTATATTTTAAAAACACACAGAGAAATGGAATTCAAAGAAAAAATGTAAAAAAATAAACAGTATGTAATCACTCATAAAACGGTTGCCTCTGTGTAAGAAAGACAGGAGGAAAATGTGATTGAAGATTAGGATTTAACTCAATCTTTATTTTCTATAGTAAAGAGATGGGATATGATTTTGATAAAATTATATTTGTTACTTCTAAGTAGTATATACATATTTTTAAAAACTGAAGTATAGTTGATCTACAGGGTTTCAGGTGTACAGCAAAGTGATTCAGTTATATATATATATATATATATTTTTTTTTTTCTTTTTCAGATTCTTTCCATTATAGGTTATTACAAGATATTGAGTATAGTTCCCTGTACTATAAAGTAGGTCCTTGTTGCTTATCTATTTTATATATAGTGGTTTGTATCCGTTAATCCCAAATTCAGTATATACATACATTTTTATCATTATGTTTTCATTTGTGTTTTATAGTGTAGTTTAAAAATAGCAAATATAATTTTTAAAAGAACTTTCAGTACTTTAACCTATCACTAACTCTTCTTGTCAAGTAATGTTCTTTACAACTTTGAAAGGATAGTCTATTTTAGGTAATTTGTTAAAGTAATAAAAGCAAGTCTTAACTCAGACTATGAATGGTTGACAAGAGATTCTGGAAAAGTTGATTTTGAAAAGTGAGATAATGCAAATCATGCACATTTGGTTTATTACATTTTCCTCTTACCTTATGCAAAATAATTAAAATCTAT